>NC_072798.1:90326753-91631753 GCF_028583425.1 Eublepharis macularius
GCTTCTACACACTGGCCTGATCAGTTGAGAGTAGTTTGCCAAGCACTTTCGTTTCAGCTTTCTTCTCGAGCAGAGACATGTGTCTCCGATTAAAGTAGCACATTTACAGTACTCAGGATGCAGGGAATTATCAGCCTCTATCATTTTACAATGGCGGCAGAGAGTGCCCTCAAGTCATAGCTGACTTATGATGACCCCCAGTGGAGTTTTTCATAGCAAGAGACTAACAGAGGTGGACTGCCATTGCCTGCCTCTGCAACCCTGGTCTTCATTGGAGGTCTCCCATCCAATTACTAACCAAGGCCGACCCTGCTTAGCTTCTGAGATCTGATAAGATCAGGTTCACCTGAGCTATCCAGGTCAGAGCCATTTTACAGTTCAAATAGCAAAATAAAATTCCACAGAACCCTATGAAGTATGTATCTCCTGACATTCTCTTATATGCTACTATCATTTGCATGAAACATAGCTGACAAATATAATGCTAGGTTTAGGCAGCTGTGATTCTAAAATCTTCCCTCTCATGGCATTTTAAGTCATTGTTGTTAATAGCTGTTGCCAGAAAGCAAAAACAAACAAACCAGAAGGGAAGCCTAAAGCCCATTCAGTGTTTTATAGCACTCGCTCACTATCTCCAAACATTTCTCTCATACACAACATCCTAAGCTGGTCTGCTTAGAAGTATGCCCCGTGTTATTCAATGGGACTTACTCTCAGGAAAATGCCCTTAGTATTGCAGCTTCTTGCACTCAGCACCACAAGTTCCTTTGTAAAATATTCAGCTGAATGGTTAGTTTGGAAAGGAAAGGAAAACACAAAATGATAAAGTAGTATTTATCAATCCAGAAAAATATCTATTTAGAATCAGATACTGATAAAAAGATAAGATGACCCCCACCCTCCATCAAAAAGAAACCCAGTGGCTTATCCCAAAGGTCAAACATAAAACGCCTCCAGTCCCTTATCCCAAATTAGGCAATAACAACTCCACCAGCAACAAATACCCTATAGCTTGCCATTGGTCTTAGCCATTAGGCAAGCTGACTGGTCCCCCACCCACCTGCATATGGCTTGCACTATAATCAACTACTCTTCTTCCTGCTTGCGTGATGACTTGGTACCTATTTCTTGTTTCATGCACATTTACAGTTGGGATGACCACATCAGGTTTGACCATAAATATGCTCACTGTAACCTCACTGTAAACAAATCCTGTATTATTTTTTAATTTATTTATGTTATTTATAGTCTGCCTTTCTTACTGAGACTCAATGTGGTTTACACAGCGCAATTCAATACAACCAACTGGGACATTCAATAAACAATACAACAGGGTATAGACTGTAGAAATTTGAACACACGCAGAAATCTGATACAGAGTTGAAATAATGTTGGGAAAAAACCCGTGAGCAATTTAACATGATTTAATAAACAACACTAACAGACAGTGCACAGTAGTATAATGTACAGTCCCTATCCCTTTATTGGAGCATCTCTTTGAACTGTTTCCTTACAACAGAGCCCTGTTGACTCTGTAAGAAAGCCCTCCTGAATTAGTTTTGCATAGTTTGCAGAAAACCAGGAAAGTGGGAGCTGCCCTGACCGCTTCAGGCAGGCCGTTCCATAAGGTGGGGCCACAACAGAGAATGTGTGTATGGGGCAGCTATTGGTTTTACCCATATGCAGGGTGGTACCTACAGAAGACCCTGTTCAGATGAGAGAAGCTGCCAGGGTAGAACAGAGGGGAAAAGGCACTTCTGTAAATATGAGGAGCCAAAGCCATGAAGGCATTTGTATGCGATATCAAAACCTTGAACTCGGCTCAGTAGCTGATGGGTAGCCAATGGAGTGATGGCATGAGTAATTCACACGCTCCACCTAACTTCTAATAATAATCACACTGTGGCATTCAGCATCAACTAGAGTTTTCAAATTGACTTTGAGGGGAGATCTATGCATAGTGCATTACAGAAGTCAAGTCTTAATGTTACCATGCTGTGGATCCAGGTTTTTTAAAGAATGCATATTAACCCTCTATTTCTAGACTAGTACATATTATGTTCTTACAACAACCACCTATTTTGCCCTTTTATTGTGCTTTAGAGTTTCAAAGCACATTATACATATTATTTTTGTTTCATTGCTTGTAACAGCTCTGTAAGGAAGTTTATATTATTATCCCCATATAGTAGATTAAGGCTAATAAGAGCTGCCAGTCCCCGGGGGGGGGGGCAGGGTATTCCCCACTCCCAGTCACTGCTCCCACCACCACTCACACCTGGCTAGCAGGGGAAACGGCCCAGGGAACAGGCCCAGGAGGCAGAATACCTCCCAGGCCAGCTCGTAGCGGGTGCACTCCCGGCAGGCATGATGACGTCACTTCTGGAAGTAATGCCATCACAACCAGAAGCACACGTGTGTGTCCACCACCTGGTGCAATGATGTCACTTTATTTATTTTATTTATTTTATTTCTTTGTCTTTATGTCATTTATGGTCCACCTTGCTCACTGAGGCTCAAGGCGGATAAAAATAAACCATGTTTCCTCAAAACCTAGTTGCAGACATAATCCGTATGAGCACTAACCAAGTTAGTGCAGATGTATTATACCTGGGTTGCATTCTCCTCTCCCTTCATAGTGTGATTTGTAGGAGAGGGCAGGAAGCCCACGAGCTTGCAACTCTCATCCTTCTAACTTGGCGAGGGGCACTGAAGTCTGAAGGTAAACATGACTATTAAACTCCATTTAATACAACAGGGAAAAGGCTTTGCACTCTTGTATTGATACAAGAATGAGAAAGTACATGGGATGATTGATGGGTTACACATGACTCGATTGATTATGTCTATATTTAATGACACTATCTCATGTCTAACATCTAAATTGATCTCCATTAAACAACATGGAGTGGGAGCATTGGACAGAAAATGCCATGTATTTTCATGGATGGTTCCTAAAATTTATTTATTTATTTATTTATTTATTTATTTATTTATTTTGACATATCCTACCCTCCCCACGAATGGGCTCAGAGCAGCTCACATCATCATTAAAACACAATAAATTAATAGTCAACTTTAAAAACAGATTTAAAAACTTATATTAAAATACTCCAGAGCCATTATACATAGGCTACTTTGGGTACTAATAAAAGGCCTCCATAAGTTATAGCTGTGGGTAAAATGAATAGCTGAGGGCAGTCATAGAAGGGGCAGTGATCTTAGATAGGATAAGAGGGGACACCCGCTGGTCCTCAACCAAAGGCCTGGCGGAACATCTCCATTTTACAGGCCCTGCAGAACTGTAATAGGTCCCGCAGGGCCCGGATCTCCAGCGGGAGAGTGTTTCACCAGGCTGGTGGAGGCCAGCCGGATGTCCCTCTGGGAGGGGACCACCAGAAGTTGTTTATCTACAGAGCTTAGCGCCCTGCAAGGGATGCAATGGGAGAGGAAGTCCCGCAGGTATGTAATTTAGTTTGAGCCTTTCAGCTTGTGATTCTACTTTTTCACAAACATTCATTTTACTTTGGCAGAAACGGTTCTGCACAAAGAACAGTCTTTAGTAATTCTCACAGGAATGACTGATCCTTCCCTACAAACTTGGCATTTATGCACAAATGCAAAGGTGTGGTAAAGAAAGTATATCAAGGCCTGAAAACAGAGTAACCCAAGGTGATCTAATTATATCATAATGTCAGGTTTGACAAAGTAGAGGAAAAAAAGTTTTGTGTGCTGACATACCAAAATCAGTAGCAATACATCAATGTCACTCATTTCAACTAGACTTAAAAAACAAGAGTCAAAAAATTGCAGGAAAGAGAGAGAGAGAGAGAGAGAGAGAGAGAGAGAGAGCAGCAGTAGCAATCTTCAGAACAAATGAAGACATAACCAGAGCAGCTGTTTACTGAAGCATTTTACTATATAAAAGGCAAGCCATATTGGCGACGACTCACTTTTTATCCTTGCGCAGGCACACTGCCAACAACTCTGGTCTTGAGGTCGCTGCCAAGTGCCCGCCTGCCGCCGGGAGGGAGCCCGCCAAATCAGTTTGTTAAAGCATGTTGTACTGTTGCTAGTTCCCAAATAATCGTCTCTGGCAGCAGTCAAGTACTATGTACTTTTTATTGGGGCAAGTTTTTGGCTACTTTTAGTATCCTAGATTACAAGTGTTTTTGTTGTTGTTTTGTGAGGTCACACTGGGAGCAATTAAACAAAGCTACTTCATTTAGCACTTCTGTTAGCCTCTTCATTTGTTGTGCTCAATGTTTTGCCCGGAAGGAAGCAGAAGCAAAGGTAAGTCTTCAGGCAAACACATTAAGTTAAGGTCCGGTCACCATCACTGGTATAACATACAAAGTGCACACACACGGAACAAGCTTGCTGCAAACCTGGAATGCAGCACAATATGATTTCCATTACCATGCATACATGCCTTCACCCGCACAAACGAGTCAATCAATACAATTATAAACACAGTTACATGACTTCAATGGAACTGCGAAGGGTGTATCTCTACTTAGGGTTGCAGTGAATACCTCCCACACAAAGTAATATTCATCTAATTTTTGCAGAGAAGCTCTATGTTCTCCAGTGACTCATGGGGCACACAAACCCTCCGCACCAATCTCTTTACAACATACAAATCAATATCACCACGATAAAGAAGATAACACGAACGGGAGGGGGATATATTGCATTAATCTCAGTAATTGTCTAGTAACCGCTTGTTTGAATTTACTAGCTGCGACGAGTGACGTGATTTTTTTTAGTCCTACATAAATATACTTGCATTTGCATATAAATACATAACACTGGCTTATAATTAAGTCCCCCCTCCGGTCAACAGCAGCTTCCCAAGGACTCAAACAGATGTTTAAATGGAGATACCTAGTACGGCCCTCCTAAAACCTTCTACATATTAAACAGGTGCTATCCCAATGAGCCTCATCTCCTCTCCCAGACATGGGTGCATTTTTGAATTGTGAGCATAATATCTGCATTGGCGAGGATGCATTCTTGCTTTGGTCTCAGTAGACTGGTTTGTGACTAGAGGAAAAAGAGAGGAATAATCCTCAAGAGGTCTATGCAAAGGTAAATCTTATTTTATTCAATGGGGCTTACTCTCAAGGAAAGTGTTTTCAGCATGGCTCTAAAATTAACCTAAAATAGGATTAATGAACAAGGCAAGAGGTGAATAGGATAAAAGTAAGAAACCGATTTTAAAGTAAGAATTAGTAACCTTAAATGTTTCATTATTAAACATATAAACCAAGACTTGAAGGATGCCCATATTGTTGTGGTTTCCTAGCAACCCCCAAAGTGGCAACAAAAAGGGCATTCGTTTCTTAATGCTACAGGCTATGCTGCTATTATTTGTGGGGATTTAAACCACTATTTTTTTAAAAAAATCAGATTTTTCTAAAAAGCCTGTTAAACCATCTAGGGGTCATACTGGATCCAGCACTGCCTCTAGAAAAACAAGTTAATGCAGCTGCATAAAAGGCTTCTCCTAACTAAGTCTAGCCCAGAAGATGGCCCTCCACCTTGACACAGACAATCTGGCCACCTGGATCCATGCCATGGTTAACATTGAGACATGACTACTGTAATGCATTCTACATAGGTCTCCCCTCGAAGTTAACTTGGAGACTCCAGTTACTGCAAAATACTGTGGCTCAGTTATTATCAAAAGCCAGGTGCAGCAACCATATTACTCCCACGCTGTAGTCACTCCACTATGTTGTGACTGTTGGTGTAGCCTATGGCATTGTTTAAGGGATGTTCCAGCCATAGTCCGTATTGACTTTCATTATGTAGTCTGCCTTGAGTGTTACTGAGAGTCACCGAGTTCAAGGAGCATGATTTTTCCCCCAGCAGTCAGAACATTAATATATAATGGCCAACACTGCCGTTAACTATTTCCAGCGGTCATTTTGTAGAAAAAGAGCTGGAGGAACTCATTAGCATAACTCATTAGCATGGCTCATTAGCATATGCCACACCTCTTGACACCACTGGAAGTGTGTCATTAGCATAACTGATTTGCATATGCCACACCCCGACATCACCTATCCTGGCTGTTTTGAACCCAATCCTGACCATTCAGGGCCACAATTGGGCCCAAAATGACAAAAAGGGGCTGAACATGGCCAAAAAGGGGCCCAAAATGGTCAGGATCGGGCTGCTGCTGAGTGGTAGAGTGATTTACCACCCGTCAGAGGCCCGATCCAGGCCGTTTCGGCCCCAATCCAGGCTGAAAGGGGCCCAAAATGGCCGAGAGTCAGGTGGGTGGGGCCATCTGACATGTGACCTCTTTGGGGAACAGCTGGAACTGCATTCCTGCATATTCCCCCTCGCAATGAGCCCTATTTCCATACTAATGAAAACCCATCCACACATTCCACAGGCAGGATACTGACAATGTAATCCTATGTAGGGTTACTCCAGTCTAAGTCAAAGGATAACAAACTATATTACAGCATAAACTTTGCTTATGAAGTGGACTCACAAAAGTTTATGCTGGAATAATTTCTCCTAGCTTTTAAAGTGCTACTGGACTCCTGTTTAATCTTTACTACCATAAATTGTCCAAACTACAGCTGAAAAGGAGTGCTTTTCCCCACTTAGGAGGAAATATAGCTCTAATGCTGAGAAACCCACTGAGAGTTGAAAAGAAGAACATGCACCCAATAACTGATTTTTTTAAAAGTTTCAGTTACAAAACATGTTATGCATGCATGGCTATCGCATAAAATTGACACTGCTCGTCCACTTACAGTATAACAGTTAACACACGTGAGTGGTGGCGGGGGTGGAGGCTGGGAGCAGGGGATCCCACGCTTCCGCTGGGGGACTAGTAACTATTCTACTCTCTTATACATATAATGGTATATAAAAAATGCACATAGGCATGCTGGTAGAAATTTGGGATAACAGATGCAACATTATTAAGCTCTCTCATTTCTTGCAACAGACTTTTAATGTGCAATTATGATTGCCAGAAATTTAGATCTTCAGTCCTTTGTTCTGAAGAGAATGAATTTTCCAAATTCAGTATGTTCCACAGCTATGGCATACTCAATATGACATTATGGACTGCTATGATAAATTCAGAATTAAACATAAAGCAGCACATTTAGGGGATAGTAGGATATAATAATGAGCAGAAATTTAGACAAACTATTTGTGTGTGTGTGTGTGTGTGTGTGTGTGTGTTACTTCTACTCAAGAACCACCTTGACTATCAATCAAGATCAATACATTGGCGATCTGAAATCTAACAGAAATCAAACCCTTCTGTTTATAACCAATTGCACAAACGTAAAGACAATTCTGAAGAATCAAGCAACTAGTTCTGCATGTCAAATTCTTCTAATGGATGTCCTTTCTGTTTCTACATCTTAAATTGCATGCTACATAATACAGATACTTATTTCTGGGCACTGAGAATTGTGGGCTTTTTTAAATATTTGAAGCTGTAACATACTGTAATATTCTTTTGACTGTGCATGCCTCTTGTCCTCACTTAAACTATTTCTGATTATTCTGCTAAATCTCAGCCTCTGTTCCATTTCTAAGTCTGCCTCGGAGCTTTGTTCCAAAAATCCCATAGAACTGTGGATACGATCCTCTTTTATGGCTTCCATTAAAACTTAAAACTACAAATCTTTTAGGTAAGGGAAAGAGATGGCTGAAGAACTTTCTTTTCTTATGCTTGACTTTTCCAGAGTGGATTTTAACTTAAGACGGATACAGACCTCGTTCACACATATCTTCTCAAGCACTCATAGTAACAACTGTCAAAAGTAACATGGGAGGGAGGTCAGCTGTTCAAAGATCCTACTGGGCAAAGTAATACTTTGGATCCTGACCAAAGCAGCTCGCAATTTTTAATGCAGGCTTTCCTTAAGTTATACACAGTTCTTTGCTTTGGCCTAAATGACATTTGCTCTCGGGATTATATTTACATTTTTAAAACACTGACTGTGGCTCATAATTAATGGAAACCAATTTGCTCTATTTAATTTGCATGAGAGTAACATAAAAAAGTGATCGGTGAGCTCCCCTTGGCTCAATTCATAATTGGCTTCATATTATTTAGCATTCTTTAACAACGCCGGCAAAGATCTGGGCTGGTCTCTTCCAGATCATAACGGAAGAGTGGGGCTGCTCCTGTGAAGGTTTTTCCATGCCCCTCCCCCCTTTCCCAGAACTTTGCCAGGTGTTACCAGTTGCAGAGGGTACTATTTGAAGCCTGGCTCATTCTTCTTCTTCCATATGTTTAAGCCAATGGATTATTTATTTATATTCAATTCATATTCTGCCCTCCCCACATCAGCAGGCTCAGGGCGGACGCTTCTGAGCTTGTTCAAGGGCTAAAGGCGACAGTGGGAAGGTTGGGGGGATGGGATGTGTTGAGCCATGTGACATCATCAACATCACTATGTCGTTTCCAGGTTATACACGGAAGCGACATGCTGGTATGGTGGCTACTGCTGCTTGGAATTGTACCAAGCAATGGAGTGAATTGCCAGGATATTCCCCACCATAAGCAGACACATGTAGATTACTGTGCCTCTTAGGGCCAAGCTACAAGTTGAACGGCAAGTGTATTTCTCCCTGTTCACTTGCCCTCCACTTGTGCTCCACTCAATCCACTTGCCGTTCAAGTGTCATTCATCACTTGTAGCTTGGCCCTCAGTGAAATCATTTAAGCTGAGAGACTGCATTCAGTACCCGTCCTGCTAGGTGAACTTCCTTGTACCCTGTGGACCTGGTAAGCGGGATGAGTATGGATGCAGGGGCGGCTGCAGCTATAGCACTCTTGAGCGGAAGCAGCGTCGATGACTGCAGCAAGCTGAGCAGGGGATGCCAATTCACACCCATGTGCACATTCATTAGGAGGCAGAGGTTTGCTTCTTTACCAACTATTATTGCAACTGAAGGGGGGCTAGTTACAGTGTCACTGTTCTTCCTGCCTCAGTCACTCTTCTTCCTGTCTGCACCCAGCCAACCAGAACTGCACTGCCAGAATGCCCTTAATGTGTATCCCAGCATGGGCCTCGTCCCCAGGTCCTGCACTCCCAGCTGTCTCTCCACCCCAGCTGGAGGAGGCTCCTGTGAATGCCATCTCAGTTTGCAGTAGTGGTTAAGAGCAGAGGGATTCTAATCTGGAGAGGTTAAGAACAGCAGGACTCTGATCTGGAGAACTAGGTTTGATTCCCCACTCCTACTCTTGAAACCAGCTTGGAGACCTTGAGTCAGTCACAGCTCTCTCGGAGCTCTCTCAGTCCCACCCACCTCACAACATTATTGTCGTGGGGATAATAATAACATACTTTGTAAACTGCTCTGAGTGGGTGTTAAGTTGTCCTGAATGGCAGTATATGAATTGGATATTGTTGTTATTGATGTTGTTATTGTCATTGTTGCTGCTGCTGCTATTTCTCTGAGATGTGTAAGTTCTTGGGAAGACTTGGCCCACGGGGCGTTTCGCTGGCATCCCTATGTCCCACTACCTTTCAAAGCAGTCCCGTTTAGTTGGTCTTGGGTCATGAGCTCTCGCTTGGGCTGACACCCACTGGGGTCACTCTTCCAGTGCCCCTGACCGGGCTCAGTCACATACCTAGGTTTCAAATTCTGGCACTAGGAAAAATTATGGCCATCATGACAACATTTTCTCATCAACCTTAGTAAACTCTAGCACTCAAGCAATTTACGGCCCAACTGATTCAGAGAAGTGAAATCTTTAAAGACCTCACACAGCACTATCATTTTGCTTGCTAATAAGCCAACATTTTATTGAAGGACATTAAAGGAAATGTGGATGCTTTTATTGTTCTCCTTGAGGCAGCAAATATTACATTGAAGGGGTTCATTATTAAGTATTTTGCCACTGTCCATCTGGCTTCCAGTCAATTATGTTCCGTTAATGTGCATATTAATGAAGATCTTGACATCCATTAGGAACCACAAACTGCCTACTCCAATGTCACTCTTTAACACATGATTAGTACTTCGTTGGCATAATATAGTAAACACTTTGTCATTATGCTACAACTCATTACTATTCAAGATGACTTCAGTGCAAAATAAATCGCTGTATCTTATTTTAGCAACCCTTCAATAAAACTACTGAGGAGCCCTAATAACCTTTCAAGGAACCACCAGGGTAAACTGGAACACAGTTTGAAAATTACTCCCTACGGCTATAGCCTCAGTATTGCTATGATCACCAAGTCATTCCAGAGCATGCATCTTTTCCCTTCCTCATATATCAAGCCTTGCAAACAAATAGGTTCAAAACAATTCCTGGTTTTGCATAGGAATGCAAGTCATTTGTAGCGCATTTTGTATCAGTATGGAACACCACAACAAAAGGCTTCTCCCGATGAAGGGAAGCAGTTGTATGGATAGCAGAACACCTCAGCAACATAGTTGCTAGTCACTTTGGGGGTAATTCAGCACCACTAAGAGTCTTTTGACATGCGATGCCTCAGCGCGTGTTCATCAAGTGTAGAGAGACACAATGTTCGCTGGGAAGCGTAGTTTAAAAAAAACAGAGCCAGCAGAGATCGATCCTCAGAGGGTTTGTTAATTTCATCTTCGCCGCCCGGAAGGTTCAGTCAATTTCATCTCTCCAGTCTAAAACTGTGTGAGATTGCAACCAGAGGGCAGCGAGGAATGGAAATTGGAGTGGAGCTGCCTTCCAGAGCCGGGCTTGGACCTGGAGAGGTTATAATGACCGAAGTTTCCCTTTGGCCCTTCACACAGCTCCAGGGTATAGCAAAGCCTTTGCCCTGCTGCTGGCTCTGTCTTTTTAAACTACTCTTCCCAGCTAACATTGTGTCTCCCGACATGTGTTCTTCATATGTCAGATGTCTTGTGCAGAGAGACTCTAAGATCGACTGGACTGTTGACTTCAGTGGACAGCAAATTCCACTTACAGTAGCTGGGCCTGGAGCCATCACGGCTAGCACAGCTGTTCCCACTGTGTTTTTATATGACAGAAGTCTTCAAGTGCACCTTTCTAAGAAAGACAGGTCTTCACTCTTCTCACTTAATTTTTTTCAAGATTATTTCAAACACTGGGAACCTGGCAATGTTTACATTGAAGCAGCCTAGAAGTAAGAAGTGCAAACTGAACGGAGGGCTAAGGTAAAGGCAAGACAGCTTGGTTGCCTTTGTGATGACCAAAGCATGTCTACTAGACCAATGGAAACTACACTTTTAAATTAGTTTGAGATAGGACAACAGTCAGCCTCCAGAAAGCAGTCTGATTGATTGACCTGAGCCTCTCTGAGAAAGATGATAGAGGAGATTGCTGTTCTCCAGCAGTAACGTTTCAGATGTGATTTTTCTTGCATGGTTAGATACACTGCCCAAGACCTCAGAATTCTTTTGCTCGTCTAAGTACAAGCAATGGATTACATGCAATTTTATTTCTTGGTGCCTACTTGGCATCAACCACAGTTGGTCCTTTTTTAGTAAGGGCTCCCACCTTGTTGAACAGGTGGTGAGGGTGTGTCATCCATAGAAAGCTTTTAGGGGCCCCTGTATTTGCTAGGGCTTTTTATGGGATTGGAACTACAGCCATTTTCTTGGCAGGGGGAGGTTAATAGGATTTTTTTTGTATTATTGGTGGTTTGGGTTGTTGTGGATTTTCCGGGCTGTATAGCCATGGTCTTGGCATTGTAGTTCCTGATGTTTCGCCAGCAGCTGTGACTGGCATCTTCAGAAGTGTAGCACCGAAAGACATCCGGAACTACAATGCTAGAATCATGGCTATACAGCCCAGAAAATCCACAACATCTCCGGCTGTGAAAGCCTTCAACAATACATTGGTGGTTTTGTTTTAAAATTGTAAGCCACCTTGAGCCTCAAGGCAAAAATAGAAATATTTCAATAAACAAACACCTATTTGTCTTTCATTTTCTTTCACCCCCCATTTAGCCATCTCTCTTCCCCACTTCCCTATATATATATTTTTTTCTCCCCTTTCCAGGACCTTCACCATCTTCCATCTCTGTACTTTTCCCTGACCTGCTTCTCATTAACCATTCCCTAATATGTTCCAAGTACTTCCTCTTACTCCTATAGCCCAGCTTCACTCCTCTGTACTTCCCTCTTGTTATTGTTATTCCCTCCATACTTACCTCTTGTTATTATTGTTAGTGTTCAGGGGGGCAGAATATTGACAATATACACAAATGAGCATTAGAAAACATGCCATGAAGTTTAAGCCAATAAGAGCAAGCGTACACCGAAGTATACAAGGAGCAATTGGATAATGTGTAAACCAATTGAGTAGTTTATTGAATTATAGTCTTATATGTTCACAAAAGAAGGCATCGTAACACTTTAATGCCTCTCAAAATGGAATAATGTCTACAGAAAATACTTGCACATACTGACAGGTGGGTGTTGGTGTGAAGAGAATGCCGTCCATCCAGGCCATTCCCGCCCCCCTTTTTTTTAAGGGTTATTTTTTATTTTTATTGTAGAAAAGTTAAAAGAGAGAGCAAAGAAGGAAAATAAAATATAACAAAAACACAACTACGAAGTGCCAACAGTGACCTACATACAATTTTTTTAAAAAACCCTGTAAAAAGCATAATAAGCATATTATTAATCCATTGCAGTTTTTTGCCTACAACACTTCCTCCTTTAGTAGTGGTCTAATTAATATCTTTTTTCTATATCTCTTCTTCTTGATATTCTAGATCTTTATTCTTAAAAATCAAAACCACAAATCATTAATTCATTTTTCTTCGTCTCTTGGAGATAGTCCATAAAGAATTTCCAATTTGCCATGAATATTAACAGGGCAACAAACAAGGAGCAACCCTCAAGAAAGTGAAGAGGGCTGGCCCTCTTATTTCCTGGTTGGTTCATGAATATTAACAGTGCAATCCTAAGCAGAGTAACTCTGATCTAAGCCCATTGATTTCAATGGGCTTAGACTGGTGTAAATCTCTTTAGGATTGCACTGAGTGTTTTATCTCTGATAAACAAACGGCTTGCACAGACGAATACCGCACCTTTACTGACTGAAAAGAACTTGTGGTTTGGACTTGACTCCTGCAGCTGTTATCTGGCTATACCTACTGTATAACTGCATGAATTTAATTAGGACTCTGAGTGATTTCTAGCATTGACCAGTGTTATTCCTGAGCATTCATTACAGGTCTTACTTATGTATTGTTCATTGATATTGATTGTGATTGATTATATATATTTCTGTACATTTTGAGCACTTTTGCACTCTAAATATATGTAAGAGTTTTCAGAGAGTGGTTTTGCATAACCTATACTGGGAGTCCTTTTGTTCTAGTGGGGATAATAACAACATACTTTGTAAACCACTCTGAGTGGGCATTAAATTGTCCTGAAGGGCAGTATATAAATCAAATATTATTATTATATTATTATTAAGTCTATCATCTTTCCAGTCCAAACTTCCAATGAAGGTAGATCCTTGCACTTCCATTTTTGAGCATATAAAAGCTGTGCCACTGTTAACCATATATAGAATTAAAATACTTTACTCTTTTCCCATTTTTTATCCACAATTTCCAATTAAAAGAACTCTGCTTTAAACTGTAAATTAACCTTCAAGATTCTCTGCATACTTGTAACCAAAAAAAATGTTGCTTTGTTGCAGGTCCACCAAAGATGATAAAATGTTCCTTCATGTTCATTTGTTTTTTCAAACAATTTCAGTATTAACATTTAACTCCAGCATACAAGCATTTCCTACTGCTGACCTTAGTAACTCATTTCAGTTTAATTTTAATGTTTTAAAAAACATTTTTGGTTATTTAAGTTTTATCCGCTTTCATTCTTTCGGGGGATTTTTTGGTTCCCTCTTCTACCTACATAGACCAGACTGGAGCTAGGAAAGATATTAAGAATAAGCACTGGAGTTCCTGTTGCACGAACTACATTCTCAAATGTATGTAAAGGTGAGTAACGCCGCCCCCCATCTCTCCCGTTCATTTCTCATTTAACTCTTTTGCTTTAATACTGTTGGTTGTTCACAGCTTTTCAAGTTACTCAATCGGTGTGTCACTTACAGTTCCACTGACACAATTGTTAGACCAGACTATTAAAGGTTTTGACAGCCCATTGCGACTGTGATGAATACCCCTGGCATCTCATACATCTTGTGGCATTTTGTGATCCTGAGAAGTACATTTAACTAACGCAACATGCTTCAGAGTAATTCCTAGTCACTTAAGCTTTAACAAAGAGAGAGAAAACAAACCTCAGCGTAAAAGAGAAGAAGAGAGGGAAACAGTGATCTCTCATCACCTTTACAAAAAGCCATGTTTGGAACACATCTGAACCCCTCACAGTCACGGAAAAAATACCATCTGAGTAGCACTAGGGGTCATTTTGTAGAAAAAGAGCTGGAGGAACTCATTAGCATAACGCATTAGCATAACTCATTAGCATATGCCACAGCCATTGCCATCACTGGAAGTGTGTCATTAGCATGACTGATCTGAATATCCCACACCCCCTGACATCACCTATCCTGGCCGTTTTGGACCTGGCTGTTCAGGGCCGAAATTGGGCCCAAATGGCAAAAAAGGGCTGAAAATGGCCGAAAAGGGGCCCAAAATGGTCAGAATCGGGCCGCTGATGAGTGGGAGAGTGATCCACCACCCGTCAGAGGCCCGATGCAGGCTGAAATGGGCCCAAAAGGGCCAAGAGTCAGGTGGGCAGGGCCACCTGACGTGACCTCTTTGGGGAACTGCCAGAACTGCGTTTCTGTGCGTTCCCCCTCGAAAGGAGCCTTGAGTAGCACACCTAAAATGGTAAGAAGGTAAGAAAGGAGAAAAGATTTCTCTTTATCCTTCCAAGTTCAGCTCTCTTTATAATAGACTGCTCCCCTTTATCTATAAGGTAAGACATCAGTCATGTGTGGATAGCATGCCTCTCAGTTGCTCTGAGTTTCATTTTTTTAAAAGCAGTGACTCTATTTGATTTTTATTCAGATTTTGGCAGTAAGTAGTCGAGGTTAATATGAACTCTCTTCTGTTAGTATTGCTAAAATGTAGGAAGATTTCAAATGGAAATTGACACTTTGGTCTCATGCCTAGAGAATACCTTCAGCATTGTTCTTAAAGCATCTCTTTTAAGATCCTTTCTACTTTTAATTTAATTGGCCAAATATGAACAGCTATTTGGTAATTACGAAAAATGAAAAAGCTTGCCAGATGTACTGTGATACAGCATACAAAGCTACTGCATTAACACAATTAGGACAATGTTACATTCGCTCTCTTTTGAACTGGCATTCTCTCGCAGTCTCACGCGCGCACATACACTCCCAATGTAAAGGTACATGAAATGTGATCTTGGAAACATATGAAACTGACTGCTCCACCTAATTATCAAAGGTGTTAAGTATGCATTAGGCAAATCTGTTGTTAATCATTTTTTTAACCTGCAGCTCTGTATAAAAAGGGCAAAAAAGTTCACTCTGACAAATCAGAGTAGAAAAGTAACGGTGTGATATTTTCACACCGTTACTTTTCTACTCTGATTCGTCAGAGTGATTTTTTTTGCCCTTTAAGCACTATCATGTGAGGAAATACAAGCGTGTGGTGAATTTTCAAAAGCTCCAGCCTCCATGCTCTGTGATCTCACAATAACTCTTAACTGGCCAACCAATCACAAGGTTAATTAGTTGATAAACTGAAAATGATAAAAAGAAACTTTCACCCAGTTGAAGGTTTTTGTCTACTTGACGTTTAGTGTCCATGTAATAAATACTGGGAAATAGTATCTTCTGTATCTTGATGTAAAGTAGGATGTATTGACCATCTAGCCCCCATATATGAGTGACCATGCATGGCCAAGCCACACCTCCACCTCCATCAGATGCGATGTGGTTTTTATACAGTGAGCAGGTGTTTTATTAGAAAGCTGTGGTAATTGGTTGTGATTTTATCTTGTATATTTTATCTTCTGTTGTGACCCACCCTGAGCCCACTTGCAGAGAGGGCGGGATATCATCATCATCATCATCATCATCATCATCATCATCATCATCATCATCATCATCAATAATAATAATAATAATAATAATAATAATAATAATAATAATAATAATACAGCTATAGCAGGAGCTCAGACTCTATTCCAAACAGATACCAGGGTGTACATTTTTACACAAACAAGAGATTTAGTTCACAAGCCTCTGTGAGCTTCTAGTGAATTCTAAACTCAACCTGCAATAGGTCATCTGGTCAACCTTGTGTCCCACAACCAGACCACCAACTTACAACACCAATCTACCTATGAAATCCAGACCTCAGAAGGGTACCTACAAAGCAAGAAGTTTCAAGTGATTCAAGTAAGCCAAACCATACACAGATGCCAAACCGAATAAGTAGCAAACACGGTCAGACTCAGGACAACAATTGTCTCCCCGCCTGAAGTATGATCTTCCGTCAGAGTCACTTTATTTTTTCAATAATGCAGTCCAACATGGATTTTCTCTCATTATATGAACAGTGCACAGCTTGGAGAAGCAGCGACAGGAACTGGAAGTCCAATACCTGACACAGCAGCAGGACACACTTGTGTGTGTACACACTACTTAATTCTAGATATAAAGTGCAACAGATGTACGGTGTTCATTCCATCTGAAACCAAAGAAAATTGGCTTTTGTGGAACAAGTTCATAAATAGATCTATCTGCAATTTGGATCCATTACGTCCAAATCATAACGTGCTTGCCCATTATTATCATGCAAAGAGAGCAAGATTCAGGTCCAGTAGCACTTTAGAGACCAACTATATTTCTAGGGTGTGAGCTTTTGAGAGTCAAAGCTACCTTTGTCGGACACATGGAGTGGAAAAGGTAGGTGTCTTTAAAATCCAGGTAGAGGGTTGGAGGGGAATTGCAAATTAGACTGTCAGGAAGCTAGCTATAATACATGTTGTAATTAGGTTGATAGAACAAACTGTGCAAAATTGGCACCTGTAAGTTGGGTATCATATATTAAAGAGCATGAGTTGAATATATTTGGCTCAAATGTTAACACAGCTTTGACTTTGGTAAGTGGGCTGGTATTAGTCACAATCATTCAGTCTCAGCTGCACAAGTGCAATATTGGGATTTTTTATTTTAAAAATCATATTTTGGATTGTGGTAGATTTTTTAAAGTAAGAACACAAAAAGAGTCCTGTTAGATCTGACCAGCGGTCCATCTAGTCCAACAACCTGTCAGACACAGTGGCCAACCAGTTTTTCTGGAGGGCCAACAACAGGGCATAGAGGCTGAGGTCTTCCCCAGATGTCACCTCTTGGCATTGGTATTCAGAAGTTTACTGCCTCTGACAGTGGAGGCATTTGAAGTGCTATCTAGAAGGCACTGATGCTAATAACTGCCTAAATAGCTATTGATTGGGTCTGATGTAGCCACTTGAGCCATCTAGCACTTCACTTTCTATTTCTGATCAAGTTTGTTGCACAATAACAGGACTGGGGACTACATATTTTGCTAGCAGGGGTCAAAAAGGTAACAGTAGTCCCCTGTGCAAGCACTGGGTCATTACTGACCCAGAGGGGAACTTCGCATCATGATGTTTTCTTTGCAGACTTTTCTTACGGGGTGGTTTGCCATTGCCTTCCCCAGTTATCTACACTTTACCCCCAGGAAACTGGGTAGTCATTTTACTGACCTCAGAAGGATGGAAGGCTGAGTCAACCTTGAGCCGGCTACCTGAATCCGGCTTCCGCAAGGATCAAACTCAGGTCGTGCACAGAGCTTGGGCTGCAGTACTGCAGCTTACCACTCTGCGCCACAGGGCTCCTCTGTGCCAAGGGGTCAAAGATCACATTAAATGTAAGCACATGTAACGTTAAACTGATGGGCCATTTTATCCAGGAAAAGGCACTTCTAAAGGACTGTCTCTTTGTATCTATCCCTGTGCACCAGCTGCAGTCCTCAGGCTGCCACTTGCTTGTTCCTCTCCTACTTAAGGTAGCCTTCCTGGTATCAACTACAGCCCGTGCCTTTTCTATTGTAGCTCTCGGTCTGTGAAATGGGCTCTCTGAGGAGGCGAGAGGGTGACGTCTCAATACAATTTTAGGAGGTGCTGCAAGGCAATTGTCCTGGCCACAGGTTTTAATGGCGTATAGACTGCAAGCATCTTATACGGAGGGGTTATTGGGATTTGTATTCTATTTTGTTTCAAACTGGGATCTATAAGCCATCTTGAAACATGAGGAAAAAACAAAAAATAACAATGGGAAGGAAGGAAGGAAGGAAGGAAGGATGGAAGGAAGGGGAAATTGGGAACAAAGAAGCGGAGAGTGGAGAATATTGTGACATTGTTCACTGTATGAAAACACTTGTTTGTTGAACCACTTCACACTTTGTAACACTCATTAACTCCTCTTGTTTCTTTTTTGTCATATTTTTACAGAGCAGTTTCGATTTTGTTTTGTTAATACTAAACCCTGCCAGATCTCCAAATTCTTTAATTTTATCTAACAATATTGGTAATGTCTGGACTGGTTCTTCCACTATAAACAAAATACCTGGGAATAGAAGTAACAGTCAAGAATATAGATCTGCTTAAGAACAACTATGAAAAGTTGTGGTCGCAGATAGAAAGGGACGTGTTGAAATGGAACAAATGGAATTTGTCGTTGTTGGGCCGTATTTCAGTTGTCAAAATGAAAGTGTTACCTAGAATGATGTTTTTATTACAAACGATTCCAATTGTAAAAGACAAGAAACATTTTGATAAATGGCAAAGGAAAATATCAGAATTTGTGTGGGCAGGGAAAAAGCAAAGAACCAAAATGAAGGTGCAGTGTGATACAAAAGAAAGGGCTGGTTTGCAATTGCCAAATTTGAGACTGTCTCATGAGGCGATATGTCTAATATGGTTGAGAGATTTGGCAAAGCTATCTAATCTTAAATTGTTAGCTCTGGAGGGGCATAATAATCTGTTTGGTTGGCATGCATATCTATGGTATGACAAACATAAAATGGATGGGATGTTTCAGCATCATTTTGTGAGAAGGAATGTTTTCACGGTTTGGCAAAAGTACTAGAGGTTTATTGGGGAGAAAAGACCTATGTAGATGGTTCCAGCAGAAGTTGTAAACTCAAATATGGAGCACAAGGGAGAAGACTGGATAACTTACAAAGAATTATTGTGGTTGGACAGAGATTCTTTGAAAATAAAGAACAATGAGGATTTACCATTTGAATATGGTTGGTTGCAATATCGACAGACTAAAGACTTATTTGAATCTGATAAAAGAAAAGTGGGTTTTAGAACTAAAAATACAGAATTAGAGGAGCTATTATTTGGAGGGGGGATAAAAATAATTTCTAAGATGTATAAACTTTTACTGAAATGGTACACGGAAGATGAGATGGTAAAAACTCAAATGGTGAAGTGGGCAATAAATTTTAATAAAGAAATCACAATGGAGACATGGGAATTTCTATGGAAGAATACACTCAAGATATCTACATGTAATAATTTGAAAGAGAATGGATATAAGATGATGTACAGGTGGTACTTAACACCAAAAAAATTAGCAAATGCAAACAGTGCCATGTCAAACAAATGTTGGAAATGTAAAAAACGTGAAGGTTCTTTCTATCATATGTGGTGGACGTGTGATAAGGCCAAGCTTTTTTGGTCTAAGATTTATGCGGAAATGTTATTAATTATGAAATGTAATTTGTTGAAGAACCCTGAACTGCTGTTGCTAGGATTGAATATGCAAAAAGTTAATGTGAAGGACAGGACACTGTTATTTTACATGACGGTGGCAGCAAGATTGTTATATGCACAGTACTGGAAGCAAGAAGAGATACCAGAAGTTGAAGATTGGATTCAAAAACTGTTGTACATGGCGGAGATGGACAAAATGACAAGAAAGCTGAAAGAACAAAATCCAAGTGAATTTTTAAGTGACTGGGGGAAATTTAAGGAATATCTTGAAAATAAGTGGGACGTGAAAGGACAATTGTGGTCTCTGGATAATTATTAAGATGTATAGAGAATAAGTACGAACTTTACCTTTATTAATAGGGACAAATAGTCAAATAGAGTTAACGATAAGAAATAAAGGGGTTATAGTGCTGTTGGAAGTCAAAAGGGAAAAGGGGGGAGGGGGAAGGGAGGGGGGCATATATACCAATTTAAAGGGTAAATGTAGTTTAAAGCCCTGAGCGGGTTGGGACCGGCATATCTTCGGGACTGCCTCTCCCTGTACGTTCCCCAGAGATTGCTTTGATCAGCGAATAAATATTTACTTGTGGTCCCCGGCCCTAAGGAAGCCCGCCTCGCTTCAACCAGGGCCAGGGCCTTTTCAGTCCTGGCCCCAGCCTGGTGGAACACTTTGTCAATGGAAACCCGGGCCCAGCGGGACATATTATCGTTCCGCCGGGCCTGTAAGACAGAGCTGTTCCGCCAGGCGTTCGGTGATTGAAGGGGGCGGTGGCATGTCGGCCTCCCACCTTTGGGGCGGGGGAGGGTTCTCCCCACCACTGCACTTTGTTAATTTGTTTTATTGTTTGTATATTGATTTTAGTTCTTGTTTTTATCGATTTTAACAACTCACTGCCCAGAGCCTCTGGGGATGGTTGTTATATAAATTGAAATAATAATAATAATAATAATAATAATAATAATAATAATAATAATAATAGTTGTATTATGTATTATGGAAATGTATGTTAACCCATCAAATAAAAATTGATTTTAAGAAAAAAAAGAAAACACTTGTCTGGAATCATGTACTGGAAAAGCCATTGGAAGTAGTGATTTGACTTCTGGAAGCAGTCAATGGAAAAGTTAAGGAGCTCTCTATCCCTGCTTCTCTGTCCCCAGCTTCCTGCTCACAAAGGGCTTTTCAGGGAACAAAAGGCCCAATGGGACACTATATTTGCAAGTAACATGCAAGCTTGGCTCTAAGATTCAGCTCCCGTGGAAGGGAAAATATGTTCACCCATTAGAACCAAAAGTGCGCCTTATGCTAGAGGAAACTAAATCCACACCAATCCCAAATCTTCTCAATGCTTACTTTGTAGGTAAGAAATAAGATATTCTCTCTTTTTCAAACACAAACCAGCTATCATGTTTGCATCCTGCACTTTCTTGATATATCCCGGAGGAACATCCACGGGATTATCTCATTTTTATCTCTCATGAAAAAGGAAACTGCTAGGTGAATGGTACTCATAACAGTGATTTTTTTTTTTGGGAACCACGTTGTCTGTTTAGTATGACTTTAATAGTAAACTGCTTTAGATTCTCAAGTCAAGAAAGCCTTTATTGGCATATATAAAATATAAAATTTTAAATACAGAGACTCCATACTAAATGAGATTAAAATACAGATAGGAGCAGGGCAACAGTGCAGCAAAACCAGTACAGAATACTACTTGTCAGGGCGTATAGCCATGGCAACTGTAGAGAAACTTAGCTACTATTTCAGTTATTTCCCCATCTGGGTTGTCAAGCAGGAACTGAACCTTAAAATCATCAGCAAACTCTGAAAGTTGGGCTAATATAGGATGTAGAAGATCCCGGCGTGGCATCAGATAAAAAGGGCACTGGAGAAGAACATGGGAAACAGTTTCAACACAGTCCATCAAACAAGGACAACACCTGCTATAATAAGGAATCCCATGAAATCTGCCAGATAAAACGTCTGAAGGAAGAACATTAAATCTGGCCAGAGAAAAGGCTCTATGTAAATTGGGAGCCAGGAGTTGGTAAAGGTATGGTGCTGGGAGACTTACATTAGGGACAATCCCCAAGTTTAGGGGAGAGCAAGTTCTATTAGCAGAACTATAGAGAGTTTGTAACTCTAATCCCAAAAGACTGGATTTTATTTTTGAGAAGGCCTCAGACTCAGGTAGCAGGGATAAAGATTCTATAGCTAAGTTCAAGGAACCTATTTTAGCTTCAATACAGGCTGACCAACTAGAGTTGGCAAATTCAGATAATAAATGGTACGTATAACTGGGGAGATCAGAATTAAAACGGAGTTTCAACCAATATTTAATAGTGTGAAGCCATGCCTTGGTGGCCAACAAATTCTGACCGCACTCTAAGCATAAGGCAGCATATAGAACACACATGGGAACCCCCATGATCTTACGCAGAAAGTTAGATTGAACACGTTCAACTGAGTTGTTAATAGCATCAATCCAGAGCGGGCCCCGTACAATAACTGAGCTCCAATTTTAGCACTGAAGGCTTTAAGAGCAGCAGGCACATATTGGTTACCTCGATCAGAAAAATAAAAGCGAGATACTGCTGCAGCATATCTACTTTGTGGGAGAAAGCGGGGGGGGGATAACTTTCAAATAAAAAAACAAAGAATCATTTGAACTGGATACTCTATAAATATGTCTTGAAAATACAGTCATGTCCAGGGCTTTTTTTCAGCTGGAACGTGGTGGAACGGAGTTCTGGCACCTCTTGCAAATGGTCACATGGCTGGTGGCTCCACCCCCTGATCTCCAGACAGCAGCATGGAGGGCAATCTACACTCCCCTCTGTCTGGAGATCAGGGGGCGGAGCCACCAGCCATGTGCCCATTTTCTCCAAGGGCAACTCACTGAGTTCCACCACCTCTTTTCCCAGAAAAAAAGCCCTGCCTGAGCTCCCAGAAAAAAAGCCCTGGTCATGTCAAACACTAAGGAATTTTCCTAGCAAAAGATGTTATTTTTAAAATAATCTCAAAGATTAAAGCATTTCTCCTCGGTTTGCAGAGGCAATTCTTCCCCACAATGTTTGAGACAACATGTGACTATTCCCCAGAAGCACAATAATCTCTAGTTGTTATAAGGCATACAATGTAGTCACAATTAATATTCAAAATGCACATGGCTTTTTTGAGATTTAATTTTGAATATGTCTGGAGATTCCACATTAATTCACTGGGTTCTATTTCTAACATGCATATTGTAGTTACATTGGTGTGGATATCTATTATGGACAATCTTTATCATTGATTCTATTGCATGTAATTCCTATCTGACAGACAGGAGAGAGTTAACAGCAGCCGCATGTGCTATATATAATTCTAAATATCTAAATCTGAACAACAGCCCTAGAGAGTGGATCCAAAAATTCTCACCATGTACAGAAGGGGGATTTTCCCCACTGCAAATTTAGGGGAATCCCCACCAGGATTGCAGCAAAATCTCAAACCTGTAACATAAATTGAAGGGTTAAAAAGCCCTCCAAAATAGAGGATGCCATTGAGATCGCATGGCATTATGATTAGTACGTCTAGAAATACTGGCAACACAGGTGGGGAAAAGGGCAGGAAGCGGGGGGGGGGGGCATGAAGGGAGAGAAAGAAGTGGTGAAGGGCAGGCAGAAGCTGGGTGGTGGATGGGATTCCCTGTGTATGTAAATTGTGTATGTGTGTTAGAGAGAGAGAGATTTTATATTATTTGTTGAGTGCCCTCAGTTCAAGCTGAGAAGAGAAATATAAATAATTTCAGTAAGTAACAAATCAAATAATGCATAATCTTGTATGCCCTTACAGGAATTGTGACAAAGGCTGCTAAAAGCAGCAGGGAGACTGACCATAAAAGCCCTTTCAGGTGAGCATCCTTGCAACTTGTCCTGCCCTACAGCAAAGGAGGTAGGAAGTTGCAACTTCACCGCAGCCTTTGCAGAGGCAAGACAGTACATAATCAGAGTTCATCATTCCACGACCAGCCTCCAGGTACATGAGCCTAACCAAACAAAGGAGGAATGGAGAGAGTGCAGCTTTTTTCGTATCTAAAATTGTACAAGGACGTCTGGTGTGGATCCAATATCATATGGTGAAACAGAAAACTCTTTCCAAAATTAAGAGGCACAAGTTCTGCACATCTCTAAATATAATCAAGAGCCTCACTATGAATTCTGCCCCCACTGTTGAAATCTCTTCCTTCCTCACTAATTCTGGCAGTTGGCAGAGATCCCAAACTTCTAGTTTTTTCACACTAAATCAACTAAACACTATACATATGCAAATTCTTCCATGGTTATGACAGAAAACCTACTGTATAACTTTTGAGTCCTCCAGAAGGTTGTAAGCTTCAATGTTATGGCATTTCTCCTGAAAAGAAATTCCTAATCTCTATGTGCTAATCCTTATTCAATCTGCTGAGCAACTAGTGTACAGGATATGTACATAGAAATGATAAACTAGGAGTTCCTTGTAATTCATCAAGGAGTGACCCAACCTTGTTTACAAGTTTCACATCTGGGAAACTCAACAGCAGAAAGCAAATTCAAAGTAATGCCGTTGTCTTAACCAAAACTGCTCATGGCCAACATTTATCCACCTTGAATTTCCCCATCCTTAAGCTACACAAAACCTACTTTTCATGAGGTAGTGTATTTTTAAGATGTGATTAAATACAGATGTGAGAGCCAGTTTGGTGTAGTGGTTAAGAGCGCAGGACTCTAATATGGAGAGCAGGGTTTGATTCCCCACTCCTCCGCTTGAAGCCAGCTGGGTGACCTTGGGCCAGTCACAGCTTCTAGCTCTCTCAGCCCCACCCACCTCACAGGGTGTTTTGTTGTGGGGATAATAATGACATACTTTGTAAACCGCTCTGAGTGGGCATTGAGATGTCCTTATGAACAGTATATAAATCGAATGTTGCTGCTGTTGTTATCATCATCATCATCATCATTATTATCATTATCATTGTTATTTATTGAAATCATAAATAGATGGTGGTTTAGCTCCTACAAGCTTTTCCATTGACAAAAGAGCGAGGGAGGGTCCCTTTTGAGTGCTGAAAAGGATGAATCAAGGAACATGGTAACTGCATGGACAGAAGCCATGCAGGGTGGGGGCTGCATAAGGAGGGGAACTGAGCAAGTCCGAGCAGAGAATCTGGAAGGATTTGACTGAACAGACAAGATTCTTCATGGGTGATCTGGCAAGCCACATCAAGACAAGGAATGGTTTGTTTTAATATGAATTTACACTGGAATCAAGAATATTGCTTTCTGTAACAAAGAACTGTTGTAGCAAAAAATGCACACAGCAACGCACACACACCTTTGTTCATGCTCAGGGCTTTTTGTCAGTGGGAACATGGTGGAATGGAGTTCTAGCACCTCTTGAAAATGGTCACATGGCCAGTGGCCCCGCCCCCTGATCTCCAGACAGAGGGGAGTTTAGATAGCCCTCCACGGCAATCTAAACTCCCCTCTGTCTGGAGATCAGGGGGCGGGGCCACTGGCCATTTTCACCTAGGGCACTTTAAACTTTAAAAAAAAACGCTTGTTCCAGCTGACCCAAAGTGACGTCATCGTGCAGTCCTGTGAATGTGCGCACACTTTGCACATGTGCATGTGGTACCGGGGCCACCACTTCTTGCCAGAAGTTGCCCCCTGTGCTGGCAACCCACTTTGTTCCACCACCTCTTTTCCCAGAAAAAAAGCCCTGTTCATGCTTATTTTTAAACAGATGTTTCAGACATGCAAAAGGCACATAGTTTTTCTAAAGGTAAATTTTGTTTACAGTTTTCAGGTGTAATGTATTATTTGAACAGGTGATTGATCACTCAATGGTGAGATTACACACATTTACCTACATGAGTCTATCAAGGCACAAACTGTATATATGAACCACTCAAACAAGATGCTTTAAATATCCCATGTACCCTGGAAGTCATTTTGAGAGTCAGCCTGTAACTAGAAAAGGTGTAATTCAGCATTTAGAAACATTAAAAAATTCATATCTCAGGAAACCCAACAATTTTCATTTTAGATGATCAATAAAACTCCTCTGATCAATAATCCTCTCTAAAATTTATCACTATAGTAATTTAATAATTTTCTTGTTATATATTATGTTTATGCACCTAGATTAAATTAAAAAGATGAATTTTCAAAATTCAAGACAAAAATGTATCTTTCTTGTTGATCCTCTGCAGTTAACAGTTTCTGCTTGATTATAGTCACTTATTATAGCCCCTGTGCTTTGGCAAAATAAAGAGTGCTTCAATTCCAATTATGCTGGTATAATATAAAGCTACTTCCAAATTAAGAAAATAAAAATTCATGTACATTTAATGAAGTGTAAGAACGTTAAATGATATTTTAATGCCATACATGATTGCATTTCAAGTCAATTCACAGCTATGATTTGCCAATTAAAAAATATAGTTATCAGAGGTCATCTGTAATTTTCATAACATCTGTTACGATTTATTTTTAAGAACAAATTTAATTCTCAGTACCTAAATACATTCTCTTGAACAACAGGATGCTTGATGTACAAGAAAACCTATTTATATTTAGAAAGACCATGTCCCAAGCATATTTTGTACACAGCACATAGGGAACAAAATGTGTATGACGTACAAGAAAAAACCCTTAATATCCAGTATTATAAGACTGCAAAAGCCACAGCTCATTCATCTGAAATTAATAATGTGTTTTATCAGCCTTCTGCTTTACTTTTCTGCTCGGTGGTAACTTTTACCCCTTATCTTCAAATTAAGTACTTCAGGGCAAGTCTAAACACTACAATCTTTCCTTCAAAGTCAATGAGAATTTAATCTTCTCTATCAGCTAAAGGACACAATGTTTCCTTGCCAGTTACCAAAATAAAACTTTCACTTTCAGCAAAACGGACAATAAAAACGCTGTGTGGAATTACAGAACCTCATCTTCAGTAGAAGATTGGAGGCAAATAACACTTGCATTAGTGAGGACGCCTGATCTTTGCGGTTTACTTTCTCGTAGAAGGCAGGATAAAGCAGCATTCAGGAAACTGGATCTCTTTTACGCGGCGAGGGCGGGGGACACAAAAACATTTCTTTTCCTACCTAATTATGATCAGATGACATACTCTCTGCCAATTAAGAATCCACACCTTTCTGTGAAAGGACAGAGGACACAAATAAAGCGATGTCGGCATTCAACACTTGCCCTTGCCAGAAAAATTCAACCCGCTGTTGTATATTTCCAATGTGTGGCAAAGTTTTAGATGCATACTGATACTTTGTACCTTGGAGCAGTCAGTGAAGTTTGTACCATAAAGCATTAAAATAGTCATTTCCATATTGTGTGGGGGAAACCCTCAGAGTGCCAAATAAACAGAGGCAAAAGTAATCTACAAACCTAAGTGCCTTCAGCCTCATTCATGATCCTCTCGTTGACCATCTTCACACCCTGCTTGCTTATAAACAAAAAGCCTTGAATACTGTTGCCATGAAATTCAACAACCAAGATAAGCAAGGTGTTCTGGATGACTCTGATTCAGATACAGGCGTACGCTTAAGAGGCCCTAAACGTCTAGTTAGCTTTCCTATATCAGATCATTTAATTCCTGGCAAGAGGTACATCACAAATAACATTTCAGGTTCATTACCAAGTATAGTCCACAAGTAATACTATCACACAAAATCTCTGTTTCCATTCTAAGCCTTTTTAAAAATAAACCATGATTATTGAGCATTCTTAATATTGGCTCAATCAACAGAAAAACCATACCATCCATTATAACTACATAGATCATTAAAGGAGAGAGATTCCATGAATCCCATAAAGTATCTCACCCAAAGATAAAGCAAGTCACAGGGTGCCCCTTCTAGGAGGAAGGTCCTGGTCAATTCCGCTCATATTTATAGGATTTCAAAACCATCTCCTAACAATAACTGTCTTCAAATGGCTCACTCTGTCCTGGAAGATGGCTTCTTATCTCGACACAGCCGACCTGACCACATGCTATGGTAACATCAAAACTTGACTATTGTAATGCACTCTGCATTGGTCTCCCATCTAAGTTAACTAGGAGGCTCCAATTGGTGCAAAATGCTGCAGTTGTTAGCAGGAGCAAGCAGGAGCTTGAGCATCACTCCCATCCTACAGTCACTCCATTGGCTACTTATCAGTTACTGTGCTCAATTCAAGGTACTGGTTATTCCATAAAAAGCTTTTCATGGCCTTGGCCCAGTGTACCTACAGGACCGCCTCCCTCCCTATGTCCCTCCTTGGCAGCTTTGCTCATCCGAACTGGGTCTCTTGCAGGTGCCGCCTGCACATGGGCAAAATAAACAGCAGCCTGTACGTGGGCTTTCTCTGTGGTGGCCCCTACCCTATGGAATGGCCTGCCTGAGGAGGTCAGGAGAGCCCCCAGTCTCCTGGCTTTCCACAAATGATGCAAAACCGAACTATTCAAAAAGGTTTTTTACTCAGGTAGGAAGGTGGTATTGTAGGGAGGGGGTCTTAGATGTTTCACTGATGAGTTGGGAAGGAACCACAGACTTCACTATTATGTTACCTGACATATTATCTGTTGCTTTAAATATGTACTCCTATATACTACTTGTGCTTCATGTTGTCTAATGTCAGAACATAGATTATGTTCTGTTTCAGCAATTCTTCAGTGCCGTATTGGATGCTTGCTAATGCTATGTCTTTGTAAACTTGTATTCATTTACCCTATAACATTGTTTAAGGAAATGTCCTTGACACTGTATGGAATGCCTGCCCTTGTCCTTGGTACTGATTGTACTAATCTCACACTATGTAATCCACCTTGAGTCTCAGTGAGAAAGACGGACTATAAATGTCATAAAAAAATAAATAAAAAATAAATAAATTCTCGGCTAACTAATTATCTTATAACTTCAAACACCAGACAAGGTTACCTATATCTGACACATCTTCTTACAACATATTGTATCTACTGATATGGGTTAGATGGCTTTTCTAATCTACACAAGGTCATACAACTGTGTTCCTCCTCTCTTGCATGTCCCTCTCTGATGTTGCTCTGTTCTAGGCCTCCAGTCTCTTTTTGTGGCATGTCTAGTTATGGGGCTGGCCTAGCCCTCTTTCTGTGTGCAAATACATCTTCTATAATTTTTTTGGTCAAATCCAGCAACAGTTCTCCTATAGTTCTAGCTATATCGGGGAAAGAGGAAATACAGTGGCAGAAAAAGACAGGCGAGGGGTGCTATGAGACAGGGAGACTGCTTGGTGGCAAAAGAGAAGGAGCAACATACATGTGCTGAGAAATAACAGTACACACACAATTTCAGAGGCAGAAAAAAAAGGAGATAACTAAAGGTGGTGGAATCTGTGGAGCAAGGAAAGAGGGTAGCTGAGAAAGGCAGGTGGGTGTGGAGATGCCTGCTGGATGGGAAACAAGGGGGAACAGTTTGATATGTGCTGGGAACGTGCTAGGATAGCGAAACAGAACATGCTACCAGTAGCCAACAGAGGACAGCATGATCTGTGCACTGAAAAGGGGGGAAAGGGAAAGTTAGACGGAATCAGAGACATCTGTGGTGGCTAAAATTCCCAACTGTCCCAGAGAAAAAGTGTACTATCCTATTTAATAGTAGTGTAATGTGTGGACTTGGGCAGCTGCGGATTTTCATGGCATGCAGGTAAATAACATCCCATTCAGACTATCGAAAAGGGACAAGGTATTTTCCCCCAGGCCAGTTGGCCACCCTAGTAGTGCATAAAATAAAAAGACTACACACTACGACAAAAAATCTTTTTTCCCCTCCTCCACATGGTTAACAAAGAAAACACAACCTTTAAAATGTACTAAACAAGAATCTTCAAAATGATCTGAGTTGTTTTAAACTACAGTGTGCACGCAGTAATTGCACTCTCTGACTATAAGCAAGTAAGAATGGCAAATGATACTTGCCCCTCTTTAGAAGGCAGATAGGAAATTATGTCCAGTTGGAACTACTAATCTTTATGCTTCTACTGAAAGAGCCCCTCCACTTGTGACACAATGCCACTACCATTAATATTCCTATTTAATGTGACATCATCATAGTCCTATCCTATGACATCACTACCCCCCCCCACCACGTGTTTCAGGTTTGAAATAATGGGCACCTGGTGACCCACCCCCCAATGTACTCTTATCCCCCAGCACCATAAAATTTCTGGTTACAGGTCTGATGGAGCATCTATTAATGAACATGACTTGATTCCCTTGGTGTCCACCATGGAGAAAACTTGAAAGTGAATCACACTCCCTCCCTTTCCCATCATTATGTCTTATCCTATACCTGAAATGGGAGTTACCGGAGTTGTTAGCTTTTTGTCTTAGGGCTAATGTCAATGCCGTAACAATACCTTAAAAGAATACAGATGTGAAATGGCAAAATCTATCCCACATTGGAAAGGAAAATCTCTGATTAAAGGATGGATTCCAGAACGTGTCTTGAATTTTGCATTTTTTTAAGGAAGACCTTTGTAACAGATTTGCATTACAGCAATTGTAACAGATTCACTCCATCAACAGTATTTTATTATTAACTCAAGTCTCTGAGGAGCCTTTTTTTCAGATCGACTAATCCTTCACTTTTAAGTTTAGAGACACTCTAAAGCCAGTATGCATAAGACTGTTCAGACTTTATACCAATCTCTTGCAAGCTCTGAATCATCAAATAAGATGGTACAGTTAGACTTGTTATCTGGAAAATGAGTCAGAAGATATTACTTCTTCAAAAATATAAGGGGGGGGGGGTGAACCTGCTTTATTCAAACATAAGTGCATATTCAGACATAAGCAGCTTTGACCTGAACTAGAAAGACTGGATCAAGACTTAAATACTAAAAAGGAAACTGTTTCATATTACCATAGATTTGGAAGGGGAAAGAGAAAGGAGGAAGACCAAATGTACAGATATACCCTGAGCCTGCTGCAAAACAAAACAAAACAAGTACCTACCTTATTAACAGTAATTCTACAACCTGGACAATATTTGCATTAAAAGAAGCCCTGTGACGGGAACTGGACCCTTTTTGGATCTTCGTAGATCAATATTTACAGCCCTTCTTCATCTCTCACTTTATTTCTTCGGCATCTTGCCTCCCCACCCTTCTTGAAGGAGGGCATTACCCAGTATGTGCAGGTGCTTGGGATAACTGGCACAGAATGTGGGCATCCTCGTACTGTTACCATTAAATACCTGATAATATTGTGACTGCTTGAGTTTGCAAACTCCCCAGGCCAGCTGCAATGTATTATTTGCCACCCAGACAGAAAGAAGAGACAGACACAAGTGTTGGGAACTAATGGACCATATTTATTTGACAAGATATCACTGAACATATCTATGTGGCAAGGGCCTAACTAGAGGTACAGGTCAGGCCCTGGGTCACTCTGGACCTCTGCCCCGACCTGTCTGGGTGAGCCCTGGTGCAAGTCTTCCAAGCACATGGCTGGGACCCGACCGGCTAGGCAAATGGTTCCCTCCTCCAAGTCTATAGCACCTTGTCATATAGCAAGAGGGCCTTACGTGTATAGGGGGAGCCGCATGGCAGTCTGCCCTCTCAGCTGGCAGCCATCAAGTAGTATCAGTGATCCTGACAGACCCCAATCCCCCCCCCAAAATGGGGATGTGCAAAGGGTGCTCACCAGCCCGCTCATTTCTCCCTCTCCTAATCCTGCCAGGGGACATTCAACTACAGCTCCACCATAAACAAGTTACCACAACCCATGCAAGAAGTACAAGGTAGGCAAAAAACTTCCCTCCCCAAAGTCAAATTGGAGAAGGAAGAAAAAAATCCTACCCAGCCCTGGTAACAGGGGCCGGCTAATTCAGTATTACTGCAGGAAGGGTGGGTGGACTGAGCTCAAGGCAACTGTTGGGGAAAACAGGGGCAGGGGGCTAGCACTGTCTGTCAGCTCTTCTTCCGACGGGGCAGCAAAAGGTGGCCCCCGGCCTTAAGCTGTTGGGGAAAACAGGGGCAGGGGGCTAGCACTGTCTGTCAGCTCTTCTTCCGATGGGGCAGCAAAAGGTGGCCCCCGGCCTTAAGCTGTTGGGGAAAACAGGGGCAGGAGGCTAGCACTGTCTGTCAGCTCTTCTTCCGACGGGGCAGCAAAAGGTGGCCCCCGGCCTTAAGCAGCTATGCTGCTGGCGGGCAGGCTGAACTCTCTCCATAAGCATTGTTCCTTTTACCCTATCCAGATTCTCACCATTCCTCCAAAGCTTGCAGAGGAGTCTTTCCGCTGTATCAAAGATAATCATTTGTGTGGGCCACCATCCAATGGGGGGGGCATTCCTTTAGGACGGAGCAGAACCAAAGCCCACACTTGCTTTAACACAGGAGCAAGAGGTAGCAGAACGAGGCTTTTCTTCCATGAGTTAAGGCTATTTTAGCTCAAACTGGAAAGAGGATCACAAGCACACTGACATGCTGTATGCTATAGTCTCCCTGACCACACATGGTAACAGTACACATATAAAAATGACAAAGAACTAACATTTAAGCACTGTACTGGAGGCATATCAGAGCTTTCTAACTAACAGAGAATTCTGAATTGGTACTGCAAAATAAAATAACTAGTCAAGTCGCTCCAGTAATGCATATATGTTGAATAATCAAGATATAAGAAAACAAATACATAGTCTCTTTGCACACAACGTTCAGGTGACATTTTTTGTGGAACAGTCTCTGCTGCTTGTCTTTCTCATGTAATTCCAAACAAACATTTACAGGCCACAGGCTGGCAATTACCAGACCCAGAAATCCTGCTCAAAAGTGGAAGGTACACTGAATTTAAGGCTCCAGGCAGCCATAACAGGAGAGAAAGATGATAGGAAGACATGCTATGGTGCTTCAATCAATTAGTAGCAGCCTAATTCACAGGCCGGATTTGCTTTTCCATGTGACGCTAAGAAATAACAATTGAGCTTCTCTTGTTTTTTGTGTCAGGAACAGATTTCCCTTGTTCTCTCTCTCTCTCTCTCTCTCTCTCTCCCAGGCTTGTTCTCGCTCCTTCCCATCATTGTTACTTTCCTTATGCTAGGACTTTTTTTTAGTTGACTGCAGCATAAATCTATTTAGCAATAGTATCTCATTTAATCCAAAAATGGGACACAAGATATATTCCACCAACGAGGTCCATCATCATTTCTTATGCTTGGCATGAAAATTCTTTTGGAAGTGAATGTTTCCTTTATTGTCACATTCAAATAAAAAGAAGTTTAATTAGGTGTGGTGGCACTAATTTATAGCCTGTAGATTCTTTCTAATTAAAAACTCTAACCGCTGTTTCAATCTTCTCCCATCACACCACGGTCACCTGCAGAGATAGAAGCCTGCTGATTCTTTTCAGGCTGTAGGATCATGCATCATGTTTTTTTTTTCCTCTTTAAACTTAACAAAACTTATCCAAAACTTAAGAGAACTTCTAAGACAAATTAGTATGCTCGCAAATGTGTCCAAGAAGATGAACTATCAAGTATGTCCAAGGAATATTAATTGAAACAACAATTTGTATTTTAAAAAGATAAACTACTTGAATTTTGAGATAAATGAAGTTCCCAGCTCCTATACTGTTTAGGCAGACCTAAATTCAAATTTACAACCAATCTATACCTAAGAATGGTGGTTTGGTGAGAATACTGAGAACGCTGTTGGCAGATAAATTTGCAGATTCATAGAACTTGAGTTTCCAGGGCTATCATAGGAAAGGAAAGAATATGAAGCCTGTGGTACACATGTATTGCAAGATGAAATGTATCAATTACATCCAGTACCTATTATTTGTTGACCATCAAATGAAGCGTGTTGGGGTGGGGGTGCTAAATATCTTTCAAGGAGACAGGAAAAGCAAAGATGACTGGCTGTAATAATTCAAGGAGGGTCATGATTCCATTAATAGTTGAGCAACAGCGTTATAGATAGAGATAAATACAAGATCTGATGACAGGATCTCTGCCTCCACTCAAAACTGCAGGATATTTTATGTGTTAACGTACATTCTGCTAAATTTGTCATTTGCAAAAAGAAACACAACAAAAAGCAAAAACATATCTTAATATTAAAGGGCTTGACTAGGAAGATGTCAGATCATATCAACGGAACCCTAACGAGTGTAGAATATTAAAGGACAATGATTGGTGATTAAAGCCAAATTGGAAATGTTTTCTTTTTAGACCTCAGAAAGTTTGGTGTAGTAATTAAGAGCATCAGGACTCTAATCTGGATAACCGGTTTAATTCCCCACTCCTCCGCTTGAAGCCAGCTGGGTGACCTTGGGTCAGTCGCAGCTTCTCGGCGCTCTCTCAGCCCCACCCACCTCATAAGTTGATTGTCCTGAGGATAATAATAACATACTTTGTAAACTGGTCTGATTGGGTGTTAAGTTGCCCTGAAGGGTGGCATATAAATTGAATGTTGTTATTATCGTTATTATTCCAGTTCTATAGCAGAAAGTGACCAGTGCTTGTAAATACTACATAAGTATGCAGAACACCCTGTACTTTCTATCTACTGCTCCCTACACTAGGCAATAGGAAGTGTAAATGACAATGACTAAAATTGCTATCAACGACCAATACTACTTGCATGCACTGCCCACCCACTTTACCAGGCAATACATTAATTGCACATCATAGGACTTTGCTTAGGGTAGAAAGGAAAAGACTTAAGCACAACGGATGGGAAAACATTAGTTTTAAGTAAGAATACGTGATTCCAGTTGACAACAGAACCTTAACGAAGTAACTCCCACCCACTCCTTGGAAAGTAATATCAATTCCCTGTGTCTTCTTCAAACCTGATACCAAGGGAGCCTGGAAACACTGACCTCCATCATCTCTGTTGTTCCAAAGAGAAGGTGCCATTGATCCTGAGCTGCTGTTATCAAGAATGCTTTCCTGGACTCCATAGCAATTAAGTTGGGGCCACGTCCCATACAACTCAAGGATAACATAAAATTTAGCTTTCGGCCTATTCTCATAGCTAAGCAAATGATGACTTGATACTGCTTGAATGAACTTGGGGGTTTCTGTGGGATGGAGAAAATGGCAGCAAACTCATTGAGCTAGGAAGGCTCCCTTACTCGAGCTGTATTAATCGTGACTGCAGGTGGTTCAAAAGAAACCTAACCTCAAACTACACTGGCTCATTTGTCTTCTGTTTTATCCTGTAACATTTTTTCCACATACGTTCCCATGCAACAGTCTTCAGGTTGCCACCATCTACCTGATACCTTGATTACGGTGGTTGCCCCCTTCCTTTGCTGTAGTGGCTCCCATGGGCCTTGTGGAATGGGGTTTCTGCGGAGAAGTTTTTAAGAAGTGTAGTAAAGTGTTTGTATTTGTGGAGGCTTTTAATGGGGTTTAAGCTGCAGGTGTCTTCTTGGAGAGGGGGTAGTTGTGAGGGCACAGGGAAAAAATATTCAGGAAAAAACCCTTCTTTTCCCCCTGATGCCCTCCTCCTATTTTTCCAAAGGAAAAATTGGAAAACAGTAAGAGAAAGTTCTATGATTTTTTTTCTGTTTTAAATTGAGTAAAATGCTTCTTAAGGCAAGGATTTTTCCATTTAAATTGGCAGCATGAAAAAGTCACAACTTTTTCATTTTTTCCAATGGAAAAATAGGGAAATTTGGGGGGAGCATTGAAAAAAACTATACCAAAGAGATATTTCCAAAATATTTTTGTTCAAATGTAAATAATTTTGGCAACAAGCAATATGCCATAATATGTTTAATGATAACACATTATTAAAGAGTTCAGTGTTTCAGTGTTATAAAGTTCAGCTTACTATGCAAACATGCTAGCAGTCCTATCTATTTTGACTCTATCAGAGAGTCTCTGCCCCTCCCCGTCCCCCCGTCCCCACACACACACAGCTCGCAGATGGCAAAAATTAAAAATAAGTGCACTATTATAGCATAGGGCTTAGTAGTTTGCAACTCCTTCTCAGGTACTGGGTATACTTGCAATTTTTTCTTATAGAAAATGAAAACTTTCCATAAACATGTAAAATAGTACATTTTTATCTGCTGATTTGAAAATAATGCATCCATGATGTTAAATCTGTAAAAGACGTTTTGGTTTGATATGAAAGTAAGTCTTGTATATATTTCAGTTTACTCCAACATTTCTGGGGTAGGATAGGATAGAATTATTTTAATAAATACAGTAGTGCCCTTTTACATTAGAGTGCTAGTACCTGTCAATCTCAGCTTTTTGCAATGGGATTTTATTTCCCCACAATCTATTTTTAACATCTCGTCCGCTGTGTTTTAAAGCTGTGACTGGACCTGCCTCTTATTCAGCATATTGACCCATGTATAGCACCATGGTGTGTAACTACTTTACCTTTATGACTGCAGTCTCATTATAATGCATGCCACACTGAGCGATCACAGAAACAATAAAGCAAACTTCACACAGTGATTCATTGCCCCTTATGATGGCCTGTACTAGTTCGTAAAGAAAGAGACACTTGCATTGATTGAATTAATTGGCCACAATCAATTACTTACTCTTACCTCCCTCCTGTTTATAAATCTTCTTCTAATTAATAACACAACATATCTCTGTAGAAACCAGAAGTGTTGGAGGAAAGAAAGAGTTGAGAGTTTAGCTTCTTTAGGTCTCTTTTTAAAAAATGCAATAGAATTCCAAAGTTATACTGATGATCATTAACTGGTCCTGAAGGGCGGTATATAAATTGAATGTTGTTACAGTTGTTGTTATTGTTGCTGTTATTGGATGACCCAAGGGCAGCAGGCTTCAGCCTTCCCAGATTCAGGAAGCACTGAGTGTGGGACCCGCTGAGCTGTAAGTACATGACAGGAAATAACATTAGAGTAATGTGAGAGGAAGAAGGGGAGCTACAGTTATGACCTCTGGGAACTGGGTCAGGAGACAAAAACCAAGCACAAGGAAATTTACCATAGTGAGGAGCAAGTCAAGGGACTGAGCCATAGAGGAAACTTCTCTGTCACCAGTGCGACATTGCCTTGCCATTCTGCTCCTCTTCTTAGACAGCATACAAAGAAAGGAAGGAGACATGGCATCCTGGCTCTCTATGCATATGCAACAGCAGACGGTTCTTCCAAAGATGACCCCAAAAAGAAAGCCCTATCAGCCAGCTGATGGGGACTCTTAATTCACCTGACGGTCCCAACTAGGGGTGTGCACAAAAAAAAGTATTTTTCAGATGAGGTCCAAAAATATTGGTATAATATTTGGATCCAGGTTTTGTTGAGAAATTTGAATATATTTGTCTCCATTATTCCCTAGGGGGAACATTTCCAGGGACTTGGAGGGGGTATTTTTTAAAAAGAAAAGTATAAGAAAAGTTCAATGGACTGAGTGCTGCTTGTCCCCTCAAGACTCCCTCAAGTTTCAAGAAGATTGGGTCAAGGGATCCGATTCTATGGGCCCCTGAACAAGGTCCTCTCCAAATGCTCGCTGTTGTTTCTGACTCTTTCTTCAAGACAGAGAAGCCAATCCAAACACACAGTGCAACCAGCCACCCAAAAAGCACTAACAAAGCTCAAGGGAACTAGATAATCCCAGAAGAACCCACCTGTCAGTAGAAGGAAGGCAAGGAAACTGTTGTGGGGATAATAATAACACACTTTGTAAATCACTCTGAGTGGGTATTAAGTTTTCCTGAAGGGTGGTATATAAATCAAATATTATTATTATTTATATTCGCTGGCAGCCATTTGCAGGTTTTTCCCAGGCATTTGGAATCTTAGGGAAAAGGCAACAAGTTAGGATGAGAGAACTCTGTCCAATCATGACAATCTATGAATCTTCCATCTATTCTCTCATCCCTAACTTGCTGCCTGAGAGCCAAGATACAAAAGATGAATTACACGAGGAGGAATACGTGAAGGGAGTCACAACGTTAGCCGGGAAGCTGAGTTTTAAAAGAGATTGGAGGGCTTTGTCAAGTTCCCCTCTCTACAGAGCCAGGGAGAATCACTGCTCAGAAGGTTTATTTATTTCTTATTTGCTTCTTAAAAGGGGAAGTGAAACTGACAGAGCTTTTTGGAGGCAAAGAGGAAATTAACAAACCCTCCTAGCAGCTGGCTCTGTAGAGAGGGCAAATTGACAAAGCCTTCCAATCCCAGCTAACATTGCGACTCCCTTCACATGCTCCTCCTCGTGTAATTTGTCTCTTGTAGCTTGGCTCTCAGTCTGTCGCCTCCCTTCCTTTACCACTCCCATGGGGGGGACCTTGTTCAGGGGCCTGTAGAATCAGACCCGTTGCCCCAATCTTCTTCAAACTAGGGGGGGAGGTCTTGAGAGGGTAGCCAGTGCTTACTCTACAGCAACTTTGATGAAAAATGCCCCCCAAGCCCTCGGAAGGATTCCCCATATGGGGTAATAAAGCTTTTTTTCTCCAAATGCATGCAGAATTAACCAAGAAGCCAATGCTGATCTATCCAAGAATCCTGGATTTGTTCGGGAATCTCAAATATACCTCAAAAAAACCATAAGGTATTTTCAGGTATATTTTCAGACTGGGTATACTGAATTGCACTTCCTGAGTCCCATACGATAGGTTGAAGACTACTAGCCTTCAGCAATAGCTTAATAATTAAATACTACTAAATGTGTGTAGGAAGCCATAGTTTTTGGACTGAATTAGCAGCATACTATGGATTGTTCTGTTTCCTAGAACCCATGATTCCAAACCCTGACCTAATCCTAGTCGGTAGGGAACCATAGGATTATATCTCAAACTACAAACTAAGCTTTCCCACAAAAGCAGCAGTCCATCAATCAATCAGTCTCAAGCATTAACAGGTGAGGACAAATCATAACCTAAGCTTCCATAAGGATTGTTCAATATTTAAAATGAATGGCACTATATAAAGAACAATCTTCTGAGACAGGATTTTCAGTGTGAAGCCATATTTGATTTAGAAACAAGTCAAGAGGCATGGGTTACAAGCAGAATATATGGGTTGAGGACTGAGGGAGCAATCTTAAGCAGGTCGACGCAGAAGTAAGTTCCATCTTATTAAATGGGGCTTATTCCCAGAAAAAGGTCCTTAGGATTGCGTCCAAAGTTTAATACCGCAAGATAGTGAACAATAGAAACAACTGTTTGACATTTCTACTTTGCTATTGTGCAAAATCAGGCAATTGCTTCGAATTGATATACTAGATTTTCTTGAGCAGTATTCACAATACAAACGTCATTGTATATAATATCAGACATTGCCACTGACTATGTGAGTATAACCATATCTTTATAGCCCAGCACCCTTGTCGTATCTAAACAGTGATCTGCTCAGAGTTTCAAACTCCTGAAGATCCTGCGTTGGCTACTGTGAATTCTGTGATGGCAGCATATAAATGTAATAATTTCTTGTGTTCTTCTGCTTGCCACTGAAAGAATCCAGAAGCATTCCTAAAATACTCAATTCCTGTCTCATGTTCCACAATATAATCTCATTTCAAGCAAGAAAAGATTATCCTGTGTCTGAAAAACAATTTAGCCTTGGAAAAACAGCATGGCTTAGTATAAGAAACTAGCAGGACAATCCTATGCTGTTACTCCAGTCTAACTTCACTGAATTAAATGCTTTGGATTGCACTGTACCTTCCTTTAGTTCACCGAGTCAACATTATTTAAAACCACGATACAACATAGGTTCTTCAGTTTTCAACTAAAAAGCAAAGAGTCTCCAGTTTTGCCACTGTACATTTTCAAAGGATTATTGTGAGAGGTAAATAATGAATATCTGATTATTAATAGGACACAGCTTGACTTGCAGGTGAGTTCTTTTTTTCACCAAAAGACAGAAACTAGCAGGCTGTCACTGTGTCAATGTTCACTATAATTTATCTCAAAAAAATTCCCATTAGGTCTTTGGAGAAGTTTCAAGCACACACATTATTTGTATCACTTCTGAAATCATCATTTTTTACCTTGCATCTTTGTATCTTTTGCCCTCTTTGCAATTTTTTGGGGTATCTTATTCTAGGAATAAGATGCCAAAAAAACCACAAAAGAAGAAAAATTGTTGTCGTTGACTAGAATATCATATGCTATTGGAATGGTTGGAATCCAGATGTTAAATTTAGAGGTCAGATGTTATTGGCATGATAGCAGCCAATAATTCAAAACACCAATGGTATCATTAAAATACACTCGATTTTCCTGTGGTCAATTTCAGGACTTTATGTTGTTGAACATGCTCTAATTTTAATTTTAAAAAATGAAGTTTTATTAAAAGACAGATAATCAAAACAGCTCCAACAACTATCAGTCTTCTTTTATGCTATCATTGTATATTTTCCTCTGCTGTATTATGACAAAGATATGTTCACCCCATTGTTGTTTTCAGTATGTTTCTATAACACTTCCCAACTTCAAAAGCCTTCAAAGCATTTTATATCACACGAACCAATAAAAATGTCATAAAGTCACCAATGAAACAAATCTGGATCATAACCTGCAGCAACAAAACCAGCAATATTAAATAAGCCAATTCCGATCTTAATGACAGATATGAAACTCCTGCTGAAAGACTAGTTTTCTCTTGACAACAGAATGAGATAATTCAGTGGCCGTCAGAGTCAAATGATTCTCTTGGGGGATTGTATTCCTCAGTGCTGCCGTAAACACCACCAAGACCCTCTTCCTGAATGTGTGCCAATCTCTATGTGTTAAGTGGGTCTCACTGACAGCTCTTAGAAAGTTACTAAGGGCATACAGAAGCAGGCGTTCACCCAGATCCCTTGTAACCATCATATTTAAGGTTTTAAGGGCCAAACCGAGTACCTTGAAATGTCTCCAGAAACACATAGGCAGACCATCTAATACGTGGGAGCACATGAGTAAAGTATTTTTACCTGTGTTTACACAACAAATAGGCAACAGTATTCTGGACCAAATGAAATTTTCAGACAGTCTACATGGGCAGGCCCATTAAGCCAGCGGTCCCCAACCTTTTTGGCACCAGGGACCAGTTTCATGGAAGACAATTTTTCCCCGGGGGGGGGGGGGATGGTTTCAGAATTATACATTTGTGCACTTTATTTCTATTATTACATTATAATATATAATTAAATAATTATACAACTCATTACAATGCAGAATCAGTGCGAGCCCCGAGTTTGTTTTCCTGCAACTAAATGGTCCCATCTGGGGGTGATAGGCGACCACCTACCTCGCCTGCTCCCTGAAGCCAGCTCTGCACTCACCCGCCAATCACCTCCTGTGCAGCCCGGTTGCTAACAGGCCATGGACCAGTACCGGTCCGCGGACCAGGGGTTGGGGACCCCTGCTTTAAGCCCACAAAGATACTGAGGTGTATGTGATTTTCTTTTCTAGTACTGGTTCAGTTGGTAGATCATTCTAAGCCTGTTGATCATAACCATTTTATGGAACTTCCACAAAGCTGGACCATGAAGAATCAGCCCCATCTAATGGGGAATTAGTTCTCCTGACTAGTTTTCTGAAATACCTATATACACTGTAATGAGATTCACTTTATCCACTTTCATCTATATCCAGACATCAGCTCACAGTAACTTGATCTGCTTCCAGTGAAAAGAAGAACCAAGGCCTTTTGTCATTAGTATATTGATTACTGCACACTCTGTATCTCTGAAAGACCAGCAGCTTCATAACATTAAACAGCAAGGCATACAAAATGACTCTCCAAGGAACTCCACACAATTAAGATTTCTCTTGAAGAATAATTGTCTATAGGCATTATCTTGTATCAATGCTCTCACCCAAACCTAACTTTGCAAGATAAGCTATCATTTGTAGAGAATGTAAAACTGTTTTATTTAACTATTGTAGAGTATAAGACAAAACGGATTAGAGAGGCAGTGTGGTGGAGTGTCAGTCTTGGACCAGGAAGACCTGGGTTTGAATGTCCGCTAGGATCATGAAACTTAATAAGTGACCTTGGGCCAGTCACTTTCTGTCTCAGGGCCAAGCTACAAGTGTGTAGGCATCCTGGTCTTGCAGCGTGGCTCTCTGACTGCTGTCCAATGGACTTTTCAATTGTCACTTGTCCAACGTTCCACCAAGCTGCCTGCGTTTCCCATCAAAACTTGAGGGAAGCTGACAAGTGTCCAACCTGGGTCAGGCGTCACTTGTAGTTTGGCCCTCAGTCAAGATTGTTGCGACCAAAATAAATGGGATAATCCATCAAGGTGCACGTAAATGTAATGAAAAAACTGATGAAAATTCAGCTCCTTCCTCAAAGCAGAGTGAGATTACAACACTTTCTTATGACACTTCACTTTGTTGAACAGAAACGTTCCTCTTAAAAACAGAATTATTCTATTTCTAGGAATATTTAGAATTTGTAACGGAGAGCAAATTTGTTTCACTTCCATTTCAGATTTTGTTTTACTTATATTATTTATCGCCGTGATCCTCTTTGCATTTTTATTCATTTGCATAAAAATGTCCAGAGATTGTGCCCTCAGCAATGGGATTTTGGCTGCCAAATTAAAGACAAAAATATATTTCTGACTAAATTGGTTTCTGTTCAAATTTGGTTAAAATTATCAGGAACTGTTCCTCTCTCACAAGGCATCCTCCTTCCTGAAAATTTTCAAGCATGTGAGAGAAATCAATGGCTTTATATATAAAAAAATCAAATTCCTGCTTATTTAGGAAGTGTTTGACAGTGTAGGAAAGTGGGTAGTGTATCTGAGTGGACAAAGAGACCAATATTGAACAACCGAAGCAGCAGCCAGAATTACGGCTAAGGCACAAACGTAGGCATTTTTGCAAGCCTAGAAAAGTCCAAATTTTGGCTTCTCTGTTTTTTTTTAAAAAAGTTTGTTTCCAATAAAGCTGGAATTACTACACTGCAGAGAAATGCCACAAAAAGTGGGCAGAGGGAGGAGGTTAGCTAAGGGGGCAATGTTATTGACACCTCTGGAGGCCGTGTCCCAATCCAAGACAAGCAAGCAGCTTTGTCAAGTAGGGAACAGATCAAGCTGGATTAGATCCTTGCTGCAAGCGAAAGTAATGAAGTGCAGCTGCACAGACCCAGTCTGAACTTGCCCCTGGCATAAGAGGCATCGAGGAGGGAGGGAAAGAGAAGTCTTAGGGGGAACAGCCCCTCAGGCCGTCTTAGGAGTCACCATGTGATTATATCCCAGTCTTCTCCCTCACAAGGGATCAGGATGGCAGCAGAAGTAGCAGACTGCAGCACCTGAAGACCCCCAGGTATACTGTGCGTTTTGTCAGTAACAGGGTTTTTTTCTGGGAAAAGAGGTGGCGGAACTCTCAAGAGGGAAATGAGGGAGAAACACACGGGATTCTTTGAAATAATATTATTTTCACGTGCTATTGCTGAGTATTTTCAAGAAGTGCCAGAACTCCGTTCCACCGCATTCCTGCTGAAAAAAAGCCCTGGTCAGTAATATTTTAAACCAGCAGAGGACTTCTACAGCAGGTCTTCCCGTCTCCAGCTGCCTGGCCCCTACAGAAAATGGGAGCAGCAGGAATAGGTCCACATTCTTGAATAGTTCCGTGCTCAGATTCTTAAACAGTGTTTGTGAATAAAAGAACCACCCGATCCAACTGCTCTCTCTGCATTATCACCATGAAAATTTTCCTCCTTGAACCTGGTGTAATTTGTCTTCCTCCATATTGCTGATTGCAGCGCAACACATTAGAGAGATGAAGCAGGTTGGCATTTAAGAAAAGTAAAAGGAGATGCTTCTGCCTCTTCCCTTCTCCCTGGCCCCTCCAAGCTTGAAGCACAGCCTCTGGATAAAGACAAGCAAGCACAGCGGTTGCTTTTCCCCAAGCGCCCCTTCTGCCTGGTTTCCAGGAGATGTAAGCAACACATCTGCGTCAGTCCTCAATCCCCCTCAGGCCTCACACTTAGCTAAATAGCAAAACATCAGAAATAAAATCTCCGCTCTGAAAGATAACACCATGACTCAAGCCAAAAAAATAAATAAAAGTCGCTGCTTGTACAGACTCCATAAAGTCCTCCTTACTATTAACTGAGCCAGAAATCATTGGTGGAAACACTGTGAAAAGATAGACTGATCTGTGAAAATCTCTTCTGTTCAAACTCTGTTCTTTCCCACTCACTGGAATCTTCTGTATTAATTATAAACTCTCTCACCGTATCTCCAACCAGCATGAATTGTAAAACAACAAGGACATAAAAATATAATGAAATTTCAGTACATTAAATTTTGTTAAAATAAATAAAAAGTCCTTTGTTGAGGCCTTTTCATTTCATTACCTTATCAATTAATAAACAATTCGGCTTACCCAGCAGCAGCATCGCTGCCTTGGCTGGGAGCCGCCTTTGCAGCCCCACCTGGCAGCATCACCTGGAGGAAAGGAGACAGGCTCCCATCCTGGGCATCCAGGGCTTTGGCCGGGGGCGGGGCCAAGTGCCTCTTAGTAGGCGGCTCCGCTTTCCCCGGCACAGTTGCATCAAGTGCTCGGCCCACCCACCTCACCCTGTTTTAGTGCAGGATTAGCCGGCTGCTGTGTAACAGAGCCAGGCAGGAATTTTTTACCTCTTTTCCCTGATCGGCCTTGGGGAAGGTGGTTTTTTCGCCTACCTTGCACTAATGGCAGTGGTTGAGGCATTGGATGGGTGGGGCTGCTTTACAGTGTCACTGGCAGGAGATTTTGGGGAATAGGGTGTGGGCTGGTGAGCACCCAGTGGCACTTCCCCAGGGGTGGGGAACAGGGTCTGCCTTCAGTGCGGTATGCTTGAGTTGGCTACCATAGCACAGGCAGGTGCCTGCGGGGATCCCCAGGGACAAGGCCTTCCCTCATGCTAGACAGCTGGGGTGTTAGGTGCTTGATGGGGGGATCCCTGGCCTGGCTGGCCAGGTTGCAGCCATTCTAGAGATGGCCCTACACCCGGGGCTTTGGGGCTCGCCCAGGCAGGTCAAGACGGAGGTCCGGAGTTGATCCCGTGGCTTGACCTGTACCTCTTAGTTAGCCCTTGCTGAGGTTTTTGTTAATGGTCATTTTAATAAACGGTCCTTTTGTTCCAAGCCTGTGTCTGTCTCTTCATTCCGGCTGGGGTTGCAAATGCACATTCCTTAGGAAAAAAATCAGTGTTCAGGATTCTGATGAGTTCTTTAGTGCTGACATCAAAACAAAGCACTGGATTTTTCAAAAAGGACCACAAAACTTCCAAATAATTCAACTACTTGCAAAGCTTCATATTTCAAGGAAAGAGGGAAGGAAAAAGGGAATGTCTGTGCAATAAAATCTTCATACTGTGTTTTCTAAAATTTAAACAGCATCCTTGAATAAACATGAATATTTTATCGGGGCACTTGCAGTGATTTGTTTTTATTTCACAGTTGCAGAATCAGCGGCAGATTTATGTTGTAGAAGATTATTCACAAACAGACTATGTAAATGAGAACATCAAAATATTTCATTTACCCTGCTTATGAATTACCTAGGAAAAAATTATGAAGATGATTCAAGATTTGCTCGAGATGAGATATCACTCCTTTTAAAGATCAAGAATGGTAAAGACTAAACCTTCTTTAATCTACCATTTGACAAGGAGTTATTTTGCTTAACCTCTTCAGTTTACCATAACTAGTGGTTTTGGTCAGTTCTTCAGAGCAGGTGGAACCATGTGCAGACAGCTAGTTCAGGCCATGCTCAACATGCACCCAGCAGCAGGATTAATCCCAACGACAGCTATGCTTACAAAAAAACATGGCTCTCACTGTCTCAAATGTTATGTGAATGAAACTAAGATGTTTAAGATCAACTTGTCAACCAACTAACAATAAAATATACAGATCACATGTGTGGCTGGGGCGGGAACAGAGATGCCGAAGCCCCCGATTGATTGCCTCAATTGCCATATACAAACATGACATTGATTTATCAATGATCAGATCAAGTGAGTGGTGAGCCATTTGCTAGAGTTTGCTAGATGGTTGCACAACAGCATTTATACACAGTCGAGTTTTGCTCATGCCTATTGCCTCTTACAGCCCCGTGGCGCATCCGCACATGTATAATTCTTTCCTCTGCAACCATGTTTAAATCTATCACGGATATCTCAGTTTTAAAGCAGATCCTTCCTTTCACTGTCCGGTTATTTATTTCTAAATATAGCTGGCCAGCACAGTTTTCCTGCACACAGACAACTGAGCGAAGGAGCTCAGAGGTTTCCCATAAAATCAGGAATGGATCCAGAAGAACAAAGGAATGAGTTGAATATGGTCTCTGAAAGTAGAATGAGGCTGGAGGCTTCCATCTGAATAGATCGGCTTAACAGTGGACAGTTGGAGTTGAAAATGGCCACACCATTATTGGTTATAGATGTCAGGGCCTTGGTATAGCACAGGGCAATGCATGCAGGGCTCAACCAACCTATCTGCAAGCCAATGAAACCTTCACCTCACCACCTCCAGCCTGCCTGCTGGGTCGAGTATTATGAGATGGCAGGACATGGGCATAAGCCACTGTGAGCAGGACCACAAGTGATGCCTGACACAGGTTGGACACTAGTCAGCTTCCCTCAAGTTTTGATGGGAAATGTAGGCATCCTGGTCTTGCAGCTTGACTCTCTGACTGCTGTCCAATGGACTTTTCAACTGTCACTTGTCCAACATTCTGCCAAGCTGCCTACATTTCCCATCAAAACTTGAGGGAAGCTGGCAAGTGTCCAACCTGTGTCAGGCGTCACTTGTGGTCCCGCTCTGTGTGGCTCCTCACCAGTTGGGAGTGAGGGCATCTGAATAGTTCCTGAGCTGGATGTGTCGCCCCCAGCCCTCACCCTAAGATCCCTTAAAGGGATCCCCCCAAAGATGGGGGGGAACAGACATACAGGCTCTGTCTCCTCAGATGGATCTGGCTCAATACCAATATCCCCCCCAATTGTGATGAGATTCAAGATAACAAAACACCTTTCCATAGCGGCAACCAAAAACGATACCAAAAATCTGCAAGAAAGTGAGGGCCGGCCAGGGAAAGCAGAAGCAGATGGAAGAAGTGGCAAACAAGGCAAGCAGACCTGAGAGAAAACTTCTCTCCTCAGGTCCACTCTCTGCACCCCACCCCTGGCCAAACCACCTGTACCCTGACCGGCCTGTTGAGGCAGGAGCTGCAGGGAGGGCTCTGCACAAACAGAAAGCCCTTCAGGAAGCAGGAGGCTGCCTACAGCACCAGCCATGGAAGTCCCTCTTCTCGCTTTTCTTCCCCACACCCATCATACCAGTGAGTGTATACATACTACACAATTTCAGTATCATGGAACTATTGAACTGTACTACCTTTGCACAGTATTTGCTGATATAACAGGTAAATACATTACAAACAGCACTCTAAGTACATCACAGAATGAATACAATTTTTTTATTTGCTTATTCCCTACGCAGAATTTTCTATAATTTTCTGAAAGTATCTTTCATTGCCATGGCAGCAACAAGAGGGAGAAGATCAGCTCCTTCTTTTACACTTCGGAGAAAAACATAGCTGTGATAAATTGTGAAACACAGATCCGGCTTTATTAATGTGTTTAATTTGAACAGAAGGTCTGCGCAATTACAAGTCAGATAATCATGCTGCACTCACAGTACCATTCTAAACTTTATTTTATTATATAATAATACAGCATCAAGCACATAACTATGCATCATACTAATAGATGTGTTTAAAGCTCTTCAATCACACAAGTAATGCATTCTTCTGAACAAAACATTTGCATTACTTTATTGGTGTCCAGCTGTGCACTCCACTAACTTTCCATTTAGCATTATTCGACACAACAACTTGAAGCGTGGCTGTCTGCTATTGCGCGCAAGAAAAAAAGATGGGGATAATACAAAATTTGCTACAAACAGCTGTCTGCTCCTGTTGCTTGGAGGAGCTGGGGTGAGAAAGCAAATACAACAGGTATATGCAGGGCTGTCAGGAGATACAAAAATGTTTTCCCTGTTCATTCTAACACCACAGAACAATAATCAATAGCAGGGCTTTTTGTCAGCTGGAACGCGACAGCATGGAGTTCTGGCACCTCTTGAAATAGTCACATGGCTGGTGGCCCCAACCTCTGATCTCCAGACAGAGGGGAGTTTAGAGTGCCCTCTGCACATGCGCGGAGGGCGCTCTAAACTCCCCTCTGTCTGGAGATCAGGGGGCGGGGCCACCAGCCATGTGACTATTTTCGCCAAGGGCAACTTAAACTTTAAAAAACTCCCCCCTTGTTCCAGCTGACCCAAAGTGACATCATTGTGCGGTCCTGGGAGAGTGTGCACACTTTGTGCATGCGCATGTGGTACCAGGGGTACTACCTCCCACTAAGAGTTGCTCCCTGTGCTGGCAACCCACTAAGTTCCACCACCTCTTTTCCCAGAAAAAAAAGCCCTGATCAATACTAATAATATTTAGCATTGATAAACTGTTTGGCGCTTACATTGTGTTTCATATGCATTATATTATAACCCTTACGACAACCCTCTAAAGTCACTATTATTATTTCTGCATTGCATACTGACCAAGCTAAGAGAAAACAGCTTGACCAAACCCACCGAGTAAATACTTAACAAAAAGCAGAACCAGAAACACTTTGTTAAAGATTCACTGATTTCAATGGACTTAGAAGGGTGTAAGTCTGTTTGGCATTGCACCGTTAGTCTTCCAGGTCAAACTAGAACTTTGTCATGGTTGAACCAATTGAGAAGGGGAATCAAAGGGCACGACTAGATACTGTCCCCGAGTTCATCCCAGGAACGCACCTTTACTTTTTAGTGCTGGGGAAAGCCATTTTAAAGTGCTGATCCTGCCCCAAAGGGGAAAGCTTGTTAGCCAGAGTGTAGACAGCTGTTGCCCATCAATCGTTGCATCTGAGCCATTGGACCCCTTCCTCCAGGTATTTCTGATGCCTGGGACAAAAGCCTTCAGCATGTGGCCTGTGGCTCAGCTTTAAAGATCCAGGACTCTATATGAAACATGGAGAAGTGATGGGCAAGCAATGCCATCGCAACATTTCCTGTACTGAGGCAGGGAGAGTCACACAGAGCAAAGAGTAGGATCTCTGGGTTATTGTTCTGAGAGGAAGGAGGATGAGGGTGCACCATTTTTCATTCGGTGAGACATGGGTTGTGTCTGTGTTTGTGATGTTTGTATTTGGACACAGGAGAGAGGTGAGCCTGTATTTGTGATTACTTTATGTTTTCCAACATCCAAGTAAGAAGTGGGATTCAATTTGTGTTTATATTTTCCAACGCCTCAGTGGCAGGTGAGTTTGGACTTCTGTACAGTGAGCATTAACCGTGGGTGCATGTTTATTTTGCTGCTAACTAGGCCCTTGGGGGCAGATGTATTGGGGGGCAGAATGGGGTAAGAGATGGTGCCGTGAGTCATAGTGTATGAGGGGGATACGGTGGTGGGAGAAGAGGAAGCCAAGTAAGGGGAAGGGACAACAGACATCTGTGTGCAGTGGCCATTTCTGGCTCTTCCAACTAAAGCAATGTTTGATAACCACATCAACAACCTGCCAGGCTATAATATTCTGCTCCTAAACGCCATGTCAGTCACAGGAAAAACAGCAGCCGTCCAAGATTTAATCCTGGCTTAGAGGAGTCACCTAACAGGTATCACTGAGATTTGACTGGGAGAAAGATTAACCTCTCCCAACTGTGTCTCCTGGTGTACTCAGTAATACATCAGCATAGGTCTGATAGGCAGGGAGGTGATGTTGCTGTAGTCTGTAAGGACTCTAAGCATCATGCCCCATCCAGTACACTTCTGGTTCTGAGGCTGTGTACCTAATGTTGGGATTAAGAGAGGTGACTGGGATTCTGTTGGCATTTAGCTAATGGAGGTAGGAATGTACATCCAAAAAAGATTTGGGTTTCCCACTTCGGGTTTACACAAAGAGGGAAAACAAATTGGAATAATACAAATCCCGAAGTGGCAAGCCGCTTCAGGAGTCAGGTGTTTAAACTGCTTTGGTATGCTCGATAAAGATTTGGGAATCTCAAAGCAACACTTCTCTTGTTTCTTGCAAGCAGCAAGAAAATTGTTGCTTTCAAAGCTCAAACTTCACGCCCCGCTGCTTTTTTCACCCGACGGGAGAGGGAGGAGAGAATACCCTTCTCCCTCTCCCATCAGGTGGAAAAAAGCAGAGGGATGGGAAGTTTGAAAGCAACACTTTTTGTCGCTTGCAAGAAAAGAAAGCCACCCACTCTGAGGGTGGAGGAATTCATGACAATTCATCATGGACAGATTGCTACTTGCTTGAATTTACTTACGGGGATACCAAGATTCTGCAGGGATGGGGGAACTATTAAAATGATCTGCTACTAGATAGCTCCAAATGGCTTTCTGACAGCTCTAAGGGATTCTTCCATTGATTTTGTCAATGCCTTGTTTGACCTCTGGAATGAGGAGATATCTCAAGTGGTTGACATGATTGCCCCCAGGCACCTTTTCTCCAGTGTTTACTGAGGGCAAGAGAGATGGCTAGAGTGACACTGGAGGAAGACTCAGAATGAATCCAACAAGATACAGGAGAAAACTCATTTTAATGCATGCTTCATAGCAGAGAAGGTGGCAAAGAAGCAACACGTTTGCACCACCATTGCACCTGCACACTGTAGGACGGTGGAGCTGTCCTAGATGGCCAGAGACCTGCACAATGAGGGTGGTCCACTGTGACCATTTTGCTCAGCACTTTGCAGATAAAATCTGTCACATCTGTTCTGGTTCTGACAGGATCAGATGGTGCCAGGGTGCTAACTTATTCAATTGTTTGGGACACTTTTCAATGTATTCAGTCTGAGGACATGGACAAGATCCTTGGTAATTCAAGGCCTATCTATGCTTGTATGATCCTTGTCATTCCCGGCTATTTAAATTGGATGGGGGTGGGTAGGTTGGCTGACTAGATCCAAGAAGTAGTTTAATGCATCGAAACAGGCTGCGGTCCATCCATTGCAAAGAAGGCGATACTGGGCCCAGAAGATCTAAATGACTGTTGACCAGTCTCAAATGTTCCATTCCTGAGCAAGATGACTAAACGAGTGCTGGCTGGACAACTTGAATCTTTCCTGAATGGGGAAAATTGCTTGAATGCTTTCCAGTTCGGTTTTAGGCCTGGTTAAGCCAGGTTCAGGTAGCCGGCTCAAGGTTGACTCAGCCTTTCATCCTTCTGAGGTCGGTAAAATGAGTACCCAGTTTCCTGGGGGTAAAGTGTAGATGACTGGGGAAGGCAATGACAAACCACCCCATAAAAGTCTGCCAAGAAAATGTCATGATGCAACATCCCCCCATGGGTCAGTAATGATGCGGTGCTTGCACAGGGAACTACCTTTACCTTTAATGGACTGAAATAGCATTTTTCACCCTAGTGGATGACTTGTGCTGGGAGAAGTACAGAGGGAGTGAGACCCCTGGACCTCTCACTGGTTTTCAATACCAACAGTTATGGTATCCTTCTAGGCTGCCTTTTTAGGCTGGGTTTGGGAGGTACCGTTTTGCAGTGGTTCCAATCCTACCTGGAAGGTGGTGCTGGGGGACTGCTTCTTGGCCTCTGGGATCCACAAGACTCCATCATGTTGCCTATACCCTTTAACATCTACATGAAACCGTTGAGTGAGGTCATCCAGAGATTTGGGCTGGAGATTTGTTACCCATAAATGGATGACACTGCTACTATTTCAAGCCTCCTAGATTTTCCTTTGAACTCTCTCTGAAAAACCAGGAAAAAGGCCTGTGCCCTTCTAGATCATAGCAAGTAACAACTGGGACTAGACAATCCAATACTATATGGTATCAAAAATGTCCCATATTTCCAACATATTTTGGTATCAGTTTAGCCTTCGACTCAAGATTAACTGCATAATGAAGTTTCTGGATAAACCTGTTTAATTTAGGAGGGAAGAAATCTTTCCAAAGTGTATTATGCAAGCCGTGCAGCATGCTTTCATTAAAAAAGTATTATACATAAGACAGTGTAAAATTACCACCGCTAATTTTAACGTGAATTTACATATATAAAAATGAAATGTGATATGCTTAAGGTAATGCAAACTACAATTTTTCATACTAATTCAATTTAGCGCAATCACACAATATAAAAGAAAATATTATAGCATTTTAATTCATGCAACATATAATTTAACTGCAGTTTGACACAATTTGACTCCTTAAAGTATTAGAGCAGAGTAGTATTTGAATGTTATATCAGAAAGATTTAATTAAATGTAGTTGCTACAATGGGCACATCCACACCTTTTTTCATAGTGAATATTAAAGAAGAGTACCAGAATATGTGTTTACCTGCACTCATTCACCATGACTTGTAAGGCAGAAGAACACTCTCTGGGGGTAAACCCCATAAACTCGGGTTTACTTCCAAGCAGACTTTCTTAGGTTACTCTTGTGCATGCACACATTACTATGTGCACATGCCCATTGTGTGAAACACTTCTCTAAAATAAATATGAAGAAATCATGCATATCAGGCCAATGCATAAAGGACTGCAGTCACATATACCACGGCCAACCAGTCTTACCTGGGTGCCTGGGTTGTGGCCACAGGCGGTGGAGACATACAGGGCATGGTGACCACCATTCCTGTGGGTTCGCCCAACTGCCCTGGCAAGCCTGCAGCCAATGAGTTCAAACTTCTTAGCCATGCAATAGGGGGCACCTGAGGGGGCACAGGCGGGAGGTAGGGCCTAGCTGAGGACCGGAGAGTCACAGTTCCCCCTTCAGCCCAGCAGCTGAGTATTTTAGGCACTGCTGCCCCCGCCTCCCGTGCACTTCGCTCTCACCTACAAAATCCCACCCAGGCCTCCCTATACTCGTTTGTTGTTGTTTATACATGTCTTCATCTTGCATTTGTTTGGCGGTTTGTCATGGGGATCAGATCCCTTTGGGGGGAGGTGGGGCCTGTGTGCCCAGTCTCCCCATTCAGGGGATTCCCATAAGGAACCTTGGGAGTGAGTTATGGTGATGTATGCCTAGCTTGGGGGCTGCCAGGGCATTCTCACTATAGGCTGAACTACACATTCTACCAAAATCCATGGCATCTCTCATGATAGCTTGTTGGGTTGGGAGTAGGAGGCACCCATGCTTCAGTGGTTCTACACTTACACGGCTGGCAGATTTCAGAACGTGGATTTGGTTGACTGCTGCTAAGCCTACTTGGCAGTTATATTTCGGAGTCCCGTTTTGTTTCTCATGCTAACATTTATTTATTTATTATTTAAAACATTTGTGTTCCACCTTTCCACCAGGTTAGGGCCCTCAAGGTGGCAAACAGTTAGAAAGACATTAAATTCACTTATAAAAGAGAGAATATACCAGCAAAAGGGGGCGGGGGGAAGGCAGGCTGGTTAAGACAATGTGCTTGTGATCTGTACCAAAACAAGACTAGAAATTTGCCTGTGAATGCTGGCTCCTACATATGATTGGTCATTCGCCTGTATTATTTTTTCAAGTTATGTAATCTGTGTGGAGGCCTTAATGGGACAAACCATCTTCTCACAGCCAGGACATCTTGAAACCTATTCCAATGCATGTTTACTTGGAAGCCAAGTCCCACCTGAAGTCACTGGTACTTTTTCCTAGGTATCTGAGCATAGGATTGTAGCCTGCAATGAAGTGCCCAAGCACAGGGGAAAGAGTGGGAAGGGAAGAGACAATGGGTGCCCTCTATGGGGGGGGGAGGGGATGGCTAATCCCACATTGTGTAATCCACCTTGAGTCTCAGTGAGAAAGGCAACCAATAAATGACATAAATAAAAATAATAAAATAATAAATTTTTTAAAAATGAATTTTCACTTCTCTCCCTCCCTCCCTCTCACACACACAGACAGCAATTAAAATGAATAAGAAGGAGAGTGAATAATGGAATGCTGTTATTAGATGTTTGGTGAGGCACCATCAATGTACAGATAACATCCAGTTCTATGATTTCATAGCAGCCAAGTTGGGCAGGTATGTGCAAGTCCTGAAGAGTTGTCTGGAGAATGTAACAGGATATACACGGGCCAATAAACTGAAGGTCACTTCAGAGAGTGGACATACATCTTGCAAATTACCTGGGGATGCTTGAGTGCAAGATTTTATGTGTGGTCCTCAATTCACATACAAGTTGTTCTTGCTCATAGTCGTGAATACTGCTTTCACGGGAACTCCCTTTGTGTGATTGCCTCTGCAAGTGAATCCTTTGCTGTGAGCACAAGTATTGTAGGGTCCTTTGACTTGCCAATTTGCATTTCTTTAAGGTGTGAGAAAGGGTCAAGATCTGCATTTCAATGAATGGATGTGGAAGTGGGGGAAACTGGGATACTTTCAGCAATTGAGGAGGAACTGGTATCAAATGTGGGAATGTACTCACGGGGAGGAAACTGAAGGGTGACTGTGCGAGTGAGTGCATGGAAAGTTGGAGGGGGGGAGACATTAAGTGAAGTTCACTTGAACATCCCTAGGTACTTAGTAACATGTATTTATCAATGTGTTTTATCATCAGTATTACTGAGTGGGGAAATACAACTAAATCGAGTAACTGAAAGCATATATTGGTTCCACTTAGAAACAAGACAAGGTAATTTGGAACTCTATGGACACAAATTGTTTGGAGAGACTTTCTAAGAAGCATTCTTACCGTTGATGTCCATTTAAATATTAATCAATAAACTTAAAAGCCTGTGTACTGTTCTCAAAATCTGTAGATGCTTCCTTCAGAAAGCATACTTTTGAGATAATGGAAACTAAAGAAGGAATGTACAACTATTTATGGATTAAGAAATCATTAAAAACTTTTCAAAAGCAAGATAGTACCCATATTTTGAGGGATGTACTACTAAGAATATGGCTCCAATGCAGAAAGAGATTAAGCCCCAACCCTGAATTCTGAGAAATCGAAAATCATGCTTTACGCAAAAACATGGAAACCTTTAAAATGGAATATAAGAGGTAACAGGATTGAGCAGGTCAAAAGTTTTCATTACTTAGGAATCCATTTCAATTATAGAGCTAGCTGGGCTCCGCATAATTGATAATATCTGTGAACTGCAACATACTTGCGCTCACTCGCTTCTTTTTTACCAAGGGTAATCAACTTGTGCCCGCAGCTATTAGAGTATTCAACCACAAAATTAGTGGAGAACTGTTTTATGGTGTACCTATCTGGATTATGGCTTTCAACAAGGAAGTGGAAAAGGTGTCTTCCCATGTGTGTGTCTTATGTGGCCATCTGCCTTGAAACAAATCAAAGACTCCTTGAGACTAAAGCATGGATTAATACCATCAAATTTGGGTTACATCTACATTTTAAGAATAATGAGGATAGCCTCATCTTTCACATGCTGATGGAGTCTCAGTCATCCATGTGGCTTAACCACATAGAAGAAAAAAATAACTCAATAGGGATTAATATTGAAGATTTATTTTCCCACACAGAAAAATCAGCTTATGCACTGATCAGACAAAGACTTCTTGACATTGAGATACAGAAACTCAGGAGTCTTGCAAAAGGCAGATGTTCACCCCTGGGTTTGAGGTTTTTACCCCATGGGTATAGGGCAGAATATCTTACCTGTTTAATGGCACAACATTATCGCAGAGCTTATTCGTTAATGTGCTACCTTCCGTCATACTTTATGGGAGATTTCATAAAACGTCATATGCTAACAGGTTATGCACTTGTTCTCAGTGAGACATAGAAACCCTGGAACATTTTTTTGCATTGTACTTATTACCATGATATACTTATTGTATATACAGTGATATACACTTATTGATCCGCTGCTAAGAGAGCAAATTGGGAAATCTGATAAATGTAAAATTATCTTCCTATTAGCTACTCGGAACCAAAAAGTGATAGAAACTGTAGCTAATTTTTTGTATCTTGCATCTAGGAGGCAAGTTGTGTATTTGTGGACTGAGTTTTGATTGTGTTGAGTGTTTTTGTTATTAATATGGATGTAATGCCAATAAAGGTTGCCGCTGCTGCTAAAGAAAGATTAAGTCCCACAACTGCACCATTGAGATCACCAATAGATACTTATTATGAAGCTACTACAAGAAATAAAATACATCATGTAAGCTATGGATATATATTTGATAAGCAAGGAAATATAAAAGCATGCCAAGAAATTCATGCTCAAGGAAAAAATATCCCATGGTTGATGTATTTTCAAATGGTGTCCAAACTCAAAGAACAATTATCCAAAGAAGATGATCGATTAAGAAAGAGAGAAAATAATTTTTGAACTTCTAATTAGAGGTGATTCAAAACACTTATTAGGAAAAGTATATAAAATTCTACTACAGTATGCCACAGAATCGGAACAAGTTAAAATTGTATGATAAAACGGATGCAAAACTTTGGAGAAAGTCTCTCTATGAGGCAACGGGAAAACTTATGGACAAAAGAAATCAAATTTACAGAATGTCAAATGTTAAGAGATAATTGGTATAAAATGCTTTTTTAGATGGTATATCACTCCCAAAGACCTTGAAAGAACCAATAAGAATTATAGTGGAAGGTGTTGGAAATACCACAGCATGGATTCATCATTCTATCATGTTTGGTGGACATGTAAGAAGATAAGATATTAGATAAAAATTCATGAAGAGATGCAACAGATATTAAAGTTTCCCTTTGTGCTGAATCTTAAAAATTTGTTATTAAATATCTTACCAAGCAATATTACAAAAGCACACAGCAAACTTTTTAAATATATGGTGATGGTGGTGAGGGAGGGTAGTATATGCAACAAAATGGAAGGCAGATTCTTGCCCAGATGTGACTGAGTGGATAAACAAATTGTATGAATTGTCTATGGCTAACTTCTTACATGCATAATAGACCAACCTTAGAATTTCAGAAAAAATGGAAAGATCTTTTTGACTATGTAGCTATAAGAAAGTACGGAGATGGAGATGCGCAATATTCTGTAGCTCAAATGTGCTGTTATAATATTCTGTTCATGGTTTTTATGTATTGTTACTGTTTTTTTTTCTTTTCAAATAAACTTCTTATCTGGGGAAAAAACAGAAAGTATATGGTTTACTGCAAGCCCAGAATACATTTCAACTGCCTTTACACTTGAATTTTACTGAACAGTTAGCAGAATTATGTATCATCACACAAAGCTATTTTAAAAACATTGGACAAATGAAAAAAGATAAATATATGGTAATTGCCACACTGATGGATTATTAAATTTGTACAGGTTATTACATTCTTACACATGGGTTTATGATGTGTATTTTTAGCAGATTATATAGCAGTTTGCACAAATTTGGGAATCGTTCATATACTCAAAATGTTTTAATTTTACAGCTCTGTAAGACTAGTGTATTGCCATTATCTTTGTTGAGGGAGGGGGAACAACTGGGGATTTTCTATTTGTGATTCTATATGATCCATGTGCAGAATAAAGAATCCATTTTCCAGATGCTACTTTCACACATTAGTTAGTAAAAAGGTTGTCAAATTGATTTCCATGATATTAACTGATTTTTTTCTTGTTTACAACAAAAAAGGTAGAAATCATTTCTGCAGTATCACCTGAACAGATAAAATTTTTGCTTTACTCCCAGAACCATTATACTGAACTGTTATAGCTGCAAAAACCAAAATGGCATTCTGGGTATTGAGGTACAAATGAGAAGACATGCAAGCTTATTTCACTTTTTTAATAAACCCCGAATTGTTACTAATCATGGTATTTTTTCTGCAACAGAAAGTAAATTTAGCCTTTGTACTAGGCTCTGATGTGCCCTGAAATTTGTTAAGCGTCAGAATTGTACATAAGCTCAAGAAACCTTTAATACATCTGGGAGCGCAAACCAAAAGGAATGAAGCTTTCATATATGAAAATGAAAGGCTAAAAATATCAGCTGTCGCTTCACCAAGAGAGATCACGTATCTATGTAGAGAGAGTTACTCATATAATTAGAAGCAATAACATCTAAACAAATTGAACACCACTGAATTACACAAGCAAGATGTTGTAGTGTTAAAAATGATTTGCGTCATTTATTGAAAAAACTAAGCATCTCTGACATCACACCATAATAGCATAAAAGCTGGCCTACTGGATCAGTCCAGCCACACACACAGAGAAAGTCGAAGTGTAAGGCAGATGAAGGGTAACTTTGAAAATACAATGGGAAAGAGGTATGAGAGAATAAAACCAATGTCATGGAGGCAGCTGCTACTGCAGCAATGTTATTTTAGTCTCCACAGCCAATCAGAGCACCTATGGCCAATCAGAAGACATGTTGGGCAAGAGCCCCATTTAACTTATTTTGGAAAACACTTGGAGGGGTCAGGAGACGGTCCTATTGTGCTTTCAAGCGCCACAAAGGAGACCCCTGCTCTAGAGGACATCAGAAATAAATAAAATAGTGTGGATTGGTGGGATAACGTTGAGAATGTTAACAAAGCATTCTTCCTCTAAAGTGATATATAGATGTTCACTATGTGTTCAAATATTAATAATATTAAAGTTTTCAAAAAAATGTTGCAAAATTATTCAGGGCAGGAGAGTATGCATACATGCAGAAATACACATCTTTACTTGTATTAGGCACTTCTTAACAGGTCCCCCAAACTGACTGACTTCTACTGTTAGTTTCAATACTTGCAGAATACACCTTGAACTTCAACAGAAATCTGCATGCTTGGGTTTCTATCGTTCATCATCGCAGAGCAGGATTTAAAAAAATGTACAGGCAATGTCAGCTGCATAATACCATTTCCAAGTCTCTGTATGAGCCATCACCTGTACAGAGACTTTCACTATTATTCTTGTCAGCGATAGCACTCAATTTTCTCTATCTGAAATACTGCAGCTGGCACATAAGAACTAAGCAAAGGACATTTTCACTGGTGACACCTGAAGTCTCTTTGAGCCTCTTTCATCATATTTGGGCACATGTCCGAATGCTGATGATATCAGACAAGAAGTACAGAAGTAATTTCTGGAGCGGGTAACTGTTTTAGGAGGAAATTCATATGTTACAAAGACATGGAAATTGTGATACCATATATAACTATGTGCCCTAGTTAAGCTGGTTTATGTTTGCTTTGTTAGGAAGGACACCACTGCTGAAATAAGGCTCCCGGACTCTCTGTCCCACAGGGAACTTGAAATCTCAGTGCCTACAGGCAGTGATGAAAAAGATTGTTATTCTGCTCCCCAAATCTCCTTCCTATCAGCCTCAACTCAAATCCAACATTTATTTGTTAAAGTATTTATATCCCATATTTCCTTGTGGCTCAAGAAGATTTGTATAAACAAGATATACCCATCAATATTCTTGTTGCCAATGACCACCTTGGCCACCAACCTGGGCTTGGATGCATGCCACCCACGTTCACCTCCCAATAAAGTAGCTACGGCAAGCTGCTTTCTCTCAGCCTAACTTCACATTGAGCCGCCTGTAATAAGGACAACTACATGTGTGTTTGCACAAATGCACATGCTTGCGCGCGCACACACACAGGGATTCACATGTTGAAGGGGGGGGGGGAGGAATAACGAAGTGTTTGGTCATCAAAACTAGACATCAGCTCTTCCATAATTCCTCCTTCCAACTCCACAAAGAAAACAGGCATACAAGCAATATTGTGGCTAACTCAAAAGTTTTAAATGAACTTGTTAGTATCTTAACTGCCTCAGGAGCTATACTGATGAGTGAAGGCTATAAAATGTCTTAAATAAAGAAATATATTTATGTATCTTCAACTTTATTACTACAGAATACTGATAGTGAGAAATGATTATTTGCACAAATTATGCCCCCTGGGTAGAGAATTCAGAATCTAGTCCTTTAATTTCTAGACCATTCACAAAAACCATAAAGTATATGCATTGCAGTAAATGCTGTGTTAGTTTTCTTGACGCATCGATGCATGGTCTTCTCAGTTAATAACTCCAGAGGAAAAAAATGTATACACTGCTTTCCAAGAAGCAAAATATGCTTTTAGGAGCCTGTCTAATGTTGGATAACTTAATTTGCCAAAGGGGGTCTAAGCTAGCTTCTCACAAATATATGCATGCCTGCAACTCCCATTACAGTTAATGGACATTCCATGTGCAAGGAGGTGACAGAACAGACACCTTAGGCAGAATGTTAGTAAGTAATAGTATTGGAATTAATCTTAGAGAGATGACACATTTCTAATTTGACTTTCATCATCTCTGTAAGTACTAGAGAAGCAGCTTACAAACCTCATCCATTCGTGAAATAAAATTCGTTTTTGAAATTACTGGTTAATGCAACTGTACTGCGTTCTGATGTCTTCATTATTTTACACATCACATTCAAATTATTAAATGTATATAGTTCTTAGGAGGTATAATTAATGTGAGTTATGATCAGTCAGCCTTTATTGTCTATCAAATCTTGACATTAATAGAGTCTGAAAGGCAAAAAAGCCAACAAAGCTGTGCGACAACAATTTTAAAAAACTATAATGACGTTAAATGGAAACCAAGATGCATCAAGAGCCAGGACGACATTTGGCTCCATACAGGAAAGCAAGGAAACAATAACAGAGTGCACAGAGTGTTATCTTGTGCTCTTGCAGGGACGGGCAAACGTGGGGTATGTCCAGGGCTTTTTTTCAGCTGGAACGTGGTGGAATGGAGTTCCGGAACCTCTTGAAAATGGTCACATGGCTGGTGGCCCTGCCCCCTGATCTCCAGACAGAGGGGAGTTTAGATTGCCCTCCATGCCACTAGTGTACAATGGTAGCCTCCCCATAAAAGTCAGTGTTGCGTAGCGGTTAGAGTTTCAGATGAAGATCTGGGGAGCCTTTGGTTCAAACCCCCATTCTGCCATAGAAGCTGTCTGGGTAACCTTGGGTAAAGTCACATATTCTCGGCCTAATGTACCTCACAGGATTATTGTGAGAATACAATGTAGGAGAGGTGAATGAGGTAAGCTCTGGGTCCCCATTCAAAGGTGGGGGTATAAATGAAGTAAATAAATTATATGGCTGAAGATAAGAGTCGATAAAAGGCAAGTTGGTGGATAGGTGGGGAGAGAAGGAAGCAGGGAAAGCTGAAGATATTGGGACTGCCAGAAAAAGACAGTAATGTAGAGAGAGGGGTAAAGAGGAAAATGAGATGCTCCTTGCAAATCCTTGTGGGTTCCCCAAGGTGTGAGTGGGACCAGTCACCAGCAATGTGCAGCTGGACCAGAGTTTTCCTATGAAGAGCCTGCCAGGGTGGAAAACTGAAGACAGAAAAGGTAGGTTGGCTGGTTGGTGAGAAGGACAGAAGGAAGCAGAAAGAGAGAGTTTACGGGGGCATTCAGGAAAGGGATTTAGGAAATAGTAATGCAGGAGAAAATAAGATAACCCCTCACACCTTAGGTGTGAGTAAAACAGAAAAGCAATGAGCCCAAAATACACCCAGAAGACACTGTTTTGTTTTGTTAAATCAGCTTCCAGAACACTGAACCATATCTGGAAAACTAAAATATAACAAGTCCCTCTCACCAATAAGTTTGTGTGTTTCATTTCAGTTTGTACAGACACCGGGCTCTTCTCATAGTACAGCATTTACATTTCCTTTAACAGCATTCACCAATCAGACCCCAAGGAGAGAGAGAGACCTTATGTTATTAATTATGTTGGCAGGAAGGGGGAAATGAACACAATGCACAGAGCACATCTTTTACCCTCTGTAATGACCTGGAAAATCTCCCTGCCAACTGGGTCCTCACAAGGGGAGACCCATCCTCACCTATCAGCTTTGGAAACATTTGGGAGGGGGAGACTTCAATCACAGGCTGCAATTAGAAAGCCATTTCCCTGGGACTACTGAAAAGATGGGGCTTACATCTAAGTAGACCTGTTGGGGTGCATCTTAGTTTGTTTTGCCGTGCTGGTCTCTCCCCTCCACCCCGATCAGGGGACTTGCATGGTCACTGTGATGAAAAGTGCCAGGGGAGGGGCAGAATTGTCTGTTCAATCAACCAAACTTGAGAAAAGCCCCAGAAGACTTCAATCATAGGCTGGAATTCTAAAGACTCTCTGGGAGGAAGGACAAGGAAACATGGCACCAAAGGTCACCCAGCTGGCTTTAAGTGGATGAATGGGGAATCAAACATGGTTCTCCAGATTAGAGTCCTGCTGCTCTTAACCACTACACCAAACTGGCTGTACCCAGTTACTGTCCAGGGCTGTTGAGGAAAGGGAGCTCAGTGTTTACTCCCTCTATTCACTGTCACCATTAAATTAGGCCCATTGGTTGCCACCAGAATGTTTGATTTTCATTTGTATGTTTATTTCCCCTCAGCCAACAACTCCAGGCCAGCCATAATTAAAACAAAAACCAGATGTTTAACACAGGAGTGAATAATTTTTAAAAAACAGAAATATTGGTGTTGTGTACATATAACTCCACACTCTTAGAACAGTGAATGGTTACAATATATATTAACAGGTGTCAACAGCCAGCTATTATCTCTACTGCCTCTCCTCAGTGGCTTCCAAACCTTCCCCACCTCTAATAGCCATAACAGATTCCAACTGACATTTGCCCCAACATTCTACCAGCTCTCATTGGCTGTTCCCTGGGAGAGATAGAGCTAGAACTAGTCTTGTCTATCGCAATTGGATATAAATGTTGCTTAAATAAATAAAACAGCTAGCTATAACTCAAAATGCTAAACCTCAAGTGGAGAGTCATCCACCAGCTTCACTTCTAGCTCACTGCCAAACTCCACACCTCAAAAATGCATTAAACATAAATTTGTTTTATACTCTGCTTTTCTCCCCATTTGGGACTCAAAGCAGCTTAGAACACTGTTCACCCCTCCTCCATTTTCTCACAACAAAAACCGTTTGAGGTAGGCTAGGCTGAGAGTTTGTGATGGATCCAAAGTATAGTTTTTGTGCTAAAAGCAACAATTCAAACCCCGGTCTCCCATGGTCCTAGTTGGACACTATCCACTATGCCATGCTAGCTCTCATGAAAAGGGCATTCATGAGATCAAGGAATTATAAAACTGCACCCTGCAATCCTGAATTTCTTAATTCAAGTGGACTGTGATTGTTCCAATTGTTACTGTTACATACTGCGTTAAATATCTGATGGATAATTACTACTTCTCAAAATCACATCATAAATGTGGAATATATAGAGTTTGGCTCAATTTAAGTGACATTTCACTTTTTAATACATGCATACTTCATGCTTCTTCAAATAGAGATTAGTCTTTCTGCATCTCTGGATCATAAATGTCCCCAAAGGAGCATAAAACAATTCTAACTTTTCCCAATTTTGCCACCTCTTACACCATGTATTCTGATCTAGCAATTACGTTTTTTAAAAACAAACATAGTATAAGAATCGAAGAGAGTCCAGCAGCACCTTTAAGACTAACCAACTTAACTGTATCATAAGCTTTCGAGAATCACAGTTCAATTCATCAGATGCGAGTATAAGAGCATCACTCAAACGTTTTAGATTAGCCATTTACCATAACTATGCCATAGAAGAAGTATAAGATGTCCGGCAAATGTGCTTTTCAAATGATTTCAATACTTCAGCTATTTATTGACATTAGCAACTTTATATATTGCCATGTTTTTTCCTTTTCCAAGAGACAGAAGGCTAAGGTGCTTTGACATGTTGGTTTTGCATTAAAGGAAAGCACTGAAATCTTGAAAGAAATTTCAAAGCTGAGAAATAGCCAAGAATATCTTAGCTTGAATGCCAGCTCTGCCCCTATATCTACCCAGGGAATACAATTACAGGACCCAATGGCATCAACTACACTGTCTCTGGCTCTTACAGCTGCTCATCCTCCAATCTGATATATGCCCTCATGTGCCAACAATGTCCTTCTGCTCTGTACATTGGACAAACCAGCCAACCTCTACGCAAAAGAATAAATGGACACAAATCTGACATTAGAAATGGAAACGTCCAGAAACCAGTGGGAGAACACTTCAATCTACCGGGACATTCCATCAAAGACTTAAAGGTCACTGTAGTTCAACAGAAACCTTTCAAAAACAAAATCCAACGGGAGGCTGCTGAACTGAAATTCATATGCAAATTTGACTCTGTCAAGCTGGGACTGAATAGGGACTATGAATGGTTATCGCATTACCACAGGTAACAGATTTCCTTTACAGAGGTGGGGTCTGGGGGAGCTCAGTGGCACCTGGCGTGGGCTTTCGGGAACCACAGATCTTTGTCAGATGCATCTGGCAGGGAGAGCTGTGGTTACCGAAGGCCCATACTGCATTGGAATTGGATGGTCTAGCTGTTGGGCTTCTACAAACTAACAGGGCAAACTCCTTTGAAGCCAACTGATACACACACCAAAAGGAGATGTTTACATATACTAGCAAAGGAATGTTTTGGTTGCTCCCTCCCCCTCCCCCTCCCCCCCTAATTGCCTCTTCCCTCTCTTGCTCTTCTGTGTTTGACCAGTCTCTGTATCAGGCATCTGACGAAGAGAACTTGATTCTCGAAAGCTTATGCTACAATAAAATTGGTTAGTCTTAAAGGTGCTACTGGACTCTTTTTGAATTACAAGAAGACTCACTAGAAAAGGCAATGATGCTAAAAAAAAAAAAATTGAAGGCGGTAGGAAAAGAGGAAGACCCAGCATGAGATGGCTTGACTCAGTAAAGAAGGCCACAGCCTCCAGTTTGCAAGATCTGTTAATCACAGGATGTTTTGGAGGTCGTTAATTCAGAGTCACCGTAAGTCAGAAGTGATGGAAAGTAACACACATAATCACACCCAGTTCTCTCCCAGCATCTGGCAGCACCCATGAATACAAAGTAATTGTGTTTTGGGGAAAGGTCCTAAATACTTCGAAAAAAATTTGTGCCAAGCCTAAACCACCACTGGTTTTTTTTTCATTTTTGTTTTTTTCATTATAATCATGTTATGACAATTATAACCTCTTTGATACAATAATAACCTATTTCAAAAAGATCAGTGATTTGAGTTTCAAAAAACCCAAAGTCAGTCAATCTTTATTACGGTCATAGACCACACATTAATAGCATACAACCTACAATCAGGGTAAGTCATATTATTTACAAGTCTATTCACTAAAATTTCAGGTAAAAAAACCTGAAAGATTCTTTAGTTCCTCCTCCAACAAGAGCAGACAATCATTTGTAAGTGAATGCAGCGTGGAACAAGGGGCCTGCAACAGGAAGCAACCAATTAGGCTGCAAGAAGAAGACTCTGAAAGGAACAGAAGACCTGGCAAGTACAACAGCAGGCTGACTCAATACTTAACAGCCACCTGGCACTATGGTTGCATTTTAGTCAAATGTCAAATCAGGTATGAGAAACAAGAAATCTACCAAAAATACTGGAAAGGAACAGGTTGACCTTCATGGTGTCCAGATTCTCTTCTAAGAAAAAAAAAAAGAGTGGAAAATCTGCATGAGAGTACTTACTAGCATGGAACCAGCCTAAATAAAAGAAACTTCATATTTTAATGATTTCAACTCTTTGCAATTCAGCAGTTGCAGCACTGAAATAAAATGTGTGCCTCTCCATCCCATGGTGAGTTTTCTGAAAGTAAAGCACAGCAGTGCGGGCGGGGGGGGGGGGAGTAATTTCCCTATTTCCAGATGCAACTGCTTCCCGTACAAGTCACTGGAGAGGTGAACTTACAAGACTGGATCAGAAGCTATTCTGGTTCTTTCTGCCTCAGAGAAGCATAGCAGAAGACAAAAAAGGGGAGGGCATAGGAAGAAAAGGGAAGGGAACACAATACTGAAAGGGAAAAATGATTTTTAAAACACCTTTTAGGGGGCATGGCTGTTTGGGAGCACCGAAATCCCAGCCCTGGCAGCAAAAGAACTCCACTGCAGCAACACTCGCGATACAGAATGCCAGAGCACCATTAGAACGGCCTCCCTCTCTCTCCCTCTAAAAATAAAATTTGTATACAACATTAAATGTCCACTGCACTCCACTGCATACAAAACATTTGTACACAAAATTTAAATGTCTAAATTTGCAAAGGTCCGTAAATAGTGTCTCAGCTTACTAGCCAGTCTTTATTTGTGGTCACTACCTACCTCCCCCATTCCCCAGGCATCTTGGCAGATGGAGAGTTTCAGGAGGAAGATTTGTTTCAAATGCGTTGGGGACAGAAAATATAAAACCCAGCAAGAGAAAATTCCTGCTGTTTCTTACCTTCTCCAAACTGCAGAGCAGCTCTTTCTGATGGTAACGGCATTAGACATTTAACGTGAGTTTAGTTCTACGTATTTCACCTACAGTCTTCTGCTTCACAAAAACAAAACAACCTAGTTTGGATGATTATTAAATGCAGGGGAGAACAGGACACGTGTGTTGGTGTGGGATTGTGTTCTTTTTATTTTCGGAATAATCCACTGCTACATATTGCATGCCACCTAAGCCACCACATAGCTCATTGCTAGAGTATCTGCTTTGCATGCTGAAGGATGCAGGTTCAAATCCCATCCCCAGCCTCTCCATCTAAATGGATCCGTTCAATGCGATGAGGAAGAACTCCACTTGAGATCCTGAACAGCCACTGTCAGTCAGGGTGGATAATACAGACCTTGATAGACAAGTGGTAATTAAATATAAAGCAGCTTCATGTGTTTATACGTGGAAGACATGCAAGCCATTCCCAAAGCATTCCAGTGTTCAAAGCTGTTAAATGAGAGACGTGATTCCTACCTTACTGCATCCAAACATTAGCTGATGCTGAAGCAACTTGCTACCTTGTAATTCTTCTTCCCTCCCAATTTAGTAACCCCAAACTTTTGCTTCTGTCACTTTAATATTATTTGCATAATGTATCTATAGTATGGCATGAGGTATCTATAGTGAAATTGTTCTGCAAAAGAGATCTTTACATTTATGAAATCTCTTGCCCGTTTCATCTTCCAACTGATATGATCAAACGAGGTCATAACTAGCTCATCCTTCTCCAGTCCTTTGCAATAGAAACCATTTATTTTGAAGTAATCACTTTATTGCTTAATAATTATTTTATAAGGTTTTTTTTTCTCCAGGATAAAAACATTTTAACCAAGCATTTCCATTAGACTGGTACTTTTAAAAAGCATGTCAGAGCAAACCTTAACACATACTCGTAAAAGGAAATGATCTATGATCAGAAGTGCTTTCAACTGGTTCTTTGCTGAGCAATTAACATAAAAGGAGCAATTGCTTAGCATGTTGAAGATCACACCTGCAATATACAAGGAATTCAGACATCCATTTTAACCATACTTGGGGTTCGGAACTGATACAGTGCTTGTATCTTGTCCAGTATATACTACTCTGCAATAAAGAAACGAATGTACAGTGTGTTTTTTTAAGTGCTGTAAAACACTCTTTTCCAACCTTCCTCTTCAATGCGTCCCAGTCCTTTCATTTTTGGGCAGCGGTGTGTGTGTGGGGGTGAAATTAAATGCACTACCATATAATCTGGCATCCTGACACACCTGCAATTAAATTGATGTATTGGGGTGGATCCAAACACTGTCCCATCAGCTTAAGAAGCCTTCAGAATTTGTTCAGTGGAGTGGCCGGATAGGGACGAGATCCATCCTACTACATTCAGCCTAGCTCCATGAAGATCATAGAAACATAAACCTGGAAGGAACCCCATGGATCATCTGAACCAACTCTTTGCACAATACACGATATTCACAGATACTTCTCCCCTCACCTCCCCTAGTGACCACTGCTCTATGCTCAGAGGAAAGCAAAAAAACCTCCAAGATCTCTAGGCTAATCTGGAAGGAAAATTCCTTCCAAAGCAGCAATTGGCAATACCCTGGCATATAAGAAATGGCCATGAGAGCCTAGCACTGGCTCATCCCTTCCTGCCCTCCCTCTCAGGATCTGCCTAAATACATAATGAGTCATTGCTGTCACATGACCATCTAGCCTCTTCTTTAAAACCTCTAAAATAGGAGAGCCCACCTCCTCCTAAGGAAGCTCATCCCACTAAAGAGCCTCTCTAACTGTCCGGAAGCTCTTTCTAATGTTTAGTTGAAAACTCCTAATCTTAACCTGTTGATTCTGGTGCAACTCTCTGGGGCAACAGAAAACAATTCCATTCCATCCTCTATGACAATCCTTCAAATACTTGAAGATGACTATCATAACACTACTCAGTCGTCTCTTCTTCAGCTAAGCATACCCAACTCCTTCAACCTTTCCCCACCCGGTCCCTCACTAGCTTTGTTGTCCTGCTTTGGACATGTTCCAGCTTGTCAATATCCATCTTAAACTGCAGCACCCCAAACTAAACACAGTACTCCAAGTGAGCTTTAAACTGATACCATCACTTCATGTGATCTGAACACTGTATTTCTGTTGATGCATCCCAAAATTGTATTTGCCTTTTTAGCTACTGCACCACACTGCTGACTCACGGTCAATGTAAGGTCTACTAAGACCCCCGGATCCTTTTCATGCGTACTGCTACCAAGACAAATGGCAACTGTCCCTTCCAATCAGACCCTTGAAAAGGAGGAGCACAGAGCACTACCAGCCAGTCCCAAGCTGCAAAGATCTACCACCACCACCCCCTTTTGTGGGTTGGACTTGGAGAGAGTTTTCCTTCCTCTTATAAGTAGAAAGCCGGGTCACTGAATTCAAACCCATTATCCAATGTGCTTGAAACTCGGTGATTTTTGAAACGTCAGGCAGAAGACACTCCACTGCAATTTGGTTGCATGAAAAATTACTCCATCCCTCCCCACAAAATTCCCACATTGGGAATAATGGAAAAACTGCCAATTGCATTCCTTACTTTGTTAAACAGAGCACAATGGCTGCCATTGTTTTAAAAATCAGTGGAGATAATAAGTGTGGCTGTGCAGAGAAGGGTCAACTTTAGGGGTCTATAAAATCAACCCCCTTTGTTTAATCTGCTTGGAACTCAGATTAGAGAGAAGACTCTGTTCTGTACAAATTTCTTTATAAACAGCTGCCCCACACCCTTGAATAGATTTCTCATTGAAAATAATGGTCTCCAGGGGAGGGGGTGCAAATTTGACCCCCAAACCAGTGACATGCTACCTAGAAATAAGCAATCACAGTAAAAAATGTCCTCCAAAGTATGAGTAAGAAATTATAACAAATATTTTCTCAGTACGTGCCTCTAGTAAATCTATAAAAACAGGAGATACAGTTTATAACAATTTACTTAGTTTTGACACCACCACAATTTCTTGGTTTCTTAAATGTTTTGTTAAACTTTTGTTTTTGGATCTTAAGTCCAGCTCCTCCTTACTTTTCCTTAAACGTTTACTTCAGGAGAGACTGGTCCCAGTCAATGTTTCTTATATTTCTACTCACACCAAGCTTCTGGTGTTATATACTTTACTAAGGCTTATACCAGAAGAGCCCCTTCTCTTTGTGTGTATGTGTATAACCTCTATATTGCTGACTCCCCAAAATGTTTTCACTGCCACCAAAGATCTCTTCTGCTTACCCGGTACTACAGGAAAGCTTTGTTATAGATGGTAGTGTAACAAAACAGTCAGCATGTGAGCGTGGTTGTGAGGTAAAAAAGAATATTTTTCCTTAAATAAAAGTAAAATTTATTTGTAAGTATGGAAGTGTGACAGCTGCAGAGTTCTGATAAGCATATTGGTTTCAGAATAGTTCTTAAGCTTGTGGTTTCAAATATATCTTCTTAAAAGTATTTTCCCAGACTCAGGGCCAAGCTACACATGACGAATGACACTTGAACGGCAAGTGGATTGAGTGGAGGGCAAGTGAACAGGGAGAAATACACTTGCCGTTCAAGTGTCATTCGTCATGTGTAGCTTGGCCCAATGTTGCAAACCCAACAGAACCAGTGCCACTCATAGAAGCCAGGAACAACGCAGGACCAACGACACTACAGAACTTTAATAAGTACCAATATATCAATCACACAGCAGCAGAACCACCAGCTGTTGTAACTTCACTTCAGTATAAGATGTATCCCTCTTCCAAGGAGGCCTCAGAAAGTAACAGAGAGAGGGGTATTTTGGCTAGCCCAAGTTCTCCTATCTCTTCACTCTGCAGCCTACACTGTCACTCACTGGCTCAGAGGAGCCTCGAGACAGCTGCAGCATCTGCTCTTCACCACTGGCCTCCTTGGCCCTCCCAAAAAAAGATATTTTGCAAAGAAGAAATTTTAGTTAACACAACACAACAGCATACTATACGAGATTCTACTTTTCCTAATCTCTCTCTTCCTGTTCCAGTGGCTAGAGAACAATGTATTTTGGTGCTGCTTTTCTCTATTTTTCTTGTGCCAGGGCACAAGGAGTGTGCTGGCTATGCACACTAGGCAACAAACGTCAAAATATAATGTCCCACCCTTAACAACAGGAAAACTCTCACAAATAAACAGAAAAGACTCTTATTTAAAAGGGGGAAAAGCAATTCTCTCCCTGACACAAGATCAGCTATCACAAGCCTACAACAGCAGCTAAGTATCCCCAACCCACAACAGCAAAAACATGAAATGGTAACTTAAGTAAATAAAATGATTGTCCCTCCCCCCCCTTCCCTATCCCTCCCCAACCCAACAAGGTCAACTCCCCCCCCTCCTCAAAGGGAGATTGCCAAACCAGGTGAAGAATCTTGGTCTGAGGGCCAAGCTACACATGACGAATGACACTTGAACGGCAAGTGGATTGAGTGGGGGGCAAGTGAACAGGGAGAAATAGGGCCAAGCTACACATGACGAATGACACTTGAACGGCAAGTGGATTGAGTGGGGGGCAAGTGAACAGGGAGAAATAGGGCCAAGCTACACATGACGAATGACACTTGAACGGCAAGTGGATTGAGTGGGGGGCAAGTGAACAGGGAGAAATAGGGCCAAGCTACACATGACGAATGACACTGGAACGGCAAGTGGATTGAGTGGAGGGCAAGTGAACAGGGAGAAATACACTTGCCGTTCAAGTGTCATTCGTCACGTGTAGCTTGGCCCTCAGTCACACAGTGATTTTCCACAGAGGTCTTCACTAACAGAATAAACTCCACACAGTCACAGACTCAGGCCTTTCCACACAGCTTGTCTGAACTCAACAGCTCAATCTCTCACTCAGATATACACAGACTCTCTCTGAGGTGTGCACACAGTTCGCCTAACTTACACAGAATTTTTCAGAACACCACACAGATTCACTGAATAGCTGTTTTTCTGTCTGTCACTCTGTTTTTAACCTGCTTTTAAAACGCTGTATTTTGCGGGAAAACCTCATCCACGGCTGTGTGTGTGTGTGTTTAAAATATGCTTTTGGAAGACTGGATGCTTGCTTTTAAAAATGGGGTGGGGAGGAATAGAGGATTCTGTCCCTGCTTTTTTTTTAAAAGCTGGCTGAAACATGTTGACGGGGTGTCTCTCTCTCTATTTGGAGAGGCAGGGGCGGGTTAAAAACTCCCCCCCTCTGCTCTGTGTGTGTGTGTGTGTGTGTGTGTGAACGTCCCCTCCCTGAGGGGAGGCGGCTCATCACCAGGTTAACCCCCCCTGCTCTAAGTGTGTGTGTGTGTACGTCCCCTCCCTGAGGGGAGGTAGCTCGTCGCTGGGTTAAACCCCCCCCCCATCTGCTCTAAGTGTGTGTGTGTGTACGTCCCCTCCCTGAGGGGAGGTAGCTCGTCGCTGGGTTAAACCCCCCCCCTCTGCTCTAAGTGTGTGTGTGTGTGTGAACATCCCCTCCGAGGGGAGGCGGCTCGTCACTGCCTCCCCGTGCCCGCCAGGCCCGGCAGGCGCCGCCACCACCCACCTTCCCACATAGCTGGGAACAGCGGGGTGCCCCTCCACTTTGGCCTCCCCGATCCGACCCACAGATCGGAAACAGGAGATGATCGGTGTGGATCGGTGATTTGGGGTTGTCGCCGGCACGGATCCACGATCAGCTTGATCAGTAATTTTTTGGGATCGTGCCCACCTCTACTTGCCTCTTTTGATCAGAATGAACACTATCTCAGCAAAAACTAAAACATGCTGTTCACTCCACCCCCTAGAGTACAGTTACCATCCCAGTCAGATTACACTCCACTCACCCACCCAGGACCCCTCTTTCTTTCTTCAGATGCCTACATTTAAACTCATAGCAACAACTTTAAAAACCCCATATTAGCAAGCAGAAATAAAATACTCAAATTTAATGATATGCAAAACATTACAAGGTTAGTTTGACATGACTTGTTCTTGAGGAACCCATGCTGTCTCTTAGTAATCACAGTTGCCTTTTCTAAATGCTCAGTGACTGACTGATGATTTGTTCTAAACCAGAGGTGGGCAATTGTTTTGGCTCGGGGGCCACTTTGTGGGAGCGGAGGTTAGCGGAGGGCCGCACCTTTTAAAATGATTGCATTCATTAGTTAACTTTGCATTTCAGAAAAGGTATAAATTGTATCATAAAAATCAATAAATATAGATTAAATAAAATAGTGGTAGTTTTATTCAATTTATTTATTGTGCTAATTTCGTATCATCTATAGCTGCAAGCACATTTAATTTTAGAATCAGTTTAATGAGACAAATGTGCCCTATCACACTTTTCTACTGTCTTGGCGGGCCACAAAAAACTCTGTAGCAGGCCACAATTTGCCCACCTCTGTTCTAAACCTTTCCAGGTTTGTATGTCAAGCTGACAGGTTAGTAGTCACCGGGATCTTCCCTTTTCCTTTTCTTGAAGATGAGGACAATCTTCAGCCACCTCCAATCTTCTGGCACCTCACTTATTCTCCAAGAATAGAAAAGATGATAGAAGCTCCAAAATCACATCAGAAGGTTCCTTTAATCCTCTAGGATGCTATTCATCTGGCTTGTTTTCATTTAAAGAAGCTAGGTGTTTACATATCTCACTTTTAAGCAATTCCCACCCATCTTGAATTCTTTTCTCCTTGAGGATTTCTGACCATGGAATTCCACCCAGCATAACTTTGAGCTTGTTGAAATTAGATTTTCTAAAGTCCAACCTGTATGTCTGACTACATTCAGCTTCCTCCAAGATCTAAAATTCCAAAGTTACATGGTCACTACTACCCAGGGTTTCCACTACTTTCACCTCATCAACCAGTTCTTTCCTGTTGGTGAGAATCAGATGCAGGATAGCAGACCCCCTCGTTTTCTCCTCTAGCTTCTGAAAGATAAAGTTGTCAGCAAGACAAGTCAGAAATGTATTAGCCCTTACACTTTTAGCAGAGTCTAACTTCCAACAAACATCAGGATAGTTGAAATTTCCCAAGACTACTGTGTCCCATTTCTTTGAACATTTTGTAACATGGTCTTGGAGTGTATCAACCAAGGCTTCTGCTTGGCTTGGTGGTCTATAGAAGATCCCCACCACACAATTACTTTTCTCTAACATCCAATATACTGATGGCTGATCTTAGTAAAGTGTACTACTCATAAGTGCAATATGCTTTACAGCTATTGCAATATGCCATTAACCCATATTTCAAAAGTCTACAATGATACTTACATAATAGAAGCACATACCTCAAGAGGGAGAAGATCTATAACAATGTGCATTAAAATTTCAAACAAAATTATCTCACAAAATTAGGAGATACTAGGGTTAATGTTGCTTGTGCAATTTCAACCTCATTAACCATATGTTTCCGAATTAGGGTATAGCTGGCACGGAAGAGTTGACAGGCACTAAAGAACATCATTGTCAATGCTATTCAGGTACAAAGTAGAAGTCTAAAGGGTTAGAAACCTGCTCCTTTCACACACATTCATATCAAGAATGTAAAAGAAGGGAAAGCTCATAAAAAGAGCCAGCGTGCAACCAGAAAACGTATTTATACATTTTCCTAAGAACTTTGCCAGAGACAGTTTGAACCTTTCACATTCATCATGGTTTTATTTCAAAAGTGTAGTTTTTCTTACATAAAACTCCTAAAAAGCAACAACATCGAGATCGGGAAGTTATATGGGTGTCATGGGGCTCAGTGAGGGTGAGGACTCCTCAGAGGAAGAGGAGCCGCGTGTAACCAGCTAAGCCAGCCCTGATGCAGCAGAAGCCGGTATTATTATTGTTGTTGTTGTTATTTCAATTTATAATATGTCAGGAGAAACAGCTGCTGGCAGATCAGAGTCCACGGCCAGCAGCTGAGCCAGCAGCCCCAACACCTTGCAGCCAAAACACCACTAGTGAAGCCCAGCCAGCAGTTACCCAAAGCCCTCAGCCAGCAGCTGAGCCAGCAGCACCACTGCCCTCCAGTTCCACCACCACTGGTGAAGCACTGCCAAGGATGCCAACACCTCCAGCTTCACCCAGAGAGCACCATAGACAGAAGCAGAGGGTGGAGCTGCAGGAGAGGCGGAAAAGTGCACGCCTCCCAGCCAGACGCCAGCTGCTTGTGGAGAGCGATGAGGAAGTAAGCACAGGATAGCTCCCCAGCAGCTGGCTGCCAGCCCAGCCTGTCTATAAAACCCCGACACAGACAACCAGGAAGTGGGGAAGAAACATGTCGGAATCCTGTTCCTGCTGCGACTACTCTGCTGAACTTTGCTCTGCCCTTGCCTTGCCGTGTGGCCACCGGACCGTGCCTTGACCCTGCTTCTGGATAGCCCTTGCTCTGACTGGCAACTGACCTATGGATCTCTTGACTTGGCTTCTGGACTTTTGACTTGGAACTCTCACCTGGCTTTGAACTCGTGCACCAACCTTGGACTGGACTCAGACTACCCTGCCTGTGCTGACCTGGCACACGACAATGGGAAAGATCAAAAGGCTTCTGGTACACTTGACTCTGCTCCACAGTTATGCAGCGCAGGAGCAGACAGGAGGGAGACTCTTTTCTGATAGACCACCTACATAGCTTGCTAATAAGCTAATACTCTTGAAAATAATGCGACACTAAGTCCAACTTGGTCTGATGCGCTCACAGAAGGCTGTTACGTACACACACCAAATAAGTCAGGAATCAGAAACTATATGTAGATCCAGAGGAATTAGCCATGTTTGTCCGTAGTTGCAAAATAGTAAAGAGTCTCGTAGCACCTTTAAGACTAATCAACTTTATTGTAGCATAAGTTTTCGAGAACCACAGCTCTCTTCTTCAGCTGCATCTGACAAAGAGAGCTGTGATTCTCAAAATCTTAACCTACAATAAAGTTGATTAGTCTTAAAGGTGCAACTGTACTCTTTACTATCTGTAGATTTTATCACTCATTTTAAGATTTTTCATGATCTATACCAAACATAACAATACAAAGGAGAATTATGCTAAAATTAAAACAAAATCCTGAAGGTTTGAAAAACATTATCTTGGATCTTACCAAACTATGAGAAAGGAGCTTAATTATGTCCCTGTTTTTACAGTCATTGAAAAGTTACAGAAAATCCAGTCTTATGATTTCATTCAAGTAAGTCAGTAGAGAAAAGAGATTTTTAATGGTTAATATAGATTACAGTTCTACCTAAACTGTTGGGCAAATGCAAATATACCTTCTTGATCTTTGGGAAGTCCAGACGGTGCAATGTTGAAGTTAAGTCACTCACAGTTCTCTGATTTTAGTATACTGTGCTATAGATTCAGTACCTAATCTGGGCCAGAAGATGAGTGGCTGGACCTGCCTTTTATTTAGGGACTGAACTAAATAGCATTTTGGTTCGGGCAACCACAGATGGCCATGTTTCCTCCTCTTATTACTGCCAGGAGCTACTAATCCAGTTCCTCCGTCTTTACATCTTAACAAAAACTGTTCCACGCATTTTAAGAAGCTACAAGACAGTCAACACTGCCGGAACAACAACAGCAAAACCCCTTTGGTCTATTTTTATCTTGTGTCACTTCTTCCTGAATCTTGTATTCTGTCATAACTCTGCAATTTTCTTGAACTCTGTCATGCTTCAGTCCAGCCTACAGGATGTTTCCCCCTCAGGAGACTGAAAGAATGGTAATGTTTTCTGGAAAAAAATATGTATTCAAAACACACACATACTGCCTGGTTAAAGTCTGTTCCCTACGCTATTGGACTGAGAATCAGTAACACATCTTTCCAACCTCAGGTGGGGGCAAAAGAGAGAGATAAAAGGAGGCTTAGAATTCATTCAGTGAGCAGGTCTTCTTAAGCAGCAAATACTGGTTATAAAAGTTGAAGTAAATAGAGAAAAATGAACTATTGCCAGTTGCCCTTCTTGGGAGAGGTTTTGTTTTTAAATGTTATACTACTCATCTTGAAGAGCCCTTAAAAACTGGTACCATAGGCTGAAGCCCTCTTCCAGAAAGCAAAATGTCCTGGACATGGAAGTACAAGAAAAAAGAGCTAGAACCACTGGAATGTTCAGAAATTTATGTCATTTAGAGTCTGCCTTTCTCACCAAAACTCAAGGTGGATTCATAAACGAGATATTTATTTAGCGTATTTTCAATAGATGTTCAATACGTCTTTCAGTACAAGGCAGCTTCTTTTATATCCTGTTTTTTTTCCCCTGATGGAGACTTCAACCAGCTTACAAAAAGACTTTTCCATATATAAAGACGTTCACTGTTATTTGTTCATTTAAATGACCTCCATAAATGCTATCTTCTAAAACCACACGGACAGGCTAAGCCTCAAACTGCCAAAGACTGGCACCTTCTGCTCTGACAGATTTTGAAGGCTCATGTAACTCACACATGGTTAGGTAGCTGGCATATATATCACATTAGTTAAGTCTTGTCCATCATTTATATGCCTCATTCTTTCTATGATGTGCCACCCTTGTATGTGCATCAGTTATATTGCAGGTGATTTATAGGGGGAAGAAAATACACACACGAGTGCATGTACACACACACACACCTTTTTCTATGAGCTTTAACCTGCAGTTTACAAACTTCTGCATCTTGGATAACCTCAATGAAAACCAGAATGGATCTCTGGGACCAGTACACACCCAACCTAAGCAGCTTGAATTTCTGAAGCAAAAGCTTTCTGGCTCTGTATCACTTGTCAGGCAAAGGTCTGCTAAATATACAATGGGCATCATGGGTTGCAGGGCTCCCTACTCCATTTTCTGCCCAGGTCAGGGATATGCAACCATCTTGGCAGAACGTTTTATGCAGCCGCAGGGCACCATCAAAAAGCAGCATCAGCTCTACACTTGAGTTCCCATCACTATTTGAGATTTTCCATGACCCTTATTCCCTGTCCTGTGTGTGCACCGTTAGTACTCTGCTGTTGTGTAAGACCAGGGCTTCGGTTAGTTGCGTAAGAAGCATAAGGTAGTAGGTTCTCCTCTAGGCTTCTCGCTTCAGTTTAAGATTATTCTAACTTGTGATTGCTTTGGGTCCAAATGCTTTCCATCCTAGGAGAGTCATAATACAGACACCTGTTTGAAGGACAGAACTACCTACTTCTGCACTAGGGACATTACAACTGCTTACTGTTAAAGACACTGGTTCATACCATTTGCCAAAGGATAAACAGAAATCTTTTGAACATTTTAATTGCCAAGTCTTTAGCTACAATGATAGTTAACCCTTTTTTACTTCCTCATATAAACCAGTATATTGTCTGCAATGGTTCTCCAATATCACTACCATTTAGAGCCATGCAATAGTTTGCAAGGTTATGATTTTAATTTTTTAAATTTTTGTTAAAATAAAGGCCATCACCAATGCAACTAACGTATCAAAACATACAAACTAAAATCACTTTAGAAAACCATTAAAATTGACAGAAACACATCATTAGAGCATCATGAAGTGATGGCATAGCTGCTGGTATAGCTCCTTCACACTCCAGCTTACATGACAGAGCAACAAGTTTTAAGAGGAAGATGGGAAACTGACAGATTTGGGATTATTGGACTACTGTACACAGAGTTTACAAAAACAGCCATTAAAGACAACCAAGATTCGAAATGTGCTTATTAATGCAAAATGTTTAAGAGATACAAAATACTCATCTGCAGAGGTAGCACTTCCTATACCAATCATGGAACATCACCTACTTACACTCTGAAAACAAGCTAATGAGCGAGTTGGCTACAATTCTTCATTTCCTATGGGCTTGGGTAAGCTCTTTGAACGCGGCAAGTCTTTTCTTAGCTTTGTTCCACTTATATATATTCAGTCACATCATTCAAAACCAATACACTATTCAAAATGCTTATGAATAGAGCAAAAAACTTCCCTGTCACATTTCCATTAGAGGATGTGGAAGGACGCAACAAGAACTCAACATCCTAATTAAAAACCAGAAACTCCAAAACTATACAAAACCATCAAGATAAAGAATTGCGTGGGCTGTATACCATGCTTTGCATACAAAAGTGTAGTTTCCGTACTCCCTTTAATTAAGCTTCTTTAGTCTTTACATATATTCATAATGTATCTTCATCACTGACATCATACTATTGAATTGTTGCAATGGGCTCTAATGTTGGCAGGGAAATGGGGGGAGACAGGAGAGTGACAGCGTCAAAATAGACTATTCACCTCTCTTTCTTCAACAGAAAGCAAAACTATGTAAATATTACAATAAAACATCTCGAATCTGGAAGAGCTAATCAATATGCCATGTCTGCTTTTCAATTTCCTACCGCAACTGCTAAATGTTTTAATTTTAACACCTCTTCGAACTGACAGAAACCAACAGGAATATGCTAACCTACTTTGTATGAAGATCAGACAGGCATGGGACTGCAATTACAGATCACAATAGCCTTTTCTTAGTTCACGGGTCTATTCATCTTTTTGAAACACTGAGATTGGACATAGGGGAATGGATTGGCCACAGGAAGACCTGCGTTTCCACACAAAAGCTCTAGTGTAAAAAAACGGCACCCTGTGTCATCTTTTCTTCACTTCTCGGACAAAAGAAAACATACTCATGAAAAACATTTAAACAGCACTTTCTCACTCATCTCAGAAGAAGTGTGGCCAGCTTCTTTACCACTTGTGAGTCATACCATCATGTAATACTATGATTAAAATTCTATCTTTCTGTTACAAACAGTTCACTACAACAAAAATAGTATTCTCTGAACTGGACTACTATGTATGGAGACCCAACATAGAAAGTTTATTATATACAAGTTATTCTGGAGAATTGTATTATCAAAGTGACTTTCTAAGACAGTAACTACTGACTTGTCTGTATAGTTAAGTCATAAACTTACCTTACCTACAATCATGAAAAAATCTGATTTTATATATATATATATATATATATATATATATATGCTGCAAATACGTAACATTTCATTGAAGAAGATACAATGAAGTATATTAATCAGTTTATCATATTTAGTTATTACTCATCTATTTACTATCAGTTTATCATTTTAGTTATTTATTCAACCATATATTATAATAACATGGGTTTAAGAAAAGGCCTGAAATCACTTTGTATGACTGAATGAGATTATTTCAGAGTAGGTATCTGAAAACTGCTTCTATTCTTACAAAGTCTTTCTTGAAAAAGTCAGATAGATACTTTCCTTCACTAAAAAGTGAAGGAAACAGTAGATACTGTTTAAACTGGTGCGAACATCTTGTTAACAGTTCTGGCAAGTCAGTCTGACCAAGCTGTCCAAACTCTAAGCCATTTGGTACATATTATGGGACTATATAATTAATATGCTCCAGAAGATGTGATGAAACAAAGGTGCATTTCACTGTGAATTAAGTACATATACCAGAACCACCAAGAATGAAGCAAAAATGTTCTGTCTTCAACTGTGCATTAAAATGACTTTATTGGCAAATTCAGAACCAACATTCTAATGCTCCCAGAATATCAGGCCCAAATATTTTGTCACAATAAAAATGGTTATCTGCCACTTTTATGCCACTGATTGATGTTCACTGTACCAGTATCTAGAGTAACTGAATACCTGGAAATTAATTCTCTCAATTTCTTACACATAATTTGGGACAGCATTTTTTCTCTCCACACTGGAGAAACAAAAAGGTGCAAATTAATTTCCCATTAAGCGAAAATGAGTGCACTTTATGTAGAGAGAGAGAGAGAGCCAAAGAAGTGCTTTATATTAAGTTTAAAAAATCATAACACTAGAACATAAACAAGATTCAACTAAGAAGGAAAGAAAGATGTGCTGCAAAGTACACGGGAGACTGCATGGCATTGAATTCTCTCCAAAATCTATTTAATTGTATGGTGCCTGAAGCTCCACACTACCCATGAATGTTGAAATAACAACTGCAATCCTCAAATGAACAACAAATGGACCAAGCTGCAAGATGCACACACACATCAAGACTACAAGAAATTACACACAATCAGTGTGTATCTATATTGGTAGAAAAATATGCATCTAATACTTGGAAGGTATCCTGATTGGTAGGAATTCCTCTGTTTTCAAAAATTAACAGCTGAGATTTAATCTGGTAAACTAACATGGCTCTCCTACAGTGTTTTGAAAAGTGCCTCCTGGACTTATTTGGAAGTGTAAATATCAAAAGTATTAAGAAAAAGCATACAGAGCTAAAAAAACACTGGCTCATTTTTTAAAAGCTATTTTTTCCCTAACAGTGCCTCCATCCCAGAATCATCCTAAGTAATGAGGTAAGAAAAATGCATCTCATAACGCTATGTTCTTTTTTTATTAATAATCTTAGAATTAATGGGTTCCTGTGAGGCATTAGGCAAGACGTTCCCTGCATTTGTAAACTAAAGAGAAAGAAAGAAATGTCATCCAATTGCATACTGGAATCTTCAAGGTTATTCCACCGAAATACATTTTGTTTTCCCCAGAATTGGCTTACATATGTATGTATGTATAGAGATACGTCGCTAAAATTTGCTTCAAGGACTAGCATGGGTAAAATTAAACCATTAGAAACCCACCCCTGGCCAAGTGGGAAAGACACTTCGCCCAAGTCACACTAAAAGTTCTTCCATATTCCTAGAGTCAGCATCCTGTACTTGTTTATTGTTTGTAAAGAACATACAATTTTATAATTAAGTCTTTATTGTTAAGCGTATCACTTTTTAAATCTGTTTTTAATTCTAAAACACAGCATTATTTCATCCTACACATGCAAACATTCTTGCACCATCAAAACACTGTTTCTTTATAATGGGTCGCCGTTTATAATACAAATAATTAAACCATCATTCTATAAAAATAGAAGCCAATATCCTCAATAAGATGGGGGAGGGGGAAATCACAACAGAAGATTCTCTTTTTAAAAAATGAAAATAACCTTCTGTTCCGAACAGGAAACACTGTGTTTCTTTCATCTCCCAGCAGAAAGCGTAATCTCATCTCTCATTCTCTTTTTTATGTTTTTGCATTTTTTCTTTTGAGATCACATTTATTTGCACATATCATGGAAAAATCCTAAAAACCAGAGGCAGAAGGCCTCTTCCAGTTTTAGGAGAAAAGGGAGGAGGGAAAGAGCTTCTCTGCAAGCTTTGCTCTTCCATTCCTTATCATAGAACTTTAGTGCCATCTATTGAAAGAGTACTGAATTTTTTAAAAAAGAGAGGGAGAGAGGAGGATGACTATTCAATTGATACAAAAAATAAGATTTTTATTTTACATTGTAAGTTATTATGGCGTATTCATACTCTTAACAGTAACTTGTTCTAGACAGTCGCAAAGTTTGTCATCTACCAGAAATCATCGGTTTGCTAACCCAACGAATAAGAGAATTTCAGCATTACCTGGATAAAACCAAAGAATGCACTCAGCAAGAACAGAAGCCTTCCTATCGCTATCTTGAAAATGAAATAAATAGATCTGCTTGGAGAAGAGCATACCAATGCAGGGAGGGGGTGGGGTGGGGGGAATCTGTGAAACTCGAAATATTGGAAAACAATAAAATATGACTCGGAGGTTCCAACGAGAGATCTTGGCATCTGAAGGGGGAAGGGGGGAGTGTGTAGGCAGGCATGCAGATATAATTACCTTCTTTAAGGAACTGGGAGTGGATGACAAATATAAGAAAACAGCAGATAGCTGCTCCTGCTAATGCCCATAAAGCTTTCAAGAGCTGCATCTCGGGTTGAAACTCAGTAAATACCCAGAAAGTCACACAATGAATTTCCAGAGCGAGGCATCAACGTTTCCCGGGTTCGAGCCAGCCTGTAAGCACACTTCCAAAAGAGAGAAAGGCTTGCAACCGGAGAGAGCTTTTCTCCTCCTCCTCCTCCTCCTCCTCCTCTTCTTCTTCTTCCCGTCCTGGGGGAGGGGAGAGAGGGGGGGGGCTAGCACCGAGTCTCGAGCAGCAGCAGCCGGCGCAATCGCCTGGTCTTCAAAGGCGAGCGGCGCGGAGGAAGCGGGCTCTGGGCTCCATGAATCAGCTTTCTGTTTCCTCGGGAGTTGAGCAGCATTTGGGGAGGGGGGAGAGGGAGGGAGGACGAGCCGGGCAGAATTGCGCAATCGCTCCCCGAGCGCCGACGAGGATTTCTCCCCCCCCTTTCTCCGCGGCGGCTGCTGCTGCTGCTGCTGCTTCTCCCCCAGCGGCTGTCTCGGTTCGGCTGCGAGGGCACTGCGGGAGGCGAGGCGATCTTCGCAGGGCTGCCCGGGGGCCGCCGATCCCGCAGCGGGAGCGGCGCTTCTGTCGCCGCCGCTCGCTCGTCCCGGTCTGCACGGGAGAGAAGGGGGCGGGGGGCGGCGGGGGCTCCGCGCTCTTCTTTGCAGGGGGGCGGCTCGCTGTCGCCCGCAACTTCCCTCCAACGAGCCCCTCGGCTGCGCGCCTCTCCCTGCGCCTTTGCGCCCTTCCCGGCGTCGGAGGGGCTCAAGCCAGCCTTTCCCGCCGGCCGGCCATGGCGGGGCGGCTCTTGCCCGCCTCCCGCTGCTGCTGCTGCTGCTGCTGCCACCTTCGAGCGCGCCGGCAGCAGAAGAGCCGCCCGCCCGCCCTCGCCCCCTCCCTCCGCCGCTGCACCCGCAAAGCGGCTCTGGGCAGAGAAGCGAGGGCCGCCGCCGCCTGGCGAGGAGGGCGCCGCTTGAGCCCACAGGTGGATCCCTCCGGCGCAGCCTCGGCCGTCGCTAGCGAGCCCCTGCCCGGCGCGTCAGGCGCTGCCTGGGGCTCGAGGGGCGGCAGCGGCGGGCTCCGGCGCGTCGCCCCTGCCACCCGCGGGGCTGCTGCGCCGAGGCGCCGTCCCCCGCCCCGCTCTCGGCGTCCGCGCTGCGGAGGCGGCGCGGCGAAGCAGCCACTGGACAGGCGCCGCAGCTCGCCGGGAAGCCCTTCGGGGCTGCCGCGGAGCCTTCGCTTCCCCTCGCGGCGGGCAGCGCCCGGGCGCCTCGCCGCCTCTTACTCGGAGCCGCCTGGCGCCCTGGAGCAACTTCCCCGGCTCGTGGCGCTCGGGCGGGCTGGGCTCCCTCGGCGGTAACGAGCGCGCCCGAGAGGCGAGCCTGCGCGCTGGGCGCGGGCCAAACCCCCGCGGCTCCGGTGCTGGCGCTCGCCGCCGAGCAGTGCGGACCTGCGAAGCGGGAGCGGAAAGGCGGCGCCGGCGCGACGCGAGGGGGAGAAGCCCAGCCGGCCGGGCGAAAGGGCGCGAAGCCAGTCGGAGTTCCGATGCGGTTTTGCTGGGGGGGGGCAGCGCGAAGGCGTCTGCCCAGCCACAGCGCAGAATGCCAGCAAGCCCCAACAATTCGGGAAAAAAGAAAGTGAGGCGCCTTGAGGAACGGGGGTGGCAGGTGGCACCGTTCGCAGAGGGCGTCTCAGGAGGGCCAATGGATGTGGTGAGAAGTAGAATGAAAGGGAGGCAGGACACTGAAATGCCATTCAAAAGAAAAGCTTAGAAGCCGGTGAAAATGAGCACACTGGACGCACCTCAACATACTGCTTCTTGCTGTTTGTTTTCCGTGCGTCTCAGTTCTACCAAAATGACATGTTACCTAAAGCTTACTAGTCGTTTCCCAATTTGGGGCACCGAACCTGCTCCTGTAACAGCCTAAGGGCCACCCTTAGAGCACTCCTATTGGCACTGCAGCTCCTTATCGTAATTTCTTCTGCTGCAACCTATTTACATGGAAGTAAGTGTCACTGAGATCAATAGGGCTTGCTTCGCTGAAATCAATGGGACTCGCCTAACCATTTCTCATTTCTGTTGCCTGTATGAAAAGCATCCTGTCCTGTTCTCCACATGCTGAATGCTGATCTATGAAACAAAGTGAGAACAACTCTACCAGCGTTTTTTAAGTTACGTAAAGCAGATTTTGTTTGGCCAAGCAGAGACTTGCTAAGCATATGCCCTAACACCATTGTCAACACTGCATTGATCCTCTCGTTTTCCCTACCAAAAAGTTTTTTATATTGTGCATTCAGGTGCAGCAGTATCAAGCAGAGAATTCATTTGTACAGTCTGGATATAGTTAAGATTTTATTTGAGCAGGTTTTTCTGGGTACTGCTGGAATGCAAAACAGTTTGGTGTAGAGTCTGATGACGGAGCTGCACTATAGAATGATTTAAAAGGCTTACGTTTCTCCAGTGATGTAGCAGCACGTCGTATAACACCCAAATTCTGAGGAATTGATCAGATCATTTGGATACAGCTGGTCGAATTTTGGACTACAGATAGTACAGTCCTTAAGCAGGCTCTTTCCTTTTCCTTTTTAACCACAGCTCACAGCCAAACATGTCCTATGCATATACAGACTCCAAGGTAATGTGTTGGGGTTTGCAATTCTATAAACATCTATAAGTAAGCCTAGTGGCTAGCATGGCATATTGATTAGAATATCACACTAGGACCCGGGAGATCATGGTCCAAACCTCCCAGCTGGGTGACCTTGGGACAGTCACCCTCTCTCAACCTAACATCAGTGAAGCTGAAAATGGAAGAAGGGAAATCCACGTGTGCTGGCACAGAGCCCTTGAAGGAAGGGTGGGAGAAAATGTGCTTAATAAATAGTGAGAAGTCATTCTGAAAGCCAGCGTGGTGTAGTGGTTAGATTGTTGGACTAGGATCCAGGAGACCCAGGTTCGAATCCTCTGCCATAGAAGCTTGCTGGGTGACTTTGTGCCAGTCGTTAAGAGCGGCAGGACTCTAATCTGGAGAGCCGGGTTTGATTCGCCACTCCTCCACTTGAAGCCAGCTCAGTGACCTTGGGTCAGTCACAGCTTCTAGGAGCTCTCTCGGTTCCACCCACCGCACAGGGTGATTGTTGTGAGGAAAATAACACACTTTGTAAATGGCTCTGAGTGGGTGTTAGGTTGTCCTGAAGGACAGTATATAAATCAAAGGTTATTATTTTTATTACCTCAAGGGTTGTTGTGAGGATAAAACTGAGGAGAAGAGAAGGATGTAAGCACTTTTGGGGCCCCATGGAAAGGAAAAGGTGGTGTATAAATGAAGACAATAAATAAATAAATCCTAGGGATAAAATTGGGGAGGGGGGGCATGAACATCACCTGAAGGTCTTTGGAGAATGAGTGCAGTAAACATGTAGAGACCAGTCAATAATGTTGAATGAACACAATTCTCATGGCACATAGTTCCCTGATTCTTTGAACGGAAGGAAGCCATGGATGTGTGCAGGGCTTTTTTTCTGGGAAAAGAGGTGGTGGAACTCAGGGGGTGCCCTCGGAGAAAATGGGCACATGGCTGGTGGCCCCGCCCCCTGATATCCAGACAGAGGGGAGTTTAGATTGCCCTCCATGCTGCATGGAGGGCAATCTCAACTCCCCTCTGTCTGGAGATCAGGGGGTGGAGCCACCAGCCATGTGACCATTTTCAAGAGGTTCCGGAACTCCGTTCCACTGTGTTCCAGCTGGAAAAAAGCCCTGGATGTGTGCATATATGAAACTATATAAGCATGATGGGGCAAAATGCCTTTAAAAAGTAGAACAAGTGCCCTTATGGAAGCTCAAATGGTGGCTACAACTATTTCCTTTCCTACCTACTTTGCAGCCCTCACCAGTCTGGTTCTGGGGAACAATAGAGCAGATCTCTAGTTATCAAAATGGTTCCCCCCCCTCTTTTATCAGAACCTCTCACTTTCATCTGATTTTATTCTAGTCCTGTTAAGGAAAAAAAAATCTCATCTCGGTGAGGTTAACAATATTTGATAAAAGCCTGCATCAAGTCAGTATCATACCTTATTGTTGCTTCTCTTCCTACCTCTATTGTGAGCAAATAGTTTAGGATGTAATAGCTAACCTAAGGAATAAGACCAAATATACTACTCCAAGAGCTAGTTCTTCTTCCAAGGGGAAGGAGGGCAGGAGAGAATGCAGTATAGTAATTACCTTTTCAATATGAGATCATTGGCCCATTGCAAATTGATGATTAAATCTAAATGCTGTATTTTGCCTCCAGAAAGCTGTGAAAAGGACTAAAAAGAGCGAATAGTAGGAAGCCTTTCAGTAACAAAAAAAGTTAACAATTTATGCAAAAATTCTTCCCAGTTATAGTACCATGGGCTGAAAAAGTTAGGAACTATTTATAGAGTAGTTTCTTTACAGCTAAGGCAGCAGTCATGTGCACTATTTTCCTGAAAGTAAGCCCTGTTGATGGGCCAGGATGACCCAGCCCTTATGGGCCGATATGCTGCTCTGCAATCTTAAACACATTTTCATGGAAGTAAGCTCACTGAATAAAATGGAGCTTAATCTATATATATATAAAGACAAGTGTTCTGACTGACTCATCAACACCCAGCCCAAACCCCTGGACCTAGAAACATGAAATTTGGGGAGAACGTTCCTTTCACGATGTAAACACCCACTAAGAAGGGATTTTAAGAAATTCACCCCTACGGGAATAAAAAATGGTAAAATGTATTTTCCCAAAGGGATACAGCTTCTCTGTGTGGCTGGCAGGCTGCTGCCTGCTTGTGCCCCTTCCCACTGCCAGTTCGACCACTCTTCCCTGATTGGGCCAGCCTTTCAAGGTCATTTGCATATGTGGGCTGATTGGGGCTCACAACATTCCATACCTCATTCTCCCCCCCCCCCAAGTTGGAACACAGAGGTTATTTGCTTATGCAGCCTGATTGGTCCTCACCCTCCACATTCTAAACAGTATGCAGTTGCTATTGGGAGTCATTGAATGTGTCCTCTTGAGGTAAAATGAACCTCCCAGTCTTCCCCTCAAAGTTCATTAGGGTTGCCAACTCAAAAAAACCCCACAAATAAAAAAATGTTACATACCCGTAAGTATTATAACTGGATTTAAAGTAGTTAAATGCTGTAGCGAAGCATGGGTATCAAGCTAGTTCTGAATAAACCTGCTTAACTTGCTAAGTCAGTACCAAAACTTCTTAAATTAACCCCTCCTTTCCACAGCAGAAAAATAAGGAAAGAAAACATCTCTCCTGAATTGGGATAATCCAGTAGGAGAATATTTTCCACAGTTAGATGGAGTGAAATCAAATTTACCTCTGTTATAACTTAAGGCAAAACAGATGTCTACTTCTGGTTCCCAGGTTACGGATATCTTGCTGGGCAACATAAATCAACAACTTGACTCCCAAGTGGAGGGAGGAAATGTTTTGATGGTTCTGAACACAGGAGCAGATTAACACTGCAAAAACTTGAACTGTGTTTCTTTTTGAAGGGAAGGAACCTGGGCATATTGTGTCAAACGGCAGCCTAAAATCGAGAGAATCCTACCTGTACACAGTGGTCTAAATTAGATTGCCCGCATCATCACTTCCACCTCAGACTATTGAGGACAACGCTTTTATTTTCCAAATCTGAGAGCTCAACAAAGGCATGATCCTTCTTGGAACGTCCAACGTTTACTTTTTGTGTCAGACAGATCTAAATGTGCTAATGTTGATGTAGAGTTGATTTTATAATTGATAAAAAGTCAACAGCTACAATGATATGCATAAACATAATACAGGTTACCTGGAAAACATGAATGAACACACACACGCATGGACGGGGTGTGTGTGTGTGGGAACTGGGAATAATTATTTTGAATAGCATGATCTAATTAACACCAGAATTATTTTTCCACTGATACTAATTCAGTATCTCAAGCACAGTAATTCAGTGTCTCAGCTTCAGCTGAGGGAATCAATAATTATATGATCACAACAGAACTCTTTACTGTGGTTCCTTCATCAACAGCAGATTTGGTGATGTATCTTTCAGGTCTCTTATTATACCATGCTCATGTAGATATATTGTTTTTACTTGCACATCTTCATAAATATTATAAGTCAACGAAGGGCTGGAGACAACCATCTCAGTAGGATGGGTCCCTTGTATGCACTAATTCAAAGGAACATATATGTTAGACCTGCCAAGAATTGCTATTGTGATTTAAAGTTCCATTATTTCTCCAATAAAATATAACTAATTCATAGCTGTATATAAATCTAGTGTATGGGCTTATACTACTAGAAAGAAAAGCAAATCTAAAGTCTGTCTTTTGCTATATCAATTCCTTGTTGATCCAGATTTACCTGTCTATTGTGCCAAGGTCTCCTTAAATGAAGCAGAATGTAGTCATAATTGCAAGAGTACAATTATTAATCACCTTATCCCCCAAAAATCTTACTGGTGACTGAAGAATCCCTGGAGAAAGCCACAGAAAATCAGAAGTGACTGAAATGTAACTGCGCTCTTGTGACTGACAATATCTGCTGGTAAAAAGGACAGGGAAAGCAGAGAAGAAGTCAACATTATGTAAGGAGAGTGAAAAATGGGAGTCGCTTATGGAATTTTTACCCCTCCCCTCCCCAAACCCACCTCCCGATATTCTCCTGCCTTGGGAATGTTGTGCGTGGACTTAGACCAATCATGTACCATGAATATGGTGTTTTAGGTGGGTAGCCATATTGGTCTGCAGTAGCACAGCAAGATCTGAGTTCAGTGGTGCCTTAAATTCCAACAAGATTTTAAGAGTGTGAGCTTTCAAGTGTAAGCTTTCTAGGAGCTCTGACTCTTGAAAGCTTACACTCTTAAAATCCGTTTGGTCTCTAAGGTGCCACTGAACTCAGATCTTGCCATTAATATGGTGATTATTGTTAGGTATTTGGTAACTTTGAACATCTGTGTGTTTAGTCATCCAGCCACGTAAGATTATTCAGTGCAGATGACTCCAAACCTCTAAACTGTGGAGCTATTAATGTGCATGACTTCCCACCCATCATTTCACTAAGCCTGAATGTATCTAGCGCCAACTATTTCTAACATTTTTTTCTTAGTATGAATTCTAAGGAAGATTGTTGTAAAGAGGTAGGAAATGCAGAGCAGAGAGAGAAAGGGGGCCACTAAAGCACATATCTAGCACACTGGACAGCGCCATCCTAAGAAAAGTTATACCCTTCTTAGGCCCTTCGTTTCAATGGACTTAGAAGGATGTAACTCTACTTAGGATTGTACTGTTATAGTCCATAATAAAGGCAACCTGCTCTTATCAACTTGCATAATGTTCCTTTGATCTTTAAAGTCAACGTTTGTGTACTAGGCACATAGTTCTAAAGCACCGGGGCTCACTGTAGAATAAGGGACAAAAAGCGCGATACGTGTGTCACAAGGCAAGACATGGACACCTGACCTGATGCTCAGTCACACGTTCATGTGTGGAAAAACTTTTTAAAAACTCTGTGTCTGCATGGCTACAAACCCTGCAAGGGGGAAGGGAAGACTTCAGGCTCCTCTCCTGTGCTATTTTGCCAGTGGGACACCCACAGGAGAACTTGTTTACTCCTTCCATGAGCTCAGGGCTTTTTTTCAGCTGGAACGCAGTGGGACGGAGTTCCAGAACCTCTTGAAAATGGTCACATGGCTGGTGGCCCCACCCCCTGATCTCCAGACAGAGGGGAGTTTAGATTGCCCTCTGCACCGCCGAGTGGCACGGAGGGCAATCTAAGCTCCCCTCTGTCTGGAGATCAGGGGGCGGGGCCACCAGCCATGTGACCATTTTCTCCGAGGACAACTCACTGAGTTCCACCACCTCTTTTCCCAGAAAAAAAGCCCTGCCTGAGCTCCATATTTCCATCCCAGGATTTGTCGTGAGAACATGTGTCTGAGTGCCAGGCTGGGAACCTGTTAGTTCCACTTCTCGCACCTTTGTCCTAGCAACAAAGGAAAGGTGAATCTTGAATGGCCAGGAACTGGGGTTGAAGGGAACAGCAAAGTTTCTAAAATTTCTTCAGAAATGAGCACAACTGCCCAGTGAAAGAACACTAATGCACAGACTCCATAGAGCCAGGCTTTGCATTACCTGGCATGAGTACAGCCATCCAGGGTGTAATGTGGGTGACACATGAATGACACAAAGCAGGAGAGGAGACATATTTTTGCATCACAGTGAAACACGTGCTTCCTATACCTTCAACCTCCAATAAACAAAAGAGGAAAACAAAACTTTCTTATCGCTGGAAGAGAGAAAAAAATGAGTTGTTTAAAAGAATAAACAACTGAAATATTAAACATTTGATTTTAAGAGTAACGAAAATGTTTTCAATATAAACATGCTACTAGCTCCACTGAAATTACAGCATAAAGCTAGAAACCACAACTGTGATTATCTCATTCTATTTCAGGCTGCAGACAAAAGCAACTTTTTTTTCATAAGTGTGCTATGATTGTAAATCATGACATGTTCACATTTATGAACCGTTTAGATGGAATGTAGTTCAGTAGCTCTGGGCTACCTTTTCCTTTTTTAAAAGGCATGTTCGACTGACTAGGAATTATGGTGTATTACAGCTTCTTTTGTCCAACAGGATAAAATGGATTAGTAGCCACTAATCTGGGGATCATTTCAGTACTCTGGACTCCAAGGAATTATTTTAAGACTCTTAAGTACACACTCATAGCAGAGTTATATGAAAATTAGCATTGGTGCTGCTCCTCTACTACGACCTTTGTATGTAGTATATGCATCACCAAGCTCTATTTGACTACTCGGTTTTTGATAAGAAGATACCCTACTAGTAAATTTATACAAGAAACGACATTACTGAGGGTTTTTTTCGTATTCTAGGATGTTTTTGCTAGTTAATACAGTAATCTCCCCAAGCTCTAAAAGGTTTAACTGTAAAAAAACCAGCACTGCAAAAATTATGTTCCCTAAGCATCTCTTTTCTGAAAGTATTACTTAAAAATAAGTCCATCTGACATACCAGTTACTGTGTTCAGGGCCAGAGCGTAAGAAATTAATGTTTAACAGCACCAGTCATGACCCTAAATGCACAGGATTATATAGTGAATTTTGATTTAAGCTTGAAAAGACTGAAACGTAAAGAGGCTAGCTACTCTCAAATCTCATTCGGGCTCATTCTACAAAAGTACATCCTATACACAGAAGAAGCTAGGAACTTCCACAAGAGGGTGGATCCCACTTTTGAATGCAGTCCATTCCTCTTATTGCTGCTGAAGTGCAGCTGTATATTACCAACAGATTTGTAACAAAGAAAAGATAGTCTGAACTATTGTGGACCCTGTTGGCCTTTCACTTATACCTGCATCAGCTTGCCTCAGGTATGCTCTATTGTGAAGAGGTCAGATAAGAGGTCACCACATTTGAGTCCAGCATTATACTACCAAAGCAAAACCACCTCCAAGCAACATGGGAGGTATAACATGGTATATTCCACAAATACATCCAGCTTTTAGAAATTGTTAGCATTTTTAAAAAACTCTTTCAAATTGAAAACCCTAATATGCCATATTATGGTAAGTCGTGCTTAATTCATTGCTTTGGATATAGTCCAAAGATTAATCTTCCCCGCAGAGCAGAGGAATGTATTTTCATGGACTTTCTAGTTTCTCAACTGGATTCCATCTGAACCTGAGGGTATGGCAAAAAAAAAATTTCTCCCCAGAGTCCTAGAAACACTTCTAAACATTTTTGTATGTTACGTCATTTGCTTTGAAAATGTTTAGCAAGAACTCCAGGTTCCAAAGTGAAGCTCTGAAAACAGATCCAGTAGGTTTCAGTAAGCCATTCCAAAAATTACTGCTGATTCTACCTGACTAGAAGCCTATCAAGTATATATTTCAATTTTGATGGGACTGACTGCCATCCTAAATTTTACCTCAGGGTAATTCCAACCAGACACTAAAGTTTTATTAATACATTTTATACTAAAATCAAAAGCTCTTTCAGTTTATTTTTATAATTGCATAGAAAACAAGTCATGCATTGGGTCTATAAGATCAATTGCGTTGCCAGACATAGAAGCCCAATTAGACTGAACAATTGCAATGCCTTTTACTGCACCAAAAGGATCACCTATTATGTCAATGACCCACAGATAATGGGTCACTAGGAGATTTCGAGCAATTTTTTTTTCCATTTAAATTCACAACACAAACTTCTGAGAATATGTCACGGCTCAGTATAGTTCTTTACCAGTCTAAAAAGCACCTCAGGCAATGTCTTGCATACCTCTACTGAGAGTTATCTTTTCCAGAATTGCTATTACAACCTCAATGGAAGCAACATAAATGATCCAATCAGAATCACTTTAGAAAATTCACACTCAACTGTATCCCACTAAGGGACTGGCAGTCTACACATTTGAAGATTTACTATTAAACATCTTACATAATTAGTGTTTATATCTCCCTCATAGTTAAAAGAGGATGGTGTATGTCTTAAAGCTGTATAACAATCACTGCTGATGCACAGCTTTTGTGAGTCACTGTGGGATTTTGGCAGGATCCCACTTACTGAGAATGGAGATTACACTGAAGGATGCCTTTGTTTTATTTATTTTGTGACCTTTAGATATACATTAATAAATATATGCTCACCACTGCATTTATTACAACAGAAGCTAGAATTCCCTCTCCTAAAATTAAATTCTTCTCCTGCCTCTCTTATTATTTATTTAGATTTTTATAATCCATTTTTTCTCCCCAAAGGGGATCCAGAGTGGCTTGCAAGATTATCGTCCCCTCTTCCACTTTATCCTCATACCAAGTAACCTGTGAAGTAGGTTAGGCCTAGAGAGAATGACTGGCCCAAGGTCACCCAGTGAACTTCTTGGGTATTATGGGGATTTGAACTAGAGGTGTGCACCGAGAAAATTTCCATTTTAATTTTGGTTCTGAGGGTTCTGGAATAATTCCATTCCATTACTAGTTTGTTCCAGGTGGGCCAGTGCTGGCCATAGGGTAAATAAACACAATTTTACAAAGGCATAGCATTAGTAAGACTCCAATACAGAGGTGAAGAGATGCTGAAACAGCATAATCAGTTCTAGGACTGACATTAGACAACATGAAGCACAAGTAGTATAGGAGTACATATTCGAGCAACAGATAATATGCAAGGTAACATAGTGGTGAACTCTATGGTTCCTAAGTCATTAGCAAAGCATCTGAGACCCCCCCTCCCTACAATATCGCCCTCCTATCAAAGTAAGAAGTCTTTTTGAATAATTCGGATTTGCATAATTTCGGGGGGGAGGTTGTTTTCATTAGTTTTGGCCCATTGCTCACACACAATCCAGGCACTGGCTGTGCATTTGCAGATACACACTGTTCTTTTCAAGGTGATGGATGGGGAGATAAGTCTCTGGAACAGCTGTTTTTTCCCTTAACCAAAAACCACATCAACCATTAGTCTCCCTCCTAGCCTAAACTATTGATCCACTGAGTTGTTCCTCAACCACAATAACACACACACAACAACGAACCCATAGAAGGCAAGTGACAGTGGGTTCAGGGCGGGGCAGTGGCAGCGGGGTGCTCCCAAGCAGAAGAGCACTCCAATCAGTGCAGTGCAGTGCAGCCACATTAAAAACAATCCTACTTCATGTTCACTTTTTTCCTTTTTCTATAGTGCCAACAACTTATTACCTTTGCATTTTGCTGTTGTCTGGTGCTGCTATGTTTCCGTGTGCTTTGTAGTTTTGTTCCCACAATGAGAGGTGAATCCTTCCTTTTGATGCTCAACATTCTGCTTCAAGAGGGGCCATTCTTGCTGCCCAAGAGAAGGCAGGCAGGCAGAATGATTGTCTGAATTCCACCCCCACCGCAAACAGACGTATGATATCCCTATAAGGGCATTGTGCTCATCCCCCAATGCCTGCCTGCTGCTGAAAGGTATGAAACAAAACACACAAACCTTTTGGTAGGGGGGACTTGTTACAATTTAGATTCTAGTATTTAGTTCAGCATTCTGGAAGCTGCTTTAACAAAACAAAACAGCGATTTCGGTGTGCATTTTGGGCTCTTTTTTCCATTATGCACACCTCTAAGTTGAATGTGGTTCTTCCAGATCCTAGTCTGTCATTGTAGCCACTACACACACAATACACAGGCTGGTAGATACAGTACTTGATTATTCATCTGTTTCTTGGCTTTTCTAGGGGGGAAAACAAGTAATACATATCTAAATCCCTTCTGCTACCCTGGGCTGAAACAACTTTTTGTCCCTACTCCCTGACAAAACAATTCAAGGAATATGCTCGTTATTAAGATGATATTCAAGATCTTCCTCTACCACATAAATATAAAAAATTGTTATCAATATGACAAAGTTATTTTAGAAGAATTTGTATGTAATAATTCTCCACAACTCAGAATAAAGATTGTGTCTAATTTGGCATTGCACTTTTGCAATCTGCCCTTCCATGGAAACTTCTCTCCTGTTTGAAGTCTACTTTTTGAGAACAAAGGGAAGTGACATGTAGTAAACTGAAGTACCAGATAGCGTTGGCAAATCTGAGATTAATTGAAGAGTAATGCCTGATGTATAAAGGTGAGTGAGGAAATCATAACAAAGAGGCTGTTTTGTTGATGTAAGCACACACAACTAGCATCAATCCTTGGGAGACACTACAAATACCAAGGAGTTTATCAATAATGTTATCCTAGCCAGTTTGGTGTAGTGGTTAAGAGCACAGGACTCTAATCTGGAGAGCCGGGTTTGATTCCCCACTCCTCCACAAAGCCAGCTGGGTGACCTTGGGCGAGTCACAGTTCTCTTGAGCTCTCTTAGCCCCACCCACCTCACAGGGTGATTGTTGTGGGGTAATAATAACACTTTGTAAACCGCTCTGAGTGGGCATTAAGTTGTCCTGAAGGGCGGTATATAAATCGAATGTTATTATTATTATTATTATTATCGGAGTAAGTGGTTGAGATTAATGTCTCAACTTCTAATTAGAGATGGGCACAAACCAAAATATGAACCAAAGTTCGTGATGAACTGGGCCGGTTCACGGTTCGCAAACCGACAGTTCGTCAGAGCCCATTTTTGATGAACCGCCATAAACTTTAGGCTGATTCATTTGTTTTGTTTTTCGGTTTGTCACTGCAGACAGCATGGCACCAATTTATCAGTTTCCTAGGCAACAGGGGATGGACTTCCTGCAGACCTTCTGCTGGCCTGGAAGTGGCCTTCTGCTGGCCCGGAAGTGATGATTTGCTGACCTGGATGTGATGTTTTCACGAACCAAATGAACTGGTTCATGAACCAGGGCAGGTTCGTGAAAGTTCATGGTTCATGAAATGTGACGAACCACGAACCGCATGCTTCCTTTTTCCCCTCCTGGTTCGTGCCCATCTCTACGCCTGACCCTGCGACTATGAGAAATTGCAAGCTTACTATTCTCAGCTTCTCAGTAAGACATCTGGTGCACTTCTTGGTCACTTTTTAATCTTCTAAATATAATGCAGGGGAGAGAAGGTAGTATGGTATAGTCTGATCTCATCAGAACTTGGAATCTACGCAGGATCAATACTTGGATGGGAGACTATCAAGGAAGACTCTGCAAAGGAAGGCAATGGCTAACCACCTCTGCTTCTCATTTGTCTTGAAAGCCCCAGCAGAAGTCACAATAAGTCAGCTGTGACTTGACGACACTTTACACACACCAAAATAATGCAAAATTCAGAAAAAAATTATTTGTTTTCTTTTAAAGTATATAACCATGACTAGGAAAAAAATATTCTCTCTCCTGTGTCCCAACTTTTAAAGACAATAAATTTATGCTAAAAAGTATTCAGAACAAAAGTTTATTTTTGTATCCATCTGTGACTGAACTCTTCCCTGATGGCGACTTGCGGGGGGGGGGGGCGTGGCTGGTGCTTCCAGTTCTGTAAATGGCTCTCTCAAATGCATTAATATTCTGTCTATATAACCATCTTTATGTGAATGAATATAACCACATTCAAGGAAGATTAGCCTGACCTAAAATGTTAAACAGCTACTTTGAAGATAAGAAACAATACCCTGAAGTCACATGTTTTCCCCTTGTATATGTGAGTGTATTTTATTTTATTCATTCCCTCTCTTCAAAGGAGAAAACAGAGTTTTCTTTAATGATGCAGGTGGATTAAAATTTATTTTGGGAAATGATCAGCCTGAACATTTCACAGAAGAGGACAAAGCTTTAGTTGTCTTTTATAGAGTCTTTATATAGTTTCCATGTATCCACAAAGTTTTGTGGAGGAAAGGATATACTGAAACAAAGCCAGCTACACATAAAGATACAATGAGTTGGGGAAAGGGGGGGTGGAGACTGAAATTATTAGGACGGGAAAATATATTGACTAGATGAAATTGGAGAGCATGATATTGTTGCTGTAATTAAAAAAAAACCTCCCTAAAATATAAATTAACAATTGTTAAAGAGTTATTTGGTGGAAAGACATCAATACAAATGGATGGGGGTACTTTTGAAATGGTTCACCAGCTACATATAGAAGCATGCAACTCTAAGAAATCAGAAGGTGACAGGTAAATTTTTACTTGAATATTCTAATACAAGAACTGTTCCCTTATGACTGAACATTTAGGGGCACAGTCAGAATGATCCTGTTTTTTAAAGCATAATTAGAAAATGGACTTTTACGCATGGCACCCTTACAACTGGCTTTCCAGTATTCAGCCCATGAAGATTGGATCTGCTTTCAGGTTCTACAGTGGTGTCTGGTTTTTATTTCTGTACTTTAAAAAATGACCCCATTTCTGCTGCAGGCTTTCTTAAGAAAGATGAACATCAGCAATTTTGTCAGTGTAGGGTTTTGTTTGTCTGTTTGCACATGCACTGCAACATTTGGTCATTGGGAAGTTGTGGTTAATCTCTACCCCACCCCAGCTTGAGCTCCAAAGTTTAAAAGAAAACTCTGTGTTTTAATTGGCTGAGGCGTTTTGGAGGGAAGTTTAAAATATTGTGGGATTTTTCTTTTGGTTGCAACACTTTTAAAAATGATTTTAAAAAACAGAAAGAACAACCTGGATTAAAAAACAAGAAACACAACACACTCCCACACAATTTTGTGTTGGAAAGGGCAAATTTGCTGCCAAGGTCATACATATCAAACAATGAGACATTATGGCCTAGAATGGTGGGGCAAGGAAGGTGGGAGGGTGAAGTTACACATTGCTGTACAATCAGTCAGGACACAAGGGGATACCGGGGAGGGCAAAAGGCAGGGCCAAGGCTGACAGTGAAGAAAATACTCTGCACTTCAGAAAAGCTGTTTTTTTAACTTCGTTATATTAAAAAAAAACATTAGGGTATGTGTGCAGTGAGAAAAATCATGGGGAAATCCAGGGAAAAATAAATTCTGCAGCTAACGAAGCTTTTCACTGTGCAGAAAAAGACTGGGAAACCATTTGAAGACCAGACCAAAGAATTTTTGACCATTCGTGCAGAACTTGGAGAAGACATCACAGCTGCGTGGGGCCAGAACCAGCAAAAAAGCCCCGTGCAGAAAAGACCAATGTCTACCTTTATAGATAAGACTTCTGTTTGGGAGAGGGCTTTGTGTAGTGAAAAAGCAGCATTTAATCTGCCTGTTAGAAGTCTGGATCCAAATGGCTTGCAAATGAGAAACAAGGATATTGTATTTAATGATCGGTATTCTGTCCTGGCCATTTTTAAAAGTTAGGAGTGATTTACAGATGATATAAAACAAACAGAAAATCTCAAAAGGTTACTTCTTTGCCTATGCCTGCTCTCATCAATATAACTTCCACTAAAGAGCTGCAAACTATAGATACTCTGTCTACTACCTAAGGAAAATAGAACAGAAAGGGCTGCTTACTTACAAGCCCTCTTCTGATAGAAATGTTTTTTGTTCATTCATTCCAGCCATGCAAGACTGGACGCAAGACCAACTGAAGAAAATATTCAGTTATCCTGAATGTTTTGCACATTTCTAAATATTTTCCACATTTCTAAATATTTTCCACATTTCTAAATATTTCACATTCTTCTCATCTCCCCTATAAAGTCCCTACCAAATTAGTAAAAAAACAATTGTGTACATAAAATTGTTACCTGTAACACTGGGGATAATACCAGCCTTACAGGGTTACTGTAAGGATAACAATGCAACAATAATAATAATTAAAAACATTTTTATACCATCTTTCTACCCAAATAGGTTTACCAAGGCACTGACAGCTTACTGGCAAGATGAACAGGGCATAGCCCATGAGGCCCAATTCAAGTATGCTTGTACTGTGTACTGCCATTTCAGTACCATGGAGAGTTTCCAACAGAGTTGTAGAATTACACCTGGCATCCTACACCAAGTCATGTTGACCTGGAATTATGTTCCACTGATTTTAGTAATATTTCTGAGAAAGATTAGACATGTGCAAATATATAGCTGCTGCAATTAAACGTCACTTGTTTTTCATGTTCAGTTCAGAACTGAACTTGTTTTTCATGAATATTGAACAGCAGTAACTTTTTAGTTATAATGCTGTCTTTTTCTGGTCGAACAGCCTATTGGCTTTAAGACCTAGATGGGATATTCTGGCTCATAACATCAGTCCCCACTCAGATATTCATTCTGGGACTACATGAACACATGACAGTGTGAAGATGGCATCCACTCGGGGTATCGACATACACAAGGTGTATTGGCATAGAGATAGAGATGGGTCTGAATTTTGCTAGTTCGCTGGTTCCATTTGAACATCTCTGTTTTGTTTTGCTTCTCCCTTGTAAGAAGCAAGCCTGTGAACCTTCAACATTGTCAGTTTCTTTGTACCATTTCACCCCTATAAAATGGTGTATTTTTCAATGCCATTTGTACATCAAATGTTGTGTAAATGGAATAAAAATCATCAACAAGTTGGGGGCAGAATGAAACCAAAGGCATCATATAGGATTAAAAACAAGCAAGCAATGACCGTAACAACTACTGGCGTGAGCAACAGCAATAGCAAAAAATCTGGGAAATCCAGGTCTGGATTTCAGGGATCTCAAAAAAATCGAGGGTTCCTGAAAGCCAGGAAAGATTCTTTGATCCGTAAGAGTGATCACTCCACCAGATTTGCAGGGAACCTACTCCTGACTGTCCTATAAAGACACCTCCCAAGTTTCAGGCATATTGCATGCCAAGGTCCAATTCTATGGGCCCCTGAACAAGGTGTCCCCAGCCAGTCTCCATTGTTTCCTATGGGAGGAACATTTCCAAGCAGGCTCTCAAGGCAGAAGCATACAGGGACAAGGCTTCCATTGGTCAAAGGCACATCCCCAAATGCAAGAGGAAGCACAATAGAACCAAACTGAAGCAAAGGAATGGATAGAATACCCCCAGAACCAAAGTGAATTAAGGGGACCAACTTCAAACCAGAGAATCATGTCAAAACAGATAATCCCACCCAAATCAAACTGAAGCAACACTGCTGAAACTTAGCCCAGCTGAAGCAGCATCATTCACAGATGCCACACAGACAAGTAAAGCTCCTGCGTGGATTGACCACTCCCTGCCTCACTCCCCCCTCCTCCCCTCTTGGAAAAAAGCACGAAGGAGCCAGCCAGAGGCTGAAGCCACATTTCTTGGATATACCTGCATTTGGATATACCTGCATTTACTTGGATTTATCCGGGAGTCCCAATCGGATCCTGGATTATCCAACTTGATTCAGGAAAGCTGAATTTAGCCAGATTAGCAAAAAAATTCCAGCTTTCCCCCCAAATCCCAGATCCAGATTGCACACCCCTAATAACGACTCATTCTTACACAAAAGCCTACACACAATCCATCCCCTCCATTCTTTCAAACTCCTGTACCCACAAGAGCTTGTATGTGCTAAGGCTGAGGAAAGGGTGAAAGGCTGCAACCCCCTTCCCTGTCTGTCTGGAATGAATATCTGAACAGATCTAAAACCAGCTCATGATTGGAATATTTTTCATTGTGTTCTGATACTGATACTGAAGTTCTTTACTGATAGCCTAAAGCTGTAAAGAAAAGAAATCAGGACTGAAATATATATATATATATAGCGGTGGCTTCTCAATGGATTGAAAAGCGCTGATGCTTGGCATGCTGCTTACAAGCCTATTTATATCTTACCTTTCCAGATCAGGAAAGTACACATACACCGTATTTTTTAAAAAAGACAGTAAGTTATTTTGATCTCACACTTCAAAAACACCTATTCTTTTTTGTTCATGCCTAACTAGAATTGGTAACATCAGTAAAGATGGAGCAGTTACAAATGTTAGCCAAAACCAAGTTTCAAATTCTATACTATAAAGTTTTTTTTCCCCCTGCTGTGAACATCTCAAAAAGTTAGGTCTAATATGGATAAGTTAATATACCATACAGCCCCTCCTGTAGAAATTCCAGGAATCAGGGACCCATGAATGAACTAAGATGAGAGAGAAATGCTAAATTCAAAATGTGTTCTGTGCTTCAGAGCTTGAATAAGTTCATATTTGACAAGTAAAATATGAAAAGTCCAGGCTTAATGCCAAGTCTAAATATGAGGTTCTAGCTTGACCTTCTAACAAGAGCTCTAAAGATTCTGCCTGCTTGCTTCAGATAATGTTTTATGCTGAACTGCCTGCCTAATAATTCTAAGATTCATCTGAAAGAGAATACTTGGTCATGTCTTCTGCTAATTAAAGGGATGCATGCATCAGTCAGAGAAAACCCATATTTGGATACTGAACAGATCACTCCAGAATTCCACCTGGAGGTAAAGATTGTAACCATGTGCAGAAGGCAGGAAGTAATAATAACATAATAATAATATTCTATTTATATACCACCCTTCAGGACAACTTAACGACCACTCAGAGTGGTTTACAAAGTGTATTATTATGTCCATAACAATCACTCTGTGAGATGGGTGGGCCTGAGAGAGCTCTGAAAGAGCTGCGACTGACCAAAGGTTACCCAGCGGGCTTCAAGTAGAGGAGTGGGGAATCAAACTTGGTTCTCCAGATTAGAGTCCTGCAGCTCTTAACCACTACACCAGAAGAGGTACATAACAGGGCAGTCCAGGATGCAATTTTATCCGAAATTTTGAGGTGTGGTCTCTCTCATTAAACTCCTTTGCACCATTCCCATTGATTTTACTAGCAGAAGGCTATGATCAAAGCTAGTCTAAGCAAAATAAGAAAAAAGCTCCCATGATAGAAATGTGATCAAGGCCTGAGCGATGTCTGTTTTAATTGAATATTTTATGCTATAATTTTACACCGTTCTGTATCTCTGGAACACATATGAAGTGTCTTTCCATTTTCCTCCTCTAAATCAAGTAGTCATTCACAGAAACCTTTGCACCTGCCCAAACCACATTCAGGGTAGCAAACACTGTAACTACAAATTCATGAGCCGGTGGAAAAATTGTATCAGTGAATAAAATCTAACAGCTTCACAGCAATTAAAACATCAACTTCCAAAAAACTGTAAGACCAGTGGGTGTTAGGGCCAAACTATACGTTATGTTTCTGATTAGTAGGATCTGCAGTCACACAGGAACTGAAGGGGAAGGCATTTTTAAAGTCCCCAGCAGCCTGCTTGGGCTCAGGACAACAGCATAGGGGCAAGAGGGGCTCCTGCATCTCCCCATGTCATTTCCTGAACTGGACCAGCTGGGAGAGGCAAGACATTTGCTCATTTTTGGAGCTGCACGATGTGTAGGCCAGACACATCCTGATTCCTTCAGGATCCAACTCATCAAAAAACATAACACGTAGCTTGGCTCTCTCACTTCTTTCACAGCTCTTTTCAGACTTCAAACCCACATGTACCAGGATCCCAGAAACCCGATACGCATGGTTGCCATGTTGTTTGAACAATGTGGACATGTGTATTTTGCATGTGCACAGAGCTTCAGTGCATGTATTCAGCATCTGGTTCACATATACTGAAGCTGTTTGCACATCCAAAATGCACATGGAAGCCATGTTCATATAACAGGGTGACTGCACTTAATAGGAACATTGTGAGTACCATGTGCTCCCAATATGTGTGGCTGCTAGGCTTCCTGGATGTGTGGGCATAATGTCTTTTTATGTTTGGTGCAAGAGAGTAACAAAGAGTCTTGTGACTCCTTAAATACTCTCAGAGTAATTGTGGCATACACTTTTGTGAGCCTCCCTTGCACTTCATGGCCTTGCACTGTTCAAAATCCATACATCCCATATGGGCTGGAGGGAGCAGGGAGAGACCAGCTAGTCCCACCCTCCAGGGGGAGGAGAGGGGGCTAAGCAGGCTAGAGGAAAAGGGCCAAGGCAGGGGGAACAGGGACCCAGCAACAGCCCAAACAGAGCCCTTACCAGCCAAGGAGGAGAAGCAGCCACTTCAGCCCAGAGCCACACCCCGGCTAGAGGACAGCAGCCTGGCTCAGGAGTTGCTAGGAGCCAAGCCCCTCCAGGTGGAGCTGCCACAGGCATTCTGGGGGAGGAGATGGGCAGCCCCGCCCAGCAGCAATGAGCAGGCAGCCCAGAAGCTGGCCAGGGCAATTCCTTGCGAGCAAGGCCAGGCAAGCTCAGCAGCACAGAAGCCAGCTGGGGCAGCTCCTCGCAAGCAAGGCCAGGCATGCTCAGCACCACAGAAGCCGGCTGGGGCAGCTCCTCGCGAGCAAGGCCAGGCATGCTCAGCACCACAGAAGCCGGCTGGGGCAGCTCCTCGTGAGCAAGGCCAGGCATGCTCAGCAGCACAGAAGCCGGCTGGGGCGGCTCCTCGCGAGCAAGGCCAGGCATGCTCAGCAGCACAGAAGCCGGCTGGGGCAGCTCCTCATGAGCAAGGCCAGGCATGCTCAGCAGTTCAAAGGCCTACTGGGGCAGCTCCTCATGAACAAGGCCAAGGAGACCTCAGCTGGGGATGGCTTGCATTCAACCTCACCCTGCCAGCAAGGCAAGGAAGCCTAGAAGGGATTAGTGATAGGAGGGAAACACCTGAGGGGAGGCACAGCTGGGCCAAGTCAGGAGAGGGAACAAGCCTGGAAGGAAGGTGGGGCGAAGAAAGGAAACCCTATAAAGGGTGGCTAGGAAGAGCCCTGAGGTGGTGGGTGTGAGTAAGGAGAGATGGTGTGGAGTGAGAGCAGTGCGAGAGTGGAGGCTTGGAGGAGAGTTCTGGGAGGAGGAGATGATGGAGGATGCAGGGGGTGAGCAGGCCAGGTTGAGCAGGCCAGCGAGTGGACTGATAGGGAGTCTGGGTGATGTATACCGCCCCTCCTTCCACAGAGCAGGGTCCTGCAGCATCCCTGGCACCCCTCTGATGTCAGGGCCGGCCCAGCAACAAGCCCTGACATGTGTTTATGTTGTAGTATCCATTATATGCATTTAGTGAAGTTAGCGGTCTCTAGCCCACAAAAGCTTATGCTTGCTAAATCCAGTTAGTTTTTAAGGTGCCATTAGACATTTCTTTGAGGATAAATAGGAAGGGAGATTCTGTCATTCACACACAAAGGTCTCCATTTTTATAAAGAAGTTGTTGTCAGCCATGCTGGCCCAAAACAAAAATCCAAAACTCAGAACACAACCCATATAATGTGTTTTACAAAACAAACCAAGCGACACGTAACAGTGTGCAAGCTTTCAGATTCACCAGAACTCTTCTTCAGGCTTTCTGATTGCATCAGTGCAATATGTGTCAGAAGCTCCAAAAGCAGCAATTGAACTTTAAAAAAAAAATCAACTGCGTTTAAATTCAGTGATGAAAACTGTGCTTACTGGTGTGGAAAGTAAGGGAGGGGAAAGCAACAGCTGCTGTTTCTTATTCCTGAGTTTTGAACCTTTTGAGCAAGCCTTTGCTATGGCTTTCCTGAGGGGAAACGGAGTCAAGCAAGCAATTGTCCACCACGGGATGCTGCTAAGTCCTGCAACCACGCCACACTACTTACCAGCATTCAAGCAAGACATGGCCATCAAGCGCAGCAATGGCTGGAGCAACATCAGCGTCTTCCAACAGCAAGGCTTTCCAAAGCAATTGCCAATAGCAGCATCCAAGCCCACTACTAGCTCTGCCTATCATTTTTCCTTCCCCTGGTCCGTCTTCTCTCTTTTTCCTGGTGCCTTTTTAGAGCACTACTAAACACAATTATACCAGTAGCAACTACTAGGTAGTTCATGTATTCTGCTTCATGTCGTGGGACAAGAAATGGAATCTTTTAAAAGCAAACGTGTTCATCAATAAAATCGTGGCATGGTTTTATTATTTTTTTCACCATTACAGACCAGGGTGAGCTGATAAATTCTGTTATACGGGTATTTCGAATACTTTCAAAAACATTTTAAAACATATGGAAAAGGGAAAGGATGGTGTGGGTAGTGATTGTTGTGCAGCAATAGGAATTTTACGAATACAGAAGTGTTCCTCCCTGTTCCATATTGAAAGTGTATGCAGTATACCCTGATGAAGCAGTGATTTAAATCCCAAGAACAATGTTCAAAGAAGTGACAGGGACAAATAATGGGTGAACTTTGATGCTGTTTCTGTGTCCTTCTGGCTATCCCATACTGTTGACTGAGCAAGTCTCAGAAGACTTCTCAAAATGTCTGCAGAGATCCACGTTCCACTTTTCTGCTTGACACCAGAAGTAACAGGAAAAGAACCAGGCATAATTTATTGCCATCTTTTGCCACATCTTTCAGTGCCCAAATGCCTTACTTCCACCATGAACAATCCATAGAAATTACCACTTGGTGAAATATATGTGAGTGGAGCTCTTGTCAAATGCATGCTCTTCACAGCAACTGGCAAGGCTGTCTTTTAAAGCTTGCAAGGCATAGAGATGTAAGGCCACAGTCCTAGCAACTAGTATCTATGAACGCACTAACAAAAAGGCATATTGTCGTTTAAAAATGCTACAGTAGCAGTCTCTTCTGTGTATAAATGGTTAAATGGCCAAACCTACTTTTTTCCTATTTATAATCTTCCAACCCATCCTCAGCCCTGACTTGTGTTTCCTGAAATTGCCTATAACAGTCATTGAAATCCTTTATTTCCATGAAAGAAGACTGCTGTGTTACTAATACCCTCCAGGTACAGAGGTTGAATGATATATACAGCCAATACCTAAACGTTGCTTTGAATCCCTGGGGAAAGACAGGAGACGACAGACAGATGTGCTTTACTTTCTGCAGAAATGTCTATTTTTCTATTCCCGTTGTCTCCAATCTCAGCAGATACTCCTCAAAATATACTAGATATTCTTACTTTTAAGGAACTGTCAGCTAAAATCCAATGTACATACGAACATATATAGAAATTTAATTCAGGCACATTTAGATGCATGTTCCTATCCTTAAAATGCCAAGTCAGTTTCTACAAAAGTTGCATATCAAGCCTGTGATCTTTCTCTGATATGTTAATTGGATATAAACTAAGAATTCGGCTTACCCCACTGCAGCATAGCTGCATAAGCTGGGAGCCGGCCTTTGCAGCCCCACCTGGAGGGAGAGACAGGCTCCCTTCCTGGGCATACAGGGCTTTGGCCAGGGGCGGAGCCAGGAGCCTTTTACAGGCAGCTCCGCTTTCCCCGGCCGCAGTTGCTTCGCACGCTCAGCCCACCCACTTCACCCTGTCGTAGTGCATGATGAGCCGGCTGCTGTTTCCAGAGCCAGGTAGGAATTTTTTACCCTTTTCCCTGATTAGCTGTTGGGAAGGGGTTTTTTTTTCGCCTACCTTGCACTGCTGGCAGCGGTTTGAGGTATTGGCCTGGGTGCTGCTGTTTTGGTTAGGTTTCTGGCAGGAGAGTTTGGGGAACAGGGCGCTGGCTGGTGAGCACCCAGAGGCACTTCCCCATGGGTGGGGAACAGAGTCTGCCAACAGTGCGGTATGCTTGTTGACGGCTACCATAACACGGGCAGATGCCTGCAGGGATCCCCAGGGACAAGGCCTTCCCTCATGATATACGGCTGGGGCGTTAGGTGCTTGATGGGGGGATCCATTTGCCTGGCTGGCTGGGTTGCAGCCATTCCAGGGATGGCCTACACCCACGGTTGTGGGGCTCGCCCAGACAGGTCAAGGTGGAGGTCCATGGGTAACCCGTGGCTTGACCTGTACCGCTTAGTTAGCCCTTGCCGTGGTTTATGTTTATGGTCATGTTAATAAATGGCCCTTTAGTTCCAAGCCTGGGTCTGTCTCTTCATTCCGGCTGGGGTTGCAAAAGATACACTCAACTTTTTCCACACAAACAGAACTACGAAATATTCTTCAGAAATCAAACCTACCAAAGGACAGTGGCATCCCTACAATATTAGTCTCAGGTCATAACTTTGGCTCAACAAAGCACTGATATCAACTATGGAGGGTCTCAGTTTGTCCAGCCAGTGTGTTTTCCCCCCCATTACCTGTGACAGCTGGCTGGTTACCTGAGGTCATAATCTACTTAGAAAGGACACGTATCTATTTGCTTCCCTTTAAAAATGCCGTTTCATGCTACTCTGTGCATACAAGTTTGGGAGAATGAAAAGATGTCACAGCCAATTTCTGCAATGGCAGTAAATGAACCACTTAAATGGCTTCTCTTCTGCGGAATCAGTAAGCATCTTGTTCTTCCTAAGGCAATGTGTTTAGATTGGGCACAAATTGGGTACACCGACCAGTTAATGAGAAATCCATGCTGTGGTGACCAAAGCACTGATTCTTGAAACGGCAGCATACTAGAACTCTACATTTTGGAGGAATTAGGATTCCTTTTTTAAAAAAAGAAGAATTACTCCACTGTCAAATACTAGCATACACATATCTAGACACACACAATTTCGTATTATTGTAGCCTATAAAATAATATACTAGTGCCCCTTTATTTTGTAGCTACTTTCACCGTTTTTAAGGCATTTTTGTTAGCTCTTACACATTAATACTTATGCAAAGATCTCCTAAGATCACTTTATCTGATTGCGCACACACTTGTGCAAACACACACAGAATTCTGCAGTCCTAAGCATCAACCTCATCTTGTCTCTTCAGAACCAGTGGTAGCTGCAACCACATATTACTGAATAATCTGCTATTATTGCACTGTAGCAATCATTCACTGCTGAATTTTCTTGTGCAGACAATTGCGTATTATTGTTATAGGCCAAGGACAGTGCAATATCCAATGATATATAGATGCAGCCAATTAGGTATACATATTTACCCTATTTAATATGGCTCCATGTCAACTGTTTCCCCCACATAAGAGGGCTTAGTTGTGAATTATCAAATATCAGATAAGATTTCATCAACTACTCAGGGCCAAGCTACAAATGAAGAATGACACTTGAACGGCAAGTGAACAGACTCACATGTATTCCTCCCTGTTCACTTGCACTCTACTTGCCCACGTAGTGATCAAGTGGAGGGCAAGTGAACAGGGAGGAATACTCATGAGTCTGTTCACTTGCCATTCAAGTGTCATTCATCACTTGTAGCTTGAACCTCAGATTCTATATGATGTGATTATATTAATGCTTCCCTGTCCTGTTTTGGAAAACTACTGCTTATTTTTGCTATTAGTCCTTTCTTCATTGTTAAGTTTTATTAATGTACAATTGTTTGATATATAATGTTTATATATACTTGCCCACGTAGTGATCAAGTGGAGGGCAAGTGAACAGGGAGGAATACTCATGAGTCTGTTCACTTGCCATTCAAGTGTCATTCATCACTTGTAGCTTGACCCTTACATTCTATATGATGTGATTATATTAATGCTTCCCTGTCCTGTTTTGGAAAACTACTGCTTATTTTTGCTATTAGTCCTTTCTTCATTGTTAAGTTTTATTAATGTACAATTGTTTGATATATAATGTTTATAATGTATAATTACTATTATTATTATTACTATCCAATAATATTAGTAATGAATAAAGAGTGCTAAAAAGTTTTCAATTTCTTTGTTCATACTATTATTTGTGTGATGCACGTTCTGAGTATTATGGTTTCCTTTCCATAAATCAAAATATTTAATGTGAGTTGCCTTCATACTGCTCTGAGCATCTCTTGCCACTCTCACTCACTGGCATTGCCTATTGACGCTATTCTTTCCGAGGCCGCAACAATTAAACGTAATGTATATAAGCACTTTTGATGAGACACTGGACAGATGGCGCGAGAGAAAACAAAATGCAAGGTACAGGATGGAATGAATAAAAAACTGTACCCACAACAATTGTTTTCTTCAACCAAGCAGATGAATATCATTTTAAACCCACTGAAGTCAATGGTTTTAGAACTCTGTGAAATAGTGCATAGTAACACACTGTAAATTACTAATCCTGGTGGTATGTTCTGGCACGTCTCACCAATATTACTGGTGCAATATGTAAAATACACTGTAAAAAAGAAAAAGGTGCAAATTTACAAAGTCCCATAGTCCCTTTACCAGCACACAATCCATGATGACAAAGGTAAATAGGAAATAAGGTTAGCCTGCCAGGAACACAAAATGGGAAGGATAAATAGCTGAGAATGCTAACAATTTTCCTTTTTCTTTTCCAAGAAATAATATGATAGTACAAAGAAGTTGTTAGTTATTATGCTATCATTTTGGCCATTCTATTTGTGTTGTCCTCTTAAGAAACCAGCAATTTCATTTTATCTTTACACGTTGGAAACGTTTCACAACGAGAAAATATGCTTCGGTCATCATAGAAAATGGAGACTGACTCAAAGCAATATTTATGGCATACAATGCACGAATACATTGGCATGATTTATTTTCATGAAAATAACATATGTTTCAATATAATTATCCTGTCTGTAACAGAAACAGAAACACCTACTGATTTGGTTGAACGTATATCACTGGGGGGGGGGGAAGTAAATGTGAGAAAATTTGGAATTTTGAGTTAGTCTGAATTAAAATGTAGTGACTTAATCTCTAAATGCATCTGGGAATTTGAAAGCATTGCATTTCCAGTATTAGCACTACAAATACATCCATACTTTAAAATGTATTTTTCATTATGTAGCAAAGGAAATTTCAAGGAAAAGAAGGGGAGCAAGGTGGGGGGGGGAATCAATGAATATAGCCACAAGAACGAAAATGCCAATTACTGCATGCATACCTATTAAATCAACAAAAAGAACCAGTTTCAAGTGGGTAGCCATGTTGGTCTGCAGTACAACAGTCCAGTGGCACCTTAGAGACCAACAAGATTTTCAGAATGTAAGCTTTCAAGAGTCAGAGCTCTCTTCTTTATACACACCCAGGAACCAGTGATCAGCGAAAAATCTACTGTATGGGGCATAATGGATAGTAAATCTGTACCTAATGTTCATTCTTTTCGAATGTAACCAATTCCTGTAATTTTTTTAACTCATTTTCCACTGAAGCCTCTACATCAGGAGTACCCAATCTTTTTGAGCCTGCGGACACATTTAGAGCAGAACCACAAGTGACAAAAGGCACAGATTGGACACTTGTCTGCTTCCCTCAAGTTTTGATGGGAAATGTAGGCATCCTGGTCTCGCAGCTTCGCTCTCTGACTGCTGTCCAATGGACTTTTCAACTGTCACTTGTCCAACATTCCGCCAAGCTGCCTACATTTCCCATCAAAACTTGAGGGAAGCAGACAAGTGTCCAGTCTGTGCCTTTTGTCACTTGTGGTTCTGCTCTTAGACTCTGACAGAATGTGATGGGCACAGCAAAAAAAAAAAAAATGGCTGCCACAAAATGGCTGCTGCAGGAGGTGGAGCCAGCCACAAAATGGCTTCTACAGCTTACCTCCAGTCACACAGTGGAGATCCTTGTGCTGTGGAAGCAGCTTCTGCCAAAGCAGATTTTAAATATCTGTACAGCCAATCAAAACTCCAACAGTCAATCAGAAGCCATGCTTGGCAAAAGCCCCAGCTGGCCACACCCATTTAAAAAAAAACAGTTGGTGGGCACCAGGAAAGGTGTCAGCATGTGCAATGGTGCCCATGAGCACCAAGTTTGAGACTCCTGCTCTACATTGACACTAAAAAGCTCTTGTATGTTTCACTAGGAAACTGCAATGTCGGGATTGTGATCTCCACATCCAGCTCAGTCTGTGTAGCAAAACAGTATTAGAGAAAGACATCACATGAAAAGCCAAGTCAGCACAAATGCCCAATCAGATAAAAGTTTCCATTAGTTACGTTGCTGTCAACATAACCTAAAATCACCATTCATTGTAAAGAAAATCCGAAGTGATTTTTTTTTCCAAACTCAATCTTCAACTTGCCTTATTTGCTGTATATAAAACAGAGGCATTTCAAGAAACGTGGCCTCCGGAGGAAACTACTGAGGAAGAAAAATTTCACACGTACACAAGATTCCATTGGCAAAAGGTACTAGAAATAGCACTGCAGGCAAGTACAGATAAATGCTTATAGTGGATGCACCAGAGCACCACTAGGGAAGAGCTTGTGTCTCAGAGCTAAGCTACAAGAGATGAATTACACGAGGGCACGCAGGTGAAGGGAGTTGCAATGTTAGCCGGGAAGCTGAGTTTTAAAAGAGATCAGAAGGCTTTGTCAATTTCGCCTCTCTACAGAGCCAGCAAAGATTGCTTCTCAGATTGCTTGTTAATTTCCTCTTTGTCTCCTGAAGGCTCTGTCAGTTTCACTTCCCCTTCTAGGAGGTGAAGAGGAAATAAAAACCCTCTGAGGAGCAATCTTTGCTGGCTTTGTAGAGAGGGGAAATTGACAGAGCCTTCCAATCTGTCTTTTAAAACTCAGCTTCCCGGCTAACACTGCAACTTCCTTCATGTGAGCGTCTTCGTGTAATTCGTCTCTTGTAGCTTAGATCTCAGTGGCAGAGAATCTGCTTTACATGCAGAGGGCTCCAGATTCAATTCCCGGCATTTTAAAAAATCAGGTAATGGTCAGGTCTTTTTTTCCGCTGGAACGCAGTGGAGTGGAGTTCCGGCACCGCTTGAAAATGGTCACATGGCCGGTGGCCATTTTCGCCGAGGGCAATTTAAACTTTAAAAAACTCCTCCCTTGTTCCAGCTGACCCAAAGTGACATCATTGTGCATTCCTGAGTTCCACCACTGACAGCCAAGCTACAAGTGACGAATTACACTTGTAATTGTGACAAATTGCACTTGTAATTCGTCACTTGTAGCTTGGCTCTCAGCTCTACCACCTCTTTTCCCAGAAAAAAAAGCCCTGGTAATGGTTATTATGAAAGACCTCTGCCTGAGACCCTGAAAAGCTGCTTCCAGTCAGAGTAGACAATACTAGCATTGACAGGCAAGAGTTTGCTTTGTGTGGGTATTCTTGTGAGAATTTTAAGCTTCATCAATAGCCAGTGCAGAGCTGAAATCTATTTAATAAGAGACCGATTCAACGGCTTTGCGGATGAGTTGTGGCATCGACAGTGAAAGTTTTCAGGAATTCAGGTTAGATGCCAAAGAGGTCATATTTGAAAAGGAGAAATGTTACTACCGCAAGAGACTTGTGGAAGTTGAAATCTTGAGAAAATCCCTTACTCATCCACTATAGTGGTTGTGTAGCCCAGTATAGTCTGGTTTTTTATGACCTTTGTTGTTTATTGAACCTGGCACAAAAGTTGGCAGCATAGAAAACAAGCCCCTTACTCCCAAGTTTTACAATTTCATCTGATTTCTTTGAATACAGGAGAAACTTTTCACAGTTTCTTAAAACAGCTGCAAGAACTTTTACACTTAGGCTGCTTCAGAATGGTAAACATGCAACTGTATGTCTCAGTAGGATGTAAAAAGTATGTATGTATGAAAATATTTGCAGGAAAGTACATTCCTTTCCCTGCCATCACTCAAGTAAGAAAACTACACAGTTTTCTTTGACTTTATGTACCACATTTGTCTATTATTCAGCAGTGACAAATTCTCTGCCTAAAGAACTTTTAGCAGATTTAGCAACTGCATAGTATTTAGCACCTTTAACTTATGATGAATTATTAAATTAAGTTCTCATTCAAGATGCTAGCATTATTAGTTTAACATGCTCAGCCTGGAACATGTACTGTTTAAAAAAAAATCTGCAGGCAATTTTTTTGGTGGCTAAAGCAGAGAGTGGAGCAGAGGAATTCAACTTTTGCGTCTACCCGCCCCCCAACCATCTACATCAAGAAATTAGTCTTAATCATTATATTATTGTGTCAATGCATAGTGATTTTTTAAATGCATGAATGCACCTTGGCTTTGTCATTCAACGGAATGACATTTGCATAATATCTGTCCAAAAAACAAGGGGATCAAGAAAGGGGAGTCACAAATGGGACTCTAAAAGGAACATTCCCTCAAACATAAGACCAACAAAGATTTTATTTACACTAAATACAATATAACGATCATGCCTCAAATCACTGGTCTTATCTGAACCTTTTCCCTTTATAATCAAGTGGGAAGAAGCTGCTATGAAGGACCTCGTAAACTAGTCATTAGTATCCACAGGTTAGGGAATTAAAGTGGGGCATACAAAGATAAATGACAACATGCAATAGCATTTACAAGTAAATGCAGTGAAACCAAGAATGTAATTCCTGGATTACCTACAAACCTGACCAAGTCACTGGCTGCTTCCACATGTACATGGGAAAAGATAAACCCAACTGTGGCAGCACCAGCAGCCAGCATGAAAAGGGCTGTAAACATTGTCCAGGTGCTACTCGGGGCTGTCACTGCCCCATTCACGTCTCCCCTTCTCCCTCCCTTGCATCTGTTCAGCATTGCCAAAGCAATGACAATCACACCATGGTTTGAAGGTGAACTGCAGCTCAGCTGGGAAGGTAAAAATATTCTTTAAAAAGCTGAAGTGGGGAGGGAGGAATATAGGGCTTAGCTTCACATTTTGAAGGTGGAACGTAGCTCCAACCTTCTCCCCTCCATTGGCTGCAAGGGGAGTATCCACAAAGATACCCTCCCTTCAGCCAACGCACAGCTACCTCAATGAGCCAGATTAAAGACTGATGCTTCATCAGGGAAAAATGCAGGAGTCGCTCAAATTGTGCCTAGATTGAGCTCAAGGTCATGTGGATGTTCCCAAATACAGCAGTGGATTCCCATATAGACACAAGATGGTAGCCGTGTTAGTATGTCTGTAGCAGTAAAAAAAGAGCAAGAGACTTACAGTAGCACCTGTGAGTCTAACAAACTTCGTGGTAGGATATGAGCTTTTGTGAACCATAGCTCACTTCTTCAGATACCTAAGTGTTCTGAAGAAGTGAGCTGTGACTCATGAAAGCTCATACCCAACCACAAATTTGTTAGTCTTATAGGTGCCACTGGATTCTTGCTCCTTTTTACTGCATATAGAAATGGCTAACCACTATCTCACAAGTAGGGCACATGTTTAAAAAGTTGTATGGAACTGCTCTCAAAACAGGGAAAGAAAAACCGTATTATTTATTTATTTATTTACTTATTTATTTATTTATTATTTATATCTCGCCCTCCCCGCAAGCGGGCTCAGAGCAGATAACAACATTTTAACTTTACATTTGGATCAAACATTACAGTACTGGATCTCTGGACATACACCTTAACTGTGAAAAGCGTCTGAGGCAGGCTGGGACCATATAGGTGAAAACGCGTACCCCCTTGTAGCACTGTGGCCCAGATCCAGATTCTGCATGACTGATTTATACTATCAGGATAGCTGATTGTGGGTGTGTAGTCTGACCACTTAACAGCATTAAATTAAGCACCACTGACATTTTATTCGAGGCCATCGGAACAAAACCCAAGTCTTTGATTAAGAACCAAAAATCATCAATATCATTGCTCTGGAATAAACGCAGCCGTAATTAATCTGACACGGCTATCAGAGGTAAGCGTTGTCAAATGAAGTTGTCATGAGGATATATTTGATGCTGTGTTCTACAAATGCTATGTTGAAATATGCAAGTTGTGTCTCTTCAACAGAAGATCTATAAACAGAGCACAATTCCAACAGAATTAAACTCTGCAAAATTCACTGGAGTCAATTGGCTTAGAAACTGTTGAGGATTGCACAGAGAGTCTTTTTACTTTATTTGGTTATTTGGTATTTAAATACAAATAGGCAAAGGATAAAAGGGGGGAAAGTCATTTATCACAAACATACGAACTAGCACGCAGAACACTATTCTTGGTTCCCAGCGGTGGTGATGACACCTATGTGAAGGAGTTTACAAGAAATGAATTAAACTTTATAGTGTTGCTGTGCACTGTGTAATGAGAAATGTCAGCTGAAGAAATAAAATGTTTCTTATAAACCACTATGACTGAATGTTTGTTCAAGGCTTTGGAAGAGATTTGCCTCCACCTGTGAAGTGTAATTAAATATACATGGTTGTACATAAAGAAATTAGAGTAAGAAGAAATACATTGTTAAGGCGTTTCATATTATTAAAGTATTGTATATATCCAGTACTTCTGACCAAATTTTCATATGGAAAACCGACAAGGTCAGTACTCATTAGGTCGCAATCACGACTATTGTCTCCAATCACTATTTCCACTTGCCCAACAACTCAGACCGCAGCAACATTATTGAATAGATTTTTTTTTCCAGAAGCAAGTACTTGTCAGTATTTTTTTCCCTATTAAAAGGAAGAGGGCACAGAAACAAATTACATGAATGAACAAAGGAGCAAACATGAACAAAAGGTGAGACAAGATTGACAGCTGGAGAAGAAGTACTGAACCTACTAAATAGTAAAGAGTCCAGTAAAGTTGGTAAGACTAACCCACTTTATTGTCGTATAAGCTTTCGAGAACTACAGCTGTCTTCGTCTGACGATGCATCTGATGAATAGAGCTGTAGTTCTCGAAAGCTTATGCAACAATAAAGTTGGTTAGTCTTAAAGGTGCTACTGGACTCTACTATTTTGTAACTACAGACTAACACAGCTAACTCCTCTGGATCTATGAATATACTAACAATTTGTACATGACACATTTACCTAGAGATAAGTCCTGTTGACTATAGCAGAGTTTATAGCAAAGAAGAGTAACCTGAAAATGTTGGGGGAGGAGGAAGAAGGAGAAGAAAACAAGCGATATTCAGGGACTCACACCAGACACATTAGCACTATAACCTCCTCCAAAACAACCTATCTGACAATGTTTATGATTAACTGATATATGTTTATGAATTCAGTCTTACTTATTTCTCATTATTAAATTTGCACTACTCACAGAACTGTACTCAGTGGTTATTAAAAAATCCATCTATGGTTCATTGGATATACATCACAGACTACTGGAATCATAAAACAGCCTTGCTTGCACACACATTTATATAAAAATTAAAACATGAGGACAGAAGGAAGATCTTGAAATTATTTCCATAAATATGTTCAATTATATCCTTAATGTAATCAGATAGAAAAAGGGGGCAGGGAGTGTTAGCAGTCAGATCTGCCCTCACAATATTAAGGCGACTTATGAATATGGCAATATCATGAGCCCCTCTCTGTATGTGTGTTAAACATGGAAACGCTGCCTAACCAGGCAGAAAATGGAAGCCAGATCCCGTCCGGGAGCTGGAAAATTACTAGTATGTGAGATGCTAGACGAGACTAGCTTTCAGCCCTCACACCCCAGAGATATACAAAGATCCTGTAACATGACATTTGATTTATATACCACCCTTCAGGACAACTTAATGCCCACTCAGAGCAGTTTACATAGTGTGTTATTATTATCCTCACAACAATCACCCTGTGAGGCTGTGGGTGGGGCTGAGAGAGCTCCTAGAAGCTGTGACTGACCCAAGGTCACCCAGCTGGCTTCAAGTGGAAGAGCGGGGAATCAAACCCAGTTCTACAGATTAGAGTCCTGCCCTCTTAACCACTACACCAAACTATTGTCTTAGGAGACAACAGAGAGCCAGTTTGGTCTTCATGGAGTTCCTGAATTAATCATTAATACTCCCTACCGATCTTCCCTTATCCAGTCTCCTATTTCAGGCAATTCAGGGCTCTGATAGCCTTTACCCACCCATCCATTACAAGTCATCAATCATCGCTGATAACTTTAGTTTTGCCTCGGAAGACCTTATGAAACCTTCCCAGTTTTATTGTCTCACACCAGAGACAGCTTTCCAGCTTAATGTTCCACCCCAAAGACAGCTCTCCAGTTCTTCATCTCACCCTGGAAACTACCATTAAGTTATTGTTTGGGAGGTGGCAGAAGACGTAATCTTGCCCCAGGATATGTTCCACAGTATAATTGGACTGCCCCTCTGCCGTAGTTATGTGCATGCCCTCGGATCCCACAGTCACCTTCAGACTTCCGTATGAGCTCTTCCTGCATTGTCACGTTGGTAGCTCAAGGTTCTTTATCCCAGATTCCCTCTTCAAGACGGTAACTATCACCCAATCTCTTAACTCTATCCAATTTTCCTCACTGCTTTCTAGTTAGCTCTGAGAGTGTGCTGTGTGCTTTGTGTGCAGTTGATCTTTATTATTTTAAATAAAAACCCTTTTGATTGAACATCTGCTTCTCTATTGAAAGAGTTCTTTAGTAGGGACAATCCTCATATACATAGGTGGAGATCTCACTCATTTACCCACTTCTCGCTGCCTCTCCTTGCATGCTAATTCCTCCAACTCACAAGGAGACCCCTCATTTGGATAACAGGAGAAGAACTGAGACCCCCCCACACACACACACTGCTGATCTTCCAGAACTCTCTTTAGAATTATTTTGGCAATTCTCCTAAGTATATGCATTTAGCTTTGCTATTTGAGGCTTTTAGGAGTGGAAGAAATAGGTATACAAAACACTGACATGACCACTTATGCTTCCTATGAAGCACAACCTGAGAGGTTCTCTCCGTTTTGGTGATACATCAAGCAAAGAGTTTGAGCAATCATTTGTGGGGGGAAATAATAAGAAACAGACAGTCGGTCTGTTTCTTATATTCAATTGTGTTTTTTAATTACAATTTATATTTTTTTATTCATTTATATCCTGCCTTTGTCCCCAGTGGGGACCCGAAGTAGTTTACATGATTCCCCTCCCCTCCATTTTATCTTCACACCAAGCCTGTGAGGTAGGTTAAATTGAGAGTGTGTGACTGGCCCAAAGTCACCCAGCAAGCTTCCATGGCAGAGTGGGGATTTAAACCTGGATTCCCCCAGATCCTAGAATGACAGTATACCACACTGGCTCTCTTCTCTACAAGAAGTGACAGAAGTAGATTATTAAGTGGTTTCATAATTCATATCATAACCAAGGCTCAAATGTGCCCCAATCTCAAAAGTGAGGCAACCTCCCCTATAAAAGCAAATGGCTAAATTTAAATGTTTAGACCCCATATGAAAGATCAGATGCTATTCTAGTATCAAAAGTCACATACCAGCATGAAGGAATAATGTCTCTACTGCAAATCCCGCCTTTTGTGTGTGTATCTGTGTATGCACAATACAGTACAATTCTACTTATTGCTATTATAATTTTAATTTTGGAAAAAATACCAAAGAAATTGATTATCATGAGGTATTCCCTAACTGTGCAATATTTTAACAACTCCCATAAATCAAATCAATTTGAGACACACAGTAGTTTTCTTCAGGCTGCCCTGAAAAATATGTGAATCTGTTTTGCAGTCAATTCAAATGTTCTTCTCTGAATTAGAAAAGCCATTCATTTTTAATGTTAATTTTACAAGGACAAATAAACCAAAGGGGGAAAAATGATTAATTGGTTAGGTTGTTTTTAAGGTGTCAGTTCCCGTAACAAACTGAACCTGAGAAACATCAATAAACCCACTAATAGTTAATCCGGATGAGAACACTTCACAACTATCCTGAGTACCTTTGGCAAAAATGCTGAGAGTGTTTTAAAATTACTGACCCAATTAAGAAAAGATTTCATGCACTCAATAATTCTAGCACAGGATGCAAGGATGGAAGGAAAGAATAGTGAAGAAATATATGGCCCATGGAAGGAAAAATGTGCATTCATAAAGGACAAAAGTAGTTTGCTACCACAATAAAAAGAGAACAGAGGTATTATTAAAACACTAACCTTCCTCAATTGTTTGTTTTATGTAATTCCTCAGCAATAATTAGGAAAGTAGGGAGGGGGAGTTCAGAAGAAGAAGAAAAACAAAGGGATGCCACAGAACCCCCTCAGCATACGAACTGAAGCCATCCTGAACATGGGCAGTGCAATCGTGAGGCCCACCGTGCCGCCGTCACCAGTATGCCTGCATACCTGCTGCACTACTCGTCCTCAACGTGCAGGGAGGGGGTGTGCCCCAGCTATGGCAACTGCAGTCCAGTGACACCCTCCTATGTCGGCATTGTGCAGCCCATTGGACAGGGCTGGCCATCCCTATCCACCCATGCCTACTTGGGTGCAAAGGGGTGGTCTACCTCCCACCCCTGTCCCTCCTGCTGCCACAAAGGCTCTCTCAATGCAGATGAGGGGGGGCATCCTGGCGAGAACCCATCTCAGTTGTGCACTGCCAGGGTGGGGCTCACAGGAACCCCGCTCCAGCAGCTACTATAGCCGGAAGCGCTGCTCGCTGCAACCCAAAAGTCCCCCTGAAAATGGTGGGCAGAGAAGTCATGAGCGGAAGCATATTCAACTCAGGAAGCCTTCGGTCTGCCTGGGCCATTCCAACTGAGACTGTTAACTCTAAGAGTACTGCCAGAGAACTGGTGCATGCTTGCACCATCACACGTGTACTCCCACCACCCCAAACTGGTATTCCATATGGAAGCACTGATCCAGGGGGGGAACAGCCATCTCCCTACACTGTTTCTTTTTCTTTGATACTCCCTGGGTTAACAGTCCCAGTCGGGACCTCCAATTTCACTGGTGAAGAGAAGAATCTGTGATGGCCACCTACCTTGGAGAATCCCTGGTGTGCATATACATGCGGCATGGGGAAAGTCCACCCCCCTGGATCATCCCTGCCCTCCGAACATGATGGCCTGATTTAGCCTGTTTGGGACCCAAATCGGCCCTATGCAAAGTGCGGGAGCGCTCCCGGTGCAGCCCAATGGCGTCAATCCCAGGAGTGACATCATCACATTGCCCCAGGAGTACATATGGGCAAAACAGAGGAAAAAGAAGAATGACAGGTCAGGGCTCTATTGAAGCCAAAGCATATCTGCAGGCTAAAGGTCTTCTCCACAAAGGATGGTCTGCTTTACAAGATAAATCAAGAACAATACTACTCCCATTGGATGCAAGAAATAGATAAGAAACTATTTAGCCTCAGGTTAGTAGAGGATGATATACTGAGACTTGGGGAGAGTGAATCATTATCAATCATCAAGAAATGATAAAAGATCTAGATTACTCTAGCTCAATTATACGCGCTCGGAGAGTATGCCCAACCCATTTCTTTGGCATTCTTCCATCTCCAACAATCCCAGCCTACATTAAACTCTTAACAGTTCCTTGCTATTGCAGAACATTTATGCTCGTACGTCTGAATGCTGCTCCTTCCGAAGTTTTACATGGGAGATACCATAGCATACCCTATTCAGACAGGCTTTGCAAATGCAACATGGAAAAGGTTGAGTCTCCGCCCCATATAATACTGGAATGCCCTCATTATAATTCTTACTGTGAACTGTGGATTACTCCTATCTTCAGCTACCCCCTATTGTACCAAAAGACAATATAGTTTCTTATTTGCTGGTAGATAGAGATCCAAGGATCATGCTGGCTTTGGTAAAGTATCTCTCCTCCGTATTTTCATTAAAGAAATAAAGACTCCGTATCCAGTGCTCAAGATCACTGGATCAAAGGAGCTCGAAAGGAGAGGAGTGACATCATTGCGCTGTCCCAGGAGTGCATCCTGTAGGCCTGTTCTCCTGCTTTTCTCCCCCTCCATCGGCCAGGTGAGTGCCTGGAGGGGGGGGTGGAGGGGGGGAGCAGGAACCTTACTTTTGGTTGATGAAAATTACTGATTCTGTTCGTCCATGATTTCTGATTCAGTATAAGCATTGGTCTTGTTTTCCAAACCTACCTGGGGCTGTGCGCTTTGCTTATGTTCACTGGAGGCAAGGCAGAACTGTCTGAAGGCCAAGTTGCCTGCTTTGTGGGAAGCTCCCCTGGTGACAGACATGCCACCTGGACATACAGAGGAAGAAAGCCAGAGGGCCAAGGCTTCGTCTGCCCAACAACAGGCACACAAAACACAAAACCACGTGAGATAAGAGAGAGGTGAGAGATGAATGCAGATGGAAGTCTAGATCATCTCTACGGGCTAGATCTAGCCAGCTTTTTCACTCAATCTCACCTCATTCCCCTCCTTACTCCAGCCACACTGCTACATGGTTTTGATCCATGCTTGTCCTGAGCATAACTTTTTTGGGTGGTCAAAGTGGATCCCCTCCCCCCTTTCTTCACTAGTAGAAAAAGATGGTTGGATCTAACCCTACGTACAAGAGTCTGCTGACATGATGTCTGATCTCTTAACATATGTCATTTAAAGCACTTACAGGTGCACCTTCTCTCTTCCTCCAATTTAAATTATTCTCCCACACGAATATCAGCCCTGGTAGGGAAAAAGTATGGGCAAAGTGGAGAGTGATAGGAACTATTTTTGAACATAAGCAGATCACACCAGGAGCTAAACTTTGATGCAGCTCGCATCTCATTCTAGTGCTTTCAGCATCCCACTCACTCTCGACTGACTTTCGAGTACAGTAAGGAAAGATGGTGGTAGAAAAGAATATAGCTCACTTTGCCTGGGTCCTCCGTTTTGCTTGAAAATATACAGCCACCTCCTGGCACCACATCTTGAAGATCCCAAGAAGAAAGGGGAGTCACTCACATGCCAATTCTCAACACCCCATGCAAATAAAATTTTTATTTTTCTCCGCAATAAGGACACTTTCTCCTACTTGCTTGAAATTTGGCAGTCTGGGTCTCTTAGGTGATGGGTTTAATTCTGGAGAATTGCATTCAATTTGGGCAAAGGGGGAGTTACTCTTGGATGATGCATTTCCTATTCCTATTTGAAACACTTCTGTGTATGACTACCTTTAATACCGATATTAAGGACTCCAATTTTTCAAAACAGATGTAAGACTTCTTTTTTGCCTACTCCTGGTGACTGGTGCACCACGAACGTTGTTTACTGTGGGTACCCAGGCAACACTCGGAGTAGATATGGAAGACTGATATTGATGCTCTCTGTTGGTCAAGCTACTTTTATAAATTATAGCTTCTCCATAGCTTTCTTCCTCTGGATTCCACCCAAAACTGCCAAAAATAGCCCACCCTTCCATCAGCAGAAATGTTAGGCACTATTTAGCCCCTTGACTATTTTTACTGAGACCACCCAATCACCTAGCTAGTGTTTTTCAGTACAATCAATGTAAATGGCCTCAGGCCATTAAAAACCATTAAAATTGATACTTCATTTTAGTTTGATGTAATATGCCTAATAAAACAAGTGATCTGGAATACTATTTCCCTGTCTCTATAAAAACTCGTTGGTGGAGGAATAACAGGATACACAAAAAATTAACCAGAATGAAAACTCTCTTTTACTTGTCTACTTGATTACTGTTGTTTTCCACCGGCTCCCCCAAAATTATTTATGTAACAGAAACTAGGGTCATATCATCAGAGAAGAATATAGTTCATATCCAACACATAGATCTATGATACAACACAGAAACCCACGTACATGCATATAGACCCTAGTTTATCTCCAAAGCAAATAATCCCATTCTTGTTTCTCTCTTAGAAGCCTCAATAATGTTCAAAACAAACACAAACACATATAAGATACACAGGCACTCCCATACTTTCTGTTTCCGGTGATGGTACTGTTGACTATTTCTACCAAGTTCTGGGTAATTATTGTTGAGCTCTCCCAACCCCTGCTACTGCTGCCCACTGCCAATCAGCTAGGTGGTGAGATGAAACTGGCTGGCAAAATGGGGATGATCATCATTCCCAACACAATAATGGAACTTCCTGAACAGCCTGGAAGTGATGTTATCAAGTCGATGATGCTCTTGCCTTCAGCCAAAACTCTATGGTTAAAACCATAGAGGCTTTGGCAAGAGCTAGCATATCCCCAAGCAAAACGACATCACTTCTGGGTCACATGTGAAGTGACATCATTGTGTCACTTCGACTGCCTCACCTACCTGTAAGTTCCTGCCTCCCCCATCTTCCGCTAGTCATCAAGCCTTGAATTCACTGTTATATTTAATAGCATAATTTTGAAAAAATGGGGCAGTAACCACTCTCACATGCATTATTAAAGTTGAAACCATTTCTTGCTGCTTCAGCTGCATTTTTTCAAACGATGTTCATACTACAAGAGAAAATGAATTATGTTCTCAAAAGGGACCAGCTAATTAGAAGAACAGTTTCTTGACTAAATTCATTTAATGGAGAACTGCTGTCTGATATTGTTTGTTAGGTCAATATTAATGAGAACTACTCAGCATAAAACAAAATTAGAGGCCTTTCACAAGAAGAGGCCTGCTAGATCAAACCAATGTTCCATCTAATCCAGCATTCAGTTTCCCACCCCTGTAGGACTAAGCAGGAAAAAATGGACTCCACACAGTGAAATTAGTAATTTACTCTAAGGACCCTAGAGCATCACCCAGAACACCCCATCCTCCCCCAACTCCTCCCTCCATCCTACCAAGTCAACAGCCCCAAATCTCCCAGCATTTGCTGAGGGATCCTGCCCATACACATGGTTTTCTACTGTTGCTCCTCCAAAAATTGGTATTTAATTAGACGTTTCTCCCCAATAGGGTACACATTCTCCCCAGTAGGGTACAAATAATAAGGGAGGTGACTAAAGTGGAACATTTTCTATACTGGGCGACTTCAACTATCTTGACAGTGATTGGACAAGTGTGTGCTTGAGTCATGCCATAGAAACAAGGTTTCTAGCTATCATAAATGACTGTGCATTGGAGCAGCTGGTCACAAAGCCAATGCTGATGGAGTGACTTGAGACTAGGTTCTGAGTAAGAGTCAGTACTTGATGCGAGATGGAGATGCTGTGGCCCTGAAACAGTGCAGAGGTGGGGAGAGTCCCCCCCTTTCTGCTGCTGCGCGTGCACAGAATACCTCCCACTGTCCCCCTCCTCACTATTTTTGCACAGAATAAAAAGCTTCAGAGAAAGGCGGGAGCTGTACCTTTCCCAGTAGCAGCTTTCCGAACCCATCTGCACTCTCATTTTTTTAAAAAATAGAAACCAATTCTCAGAGCTGGCGTGTGTCTGCACACAGTACGAGTCGGCTCCGTGGAGAACCGCAGTGAACAGTTAAATACCCTGAGTCCTAGAGTTACAGAGAACCTTATAGGCCAGCTAATCTATCCTCCAATGCAGGAAATCTAAAAATAAGCATTCTCAACAGATAACTCCCTAGGCTTTGCTTGAAGGTCTCCTGCGAGAACGAGTCCTTTGAATAGGTAATTGGTTCCATTGTCAAAGGGGTCTTTAAAAGTTTCTCCCAATATCCAACCAGCATTTTCTTTCCTGTAACTTAAGACTGTTAGATTCAGACCTGCTCTCTAGAGCATCGGAGGAGAAGTCTTTCACTTGTTCCATGTTACAGCCCTTAAGAAGCTGGAGAGTTATACCTCACGAGATACTGCATATCCCAATTTCTTACCTCACTGGAAAACATCAGGTATCTGCCTTTCTTGCTCCCCCGCCCCCGCCAAAAAAACTTCATCCCACGTTTTATGAAACAAGAATACAAAATGGTTTGTAGGCATGCTGGCTTTTTCTGTGTTCAATGGCTATGGCATACAAGATTTCAGCTGAGATAGGTTAGGCTTGGTTTAAAGGATACACTCAATAGGGCGAGTTTTCTGTTTGCAAACATTACAAGGTGTGCCTAACATGTTGAGCTGTTAACTTGCCATCTTACCTGTCCAGCTCAACCATTCTTTTTAGCCTCTGCCATTTTGAAGGTTCATATTATGGTCAGAGAGGAGAAGGTTTTTGGCATCTGCTGGTTATTGGGCTCAGATTCTGAACTGTCCGAAAGAATGGCCACAATATAGCAACCTGTGTGCCTATAGCTTTCCTTCAAAATACTGGCTTCTACAACTTTACATACAAAATTAGCAATGACACATGTAACATAAAACCTCCCTTAGCAAACTCATTAAAATGGGAAACTTTAAAAAACCCTTTACACTACACAACCAAAACTATCTGCAACAATTTATGCACGGGCAAGTACTCACCTCATACATCACTTCAACAACCAGGAACATGCTAAGTGTACTGTTTGGACCAGGCCTCAGTTAACCAGAGAAATATATGATACAAGAAAAATGAATGTAGCTCCCAGAGATATGAAACATCTAAGATTACCAACCTCCAGGTCAAGCCTGGGGTGGAATGACAGCTGTCTTCTAGACTACAGAGATCAGTTCCCTTGGAGGAAATTATCATTAACATATTTTTGGCCAACTGCCTGTTAAATTTAGAGTTCTGATGCAGCTGGATTTCTAATATTACACAGCAATTGTGACAACAATTATGCCTCTTCTGGGTTTGCACAGCCAGCTATCCATACACAGCTGGCTTATTGCGCCTTAATATACCTGGCAACAGAAATTCAATTACCTATTGCCTGCTTGGCCATCACCTCATAATTTTGTACAAATTTTGATATGCAGTTTTTGTATTTATATTTTAGCTGCAGCCCTCTATGGGACTCAGCTGAAAATTGCTGATGTGTTTCCTTCCGTCAAACACTGCTGACAACCCGTAATCATGAGTGTCAGTTTCTTTACAGCCCTTAGTGACAGGAAGAACATCACAGGCAGGTCTTTTCTTGTACTTTACATCTTCCTGCCTTGAAATTCTTGACAACTAGATTTTGTTCACCTAATTTATAAAGGTATCAATGGATGGAGATTTCTTGTCAACTGTTTTTCTTTCTAATGTTTGAAGTAAAAAAGAAGGTGTTGGAACAGTGCACTTGGGTACAGTCAGCAGTCAAGGATCAAGCGCACAGTATCAGCTGCAAACCTACTTATGACAGGGGCAGATTACACCATGAGCATTCTTCAATGCATATAGGTTCTGGTAATTCTAACTCCTCCTGGGCACCCCAAAACACTTCCCAAATAAGCAAATCCTTGCATTACCACTGCAGCAATGGCAGTTTCCATTTTCACCTGAAGGCTTATCCTGCTCCTCTGCAAAGCACAATTTGAAATCTATTCAGCCTTAAAAAGCCTTGATTCAACTTAAGCACAAAGAAGGCTTCTAACTTTGTACAGCAGAGATGCAGCGTACAGGAAAGTGACTTGGTCACAGTAAAGAGAATAGATGCAGAGGAGTTAGCCGTGTTAGTCTGTAGTAGCAAAATAGAAAAGAGTCCAGTAGCACCTTTGAGACTAACCAACTTTACTGTGGCATAAGCTTTTGAGAACCACAGTTCTCTTCGTCAGATGCAACGAAGAGCATCTGATGAAGAGAACTGTGGTTCTGGAAAGCTTATGCTACAGTCAAGTTGGTTAGTCTTAAAGGTGCTACTGGTCTCTTTTCTAGTGAGAATGGACTCCTGTATTATTCAAGGTATTTGACTGAGAAACAGTAGTTTTCTAAGCTTTTTTCCTACTTTTTGTACTTTCTGCTCCCATGTCAGTCTACCAGTAGTTGCTCCTCTGGTATTATATGGGGGTTCCTCATGTATGCAAAGGTGTGGATAACCTGAAAATATGCAATAAACAATCACAAATGTGCTTGGCCTGGCTGGAATTCCTGGACTGCCAACATTTCATATTTGTTTGCAAAACTGAACTGGCAACAGAACTTCAATTAGCTCCTCTTTTCTGCAAATAAATATTGTAATACATTAATGCATAGAAGCAGCAGCAAGAAATGGTCATGTGCCTATTTTAAGATTTTCTTTAATTACAATGTACCCTGGGGGACAAGCCCCAAGTCAATTAGCTTCAAGTATAGTAAGCACCTCTAGTATGTCAATCAGACACATTATTTTTGATCCCAAGAGTTTTGTTTTCACATTCAGAGACTCATTCATGACTTCATAAGGAAATGTAGGCGGTGCCCCCAAAGTAGAGGACGATATGAAGGAAGAAAAATCCAAGCACAAGTGTCTTCCTTTAGAGGCAGCATATACTCTGATTTTATCGAAGCACTCCATACAAAGCACAGAAAGTATCTGTGAGGACAGATCAGATGACAAGCCAGGCAGTGACACTAAATCTTTTGTAACATTGTGGTTAATTTAACACACACTTGATGACTTTAACACATAATTGATGAACATTTGTGCAGCAGAATGTGGCTGATCAGCTCTTGCTTTACTGGGGATATTTTGTCAATTCTTCAACATCAGCATTAGCTAGCAATAGTTTCCAAGGCACAATGTCACATATAAGCATAAAGACTCTTAGAACATTCCTAAGAGATCATTTGTTTTCACCTGTGTCTATTTCAGAATCTAAGATTATCCATTCCCACCTATCCATGTGCACCTCTTGGACAACACCGCTATGGTACCCTGCAACTGTGAGATTGTATTTAGAAAAACAGTGACAACCACTTTGCACATGAGTGTTTTCTATGCTTATTATGAAGGCTTCAATTCTGCTGTTATCTGTATCTTCAGAAGAACCTTTGGCAAAAGCTTTCCCTTTCCATTTCTGCACCATTCTGTTTCAGGGTTTTAAAACTCTGTCATACCAAACTCTTCCCCATAGAAAAAATGAATAAACCCAACTCAAGTAGTCAAATACAAAGACAGGGACAGTTAACTTATAGGCGTATACTTTTGCTTTAAGCCTGGAGCATCACAAGGGGAAAAGAAGGAGCTTTTAAGTTTCCAAAAAAGGAAACCCTAGGAAAACAAACTCTTCCAAAAAATGTAGGTGACCCAATTGATCCTTATCACTGTTGCCATCAATGCCATATACTTGAACACCATTTCCATGAGAGAACAGGCACACACAGCCCAATCAAGATATACTGGGACAAGTGAGGAACCTAGCACGATCACATTAGAATTTACCTTCTAATAGAAGTCGCTTTGCACATTGAGAATTACGACTCCAATTTCATCACAGGCAGCCTCCAGTAAGATCTGCAGACCGTGCGTTTCACTACAATAGACTTTTTAAAGTCTTCTCCAAATTGAATTTTCGATTTGAACATCACCTTTATGCTGAACAAAAGTGTCTAGATGGAGAAGTACATTTTGTTCAGTAGATGATGTTTATCACATTACCAGTTCCAATGGGAGATGGAGATCAAAGATGTTTCTTTTCAGTTTTTCTTTCTCAAAACATGGTGACACATTCTGCAGCCTAATCAGTATTTGATTTGAGCAATTTCATCACTGCAGACTTCAAGGGAAATTAATTGGCCTAAATGCAAGTAGTAACTATTTTGAAATGCGGGTAGTACAAAGTAACTATTTTGCGAATTAAGTTTCACAAGAAGAACATAAACTGCAGACCTTCAAATCTAATTAAATATTTCTTAAGGTGTTTCTTCTGGATGCCTTGTGACACCAAATGCATGATACTACCACCCCCATACTCTAGAATACACCTAACAGAACTAATGTAGGAAGTACAATCTAGGCATGGTTGGACTTAGATCTCCAAAGCTAACTAGCAAATTTCAGTAGAGGGTGTTTCCTATGCATTAGGAATATTCCATGTGGATCACACAGCATTTTAACATGGCTTCATGTGGTGCTTTGAATGATCCCAGAAATTTGTTGTTGAAACAGTGACAATTCAGGATGCCTGGACACTTGGGGGGACGGGACTATTTTCATTTACACTAGAATCAGACTATGTATCTGTGCAATGACTGACTCTGTCTGAGCTACAAACTTCTCTCTGTCTCCTCCTCCTCTTTCTGTGCCCTTGTTCTCTCCTTCCTGCTGGTTTTGCAAGAAGCAAGATGCTTTCTACAGAGCTCTCCTGTCCAAACATTGCCATAGGCACACGCATACACCCACTCACACACAGCCAGATGAGCAAGCCACTTGTAATGGGGAATAGCATTATTTAGATTAGATTTCTGTTTTTCTTCTGTTACTATAAAAATGCAAGTAAATGAGAATCAACATCAATAAAAGTAAGCTTTATCTGCTGCAAAAGCTTGACTGAAAAGAGTTTCACCACATGTGCTTCCATGGTTTTCCTATGTCAACAAACAAATATTCTCAATATTTATACAAGGACTTCAGCATGTGACTTACGATCTCCTTGGAAACTGCCTGTCCACCTTCACTTTCGATGACTACTATGTCTACTTCCATGACACATGGAGGCACAACAGTAGACTCAGGGACAGAATCTAGAATGAGGAACAGAACTACCTCATATTGTTAAAGGAGAGGCCCAGGCTATCCAGCAGCAGCATCTTGGGGTCCCATTTAACTTTTTAATTCTGTTTCCCTCTTTTAACATAAAACAACAGAAGTATTTTAAAAAGTAAACTTCGGTATTTAAATCCAGTAATTTATTTTAAGCATGAAATTTTACACAAACTGCATCAAATAGACTGCCGAGTTATTGAGTCTGCACATACTTCTATTTTTTTTAATTTGTGGCACTAGTATAGTCTGGATTATGGTAGATTGATAGAAATATATAATCCGTCGGGGGCTGCATCCTTATTCAATTAAATTAGAATTCCAACCATGACTCGATATACACCATGCACTGAATATTCTACGTGGAACAGAAAAAAAACGGGGGGGAACTCCCTCTCATGCTATTTTGACACGGGAAATGGCTTGAGGGAAATGCCTGCAGAGGCATTCTGAGGCAGTTTGGGTTCTCCTTTGTTTTTTAACTGTTCTCCAAAGCTGCTGTGTGGCTGCAGAGAAACTGAGATGGGTCTGGGGAACCCAGGACCCAATTCTTTAAAAACCTGCATGTCTAGCTTGACCCTGACTGTCTCTAAATATCTAAGGGCTTTTCTTCTTGCTAGGTTAAATGCTTTTAACCTAGTCTCTGCTGTTCTTGTTGCCTCCACTGTTCTGCTGAGCAGATTCCAAGGAGCAGTTTATTCAGATAGGTTGTGTCCTTGTGGATGTGAGGAGATGGAAACATTGACTCATATTTTCTTTGAGTGCACACTGGTGGCCCTTTGAGAGATCTCTGGATTCAGCCAATGATTGCTTAAGGACTTCCTTCTACTTCCCTGGTTTTTCGGTTAGCTGATATTGATTTTTGTGTAATGCTGGCTGTGGTAAATTATTTTGGCTTAAAAAGAAAGCTGGCACCAGATGTAGTGTAGTAGTGTATCTTCCCTCCCAACCCGCCATACTAGAAAGTTCTGGAATTCAATTACTTAGCATTAAGACTACAAGAATAATGTTTGTAAGGATATTATAGGTGTTGTAGAGAAAATTGAAAATGATTTCTTATATATGTATCATTTTTCTCTAGTTCTATTCTCTTTTCTTTTGGGGCTACTCATAGCTCTCTGGAGCTCTATCAGCCCCACCCACCTCACAGGGTGTTTTGTTGTGGGGATAATAATGACATATTTTGTAAACCGCTCTGAGTGGGCATTGTTGTCCTGAAGGGCGGTATATAAATCGAATGTTGTTGTTGTTTCTCTTTTTCATTCATTTCAGTTTTTTTTCTTTTTCTTTTCTTTTCTCCTTTTAATGGGATTTTAAATTGATCAATAAATTAAAAATTGTTTTAAAAATTTTCTTAGCAAAGAAATTTATGTGGTATCTGAAGAAGTGAACTCACGAAAGCTCATACCCAACCACAAATTTTGTTAGTCTTGTAGGTGCTACTGGACTCTTGCTCGTTTCAACTTTCCATTTGCTTGGCTCTTACTAGCATCCTCCTAGTGCTTGGCCTGTAGTTGAAGATATTATGTGTGGCCTCCTTCATGATGTTTTATAGTCTATGTATTGTCGAAGTCTTTATAGTCTATGTTTATGTAAAAAATTGTATTGGTTATGTGCAGGCTTCCTCTTCATGCTGCTTTGAAGTCTATGGTTGTGTAATCTTTTTAAAAATACTAATTACAATCATTTTTACTGGTATAGTAATAGGATGTTTTATTCCTTTTAAGAAACTGTCATTTTTATAGTCACTGCATAGTAATAGGGATACAAGTAGAAAAAAATGAAATAGTATCTGACATGGAACTAAACAGTTCGGTATGTAGACTTAAACAGCTGTTGTTAATTGTCCTTCTGTAAATTCAAGTCCACTTATTTTTTTGGGGGGGGGGGACCAACGCAAATGTGCAAATATGCAAATTACATTATGTCCCAGGATTGAACCATGTGTGATATTTTTGAAAACCAAGTGTTGCTTGCGTTCATAGTATGTGTAAATTAACCAGGTCTGAATTTGTCTTCTCAAAACATTTGCGATGACTGAGAGACAAGAACAGAGAAAGACAAGAATGGAAACGGGAGAAAAGAAAACTATTTCGAAGGCAGGGAGGCAAAGTAATAATAGTAATAACTGCATTTATATACTGTTATATAAATCGAACAACATTTGATTTATATACTGTTCTTCAGGACAACGTAACGCCCACTCAGAGCGGTTTACAAAATTTGCTATTATTATCCTCACGACAATCACCCTGGGAGGTGGGTGGGCCTGAGAGAGCTCTGAAAGAGCTGTGACTGAGCCAAGATCATCCAGCTGGCTTCAAGTGGAGGTGTGGGGAATCAAACCTGGTTCTCCAGATTAGAGTCCTGCCTCTCTGAGTCACTACACCAAACTGGCTCTGTGTGAGCATCTCACTGGTGCTTCCCTGTTCAATCATCCACCATCTTGCCAGATGCTGAAGTCGGGTGTCCTCAGGTCTCAGACAGGCAGGAAAGGGCGATACACCATTTTGTTCCTTCTCCTGCCCCAGGAGTGGCAGCACACTCTAGTTGCCTCTTTCCTTGCCATGGACTCCTTGGACTTCACAGGAACCTGCTATTATTTTATTTATTCATTTATTTATGTCATTTATAGTCCACGTTTCTCACTTAGACTCAAGGCAGATTACACAGTGTGAAACCAGTACTGTTAATTTCAAGGATATTTCCATAAGCAATGCCATAGGGTAAATAAGTACAAGTTTACAAAGACATAGCATTAGTAAGAATCCAATATAGAGTTGAAGAAATGCTGAAACAGAACATAACCACGTGAAGCACAAGTAGCTCATAGGAGCACATGTTTAGGACAACAGATAGTACGTAAGGCAACACAGTAGTTAAGTCTATGGTCCTTAACTCATTAGTGAAGCATCTGAGAGCCACTCCCTACAATACAAAAGCCTTTCCCCCTTTCCCACCTCTGTGGGTTTTTTCTCAATCTCAAACCAGCTTCCCTGAATGGCCCTTCTCCCGGACTCTGATAGGACGGCTGGGCAGACTGCAGCTTTCTGACCCTCCCATGCTAGCCTATGTGGCTAGCCTATGTGGTTAGCATTATGGCCCAGAGCTTGGCATGGGCATTGGCAGCTGCTGCTCTGATAGGCAAGGTGGCCTGGGGTTCTGCGGAGACACCTGCAGCCGAGATGCCAACAGAGGAAATGGCACAGGCCTGTGGAAGATGTCTACCTTCTTTGATGGGGAAGTGTGTGGAAAAGTGGACAGCATCATCAGACACTAAACAAAGAAGGAATGACAAGGCATAGTGAACAGGCAAAGGAACATTAATAGCTTGGAGCAAATGTAAATGTTGTTCTATCTCCTAACATCATCATAAGAATGGAAGCATTCCACAAGTTCGCACATTCCTCCCCATATAAACATTCATCCCCCTTTCCATTTCAAAACTCAACAACAGTGAGTGTTCAGTTGCAACAAAACAAATCTCACAATGTATACACCTGCTTCTGGCTATGGATGCAAATCTATGGTTTGATGTGAGCTGCAGTTTGTAAGCCAGAGTACAAATGCAGTTCTAATTGCAGTAAGTTCCAAAACTGGAGAGAGAAGAGGGGATGGATATGTTACATCTCCAACTGAAGGGCAGGGGGTGGGGGTAGAAATGAGAATGCCTTCAAGATACTTCCTATCCCCTAACCTGATCACAGTATTACATCAAGAGCTGCCAACAGGCATGGACAAAAATGTCCTACCCTTTTAGTAGAAGCTTAATGCGTGGGAAAGGGCAGATAAATCATTTCATGGCATGGCGATAAACTTCAAAATGTGTGCTGCAGATACAAGGTTTATTTAGAGTATCCCAGGCATGTACCATCATTGCATACAGTTGAAACAGTAGTACCCAGAGGCTGTGGAAAACCTCAGTCACCAACTCTTTGCAACACCATTGCACCATGCGCTGAAATACACAATGAACTTCTGATTCTCCTTAGCCTTAGGCAAGGCTCCTTACAAAGGTTGTTCTTTCTCTGCCCTACTTTCAGTTTGTTTTATCATGCAGAGCTTTAAAGCCCTTCTTCTAATTTATTTATTGGTCTGAACTCCAAGGAAGCTTTCTATTGTGATCTGCAGCCATAGCAGCTTTTGAAATCATTTTTAACCTTAATATCCTGCTGAATCTAGCAGACATAATACTTCGGCGTATTCAAAATGTACTGACCTAGCTGGAGTGTTATTTTTAAGAGATTCAACAGGAAAAAATGGAAGGTTTACTGGCATGCTCTCTTTGAATACTGAATTTTGTATTTTATTAGCTGTCTTCTTAATTCATATATTTAATAATAATAGATAAGAAAGGGTAATAAAGTGAGTTTAAAATATTCTGACAATGACAGTGGGGGAAAAACTCTCAAAGAAGGACATTTTATATATCTCTAGATATAAAAGACAAACAACAACATTGCACAAATATAACTATGAGCTTACCACCATAAAATTTAGTTACATGAACCTTGTAAACCAGTGCCAAGTGGAAGGCCTATTAAAGGGCGGAATAAGCTTTCAAAAATGGACACTAGGAGTGTGCACTAAAACTAGTATTTTTTGGATTCAGTAGAAAAGAGCAAGAGTCCAGTAGCACCTATAAGACTGACAAAATTTGGACATGTTACATCTGATATATGAAGATATCTGGTATCTGAAGAAGTGAGCTGTGATTGATGAAAGCTCATACCCTACCACAAATTTTGTTAGTCTTTTAGATGCTACTGGACTCTTGCCCTTTTCTACTGCTACAGACAGACTAACACGTCTACCCACCTTGATCTATCTTTTGGATTCAGGTATCACAAATCTAAAAATATCAGTATTCCTGATATTTGGGTCCAAAAATACTGGTACAGTAGTCAGATTTGGCTTGGGGGGGGGGGCGGAAACCAAATATATTTTGCTCCATTATTCCTTATGGGGAAAAATTTCCATGTGTGTGTGTGTGTGTGGAATATCTGTTTTTAAAGCAAACTACACCAAAATTGCAATGTAGTGAGAGTTGCCCGTCCTTTAAAGATCCCCCCACCCCTGTCAAGTTTCAAGTGAATCAGGCCAAGGTGTCCAATTCTATGGGGCCCCGAACAAGGTCCCCCCCCCCAGCCACTCTCCATTGTAGCCTATGGGAGAGGTGGGAATAATGCTTTCTCCACTATATAGAAGGCTTACCCAAGCACAGAAGAGCAACCGCTAACCCAAAAGAACAAACAAAGCCCAACAGAACTGGAGGATCCCAACAGAAACCACCTGGAAGAACTCCCTGCCCTGAGAATACGGCTTCAGTTCCCCCCCTCCTTTTCCTTTGCTTTGCTGTCCAAGGAGAGAGGGAGGAAGGAGGGGGAGGGAGGTGGCTCTCAAAGACGAATGACACTGCCTGTTAGGGGGAGCTGCTGCACCCTCTGTCCAACCATGATATTCTCTCATTACCTGGGAAACCAATAATGGTAAGTCTAAGAATCCCAAATTTGATTGGGATTCCTGAATATATCTGATAAATGCTGATAAGGGATTTTTTTGGGTATATAGTCAGATTGGATATACCAAATCACACACCTCTACTGGACATATTCAACAATCCCAAATCTGATTATCTTCCAAGACATTTAACACTCTCTCTCACTCTCTCTCTCACACACACACATCAATATCTACATCTACATCTCAGCTTAATTCATATATATGCCAGACCTAGGGACAGTACCAGACATTTGATATTACCTGTTTGTATTTTATCACTTCAATGTACTAAGACTAACAACAAATCCTAGAGTTATAAAGGTACCATTATTTTTTTAATTTTAAAAAAAAGATTGTTAATATATGACATACCAGAAAGAGAGAATATGTTAGATCTGGCCAGTTTTCCCTCTCAGTGTCACCTAATCACTTCTTTGCTCCAGCCTCCACTTCTTTGCTCCAGCCTTCCTTTCATCCATGCATGTTTCCCAGAATAGACTTTTTGGTGGTCACAGGGGACCCTACCCCTCCTCCCTTTTCACCAGTGGAAAAGCTGACTGGAACCATCCCAGAGAGAGGTAGAAACCACTGTGTCCTATGCTACCTAAAGCACACTTATCTTCTCATCTGAGAAGTAGAAAAAAATAACAGTTTAAAATGGAAAGCAAAGTTTTGCAGTAAACAAAAGGAAGGAGGTGGTGGTGGTGTTCCTAGAAACAGTTCCCAAATAGTCCTAGTATAAGAACTATTGGAAGATTTGGGTATTGAGTTAAACACATTATTGTTCAAAGCATTTATCTCTTTTAAAATATGTTACCAGACACACAGAATGTCACATTAAGTGTGGACAAACTAAATATACTACGGAAACCAAAGCTTGAGGTTCATGATATTAAATAGGTAATTGCAAGGAGATCACCAGTTTCTCACACATGCACTTTTACCTGTAGAGTCAAAAAATCAACTCATATAACACCATCGTTGCCATGAAGTGCTGATCCAGGCCAGATGAGAGGACAAAACTTTGTCACTGAAGTCCCGCCCCCCCCCTCCCCAGCATTATCAACATGGAGACTCCCAACATCAGTCCTGAAAATACTGTCAGCTCAGCCAGGGAATTGGTGAAGCAGCCAGATGGCCTGAATTATTCACGAGTGCTTTTCTACTCAGGTAATAGGGCTATGCTGCAAAAAAAAAATGGCTCAGATAGATCCTTTGGTAAAGGGACAGGGACTGTAAATTATACTGCTGCATACTGCCTGTTGATGTAGATATGCTCCTACTCAGTAGTTTCTGCATCATTTTAATATATCATGTCAAATTACGTGTTTTATTTCAGCAGTGTTTCCACTTTGTTATGCTCGTTTTCATACTCTGCAAATCATGCCCTGCTGTGTTGTTTATTGAACTGTCGATTGTATTGATTTACACTGTGTAATCTGATTTAAGTCTCAGTGAGACAGGCAGATGATAAATAGTATATAAATAAGAATAAATAAAAACAAAACAAAGCAAAGTCCTAAATGTACACCAGACGAAGACAGTGTCTGCACTGTGTTATCTGTGAGTGGAGCTTTATAGTTATACCCCCCACCAATCCCCCAATCTGAGATTAATAGACAAAATACACAACCAGAACCAGTTGAAGATTGGATAGCTTGCTGCCTTCTCCCAGATATGTTTAAGTGAAACAAGCCAAATCTACTTTTTCATCCATGGGTAAATCATGTGCCATGATATTTTATGCATTCCATACATGGCATTAATTGTCAATCAAGAGCAAATGGAGGTTGCTAAAAGTTGTGGCACCTACATTCCTTTGGATGGGATGGTGATTACATAGGACCTGAGCACATCTGTGTGTCTCTTCTTCTCCCATCAACTCTCCTCCCCCACTTGCACACCATGTGAGTAGCGTAATCCCAACCATTCACACCAAAGCTCCTTCTCCAAAACATGGCAAACTGATTATATCATTCTAGAGGGACAATACCTTCCAGTGCTACCTGGCATCAGAAGTAAATGGGTTACCTAGCTCAAAAGTTTTCATCTCTAGACCAATCCAGAACAGTGTCAGCTGAGATCACTATGGCCATTTCCACACGGCTTACCTTCCCTCGGAACGACCCAAAACTCTGCGCAAAAAACACAGAAGATCGCGTTTTCTCGCACGAGATTTGCGTGATGTCACAATTCCAATAATAAGGAGTCACATTCAAATTCTCCACCACCCAAACATAAGAACCAGATCAGACTTAAAAAAGCAAACAGCTGCCTTAATATTTTTAAATGTTCCAATGTTTACTCATTCCTTACTCTGCTTATTCCAGAACCATTCTAGTGGTTCTGTGCGGTCACTCGGGTCCACCAAAACAAACTTCCAAAGAATGGGTGCAACTTATATCTGCATCCTGTCTCCAGCTTCAGCCAATATATATGGACCTCAGTTCTATCATTTCATGCAGCTGGAATCGAGATGCTCATGTCTGCCTACATCTGCAGGCTATTTCTGCTTAGATCCTGCAGAGAGCCAACGAGGGGAATAGTATAGTCAGAGATCTCTACTACTTGCCTAGTGCAAGAATTAAAAAAAAAACGTGGGTATTTGAGCTGTGTTAAGGGCCTACAATGAAAACACCACTATTACAGCTGTCACCGTATCAAACCTTGCCACATAGCGGGTCTTGGTTAAAAGAAACCAGCATGGTGAAAGGGTCAGAGTGCCAGGCCAGGATCTGGGAGAACTAGGTTTGAATCCTTACTCTACCTTGAAAGCTTGCTTGGTGACTTTGGGCCAGTTATATACTCTCAGCATAACCTACCTCATAGGGTTGTTGTGGAAATAAAATGGAGGAGAACAATGTAAGATACCTTGGGTGCCCACTGGGGAGAAAAGTGGAATATAAAGTAAATAAATAAATAAAAATAAGAAGGGTAGTATAGTAGGGTAGTATAGTTACCATAGAAGCAGGGTTGATGATTAATGAACAATGAACTGCAAGCACTAGAATTTCACTTTATTCACCCAGTAAGAATAGTATGTGCTAAATCGAGGACAAACACTATCCACTCCATCTATTGTAAATTTATCTTTGTGTGTGTGTGTGTGTGTGTGTGTGTGTTATGTGTCGTCAAGTCGCCTCCTCCAACTTTTGGTGACTCTGTGAATGAAAGACCTCCAAAACATCCTATCATTAACAGACTTGCTCAGATCCTGCAAACTGGAGGATGTGGCTTTTTTATTGAGTCAAGCCATCTCATTTTGGGTCTTCCTCTTTTCCTACTGCCTTCCACTTTTCCCAGCATTATTGACTTTTCCAGAGAACCTTGTCTTCTCATCATGTGACCAAAGTACGGTAGCCTCAGTTTTGTTATTTTAGCTTCTAGGGAGAATTCCGGCTTGATTTAATCTAGTACCCGCTTATTTGTCTTTTTGGCTATCCATGGTATCTGCAAATCTCTCCTCCAGCACCACATTTCAAATGAATCAATTTCCATCCCGTCAGCTTTCTTCACCGTCCAACTTTCACATCCATACATCGTAATGGGGAATACCATTGTTTGGATTATCTTGATCTTGGTCCACAGAGAGATTATCTTTATCTTTAAGGATCTTTAAGATCTTAACAAAAATCAAGCAAGGCCAGTCTGACTTACAGTTTGCTATCTGACAGAAATCCTTCATAATTCACAAAGGGGACAAAAAAGAAGAGGTGGGGAAATGTAAATTACCTCCTTAAAATAATCACATTAGTATGCAGATGTGTCCCCTTGGCTCTTCATGTCAGCTGCCAGTGACAAGACAAGCACAAGGGCTAAACGGAAATGAGGAGCCCATCTGTGGTGCTTTAGAACCGAGGCACCTGCCAGCAACTATGATCCAATCCCCGCCAAGCTCCTTCCTCCTGGAAAATCTAATTTGAAAAATAGAAGAATGATGGTGCTCCATGACTGTCATCTGAGCTAATGATGTGTCAGTTGTAGCATCGCTTACAATCTGAGGGCAGGAAGCTGTACCATCCCACTGCCACAGAAGTGCTGCCAAGAACATATTTTTGTCAGGGCCGACTGTAGTGGAGAATGCCTCTTGACAAGCAAGCACCAATGCTATCCTCCTGGTGAAAATCAGTTGCCAATTACGTGGCATCTATCAAGGGCAATCTTCAAATTATACAAATTAATTGCTAAAAGTCTGCAGGGCAAAAGAAAACTCATGCGCTGGCCTACTACATGTGTATTCTAGTTTGACCAGTTCAGCCACTTTACTTTTTGATTCAGGGGCACAGATAAAAGAATGACAGAAATACAGGGAGATTTGGCATAGCTAAGTAACCTACACTTTTATACTCTGCTATAGAAATAATTCTGTGGAGCCAAATGGGGAGTTATGACTGACGTAAGAACGCAGGGCAATGCTGCAACTACTTACATTGCAATGAATCTGCTTCTCCAATTAAGACATGCTTCTTACAAGTCACTCCCATGTCTTAAACGCACACACAAGCACAACACATGTAAAGTATATTTCAGAAGTCAGTTTGCATTTGGGCAAATTTTTAGTTGCTAGGAACAAACAAAAGACATTCACATTTTTATATTAAATACCGGTTTAAATAAATATTTCTTAAGACAGATCCATGTAATAATGAACGACTACAGACTTTGGATAGTTTCCCCTGTAGACACAGGAGTACATCTTGATTCGATACATTAAGCAACCTTTAGCATAATACAGATGTAGGGCCTTGGGTGCTGCTAACTAAGAAGTATTGCCAGCTGAATGCATACTTATCTGAGCATGTAGCTAGTGGTGGTGACTGCTGTTTGCAGCCTCTCCCCGCATCGTAATGGGTGGCACAAATCTTCAAGTTTTCAGGTTCATATTGACTCAAAACGGGGAATCAGATCTGGCTAGTTAAGAACTTTCCTTCACATACTGTCGTTGAACATATTATCAGTTCACCCATTTTTATCATATTTACGTGCATACTGCCCTGTACTGAAAATCCACAGCAGCTTAAACATTTAACATTGAATCATACCTCCACTTACCCTACTCCTTTTATACAGTTTTTTTCAGTTTTACCATTGAAGCAAATTTCCTTGTTCTTCATTCCACTTCTACCTCAGTCAACTTCACATTCACCTAAGCATGTGCTCCTTTGGACAGCATAAGGCTGCCACTGAGAAGTGTTTGGAAACTTCAACTGGTGCAGAACGCTGCCAATAAGACATTGACTGGAGTTAGCTGTAAGGACTCTAGTTATGGTCCATCTACACTGGCTCCCAAGTTGTTTCCAGGCTCAGTTCAATGGGTGGCACAAATCTTCAAGTTTTCAGGTTCATATTGACTTAAAACGGGGAATCAGATCTGGCTAGTTAAGAACTTTCCTTCACCTTTAATGACCTTTAAAGTTGGGGACCAACATACCTGAAGGACCAACTACTCCCTCATAAACCTACATGACCATTACAATCATCTCTGGAGCCCTTGCTTCAGGCGCCTTCACCTTTTGAGATTAGATGGGTGGCAACCCAGGAGAGAGCCTTCTTGGTAGTGGCACCGAAACTCTAGAATTCTCTCCCCAGGGAGATTTGTCTGTCTGTTTTGGTTGCCCTTTTCTACCAGCAGGTGAAGACTTGTTTTGTTTCATTTGTGATCCCTCCTTCCTACCCAATGTTTTAATTGCCATTTTTATATCTTTGTACATACTTTAAGCCCTCGTTTTAATTGTTTTAATGATGTGAGTTTTTAAATTTGTTTTAATGGTTGGAAATGTTATTTTATTATGTATTTTTAATTTTAAACCACATGAGTAGCCCTTGTGAGGGCGGAAAGGTGGGGTATAAATTCTGTAAAACAAATAAAATAAACAAATGTATGCTATAGACAGGAAACATGTTGGCTTGATTTATGGGTTTTGTTAATAGAACCCAATTACTTATCGGACCTCTTCAGAAATTATCTAATTTCATGAAAATTCTACTAAATACTTACAAAAACTACCACATAGTTTGTCTACTTAATTCAGTCTTGGAAGCAGATCCTGAAACACCGAACAAGTGGAATATCCTCAAGGTCACATACAAAGCCTTACACAACATTACAAAAAAATTGCTTAGTATGAAACACTGTACCTTAATTACAAATATTAAATCTTTACTGATTTGTTAATTATTGTCACAGCAAAATGTCAGTAATCACTGATTATAATTTAAGCATGCTGATTACATCAAAACATACAAATTAAAGTCAGCGCACATATATTACTTCAGGACAGTTGGTGTCCAATACAATTTATGCAGGGAAGACATTGTGACTGAAAGGTATTTCTATAATGCAGATAAGGAGAGGAGTATTAATAGCAAGCATACCTATTTAACTGAACAAACTGGAAAAGAAAAATTGTAAACACAAATTAAGAGAAGGAAAAGCTAACAATAACAACAACATAGATCTTCATGGTGTGTCTGAAAGCCAGGCTGCTTCCTAGCAAAATGTTAGGCAAAACCAATTCCAGCATGAATTTTTGACAACTTGCCACCTTCAATGGTTGAACAAAGCCATATGCTTACAATGGCTGCGACACACTAAGGTATCAGCATTAGCTAAACTAGGGACCCCCAAACTTTTTGAACCTGCAGGCACTTCTGTATTTTGAAAGAAGGTGGTGGGTGCCACCACAAAATCGCAGTTGCACAAGGAAAAGCACGTGCACATTCACATACACACTAGAGAGGGAAGATGGGAAATAACAGAGAGAGAGAGAGAGAGAGAGAGAGAGAGAGAGAGAGAGAGAGAGAGAGAGAGAGAGAAGATGACAGGGGCCGTTTTCACATGTCTTACCGGCTCTGGTATGTTGTGCAAAGCTCCCACAAGGACAGTGTCTTCCTGGCGCAATTTCATGCAAGAACAGGGAAATCGCACCAGGAAGACGCTGTCCTTGTGGGAGCTTTGTGCGACATACCGGAGCGGGTAAGACATGTGAAAACGACCACGGTGGGAGTAATAACATACACACAAAAGAGAAAGTGAAGGGCCCCTCTTTTGTATGAAGGCAGCCAATCATAAGCCCTTTCTTCACACTACCCCACCCAACTTTCCTCAATCACACATTGTGCCCCCCTCAACTTCCCTAAGTCACACAATGAGCAGAGGGGAACATGCCAGCAGGCACCATGCTAGGGAATGCTGAGCTACAAGAAACAGACTTTGGACCTCGATCTTTTCTTGTCAATAAAAGAAAGAGGGGACCCTCCTCCCTTTAAGAAACTAATTTCCCTGGAATGTCAGCACAACTTATATTGAACTCCTAGTAGTTTGCATGCAGAGTAAATAACCATTATTAACATTTGGCAAGCTAAAGATCTCAGCAATGCAACTTTTTGCTATGCACAGTTTTTTAACAAGCAGTGATTGCATGTTTCTGAAGACTTGACTAATTGGGAGGGGGGGGGGAAGCATTCTATCACCTACACATTAGAATGTACTAGCGCTTAGGAATTGTTCAAGAAGAAAAAAGACTTTTTTTTTGCAGAGAACTCCAAACTATTTGTCAGTTCTGTTAATTTCTTTTGTTCAGCTGCCTTACCTTTTTATTACTCTCCCAATATAACTCTCACGAATCCAAACCCTTCAAACTAATTTCAAACTATTCAGACATCTCAAAAACCCAAATTCAGAACAGTTGTTGGTTCCTGGAATAGCCTACTGTGTCTGTAAGCATTCTACTCTACATACTTTTTATTCCCCCAGTTTATTCATATTGCTCTCCTCCTGCTCAGGGTTAAATACCACTTGCTATCCAATCACCTATTCACAGTATTGACTTTTTGAACAATTCGAAAAGAGGACCGAACCATTAACTCTGCTATGAACCCAATACAAAAATATAGCCTTTCCGCCCTTGTTCCTGCATAGGTGTTTGATTCTGTTGCTATCCTCATAAGGGGAAATCGGTAGTTTTACGTAACAGAACCACTGGCAGCCACTACAAGTATGCACTGCTCCACTTTGGACTTCTTGTGTACTATATGTATGGCTGCGGCTCCTTCCCTTCTACTGTTTTATTTCAGAACAATTCTTAGCTACAAATGAGTATAGTGATTTATTTATCATTAAATGTTAAGATCTGTCTGAGCTGAAGACTTACAATAGTATAACGGTGCTGGATCTTCCTTCCTCCAAGAGTTGAAACAAATCATATGCCATTTAAAGTGACATATTGTTTAATATGCTAAACATTGCAGCAACTTTATGCATCTGCACATTATGCCAAGGGACTGAGAAGCAATCGCCCAGTGCCACTTTATGAAACCTACCTTCCATGTCGAACCAAAACCACTGCACAATAGTACCTCCCAGACCCAACCCAGAAAGCTGGTCCAGAAAGATACCACAATTGATGGTATTGAAAGGCCACTGAGAGTTCCCAGAGAAACATAGTTTCCCACGGTGTGTATGTAACTTATTTAGTTCAAGGAGCAATATCAAATAAATATATATATTTTTAATTTAAGAACTGAGAGAGTTCACTTCCATGACAGTGTGATCCCGCCATATGACATTTGCATTTATAAAAATAACAATGAACCAACTTGAAAAGACATCTTATTTGGAACAGTAATTAAGCATATTCAACAACGATCCACATGTAACGATTCAGGCTTGTAGTATCCAATCAGATCTGGGTCTCAGTCTTTCTGACTTCTGCCTAGCCAGTCCCTTGAAGATGCACCAACATTGTAGCTGTGCCCTGTGTTGCGATGTCTTCTGTTCTTTACAGGAGTTTCTGGTATCCCTAAAATATTAATATAGGATATTCATAGAAAGGAGTGCTTCTGAGGTGAGAGTGTTTCTCCCTGCAGCTTTAGGCCCCTCCAATCTCTCAGGGAAAATTTACATATAACATCCATTTCAAATAGTCCCCCCAAACAACAATCAAAATACAACTAATATCCAATTAATATAAACACAATCCTCCCTTTCAGTAAATAATATAAAACATTCTCAGACCTAAAATATTAACACAGAATATTCATAGAAAGGAGTGCTTCTGAAGTGAGAGTGCTTCTCTCTACAGTTTCAGGCGCTTCAATCTCTCAGAGAAAATTGTGCCTTTTTTTCCTTATAAGGAATACCCAACTCTTTAACTCCTGCTAGTGGACTAAGTGTTACATACACACCAATTTATTTTTCCCCGTTTTGGTTACTGGAAGAAATACAAAATATGTTACAAGAAGTTATAATGGGACCATGAGAAATCTAGCATATACCGTGAAGGCAATGAATCTATCATACCACTATCTATGCGAGAAAGAAAAAAATCCAACACCACTACGTTGTCATACTGTCTTTAGCATTACTGCCATTTGATTGTTCTTTTTTTAATTAATTTTTTTTATTTATAACTATAAACTATTAAACTATATACAATCAAGAATTTGCAGTCATACAAGAAGTTAGTACTAAAATTCATTAATAAATACATATATCAAAATTAATAAACACATAACATGTCACCATTGAATTGCATATTAAAGCAGTTTAGAGGGTTATATCTGAGCATATATTTGAACAAATATAAGGAGAAAGTACTTGTAAATTCTAACATGTTAAATTGACAGATTACTTATATATTTGCATATGTATGAAAGCGTTGAAGACCAGGTAAGGAACGATTATTTTCGAGGTATTCAAAGAAAGGAAACCATTTCTCAATAAAGCTGGTTGTTCTTGGAAAATTTTCTACTTGGTAAATTTTATCATATAGCTTTTCTGATATATAATGGTCCCAGATTTTTTTGTGCCAGTTATCAATTGAGGGTGTAGACTTAGATTTCCAAAAGGTAGCTATTGCGCTCTTTGCGGCTACTAGTAGGGTGGCTATTAGGTCTCTTCTTATTGTTGAACTTTGGTCTTGGTATTTGTCCCATTGGTCCAATAGAATAATTTCTGGCATTAGGGGAATTTCATATCCTGTTATTTTCCGAATTTCCTTTAGCACTGCTTTCCAAAATGATTCAATATGCTTACACTGTAAGCAGTTGGCCCGGTGGTTGTTGTGGGTTTTCCGGGATGTACTGCCGTGGTCCAAGACCACGGCAATACAGCCCGGAAAACCCACAACAACCATCGTTCTCCGGCCGTGAAAGCCTTCGACAATACAGTTGGCCCGGCCTCCGCCATTTTAATAGCAGCTTCATATTTATGGCTGCTGGTAATATTAAAAATGTTCAGGCCTCTGGAGTAAAATGGCTGCGGTTTGGCCAGCAGAGGACCTGTAGCAGTTGCTGAGTCCCGCCCGGGAGACATGGCATGAATGGAATGCCACCAAGGAATGTGGGGTGATTAAGTGGCCATTGGACTTGCTATCTTCCTGGCCTCGATCGTGACCAGAGCAATAAAGGACTCACAGCGTCAAACCCATTTAGCACATTCCTCTCCCTCCTTCTGCGATGAGATCTCCTGTCCATGATTGGGGAGCTGATCAAGTGACATTCATAAGTATATACAGTCGTTCCTGGAACAGTGCATTCCCCACCTAAAACTATCAACCTAGCTCTAGTGTATTTTTCTAGCTAACCAGCCAGTCTTGCCTTCCCATTCACACACCCCGGCAGCTATTAATCAAAGTACTCAAGCCTTTTGTCCAACCCAGGAACTAGCTATTGGAGTCTTTGTCCTAACTGCCAGAAGGACTCTCCTCCACCTCAGAGCACATTTTACCTATAAAGGTAGGGTCCTGATCCCATTCAAATCATGCAAGCTTCCTGGCTTCTCCCTTAGAGTCACTTCCCGGAGTCTCTCTCTCTCTCTCTCTCTCTCTCTCTCTCTCTCTCTCTCTCTCTCTCTCTCTCTCTCTCTCTCTGAACAAGTTTGAGCATGTTTCCGGATCCACGAGCGTTGTTCCCTTGAGGTTTGCTCTAAGCCTCGCACCTTGCCAAGGACGCTGGCCGTTTGACACTCTTCTCTCTCCCTCCTCAACACGGACTGGACCCCCTGCTCTAGGATAGGTAGATATAATTACTCCCTCTTACTCTATTCCAAATCTCTGACTTTTATTTATTTTATTTATGCGTGTGTGTGTTTGGATATTTCCCCCAGTAACTGCTGTGCGTGTGCATGAAGTTCTGTTTCTTTAATAAAAGTTATTGTTTATATTAAAGCACCAGACTCGCTTGTCTTATTATAGGAAGGGACCTGGTATACAAAGGTGATAGATTCAAGTTACCGCCTCTCATATAGCCATCTTCCTTGCTAGCTAATTCCACCCATAAATCATATTTATGCAAGGAGACCACTTCAGGTAACAACACCTCCACCAACAATGGGCAAAGTTCCCTTCCTCCCCACAATTTTTCTAGCAGTTAGGTGATGTGGAAGAGATCTGGGAAAGTTTATTTGGTGTTATATACCATATGTTAATTAAGTTATACATTTGTATTTTGGTAACAATAAATTTTGAAGTATTTATGTTGGATGACCATATTCGATTCCATCTATCAGTGGATTTTTCAGTTTGGCAATCTTGAAACCACTGGTCCTGATACTTCCATGTTTTAGCTGTTTGGGTGGATAGTATTATATTATATGTTTTACATATCATTCCCTTGCTATGATTCGAAGCTGAATCTATTAGATTCTCAAATTCTGATTTGGGAGTGTCAAGTAATCTGTTCAGGTCAATGTGGTCAGCTAGATTCTGTAATTGAAGGTATCTAAACCAGTGATTTTTTTTATTCATTATGCTTTCTATTTCTGATTTTTCCAATAAACCTCTACGAGATGAGATATTTACTAATCTAGAAAGCTCTACTCTACTCCAGAACTCACTGAAGGATTTGTCTAGTCCTAATGGAGACCAGCATTGATATGTGAAGGCAGAATACCTTGATATCTTTGGTACTAGATTTTTCCTGTTCTGGTCCCATATTTTCAGCAAAGAGGTTAAATAGATGTTATGTCGGATTGTTTTGGGACAGTTCTTTGGTCTATTCCAGATTACATTGCTACCTGTAAATTGTTTTAGGAGTGGTTTGAAGATATTTGCCCAGATTGGAGGTTCTGGGTGGTGCAACAGTTGCAGTAAGTTAACTAGTCTGGCCATGGTATGGTAAAGAAAAAGATCTGGGTAATTAAGACCATCATTCTTTTTTGGGGGGCGGAGTATATCAAATGTTATCCTGTTTCTTGTTCTCCCAAAGAAATTTGTTTAGAACTCCTTGCCTTTGCTGTAGTGACTTACACGGGATATCAATTGGAATGGCTCTCAGGATATAGAGTATTTTAGGGATAGCAAATGATTTCACTAGATGGAATCTATCATACCATGAGAGATGCACACTGGCCCAGTCTTTAAAAATTGATTTGATTTGTTCCATTGTTTTCATATGATTTAGATTGATAAGTGAAGATGTATTAGTTGAGATATTAACTCCTAAGTATTTAATTTGTTGCTCAGCTATTTGATATTTGTGTTCGTTGGATAATTGATTGCATGTTTTTTTGTCTAGGTGAATTGGAAGAATATGAGATTTTGAAATATTAATTTTTAGGCCAGCAATATTTTTGAATTTTGCTAGAAGTTGCTGTAAGTGCTCGATAGACGATTGTGGGTTAGTGAGATATATTAACATATCATCAGCAAACAGACTGATATTGTATGAGCTGGATCCGATAGTGATACCATTTATATGCTGATGATCCCTAATTGCAACTGCTAATGGTTGATTGTTCTTGTTGTCTCAAATCAGTAAAAGTAATGTTCATTACAACTGAAAAATACATAATGCTGCAGACTAGAGCTCCAATAAAATATTCCCATGAGACCTTCATTTATGTGTTGGAGACCCTGAGAGTTTTTCGATTTGAGAATAAGACCATCACATTATGAAGAAAAAAACTTTTCTAAAAAAAATTGGTAACTAGCATGGATGCTGTTAAGTGAAATGTTCTCAAGAGGAATTTTTTTCTTTTAGGTAGAATGTCAGTATAACAGAAAATTAAACCAAACATCAGTAGCATAAGATCAAGACAATGGGCTAAAATTGTAAATGTAAATACCTACAGTCTTCACCTGTTTAACTCTTTCAAGGTTTGAAGCCTCATCCTCATACCCTACTAAACTGTAAGTAAATCTTAGATTATTTAAAGAGAGAACAAAGAGTATCAACAAACTGAGTTTAGAACAACAAAGCCGTATTATATTGTGACCTAACATTACAATATGACAGTAAACAAAGTGTGAATAGAACTTTATGAACAGAGAAAACAGTTAAATAATTCAGCAGTTATATAGAGAATTCCACATATTGCAAGCTGTAGACAATTAGTAGATGTGAGCTGAGTGCAATGCATGCAAGTTGAAGAGCTGTCAAATTAGCTTCCCTCCCAAAGACTGCAAAGGTCAACAAGGATTATTCTGCACATCTCCAAGTCCCCACCATGTGTTAGTCATAATGCTGTGTCTTCTCCTTAACTCCAGGCACATGCAGTGCTTATTTAGGATCAGGCTTTAGCCTGTACCATTGCCCAAGCCTGAAATAATCCGAGGGGAGTGCGGTTGGGGAAACCCAAGTGTATCCCAGAGAACAGCTGAGTTTCCTCAAACAGCACCCCTGGGACTGTTTCCAGCTAGAAAAATGGCATGGGAGGTACCTGAAGCCCCTTCTCCATGTGCCCCATGGTCTTGATTCTAACTAGCCACCATGTACATAGGAATGGAGAAGCCACAACTCCTGTGCGACTATCAGGGTGGGAACCTAGACCCAACCTGTGTCTTATATAGGCCATTTCCACACACGTTGAATAATGCACATTCGATGCACTTTTGTAATCCTTTAGAAGTGGATTTGTTGTTCCACACATTTTTTCCCCCACACATGGAAAATCAGTTTCAAATGTTCACTAAAGAGTATTGAAAGTGGATTATCCAACGTGTGTGGAAGCAGCCATAATGTAAGGAGAGGAAGGCCTGGGTCCAAGGTCCCAGTCTCCCATGCAACTCACTGCACCTGGTCATACAACGTCAGCCTAAGCTAACTCACATTGTTGCTGGAAATAAAATGGAGGAGTGGACAATCTATGCTGCCTTGAATACTCTGAAAGAATGATGGGACAAAAAGCCCTGAGTCAAACCCTCCTAATGAGACTTTGTAAAGAACAATGGCTAGCTTTGTGAGTCTGGAAGAGAGAAAGGGAAAGGAAGATTTAGTAAGAATCCTCTCTTTCTGGGCACTATGTAATTCTGAAGTTTTATAGGTTTAGAAAGCCTTTTTATGTTTTGTTTCAAATGCTTTTTAACCTGCTCTGAGCCGATGGGATAAATGTTCACATAAAATCATAATAGAATAGCTGATCTTAACATTTATCTGTTTCCTAAAGAAAATATTATTTCTAATCAAATGAGTGAAAGCGGGGGTGGGGGGAAGGTAAGTAAGAGAGAAGATGAATACGTGAGATAAGAGAGTCGTGACAACTTCATTGAAGTTTGGAGGGTAATTTGCATCTGAAAGAGAAATATTGTGGATTCATAAATCATTGAGTTACCTGAAAACATTCAGAAGTGCCATGATTTTTGAAGGGGGCAGATAAGGAGCAGATTTCTCAAGTAAATGTAAATAACAAGACCAACAACAAAAAAACCCTTAACGAATACAATGGATAACAACTATAATAATATGTGTGTATTATATACAAAAATATTCAATATACAACACAGATTCAGATACATAAGCTATAACAGTCAATAATAAAGTACATCATAAATAAAAGCCGTAATAGTCATTGGCAAGGTACTTTATGAGCTCCCCTGGTTCAAAAGCATGTTTTATAACTTTTATCAGACTTACTAGAAACTAAAAGTCCATCCTATTTGTTGAGAAATTAATTCCTTGAACAATAAATTCAACTATATTCTGAAAATACATAAAATAACTGCATCTTCCTCAATCATCTTGTAAATCCTGAGGCAGAGTTCTTAAGACAAAGTCACGTAACTCCACTTGGCCCAGGGTCTCATCACATGAGACAAAATACACTCAAATTACACACGAGCAGGGCTTTTTTTCTGGGAAGAGAGGTGGTGGAACTCAGTGGGTTGCCCTCGGAGAAAATGGTCACATGGCTGGTGGCCCCACCCCCTGATCTCCAGACAGAGGGGAGTTGAAATTGCCCTCCGCGCCGCTTGGCGGCGCGGAGGGCAATCTCAACTCCCCTCTGTCTGGAGATCAGGGGGCGGGGCCACCAGCCATGTGACCATTTTCAAGAGGTTCCGGAACTCCGTTCCACCACGTTCCAGCTGAACAAAAGCCCTGAATTTGAGTGTATTTGAGTGTCATTCAAGTGTCATTCAAGTGTATTTTGTCTTGTGTGGTTTGACCCACAGTTTATCTCTGAAAGCCAACAATCCATTTTTTCCCCTTCTGTTAAGACATTTTGAGTTATTTTCTAATTCATTCCATTTTGATCATATTGAAATTTGTGTAGAGGAGGGGCAGAAGGGGAAGATATGCAAAACTTCAGAACGTCTCTCAGTAGATGCTCAAGGGCAGACAACATCTTCCCAATTCTTCCTGTCCTCCTGCTAGAGAACCACCCTGGGATGTGTAACATAAAATATCTGCAAGGGGAAAGTAATCAGAGGGTGCATTGATTTCTCTACAAAGAGAAATCAAAGAGGACCAAAAGGAATCCGTGTCTATATCTAAGCAAAGTGACCTAAGTAAAATTTTGAAAAAGACAATTTCCTTCCCCATAACAATGTTATCCGGAGGGAGGAGGGGGAATTGTCCTGACCGTACGGTTAAGCCGAAGTCGGCTCCTCCACGTCTTATCTAATTAGACACAAAGGATTGGAGTAGAGAGAGTAGTCTTAAAAAAATTATTTTATTGCAATGAAAGGAGAGGAGAACCCTAAGCAAGTTGATGCCGAAGCAAAATGCTTTCCTTTGACCCTCCCCTAAGCAGAACAACTTTTCTCGCAATTATGACATCAGAATATCAGTGTAATTAATTATTTACAATATGATTGGTTCACAGTTAAAAATTTTAGTACACATGTCACCTTTTAAAGTGCAAAGTCAGCTCCTGTTACATTGCGCATGTGTGACCCTACAAAATAAGCTATTTTCCGAGTATGTTACCTTTTTAACACTCCTTTATGCCTGTATGTATCTGGCACACACTGTGCTACCTTGTACCGTTATCTCTGAGACAGAGCTCTGGATTCTTGCTTTCAGCACTCAGTGTAACTAAACACAGCTTCTCAGAGGAACTAAACAATTGTGAGTTGCTTATAGAAAACACATAACCAAGAAATTGCTGCTTGTATTAGGTCTATCAGCATACGATTAATTATTATAGCTGAGTTTGGCTGTGCTATCAATATCTCTCACAACTCCAGCGTCTTTTGGAGTAGCTTCAACAACACCACTAGCTGAGAGAGAGGAAGTATAAATAGCAATAACTATATGAAGAATGTTTGAATCCAACCACGAGTGCAGAATATAGTAATCTTACCTCAACATGATACTTTTCAGCAATGAATATGATGCAAAAGACACTTGTGCAATGTTCCTACACAACAGTGTACACATTTCCCCCCAGTATCCAGGTAATAAAGTTGTATAAAATTGTTTGCTAACTCTAGCTTAAATGCTAAATTCGAAAGCAGAGATTTCTTTCAAAGGAAAGAGACTGTAGGTCAAGTTAAAGCAAGTAATGTGTATGTTTGAGTGACTAATTCTATGAGAGCCTGAATCGCCTACTGAGGTGCTCCATTTATGCTATAGTATTATGAACAGGGTATCAAAGTTTATTCGCTCCTACAGAGTTCAGTTCCCCAGGATGTCATATAATCATTACTTATTTGAATACTGTAAATTGTTCTTTGTAATACTTCTAGGGTGGTGGCTAATATGAATATTTATGTTTCTCAGCATTGAAATGCTTTTGGACCACTCCAGCAGACACCTTTGTCCACCAATTCACATTTATTTCCCCCTATAAAATACCAACTACGTTGATCTTTATCAACATAGGACAATTGAATGCAAAGTAGGGGAAAAAATCTTTTTAAAAATCAATGTCATACAACACTCATTGCGCATGTTGTTTTGCTTTTCTCTCCTAACTGATTTCCCTGTAGCAAACTGTAACAGACTATGTTCAGAGTGATAAGTGAGCCTAGCTCTGTTATGGAACTGCTGTGCAAAAAGCACTCATCTCGGGTTTTAGTGGAAACCTGAAGTGCAGGAATTAATCTGGAGTGACTGTCTACAAGAGAGAATATTCAAAAGGCATTCAGTGCTGCTCATGATACCTTTCAACTCTGTTGTAAAGAAGAAGAAGAAGAAGAAGAAGAAGAAGAAGAAGAAGAAGGGTACCATCACCACTGCAACCCTTTCAACACCCATTTCGCAAGGAGAGCACATACACAGACAAGCACTGCTGAATTCTACACTGCAAGGTTTGCGAGCAGACTTTCCACAAAAGCATTCAGACAGTAAGCAAGCATTTCAGAACACCACAGGAAGAAAAGAGTGGAAGTACAAATATTAACACAGGGAGCAGAGTTTAAGAGATTCTCTGCAGAAATCTTCTTTTCTGGGTCAGAAGGCAATAATTTCAATTACGATAAAAAGATAAAATAAACTTCCACAACGAGAGATGGAAAGGCTAAAAAACCAGGCATGGATCTAAAACTTTTAGATAAGCATTGCTGTACAAATTGACTGTCTTGGTATTGAAAATTTCTTTACAGGCTACTATCAGGACTCTTCCTACAAGATTAAATTATATGCCAATGTAAACATGACCTGAACCCAAGCATTCCTATAATAAGAAACCCCAGCTATCAGGGACCACATGCCATTTGGGCATAAGGTAACATGTAGAATTTTAAAGGCACTTAGAAAGTCTCAAGCCCTCATAATAACCAAAGATTCAGTTCTTCATTAAAAGGTCAGACTTGCAACAACTGGAAAACATAAGCAGAATAGATTGGTGGGAGACAGGCAGGAGACCTAAAGCTCCAATTGAGCCTTCAACTCTATTCAACTTTTTTTTTTTTTGCATTTGATAAATTTCTCAACTTGCTTTTATGCACATTGTATATCCTCCTCCTCCTCCTCATTATTATCCTTATTTCAGCCTCAAAAGCTGAAAGAGCCAGTTTGGTGTAGTGGTTAAGGGAGGCAGGACTCTAATCTGGAGAGCCAGGTTTGATTCCTCACTCCTCCGCTTGAAGTCAGTCAGGCGACCTTGGGTCAGTCACAGCTTCTCAGCCCCTCCCACCTCACAGGGTGATTGTTGTTGCGGGGATAATAATAATACACTTTGTAACCCGCTCTGAGTGGGAGGCAAGTTGTCCTGAAGGGCGGTATATAAATCGAATGTTGTTGTTGTTAGTCTGGGACCTCTCTCAACCTGGAAGCGGGCCTGGGAGGCAGGATCATGAAAACACACAATACTGCTCTCATACCTTTGGCACATTTTCATTCAGAGTCCCCCACCTCTATCCTGCTCATGAAAGTTACAACCTGCATAACACCTACTTAAATAATCCATTTCTATTCCATCACCACTTTTACTTCAAAGTTCTGTAATAAGCTTAGCTTATTTAAGCTGTTGTGCGTATTACAAGATAAACCAACCACAGGAATTACTAATGGACGCATTAACAAAATCTTACTTGAGAAATAATTACCAGTAAATATTTTGTGAACTGTTATGACTTTATGTAAATCCATACGAATAAATCTATAATAACTAGTGTGCATTAAGGGCAGCTCTTATGCAATGTTTTATACGCTTGCAAGTACGGTATGCAAGTACATACCAGTTGTGATGAAGCATTCATGTATATTTCTACATTAGACTACTGAAAATACATAGCAGTAGCATTCAACTCCCTGCCCCCTCCCCTTTGGTAGTTTAAGAGGTGTGAATAACCAGTGATACATGGGCATGCCATTCAGAACTGATGTGATATGCAAGAATTCTGTACTGAAGAACAAAAACTCTGTGAGAAGCCAATTTTTTTACAATCCCAATTATAACTATGGTAGGATGATTATACGGTGTGCAGTGGCAATACAAAATACAAAGACATTCAAATTCTTCAGGAGTGGTATAGTTTCTTTCAGCATGCCACAGATACCCTTTATAGGCCATTACAGTCACCATCAGCAAATTACCAGAGACTGTAACTACAGCCACCACCACTGCCTATTGCAGATAGTGTCTAAAGAAATAGCATTTCCTATTTTCATATAAAGATACTCTTTGATTCTAAACATCTTCCTAGATATTTTAATCAAATTCTTTGAACTTGCTTAAAACAAAGCTTCATAGTATCATTAGCCATCAACCGCTTTAATTCTTGTCCATTGGAACTTTGGACGCTGTTGTTCTGATACCCTCAAAATTCAAATAAGACAAAAGACTAGACAGGCTATGGCAGTTATTGATAGAAGCTGATAGGAACAGCTGTAAGAATACATAAAAGGGGCTACCATGTGCTGACCCACCCACCTTCACTACAAGCGACATGATTGGCATTTCAGAGGATTGCTTTTCACCGGCTTCATGTTGTTTTAGGAAATTTGGATGTTGCCAGCCAATGGCTGGCTCCTAGGTAGGGTTGCCAGGTCCCTTCACTCCCCAGGCGGGAGACTAGCACACTGGCTCTTACTTCCCCTCCTTCTCCTTGTGTACATTGTGCGTGCACTCCCGGCTGACGTGTCGACATCACTTCGAGGAAGTGATGTCATCATGTGGGTCGAAGGGCAGCCCGGGAGCACTCCCACACTCGTGAAGGGCTGAATTGCCCTCCTGTGAGGCCCAATTCAGCACAAAATGGCCCCACTGTGGGGCACAGGAGCGCACCACGCTGCCCAGGGGTGCACTGTGCATCTGGGTGGGCATCCTGGGGGGCATGCCCCCCCGCTGGCCTGGTGAGGGCAGGGGGGAGGTGGAAGCCGGGGATTCCCCCTCCCCTGGCGGGATAATGGCAAGCCTACTCCCAGGGGAGAGCAGGGGCAAGGATTTGGGGAAGATGGTATGACATCACTTTCGCGGTGAACCTGGAAATGGCATAAATGTGTTAATGCAATGCTGTAGGATTGCTCTATGGCAATTTTTGACATATCCCCACCCCCCTTCATACTCCACTGAGAGGCAATGGGGTATGGAGACTGCTACCAAGAGGCCTCCTGCTCTTAGTGGGAGACAAAGAAACCTGTTAGCCCTAGAACTAGGATAAATAACCCTGGCCTGTGGTTTGGTTAGGCCATAACTAGGCATGGCAGGATTAGGGCAGGATATTTATGGTAGGGTGAACTGGTGAGTGCCTCAAGTCATCATTCGGATAGGCATTACTACAACAGTTCATCGTTCAGTCCAAGTATGGTTATCTTGTCTTAATTCTTGGAGGGTGTGGGCGGGGGGAACTATTCATGGCTTATTTAAGTGAAAAGAAAAACCACTCCAAAAGATAACAAACCCTGGAAACAAGCTGGTCATTGCCAAAATGACCATGCTTGGGGATTATGGTGAATGCATGGACAAAAGCTGTGTGTGTGTGTGCGGGTAATAAGGATGAGAATTAGATGGGATTGAGCAAAAAAACTGCCTGGATCTAACCCCCCAACCCTTTACCTGATCTGTTTGTTTTCCCATATGTGCTATCAAGAAAAAGAGGGATTCATCTGAAATTTGCATACAAGTTACAGGTATGTACAGTAATACAAAAAAATCCTTGTGCGTATAACTTTTTAAGGGAGATAATCTTTAATTCAGGGTCATCTTCCTTTCAGGTAACTATGGTACATTTTAAATAAACATGCGCTCTTTTAAATGCTTCTCTCCTCCAGACAGTAGAACTTGAAATGCTGTCCAGATAAAGGTGATTCACTGTTTTTCTTACCTTCCACGGCTGCCAAACACTTCTGCAGTGCAGTAGAGCAGATTAGTATGAAGAGACAGAATCCATTACAGTCAAAGGCAGATGGTGGACTGTTTTAAGTGTCTCTGCTGGCTGACTGTTTCCTACCGTCGTCTTTAGACCTCTGAGCAGACATCCTCATTTCAAAAACAAAACGAAGCCTTTATGCTTTCGTCCAATATGTCTTAGCATCACAATTGACTCCGAAACATAGAGGAATGTGGAATAATCTTTATCTCCAAATGATAGTTTACAGAAGGAACTTTTTCCTACTTCATAATTTTTATTATTTATTTTATTTATTTTATTTTATTTATACCCCGCCCTCCCTACAAATGGGCTCAGGGTGGCTAATAACATTCATAAAACACAGTGAATTAATCACAAAACCATAAAATCAATAATAATCTTTAAAAGGTCATTACAATAGTCCAGGTGCAGGCTATTTAAATAAATATTTGGAAGTCTTTATATGGGCATAGTAGATGGCCGAGGGCAGCCCCAGAAAAAGTGGTGGTCTTAGATAGAAGAAGGGGGACACCTGTTGGCACTCAGCCAAAGGCCCGGCGGAACATCTCTGTTTTACAGGCCCCATGGAACTCTAACATGTCCCGCAGGAACCGGATCTCTAGCGAGAGAACGTTCCGCCAGATGGAGGCCAGATGGATATCCTTTGGGCTGGGGACCACCAGGAGTTGCTTGTCTGCAGAACGCAATGCCCTGCAGGGGACGTAATGGAAGAGGCAGTCCCGGAGGTATGCAGGTCCCAGTCCATGAAGGGGTTTAAACACCAAGATTAACACCTTGAACTGGATCTGGAACTCTACTGGGATCCAGTGCAGGTACACTCATAGCCCTGTCTTTCTTCACTGAACCAATTACCACCAAGGGCAAGATGCCCTAGGAACCCAATAAATCAATAAATTATTTACTCAAAATCTTATTATTCGTGTCTTGCTCACCATGTGAATAAAAGATATACAATCAGTCAAATATTTACAATGTGTACATATACAATTACATAAATACACACATATGTCCCATAATAGCTGCAAAGAGACAATGGTAATTCTATAACTTCCTATACAAATTTGCTGGAGTAATGACAGTTCTTGGAATGATTCTTCCTCGTGTCCTATTTGACTGATTGTATATCTTTTATTCACATGGTGAGCAAGACACGAATAATAAGATTTTGAGTAAATAATTTATTGATTTATTGGGTTCCTAGGGCATCTTGCCCTTGGTGGTAATTGGCTTTGTTGGGACCCTTTTCTCTTTTTGTGGCTGTTGGTTTCTTCACTGAACGACATCAGTAGGGGACAGGAAAAGAAATCTTCTGCCTATATCAAGTTTTCAGTTATTTGTGTTCTTCTAAGTATTAGCTATGCAGAGACTATATAAAACATGTTGCAGCTACAGCCACCGCCCATTCTTAAAGAAGGAATTTTTTAGAACTAAAAGGCATTTGAACAAGTTTAAAAAAACAACAATTCAGTTACACCTAATTCCATTTGTAGACCCGGAAGAAGACCACCTACCACCAAACTCTCACCTCATCATCACTGGACAATAACATCTCTAGCAGTGTAGTGCTCCATAGAGGCTAGGCTGATCCTGTCTACTACCCAAGGTAGTTTATATATATGTAAACTATCTAGCAATGATAAAGGAGAACAACTGATTTAAAAGTATTGCTGTTTTCGTAACTGTATTGATAGTATAAGCAATTTATTAATTTGTGTATTTGTTTTATTTTAGGACCATTATTTGCTGTTTTTAATTTTAGAATTTTTTTTAAAGAAAGGCATTTTAGTTTTTTAAAAAGCAAATTATTATAGAAACCTGCACTAGAATAAGTCAGCTTTAAAACCACAGCCACAATACACTGAGTTTCACAAGCATGGTAAAAATATTTATTTATTAATTATATTTATTTATTACTTTCTACTTTTATTCCACCCTCCCCGCACGAGTAGGCCCAGGGTGGTTTACATCAAGTAAAAACAATTATAATAAAAACTTACACCTTAAAACAGTTTAAAATCTACAGACAGCATAGCAAAACAATACAGATTTTAAAATATACAAGATAGCAGCAATCAGCTAATTGGAGGCAATCAACTACCACTTTAAAAAGCTGGATGGTGGAGACCTTTTGATAGGGAGGGATCCATATCCAGGCCGGTGGGGGCCTAGTCTAATGAAAGAATAGACAAGGTCACTTAGAAAAAACCATTACAATCCTATATCAAATCTTTTAATATGAATTTAGTGGTTGAATCTTATGACTCCCTTCTGCTAAGAGAGCAAGGCTTCTCACTAAACGAAAGCAGTAGTGATCTCAGCCAATAGGCAACAGGGGCAGCTACCCATGCACACACACCCCAACAGAAGCGGAAAGAAGAAAATGAGCATGTCCCCTCTGCTGCCATCCTGTCCATAGCTTGAGCATCTCACTTGCAGTGACTGCTATTTGCACCTGCCTCTTCTGGGGCTTGATTACAAAACATGTGTCCGTGAAAACTGACTAAAGAATCATTTCAAAAAAATTTCACTGTACAAAATTCATTTGTATATAATAATACCATAAATACACAACATCACTGTAAACAAACTATAAAAAGATTGTCTTAAGAATAATTCCACAGGAAAAAAAATCTGAAAAGGGGAGGAAAGCAGCTGCTTATGCCTACTGTGTCTGGGGTTTGGGCAGCTGGCTTCCAGCAAAGGCTCAAACCACCCCCGCCGACCACCCCGGAATGGGGGGCAGTGATTCTGGGGCCCGTCAAGGACTTTTGCTCAGGGCTCCAGAATCACTAAGAGCACCCCAGAGCAAAAAAGAGTAATAGGAGGAAGCCATTGAATTAAGTTAAGATTCAGATTTTGGCCTGAAGTCTAAATGATACAAAATCTTTAGCTTTTATACTTTAAAAAAAACCTTCACAATTTTTCAAAACATGGGTGCAGGCATTAGGAATAATAAATTAAAGCCTACATAATATAAGCATGAAACAAAACCTACTATAAGAGCAGTACAATTCAATATTATGGTTGTTAGTGATGCAAGTTATGAGCCAAAGCAAAGGCAGATAAAAGCACATCAAATAATCTAAAACAGTCCATAGAAAAAGACAGTTAGAAATTTTAATATATGGATATTGTTTTATTTTGGGGAGGCAGTGATTCCGATCTATCACAACTTCCACAGCCCTCAAAATATGAACTTCGGGTAAAAAGGAAGGCTACTGTCTTTATTGTGATTTGTAATTTTTTCAGCAATGTGAGAACCATACAATGGGTTGAATCTAGACTAATTTTTCTAATGGCAGAACAGAACTTCCCTGCCTACGTTCTCCCCCTGCAGACCTCTGATCGCCACAAAATGCTGCTGCTGGAGGACAGGGGACCCTAAGGAATGACATAAAGGGGGGGGGTCTTGTAGCAGGAAGAGCGAATCAGTGGAATTTGCAGATGTACACTGCAATCCTAATCAGAGAACGGAACTACAAGTGACAAAAGGCACAGGTTGGACACTTGTCAGCTTCCCTCAAGTTTTGATGGGAAATGTAGGCAGCTTGGCGGAATGTTGGACAAGTGACAGTTGAGAAGTCCATTGGACAGCAGTCGGAGAGCCAAGCTGCAAGGCCAGGATGCCTACATTTCCCATCAAAACTTGAGGGAAGCTGACTAGTGTCCAACCTGTGTCATTTGTCACTTGTAGTTCCGCTCAGAGTTACTCCAGCCTAAGACCATTGATTTCAATGGTCTTAAGATTGGAGTAACTTTGCTTAGGATTGCACTGTTAGTCTGGATCTTACCCAAGGAACCAAAAGATCATTTTAAAACTGTAAGAGAAACACTCCAACTTCCTTCTTGAAAACAACTAATGTTTTCAAGAAGCCTTCAAGGCTTACAAAACCATAAAAGCTTTATTCTAGAAATTCAGAAGGAAATTGACATCTGCTTCATTATTCTGATTATCATCTTCGCTTTGTCTTGGGACTCATGTTCTACGACAACATTAGGAAGACCCAAGATGAATATTACTACTCTTTCATTATCAAGACAATTTTCTGGCTACAAGTATACAGAACATTTTCCAGCTCCTTGCTGCAACTACACACATTTTAAGGAAACGTGAATGCTGCCTCCATTTTTACCAGGGAAACAAGCTGCCAGACCCCTCCTTGATCTTGCTCAGAACCAAGTGCTGGTTAATCAGTATTACAATGAGAATCCTTAAGAGAAAATCCCTCGCACAAAGTCTTGAACTGCTCGTAATTTGAACAAGCTATATGTAAAAGTCATTATTCCAAGTAAGGCTAACAAAGCAGGCAGGTATTTCATTTTATTTCACTTCTCATCATATACAGGAGATACGAGATGGCTTCTTGTTTTGTGACATATTACTTTTTAAATTGGTGGCGAGGGGGGCAGGCAATATAACTTTGTTCCGGTTTAGTTTCCTCATTAACTATGTGATATCTGTCACATCTTTAAAAGCCTTATGTGATTGACTTCTTGAGATTTTATATTCTGCATGTAGAAAAATCAGGTCACACAACCAAATACTTCCATGAAGTGCAAAATTCAGGCTATGGCCTGACATTTATGACTTTTTTTTTTTTGGCTACACATATGGTAACTCTAGATGGTAAGAAGTTACAAAATCAGATGCTATTCACTACCACTCACCCAGGACTGCTGGGGAAAGGGAACTCAGTGTTTATTCCCTCTATATGCTGCCACCATTTACTTAAATTAGGCCATTGACCATGACTAGAGTGGTTGATATTCAAGAGTCTTTCTACATGAGACACCTTAGTGTATGTTTGTCAAGTGCAGTGAGACACAATGTTAGCCAGGAAGTGTAGTTTTAAAAGACAGAGCCCACAGAGATATCTCCTCAGAGGGTTTGTTAATTTCATCTTCACTTCCCCAAAGGCTCTGTCAATTTCACCTCTCCAGTCTAAAACTGTGGAGGATCGCAACCAGAGGGCAGTGAGGAATGGAAATGGGCTGGAGATGCCTTTCAGAGCCGGGCTTGGACCTGGAGAGGTTATAATGGGCTGAAGTTTCCCTTCTGGCATTTCACAGCCCCTTCACCCAGCTCCAGCGTATAACAAAACCTTTGCTCTGCCACCGGCTCTGTCTTTTTAACCACCTAACTTTGCATCTCCTGACACATGTTCTTCACGTGTCAGATGTCTCATGTAGAGAGACTCTGTGTGTATGGTTTATTTCCCCTCAGTCAACAACTTTAAGCCTGCCAGGGTTAAAACAGAAACCAGAATAGCTTTTATTTATGAGAGAGAGGGGGGAGGGAGAGAGGCGTTCAGAGATGCACATATAACCCCACACTCTTATAACAATGGATGGTTATAATATAAATTAATAGATGTCAACAGCCAGCTATTATCTGTTCTTCCTTTATTCAGCATCTTTGAAATCCTTCTCTCTCACTAACTGTCTTAATGGTTTCCAACTCACACTAGCCAGCATTCTGCCAGCTCTCAACGGCTGTTCCCCAGGAGAGGTGGAGCTGGAACTAGTCATGCCCGTAACACCCCGTCATGCCAGCCTCATGCTGCTGCATGGCTTTCTACTGGCTTAAAAAGCAAACCCTGGTAATATTTATATCACTTAGTGCTGTAGTGAGATGGTAGCTACCAATATTGCCTTTAAAAAGTCACCTGGTGCGGCAATGGAGGTGAGCAGGCATGAAGGGATATGGATGAGAAATGGCATCAATGGCACCTGTGTTTAACGCAGGAATGCTACATAATTTCACAAGGTGGCTTCATCAGAATATCCCCACTTCATCATCATCATCAGCATCATCAGCATCATTTTTATTACAGTACCAAGACCAATATACAAAAATTATGTTACCAAACCACTTATCAATAAAAAGAAAAACCATCAGTTTTTTAATAAACTTTTAAAATACATCCCCTTGTGAGAAGCAAACTTATTAAGCTCCTTTTTCGCACCATTTTGCTTCTTCTCACCAACTATTCCCCATAAAAGTTACTCAACTTACAGTGATCAACTGTGTATATATTATCCATTTTATGCATTCCATTAAAATGCATAACAGAAAAAGGAAAAGCACCAATAGTAACAACAAAAACAGGTGGACTGGATTCACTTTAAGTAACTCTATTGCTTTTTTGTTGTACACCCAAAGCTACTCATAACAACATATGGAAACAAAAAGACCCCAGTAAGAGTTTTACATGAGATACACTCAGTTTGCCCTTGGCCTATCACATGCATAACTCTTATTAGTTTTTTGTGGATACTGTTAAATCATTGTATTGTAAGAAAGAAACCCTAAAATAGGGGTTGCCAATCCTCAGGTCAAGATTCTATAACAAAGACTCTTACCACTTATGGAACAAGAAATGCCAGATGTTCAAGCTGGATCCAGGAAAGGAAGAGGCACTAGGGATCACATTGCAAATTTACAATGGCTAATGGAACATACCAGGGAATTTCAGAAGAAAATCAGCATGTGTTTTATAGATTACAGCAAAGCTTTTGATTGTGTGGATGATGAAAAGCTACAGAAAAGTGTTAAAAGAAATGGGGGTACCACAACATCTGATTGGTTTGATGCACAACCTGTACTTTGGACAAGAGGCTACTGTTAGGACAGAATATGGGGAAACAGAACAGATTGACTTAACTCCGCCTCAAAGAGATTTCAGCAGCTAAGCAGGGTTGGCTTTGGTTAGTAATTGGATGGGAGACCTCCAACAAAAACCAGGGTTGCAATGGCATGCAATGGAAAACCACCTCTGTTAGTTTCTTTCAATGAAAGCCTTACCGGCATCACCATAAGTCAGCTATGACTTGAGGGCAGGATTTCATTTTTTACACACACGCGCACACACAAAACAGTAACAGGAGAACATTCAGTACATCCTAATTTAAATTCATCTCTGCTGTGAACTCATTAGGTGACCTTACACAAATCACCTTCTCCTGTTCCAGAGCAACACCTGAACTATTTCTTACAAGGCTGTTATAATGATTACTGAAGATTACTATGAACTCCTGAAATGTTCTCTGTGAATGCTGTGGTAGTATGAATGCCAAAAGCCAGTCTGCATGAAAAAAGGATTCGCATCATTTCTGCATGACACTCAACCTGTGGGAAGTGCTCAGGAACCCCAACTGGATGGAAATTCTCTTGCCACATTTCATTACCAAATATCTACATTTGGAAATCAGGCTGTAGTTGCTTCTTTTTACAATCTCATAGGTTTTTAAACGATTTTTCTGTACCAATTTACAAATGCACACATTTAAATGAAAAAAAAAATCAACCCACCCAATTTCTAATCCCTCACAAACACACCCCGCCAATAATATGTTTTTTCCTCTATAAAGCAAAGTAATTCTGTGGTTGTTGTGGGTTTTCCGGGCTGTATTGCCGTGGTCTTGGCATTGTAGTTCCTGACGTTTCGCCAGCAGCTGTGGCTGGCATCTTCAGAGGTGTAGCACCAAAAGACAGAGATCTCCCAGTGTGGAAAAGATGTTGACCTGCCAACATCTTTTACACACTGTGACACTGGGAGATCTCTGTCTTTTGACACTGAGAGATCTCTGTCTTTTGGTGCGACACCTCTGAAGATGCCAGCCACAGCTGCTGGCAAAACGTCAGGAACTACAATGCCAAGACCACGGCAATACAGCCCGGAAAACCCACAGCAACCATCGTTCTCTGGCCATGAAAGCCTTCGACAATACATCAAAGTAGTTCTGTCTGTCCTGTAGCTCACTAATAAGTGTTTGAGCTTCAGGGGTTTCAAGAAGAGCGTTAGCTCTTGCTTCCATGTGGTGGGCCCAATGGGCTGTCTTCAATAAATTGCCCTCTTGGCAAAGGGGGACCTCGTGGGCTAATAGCAGAACCTCAAAATTCCCTTCGATTGAAAGTGAAAGGGGCAGGTGATCACCTCCAAGGTAAATTTTATATGGGATTATATCAGGGGAGACTAAAAAATAATCTATCAGACTTGCACCACTGTTAGAAAAGAAAGTATACTCTCCCCTTTCATCGATGCCAGCCCACCCGTTTAAAATTATCATATTGGTCTTGAGAACAAAATCCAAGAGTTTTAGGTCTGCAGGATTAACTTTCCCATCTTCGGATCTTCTTTCATAGAAGTACAGATATCCCAGATTGGAAGCAACGTAATCACAATTGCTGGAAGAGACGCAATGGTTGTTGTCCAACCCACAAAGTAGGAACATCCCCTAACAGCAACCTGCAAATAGTCTTCGATAATGAAACAGACAGCAGGCGCATTCCAGAAAGTTTCTGAAAGCCAAATAGTTTTATTTTACTCAACTGAGCAAGCCGAGCCACATTCTGCACGAAAAGGGGTGAGGTAAATTGCCTCTCAGAACTGTTTTTAGCAAATTTTAAGACAACTGTTCATTCCACCCATCCATGTTTGTATTCAGTTTTTGGTCCATTTGTCATTTGTGAACATTTCAAAGGACATAATTAGGAAAGGTTCATTTTAACAGATCAATTGCTTTTTTCCCCATAAGTCTTTAACACAGTGAAATTTTATGTATTTTTTACCAGAAGTATTAAAGATTTAATATTCCTAATTTATGTTATGCTTTTGACAAAATTCTTTCAGAAATAAAAATTCGCACAGCTCATCTTGGGATCATCTTTCCCTTCCCATTGTTAAAACTCATCAGAAGTCAAGTACAAAGCTTTTCTCACATTAAACAGTAATTCAGAGTGTTATTTTTAACTCCTTCATATGGTACGGCATATTTTGATACTTATCACAGTTGGATGAAAAAAAGATGGAGGCATTCACAGTTTACACCAAACGACCTGACTCCACCAGTATTCACATACCATTTTTCATCCCCTTAGACATGTTGTCGGAAATCTGGTAATGAACAAAAGTCACGACTCTTCAAGGAGCCACTTCGGCTCCAGAGCTCCCAGGTACACTTTCATAGTTCAATGTACATTTCCACATTTCATGCACAATATTTTTATTACTCTGGTAATTATCAAAACTTATAGTGCCACCTTGACTCTAAGAAGGAGGAATAAAAATGTTACAAATAAATGAGTTTCCATTTTTAACTAATGGTTGCTACTCTAATGTACCTTATTTAAATTGGCTAGTATAATTAAAGTTTTGGATATGCTCACAGTAGCAAACACAAATGAAGTATGATGAGGGGTTTTTGTTGTCATTGTTGCAGAGAGTAGAGTCCCATCATTATTCTCTAATCATCATAAAATCATATTCAGATAAAGTACTGAGATTCACAGATTATTCACAGATTTTTGTACCTTAACAACTCTCCCAACAAACTTAAAGAGGATATGTTGTAAAGCGCCAAGATGGACAGCTGTAAAAATGCCAATTTAAATCATTCATTTGTGCCACACCAGCTCAACACATTAAAATGTTAAGTACATGGAGGAACATAATTAGATACTGCTTAAGTTGTATGACTCCCATCTTCCATTCAGCCCTCTACAAACAGCCATCTGGTTATTCAAGCCTGTTGTTACAGGGGAAACAATTCTATAAGAAGATTAGATATTAGTTTAAGCTTCCATGGTGCAACTGAATAAGCTTGAGCCGGCAGATATACAAATGCTAAATCCACTTGCATTATCATTTCATAAGCAATGGGAAACCTCAGAGCTTTCTGGAGCAGTTAAAAGGCTTCCCACTACACACAAGTCTATTTCATAGACATACCAAATCTGTTTATTTCTGAATAAAAGCAACCAGGCTTATTTTAAGTCATAGTCTAATACATACATTAAAGGTATTAGGCATTAGAATTATTAGACGTGAGATATGTTGAAGCTTCCTTTTGCTAGTAAATGTATAATGAAATTTAAATTCAATCTAATTCAGAATCATTTACCTTTTGCCTTTGTGCATAAGTATATTCAACATCAGTTCAGAATGAAAAATTACTCTGTCTCTTTTGATTTAATACTAATTTTCACATTTTAAGAATGTAGCCTGTAGCTGTTTTATTTAGGACACTATAGTAAAATGCACTTTATGTCATCACAGCTCAGGTGGCAATTTGCAGTCTTTTAAATTTGCACTTTCAATATCACATACCATTTCCCACTAGACCCATGACATCTTGAGAGATCAGTACACAAAGTGTACAGCAAGACACAGTTTTAATGTACCCTGTTAGTTTGGGATTCATCTCTGCATCACAATTTTGACAAAAACCTCACATTTTAAAATCCTTTTGGAGACTTTGCAGACCAAAGAAAAGCATATAATCCTTTTACTTAAGTTCCTTTCTGATGATCAATTCACTTCTTTAGAGTTGGAGGATGATATTTTATATAGCAAGCTCTGCAAAATTAAATGTCACCACCATTAAGGAAAAACTTGGAGCACATAACTTACTACACATGCTTACATGAGTACTGGTCCAGGTTTCCCTACACACAGCTTCTCAGTCTCAGATAAGTGGATAGAAAAGCTAAATACGGAAACCAACCAATACATATATTAAATCCTTCTTTATGATTAGAAACAATCTAACTCATATCATAAGGTTGCCAGTCATCTGGTGGGGGCAGGGGATCCCCCGGTCCCAGCATCCTCCCTCCAGCCACCACATATCTGGCCGGTGTGGGGAAAGGCTTGGGAATGGGCCTCCTGGGGCGTGCTCCCAGGACGACACAATGACATCACTCCCAGGAGTTTTCTTGCAAAGGATACCTGGAAACCTCATTATACATTTTAATAAATGTTGGCAATTACTTCTTCTGAGTCTGATCTTTTTCTCCTTGGCCTTTTGGCATCTCCTGTCTAAAGTGGGGGGGGGCGCTTTCAGCAGCCCCTTTTTCTATTTTCTGGGGTGACCTGAGGACCTAGACAACTACAGGGGTGCAGACAAAACAAAGACTGGTAGTATTTGTTGGGGGCCAAGAGATAATTCTATGTATAAAAAATACATAGTATTTATCGACTTCTAGAATACATGAGTATAGATAACTTGGTATGGTGTTGGAAATTATAAGATAATTAGCTTGCCAAGTGAGTGTGCTAGGGTGTGTAAAAGGAAAAAAAATGGAAATAAACACAGAAATTAGTGTTTTGTTAAATTGCTGTTAAAACAGCTTCTAGAATGATGAACCAAATCCAGGAAACCAAATTGTAACAACAGCCTCCCACCAAAAAGTTTGTGTGTTTCATTTTGGATCAATTAAAGTCTTATGTTGCAGCAGTAGCAGCAGCAGGTAGGTGTGGGGCCCATATGGCAGCATCTTTGTTTCCTTAATGGCATTCACCAATCGGATCCCAAGGGGAGAGAGCCCTTATGTTATTAATTAACTCAGTTGGATAGAAGTGGGGATGTATGCAATGTGCATGAGTGCATTATTTTCATCGCTACTCAGGCAATGGTCTTGTGTCCCTGCCAATCGGGTCCTTGTAAGGGGAGACCCCTCCCTGCCTAACGGCTTTGGAAATATTTGGAAGACAGCATGTGCAGGCTTTAACGATAGGCTACAATTCTAAAGGCATTTCTCCGGGAATAAGCACTATTGAATAACACGGGACTTACATGTGAGTAGACCTGTGCATGATTCATTCCCTCCCCATCCTGCAAGCCATTTGCCTACTCTGTTCTTTCAAAAACAGTCCTGCCTGCCTACAGCAAAAGGAAAACTTAAAGAAAAAACACATTTGTTTAGATGGGGAGGGGGATTCAGACAATCATGATGGTTACCTGCCTGCATTTGGGCAATGGAGATTAGCAGTGATTAATGTGATAACACCTTGTGCAAAGCACAAGGGAACATGGTACCAGCAAGCAAAAGCAGGACACAATAGTAAGAATATATTGTTACTAGAGAAAAAGAAAAGAGTGAGCATAAAGCAGGATTGTTTTTAACTTTCTCTCTGCCCTACTAGCCCTGTGCCAGCCAGTTTCTTGTCAAAGTGTAACCCTACTACACGCGCCTTCTTCAGGATCCATTGTTGCATGTTTGTGTGCGTAGTGTAGCTGAGGAAAAACTCAGTGGATAGTTTTGAGGGAGGACTGTGTTTTGTGAGATTTTGGTGCCGTCAAGTACAAAAGCAGCTGCCTCAAAGATCTTGGAAGTCCTAATTCCAAAGAACAGGGCTGAAGCACAACAACAAAACTGGATTAGATCCAAGCCAGCAATGCCCCATTTGGGAAAAACCAATAACAATACATAGTTCCTTTGGAAATCCCAGATCTGAAACCGAAATGGAATTTTCTTCAATGCACAGCCCTAATGTCTGCCCTATCAGTTAGGATAGTTAGCTGTTGTTAGAATATGATTTTGAAAACTTCTAAGTATCTGAACATGCACAAAAGCTCAAAGAAATGTTGATGAGCTGTATGTCACATTTTTAGTTAAATTTGAAGTCTATATAAGCCTAGTTTTATATCGCTTTATATTCAAGCACTGAAGACTAACAAGAGACTTGTTTGATTTGGCTTAAGCTGAAGGTTCCAAGGGACCACCACTCCCTCATGTTGGAAAATCAGGGTAACAGAGGTGGGAGGAGTCCTCTTCCTTCTCCGTCATGCTCATTTCCAAATGGGACAAAAGAAGGAGTGACAGCGCATGTATGCATTTGTGCAGAAGATGCCCAAAGGCGCAGTTTTCAGTCACCTCTGTTTCAACATGCACAGGCATCTTTCTGCAAAGGGGGAGCCTGTGAGAGTTCATGGAAGCAAGCAATTGCTCCGCTGTCCCCTGCACACAGGAAGTGTGTGTGGGGAAAGTGTGTACCCCGCACACAGGAAGTGAGTACCCTGCCATCCCTTGCCTCCCAGCCCCCTGCACCCCCACCATTTGGGCCCCTGAAATCCCTGGCAACCCTAAGGAGAGTTCTGAAGCCTTTTCCTTCTGGTTAATTCTCAAAACACTATTGTCTATGTAAGTTTATCACGCCATTGATTATGTGTTCATTTTGTTATGTAACATTACTGTTAGCAGTATCTTGCTCAAGTTGGCTTTGAACCGTACTATGTTTATATGTTTTCAAGTTCAATAAAGTTTGAAAAGATAAAAAAAATATATGCTGAGATTTGCAGTCAGCATAGCTAAAATATCACTTCACTTTCTTTTGAAGGTTCATCATTTATTTTAAACATCTAATTTAAATAAACTAAGAGCAAGATGCAATGTGGCATTGCATACCACCCTTTACATTGTTATGAATTTTCTCAAAGTAGTCTTTGTACAGACTGTGGACATACAAATATTTGCAAATAGATCTCCCACTTCTTCCTTGAACATGTCCAACATACAGAATACATAACAAAGTTATATTAAGGCATCATTAGATGTGTGAATATGGCTAAGTAAAAAAAATGAGAGAAATGAGTATTGTATATCATAGATAATTTTATTATAATTTTATAATTTGTATTATAATTTTATCATGTTTTAATGAAAGTAGTAAATTGATACTACTGCAGGCAATACAAAGAGAACCAGAAGAGGCTTTAAGGAATGTTTGTATGCTGTCTTGAACTCCCAAAGCAATGTGTGTCTGAACTGGTTAAGGGCAATGCAATATGGAGGGGCCTTATCTATACCTTATCTTGCTATTCTACATTGATTGAAGCCATTCATTTATTAAAGCAAGCTGGTGGATCCTTGATTAATACTTGAAAGTATGTTAAATCAGAGAAGGGACAGATGAAAAGATACTGAAATCAATCAACTTAGCAGGGTGTACAAACAAAAGCAGTATACCAATGTTCAATGAGTGTCATACAAATAGCACCCAACAACAAGACTCCAGCAGTGGAAAAGGAGACAGTGTTTTTTTTAAACCAAGGCCAAATCCACATGGCTCAAATTTGCCACTATTTTCCTGCCATTTATGCGCTTCTCAGAGGGCTGTTCACATACTCTTACCTCAATCCCGCCATTCTATCGTACCTGTTGCGCTGCGCCTCAGACGAGGTTGTCACGCTTTCAAACGCTTCTCTTGAGCAGTTCTCACCATGGATGTGAACAAAAAGAAGCGGTTCCTAAAGAGACTGCCCCCTCTTAACCACCCACACTTCCTTGTTTCTTGCCTTTCCGGAACACCGTCCCTCTTTGCCAAGCAATTCTTATGGTCCCAACTCTGTCTGAGGCATCCCCGCCCCTCCCCCCATCCTGTTTATTTATTTATTTTTTAAAGGGGGCATTCCTAGCGCTATTGCACAATCCTGTTCATGAAGATCACCCACAAGAGGTTTCGGAAGTGGCGTTGTAAAAAGCCCGTGGAGGCATCAGGGAGGGGCGGTTTCCATTTTTTTACAGTAAATAATGTTTCACTGCCGAAGAATAGCCTAGGTAATTTCTGATAAGGGAATATTCCAACGGTTATAAAACTGTGACCCCCCTCCCCCATTCCTGCAAATTGGCAGGCAGATTCCCGTATGTGTGGGATGTAATTCCAATATAGAGTTAAGGCCGTTTTCCCAATGAAACCAAAATAAAATGCAACCCAAATACAGTGAAACCCCAAAGTGGTGACATAAATTATATTTTAAAATCCAAATGAAACTAAGGAATACAACAAGCCACACCCAAATAAAATTTCTGGGCCATTCCTTACAATACAGAAAGGCTTCTCCTACTACAGCAACACAACCAATCAGTACTGGCAAAGCCAAATACCATTTTCAAGCTTCCTTTTCTTCCACAATGCCTTTTAAATAACTTATTTTTATAATTAGCACAAGTAGCAAACCTGTTGACAATTACTCTACCTTTCTTCTTGTTCCAATAAAAGTTAATACTTGGGACAGCAGGGGAGGGAGGATTGCTCAGTCAACTGACCAAGTATTTTGGCTAGTCAAATACCCAACCTCATAAAAACAATTTTCTGATTACAAAGAAGAATAACAAGAAACGAACTAAAAGAACACTTCGCACAATATTTGAATTATGGAAAAAGGTTTTTTTTTTTTTTGATCTAGCAGAGAGGGATATATTCCCTTCAAGTACCACTGATTTCCCATTTGGCTTCTTTAAAACAAAAGCAAATCAAAAACAAACAAACCCTTTTGTATGTTTACCCAGGCTTTCTTCTTGAAAAGCCAAACAAAAGTAAAGGTGTCTGCAAGTCATAATTAATCTTTGAGAAGACTAATGTACTGGGACATTGCAAAATGCCTCCATTTGTCACCACAAAAAGTAGCTGATAGTTGTTCTTTACTTTCAGGCAGCAATAAGTGTCCTCACAAAGTTGAAGTAGCTCTCACTTCTTCAAATTCTTATATTGAACAGGCCCACAGCCAACATGCTTTTTGTCCTGAAAGATTTTGCTTGCTCACTGTCCTATATTTAGATGAATTCAGGAGAACAGCTACTAAAACTTATTCCTTGTGCTACAGAATATATTACTAGACTAGGGCAAATTATGTCATGGCTAGAAATATAGTTATATCTATTATAATTTTGAGAAGGAATGAAGCAATTGTCAAAATCCCAGATTTTTACCTCAACTACTATGCTAAACAAATCCGCTCCATGTGAAAGGATAAGTTTATGCCGTTGCTGCTTCAACAGGAATCTTCTCACTCTTATTCCAAAGTCAACAGATCACATTCAGGGCGATCATAAATACAGAAAACCTCTTCTTAATCCATGGGTATCAACAGGATTAGAAGGTTGTAACTCTGTTTAAGATTGTACCATCAGTGATTTAAAAGAAATAACTCTTTTAGAGAGAGAGAAGAATAACTTAATAAGTATTACATATCCTTCGATATACCATTAAAACAGTTTCTTTTGTTTTGTGGTGTTTTTTTTCATTCTGATAGCATCTACTTGAAGAGTCAAAGGTAATTCATCAATAAATCAATATGTAGAAAGGAAAGGGTCATACACATGTGTCTTTTGGAACCAGTCTACTTAAAAATTACGACTTGAAAAACCAAGAAGTGAAGGTGGGACCGGGGATGGGTGAACATTCCCATCTCATGAAACACAGAACACATACTTTCCAGGAAAGCAGGTACTTCTATAGCATGGTTCTGGCAGATTTTCCCATACCTCATTAATGTTAAGCTGGCCTCAACAATTAATAGTTTACTTAAGTCATTTAGAGAGAGAGAGATGGGGAAAGCTTTTTCCTGCAACCCTATGTAAATTCAGAATAAAAACGAGTCTGATGCGGCTTTAAAGACAAGACTTGTGAATTTCTTTCATTATTAATCAAACTAAGTACCAAGATGAGGTGTTTTGTCATGGTAATTAACATGAAAATGAAACAAATTTCCCATCTAAACAACCTATAATGGAAGAAGCCCATGATTTTCTTCCGTTTTGTTTGGGAGCTTTTATCTTTGCACTTAGTTTGCGGGACCCAGCCTGATATGACCAGGGGTCTTCTGCACAGGGAATAACACACTGACGCTTTGGCTGGAGAAAACAGGCCACAACTTTATTGGTTACAGACACTAAGGAGCAATGGCTGCGTAGGGCAGATCCCAGCACCGGCTGACCTGCCTGCCAGCCGATGACCCCCTCACCCCTACAGCCTGCCTGCTGAAAAGCAAAACTGCAGGGATGACGGTGGATGGAGCCACACTGGTCGGGGGCCTCTGCGTGGCTTCCTCATCACCTGGAAGCAGGCATGCTCCGTCATCCCCCGAGCTGGGCTTACCATTACCATGCCTGGTCCAAGATCCCTTATGGGGATCCCCATCTATGAGAAAACAGTGCCCGCATGCCCTGTTTTCTCCCCAGGGGATCGGTGCCCAACGCCCAAACCGCCAAATAAAGTTATGACAAAATGACTTAGTTACGACCCAACAAATTGTTTCGACCATGCTCATCGTGAGACATGCACTGATACATTATCAAAACAACAACTTAACTCACCCTATTCTAACAGAAAACTGACTACCTAAATTGAACACTCAAACCTCACGAATAACACAAACACTTTATACAGTGGAGGGTGGGCGGGGAATCGGAGCTGTTTGGAGCCGACTGCCAGAGGATGGGGGCCAGCCCTTCCCTATATAGAGGAAGGGAGGACCTGAGGGAGAACTTCTCCTCTCAGGTCAGGCAACAGCTCCCATCCTCATTCAAATCGGCCGGCTTGATTGGTCAGTCGTGCCAATCCAAACCGTACCGCGTGGCTTGCAGCCAGTGCACACAGCTGAGTTGGGCCGGCCCGGGAACGCCGCCCCTGCTGCATCCCCTGTCCTGCGGGCCTGCAAACGCCGGCCCCGGTGAGTACAAGGCCAGGGGCTTCTGAATGTTTCCGCTGTGTTTTCCTAATAAGGGCATACAAAGCTGTGTTCTTTGGGGGAAGATGGAAGAGAGACTCTGGGTTTTCTTGACTGAATGCAGGATTCTAATCTGGAAAGCTGGGTTTGATTCCCCACTCCTCCTCTTGAAGCCAGCTTGGGTCAGTCCACAGCGTATGTTCTTTAGCTGTCCATTTTATACGGGGGATCATCTTAGATTTATTACCCCATTATTTGATATGATCCCTGGTCGTATAATCATCAGTAAAGCAAGGCTTCATTAGTTTTTATCTGATAAAAATGTTACAATTACATGCCAAATTGCTAAATTCTGCGCACTAATTCTTAAATTATGGGATTTGCATCTTAAAAGTTTGTAAAATCGTTTCTTTTTCTTTTTAATTGTATTTTCTTTTTTAGTAATCAGTATGCTGATCTTAGGGAGTGTAATAAACATAAACAAACAGTCACAGCTCTCTCAGAGCTCTCTCAACTCCACTCACCTCACAGAGCGATTGTCCTGAGGATAACAACACTTTGTAAACCGCTCTGAGTGGGTGTTAAGTTGTCCTGAAGGGTGGTATATAAATCAAATGTTGTTGTTGTTGTTGTTATACTACTACTACTACTACTACTACTACTACTACTACTACTACTACTACTACTACTACTACCACCACTACATCATGCATATGTGATCCTGAAGCATATGGGTCAGAACTTAGAGTCAGAAGCTGATTTTGCATACTACAGCTTGCCCATTTCAAGGTTTATCAAACGGAGAAATACCATACCGTTTGTAGGTTTGTGTCAAAGTACAGTGATTATAGCATTTCATAATATATTATTCCTTTCTTACTGTTCTTCTTAAATATAGTTTTTATTCGGTGTGTGAGGTGTTCATTGAAATATTTTTACTCGGGGCTTGCTCTTCCTCATTCTTCCCTGATTTATTATATAATTTGTAACTTGCCTTCTGTCTTGCTTCCTCCTGCCACTTCTGGGTCTTTGGAGCCCAGGTTTGTTTGTTTTTTTATTTAAACCCCCCCCCCTTCAGTTTTATTTGCTTCATTAGTTCTTTATTAGGTATTTCAGTGTGTGACTTGCTGTGATTGAGTGTTGCCTCAGCGTGTCTTTGTCATATGAAACCCTTCCGACCACCCTCCACCACCACTGAAGTTGCTGTGGTTCTTTGGGAATTACAATTAATTTGGGATTTATCTGTCTTGTGTCACTCAGTTTGCTTTGTATATCTGGGTGTCCCACTCAAGCATGCACTTAAATAAATTAATCACACACAGTTTGGTAATAAAAATATATTTTATACACACATTACAGCATTTCTGACATCTGCACACAAGCACAGCACATCCTAACTGGGAAGGGAATCTTCCTGCTCTGGTGGGAAGAATGTGCAGCATGGTGGGGGCAGATCTGGGAGAGGGAGAGGAAGGGGTAGTTTTGAAAAAGCAGCAGCCAACAGTAGTAGCAGTCTACCAGGCACTGGAAGTCCCCCTGCAAGCTCAAGCTACTGTTCTTCAAGCTAACTGGCTGCAGTGTCACTTCCACAAGCTGCCCTATATGTTACAGTTTCCTATCAATTCTCCCATAGACTTAAATGTTAAACATGGGCCCCTTTCACTGCCTCAGAAAGGGGGACTTTTATTCTATCTGTCTGATATTTGGCACAGTAGATGTCCTAGGGGACTACTTCAATCCCTGTGAGTTTTACCCAATTCCAATAGAAAACCATGAAGGTTCAGACCCAAGAAGGGGTGGGAATCTTCCATTGAAATCAATGGGAAATAATAACGAAACAGAATTATAAAGATGAAACAACAATAATGAAAGATATAATGAAACAAAACCATAAGAAACAACCCAATAATGACACAGTCCGATTGGGTATTAATAATAAAGAGGAAAGAAATGAAACAAACTCCCCTGCACAAGTCTATTAAAGACTAACATTTTCCCCCCCAAAAGTAAATTTTCATAGACAACAACCCACTTCGTCAAGCAAAATAGCCTCTAATTCACAGAAGTGAATGCTGGAATACATTCATGTTTAAAATGTCTCTAGACTCCTGATTATTTTTACTGCAATAGCTACCCCTCTGAAATTAAATTCTAAATTAATGTATAATATGTATATAAAGAAAAAGCATACAAGTGTCCATGTGCTCAAACATCCTGCAGGTTCGTCAACAAAAATTCTTTGAATAAACCAAGCCTTAACATAAAACTTGAAGCAGCATGTGACATTATTACTGGTAACATCCTAGAATTTGATGACCAACTAGAAAGATAAATAAACTCAGTATTGATAAGTACAAGTGTTGGTGTTCTTCACTTAACATTTTTGTTTGTGTATTTCAAGTCCAGAATGAGAAGAACAACTTATTGACTGATTGACCTATTTGCTTTGTTTGTATACAGATCACTTGGTTCTCCTCACCACTTGAGAGCCCATTTCTCCATTCCTGAACTTCTGACATAATAAAGATGCTGCCTAAATTAGCAATTCTACCTAGAAACAGCTAAGCAAAGCATATGGCCTACAACTTAGCTGCATCCCCTCTTTTCCAATCTGGAGAATTCACTTAAAGTATAATTAGAAACACAGTATGGCATGATATTGTGTTATGGCACTACTTAAAGAAATGGTGACAAGTCATTACCAGTAACAGGAAACAGGACTTTTGTTACGCACTTCTAAACATCTGTTGCATAAAACATAATTTGCTCACTTATGCACACTGTATGTCCTGTGAGTCAATTAAAAATGATTTTTGAATGCAAATGACTCCAACATCATCTAAAATCAGAATGTTTCCTAAACTGGGTTGTTCCAAATATTTCTATCAAATTACTCCAATGAGTATCAGCATACTGATTCTGGAAACAGCATCCAGTGGAGAATAGTTCAGTAGCACATGTTACCAGAATGGAAAGATTAACAAAAAGTTAGATTGTGCATGAACCATCGTGTCTGATCACCAGGAAGAATATTAAAGGAAGCATTTTAATATGTAGTTAAAGGAACATGAATGCATAAGAACATATGTTGTTTTACCTAATTTTGATCAGCTTAAAAGTAAAAATGTCTATATGCTTTCAATTGAGTTTAACACACCATCTGGTTTCATTATTCCTTAGGTACAATGCTATAAAGTTAATAGCAACGATGCTGGTAAGTCGTCAGATAAATGTTCCATTGTAATATTAGACTTTCAAAGTGGGAGGGGGTAAATGCATTGACTGTGGGGTTAATGTAATAATCTTTTGTCTATGTTGCATTACAGCTATTGCTCTACAGATGTTGCTTCCAGACTGTCACCTATATAACGAAGTTTATCTATACAAGTTTAATTCAATGTATTATTTAACCATTTTAAGCTAAAAAAAATCATTGATGCAAGGTGGTTTCAATTCACTTTATATTAATTTTATTGTCAAAGCTATAAGGTTATGCAATGGATTAAGAATGTTAAATACAATAAAGTATTTTAGCACAAACTAAGAAGACATGCATTCACAGTGTAACAAAACAATGTTGGGACAATTGTCCACATTTTTTTACTTGATTTTTACGCAGTTTTTATTTGTGGATGCTTTAGATGCCCTGAAACTCTGCCATATGTTGAAGACTTAAGGAAAGGAAAAGGTCTGTCCCCTCTCCATGTGGAAGCTGAAGCACCATCAAAAGGCCTTGTTACTGCTTCCTCCTTTCCAATTGCTGCATATGAAATGAGCAAGTGAAAGTGAAGGTAGTATCTCAGTCATTAATTCTTACGTTATTGGCATACAATAGGACAAGGTCTATTTCTGTACTTGTGCGAGAACCAGCATATTAATCCACCAGTGTGGTGTAGTGACTGGAGTGTCAGACTAGGATCTGGGACAGTCAGGTTCAAACCCTCGCTGTGAGTCTCTCTACACAAGACATCTTACCCAGGGACGCTCAAGTGGAGGGAGACACAATGTTAGCCAGGAGTAATAAAATAACATTTGATTTATATACCGCCCTTCAAGATGACCTAACATTCACTCAGAGCGGTTTACAAAGTATCTCATTATTATCCCCACAACAAAACACCCTGTAAGGTGGGTGGGGCTGAGAGAGTTCCAGTGAGCTGTGACTGACCCAAGGTCACCCAGCTGGCTTCAAGTGGAGGAGAGGGGAATCAAACTTGGTTCTCCAGATTAGAGTCCTATGTTCTTAACCACTACACCAAACTGGCTCCAAACTGGGAAGTGTAGTTTAAAAAGACAGAGCTGGTGGAAATCACTCCTCAGAGGGTTTGTTAATTTCATCTTCACATCCCCAAAGGCTCTGTCAATTTCACCCCCCTTTTAAACCTACGCTTCCTGGCTAACATTGCGTCTCCCTACACTTGAGCATCCTCATGTAAGATGCTTAGTGGGTGACCTTGAGGCACTCACACATACTCAGCCCAACCTACTTCATGGAGTTGTGAAGATAAAATGGAAGAGAGAAGAATGATGTAAATCACTTTATCTACCCAGTCAGGAGAAAGGCAGGGTAGAAATGAAGTAAAAATAGATCAGTAAAACAAACAAAAAAATCCCGAGAGCTAGCTCTGAGGACACTTGAACCAGCTCACATTTTAAGATCTGCTTTATGTGCCTCATAAAGCGAGAAAAGCACTCATGATCAGGGCTCATTTGGAGGTGGAACGCACCAAAATGGCATTCCGGTAGATCTGAAAAGAGGTCACATGGGTTTTGGCCCCACCCACATGATTCCTTTTACTCCGAATGCAAGCCGAGTGGGGCTGGGCTCCAAAAGTTGCTTGGATTCATTCTGCTCTGCTGCTTTACTTTCATTTGTGTCTTGTGAGGGGGGGGAGAGAGAGAAAATGAGTGAGTGAGTGAGTGAGTGAGTGAGTGAGTGAGTGAGTGAGTGAGTGAGTGAGTGAGTGAGTGAGTGAGTGAGTGAGTGAGTGCAAGCCGAGTGGGGCTGGGCTCCAAAGGAAAGTAAGCTGCTTGGATTCATTCTGCTTTATTTTCATTTGTGACTTGTGAGAGAGAGTGAGTGCGCGGGTGCAAGCAGGGGGGGCTCTCCAGAGGAGGGTAAGCTGCTTTGAGTTCATTCTGCTTTAAGGAAATACCTGGAGATTTTTGCGGATAGAGGCCTGAGGGGTGGATGTTGCCTTCTGACGCACTTCCGGTGATGTCAGGGGGTGTGGCATATGCTAATGAGTTATGATAATGAGTCCCTGCAGTTCTTTTTCTAGGAAATGACTCCTGCTTGTGATCAAACTTTTTTCTCGAGTGGTACCTCAACTGTGGAATTTCCTCCTCACATCAGTTTGTTTTGCAAATTCTAGCCACCAGACAAAGCTGCCTTACTCCGAGTCAGATCACTGGTCTGTCAGCATTAACTACTCTGACTTACAACAGCTGTCCATGGTCAAAGGCAAAAGCCTTTCACATCATCTACTAGCTAATCATTTTAACTGGAGATGCTGGGGACTTAACCTGAGCCTTTCAGCAAGTAAAGCAGATACTCTACCCCTGAGCAATGGATCCCCCACTCCTACCCTTTGCCTCCCGCCACCACTCACCTGGCCAGGACAGGGAAGGGTGGGGAAACAGATCTTCCGGGTGTGCTCCCGGGGAGAACAATGACATTGTACCCAGGAGCATGAATGCACTTCACAGCGGGCTGATTTGGACCTCAAACTTGCTGAATCAGATCCGGTTGGGGCCCAAATCGGCCCAGTGAGGAACATATGCATGCTTCCAGGGTGGTGCGATGTCACTCCTGGAACTGACATCATCATGGCGCCCTGGGAGAGCACACGTGCAAGGTGCAAAGAAAAAGTTGAGTGCCAGGTCCCCCCTCCCACCAGGAGGGTAAGGGGACCTGGTAACCCTCCCCCTCTCCCAAACACATTTTTTTCCTAGGCCTTTTGCAAGTTCTGTACATTCTGTTTGGTTTCTTCTTGTCCCCAGTTAGATTAGTTGCATGGTTCCCTCCAAGTATTTTGACAATGTTACTGATTTTTATTATTACTTAGTTGGTTTATAATTTGTTCTTAATTAGGCTTTAGATGGTTTTTTTAAAGGACAATTTAATTACTTGATCTAATGGTTTATTGTGAATCTCTTAAGATTTTGTTACTATTTACTGTTTAAGTATTTGTATTGGAAGCCAGCTCAAGACTTGTAGGGAGTAAATAAATACATTTATGCCAGTGTGACCCAACTCTAATAAAATAAATAAATGCCCCTTCCATCTGTTTTGCTACATAGATTCCAGAGCAGACTGAATGTTTCCTTCATGGGAATGTTCTTGCAACCAACAGCAATCTTTGCAATCTTGACTTAGGGTGTTATTAAATGATACATGAAATTCATTTCAGGTGGGAGATTCTGCATATTGACAGTTCTCAAGCACCACTGATGTCCTCAGCCAAAACGTATTCCTCCCAAAATAACAATGAGTTGGAAAAAATGACTCCCATCCATGGAGAGTCTCCTTACACTTCAGCAATGCTCCTCACAGTGGAAGAGAACCAAATGATCCAACCAGTTAGGCTTTAAAATTACAGATCATTAATCAGTCCATGTGTCTTTCAACATATATTGCATGTTGGGCAGAATAATTCCATAGTAATACTTTTTCCAGCTAAAATCAGTTCTAAATGACTAAAACATTCTTGTTTTCAAGGCACCTGAACTCCTATGTAAAGAGTCTGGAAAATAAAAAATAATAAAAGGAAAGATGGGTACAATTTCATATACTTTAGGTAACCTTCTGTAGAGTCTAAGCAAACCTTTATTTCATCTCAAGGAATAAGTTTGCTAATAGGGTGCTAGCAGCTACTTGAAAAAAACATTCAGAGATTTTTTTTTAAAAAAATAAACCAATTTCCAAATGCATACTTTAATTGATTAAACAGTTGGACTGTTCAAAGATTATCTGCCAAATATTTAAAAAGTAGAAAATAGACACTGGCAAGATTAAGTCACTAAGATGCCAGGTTTTACAAGCTCAGGAAGAAGTGAGACAAAGATTGCATGTGTGTGTATAGATTCATGAGTCACAGAGGAAAAAAGTGAACCAAGTAAGTGTAAGAGCTCCAACGATGAAACAGTCCAGTTATCAGTTCCTAGGTGAAAGGTAGTGAAAATGTGCATCAACCTAGGAACTGAATCAGAAAGAAAGTGACAAGAAATTAAGGTCTCAGAAGACGTCACTTAACTATTAGCCATTGCTAAATTATAGTGCAAATAAAGAGAAAAGGATTACTTGGTGACCAAACCGTCAAGAAAAGAATCAATTCTAAAGGAAGTTTGGGGGGCTTTTTTTTTTGCTCTGTATATTTAAAAACAGTTAAATATATAGTTATGCCTTTAAGTAGAAACGGTTAGCATTAAAAATAGTTCCTTCAGGACTATCTGGTGGAAGACAGGAGGGGAGAGTTGGCTTTGGGAGACAGAACGATGACTGGTGGAAGGTTTATGCAGCATTTCTATAAATACTGTGCATTTGCCAGGTCAAGGTTACTCTACTTTTCTTTAGGTTCCCCCACCCACCCACCCTTTTTCTAACACTCATCCCCCTGCCGGTTTGCTGCAGCACCAAGAGAAAACATTTGTGCAGCAAGAGTCTTGTTACGTAACTGTATTTAGAGAGTCAGTTTTGTTGTTTTAGTGCTTTTGAACCCTCATGGAACTGTATTATTGTTGGAAATCTCTTATTAAAATTCTTTTTTGATAAAACTTTCTTTGCTATATGGTACTTGCTGTGAGGTTGCTGGTCTAAACCCAGGATATTTTAAAGTGTCTTTAACAACAAAAAGGTAGCAGCCCTCTCAGATTAAGGCAAGTTAGCCTCGACACAACCTTAAGCAGATCTACTTAGACTCCTACTCAGAATTACGCAGCAGGGCATGCCCCAAGGAAAATGTCCTCATGATTGCTCTGTTGATTTCCCAATAGAAAAGCCGCTAATTTAGGATTCCTTATTTCTTCAGGAATTTGTTGCCTCCAGCTCCAACCTCCTGCTCTTAAGAAACTGAGAAGTAGGGGAAAAAATAGCCTCAATAATGATGTTCTAGGAATTTCCCTTAGTCTCTATGGTTTTTATCAGAAAAGTTAGAGAAATTTCTAGAACATCACCCAGAAGTGACATCGCATCCTGTCCAAACCACCCTCCCTGTCCACCCTCCTATCTCCCAAGCAGTGTTGGGAACTCTACACTAACTAGGCACAGTCGTCTGCCCTACTGCTATTAAGAAGCTTCACTTTTGGATTTAATCTAAAAAAACCAAGATGGAAGCAGTGTCTGCTTAGCTAAGTGGGGCTACAGCTCATTGGCAGAGCATCTCCTTTTCATGTGGAAGGCCCCTGGTTCAATTCTTCAGCCTTTCCAGATAAAAGGATTAGGTAGCAAGTGATATGCAAGACCTCTCCCTGGGACCCTGCTGAGCAGCGGTCCAGTACTGGCCTTGACAGATAGATTAAAAAAATCACTTCAATCGTTCTTGAGACTATTGCTTCATACACAGAGAGAAAGAATATCAAAACAAAGCAAATGGGTTACAGATTGCCTTGGCTTATCTAATGAATAAGCATAATTGTGGTTATGCACTTGATTCTGAAAAACGTATCAAGCAAAACCACAAAAGATACAGTGGTTAGGTAATATAAAGAGTTGGGATCAGGAACTCCAACTGTAACAGACAGGAAATGGGTCAGGATGAGTCAGGTCTAAGAAAAGAAGTAGAGGCAAAGAGGTCACAACCCAATTAAAATAGCACAGTCCTTGCCCACTGTGTGGCCTATCAAAATCTACTAAGTGAACCATCATTACACAGAAAGCCTCTCTTACCGATGTTAAGGAATTAAGCCACATGCTGGCTTGTCAAGCAGGAAAAAAAATTAGCTGCCTTTAACTAACTAGAGGGAACCAAACAGGACGTAACTATAGAACCCACCGTGCACCCATGATAGGACTGGGATCCTGGTAATTGTGCTTTATATATTTCATTTATAATAAAAGATTCAACAGTCACTTTATTTTTATGTAAAACAGTAATCCCTAATAGGAGTGTGCATAACCAAAAAAACAAGCCAGACTTGCACACAGAACTTACTGGTTTGGCTCATTAAAGCAGCTACCGGAACACTGAACCAAATCTGGGAACCGAACTGTAATGAGTCCCCCCTGCCAAAAAGTTTGTGTGTTTCATTTTGGTTAGTGCCTTCCAGTAGCAGGGAGGCCCTGGGCTCACCTCGCAGGGCAGCAGCTTCTTCTCCTGAACTGTGCCCATCAGATTCCAAGTGGGGCGAGGTCTTACATTATTAGTTCACTCTCTTGGTGGAAAGAGGGAATGAGAGCAATGCATGCGCCACCAGTGCTTTTCCCATCCACCATCCCGTAGCTACCCGGGAAATCACATTCTCTCCCTCCCTGCCAATCAGGTCCTTGCAAGGGGAGACCTCTCCCCTGCCCTCCTATCAGCTTTGGCAGGGCTTTTTTCTGGGAAAAGAGGTGGTGGAACTCAGTGGGTTGCCAGCACAGGGGGCAACTCTTGGTGGGAGGTGGTGCCCGTGGTACCACATGTGCGTGCACAAAGTGCATGCATGCTGCCAGGGCCAATGACGTCACTTTGGGTCAGCTGGAAGAGGGGGGGGAGTTTTTTAAAGTTTAAATCGCCCTTGGCAAAAATGGTCACATGATTGGTGGCCCCGCCCCAATCTCCAGATAGAGGGGAATTTAGATTGCCCTCCGTGCCACTCCAGTGGTGCAGAGGGCAATCTAAACTCCCCTTTGTCTGCAAATCAGGGGGCAGGGCCACCAACCATGTGACCATTTTAAAGAGGTTCTGGAACTCCGTTCCACCATGTTACAGCTGAAAAAAAGCCCTGAGCTTCGGAAACATTAAGAGGGGAGACTTCTCTGATAGGCTGCAATTCGAAAGACATTTCCCTAGGAGTATGCACTATTGAATAACATGGGACTTATGTCTGAGTAGACCTATTTAGGATGGCTTCCATAGTCTTTTAGGGGTCTCTCTTTTTCTGAGTCAAATGCATACCTATTCCTCCCCTTTCAAAAACAACCCTGCCTGCCCGCACAGCAAAAGGAAAACATATGGGGAAAACATAGGCATGTTGGGGGAAATTCAGCCAATCATGCCAAATGCCTGCCCTTGGGCGATGGAGAAGATTGGCAGTGAGAATGCCTCATTTTGCAGTGGAATGCTGAGCAACAAAAGGAAGATTTGGATTCACCTGCCATTGTGAGAAACAAGCACTAGGAAACATGAAGCCAACAGGCTACAGCAGAATGCAAAAGTAGTAAGTTACTGGCACTATAGAAAAAGAAAAAAGTGAACAGGAAGCAGGTTTATTTTTTAATGTTGCTAGACTGTAATTGTTGAAGCGCTCTCCTCTATAGGAATCCCCCGCTGCTCCACCCACAAATATTAATCTTCTATGGGACTGTTGCTGTATGTTTTTGTGCTTGAGGAAAAATTCAGTGGATCAATGGTTTAGACTAGGACTAATGGTTGATGCTGTGGTTGGTTTAGAGTAAAGACAGCTGCCCCAAAGACTCATCCCCCCCCGCCAAAGAACATAGTGCATTTGTGCATGTGCATCCAACATGCATGCAATGGATCAAAATGGAAAAACCGAATGTATGAGTTCCGAGATGGCACCAGCCAACCTGCAACAAAAAAGTAACAGAACAGAATTATTCAGGAACCCCCTAGAACCAAAACTGAAATGAAACTTACTTGGTGCACACCCCTATTCTCTAATGCAACACACATGGAAGACATGGTGTCCAATTCCTTCTTCCCTCGAAGCAAAGATGCAATCTTGGCTTTCCTTCATCTCATTAGAGAAGATGCTTCAGGAATGGGATCTGATGACCTGCTGGTCCGCGAACCATCATGAATTTTGGTCCATGCCCACCTCTATTCAGAAGTCCCCAGGAGGCATTATCTCTGTATCTGCAGGAAGCCCCATTTGGAAATAGCTGCTTCCATCATTAAGACGATACCTGACTTAGGACTCACAACCTTCTGTAATTGCCCTCTAATATTTTGCTGTTTTATAAAAATAAACTGCTGTAACTTTAACCCAGCTCCTCCTTACACTAACTTATACCTCAGGTGGGCCCTGGTCACAACCAACAATCTTTTTCCCCCTCCACACAGAGTCTTAGGTGTTCTCTACTTTACCCAGATGTTTACCTCAAGAACACTTTCCTTTTTTTTATTTATGTGGCCTATATATATTTGTCTCCCTGACTCACTCAAAAGGTTTTTGCTGCTATCAAAGACTTTCATGTTAGACCTCCTTGGTTTAACTGAAAATATAGGAAGGCTTGCTATAAACGGTAGTTCAACAGAACAGTCAGCACATGAGGTTTGAAAAGATTCTTTTTTTTTTTAAATAAGAGTAGAATTTTTTTATAAGTACATAAGCGTGATGGTTGTAGAGTTTTGATATGTGTATTGGTTTCAGAACAGTTCTTAAGCTTTGTGCTTTCAAAAACAATGATCTCTTCTTAAAAGTTTATTTACAGACACAGTTACACAGTCTAATTTTCCACACAGGTCTTCACTAGCAGACTTTCTCAGCCACACAGACATAGGCCGTTTCCACATGCTGTTAAAGCAATGGGCTACTTACTGAATGCTGGCGTGTGTTTTTTCACAGATTCCAGACACCTCGTTTCAAAGCAGAAGCAGGCCGTTTGGCTTTCATTTGTTCCGCATCCTTTACCCGGCTCAGGAAAGAGCGGGAAATCCCGTTCTCACAAAAGACGCTGGACAAACGAAAGCCAAACTGCCTGCTTCTGCTTTGAAATAGGAGGCATCTGGAATCTGTGGAAAAATCTGCCAGCATTCAGTAAGTAGCCCGTCGCTTTAACAGCATGTGGAAACAGCCATAGATTAATTCAGGCCTTTCCACACAGCTTGCCTGACCTAGACTGAGTAATTTCTCTCTCAGATACACACAGACTGCCTGAGGAGCACACACAGTTTGCTTGACTTAAGACAGAATTAGGCTTTCAGGCTTCCACACTGTTTGCCTGTTAGTGAGAATCCTTTCTCTAAGACACCAAAAGACTGAATTAATCAGAATCTCCTGGTTGGTTAACCTTCTTTCAGAAATACACATGCACAGACTCACTCTCAGGCTCTGCTCAGTTTCTTTCTCTCACCACTCTGACTAAAACTTCAGTTCTCTCCACCCACTAGGGTACAGATATCAGTCAATCAGATCAGACTCCATCTAACCCCCTCCTTCTTTTCTCAGAAGTTTACATTTAAACTCACAGTAAAAAAAAATTAAAATTCCACATTAGCAAGCAGAAATAAAATCCAAATTAAATACATTACATGCAAAACATTACACCCTCCATTGCAGCCATGTTGTGACTAGACATGGGCACGAACCAAAAAACAAACAAACAACAAACTAGGGGAACCATGAACTGGCACGGAACTGGCCCAGTTACAAACCAGTTTGTGGTTTGTGGGGTTTAAATACCCCTTTCCGGCTGCTTAGCAGCGGCAGGGAAAAGGGCATTTAACAGTTTAAAGGGCTCTTTCCTGCCTTGCAAGTGGCAGGTCCCTTTAAACTATCAGCCGGTGGCAGGGCCCTTTAAACTGCCCAAACCCCAGCCCACAAATGGGGGCCGTGCAGCCATTTGAGGGGCGGCAAGGCCGTTTTCGGCCTCCTCCATCCCTCTGCGGGCCTCCTCTACCACTCTGCGGGCCCGCAGAGGGATGGAGGCCAAAAACCCATGGTAGCCATTTTAGGGGCGGCAAGGCCGTTTTCAGCCTCCTCCGCCCCTCTGCAGGCCTGTGCAGGGGCAGAGGAGGCTGAAAATGGCCTTGCCTCCCCTCACAGAAGGAGGGGGAGGAAGCCATGGGCTGCTGGAGTCATCAAGGTAAGTGTGGGGCTAGGGGTGGGGGGCTGGGGTTTGTGGGCCATTTAAAGGGCCCTGCTGCTTGCAAGTGGCAGGTCCCTTTAAACTATCAGCTAGCAGGCAGCAAGGGGGGGATCCCCCGCTGCCACCTGATAGTTTAAAGGGACCTGCCACTTGCAAGCTGCAGGAAAATTTAAATGGACATTTCCTCGGGGAAATGGCCATTTAAACTGTCCCTTTCCCAATATGCCCAAAATGAACCCAAACCAGTAACCAGTTCGTAGAAGTTCGTAGAAAGGAGCTTCCATGAGCTGTGGTTCGCGAACCACGAACCGGCCTGGTTCATGCATTTTTGGGGGGGGTCGTGAATTGATGCATGCCCATCTCTAGTTGTGACTGGTCCAATTTCCCACAACAGTGATTTAGCAGGGGTATTCACTATTCTTTCTCAAAATTCCAAAAGGGCCCACAGGCTCAACTAATAAAATATAATGTAAAATATATTCTTATAGCAATGTAAAATATAATCTTATACAATAGAACAACTAACTCAAAATCGTACTATGTGGAAAAATGTAAATTTCTCCTGGCTCGAGTGTCATGTATTCAAGTCAACTAGGCATGAATCTACTTCTGGCCACAGCCAATTACAGGCAACACATACCTTGCTGGATCAGACTGAGGTTCACCTAATCCAGCATTTTGTTTCCACTAGTGATCAACCAGAACAAGAGATGATAGCAAAAAAATCCTGGGGGTGCCAGAAGAGCAAAACCCTCTTCACTTTCAAGTTTCTATACCAAGAACTCAGAATCAGTTCCCCAGGATGAAATAGCAGCTTCAGAGAGTGACTGTATAGAATCACATCCCTGCTGAGATCTCACCCCTCCCCAAACTTCATCCCCCCCAGCAGGATTTGAATCCAGAGGCACCTTAGAGTACAACAAGTTTTTCAGAGTGGAAGCTTTTGAAAGTCGGAGCTCCCTTTTTCAGACACCAAAACTCCTCTCTCCAGAGCGGGGGATAGTTTGGGAAAAATTTGTGCCCCCAAATCTCCAGTAATTTCCCCAGGCTGGAGTTGCTCACGTTGCAACTTGCAGAGAGCCACATTTGCAATTACTATCTAACAACAGAGCCACCTGACTACTGTATGTCCTATGTGCCACCCCAACCAAATGCAGAGTAGCTCAGAAGAGCAAGCTGGCCACAGAGAATAGAGTGTTAAAACTGTAGCTACTCATGAAGTGAGCAAGATGGTCATAGTGGCATGGTGATGATTTCACTCCCCTTTCTCTGTCATGTCTGAGCTCCATCCATGGCAATTTTGATTCTGTTGTGCTGAACGTAATGCATTCTGCTGTAACTTAATATCACTTTGCCAGCATCATAACAATTTCTTTCTCAGGCTTTCACAGGTGTTTATCTGTTGGACTGCAACAGCTTCCCGTGTTTATGACCTTGTATTCCTTCTGAGACTATGATATGTCTTACTTCTTAGTAACTCGACTGATATCACAAATATGTGGAACGTTCTCACACCAGGAGAGCGCCAAAGTTTTGTTTATGGTTGGAAGGAGGGGGGAAAGGAACAAACTTTATGTTAAAATAGAAGTTTCTATCATATGATGGCATTCCTATCAACTTCTACTCGTGCTGCTTAGATGTCTACCTTGCTTCTACGTAGTCCTATGGACCTATATACGGAAATGATCTGATTTCTGAATAAAAGCCATTTGACCAAGAACCTGTGTCTTGCTGCAATGGTCCAGGGATCTATCTGCTGTATCCTGTCATCCATAGTCTGACATCTTCCATGATCACCTTGCTCTCCTCCAGCAGCAGCTTTGGCAAACTCTTGAAAGCCATTGTGTGCTGGAAGGAGATGACAGGGACTGTGGAGAAGGCGGGGGGATGGATGGGTCTTTCATTTCCATCCTTGGTATGTGGCCTGCAGCTAGCTGTTTCAAAGTGGGAGCCACCTGCCAATCACCAGCCCTTCAAGGCAATGGCCTTGTTCAATTTCTGGGAACATGGAGTATGTTCCATATGGAACAATAACCAGAAAAGCCACAGGTAGCGTAGCAAAGAGCCACATGAAGCTACCATGCCACTGAGTACCATTCATCTAAGAACTGGTTCTCAATAAATTCAAGAGCTCAGGTTAAAGTATCTACACATGTGAAATGGCACAGAAGACTAGAACTAATCTTTTGAAACACAGGCTCTGATGTTATAATAGTGCCTTCTACTACAGTTTTATTACAAAGAAGATAAATATTCATCTTTCCTGCATTCATAATAAACAAACCTTTTAAAAAAACTGTTAAGGGGGAATTAAACACATTTCCTAGCTGTAAAATTAGAAATGAGATACTGTATCCTCTTACCCTTTGACATATGGTCCCAAACAGTAAACTGAACTAAGAAGTGAAATTGCAAACATTAACAGAAGTGTAAGACATTCCTGGAAAAACTGTTCTCCAGCACATGCCATACATGGTGCACAGTTCTAAGATTCTTTCAGAATACATTTACGGGTCTTACCAAATGCAATTTGGTTAAGATGACCCATGCAGGAAGATGGGAGACTTTAAACTCTTTCCTATTGGACTGTAGTCAATTTCTTCACTAAAAACTGACACCTCAAAGTAGCATTTATCTCTGCTGGGGAAATCTAAAAGGTCCACAAAGATTTCTCCAGTGGGACTGAAGCAGCTGGGAAGTGGTGATCTTCATTACGAAAATCACACATGGGGAGAAGGTTATACTCTTTCTTCTCTCCCCATCCCCCACCAAGCAGACTTCTTTCTTCAAATCACAGCATTTTTTTTGCAAAAACAGAAAATCTTCATAATAAAAAACCCATACAATTATTTTTAATGTGTAGTTCAACTCTGGTACACTGTTCGAAATGTTAGGTTTCTGACATTATTGGTTATGTAATTAACTTAAGAGCTTGCTCAACATTACTAAAATAATAATGCTGTTACACAAGAAGTTAGCAGCAATCTCTCTGCCTATCATGGAGATAAATATATCATAACTAAGGAATTGCTGAGAGAGGAACCAAACAAATTGTTCTATCCTCCCCTTTAGAAGAATGAAAGTACACATACAATGAAGGAATTTAAAATTATAGTTCAGATTTTCCTTTAACAATTATAAAATAGGTGGTTGTTGTGGGTTTTCCAGGCTGTATTGCCGTGGTCTTGGCATTGTAGTTCCTGACGTTTCGCCAGCAGCTGTGGCTGGCATCTTCAGAGGTGTAGCACCAAAAGACACAGATCTCTCAGTGTCACAGTGTGGAAAAGATGTTGGCAGGTCATTTATATCTACTCAGGAGGGGTGGGGTTGAGCTGAGTCATCCTGTAAGAGTTTCCCAGGGTGTGGAATGCTAATGGAGGGAGGCTTCATTGTATCCTGAGGAGGTTCTTTTGCATATGGATTGGTGTTTGATGTGCTAATCTTCTCTGCCGGGCTATTGTCGGGTGTAGAGTGTTTTATTAGACTGGTGTTTTTCAGAACTGGAAACCATGCTCTGTTCATTCTTAAGGTTTCTTCTTTCCTGTTGAAGTTTTGCTTATGCTTGTGAATTTCAATGGCTTCCCTGTGCAGTCTGACAAAGTAGTTGGAAGTGTTGTTCAGTATTTTGGTGTCCTGGAATAAGATACTGTGCCCTGTTTGCGTTAGGCTATGTTCAGCCACTGCTGATTTTTCAGGTTGTCCAAGTCTGCAGTGTCTTTCATGTTCTTTTATTCTTGTCTGGATGCTATGCTTTGTGGTCCCGATGTAAACTTGTCCACAGCTGCAGGGTATACGGTATACTCCTGCAGAGGTGAGGGGGTCTCTACTGTCTTTTGCTGATTGTAGCATCTGTTGTATTTTTTGGGTGGGTCTGAATACTGCTTGAAGGGTATGCTTTTTCATAAGCTTTCCCATCTGATCAGTAATTCCTTTGATATATGGCAAAAACACTTTTCCTGTAGGAGACTGTTTTTCCTTGGTTGTTTGATTCATCCTGGGTTTGATTGCTCTTCGGATTTCATTTCTGGAGTAGCCATTTGCCTGAAGTGCGTGGTTTAGATGATTAATTTCCTCATTGAGAAAGTGCAGCTCACATATCCGTCTTGCACGATCCACTAATGTTTTCATTATGCCTCCTTTCTGTCGGGGGTGGTGATTGGAGTTTTTGTGTAAGTACCGATCAGTGTGAGTTGGTTTCCTGTAGACATCAGGAACTACAATGCCAAGACCACGGCAATACAGCCCGGAAAACCCACAACAACCATCATTCTCCGGCTGTGAAAGCCTTCGACAATACATCAATTATAAAATAGAATGCAAAATTTTATGGACTTAAAAACGCCATAAAAATTTGCATTCTATTTTATAGAATGCACATTCTATTTTAATTTATAGAATGCACATGAATCAATGAAACTGAAAAACAAAGTTCAGAAGAATGAAATGACTAGCAGGTAGGATAAGGAGCTTTGCGGGGTGGGGGAGGATGCAGTTTGACACTAGTAATCAAAACGAAAATTAGGTAATCAATATTTTGATACTATATTTTAACAAAGATTGCCAAGAATTCTGAAGCAGTTCTTCCTTTATCTTTGAAACAGCTGCAGCTTTGTATGTGTGGCTTCACTATTAGTCATCATAAATCAGGAGAAATTGAATGTATTCTCTTCACCACTGTCTGTAACTGAATTAAAGGGAGTCTACTCAACTGTGTACAGGCCATGCCTCATACCTTATCTTGGATGAGCTTTTTCAGAATCCCACAGTGGTATTCTTTCTATTCTAAGCAACAGTAAATCCAGAAGTTGGGATTTTATATTTAAAAGATCCAAGTTGTTACACCAGCTTTCAGCACACTATTGTGCCAAGGTAAATGATTCTCCAAGTATGACTACCTTCCCACTGTATGGCTAACTTTTAGATTCAAAGGAAAATCTGTCAAAAATCTTTCTAGACCACCAGTGAAATCCTAAGTAGAGTTACTCCAGTCTAAGCCCATTGAAATCAATGGGCTTAGACTGGAGTAACTCTGCTTAGGATTTCACTATACATGATTTCTGAAAAGAATTTGTTGTGATTAGTTTTCAGAACCAACCAGCTCAACAGTGTATAGCAAAGATATGTATAGGTAGACAATGAGCCCAAGACACCAAAAACCCAAACAATATTAACAGAAAGAAGATAAAATGTTAAAATGGAATTAAGATTCCAAACAAGCATATACTTTTCTTCTTATTTCACATTTTGTTGCCTTTTGTTGCCCTGACACAACTTAATGACATACAATTAAAAATAAATATTAAAATGTTCATGCTATTCTCTTCCACGTTGTAAAATGAACTGTTACTCATTATTAGATATCCTTGATCCCATAGTTATAGTTAGATATGTCATAAACGTAGATAAAAGAAAAAGAATATAGGTATCTTAAAAATTAAAAGGTGGCATTCTTAGAATCTGGAGCATCAGTTTCCATGGAAGCAAGAATAAGTTTGATCACATAATGAGCTAAATTATCAGCCCTAGATGTTTGGCTTATTATAAGTGGGGGCGGGAATGATTAACTCATAGATGGTGTCATTCATGCACACACAACCCCAAATGCCATCTGGTATGATGGCTTAGTTTCTCATCACATCCCTAAATATGAAAAATACTACGGCTGTCTATATAATTTTCTCCTCTACGTGTGTCATGCAGAAAAGTTATTTATAGAGCTCTTAATCAACATAGAAAAGTTTTTAAAGAGTTCTGTCAAAAGCCAAAAATATAACACAATTTCTAAAAAAAAAAAAAGTATCTTCTTCATCTAGTAGTCTAAAGGCTGGTTTACATATAAATATATATATATAACTTTAGTTTTCTGCCTTGGATCGGTACTGCCTGAATGTATGAGTTGACAGCACTTAACTGCTTTTAAAAAGGTAAAGCAATATGAAACAGACCATCCTCACATGGGGTCATCACTCAATGCTGCAGGCAATGACCATGAATTGTGAAAACATCCACAGCCCTATTGTATCATATGAACAATGCAATATTTAAGAGAGCTCCATCCTTCCACTCCTATTGACTTCAATGGATTTAAAAGGATACAAGTTTTGTTCAGGACTGCAGTGTTAGTGACTGAAGAAAAGATGAAGTGGTATGTTAACAAAAAAGATATACAGGAGTATAGAGGTACACTTTGTAATGCTGATATTCCACAAATCCCAGAGGAATTAGAACAATGAATTATGATCATTCGAGTCTGTGACAACAGAAAGCACACCGTAGAAGAGAGTAGAAAGACAGTCTTTAGACAACCCTAAAGAGAATATTTATGACAACAGTGGAAAACTAAACCAAGCAATACAGCACAATTCAGACAAAAAGCAAACGCATAGTTTAATTGAACTTCCTATGGCTAGTGTCTGAATACAACCTCCTTCACTTAGTACAGGTACTTAAACGTCCACCAAACTAGGATTTAACGCCGTGGTTTGAAGTTGGTAGCCAGAGTTTTAACTATAGTTCCATGTGATGTACAAATGTGGACATTTGGACTTTTTCTATGCTGCTGCTCTTGCACAGCCCAGATTTGCCTACCTACAGAAAAGGAGATAAAGCCAGCATTTTTTTTTTGAGGAAAATCAGATTTAAGCCAGCATTTTTTGAGCAAACCAGAGTCAAATTCTGGGTTTGCAAACTAACCACAGTTCAGATAAATCATAGTTTCCTGTTGTGTCTGAACAAAGTATATGTATGCTATGATATCCATACCCTTTGTAACAAACACACAAGTCATCACAGTATTGCCACCATACATGCAATCACCTGCGTTCAATCCATTCTGAAAAGTTCTTCCTTTTTCACCATAGAGGTATATCACTAACATATCATGATATTAGAGATCCCCAACCTTTCTGAGTACATGGGCCGATTTGGAATTCTGACGCAGGGTGGTGGGCACAAACCCAATGGCAGTTGCAGGAGGTGGAGCCCCCTAACATGCACACACACACGAAGTCCAAGCACAGGGGAGAAGAGGGGTAATTTTAAAAAATAGACTGCGAAAGGAGAGTGAGAGAGAGAATGAAACCCACACTGTGATAGCAGCTGTCACCAACATGTTTTTTTAAAATCTGCATAGGAGATCAGATCTTGCATTGCTAATCAGATGCCCTCCTGGGCAAAAGCTCTACCTGTCCCCACTCACTTCTTAAAAACACTCCGCAGGCACCAAGAAAAGTTTCCACAGACACCACATCAGGGAGCCCTGCTCACAGTGGACTCTATTTTGGTCAAAAGGAGACGTACAAACATTTTAAATAAATAAAATATATATACTGACTTTTATGCAGTTCAGAAACATAATGGAAGTGTACGGTCGAGTTACTTTGATATATATATAATTGTGGCTTTCTGTTGGAACACATTTTGTTTCATGCAAGTACAATAGGAGAATGGAGCAAAAATGGAATTAATTACTTGCAGGTATAATGGCTCAATATACAGTCTCATTTTTTTTTTAAAAAAACAACAACCTTGCTATATTGTCCACATACTCTAACTGACACTGAAGAAAGATATATACTTTGATCTTAAGTATTAAGATAAATCTTTAAAGTAGCATCACTATAAGAATGTTTTATCTGGATTAGCCTCTCCATCAAGTCACTTGAGTAAAGACAAGTACCTCTATTTGTAATGTGAGAGGGCTTTAGCAAATAGGTTTGAAGTTCTGATCTATCACACATAATTACTTGCAAGACAAGGAATTTAATGAACTCGGTTAAGTTTGGTTGGAACTCTTTATCAGTTGTAAAAGACTTTGCAGCTCACATAACTAGCATTAAAGGCTGGTGACAGACCATCAAACTGTATAAAAGGTTCTTTTTTTCCCTCCTTTTAAAAGTATCAGGTAATAAAAAAATGTAAACTTCATGAAACTGGACCCTACAAACTCTCAAGATTACTAAACATTTTGTGTAGATTTCAGGAAACATTCTTCTTTTTTTTTTAAGTTAGAGATTCAATGGTTACACAGCCCCCCTTCCCCCAGTTCCTGGGGTTACTTTCTCATACATGGGGGGGCCCTCAGGTTGGACTAAATCTACATACATCACCGCATTCCATATTCATTATATTTTTATTGTTTCCCAAAGCTGAAGTACATAGAAAGTAACAGATTTTCCAATATATTTTTTATTCAACAAAATGTATAACCCACCTTTCTGTCCTCATAATGGGCGATAAGGCAACTAACAAATTAAAATATGGTAAAATAATGCTGAAAACAACAAAAACAGAACACTAAAACAATTAAAACCAGAGCTAAATACATACAAAAACATAAAAACAACAATTAAACATTGGGACGGAAGGAGCAATTCCTGAGGGGATGCCAAACAACAACAATAAAAGTCACCCGCTGACAGAAGATGGCAACAGGAGACAGTTGAGTCTCCCCAGGAGGTGGGGGGAGAGTTCCAGAGTCTTGATGCCACTAACTTCAGAATATGAACGCAGTGGTCAGGTATGTTCACAAGGGAGTAGGCGGATCGTCAGGTGTGTTGGTCCCAAACTGTATAGGCCTTTAAAGGTCAGCATCAGCACACACTGAATTGTGCTGAGAAACACATTAGGAGCCAAGGTAGATGAGCCAAGGCTGGAATATGGTCCACTCCAGTGAACATCCTGGCTGCAGCATTCTTCACCAGTTGAAGTTTCAGAATACTTCTGAAGGGTAGCCCCATGGACAGCACATCGCAGTAATATAATCTAGATGAAACCAAGGCATGCACCACACTGCCCAGATGTTTTCTGCTCAGGAAAGGCCACAGTCAAAGCTAGTAAAAGGCAGGCCTGGCTACAGCTGCCAGAATTCAATTGCTGAAGTCCTGAAAAACGAGGATGCTATGCGGGAATCTATGGGTTCCAAACAAAAAAATTTTGATGTGATTATTACGAAAAAAAATTGTCCAACATTTAAAATCTTTATTATCGTTCATGTAAAGAACCAACTAAGTCTTTACGTCCCTTTGGAAACTCTTGGTATGATGGGGGAGTGCTTATGGTTGAAAAGATATCTAATGAAATGGGTGAGTGTCGCTAGAAGGAAACGGGATCAGAGATCCCTAAGCAGGGCTAAAAGTCAGTATAAGAAGTTATTAAAGGAAAAGGAACAGGAATTGGCCACTTGTTATTGGGCTGAGCTTCAAGAAGTAGTGATCAACAAAAACAAAAGCAGATTTTGGGCTACAGCTACCAACTGCATCAGGAAACTCACTGCTGCTACTGCACTTAGGCGCAGGGAAGCTCACTTATCCAGCAGTAGGCCTGAGTCCAAGAGCACCTCCAGACTACAGACCTGTTCCTTCATCCAGAGTATAAACCCATCCTTCTCTCCTTTCCACCCACCAGCCAACCTACCTTTATTTACCCCCTCCCCTGGTCTTCAACTTTCCCTCCTTTCCTCATTCTAGCAGTCTCTGCCCAGGTAAACAATGGTCCAGTTGTGCAGTGCCAGCCCTGAGGTCAGCCCAGTTGTGTACTTAGGATCCCATAAGGGCTTGAGGATGCCCCCTGAAACTGCTGCCAAGCTTAGTTCTCCCTCAAAGCCTTGGAAAGGGCCTCCCACTCCCCCTCCCCTTTACTGAAAGAAAACAAGGCTTGAAGTCTGGAAATACTGTTGTAGTTGCCTGGCAATGGCCACTGAAGACATTCATTTCTCAAAGGTACAGGTGCTGCTTCGATCATCTGGGGGAGGGTAAACATTTATCAGAGTTTTCTGCAAACCTGGGACACTTTTTAGGTTTTCAGAAAGAACTGACTTGTCTGTTCATGACTCCAGTCTCTGGATTGAGGTATCCACAGCTTTGACAAAGTTGAGATGTATTGATAAGTGGGGGACTGTGAAAAACACAGGGGGAGACTGGAGGCCCTTCCAAATATCCACCAACATCCCCCCTCCCAAGTACCTTTTCTTTATTTCTTCCTTCCTCTCCTCCCGCCCCCCACTTCCAAAGACCCTTCCCTGGGCTGGCTCATCATTGCTGCATTCAGCTTCAGAAAGGCTAGTTGCCCGGGCCTCAAGTAACTTGTCGCCTCATTGATTGGTCCTTGCTTCCCACATGCTCGGGCTGGGGCCAGCTCATCCAGATGTTGGGTGGCTTGCTGCTGCTGTGCTTGTCCTCAGGACAGCTCACTGCCTCTGTGGTAGGGGCTGGGGTGGCTCACCACTGCTCATGCCTGGCCTCAAAGTGGCTCACTGCCCCTGTGTTTGGGGTGGGATTGACTTGCCACCTCCTCACCCAAGCGCCAGGCAGCTCACTGCCACCACTGTGCTCAGGCTCAGCCAGCTCCCACCACCACACCTGGTCTTGGAGTGGTTTGCTGCCTTCTCATCTGGGCCTCTAGCAGCTTACCACTTCCTTGCCCAAGCTCAGGCGGCTCACTGCTGCCACTGGTCTTAGATTTGGGAAAGCTCACTGCCACCATGCCAGCCTTAAAGAGGCTTACCGCCACTGCAGCCAGGGCCTGAGGTGGCCCACCACTGACACACCCACCTCATTGGCTTGCTGCATTGTCACCAGGGCAGCTCACCGCCTGCTCGTTCAGGCTTCAGTTAGCTCGTTGCCTCCTTGGTTGGGCCAGACCACAAGCACAGAGCTAAGGTAAGTGGGGTTTTTGGAGGGAGGGGGGAGATTTAACTCCTCCAATTAAATTTCTCCAAAGTTGCCAAAACACCTGTTTTGTTGCCAAGTGGCCCCGATCCACATGTTCACAGATCGGGGCCCCGATCCACATGTTCACAGATCGGGGCCACTTGCCTACTGGGTATTTTATAATCTCCAAATTTTGCTTCTGCCGGCTAGAACAGAAGTTCTAAAATAACTCAAAGTTATTTTAGTTAAACTAACTTATGCTCTTCTAAGACCAATAACTTCAATGGGCTTAAGTGGGTATAACTCTATTTAGGATTGTATTCATGACCAGCCTTACAGTAACTGGATTGGTAGGATAGTTTCGCAACCACAGCTGGTTTAATGAAATTATCCATAATGGTTCAGTGACTGCTTATCATTGAATAATTACATTTGAAACACATAAAGAACTCTTCAGCCACATTAAATAACTACATCAAAGGAACTATTAAAAGCAATAATTGCTAATAGCACTCCAGAACATGGACTTTATAATATGAAATTATAATTATGAAGTTATAATATAATCTGAATACAATATAATTGAAGACATTAAACTAGATTAAAATGCAAAGGAAATAAAAAAGGAAAGGCAGACAACAATTTAAGGAGCAGTAGAAAATGTTGCTATTTTGTAACTGGACATAACTGCAAATCCAAGGGGTTTGAGCTTGTTGCAATATGCTACTCACTGGCCTGGAAGCTCTTCTTTCTAGCCTGTGTGTAAAGAATAAGGGTGTGAAGGTATCATGATCTGACACAAACAGCAACTTCTTTAGTTTTACAAATGGCATGAATGAAGCAAATTATTTCTAACATGAAGGAATGGTCAGAACCCTTTCGATCTGATCATTATTCCAGTTCTTCATTGCCTAGTATCATTTTCCAGGGCAGCAGGACAGCCAGTCAGGAGACTGAGAGCAATGGCAGAAGACATGTGCCTAACAAGAATGACATCCAACCGGTACACTTGGCCCATTTTTCTACCCAATAGGATCACCCTGGTTGGCAAAAAGGAAACATGGTGTGCTCAGAAAGGCCCAAATCACTGGGTTGGATACCGCCAGCCTTTTCATTAAATATCATCAAATTTCTCTCCATAGTATAGCCCCTTCCTACACGGTTTTTGGAACGTGAAGTTCTCAGAGTAGCTTCTTTGGGCAGACAAAGAGGACTCCTCTTTCCTTTTCCACCAGCTGCAAAGTTGGTCAGATCCAACACCTGTTATCATTTCGCTGACTTGGGCTGGGGTTTCTGATCCTATATAAGCACAGTTCATGTTTATGTGAGCTACTTTGTTTTCGCGGGCTGTGTCAACTTGGTAGCCAGTGTGTGCAAGTAGAATCTGACTCAGGCTTCCCATCATGAGGAGGAGGGCAAATATAGCCTATCTGCAACAGGGGGAAGAGGGCAAACAGACACGGTAACAGAATCCAGTGAGGGAACAGAAGCTTCCCATATCACATGACTGGCAGCTCTCGTGATACGTGCTGTGGTGTGGTGTAGTGGCTAAAGGAACATACCAGGGTCTGGGAAACCCAAGTTCAGTTCCCACTCTACCATGGAAGCTTGCTGGGTCAGCCTGGGCCAGTCACATACTCTTATAGAGCAATCCTAAAAAGAGTTACTCCAGTCTAAGCCCATTGAAATCAATGGGCTTAGATCGGAGTAACTCTTCTTAGGATTGCACTGTTAGTCTAACCTACCTCAAAAGGTTGTTGTGAGGGAAAAATGGGGGAGAGGAGAATGATGCAAGCCAATTTGGGTCCCCACTGGTAAGTAAATAAAGTAAAATAAAAAACAAAAACCTGCCATGCAGATTAGACAGTACAGAAGCAAATACTTAAAACTTATTTCTCTGTGGTAGTACAGGCAAGAAAAATAAATCACAGTGAAAGATCTGGTCTTCTGTATGTAAGACCGCTGCTGCTTAAATTGGCCAAAAAAAAAATTCTCTCTATTGGATACCTTAATTGTATTTGAAAGCAATGAAGCTGAGGGCATAATGCTAGTATGTACAAGTTCAACCATTCATTTATAAAGCAGGACTTCTCTTTTTACCTCTTCTAATGTTTTCAACACATTTTATCCAGGCCAGTCTCCAATAAATGAAGTCAATGTGGCTATAAAAAAAGAAACAAAAGAAACCTGAAAGAAATAGACTGCTGATAAGTTAAGCATAGGTAAGGCAAGGTTTAGCTTCCCTTACCCGTTCTACTTTTAATTTTATATAATTTTAATTTTATAATCCCCTCGGTTTGCAGATCCCAGGAAAAGGGGAAAGTTTGTGCACAAGCCACTTCATGCTTTCCTCTGCAAGTGACCATTTTAATGGCTAGATGCTTTCTCCTGTCTACTTAAAATTTAGTGAGAAGTATGATTTTTGAAATTTCATCTCAATTGGGAAGTGAGTGTCCTACTGAAAGGGCTACCAGATTAGATTCTAATAAGATTATCTTTAACTCTTATATTAAAACAGCAGACTCAAGTTTTTAAAAATGAGAAATGAATCTGTATTTTTAAGGGGTGTTTTTTTCACACTCTAAGTGAGGAACAGTGCTAGTAATTCAGTGGTGAAGAGGAACACACAGCACATGCTCAATGAATCTCTCCTCCTGGTTACTACTGTTCAGATTCCATTTAAGATGTGTTTTGGATTTAGGCAGTGAGCAGCTCTCATACAAATTAACCGCTGGGCTTCATACTATACATTACCACATAATCAGCTACATTGCCTTTTATCGGAACATTTTCCACTGTTGGTTTGGAGACAGAAGCTGGCAGGTGGTATTTTGTTGAGGTCATTAATTCTGAAGTACCTTTTTTAATTCAAAAGTATGCCCTCCTTTTAAAACAGAGCAGCTGGGATGCCATATAAAAGATATGGCAATTTTTATGCTTTGCTTTTCTAATATGATAAAGTGATCATCATAATATTTTCAAATATCTGTAATAAATGTCACTGAGAAACAGAATGAAGAGGGAAAGCTGATCTGAATGTGGAAGAAAGTACAAAATTTATAGAATTTTTTTTTAAAGGAGCATAATGTTTTCCAGAGATGTAAAGGCACAAAATAAAAACCTTACTAAAAGGTTTAAATAAAACTGAATGACAAAAGATTGTATAAGGGCAATCTCCCCCTCCCCAGGAACACCTGTTTACATTCGGCACAAGATAACCATGACCGTATATATTTCTGACCGTCTTTCAACAGAATACGTGAAACAAGCTAGCAGTGTTGGTGCAGTTTACTGGACCAGGCAAGCAGTCATCTTTCACCATGCATTTTCAAAAGCCCTGCCAGTGACAACTAGTTATGCCCCATATGTTGCCCCAGACCTCTCAATTACAGGGAGAAGAAAAAAATACCGCAAGACAGGATCCCTGTGAGAATCACACCTATGTTCTCCTTTAGGGCCCCTTCCGATAGTAACTTTGTAGCATGAACTGAGCTGCTACAACGTGTACTTTCCATGTTATCCTGGTATTAAATGATACCCGCAGTATGGAACATTCCCTTGTGTAGCATCAGCATTAGGGGAAAGTGGCCCAAAGTTTTCAATAGAGGGGAATACAGTTTAACTACTTATCAGTTTTCTCTAGTCCAGATGTAGCTTGAGATTCAAGGCTTAGCCACCAATTCCTCAATGCTCCAAAGATAGCTTCATGTTACACTATTGAAACAAAATGTTACGCATACACCATGAAGCAATATTTCAACTACCGTTCTGTACAATGACCTTTTCATATGCAACAGTTCTCTATTATGAAAGATCTAAAAGAATCTCAAGAAATGCAAATCAAAGAAAAAAATCTCAAGAATAGTTTTGTGTGTTCAAGTATTTAGTTAAATATGAATTTATCTAGGCAATCTGGACATACTGACAATTTAGGCATATGTTTTGCTTGCAGGTATGTGATTATCACACTAATATCTCAGATGTGTTGAGCTTCGAAAAGCATTGCTCTTCAGTCTATTTCAGTTTAGTGAATGTGTAGAAGTAGATTCCGTTACAGATCAGGTGCCAATCATCTGGCATTCGGTTGTATAGCTGAAAACTCTAACCAGACTGTTCAACACCCACAATCACACACAAGTAAGTAGCTAAGGTTTTAGGGCATTATTTAAATTTATTTTACTACACCACAACTGAATATATAGACACATTTTAAAAACATTTTAATTGGAGCAACTTTCTCCCAGTCCTTGCCAATGCTTCTATACAAGCCTTCATAACTCTGGATACATTTTTTCCTCCAGAAGAAATGCCCGTTAAAGCTTTATCACTATAGCAACTAACCTAATTGGTCTAGTACAGGTCTCTCCTTCAACCATTGGGTGGAGCCACTATCCCTAAGTATAAACCAAATATTTAGGGAAAGAAAGCTGTCAGATCACCATTTTTAGGGACATTCCAAGCAACCATTATTTAAATATACTCAACAACACAGTTATAATTAGACAGCATTGATCTAAATTTTTAAAGATTTTTGTGCCATAAATAAATTACAGCCTTTTTCAGCTGTATCTTTTTACAAGGACACAATATTCTCCAAAACAAACATATTGAAGTAAAAAATAAATTAAGACACAAATAAGGAGAAGCAACAGTATTACGATTGTTGAGCTCCCCTACATACAATGGAGGAGTGAATACAGTCTAAATTTTGCAGCAGCTGTAACAACTTGTGCTATATGTACTCAGAATCCTAGATTTAATCCATGCATGTATTTTTTTTTTCAAAATAGTGTATGTGTTACGGTTGTTTGCAGTCTTTTAATTTCTTGATAATCAATCAACTAAGAATTGCAAAAACAGTCTCAATAAAAAAGAAATTGTCTACAAACTGATTCCATGTCTGGTCTTGAGATAGAACAGAGAGTGTTGAAGAGTTATCTTATTAAAAATGAACAGGAGAGGAACATGTCAGAAGCTGTATGTGAAGTTCTCCACACAGCATAATACTTTTACTGTTCTTCCAGGGCAGAGATAGGTTAAGCAATAGTTTTGGGGTTTTTTTGTCAGACGCTGCATAAATGAAGTTTAATTTTAAATTTGCACACACAGTAATTAACAATGCAATCCTAATCAGTGTTATACCCTTTTAACAATGAAATCTTAAACAGAGTTACTCCAGTCTAAACTCACTGAAATCAGACGGCTTACATTGAAGTAACTCTGCCTTTGAAGTCAGTGGTCTTAGAAGGGTATAACTCTGCATACAATACCTATATCATCTTTAAAATTAACTAAGCAAGGCTTTATTTGCAAAAACAAGTTTAAAAGATGATCTCTGTAGGTAACAGTGAAATGTCCAAGTGCCCCCCCCCCAAATCCTACCCTTCTATAGCCCAAAAAAAACACAGAACAATATTCATTAGCTTGATATAAATTCAAAGAATATGACAACACTCTTAAGAAATATCCTTTTCAAAGTTACTAGGATACATCTATTCTGTAAGCACAGGCAAACTTCTTGGAATAAAGAACCTGTTTACCATCTTATATGAAATGCTTAACATTTAGATATACAATATAGTTTAAAAGCTTTATTGTCCAATATACCTTTATTGATCGTAAGAAACTTTAGTGGCACACCAAGCACATGTTGTGCGTCACTTGCAACCTACCATATAAAAAATGGATTTAAAAAAATTCAAACACCATTTAACATCCTGAGGTCAAAAAGCAAAGCATTCCAATAATTTTTTACAGGATTTTATTTACAAACTACGCAAGTCTTTGATTTACCACAATTAGTAAGTGAAGATTTCAAGCATCACAAAACACATCAAAATATGTACTGGGTTTTATAGTTCACTGCAGTTTCCTACAGCATCGGCTGAAGAATAGTAAACCTAATAGAGTTTGAAAGACAGACAACAGAATAGAAGAATATGGAATACTACTGACATGCTCTGCAAAACTAATTCCCGTTTCTCATTGTGAAATAACCTTTCATAACAGACGTTATTGAATTAACTCCTTAATATTAAAAAAAGAGATCTTAGTCACACACTAACAATGAAATCCTAAGCAGAGTTACTCCAGACTGGAGTAACTCTGCTTAGGATTTCACTGTAAATTAGACACTGAGCAGCACAAAAAGGTATTGGATAAGGTAAGACATTTTCATCCAATGGAACCTACATGAGAATTCAATTCAGTAGTTTTATATTGTGACACCCCCTCCCCCATCACCACTGTATTTTCTTTGCTGCTGATAAACATTCTCCCACTGCTCAAAACAGAAAGAACATACCCTAAAACATATTTGCTCAAGATCTGTCAATCATCTGCATTACATGACTAAATACTTCAAACAAGGAACATTTTATTATATTGTCTTGAGAAATGAAGTGTAGCCAGCTCCATCAACACTGCACACCCCTTCCACCGCCAGACAGTATACTTCTATTTTTAGCTGAACCAAACAGAAGTCTGAAATGTTTCGCATAAACAATAAATTAAAATCAAGAAGTCTTATAGGTTTGGAAATTGAAGGTGGCCTCTCTTGTAATGTAGAAATAATGCTAACATATTCTAGGTTTGACCAACTATATTCCTACTGTCAGGTAATGTAGCTGGCATGGGACAGACTACAAACCTTGCCAAATAATTTCAAGGGATGTCAGTGACATTAAGACATCAGTCCCAAGAGCAAGTTTAGCTGTCACTAAAGGAATTAACACCAGCCTCTTTACATGAACCCTTGGAGCAGGAGAAGCAGAGGCTGGGAAAGGAGGAAGCGAAGGGCACACACATAAGAACCAGCTCGCCTACTTCTTTCCACAAGGGAAAGAAACATTCAGATTTTACGGCAAGGTTTTATGGCACAGCCCTTCTATTTCCATAAAACAGTTTTACGTAGGCAAGAAGAGTGGCTTGACAGTCTAACCTCACACATCAGGATTGGTTGGCAGCTTGGCCTAGAAGCTGAATGGGCTTTCGCTGTAGCAGGCAACTGGCCCCACAGGAAGCGGGGCGGCCTCAAACCCCCCACGCCTGGCCGCAGGGCTACTTACTGCTAGGGTTGCCAGGCTCCAGGTGGTGGCTGGAGGTCTCCCGGAATGCCCACTATTCTCCAGGTGACACAGGTCAGTTCCTCTGGAGAGAATGGCTGCTTTGGAGGGTGCACTCTATGGCATTACACCCCGCTGAGGTCCCGCCACTTCCCAAACCCCTCCCTCTCCCAGAGGCACCCCCAGAACGTCCAGGAATCTGCCAACCCGGATCTGGCAACCCGACTTACTGCAGTAGGCGATGAGGAGGCCCACCAAGATCATAACTGCCCAGAAAGTCGAGGAGGCGCTCGGCAGAGCGTTGGCATCTTTCCGGCGGCCCCTCCTGGGAGATGGAGCCATTGAAGCAAAAGAGCGTCGGGTTCAGCCTCACCAGCCGGCTCTCCCTCGGAGCGACCGCCTCGCGCCACGCGTAATCCCCACGAGAACCATCCTCTTCCACAAGCGGCACCAGGGGCCGGGCATCAACAACCCCGGGCAGCCGCGGGCAGCCTCTGCAGCCCGGCCCGGCCCAGCGGCGCCTGGAGCCGCGGCGCCTTCTCCGGCCGGCGCTCCATTCCAGCTCGGGGAAGTTTCCTTGCGGGGAAAAGGCGGCGCGCCCGTCGGACGGGAAGCGGGCCGGCGACGGAGGCTTCCCCTCGCGCGCTTCCCCCGCCTCAGCTCCCGACGAGACCGGCGGGCAAGGGCTCCCCTCACGCACTCGCGCCCGCAAGTTTCCCGAAGCGGAGGCGGCGGAGGAAAAGCGCCCGGCGCGCCACACGCCGCCGCCGCGCAAGCCCGTCCGGGGGGCGGGAGCAGAGGAGGTCGCGGAGAAGCCGCCGAGTCCGAGAAGCCGTCGGGCCGCCCTCAGCGGGGGAGCGGGAGGCGGCGCCCCGCCCTCCCTCGCGCGCCGCAAACTTGGCGCCTCCGCGCTTCTCCCGCGGGCCCCGAGCGCGCGACCTCCGGAGGGCGGCGCCGCCCGCAGGTGCAGCCCCGCTCGCGCTCGGGCGCCTTCCCCCGGCCGCCGTCAGCCCCCTCGCGCCGTCTCCGCGCCTTCGCCCGAGCCGCAGGGGCGGCCCGACGTTCGCCGCGCTCGGGGCCGCGTCCGTCGGCTGAGCGCTCGGGCCCGCCGCGGCCGGCGTCTCTCTTCCGCGCCTGTCCGGGAAGCCCCGAGGGCTGGGCCGGGCCGTGGGGGGGGGGCTCTCGGCCGCTTCTCTCCAGAGGCCGCCCCGAGCGAGGCGGGAGAGCCAGACGGCCGCTTCGCTGTCGCCGGCTCGTCTGGCGGCGCGGCCTCAGTTCTCTCCCCCCCCCCCCGCCCCCCAAGCGCTGCGGCTGTTGGAGGGGAGGCGCGCGCGCCGCAAACGCCCAAACCAATGGCAGGAAAGCCGGCGGCTCGGTGGGCTCCGCTGGGAAGGGGGGGGCAGGACTTCGGCTGGGAAGCGGCGGCGAGCCGGAGCCGGAGCCCCGGCAGGTCTGCTTGGCGGTAGCGCCCCTCCCCTTCGAGTTTCTCAGCGCTTGGTCCCGAGCGAGCGCTCGCCGAATGCCAGGCGGCGGAGCCGAGGTTTGGACCGGGCGTGCTGAAAGGAGGTTCGTTCTTGTGGAGATTCCCCACTGGGTTGCTTTGCAACCGGGTACTGGCGATCGGGTGCTTGGCTCTCGACTCCCCCCGCCCGGTTTGATATAAATTACCGTTTGCACCTTTATTACATCCGTGGGCATACACTTATATGAATTCATCCAATGAAAAAAGCTGACATCCTCCTGTGCAAATTTGCCTGGCGCATGCTTCACTGAATTCAGTCAACTTACTTGTCAAGTGTAATGCACAAAGCTGTCTGCAAGGCTTGAACTTCAGCCAGGTTCAACCTTTAGCCAATGAGACACTGTTTTAAAAAAAAAAAGCTACTCAGACCTACCAAATAGTCCAGCTAGTACAGGCCATGTTTGCTCTGAGGCTTCCATTGATTGATTGATTGATTGATCGATTGATCAGTTGATCAATCTATTACATTTATGGTTGTTGTGGATTTTCTGGGCTGTAGAGCCGTGGTCTCGGCATTGTAGTTCCTGATGTTTCGCCAGCAGCTGTGGCTGGCATCTTCAGAGGTGTAGCACCAAAAGACAGAGATCTCTCAGTGTCACAGTGTGGAAAAGATGTTGGCAGGTAATTTATATCTACTCAGGAAGGTGGGGTTGGGCTGAGTCATCCTGTAAGCCCAAACCCACCTTCCTGAGTAGATATAAATAACCTGCCAACATCTTTTCCACACTGTGACACTGAGAGATCTCTGTCTTTTGGTGCTACACCTCTGAAGATGCCAGCCACAGCTGCTGGCGAAACATCAGGAACTACAATGCCAAGACCACGGCTATACAGCCCAGAAAATCCACAACAACCATCATTCTCCAGTCGCGAAAGCCTTCGACAATACATATTACATTTATATTCCGCCTTCCCCAGGAATGGGCTCAGGGCGGATAACAACGATAGTTAAAGCCACCAATGAAATCATAAATACAATTGGATTCAACAAATGCATCACCTTGAATGGCAGCTATACTTTCTTCACCCCAACCTACACACCCCAGGGGATGGAGGGGTAACCAGATCAACCAACTGATGGGAACCAGAGCAGAGATTTTAAGAGGACTTCTTTGTAAACACATTGCAACTGTAGAGACTGGTCTTGGGCATATTTATTCGATAGGCAAGACTGGCTGAATTTGGGTTAAACTCTACTAGGTAACCAGAACCCTCACAGTTGGATCCCATGCAAATCTGTTTGGCTGTTAAGCTGATGTAGTTACTCCCAAGTAAGGGCACATAAGATTCCAGTGTTGCCATTGGATGCTGCACATGATTATTTGAAAGCAAACCCCGGCAATGCAATCTTGTCTTTAAAAGCCCTCCTGCCTGTTGGCTGGAGCAGTCAAGGGCTGTGCTTGAGTGCTGCCTGTGATAGCAGAGGAAGAGCCTACAAACAAGTGCTTGATTTATTGGCACAATTCCAGCAGGTGTGCTTTGTCTATAAAACACAGTCACTGTTCACTGGGATGCAAGTTCCACTGAATTCAATTGAACAGTGTGCACAGACGTATCGCTGAATTGAATGATGCTTGTCAAGCAATATCAGAATACTGGGAGTATGAAACACCCCGGCAATTGCTGAACAATTGTATAGTACATCCTACTATATAAAAGGCAAACTGTGCTTCTGGCAACTCACTTCCTACCCTGGTGCGCCTCCGGAGAGCACTGCTGTGAAGGGAAGCCTAGAAGAGGCAGCCCATCCTTTCGAGAGTGCGCCACGGTGGGATGTCCAGACCGGGATCAAGAGCGGAGCAGGTGGCAATGCCTGCCACCTGCCTTCACCCAGCTGTGATCAGCAGCAGAGCAGGTGGCAATGCTCGCCACCCACCTTCATCCTGCTGGGATCAGGAGTGGAGCAGGTCACAATGCCTACCCTCCCCTTTCTAGAGCCCGTTGTATTTTTTCCCACAACTGGCTTTGTTACTAGTATGTGAATACTACTGAAATCCATGAATTTGACAAAGATTCCTTTAGTGATTTCAAACTTCTTCTGTATAGAGGTCCAGATTGATTATGACATGGGTCTTGCATTTGAATATATGTGAGGAATAAAAAACATGGCTTACATTTCTGATTATTTGAATATTCAAATGAGATATTTCCATCTTAAACTCATTACTAGGATGTAAGATCCATTGAATTCTGTAGGGCTTCTGCTTAGGAATAAGTCCTATTGATATCAATGGCTTATGGATCACAACTTGATAGCCAGTTTGGTGTAGCGGTTAAGAGCGGCAGGACTCTAATCTGGAGAGTCAGGTTTGATTTCCCGCTCCTCCGCTTGAAGCCAGCTGGGTGACCTTGGGTCAGTCACAACTTCTCAGAACTCTCTTAGCCCCACCCACCTCACAGGGTGATTGTTGTGAAGATAATAAAATACTTTGTAAACCGCTCTAAGTGGGTGTTACGTTGTCATGAAAGGAGGTATATAAATTGAATGTTATTATTATCATTTTATATAGACAGTACTTTTTAATATAATAATATTCAATTTTAAAATAAAGTTGAATAGAAACCAACTTTATGCACATTTTCATTCTTTTCTAAAATACAGAACTTCTAACAATTAAGAAAGTAATTTATAACATCTTTTTAAAAAATGGCTTGGATGTGGGCATTAAGATACATCCCTGTATTTCATTCCATGTTTCATTCATCCATCTGAATAACTAAACTCATTGGTAGGAAGATGATTTTAATCTTACTTCCTGTCATGAAATAGTTCTAGTTTCCCCACATTTTCTAATCCTGAATCCTAATCCTAGTCAACCCTGCCGATTATATTTACAGTGAAATCCTAAGCAGAGGCCATAATGGGCTTAGACTGGAGTAGCTATGCTGAGGCTTTCACTGTTAATGCCTTAAACCCATGGTCTAACAGATGTTCTGCTAGGTAAATGGAGTCTTTTTGGACCAAACTAAACTATCAGGTTTTTAAAGAGTTGGATCTGGATTTCCTGGACCATTCAGGTTTCCTGCAGCCTGCAAGGGATGGTTGTTTTTATTTTTTAAATCAAGTAGAGTTGATTTGGGCTCTAGATGCTGCCACTGCAGGGGGGTCCTGCTTTTCCCCGCCAAACTGCACTAGGGAGAGTTATTTCCCCATTTGTGGCTCCACGTGGAATAATTGTGCATGTTGAGCCGTGAAATAGTCACATAGGGCAGCGAAAATGGGGAATAACTACCCCCCCTCGCTCTGTTTCCATATGGGGAAACAGTTCAGGGGGGAAAGCAGGGACCCTTTCCTCCCTCTGTGGGGATATTCAGAGCCCAAGCAAGCTCTCCTTTTATTTTTTAACAGCTGCCGTGTGGCTGCAGGGGACCCAACTCTTTAAAAACCAGAGCATGTACTTTGGTGCTTAGTTACAACTTCCTCTTCCACATGGAATCTTTTGCTATACTTAACAGAATGGGGACATGTCTCAAATATGGAGAGCAATTTTATCTCCTAACTGGTGGTTTGAAGTATATTGCAGTAGAAAATTAGCTTAAAGCTGATAGATCAGGAAAAAAAAATAGGCTTGCCAGATTAGATTTGCGGCAGCAAGTGTTGGTGTTTTGTGGAAGAAATACTGCAACAATACTACACCTCTTGATGACTGAAGGGAAGCCAGAACCTCGCATTGCCCAGACCTACCTCCTGGCCCTTTGCCTTGCATGCTATCGAGCCATCTTCTATTTCTGAACCCCCCAGTAAGACGATTATGGTTGTATGTCATTTGCACAGCTGGCTTGAAGATCCTGATAGTGACCAAACAAAGGCTTTCGTGGAGGTATAAATAAGTTAACAGTGCCCTTTTTTTGTATTTTTTAAGCTTTATTTTAATAGTAAAAAACACACACACCAAAACAAACAAAACCACAACCTGAATTAGACAAAAAAAAACCCATCCAAAATACAACCAATGACACAACCCAACGTAACTACATCAATACCAGTAAGTAATAACTCTAAAAATATATCGTATCTCAATAAATGGAATCTTTTGGGAGAAGGTCAGCTTCTATCATATAGCTTATTAAAGGGTGTGATGTTTCTGCAAAGCTAGATTTATAATTGCTACACATCTCACACCGCATTTTGTCTGTCCGTTTCCCTGAAATGCCAGAGTCGACTGAGGGAGGCAGTTTACTTTTCCAATGAGAAACAAGAATAGATTTTGCTATTGATAGTGAAATAGTTACTAACTTTAATACGTATCGGTTAGTACCCTTTCTTAAACAATGCACATGGGCTGTTGAAAGACTGCACAGCTGTCAAGAAAGGAAACGGCATCTTCACTTTTATAATACTTCAGAACTAGTATGCACAAGATGCTTTTGGATGCAGATGCCCAAGTATTTCAGATGATAGGCAACATGTTTTGCATGACAAGGATGTGATCCAGTGAACAGATGGGTACTATGATCTACAGAAAGAATCAAATGGTATAACTGGTATTCTTGCTACTTGTATCTGAAGAAGAGAGCTTTGACTCTTGTACACTCACACCCTGGAAATCTTGTTGGTATTTAAGATGCCACTGGACTTGAATCCTGCTGTTCTACTGCAGATCAGCATGGCTACCCACCTAAAACTGGAATGCTTCAGTGAGTGAAACTGATAGACATCAATGTGGCCCCTCAGTAAGACTTCCTAATGTTGCACATCAAGATAATGTTAAAGCACAGGAACAGAGAGTGTGAAAAATTAGTAAGTAGTGAAGCACCATGAGAAGTTTGGAAGGAGCACAAAGATCTGCATTCCAGGTACTCGACATAACTAAACGTGTTCCAGGCAACAAGTCAATATGATGTAGTGGTTAGGGTGTCAGACTGGAATCTGGGAGACCCAGGTTCAAATCCTGACTTTGCCATGGAAGGTTGCCAGGTGATCACACACTGTCAGCCTAACCTATCTCACAGGGTTGTCACAATGATAAAACGGATGACAGGAGAATGATGTCCTGATGATGTGTAGCAATGATTTTGGGGACAAAATGGAGTAAAATAAGTAAATAAGTAACTACCACCGGGATTGCTGTTTCACCTCTGTTCAGCATTAATGAATTAGGTGTGGTCCTACTTCCTCTGTCTTTCATCCCATGATGTTGACAAAGACGAGAGGTTTTTAGATCCCCCATTTGGCCATCAAATGTTAAGGATAAAGTTTTTTTTAAGCACCACTCTTCAGATTGTTCAAGAATGTGCCATACGGGTTGGTGGGGGCAAGACGGCAATACAGGAAAGCAATCCCCTGGCCATGTGACTTGCATGTTTTATTTTACATATTAATCCTCTTTATTTCTTATATTCCGCTACCTCCCACTACCCTTGAAGAATGTAAAATATAGTTTAGTAGTTTGTAATTTATTTTACTATAAAACAGACACTAAACCCAGGGCTTTTTTTCTGGGAAAAGAGGTGGTGGAACTCAGTGGGTTGCCCTCAGAGAAAATGGTCACATGGCTGGCTGCCCCGCCCCTTGATCTCCAGACAGAGGGGAGTTTAGATTGCCTTCTGCTGGAGCAGCATGGAAGGCAATCTAAAGTCCCCTCTGGAGATCAGGGGGCGAGTTGCCCAAGGTCACCAGCCATGTGACCATTTTCAAGAGGTTCTGGAACTCCGTTCCACCATGTTCCTGCTGAAAAAAGGCCTGACTAAACCCATGGGATAATGAGAGCACCTGTTCACTCCCGTCATCTTTGGAGGCCGTGCCTCAGGCACCCTTGCTATCTGAGGCTAGACAGATGCCAACCTAGGATAGGGCCTTTTTGGTCATGGTGCTGAAACTTTGGAACTCCATCCCGAGGGAAATTCACCTGCCTCCCTTTGCCATTGTCTTCTGCTAGTAGGGGAAGACTTTTTTTGTTTCATGTGGCATACTCCCAGTAAACTCTTTTTTGGCTGTGTGTTGTGTTTGTTTTTGTGTCTATATGTTTACATTGCCTTTGTATATACCATTTTAAATGCTATTTTAATATTTTAATGTTTGATGTTTGCTGCCTTGGGGAGCCAAATTGGATGAAAAGGAGGTCTATGAATGTTTAAATAAATAAATAATGATAAATAAAATATGCAGGTACAACTTGCTGATTTATTTAACCAGGGAAGATGGAAATTTCCATACTAGCTCTTTTGCTTAATGGAATTCACAAAGCCCATTGTCCTTCCTCAAGCCTTCATGCCAAGTTAGCACTTAAAAAGAGTCCTTCTTCCTTTGCTGTGAAGTCTTCTTTATGATCGGGTTCTTTCTTGGCTGTTCTGGATTCCAAAGACAAAGGCGCTACTTTTGGAGCTACTAATTTCTTCTCCATCAGGAAATTTTCTCTGAAGACACTAGAACTAGGAAACCATGTTCCTTGAAGAAGAGCCATTTTCAGCTTTAAAAGCTTACTGGAACAAACCAAGCCATATTCATTACCCTATTCAAGATGTTTGCCCCTCTATTTTTGTTTACTTTATTTATACTCTTCATTTTCTTCCCAATGGGGAGCCAAAGTGACTTACATCCTCCTCCTCTCCTCTATTTTATCCTCACAACAACCCTGTGAGGTAGGTTAAGCTAAAGGAGATAGACTGGCCCAAGGTCACCCAGCTACCTTCCATGGCAGAGCAGGGATTCAAACCTGGGCCTCGCAGATCCTAGTTTGATGCTCTAACCACTACAGTACACTAGCGTTGTGATTTCTCTTGCCCATTGACACAACCCTTTCCATTTCCAACTACTGTATTCTGCATCTGCCTATAACATACCATAAAATGCCAATCAAATAAAATGTCTCATATGGCTTTTTAAGTTATGAAGATTTATTGTTAGTTCCGAAGAATCTCATTTTAGCTCCCATATTTTTCTGCTAAGAAAATGTCCCTAAATGAATAGCCCTTACACATATAGATCATCAATTAGCCAGATTGCTTGCTGGATATGCAAGCACTTTGAATAATCTAAGATTTGGTTAACAGGAGGACTGTTTGAATTGGTTTTATGCTAATATTCACAGAAGGATCATACATAGAATTTGAATTACTAGGAATTTTGCATAATTGATGTTGGTTTATTTTGTTTATAAAACTTCAAGACTGCCTTTCCATCACAAAAGGTGCCGAAAGCCGTTAGCAAAGGGAAATAGATTTAAAAACATTATAAAACATAATTCCATGGGGCTAAAAAATAACGTAAACAAGAATCAGCAAGAGTGCTAAAGCTACTTAAGCATCCATGCAAAGCTATCAATCCAAAGAACTAAAAAGACTGCGGAAATGGGGAATATCACCGTTGCCTCCCTGAACTAGAAAAGTCATGACACGTCTCACTTGAGGCTTTTAGCACTGACTGGGGCATGTTGTTTGCCCTCTGCATGAATGTTTGATGCGCTCTATTTGCTGCATACATGCTCTTTCCATAGTCAGCCCAGAACCTGATGTTAGGTTGTGATGTTTAGGACTTTTGTCCTAAATACTCATTAGTATTGAGCCATTTCCAAAATAAAGGGTGAGAACCCGTAGAGAGGACGAAGGGTCCCTTATTAGCTCATTGGACAACAATGACAGCCTCATAGAGATTTGGATTCGCCAGGCAATGGGGCTTTCAGACCCAGGAATCACAAGAAGGGAATAATTTGCAGGAAATGCAAAAGGGAGGAAAAGCAGAACTAGTATGGAAAGGAGGACTGGGGGATAATATATGGTTCCAAAAATTCTTCACATATACTCCACTTGTACACTTCTATTTTATTTATCATACACTCTTAATTTTTTTTTAAAAACCCTCCAGCTTCATAACAGCATCTTCACGGAGATGTTTTTTCTCACATGACAATATACCACATTATCATTTGAGGAAGCCAAGACTGCTTGCAACTTCCTTTCCTGAGACTTTCCTTCTTTTCCTTGCTTGAAAGTTCCTTTGTGCTCAGATTGCTTTCCACTAAACTCATCTGGATTCTCTTTTGCCTTCCCAAGCCTGAGAAAAAGGGATCTTCTACATTCCATTCAAGCCCAAGTCCTGTAATTCAAGTCAGAATCTTTCCCAAGCAGTACTTGGTACTCAGGTCCTGCTGCATTCTCTCCTGCTGTGTGTTGTGAATTTGCCCCCCTTGCTGTGCTCAGTCCTGTGTTGAGCGGCAGTATCCATGTGCCTTCTCTGCTGCCTTCCACCTTGGAAGCAGCTTTTACTTGGTATTCCATTATAAAAATTCCTATAAACTTTAGCAAATTACCAACTTACTCTAAAATGAGTCACTGATTCAGTTTAGATAACAACATGTACTGGATCTGACATGAGAACAGCAATAAGTGGTTAGTCTATGAACCTGTTACTTTGGCAGATCATGACATTAGTTTATTAGTTACAAAGAATAAAATTGTAATCATGACTGAAAGAACACCAAATACATTAAATTGAGGCTATCCAATTCCATATCAAAAAATAAGTGTCTGTTTTGGAATTTATATATGCAGGTTTACGGTGGTGGGGCAGGCTGCAAGGGCTCCTGACTAGAGATGGGCATGAACAGGAAAAAAAACGCACACGATGTTCGTTGTTCACTGCCAGCCATGAACAACGATTCATGAACATCGACAGACATGACATGTTCGTAGTTGGAGGTCTGTGGGAGCCAGAATGGCCCCCTTGGGACTTAGCTGAACTTGAGCCGGGGAAAGGAGAGTCCATGCGTCTCCCCCTTTCATGTCATTTTCTCTCCCCAGTGGCAAAAACTGGACTGTCCGCTGGAAGCTACTTTGAGGGGGTTACAAACTGACCTTCCCAATGTCCAATACCCACCAAATTTGCAGGGGACATAGTTCTCACTGATTTCTGAAGACCTCCCAAGTTTCAGAGAGATTGCACCCCAGGAAAGGCATGATCTATGGGTCTCCTCCTCCTTTCATGTCTCTTCACAGTGGCAAAAACCAGACTGTCTGCTGGAAACTACTTTGAGGGGTTACAAGCCTGTAGGAAAACCAGAAGGAGTTCAGACAGAGTTCAGACAGTCCGTGCCTATGTTGCCAGGGGAATTGATTGAAAGGCACCAGACTGTCTGGTTTTATGAATAATGGCTGACAAACTCCACGAAGAGGGCTTGCAATGAACACATGTTCGCCGGGAAATGGGGCCTCACAAACAGCTTGCTCGCGAACAGCGGATTGGGCTGTTTGTGGCTTTTTTTGTTCGTATTGCTGTTCGTGCCCACCTCTACTCATGACAAGAAGATAATTAAGAAATCCTCACCCAAATCTCCTCCAGAATTGTAAACGGTCATCAGGTGCTTGTGAAAGGTGCATTTCTTTTGTGCCCTCTCTTCTCTTTACCTGACTTTCAACTACTCTCACTATGCTTCATGATCTTGAAACATATTCAGTCTTTATAAGACATTTTTGTGTGTGTTGTACCCTTTTCTCTTTTGGTTAATATTCAAAGCCACTTTTTCACATGCCCGGAGAGTCCCCAAGTAGGTAGGGACTCCTACCTTCTTGATCATGGTGTTTCACCTGCTCTGATGACTAAAGTTTGGCTCTCGACATTGAAATTTTGATTACACCTTCATTACAGGTCAGGGCCCAGTAGTTACATCTCTTTGATGTTGTCAGATTAATTTTCAGTTAACTGGCTCCATTTAATTTAGAGGAAAATACAGTCAATTGGTATACCTCTATACTTTCTTTTTATGTTCGATGAATCTCATGGATTTAGACATTTGAAACAGAGATTCCTAGACTTTGAGAAACCATGGTTCCACACTAGTCCCATGCAAGCAAAACCTGCTCTTCCTTGCAGTTCATTGTTGAGACGGGATTCCAGGCTCTTATTTCACACAGCTCACAGTTCTACATTTATGCTTGCTTTATGTTAGCAAGATTCAATGTTTCCCCATCTGCAGTTCTCTATGGAAGATTTTGCGAAATTTCCCTACCATGATAGAACTTGCCCATGTAACAATAGGGAACCAGAGTCAATTGTTCATATTATGCTCCGGTGAGAAGTTTATGCCCAAGTTCAGGAAACCTTAATTAACCCTTTTTTGCATAATAGGCATAGCCTATCAGAAGTGAGGCTTGTTTTTTCTCTTTTATCAGATCAATGCCCCCATCAGTAGCAAAATTTCTTTTGATTGCTATGAGGATTAGGGAATATAAAATATAAATTCTGATTCTGTTTTGTAAATCCAAATATAAGTTTGTTTGATTTTGATTTTGTTTGATGCCAGTTAAAGTACTGACTGACTAACTTCTACCTTGTCTATTGGTGACTGTTTTTGTTGATGATTAGCCCCGGGCGCAGCCACTTTACTAGTAGATATGAACATCAAAAAGGAAAAACAAGATCAAGGAAATCAAAGGGAAATTCAAACCATGGCTAGGGATGCTGAAAGATCATTATGGAAATGCAGGATCTAATCAGGACAAATAAAGGAAAGATGGAAACAATGCACTGAAGAAGAATAGAGATGGAAGGATGAAAGATTCTTTCAAAGAAGAATGTTTTGATGAACAACCTGAAATCTTAGAAAGTGAAGTGAAAGCTGCACTCAAAACAATTGGGCGAAACAAATCACAAGGAGTAGATGGAATTCCAATAGTGCTATTTTAAGCTACAGAAACTGAGTTCATAAAAATCTTAACAATTGTATGTCAACAAATATGGAAAACATAGTGATTGCCCACAGACTGGAAATGCTCACACTCTATCTCGATTATGAAAATGTGGATGCCAAAGAGTACAGCAACTATTGCAACATAGCGTTAATTTCCTACACAAGTAAAGTGATGCTCAAAATTCTACAGCAAAGACTCTTACCACACATGAAATGAGAAATGCCAGATATGCAAGCTGGATTCAGAAAAGGAAATGGCACTAGAGATCACATTGCAAATTTATAATGTCCAGTGGAGCATACCATGGAATTTCAGACGAAAATTCAGTCTGTGTTTTCTAGATTACAACAAAGCGTTTGATTGTGTATTATCATGAAAAGAAACGGCGTTAAAAGGAATGGGTGTGCCACAACTCCTGATAGTTTTGATGAGCAACCTGTAGTCTGGACAAGAGGCTACAGTTAGGACAGAATATGGGGAAACAGAATAGTTTCCAGTTGGTAAAGCGGTCTGACAAGGATCTCCCTATCAGTTCAACTTATATGCAGAACATATCATAAGGAAAGATGGATTAGATTTAGACAAAGGTGGAGTGAAGACTGATGGAAGGAACATTAACAGTTTGAGATGTGCAGATGGCACCATATTACTGGCAGAAAACAGTGAAGACTTGAAATGACTACTGAAGAAAGTGCCAAGGAATACAGCTGAACACAAAGAAGACAAAAGTAACGACTACTGCGGAATTGCCCAGTTTTAAGGTTGACAATGAAGAAATTGAAATTGTTCAAGATTTTCTATTACCTGGTTCAATCATCAACTCAAAGGGAGACTGCGATCAAGAAATCAAAAGAAGATTGAGGCTTGGAATAACAGCCATGAGGGAAAAGATCTTTACGGATAAGGATGTTTCTCTGCAGACCAAGATCGAGATAATCCAAACTATGGTATTCTCCATTACTATGAGTCTCTCTACACGAGACATCTTACACGAGACATCTTACATATTGCTATGAGTAATTACACATTACTATGTGTCTCTCTTCACAAGACATCTTACACGAGGATGCTCAAGTGAAGGGAGATGCAATGTTAGCTGGGAAGCAAAGATCACCTCGACATGAGGGTAGTTTAAAAAGACAGAGCTGGCAGAGATCGATCTTCAGAGGGTTTGTTAATTTCATCTTTGTCTTGGGAAGGGGAGGTGAAATTGACAAATACTGTGAGTAGGTTGCAGGTGTGAGGCATATTCCTTCTTGAAGGTGACTGGACAGTGGCCATTTCCACACATGTTGAATAATGCACTTTCAATGCACTTTTGCAATCCTTTGGAAGTGGATTTTTTGTTCCACGCATGGAAAATCAGTTTCAAATGTTCACTAAAGAGTACTGAAAGTGGGTTATCCAACGTGTGTGGAAGCAGCCTATGTTGTGGACAATCATGAGCCATGTTTCTGCATCTGCATAGGGCTGGCCATTGCACCAGTATTGTATTTAGAAGGAAAGCTCTGAGCACCTATTGGCCTTCTAGTCAATAACTGAAGCTAGGCAGATATTTCTTTCACTAGAAAAAACAAGGAATTTCCCACAGCACATCTTCCTTTTGCTTGGAACTGGCTACACATTTATCTGTGTAGCCATAAGGCAATCACCATGTCTTTACATTATAGGATCATTCAGAGACAAGTGTCAAGAAAGGGAAGAATCCTGGATGGTGGCTCCTTATATGTCTTGGGCTTGCATCAGATCTGTTGCCACTGAACAAAGAGGCCCATCTGCAGCTATTTCCAGGTTACTTTCTTACATATTCTGAATGCAGGAAAAAGTAATGAAAATCCCCCTGAGTTTGAAAAAGTACAGCATCTATTATTCTATCTCAAATGACATTTTATGGCTATTAATTTATATTATGGCCTTGTATAACATTAATTATTTAGTTTTTTCATTCAAATGTGCCAGGGAGATGCATGATAATAAACTTGAAAGCCCTGCTGATTTTGACAATTTGATATCACATATCACATATAAAATGTTTATGGTTGGCAATAAATGTGTCAGAGTCCATGTGGTGCCATACTTACCGAGCTGGACTAGGATCTGAGAGAGCCGGGTTTGATTCCTCACTCTGCCATGGAAGCTTGCAAGGTAACCTTGAGCGAGTCACTCTTTTTATCCTCACCTCAAAGTGAGGATAAAATAAAGGAGGGGAAATCAATGTATTAAGCCACATTTGGTTCTCACTGGGGTGAAAAGTGTGGTTTAAATAAACAAACACAAAGTCTTGAAACAGGAAACTTAGCCTTCAGAGCTTAGTGATTTTTCTACTTAGTCATTCAGGTCTTTGAAGGAATTCCACAGTGTTACGGATTGTAGATAGCATGTTTGCTAACAACCTGGATAGTTTGTTGTTCTGCTGTCTCCCTGTTGGACTAGACCTGCTGATTCTTTGACCCTGTCCAACAGGTGTTTCACTTACCTGCATTTACAGCCACAGGTGTAACCCCTATGAGGTAATTGGTTTAGCTCAGTAGGGCAGAGTCAGTAGCTAAAGCCAAGCGGCTGAGGAAGAAGCTGGTTTGCTTCCTTGTAACAAATTTGAAGCTCCACACTTGAAAGGAAGACCTGGCTATCAAGCTAAATTGGACTTAGATTGGAGTTTCCAGGGCAACAGCAGGAGTTCAGACAGAGTTCAGGCAGTCCCTGCCTCCGGTTGCCAAGGGAATTGATTGCAGGTGCCAGATTGTCTGGCTTGACGAATAGCAGCGAACGAGGCTTGCAATGACCACCTGGTCGTTTAGAATGGGGCCTCACCACAGCTTGTCCGTGAACAGCTGATTGGGCTGTTCGTGGCTTTTTTTAGTTCGTATTGCTGTTCGTGCCCATCTCTAGTCAGAGGACAACAGTGATCCCAAATCCCTCTAATATTTTTCCAAGTACCCACTTGCTTCATCCTCAAAACATGTATTCCCAAAGCAAAGGCCCTTGTTTTCCTCTACTTCACTAGAGCAGGAGGTGCTTCAGAAAACCACCAGGGGTCTGCAGGGAGTACCTCTTAACAGATATCACCCCTCATCACAGGAGAATGCTCGTCTTGAAACTTCTCAGTGCATCTCTCCCCCAATTTGGGATTGGTCTTATCCCATGGCAGCCATTTTTGGGGTGGCACTCACTATTTTTCTCAAAATTCCCAAAGCACCTACAGTCTTAACAATGCTGAGCACCTTCTGGAGTAGACAATGCAGAGGTAAAGGAACCAATTGTCTGAAGATATAATGCAACTTCAAATCTAACATTGCCTCTGAAAAGTTCTCTGGGAATACAAGAAGGCAACAGCTTCCCCTTTTCTTTGTTCCTAGACACGTCGTAGTCAGAGATATCCTTCTGCCTCCAAGTATGGAAGTTCTACTTAGTTATCATGATTAAGACCATTTGTAATGTTTTGCATTTAATAGTTTGCATTTTATTTCTGCTTGCTAATGTGGGGTTTTTAATAATTGTTACTTTGAATATTAATGCAGACCTCTGAGGAAAGAATGAGAAGGGGAGTTAGATGGGGGAGTGGAATATAAGCTAATTGGTCAGTAGCTGTACCTTAGGGGGTGGTGTGAACTGCAGGTTTTCATTAGAGAATTGAGGGGAAAGGTTTTCAGTTAGCCATTGTATATCTCAGAGAGGTTATTCTAACTTAATCAGACAAACTGTGTGAATGCCCAAGAGCCTAATTCTGTCTAACTCAGGCTGTCTGTCTGTCTGTGTATATCTGAGAGAGAGAGAGAGAGAGAGAGAGAGAGAGAGAGAGAGAGAGAGAGAGAGAGATTATTCTATCTAGGTCAGGCAAGCTCTGTGGAAAGTCCTGAGTGACTCTATGTCTGTGTGGATGAGATGACAGTTTATTCTGTTAGTGAATATCTATGTGGAGGAAAAAAGACTGTTGGTTGTGACCACAACCCTCCTGAGGTATTAGTTTAAGGAGGAGCTGAATTAGGTAAAGGAAAAGGTAATAATAAGAAAAAGGTAAAGGTCATAATAACAATATTATTACCAAAGGAAAAGGTAATAAGAACAATAACAATAAACAGCAAACCATTACAGCATTTAATAAGCTTATCCTCTTAGAGTTTTCTAATTTGTCACCATTCCATATGGTAGCTGTGAATGTCTAAAAATGTTAAAAGCTGTCTAAAGAAGTGGTTCCTTTTTCTGTTCCAAATCTGTTGCCCAATTTAAATTGTGGTCTTCTGAGTGGGTAGGCAGTACTGACAGAGAGCTCTCCAGTGGCTAGAAATTTTGCAGAATGGTTTGCTAATATGCTAAACAACAGGATATATAGAACAAAGAGACAGTTTCTGCTCTAGCGAGTTCATATTCTAAGCTTTTGCCTGTAAATTAGGTATTATCTCTCATAGATTTGTGACTAATTTGGTATATGTTTCTATATGAGATTGCTCACAGATTTGTGTCTCTGATGAATCACTTTCTACCAAATGCACTGCTCATTTTCAACAGCAGTTATAACTTATATTCAGGAACAGACTTTGTTAAACAAAACCATATTAACATATATATTCACACAACAGAATAATTCTGATAACATCAAAGGGGCATAACACAGAATTATAATGAATTCCTCCTTTTTCCTACCCAGTCACACTTGTCTCCTTTTTAGTTTCATGAAGAATCTAAAAAAAACCCAAAAGATAATTACTTCATTCTAGTTTGTACAAAATGGTATTTCTTTGGACAATAGCAATTTTAACAAGACAGATGTCCATGGGTCATTTCCTAGAAAAAGAACTGCAGGGACTCATTAGCATATGCCATACCCCCTGACATCTCTGGGAGTGTGTCAGAAGACACTATCCACCCCTCAGGCCCCTTTTCCCAAAAATCTTCAGGTATTTCCATAAAGCAGAATGAATTCAAAGCAGCTTACTCTCCTTTGGAGTCCAGCCCCACCCAGCTTGCACTCACTCACTCACTCTCTCTCTCTCTCTCTCTCTCTCTCTCTCTCTCTCTCTCTCTCTCTCTCTCTCTCTCTCTCTCATGAGTCTCAAATGAAAATAAAGCATCAGAGCCTGCTGCTAAAGATGAGGACAGCCAGGAGGAAAAGGAATCACATGGGTGGGACCAAAACCCATGTGACCTCTTTTCAGATCTACCGGAACGCCGTTCCGGCGCGTTCCGCCTCCAAATGAGCCCTGCAGATGTCTATGTGGATATGGCCCAGCTTCCCAAACAGAGCTCACATTCCCAAAAATGGCCTCAGGAAACCAATGTAAAGACATCATCACCACTCCACAACCTCTTACTCCACTCTTTGTCTTAGATGACAACAGTGGCTAAAGCCTAAGACTGCACAAATTCAAAGTAACAATCCATTTGCCAATACTAGGGATCTTTGATTGGATGAAGAGTTGCTACTGAAAGCCTTGAAGACGTACAGAAACATATGGAGAATCACAGCAGAACCAACAGCAGAACTGAAATCTATTAAGGGGAAATCATAGAAAGTATCCAAGTGTGGGTAAAGGAAGGAAGCAACAAGTCTGCCTAAGAGGGTTAAGCCAACTCCCAAATGTGAGAGGGGTGGACTAAGGTCCAAAGTGCTTTGAAGAGGGAAGGATATCTATCTCCAGTCTCCACAGTAAAACCAAAGTTGCAGTTGCAAGACAGCTATGCCAAAGGTATCGAGAATGGCTGAAAATAATTGTTTGAGTCACGATGGGCAATGTTCAAGCTGCATTTTACAACCTCCCTTTGCATCTGGAGCTTGCACATCTCTGCAGAGAAGAGATGTTATTACTATACACCAATATGGAATTTGAATAGAAGCTCTTGTTTCTTTTTATTATATAACTAGCTTTTTTAAAAAAAAGTTTTTATTGGATGGGTTAACATATATTCATTATACATCTTTTCAAATTTTCCCCATTATCTTAATACATGCATCCCACCCCTCCCCCTCCCCCTTTTCTATATTGACTTCCAAGAGCACTATAACCCCTTTATTTCTTATCGTTAACTCTAGATCCTGTCCGTCCCTATTATTAAAGGCAAAATTCTTACTACTTCATTCTTAATTCTTAATAATTATTGAGAGACCATAATTGTCCTTTTACATCCCATTTTTTTTCTAAGTAATTTTTAAATTTCTCCCAGTCCATAGTAAATTCCTTTGGATCTTGTTCTCTTAATTTCCTTGTTAATTTGTCCATTTCCGCCATGTACAACAGTTTTTGAATCCAATCTTCCACTTCTGGTAATTCTTCTTGCTTCCAATATTGTGCATATAATGTTCTTGCTGTTACTATCATATAGTATAACAATACTCTATCTTTACTATTCATTTTCTCCATGTTTAAACCTAATAATATTTCAGGACTCTTTGGCACACTTTCTTTCAAAATTGATGACATTTCCACACAAATCTTAGACCAAAACATCCTAGCCTTTTCACACGTCCACCACATATGATACGGAGAACCTTCATGATTTTTACATTTCCAACATTTGTTCGATATTTGATTATTAGCAATTGCTAACTTTTTCGGTGTTAAATACCATCTATACATCATTTTGTAACCATTCTCTTTTATACTAGTACATGTTGATATCTTCAGTGTATTTCTCCATAGGTACTCCCATGCCTCCATTGTGATTTCTTTATTACAATTTACTGCCCATTTTACTATTTGAATTTTAACTGTTTCATCCTCTGTATACCATTTTAGTAAAAGTTTATACATTTTAGAAATCACTCTAGCCCCCTCCCCAAGTAGGAGTTCTTCTAGTTCAGTATTCTTGACTCTAAAACCTATTTTCCTTTTATCAGATTCAAATAAGTCTTTGATTTGTCGATATTGTAACCATCCATACTTAAATGGTAACTTCTCCTTATTTTAAATCTTGAACGAGTCTTTATCTAATCTTAATAAGTCTTTGTAGGTTATCCATTCTTTTCCTTTATATTCCATATTGGGATTTACTACTTCTGCTGGTACAATCCACATAGGTCTCTCTTCCTTTATAAATCTCTTGTATTTTTGTCAAACCATAAAGAGATTCTGTCTAACATAATGGTGTTGAAACTTTGTATCCATTTTATGTTTATCATACCATAGGTATGCATGCCATCCAAACAATTTGTCACGGCCTTCCAAGGTCAATAATTTATGATTAGAGAGTAATACTCACTCTCTCAACCATGTTAAACATGTTGCTTCATGGTACAATCTTAAATTCGGTTGAAGCAAAGGAAGGGAAATTCCCTACAGGAAACACCAACACTCAACGTGCAAAGCCACTCTTATTAATAAATACTTGATTTTCCAAAGCGCAAATGCCTCTTATTTCTTTAGACAGTATTACAAATTCATTCATGCACAAAATTCCTCAATACACAGATTCTATAGAATATGTACAGTTGGCACAGTACACAAGTAAACTTTCAGGTTTAGTGGAAACTCTATCCAACAAAAGTCCTTTGAGTACTTTTTTCTTTCATTTGTTTATTCTTTCTTCTCACGGAATTCTTTCCAACTCGGATTCCTCCAGTAGGTGAAACCAAATATTCCCCCTCCTTCCCCTTTCGTTTGGAATATTTGCCTAAGTCCATCTTTTCCATTGTTGCAAAAATAAAATCCCAATTTAAGTTGTCAAAGGCCTTTTCTGCATCCGCAAAGAAAAAGCCAACTTCTTTATCCGGGTGTTTATCATAATATTCTATAGCATTGAGACCCACTCTCAAATTCTCTCTTATTTGTCTGTTGGGCAAAAATCCAGCCTGCTCTTCTCCTACAAAATCCACTAACCAATTTTTAAGTCTTTCTGCTAGGATTCTTGCAAATATTTTATAGTCATTATTTATTAAAGATATTGGTCTATAATTTTTAACGTCTGTTAATTCTTGTGTCTCCTTTGGTATCAGTGAGATATTTGCTTCATTCCACGTATCTGGTAGACCTTTTCCTTTCAATATTTCATTCATTACTTTTTGCAGTGTTTGCACCAAGTCTTTTTTCATTATTTTATAAAATCTTGCTAATATTCCATCTGGGCCTGGTGCTTTCCCCAACTTACAGTGCAATCCTAAACAGAGTTACTCCAGTCTAAGCCCATTGAGTTCAATGGCCTTAGATTGGAGTAACTCTGCTTAGGATTGCACTGTTAGTTGCTTCCATGGCTTTTATAATTTCTTCTGTTACTTGAAAATTTCTCTTTCATTTTGGTTGAGATCATTGGTAAGTTTGCTTTTAGTAAATAACTATCTATATTCTTTAAATCTACTGTCCTTTTTTGAAATAACTTGGTGTGAGCCCGCGCTCCAGTCCCTGCGCCGCTCCCGCCTTCCGCCGTCTCGCCCCTGCTGTGGGCGGCTCCCTCTGCCTCAGATGTGGGAGAGCGGGGGGGGGGGTTCAAGGCACCCGGCTTCCCCGTCTCTCCCTGCTGGGCTCTGGCTTATGCGCTCTCCCTCTCTCTTGGCTTTCTCCCCAGTCGCCTCAGCCACTTCCTCCTCGGCGTCCCGGGGAGCCGCCCTCTTATCATTTCCTCCCCACCACCTCCACCAATCCTGCCATCCCCCACCCTTCCGTGTCCCTCCTAGCCGCCTTGGCTCGTCTCCCTCCCCGTCCATCTTCCCCTGCGCCCAATCCCCTGGCGTGCCTCCGTTCCCCGCCTCCCTCCTTCCCGAGAGCCCCGCCCTGGAAAGCTCAGGTGCTGCTGGCGGCCCTGACGGTGGCGGCGCGGGCCTCGCCGCCGCCGTCAGCACCCTCGCTGGGGCCTTCCCCGCCGTCTCTCCTGGCTCCTCTGGTGCCGCCCCGCTCGCTACTGTCGCGGGCCGCCTCCTCGCTGCGGCCTCCGCCGCGGCCGCAGCTGCGCCCTTCCTCGCCGCCTCCGGCGCCCCTGTCGCCGCTCGCCTGCTCGCTGCCGCTGCCGCCGCCGCCGCTGTCCTCCTCGCCGCCTCTACTGCCACCGGGTCGTCGGCTGCCGGCGGCATCCAGGTAGGGGGGGGAGCTGGGGGTCCCGGCTGGGGACAGCTCCTCCCGCCGGGAGGGTGGCAGGCCCGTCCCCGGGGCCGAGTCCGGCCGCGACGGACACTTGGCATAATACTTATAAAATACTCTCTTTATTGATTGGTGTTCTATTAGTTCTTTACCATCCACTATTATTTTGCTGATCAGTTTTTTCTCTCCCTTCTTTTTCAGTTGCCAGGCTAAGTATTTTCCTGGCTTATTTGCTCCTTCAAAGGATTTCTGCTGCAATGTCCTCAATTTCCACTCTAACTCTTTGTTTTCAAATGCCCTTAACTGCTCTTGTAGTATCTTAATTTCTTGAGTTATTGTTTTTTTTCCTGGTTTTTTTCTTCAATTCTTGCTCCTTTTTAGAAATTTTCTCTTGTATTTCTTGAAATTTTTCCTCTTTCTTTTTCCTTTCTCTGCTGTTCAACGTAATCAGTATGCCTCTCATCACTGTCTTATATGCATCCCAAACCGTGTAAATTGGTACTTCTTGATCTATATTGTATTGAAAAAAAAAATGTTGTTTCTCTTTGTATAAATTCCACATTTTCTTGATTTGGAAGAAGATCTTCATTCATTCTCCATCTTGATTTCTTATATCCTGTCACCGCTTTCCACAACATTGGATTATGATCTGAACTCACTCTTGGCATCATCTCTATTTTCTTTGTCAAAAAAGCCAGCTCTTTAGTTGTCCAGATCTTGTCGATTCTTGAAAAACACTGATGTCTTGTCAAGTAAAATGTATAATTTTTACTCTTAGGGTTCCAGCTTCTCCATATGTCTTCTAACTTTTCCTGTTTTACCAATTCAAAAAACGATTTCGGTAACTTCCCTGATTGGCTAATTTTAATTTTCTGTCTAATTGCAAGTCAGCAACTCCATTAAAATCTCCAGCCATTAAAATTTGTTCATATGAGTATTGATCCAGATTTTGTATTATCTCCTTGTAGAATTCTCCTTTGGCTCCATTAGGTGCATATATTCCCAAAATCAAAGTCTTCTTTGAGTTCAAATTAATTTCTACTGCCAGATATCTTCCATTTGTATCCTTAAAAATTAATTTAGTTTCCAATTCTTGCTTTACATAAATCACTACTCCTCTTTTCTTCTGTTTTGCAGAGGTCAAGAATTCTTTCCCCAATTGTTTATTCTTTAAAAATTTATAATCCTGCTCTTTAATATGCGTTTCCTGCAGGCATATTATGTTACAATTTTGTTTCTTTAGCCAATGAAATATAGCTCTACATTTTTGTAGTGAATGTAGTCCATTAACATTCCAAGATATTAATTTATACTCCATGTTCTTATTTTCTCTCTGTTCTGGGAAAGTCCTTCTCATTCTCCAACAAAAACAAGTCGATTTTGTGTCTTGATTTGATAGTGATTCTCAAGGTTTGGAATTGAAAACTCAGTCCCTCAGGTAGTTCCCATCTGTATCTTATACTCTTGTCTCTCAATTTTTGCGTTAATTCTCTGTAATTCTTCCTTTCTTGCAATATCCTCCTGGGAAGCTCCTTCATAATTCTGACTCTGCTTCCATCCAGTGACAAGGGGTTTTCAAAATGCCTTTTCATGATTTCTTCTTTCATTCTTTTAGTTATCAGTTGGATGATGATATCTCTTGGTAGATTCTTCTGTTGTGTATAGCTAGAATTGACCCTGTACACTAGATCCAAATTTACTGTAATTTCCTCTGGTTGTTTCTTTAGAAATTCTGCCAGAATTTCTATCACTTGTTCTTGCACACTCTGTGTAGTACTCTCCGGCACGCCTAAATCTCAGCTGATTTTCTGTTATTTTGCATTCCATCATTGCCACCCATTCCTGTAGAACGTGATTCTCTGCTTTTAAACTAGAGGTCAGATCAGTATTTTTTTGCTCCATTTCCTGACCATTCTTGTTTGTTGTTTGTAGCTCTCTTTTAACCTCTTCTATATTTTTTGACAGCTCGCATGCTTCCGCTTCCTTCTGACCTTTTGTTAGCTCATCTCGCAATGCTTTCCTTTATTTTGCTTCTGGGGCATCTCTGTTCCCTTTCTTCCTTTTTCCTGCTTTCGTTGAGCCTCTCTAGGCAGGGTCATTCGCTGTTCTTAAAGCTCTTTGTCTCTCACGATATTTGTTCCCGCTCTTCTCAGTCTCCCTCCCCTTTTCCTTGCTGATTATCTCCATCAAAACTGCAGGTATGCATAAATAAAAATTACTTTCTCTTCTTTAATGCTTTTAAACTTTTCAGTTTCAGGGGGTTTTTTGCTCAAAATGCTTAACTCCTTACTTCTTCTATTAGCTCAGTCCACTGTATTCTCTTTAAATTAGGTGTCTCTTCTAAAATCCAGTCCAAAAATAAGACAATGATCTTTACCTTTCGTTTGTCTTTTTGGGTTGTTCGTGCTGTTTCTTCTGTTTTAAGTTAGTCAAATCTGTTACTGAAGCATGGTTTCTGAAGATCTTATGCCAAATAAATGACTCAAAAGAGCACTGCAGAGATTTTAGCTCGCCCTTCTCCGAGGAGACCTCAAGGTGGTGGGTGAAATCCTTTATTCAGACCCCCCCCCACCGCCGAGATCACTCACTCTCAGGGTCATGTAATGTTCTTGCCCCTCTTCTGCCTGTAGAGGGGTGGCAGCAGGCGATCTAAGCGCCTCGCTGGCCAAAACAGTAGCTCTTGATAGCCCAGCTCTCCAGACCACATCAGATCTCCATTAATCCAAACCGGAAGTCCCTATTATATAACTAGCTTGATGCCCATGCTTCACTACAGTATTTAACTACTTTAAATCCAGTTATAATACTTATGGGTATGTAACTTTTTTTTTGGTTTGTGGGGGGGTTTTTTTGAGTTGGTTTTGTAGTATAATAGCAGAGTAGCCGAGCTTCACAAAGATGTTTAAATAAAGCAAAGTGTGTTAATGCCGAAAACTGATGAAGTGAATTTCAAAATGTAATATTTATTGAAGAGATTTTAAAAGGAAAAGCTTGTAATGCAATAAATAAAGTGAAAAATACATACAATCTTTTTTTTTCTACTGAAGGACCTCTTTGTAGACCTAATTGGTGGTTTCCCCCTCAGGTGCTAGGATCACCAGGCTGCTGGGTGAGCTCACTCTAAAGCAAGCCAAGTAGAACTGCCCATGTGAGAAGCAGTCCTCTCTCAAGTCAATACTTGCCTCCTTCAGTGTCTGCCCCTGGGACTTGTTCATCGTAATAGCAAAGCAGGCTTTGAGGGGGAGCTGCAGTCTCTTGAGTTTGAAGGGGTTCTCTGATGGAATGAGTGGTATACATGGTATGAACACCGACTCCCCCCCCCCCCAGCACTGCTGGTGAACAATGTGGCCTCGATGATATTCCTGTGGAGGCTTTCATTCATAGTCTGGTGCCATTGCAGAATTTGAGTGGGCTGAGGTTCTGGAGCAGCATCACTGGAGCTCTCACTTTGACGAGAAGCTCGTGGGCTGGGAAGCCAGGAGGGTTGAGCATACTGAGGAACTTCACAGGATAGTGGACCGCATCATCCATTTGCACCACTGAATCCACAGATCTGTACTGCATTTTGAGTGAGTTAAGTTTTGTTTCATTAATGATGGTAGCCTTGTCGATCTGGGGGTCAGAATGGCATGCTTGCACAGCCAATCCATGGATTTCTCCATGATACTGATGATATCGGGGGATATTGTGGCTTTTAGGTCTGCTAGGGTCATCCCTACTGTGCCCAGGCCTGCAGGGATGGTCAACTTTCCTTTGGACTCAGGATACGCTCCGTCCCCTATTTTTAGTGGGAGTTCAGAGAATTCCCCAGTGGACACCTTGCCTCTCAAATGGACCTTCATATTCTTTCTTAGTGAGAGTTTCCTGATGAGGGGCCACAAATACGATGCCTGTAACGAGGTTACACACGATGCCTGTAACGAGGTTACACACGGGGCCACAGATACGATGCCTGTAACGAGGTTAAACACGGTAACCTCGTTAGCATGAGTTCCCCTTGGGACGTCTGGCAGAGTCTGGCAGAAGTCTCCAGCCAGTAGCACTGTGACTCCCCCCATCACTCTCTTATTGCCCCTGACATCTTTGAGGGTTATGTTTCAGTGCCACAAAACACCCCTTAAGCACCATGGTGCTCTCATCCCAAACAATGAGCATACAGTTCCACAGCACTTGGGCCATGTTGCTTTGTTTTGAGATGCTGAACAGGGGTGTTTCTGCATGGATGAGGTTAAGAGGTAGCTTGAAGGTAGTGAAGGATCATATGCCATGCCTGAGTGAGCCTTGACTGTCCATGGAAGTGAGCGCCTCTCTACTTGTCTTCCAGGATTGCTTTGCTCATAGAGAGACTCTGCTGCTCTGTGCACCTTGGGGCGATCTTTTTCTGCCCTGGCCCCACCCTGGTGGAACACTCTCCCGCTGGAGATCTGGACCCTGCAGGTCCTATTACAGTTCTGCAGGGCCTGTAAAATGGAGATGTTCTGCCAGGCCTTTGGTTGAGGACCAGTGGGTGTCCCCCCCTTATTTTATCTAAGATCACTACTTCTTCTGTGTCTGCCCTCGGCTATGCATTTTACCCACAGCTATGACTTTTGCAGGTCTTTTATTAGTATCCAAAGTAGCCTATGTATAATGGCGCCAGAGTATTTTAATATAATGTATTGTCGAAGGCTTTCATGGCCGGAGAACGATGGTTGTTGTGGGTTTTCCGGGCTGTATTGCCGTGGTCTTGGCATTGTAGTTCCTGACATTTCGCCAGCAGCTGTGGCTGGCATCTTCAGAGGTGTAGCACCAGGTGTAGCACCCTGGGAAACTCTTACAGGATGACTCAGCTCAACCCCACCCCTCCTGAGTAGATGCCAGCCACAGCTGCTGGCGAAACGTCAGGAACTACAATGCCAAGACCACGGCAATACAGCCCGGAAAACCCACAACAACTAACTATTTTAATATAAGTTTTTAAATCTGTTTTTAAACTTTACTATTAATTTATTGTGTTTTAATGGTGATGTGAGCCGTCCCGAGCCCATTCGTGGGGAGGGCAGGATATAAGTCAAATTAAATAAATAAATAAAATAAATAAATCTTGCTGGTACATGGCCACTGCTGCTTGGTGCACCGCAGGAGCAGGACATGCATATTTCCTTGCCTCTAATTTGCTTACTCTTGCCTCTAAGTTGCTTACTCTTTTTAGCATCTGTGTATCTTGCGCAATATCTGCCAGGAGGTTTCTTGGCGGCAATAAGAGGTGATGGCTGCAAGAGGTGTGAGGTGGAGTTGGATTGGGGGAGGGGTGGTGTAGTGGGCACTTCGGCAGGTTCATGTGAGAAGATCACATTGAAATGGCCCCTAGAAAGGTTGTGTACCATCTCCCCATGAACATTTAAAAACACAGCTGCCATACTGACTTTTATATAAAATCCCTATTCAGGAATCTTGTACTGTCTTTCTTCAACTGTCTGCAGTTTCCTTTGCCTGATTTTTACCTCAGAACACAGAGTTCCACAGTTGACCCATCAGCCTGCCAGCCACACAGGAAAGCCAGGCCCCACAGGGAGATTGGCAACCCTAGAGGGACAGATTGGGAGGTGTATTTTTACCTCAGGTCACATTTAATGTCTGGGAGCCATTGAATGTGTCATGAGGCACTGCATGTGTCCTTCATACTGTTTAGAATGTTGGAATGATGACCAATCAAGGCTGCATATGCAAATTACCTCAGGGAGGCTGAGTTGGCAGTTGGCCAGGAGGCTGGGAGCACCCTGCCAGCAACACAGGGAAGCTGTATCCCTATGGGGAAACACATTTTACCCCTTTTTACCCCCTTAGGGGGTGAGTTTCTTAAAATCCCTTCTTAGTGAGTCTTTACTCCACAAAAGGAAAGTCCTCCCCAAATTTCACACTTCTCGGTCCAGGGGTTTGAGCTGGGCATTGATGAGTCAGTCAGGACACTTGTCTTTATATATATAGAAGATGTCCAAGGCCAGCTTTAGCTCTGACAGAGGCTAATCTTTTTTACATATTCAAGTTGGTCTGTTCCGATTCTATCAGCAGTAGCATCAAGCTACTCTCTTAAAATTAATGGATAAAAAAGGCTAAGGTCTTTGGACTATAAAACACTGATTGAGGAGTTTGACCCAACGGGTCCAGAGTTATTCTGATGTCTTGATCATAGATGAGATAGATAGAATGTGGTGTGTAACATGATGATTGCTGCATAGTTCAGCAGACGGCAAGTTCTTCAGTGACGAGTGGATCTCTTAGTAATCATTCATAGTCTCTTTGCCAGTCTATTTCTGTGGAGATGACGGGGGCTGTAAAATGACATACTTGAAATCATCCTCTCAAAAGATTAAAATTCAGACCTGACAATCACAGAGAGAGGGGTATGGCTTATTTTTTCTTGAAGGCAAAGTTCATAAAAGATGCCTTTTAACTTTTCTTGATATATTTAGCATCCAAAGAGATCACAAAATGTAAGCTGCAGAAACTTAAGCTGTGGCTTTAAAAAGAACATGGTAGGTTTGCTGTTTGATTACCATGAATCGATGTTTCTAAGGGTTGGTCTAAAGATCCATTAAACTCCAGCCCATCTCATGTTTAATGTGTGACCTGTGATTCACCTTCAAAATAGTGTGTGTGTGGGAGAGGGGGGAATCAGCTCTGAGTGCGGTACGATGATAAGAGGGGTTTCGGCATTCCCTCCTTCCAACTGTGCACGCTTTCACTAGAATAAAAAGGCTGTGAGAGTGGGCTGTTTGTCCCATTGATGACATATATCCTGGGCAGACGTGAAACTGCCAGTGGAACAAACAGCCTGCCCCCTACTGCCATTTTCTTCTATTGAAAGTGTGTGTGGTGGATGTGAGGGATGGCTGAAGACTCTTCGGTGTCAGATGCTGGCATCACCTGTCATAACCAGCCACACCTGACTGCAGTCCAGGGCTTTTTTTCAGCAGGAATGTGGTGGAACGGAGTTCCGGCACCTCTTGAAAATGGTCACATGGCCGGTGGCTCCACCCCCTGATCCCCAGACAGAGGGGAATTTAGATTGCCCTCCATGCCTGGGCAGTGCGCAGGGCAATCTAAACTCCCCTCTGTCCAGAGATCAGAAGGCGGGGCCACCAGCTATGTGACCATTTTCGCCAAGGGCAATTTAAACTTTAAAAAACTCTTCTCCTTGTTCCAGCTGACCCAAAGTGATGTCATTGTGCGGTCCTGAGTTCCACCTCCTCTTTTCACAGAAAAAAACTCCTGCTGCAGTCTAATGCTGTATGTTATGGTTAAGTGCTGAGGCTATTCTTTGCTTGCACTGCAGATGTTACACACCTTGTCTTTTGAGCCTGCAATATGAAACTATGCAAGGGAGTTGTTTATTCCTGGTGTTATCTATATGCTCCTCTGAACTGCACCAGGGGCCTTTCTCCTTAGTCTGAGAAGAGGCGCTTGAATGACCTTAGGAAACCTCACACATGCTGTTTTCTCACTTAGATTACCGTTAGACTGGGGACGGAGGGTGGGGGAGAGAAGTTGCCTACACTTTGGAAGTCTATGTATGTGTGATGTTTGCATGTAACTATTATCCCTGGCAAAGATGAAGTAGGCTCTTGATACTAGAGGCTTTCAATAAAGTTCTTTTACTCTTTGCAGTGAAGTCTTTTGGGAGTTACTTGGCAGATGCTTACATTCTACCACTGAACCACACTCGGGACTTCGTTCCCACCCCCTACTATTTTTAAGGTGAATCATGGGTCACATGTTAGACGTGAGTTTTCCCCAACCTTTAAACATATTGTTGCAGACCTTGCTATAATTTTTTTGGTCTAATTTGCATTGTATATTGGGACATTGTATAGTATTTAATGCTCATGGAACTATACAATGATTATATGTCCTTACTATATATTTTCTTACTATTTATTTTCATGAATGCTAGTTGAGCTTCTGTGAAAATATATAGTACCACTTCTGTGGAGTAAGTCCACCCATGCAGTTCTTGTTTCGTCGCATTTCATGAACCATAAACCATGTGTCAGTCTATGGATACGTTGAAGCTGACTTCCCCCCCTTGCAGCAAGAAATCCAGGCTCTCTTGAGTCAAGGTTTTTTTATTGCGAAATCATAACTATAGCGTATATATGTCCATAGGTTACACAGAAGCAATAGAAAGTGTCTGGCTGTAAACAGGGCTCCTGTTGAGAATGATGTATGGAATGCATGCTACAAAGTTCCAGTCCCTCCCTGTAAGCCCCCCATCCTCAGTACCCAACCAGCTGGGCATAGTCAGTGGGAGAGTAGGAAGGAACTGTCCCAAGGCCGCTGTGGTGAGCCATCTGAGCTAAGGTTGCTGCCTTCCCAGGAGCTGGATAGGAGCTTATGTGAAAAGCTATACACACACACACAGGGGATGATTGTAAAGTGCTCAAAGATGGAGGGACTGTGGGCAACAGACCTGACACCATGAACGTTCACAAACCTGCCCCAGTTCACGAACTGGTTCCTTTGGTTCGTGAAAATGTCACATCCAGGTCAGCAAACCATCACTTTCGGGTCAGCAGAAGGTCACTTCCGAGCCAGCAGAAGACCACTTCCAGGTCATCAGAAAGTCTGCAGGAAGTCGTCCCCTGTTGCCTGGGAAACTGATTGATCGACGCCAGGCTGTCTGCAGTGACGAACCAAAAAACAAACCAAACAAACCAGTTTGTGGTGGTTCATCAGAAATGGGCTCTGATGAACCGCCAGTTTGCGAACCACGAACCGGCAGAGTTTGTCACGAACTTTGGTTTGTATTTTGGTTCATGCCCATCTCTAATTGGGGGCTATAAATATAAGTGCCACTATCTTTTATTTTAACTATTAATATTTTTGACAGCATTCTGGAATTGACTTACACCATTATGTTTATGTTTATTTTTAATTTTAGTTTCCATATTTAAACTACCTGGCCTGAACCAGCAACATTTTATATTTATGAGCCATATTTTTATGTGTGTGTAATAACAAATTAGACCACTGAGGAAGGCCCATAGGGCCGAAATGCGTTTGGTCTCTATATATGTGCAATCAATTTTGTGACTTTGTTCTTGTATATGTGCCAACAATTTTGTGACTCTAACTGACGTTACTAGGTCTTGAGGTTTTTAACTTCATTCCATGGTTTTTAATAGTGTGCGATAAATAATTATATTTCTTTTAAACCTTATATTTTCTTGGCCAGGCAACCTTGTTGGTTCCTGGATTGTTTTACAGGTTGGTTTCCCCCCTCTTGTTTTTGTCCAGACCTTCATCTGAAACATAGTGACCGAACAAAAGAAGCAGGCCTAATAATTTGCTTTAGTTCTTATATTTGCAATATGTGGTTTTCTCAGATATGTTCTTACTGTTCCATTCTTGGAAAGAGATAACTTACAATAGTCAGATGGATGTCCAGAATAATCTCAACAGCTTGATCTGAACAAGTACAGAGTTTGTTACATTTATTTCATGAGAAAGTTCTTAAGTTCAGAGAAGAACTCGTGACATGCTATCGAAGTGACACATCGTAGGATTTTGGTATGGGCATTTGGGTTTCATGAAATTAAGTCTATATTAAATAGCCACACGCAACAGACTGCCGAAGCTCTCAGACTTAAACAAAGCAGGGAAACCCCAGATAGTCAAAAGCTACAAGAAACAATACCGGGAATATACAGTCAAAATTTTTGGATTTTTATAACAATATATTGGTGCAAAATGTGCAAAAGTGCAAAGTGTCAACAATAAATACAATCTATAATAAATACAATCTATAATAAATACAAGGTAACAATTATACAAGGTAACAGTTGTTTGTCCGTGTTTTTGTAATGTTCATAAAGAAACGTCTGGGTGAGAGCTGCAGTAGAGCCTTCTTAGGAATGTAGGCAGACAGTCCCACAGAGGAGGGTGACCACAATCCAAATCAAATGAAAATATTGATGTGCCGACGGGATTATGCTTGCATATTATACCATTCCCGTTTCGTATACACAACTTCTTCCTGGGCACAGTTATTGGATGTACACCTTCCTAATGGTCTTCAATTAGAACAGCTCACCACATGATATTTTCATTACTGGCATGAACCACCATTTCAGTGCAACGGACATTTGTTGCACTGAAATGGTGGTTCATGCCAGTAATGAAAATATCATGTGGTGAGCTGTTCTAATTGAAGACCATTAGGAAGGTGTACATCCAATAACTGTGCCCAGGAAGAAGTTGTGTATACGAAACGGGAATGGTATAATATGCAAGCATAATCCCGTCGGCACATCAATATTTTCATTTGATTTGGATTGTGGTCAGCCTCCTCTGTGGGACTGTCTGCCTACATTCCTAAGAAGGCTCTACTGCAGCTCTCACCCAGACGTTTCTTTATGAACATTACAAAAACTCGGACAAACAACTGTTACCTTGTATAATTGTTACCTTGTATTTATTATAGATTGTATTTATTATAGATTGTATTTATTGTTGACACTTTGCACTTTTGCACATTTTGCACCAATATATTGTTATAAAAATCCAAAAATTTTGACTGTATATTCCCGGCATTGTTTCTTGAAACTCTCAGACTTGGCTTGCATGAGACTATCTAATCTTTCCGAAAGTGCTTTGGGGAGATTCTTAAAACTGTATTTTATCGTCTAAATTTAAGTTAGACAAGATAAGGGATAATGACATGAATGCATATCTGCTTCTAGTATCTTTGACATATGGAATTGTCTTTTATATCTTTCTGATTTTTGTATATTTGACTATTTCAGGATTGATTAGATTCCTTTTTTAAAAAAGTATTTAAAAGACAACATTTTTTTTAATAAAATTTTTATTGGATTAGACATAATTATTCCACATTACATGCAATTCCCCTATTTCCTAGCTCTAACCCCCTCCCTTTCCCCCCCTTTTTGTTGACTTCCAACAGTTTTCCAACCCTTTGTCCCTTTTCCCTTACTCATTTTAAATTCAATCTGTCTAATTAACGTATACATTCAATTTCTTCTAAGCTTATCTCTCTACCACTGTATTCTCTTATTTACTTACATTAACATAATAATAAGAATAATAACTAATAACTAAACAATATTTTTCTTCTAATCATAATTCTTTAACTATTTTGATACTCTGTACTCTATCTTTTGGTCCCTTCTACCATATTACACAAACAATTTATCCCCTTTTGCATAATTTCAGATATTTCTATGAACAATTCATATAAGTCAAACAATTTAACTTACACTCTATATATTACTTTTCTACATATCTCAGCTACATCCTAATTGTGTAATTATTTTACTTTAATTATGCAATTATACTATCATCAAAAATCATCAATCAATTTAACCCCTATATATCTTCAAACCAAATCATTCAATTTAATACATTCTACAATTACCAAAAATGATATTAGTTAATCTATCCCTATACTTTATTACTTTCTATTCTTCTTCTCTCTCTCTCTCTCTCTCTCTCTCTCTCTATATATATATATATATATATGATAATCTAATAAAATAACTGCTTAGAAATTCACATTTACCTCTCCACCCACCGGTAAGATCACCCCCCTCTGCATTTTATTATTAAAAGACAACATTGAGTGGTTATTGGCTGGTTTTCACTTGATATCTGGAAAATGAACACAATTCTGACTCTTCAATAGGAAAAAGGCTGAGGAAGAGAACAGTTGTTTCTATAGAGCTCTGTGGTGTAGTGCTTAGAGCACTATTTTGAAATAGACAAAGAGACTCTAAGTTTCCATGTGGCTATTTTCAAAGCAATGCTCCACCTCCACCCACCCTGGCCTCAAGAGAGAGAGCAGTCTGTGACAGTATAATCTAAATAAGACCCCTTTTTTCTATGACCTTTATTGTAGAGACTTTTCTAGGGGAAATTCCTAGAATGTGAAAGACATTTTTCCTCCCTCTCTTCAGTTTCTTGGGGGCAGGAAATTCAGGCTAGGTGTGGTTGGTAAATGGGAGGCCTACCATCTTTCCATCCTATTTATTATTGTGTTGGGAAAACATCATATGGTTTTTCAACAACACATTTCTGTACAGAAGAAAGGTAAATACAAAGTAGATACATAGAGGTATTGATTAAATGACAAGATTCTGGAAACCTATGTCTTGGGTTCTAGCGATACTTTGTTTAGCTTCATCATAATCTCTTTTGGTGGTTTTAAAGTGCCATCCTAAGGAGAACTTTCTAAGACCATACTTTTCAATTGTCTCAGAAAGGCATAACTTTGCTTAGACTATGAAAACCTCAGTACGTAGTCCAGTTGAAGTTGAGTCTTGCCAAAAATGTTGCAAAAAATCCAACTAGTAAGACTTCAAAAGACTGGCAGTGCCATTCTAAACTTTGGATGGCACTATAGCATCATCTTAACATCATTTTAACATTTTTACTAGTATGTACATTTTTCTGAATTGTTATACATTTACAGAACTGGTTAAATTGGGTGTTGTTTAACTTTGGGAAGAAAGAATGCCGGTGAGAAATAGCTTTCAAAACAATCAACATCTCATGCTCTTGTCAGCCAGCTCTTGTTAGAATACATTTTAATGGTTTTTCAATCCTACTTTGACCTGCAATTTGCATTCATTTACGCTTCACCTGCTCTAAAAACTGGAGTTGAGTTTGTAATAACTCTTCAGCTAACTGTGTTCTCATACCTTTGCATGCCTCCAGAACTTATTTAACCTTTAATTGTGCCCTTTGTTAAATGTCCCATAAAGTGAGGTGTTAGCAACATGAACTTCAAGTCCCTCTAGGCCTTTCAAAACCACAGTTTTTTGAAGTAGCTGAAAGGTGACAAAATAACTTGTTAGCTTTGCAAAATAGACCACGTTTTGCCAGAACGTTAGCTGCAGCTACTAAAGAATCTAAATTTGCAATAAGCCTGGAGATTGTTTGGTATACCATGGTACATTGGTTGTTAAAGGTCCTGAACTAACAGGAAACAAGTAACACAGATGCCAAAGCCCCTATTTGCCCTTCCCCCAGCACAGGTAGTTAGAGAGCTATTACCCATGCTCCATCATGAATGGAGTTCAACTTTTTTGTTGACACATCAAGTTTGTCAAAACCAATTCAAGACTGAATCTAACCCATGCATATATACAGCAAATAGCTTAGTTTTGGCTGGAGTAAATGGAATTCAGCCTTTCTGTTACGTGATGAAGAAACTATGAATAGATACTGCATTGCATAAAGTGTACCAGATGGTCATGTCTACATACGTAACATGAGTATGAGGAACAGATATAGTTCCTGACCTGGATAGCCCAGGCTAGCCTGATCTCACCAGATCTTGGAAGTTGAGTAGGGTTGGCCTGGGTTAGTAATTGGATAAAAAATCAAAAAAGAAGACTAGGTTTGCTACATGGAGGCAGGCAGTGGCAAACCACCTCTCATATTCTCTTGCCTTGAAAACTCTAGCAGGAGCTGCCATAAGTCAGCAACGACTTGATGGAACTTTCTACCACTCTATCAGCAGGCAAACCATGTATAATCAGGGCATTTGGGGGTAGTAGTACTCACTTTTAGGGGAGCTGTCCCAAGTCCTGAGAGGGAACCTGGAGAATCAGTACATCTTAAAAAAAAAAACCAAAGAAGTACCAGCGCCTTTAAAAAAAATCACAGTAAATATAATGTTTATCTTTCTGACCTTTCTCAACTTCATAGTTGATGAACAAAATTTTGTGTTTTGTTCTAGGAGACTCTGGTTCAGTGTAGAGCATCTGCTTTGCATTCAGAAGTTCCCAGGTTCAAGCCCTGGCATTCCCCATTAAATGGATCAAGAGACAAGGAAATTCTCTCCCTGCAGCTTTGGAGAATCACTGTCAGGTAGTTTAGGCAATATTTGACCAGAGGTCTGACTTAGTACAAAGAAAGTTTCGTATTCAAATCCAGTGCAGCCCTGAATTCACTAGGCATCCTTAAGCAAATCACTATTTCATAGCCTCTTTGCTTCTGTAATAAAGATGGCACAGGAGATGACATGAAAAATTCCACACAGCATATTTGGCCAAAAAAAATTAACAGCTCTTTTGTAGCTCATCTACCTTGAGTTTTGATGAGAAAGACAGACTATAAATGAAGTAATTTGTGTGTGTGTGTGCAAATGTTTTATCAGTTTATCCGCATGGATGGAAATTTAGCCCATTCCTTTTTATCTCTGTATACATGATCCTTCACTATAGTCATCATTTTGTAGAAGACTGGAAGGCTTTCATGACAATAGTTAACTAAGGATTTCTGGGGAGGGGGAGAGAGAGGGGGAAGAAAAGAAAGCTAAGCAGCTATGTTTTACATTGTAATGAGTGTTGGTGTTATTGGCAGCATATGCTATGGCAGTAGACTGAGAAGTATGTGAATGGCACACAGAATGTTTTATAACATTTATTCTAAACAAGGAAGAAACACTGTGCACTCCAAGAAGAGCATAGATTTGGGTAGCGTTTCACTAACATGCTGCATATTCAAGATGTGTAGCCAACGTTATTCAGTGCAAACATCCACAGCCTATCAGGTTGCCTTTAATACCGGTTATCAAATTAAATCCAGCAACTTTTGAAGCATTTTCAGGAAGGGTCTGATAATTGTAGTGAGGGAAGGCAGTCTGGGAATCTTTTAACAAACAAATAAATCTCATTCCTTTTGAGAACCTGGCCCCAAAAAATCAAATTGACAACTGTTTGGTGCTGCAAAGCATCAGTGTGAAAATGCCACTTGAAAAACAGTCCGGTGATATATGAAACCTCTTGAGAACTTTGGAAATAAATTTCTCTTACCTTTTGGCATGCTGAGAATTTCCTCTGCTGGTCAAATGCCTCCAGTAGAATTTTGCCCCATTTCCTCAGGTATGATTAAAATATTCTTAGCTTTACTTTTTTTAAAAAGGAAACATTACCCACATACTCATTGATGCTATTCAGCTATAAAACAAAATATATCACAGGTCATTAAAATACACAAAAAAGGAACTCATCAACACATGTGTTAAACCAAACAATTGCCCCACAGTTAACGTTATTTGAAGGTTTATAGCAATTAAATACTTAAATGTGTCAGGCTATGGATGACAGGCTATGGCAGATAGATCCCTGTCCCATTGCAGCAAGAAATCCAGGATCTTGGTTAAATGGCTTTATTCAGAAATCAGATCATTTCCACAGATATGTCCACAGGATTACTCAGAAGCAAGGTAAGCAATAAGAACAGGTTGACAGAAATAATGACGTGGGAAAACCACTCTTCTTAATGAACACATCTACTCCTCCCCCTCCCAATAGTAAAACAGGACTTTTGGCACGAACTCATCCTGAGAACATTTCACATATTTGACACTGAGACACTGAGAAAGCAAGAGATCAAAGTCGAGATATAGCAGTGCATGGGAGTGAGCAGTGTACACGGTCAGAAGCACTGAAAGTTTCTATAGTCCGTTAGATAAGGCACCTGCAACTTCAATAAGTCTGTGAAAGCAAACAGTTATGGTTATGGCAATATGACATGAAGTTATAGCATGAAACATTGGTTCAGAAACAACAGGTCAGACATGACAAAATGTTGTAATGCACTGTATATGTGTCTGCCCTTATAATCATCTTGGAAACTCAAATTGATACAGAACACCACAGCTTGGCTACTATTGGGAGCTAGGCAAAGCATGTATAAAGCATGCAAAGCATGCAAAGCCCATTTGGTGTAGTGGTTAAGAGCACAGGACTCTAATCTGGAGAACCGGGTTTGATTCCTCACTCCTCCACTTGAAGCCAGCTGGGTGACCTTGGGTAAGTCACAGCTCTTAGCTCTCTCAGCCCCACCCACCTCACAGGGTGTTTTGTTGTGGGGATAATGATAACATACTTTGTAAACTGCTCTGAGTGGGTGTTAAGTCATCCTGAAGGGTGGTGTATAAATCGAATGTTATTATTATTATTATTATTATTATTATTATTATTATTATTATTATTATTATTATTATATCACACACCCATTCTGCAGTCACTCCATTGGTTACTAATCAGTTACTTGATTCAATGTAAGGTAACGGTCATCACGTACAAAGTCTTTCATGGCCTTGGACTCTCATGTTTCTGGGACAGTTTCTCCTGCTATGCCCTTTTCCAACAGCTTCGTTCATCTGAGCAAAGCCTTCTGAAGATGCCATCCTTCAAATGGGTAAGACTGGCAATGATCCGTACACATGCATTTTCTGTTGTGACTTGCACCTTGTAGAGTCACTCCACACAAGACCTCTTACACGAGGACTCCACGTTAGCTGGGAAGCATAGTTTTAAAAGATAGAGCCAAAGGGGAAGGTGAAATTGACAGAGTCTCCAGGGAGGTGAAGATGAAATTAACAAACCCTCTAAGGAGCAATCTCGGCTAGCTCTGTCTTTTGAAACTACCCTCCTGTAGAGCGGTGAAATTGACAGAGCCTCTGCCTTTAAAAAGGCTCTGCCTTTTTAAACTATGCTTCCTGACTATCATTGCATCTCTCTACACTTGAGTGTCCTCATGTAAGAGATCTCGTGCAGAGAGACTCGTAGAATGGCCTGCCAAGAAGGAAGGCTCACACTCACCTGTCGTTCCACAGAATGTGGCCCACAGAAATGTTTGGAAAGGCATTTTTATACAGGGATTAGAACTGTCTGCGGCCTTTGTAACCTGTTTTCTGTATTATGGTGTGTCATACTGTAGACAACGTTCTTTTGTTTGCATTGTTTTCCAGTTCCCATGAACAGAAGCTGTACTTGCGTGGACCGGTCACACATTGCCCAGTTCATATGAGACGGAGACTGTGTGTATGATGCTCTTAATACGTATGACTTGTGGGCTCCCAGTTTGCTGATGGGCTTCTGTCTTACCTATATTTTATATGCAGTGGAAAAGGTCTAAGAGTCTGCTTAGTTCCCTTGCTCCATCATCAGGAAGAGGAGAGGTCTTCAGTCTACATCAAACTTCCAGTAATTTCATTGGGGATCCAATAGGTTCTGAATTTTGGAATACATCAAGAAACAACATGTTGTTCTGAAGCCTGGAAAATAATTTATATTCCCCCAACCCGTTCCGTATCAAAATGGGCAGGAGGGTGACTTATCACTTCTAAGCATCTAGCACTTTCATGGGGGGAGGGAAGGCTGTGGTGTTCTAATGATGGATCTTCTGCTCTGTAAAACTGCAAAATAATGAATGAGTTAGAGATTAGGTTCCTCCTTTCCTCTTTTTACATCCTTACCCATTAGAAGTTAAATATATTTAGGGCTGGCTGGGCCTCATATGCTTTGTTATTAGTTATTCATGCTAGAGATGCTGAATGTTTTTCTCTTTTCTTTTTTGCAGCTCTTTAACAGCTATTCAATTACCCGTACAAAAATGCCTATCATCTACCCATTACTATTTTTATTATGTTTTGAAGCCATTGATAATCATTAGCATTCTTTAGTGCAGGACCTGGCCTGAGTTTCAAGGCTATGTTTGTGTCAAGAATGTCAACATACGCAAGGTTTCAAGAGCATGTGGGTTGTGACTAAAACTCACAACCGTTATTATATTCCATCATTTGAGTTTAATTATTTTTTCTTATAGTCTTCCTAGTGCCTCATTTTTTATTCCAAGAGGTTTCCTAAAATATATGCAGAACCACATATTACATGTGATTCTAGTATTATTTTCATTTTTTTTTAAAAAAAAAGCTACCATGGGACTACTTAAAAGAGGCAGACCAACACCGGGAGAGAGGAGTATTTACTTCATACCTCTGGTGCTGTTTCTCTTGGTTGGGTGGGGGACCCTCTTTACCTCCAAGCTGCTCCACCTCACTAGTAAAAAATATTTATATACAATCCAAATGTATATAAATCTTCTCTTGTTTTATGTAGTAAATTTATGCTGGTCTTAAAGACAGACAAAAAAGCACAAATCATTGAAGTAATTCCTGAATCACTGGGAAAATTCTGGATTGTGTTCCTTTTTTTGACCTGGATAGCCCAGGAGAGCCTGATCTCATCTGATCTCAGAAGCTAAGCAGGGTCAACCTTGGTTAGTAATTGGATGGGAGACTTTCAAGAACTACCAGGGCTTTAGAGGCAGGCAATGGCAAACCACCTCTATTAGTCTCTTGTCAGTAAAACCCCACTAGGGGGCAGGATTTAATTTCATTCCCCGCACCTTATATGTCATAATTTCAAATTTAGCCTTGTGAGCTATAAATCTGCATTTTTTCTTTTACAAAATTGAGCTTCTTGGGATACTGAAACTTGTGCCTATTAAAAACATTGTGTTTAATGTGATGCTGAAATCACAGAATATACAGACCACCCTCCATATTAATTTGTAATCATACTAAGCACTTGTGCATTTACTATTAGATAAAGTCGTGATCAAACCAGAAATGGACACCTTTTACACCCTTTTAAGTTCTTTGATGGAACTTCATTGCTTGAGAACAATTATTTGAGTTTTGGGCACAATTGCATGCCTTGAGAAGCTAGATGTAAATACTTTCATTGAATGATATCATAAACTACACATTTTTATATAATTTTTAATGTATTCAAGTTTTTACATCAGGGTTAATGATGGGCTGCCCTGACCTGGATGAGCCTGATCTGGTCAGATTTCAGAAGCTAAGCAGCATCAACCTTGGTTAGTAATTGGATGGGAGACTTCCAACAAAGATCAGGGTTGCAGAGGCAGGCAATGGCAAACCACCTCTGTTAGTCTTTTGTAATGAAAACCCCGCTGGGGTCACCATAAGTCAGCTATGACTTAACAGAACTTTCCACCACCAATGATGAGATAGCTCTTTTTGGGGGGAGGGGGGGTTGTTCAGAAAATGTTCTTTTTAATTTGAGAGTTCAAATTAACACTTTCATGAGTCACAGCTCACTTCTTCAGATACCAGTATCTGAAGAAGTGAGCTGTGACTCACAAAAACTCATACCCTACCACAAATTTTGTTAGTCTTATAGGTGCTACTGGACTCTTGCTCTTTAGTACTGCTACAGACAGATGAACACAGCTACCCGTCTTGAACTATTACCTTTGTAGAAAAGCCCTTTTGAATAATTCAGTTTTGCATAGTTTGTGGAAAGCCAGGAGAATGTGAGATTAGTACGTAGTGTGCGATTAGTACAGTCAATGGGAGCCTTCCTGACCTCATCAGGCAGGCCATTGTATAAGGTACAGACCACAACAGTAGTGGTTAAGAGTGCGGGACTCTAATCTGGAAAGCTGGGTTTGATTCCCCACTCCTCCACTTGAAGCCATCTTGGTGACCTTGGGCTAGTCACAGTTCTCTGGAGCTCTCTCAGCCCCACCCACCTCACAGGGTGTTTTGTTGTGGGGATAATAATAGCAAACTTTGTAAACTGCTCCGAGTGGGTATTAAGTTGTCCTGAAGGGTGGTATATAAATCAAATGTTATTATTATATTAATATAAAAGAGAAAGCATGTATACAGGCCGTTGATCTTGCTCACTTGCAGGCTGGCACCTGCGCATTATCATATTGCTCCGCAGACTGAAGCTTGGGTTCAACGTCTTACATCTCTTCTACAGCACCAGTTACTGCAGAGAAACACTTGCATATTTAAACGTGCATTGAATGTCCCAGAAGAATTGACCCAAATACATAACGTTTCCAGCAAACAGAATAATCCAGGGTCAGGTGACAATCAATGAGAGTTTCAAGGAAATTTTATTCTATTTATGTCATGAATAGTCCGCCTTTCTCACTGAGACTCAACATGGATTACACAGAGTGAGGTTAGTACAGTCAATTTCAAGGACATTTCCATAAACAATTAAGAAATGAACCCGAAAGAACGTCTGCAAAACAGTGTTACCTGGTCTGATGCAGAATGCTCAGTGCTCATCACGTGTTCCTTGACTCTGAGCTCTAGAAGAACCAGAGCTTAGTTCATAGTAGAATCAAACATGACCTGGACAGAGTTATATAGTGGATCAGCTAATTAGGAGTTTTGGTGCCACCAGTAATCATTGTAGTCAATGGATCACTCCTAGCATGCAGCCCCTGTGTTTTATTCTGCCAATGACTTCTGAGAAAGCATCCTAATATGACTAAAAGTTGTTTTGACTCCTTGCACGAACTGATCTCTGCAGGGATTACACTTTTCCAGCCACCCTTGCTGATCTAACAGGATGTTCACTTCATGCTACTGGTGTCATGCCTTGAAAACACAATCTCTGCCTTTGAGTTTGTGTATGACACCAAGGGTGCTAACAAACAGCCCCACCGCTGTGACAGAGTCAATTGCCTGAGAAGCTGCAGGGTGTTGACGTGCCACAGATGGAGTTAATGCTGACAAAGAAACAACAGGCATCAGAAACTGTCTTTAAAAGCAAACAAATGACCTAGAGATGCAAAATCCTTAAATTATAAATAGAACTTTGACTGTAAGGCGCACATTCTGCCGTAGCAAGCAAATTAATAAAGCTGTTCGATTGGAGTGTGTTTTAAAAGTGTGAGATTTGGGGTGGGGGGGACTGGCGAAAACAGACTTCCTTTGTTCACATGATTCCGCGGAAGCCTGAGTTTTTCAATCAGCCTGCCTTGACTTCAAGTTGCATGGCCACCAACTGAGCTGGCTGCTGATACCCCATGCTGAATTCAGCACAGACCAGCGTTTAGGGATGTGCACAGAAATGTTATTTGGATTTAGTTTCATCTCATTTTGTTCAATATATATTGTTTTGGTTATTAAAGAATGACAGTCACTATGACTGCACTCCGAAGAGCACCTTCCTGGGACTAAGCCCCATTAGATAAAATGTTTTCTTCTAAGTAGACTTGCTTTTTATGCCATGTGGGCAGGGTTGTGGCTAATGCACTTGGATGCTGTCAACATTGGTTTCAATGGACTATGCAACCCCCCAGAACTTTTTAGTCTCTTACCCAACTGGGATGAAAATGAACCATCGCTTTCACTAAGGGGGGTCTTCCTTGCCAAATTGCAGGCAGAGAGAAGTTCTGCCAGCATCTCTGGAGCCACTTTGGTGTAGCAATTAAGAGCACAGGACTCTAATCTGGAGAGCCGGGTTTGAGTCCTCACTCCTCCACTTGAAGCCAGCTGGGTGACCTTGGGTCAGTCATGGCATCTAGGAGCTCCCTCAGCCCCACCCGCCTCACAGGGTGATTATTGCTGTGGGGGGGGGGGATAATAATAACATACTTTGTAAATCACTCTGAGTGGGCACTAAGTTGTCCTGGAGGGTGGTATATAAATCAAATATTATTATATTATTAGTATTGTTTCTCCTTCTGTTTCTCCTTCACTTGAGGTTGATTTTTAAGAAGGGGATGACCCTTATATTATCCTTCAAATCAAATTTGGATGGCAATAGAAATATTTGCCATTTATATTATAGATTGTGGGCGGAGGTAGTCTAGTTACAGTGGAGCTAAGCTGTTGTTCACAATTTTTTTTCATACACGACCACACATATAAGTGTACAGAGATATCATGATGGCCTTTAATTCCCCATCTGTCTCAAACTCTGAGAAAGCTGATCACTTCTCAGGAATAGAGGGGCAATAAATATGCCAGTCCATCCCCATTTGCTCTAATTGTCATCTTGTGATAGAGAAATTGTGCTTTTCTAACCTTTGATGGCATCGTAAAGTGAGGGCTATGGAGATGTGTCAGCTGCAAAGATACCATGAGGCCTGGAGGGAGTCTTTCCTCAACTCTGGATTGGTGTGTGTGGGGAAGGGAGAAATCTCTGAGGAGAAAGGTTTAAAAGATCTGCAGTCCTTTGTGTATGGTGTTTTGTTCACCTGGGAGGTGGAGTAAGGGAGGTAGGAGAGCAGCTTGTCTCTACCTCCAGCTGCTCCTAATGAATCGTTTTAGGAAACTGGGGTTTCCTGTGCCTATGTGGAATCCCACAACCTGTCATCCTGCAGTTTACCCATTCAGCAGGTTTGCTGATGTTGTGAGGGGGTCACGGGCTAGCAGGTGGGTCAAGCGATGCTTGGATCCATGACCTATGCAGCACCAAGGCTCAAGAAGCTGTAACCAATAAATTGTGACCTATTTTAATTTCAGCAAGTTATATATGTCTTTTGTCACCTTGCTGTCATCCTCCCCCCCACTCACACTTGATACTGGGCTTGCAAGCCGCACATTCTCCCCCTGGCCATAAAACTAGATGTAGAATATCGTATATACTATATCTTGTGTGTGTGTGAGAGAGAGAGCATGCCGTCAAGTTGCACCTGACTTATGGCTACACCAGCAAGGGACTTTCAAGGCAAGTGAGAAGCAGAGGTGGTTTTCATTGCCTTCCTCTGCAGAGTCTTCCTTGGTGGTCTCCCATCCAAGTACTGATGCTGCTTAGCTTCCGAGATCTGATGAGATCAGGGCATATTATGCTGCCTTCCCTCATATATATCCTATACGTCCTATACTGTAATTTATAATCTATCAGTTGGTTGGAAGAGGGCCCTCAAGTCATAGCTGACTTGTAGCAAAACTGGTGGAGTTTTCATGGCAAGAGACTAACAGAGGTGGTTTGCCATTGCCTGCCTCTGCAACCCTGGTCTTTTTTGGAAGTCTCCCATCCAATTACTAACCAAGGCCGGCCCTGCTTAACTTCTGAGATCTGACCAGATCAGGCTCACCTGTGCTATCCAGATCAGGGTGTCTAGCTGGTTAGGGGTTGCTTATCTATCTATCTATCTATCTATCTATCTATCTATCTATCTATCTATCTATCTATCTATCTATCTGTCTGTCTGTCTGTCTGTCTGTCTGTCTGTCTGTCTGTCCGTCCGTCCGTCCGTCCGTCCGTCCGTCCGTCCGTCCGTCCGTCCGTCCGTCCGTCCGTCCGTCCGTCCGTCCGTCCGTCCGTCCGTCCGTCCGTCCGTCCGTCCGTCCGTCCATGTGTGTGTGTACATGTATAGGTTATTGAGCATCTCAGTTCACAAAAAAAAGGAGAAGGCACAGCATAACAACAACAAAATGGCAGGATCATTGCTATTATTCATCATTTTAACAAAGTTTGGCTAACTAAAACACTCCTGTGCTAGATTTAAATGCTCGGAAATATATAGAGAATTGTGTTTAATTAAGAATAGATTGAAAAAAGTGTATTTCATGGAGGGGGTAAGCTATGCTGCTTGTTACATAAAATGTTAGATGGATATCCTGTTCCCCCAAACACCCCCCCCCACATCCACATTGCAAATGGCAATCACAATAATGGTGTGCATGCTCTTTGAGGAAAGTAATGCATTTTCCAAAATACTATATATTGTGGTTTGAGAATGGTAAAAATATAATAATAGAAGTGCAGCCTTGAGGATAGACATGGCAACAGTGTGAAATAAATAGGAAACAAAAAGTGCATTTATTGCATTAAAATACAGAATTTTATAAAAACAACATTCCCACAACCGTGCTTCCTCCTGATTGGGTAATCTACTGTTCACATTGTTTTTTTAAATCAAGATCAGCATTTAAGGTAATAGATTTTTTTTCAATATTAAACATAAAGGCATGGAAAGTCTGTCGTGTGAATCAGTGAAACTGGGAAGTTTTGGTGTAGAAAGTTTTTTTAAAAAAACATTTAGCTTTCAAGGGAAGCTTAAAAAGAAAGAATCTGCTACAGATTGAATACTGTGTAGCTTTAACTGCATATTGCACCACTAAAATAGAACTCTATTTCTTTATAGTGGTACCTTAACCAAGTATTTGTGACTGAAATCCTGCATTCTGGGACTACTCTGGAGTCTGTATCCAGCCTGCTGTGTTGGCTTATCCTACAAATCGCTCCCACTAGCAATTCTGGAATTACTGCTTATGGAAAGCTTGCACATAATGCAAAAAGCAAGCTATGTCCTCCCGTGCCTCTTCTGCTCTTGCGCCGTACATCTCAAGCCTTTACAAATTATGGGGGGACTTCAGAGGATGGTGTGGATTTAAGGTACATATAGATTTGAACTTGGGACTCTTAATATGTTTCTTGCAGTTTGATCCATAATTCTGTCGCCCTTAGCATTCCGTTATATTGCCATACACTACGAGCAATGCAGTATGAAAGTATCTGCACCATTTCCAGAAGCCCTCTAAAAATGTTGCATTACACTAGATTTTTGTATAGGAACCGCAATCCATGATCCATATGCCTGTATATGATTCGAGTCAACACTGTGATATTTTACACAGTTTCTATTGTAAACGGTATTATTTATTTATTAATTACATAAACATTTCTGTGTTGCCTTTCCACCTAAATAGGGTCCCCAAGGCAGTGAACGTCAAGGCATTAAAAACATTTGAAACATTAAAACCATATTTAAAATGTATACATAAATATTTGCCCTGACCTGGATAGCCCAGATGAGCTTGATCTTGTCAGAGCTGATATGTTCCCCGGAGGTCGCTTCGATCAGCCAATAAACAGTTGCTGATGGTCCCTGGCCCCAGGGAGGTCTGCCTGGCCTCTACCAGAGCCAGGGCCTTTTTGGTTCTGGCTCCGACCTGGTGAAACTCTCGGTCTGAGGAAACTAGGGCCCGGTGGGATTTGTTATCTTTCCGCCGGGCCTGCAAGACAGAGATGTTCCACCAGGCATTTGGTGGGGGCTAGGCTGTCCTCTCGCCGGCCATACCACTGAAGACCTTCCACCACCCATGCAGGAAAATGCTGTATTTTAATATTTTATACCCGCCAATTTTAATTGTTTTGATATAATGTTTTAATGTTTTTATAATGTTTTTATTGTTTTTAAACTGTTGTTAAACTGCCCTGAGCCTGTCTGACGGGGAGGGCGGTCTAGAAATGTGAATAAATAAATAAATAAATGAATGAATAAATGAATAAATGAATAAAAGTTAACCAGGGTTGGCCTTGGTTAGTAATTGCAGCAGCTTAGTTGTCATCAAGAGCTAGGAGGACCATGCTCCTTCTATCACATGTGGTGGACTTGCCACAAAAGCAAAAGCTTTTGGAAAGAAAAGATGGCAGAATACACAGCGATGGCAAAAGTAACAAGCTATTTAAACAGAAGACCAATGAGAGAATTCAAAGAGAAATTATTTTGCTTACAAAGGATAAAGTGCATAAAAGGTCTTAGTTTTAAAAAACAGAGTAGGATGGTATACTGATATATTGTTATAGATTGGATATAAGGTTAGGTTCTGATAAGATGAAATTGGTTAAATATCAGTAGAATGCATGATATGGAAACTTTGCCAAAATAGTTAAGCTAGATAGAAATGGTATGTATAGAAGCATTAGACCATACTAAGATATAGCAGTTAGAATGTACAGGGAGACCACTTGTTTTGACCTTTAATTGATCTAAAATTGAATATTGTGTAGGAAAAAGATCGTATTTAGTTTGAGAAGACACACAGGAGTTGGAATAGGAGATATAATATAATATTGATGAACTCTGATTAAGGTATGTTCTGTGTACTCTGTATTTTATTATTACAACTCTTGTAGTGCAAAATCTTAATGTTCCTCTGACCCCGTTATTCCCCCTTCTTCTTTTGTACCCAGGGCTGGCGCGCCCATTGAGGCCAGGTAGGTGGTGGACTCAGGGCGCGAGGGCACCGGAGAGGCGCCGGAAGGGGTGTCGGGGGCGGAGGCGTGCGCCGCAGAGCTGGCGTGGCTGGCCCGCTGCTGCTGCAGCCACCCAGCCCCGTGCCGCTGCCGCCACTACCACTAAACACCCCCAGCTGTGCGCAGCAGCCATGAGCCGCTGCCGGGGCTGCATGCAGAGCGCAGAGCAGCCTCCGCCCGCCACCCCAGCCATCCACCAGCGAACGCACTGGCTTGCGCTGCGTGATGACGTTGTCATGTGATGACATCATAACGCAGTCCGTGGTGCATGTGCGCGCTGTGCACGCATGTGTGGGGGTTGCCGCAGGCACCAGAAACCCTGGCACTGGCAGTGTTTGTACCCCTCTTTGTTCTGGAAAAGAAAAGAGCTAGGAGGACCGTGCATAATACTCCCATTCTGCAGTCACTTGACTGGTTACCTATCAGCTACCAGGCTCAATTCAAGGTACCGGCGATCACATATGAAGCTCTCCATGGCTTTGGTCTCCTAATCTATGGAACTGACTCTCTCCCTATGTTCCACTTATCTGAACCGAGACTTCTGCAGGTGCTACCTTGCACATGGGCAAAACCAACAGCTGCCTGTATTCATGCACTCTCTTTGGTGCCACCTACCTAATAGAATGGCCTACCTGAAGAGGTCAGGAAAGCTCCCACTTTCCTGGCTTTCCACAAACTGTGCAAAAATGAATTACTCAGATAGGAGGGCTGTAATGTGAGAAAGTACTCTCAAAAGAGATGCATAAGTAAAAGGATAAGGACTGCAGATTTTAATGCTATGTACCGCATATTGCTGTAAGCAGAGCTTTTTTTCTGGAAAAAGTGGTGGAATTCAGGACCGCACAATGACATCACTTTGGGTCAACTGGAACAAGGGGGGAGTTTTTTAAAGTTTAAATTACCCTTGGCGAAAATGGTCACATGGCCGGTGGCCCCACCCCATGATCTCCAGACAGAGGGGAGTTTAGATTGCCCTCCGCGCCACTGGCATGGAGGGCAATCTAAACTCCCCTCTGTCTGAAGATCAAGGGGCGGGGCCACTGGCCATGTGACCATTTTCAAGAGGTGTTGGAACTCCGTTCCACTGTGTTCCAGCTGAAAAAAAGCCCTGGCTGTAAGTATGATCTGCATGTAGCTGTAAGGATAGTTTCTATGTTGTTTGATACATCAATCTTATAATTGCTTATGCTATGTTTTAGCATTTCTTCAACTTTGTATTGAATTCTGTCAGTTTTAAATCTCTGCAAATTTGCATTTTTTTACCCTATTACATTGTTGATTGAAATGTGTTTGAAATTGACTGTATTTACTCACATTGTGTAATCTGCCTTGAGTCTCAATGAGAAAGGCAGACTATAAATAATATAAACCAAAGAGCCAGCCAGCCAACCAACCAACCTATCAATCATGCCAGCATTAGGTAAAATAGAAAAGAGTCCAGTAGCACCTTTAAGACTAACCAACTTTACTGTAGCATAAGCTTTCGAGAATCACAGTTCTCTTCGTCAGATGCATCTTATGCTACAGTATGAAAGTTTATGCTACAGTAAAGTTGGTTAGTCTTAAAGGTGCTACTGGACTCTTTTCTATTTTGCTACTACAAACTAACACGGCTAACTTCCTTGGATCTATGATCATTAGGTAAGATTCACTAGCCAGGCAGCAGTTTGTACTGCATTTGAATTGGTATTGATATTTGATTTTGAGTGCCCCTTTTGGCTGAAATGTTGGGAAAAAATAAAAATCTAATGAAAACAGAAGGCGAGTGATAGGGAAACAGGACAGTGATAGCCTTTTAAAAATATCCACATCTCCGGACATCAGTCTTTTATAGCTTTGAGCTGACTGGATGGACAGGCCAACAAGTTCCTTTTTGAAAATCTGAATTAGCCAATGCCATTAGCAGTTTGCACGTATCAGCCAAAGTGACCTCTAGACTATGAAAGTTCCTGCTAGAATAAAAGTTGCTTATCTTTATGATGCCATGAGTCTGCTGTTTACCATTAGTAGCAAAGCTTCTTGAGATCCTTTCTTCTTATGCTATTCTTCCTGCATAATAAAGTAATGAGAAAAAAGGCTGTATATTTTGTGTCTTGTCTTTTAAACTCACAAGATCAAGCTCGCCAGAAGCTGTGATTACCATATAAGTTGCATATATCACAGATTGTTTTCTTTTATGTTCTGGTCTCAGTCCAGAATCCTGCTGTTTGTGAATTAAATGGTGTTGCCTTGTGAATTTTTGGCCTTTGATGTCCTGCTCCACAAATGTCCATTTGCCTTGTGTGGGTTAATACAAGGCAAGGAGAAGATGGCTGAAACATCCACATAGAATTTTATTGCAGTTTTATAAGATAGCATTTCAAATAAAACACCACTGCTCAAAGTCTTTCCAACTTTTCAGGATCTGTTGCGATAGCCTTTGTGAGCTAAGTGTGAAAAGTAAGTCTGAAACCCAACCTGTGGGTTGCTACTGGCAACCTTTGGTATGTTGTTAGGCACCTGTCGCAAACCCTTTGCTGACTCAAGCTTGTGCTATCCTTCTGCTACTCTGAGGTAAAATTTTCTTCCCAAAGCGTATGAAGATGTTTACTGGGCGGGAAAGCCTTCAGTTGTATGATTGTGTTGGTAGAGCTTTAATTTTCTTTATTGATCCACCCTTAAGGAACGTATATGTTGTGATGTCACTCAGCCAAGTTTAAGTAGAGGGGGAAACAGGGGTTTACGTGTCCCTTAGAAATGAAACTGGCATACAAGGCTTGTTGAAGTTTGAGCCAGATATATACACCTCCAACTCCACCCCATTTCAGTACTCCCCAATAAGAACACTCCTTCATTTGCATGCACTAAACAAAAGGTTTACATAACCGCAATTGGCTCATACCCAGAGGAAATGATTGGTTGCTTATAACCCTAATTCCCAATAGGATTGGCTACCCGAGGAGCCCTGTTTTCCTCGAAGCTAGCCCAATACATAACAGTTTATTCACAGGTAGGATGGATAGTTAGATAAGCAGACAGATACTTAAAAGTGGAAGTAGGAGATTTTTGCACAGATTAATTCACTGGCGTGAGGCACAAAATGCTTGATATGATTTATTAGGTTCCTGGCATAGATGAGATAAGTTGGAGTTATCAGACTTGAACTCTTTAAGGTAAAATTCTCTCTTTTTTGGACACCCCTTCACAGGTTAGGTGATCCAAGTTATGCACACACACACAGCACGCCTTCCCTTTTACTGCAGACCACAGGCTACTGCACCGAGTTAAAACCCTCTTCAGATACTGGGCAGGAGTTATAGTTATACCAAAGGTATAACCCTTTTCCTTTGGCTGAGGAGGAGACTCCTTTCTACCCACTTCCTTGGCCCACTACAAGTTCCCAGATCTCTTGTGTCTCAGTAAAATTTAGTGCTGTCTGTAGTACTGATAAATAAATTGTTATGTAGGACCCAGAAACCTAATTAAAGGATTCCAAGTTTGGGCCGTTAGCAGAGTCTATCGTTTGGCATAGGAAGCATGATTATAGGTGGTTGTGAGCTCGTTCTGCTGGCTGGTGTGTGTGCAGGAGAGAAAATAATGAATCATACACTTGGTTTATATTTAGAAAAGAAATAGTTCTTTATTGCAGGAACTCCATACTCTGATAGGAAAGGAGGAGTGACAGATCATGACTACTTTTCTAGTCTAAGGATGGACATGGATGGTAGGACAAGGCCTGCATCCATGCTGCCAAGATGGAGGGAGGAGGAGGAGAGAGGTGTTGCCTGGAACAATGCCAGGAAGAGAAGAAGTGAGAGGGAGGAAGTCAGGAGGAGGAAATCCTGAGAATAGCAATCTACACATCAAAGGACAGTCAGAGCAGTAAACAGTAAACAGAGTGCCCTGACCTCTCTATCTTTCTAACTCTTTGGTTTGTCCCCCTCTGAAACCTGAGGAAAGGGACAGCGTTAAATCCTCCTCTTCCAACAAGTACAAGGACTAAAAGTGCTTCAAAAATTTGACGTTTTTACTGTAAGGGTACACTTTTCCCAGAGGACTGTCTGGCTGACCCTCTCCGGCCAGATGCCAGGCTCCCACTCCCCTAACTCTTCAGTTAACTCCACCTGTCAACTCCTCGTTCTGTTAGCACCAACTGTCAGCCCATCATTCTAACACCAACTGCTGTTCTCTCTCTCTGGCTAGCCACAGAAGCAGGAAGAGACCTGTCAATCAACCTCAGGGGAGGGGGTTGGGGGTACCCAAAGGTACCTTGGGGGTACCTTTGGGGACATATGTGGAAAATGAATAACTTTTGATCCAGTTTAAAGGAGGAAGTCCCAGAATGCCCATAAGTCATGCTGTGGATGAATATGACACATGGATGATCCCTTTAAACGCTTTCTATGCAGGGAAAAATCCCCGTGATGAAGCTGCCACCATCAACCCATTTGTTAGTCTGTGGAGATTCCAGAAAAATAGCCAGTTTGTTCCTTTTTTGTTAATTTATTAGCAAGATCAATTAATTTCAATACTCCAGTTGAGACACAAATATGAATCAGAAAACCCCACACATTTTAAACACTCAAATAAAATTCGATACCCATTTATGACTATAAAGTGTCTCCAAGAACAGATAAATTTGACGTGATTTGTGTAATAAAGGAATCTTACTTAATAAGAAATTATATATCTCTGGAGTTTAATTGCAAAAGGTTTGTCATGAAAAGAGATTAATGATGAGCAGTTTTTCACGTCAAATGATTGCAGTTGAATTAAGATATTGCCATTATTCTTTGGGCGATAAAGACAACCAAATGAGAGGAAAGAACAGAAATCAGAACTCTGCTAGAATTGGAGAACATTCTCTCTATAAAGCCTTTAAAACATTTCCCATAGTGCGTGCTCATTAAAGGCACATCAGAAGTGCTGTGTAAGAAAATAAAAATGAGATAATTGTGTATTCATTTTTTTTAAAGAACCTGATGGTACAGACGGAAGGAAACCTCAGTACGTATATTCTCTCTTTTGAAAGGAAACGTGACAGTGATTGTAGCCAAGCTCCCACTATTTCCTTTACAGAAGACTGAACACAAGCTGAAATGACAAGTTTCTCAGAAATCCACAAACAGCAATTGCTGTTCTTCTGCTAATTACACTGCTACTGTTTCTGTCTACCCTGACCTCCTTTCAAGGGGGTGAAGGGCTTCAAAAAGCACTCTTTCCATTTTATCTTCACAGACACTCCTGTGAGGGGAATGAGGCTGAAAGCTCGGTGCACTTCATGCGAGTGGAATTAGAGTGTCCCTAGTTCAATCCATCACAATGGCTAGCAGCCTCTTCTCAGCATCATATCCCTCACTCCCTCTTCAAGCCCATCAAATCTATGTTTTGGTGCTGCCCACATCACTACCAAACATCCAGACCCAGAATGCGGGCCTGATGTTTCTCCACAGAGGTTACCCCCACAGTGATATTTCTGCCTCTAGTCAAGGTACCAGGCTGCCTAGCATAAAGAACTGTTTTAGAGTCTCTCTACATGGGACGCCTCAGTGCTTGTTCGACAAGTGTAGGGAGACACGATGTTAGCCAGGAAGTGTAGCTTTAAAAGGCAGAGCTGGCGGAGATTGCTCCTTAGAGGGTTTGTTAATTTCACCTTTGCCTCCCTAAAGGTTCTGTCAATTTCACCACTCCAGTCTAAAACTGTGTGGGATCTCAACCAGAGAACAGTAAGGAATGGAAATGGGTTGGAACTGCCTTCCAGAGCTGGGCTTGGACCTGGAGAGGTTATCATGGGCTGATGTTTCTAGTGTATAGCAAAACTTTTGCCTGGCCGCCGGCTCTGTCTTTTTAAACTACCCTTCCTGGCTAACATAGCATCTTCTCGTTTCAGAGGTCTCGTGTAGAGAGATTCTTAGACAGTATACAGTGTTGAAGGATCAATTTGCATCTAGGTAGCAGTCCTGAGTTCTTGATACTCCCACTTTGATCAGTTTACAAAAGCCAAGGGCCAAAATAATTGATTCAGTCTAGCCATCTACAGTTTAAATTATAATCTTCAAACCCTTCTTTTTTTTCAGTTCCTCTTCCTTAGGGTTTGTTTCTGTTTTTTAAAAAACAAATATAAAGTCTGCAATTAATCAGACCACAAAGGGGCCTCTCCTGTGTATTTGCCAACTGTGTGAAAGCATTTTCCAAACCAATTGTTGCAGCCAAAATTGCAAAAGGGATAGATTTGAACTATAATCAAAGAATGGATTTAACAGAAAGAATTAATCGGAATGTAATGGCAGTATAAACACTACAGGGGGGAACTCATTTTAATGTTTTATCATTACAATGTTTATTAGTGCTTATATTTAACAATCAACTGTCTGTCCCCATGTGGACAGACAAATCTACATCATGGCATCAGCTACACCCACAATAGAGAGTTCTACAAATCTGGGAGAACCCCCAGGTTTACAGAAAAAATTGTGGTTTTTTTGTTTTTTTAAAAAAGCAAACTAATGCTGGATAGCTCAGGCTAGCCCAATCTTGTCAGATCTCAGAAGCTAAGCAGGACCTGCATGGTTAGTAATTGGATGGAAGACCTCCAAGGAAGACCGGGGTTGCTGTGCAGGGGCAGGCAATGGCAAATTACCTGTGTGTCTCCTGCCTTGAAAACATGAATGGGGTCGCGATAAGTCAGCAATGGCTTGATGGCACTTTCCACCCCCACAAAGTGGGGTACAAAATCATTTAAAAGTAAATGACATCATCTCCTTCACACGTTCACACATACAATCCTCTGCAGAGTCTGTGTGGCTTTTTGGGTTGCCTCAGCGACTCAAAAATGCCACACAGAAATGTGGCAGTAGTTGCCACCTGGAGCAGGCAAGGAGGAAAAACTGGCTGTGGCTTTTCTCATCTTCCCACCTGCTTCTCCATTCCTTCCTCACACATTCACTGTGATCATATTCCATATATCCATATTCCGTGTATTCCAATCTTTTTGATACTGAAAAAAGCTAAAGATTCTGATCCTCCTGGAATCAATGGTGATTTTACTAACCAGGGAAACTAGAAAGACAGACTGCTGAATTGCAACTGATAACGAAGCTCAAGACAATGAATCCACCTGGACTGAATTGAGACATTGACTTCCTGTCTCATTACCAGTGCTGATTTCTCCACACCCACTACCCCTCTGCATACCCCACCCTATTCAATCATGCCTGCCTTTGTCATTCACCAGCTATTATCATTCGGCGCCTGTAATCACTCCACTCTCCAAGGACAGATGGACAGATGGACTCCCATTCTAGTTGTATTTGAAGAAGTGAGCTGTGGCTCACAAAAGCTCACACCCTACCACTAATTTTGCTAGACTTATAGGTGCTACTGGACTCTTGCTCTTTTCTGTTACTAACTAGGGTTAACTTTGCTGATGATGACTAACCATCATATCACTTTCCTGGCATATGAAGGAGGCAGGAGGGGGAGAGTTCAGATATTTACATAACTCATGTGCATAAACTAGAAATCGGTCTTCTTCAATATTCTTTCCTACCCTTCTAGCATAGCATCAGGAACTCAGACTTGGCTCTAAATTGTATCCACAAACAAGTTTATGTCATAAAATATTAACTTTCTGTTCCTTCCATTCTTGGCTGTAAATTGAATCCAGTCCAGATCCTTAACCTGGGTTAACCTATGAGCTCAGGCAGCCTCTCAATCATTCTAACGGATGGCAGCATAAATTAATTACGCAAATCTGATTGTAGGTCTTAATTAAATTAATATGATTTGCTGTAATCGCTTTGAAAACAATATGGGTCATTTTCCACCTCAGTTCCTACATAAATTACTTTGCTTCTGAAGGGGTGTTTATTTTGAACTCTTTGGAATACGAATCTCTTGCACAAACAACTCAGCATAGACACCTTTTTCAAATTCTCATTACCTGGGAATAGCTGTTGTCATTATTGTTCAAAATAGCACACACGGACCCCTTCCTACATGCATATACATATCAGCAGAATACAAACAAGTCTTCGGTGATGTCTGTTTAATCTGGCAGAACAAACCTCCCATATCCATCATCAAGCGTTACAAGGCATCAAAACACACTTTCTGTTATGTAAACTGTGTTCATTAAGAGATAAGTGATACACTTTGCTTTTTAAATAACAGTTGCTGTGCTTTTCCTCTCCAGAGGGAGCTCAGCATATTTTGCACTTATGAATATAGGAGTTGGATCCAGCTACCTTTTTATGCAACTCTGCTTAATTCCCCTTCACAGTCCCCTGCTCCCTAGCATAGCCCATTGGAGTAGTCAAAGGGGACCCCTCCTCCCCTTTTCTACAGCGGAATAGATGGGTGGATCCAACCTTATGCTTTAAATTGTCTGTAAGGACTAATTCAAATTGTAGACTACCAGTGAAGCCCATCCATAGGGCAAAGTTCACAAAGCTGCTGAACCCTTTAAAATCTACTTCGCTCATGGTTTGGCATCAATGGCCAGCCAGAATTTGGAGCAATCATAAGGTAGTCTACTCAAAAGTAAGTCTCCTATTACTCAATAGGGCTTATTGTCAGGATTGAAGCCTTAATAGGGCAGCTGAAGAAACTTCACGAAGCCATTGAAAAGTAGCTTTTCATTGTAGTAACTACTAGGTAGTTCTATGTTATTTAATGTCAGTCTTAGAATTGCTTATGCTCTGTTTCAGCATTTCTTCAGCTCTGTATTGGATTCTTGCTAATGCAAGAATTCTTGCAAGATTCTTGTAAACTTGTATTTATTTACCATATGGAATTATGTATGGAAGTAATAATAACATTCGACTTATATACTGCCCTTCAGGATGACTTAACACCCATTCAGAATGGTTTTCAAAGTATGTCATTATTATCCCCACAACAACAATCACCCTGTGAGGTGGGTGGGGCTGAGAGAGCTCTGAGAGAGCTGTGACTGACCCAAGGTCACCCAGCTGGCTCCAGGCGGAGGAGCGGAGAATCAAAACTGGTTCTCCGGATCAGAGTTCTGTTGCTCTTAACCACTATACAAAACTGGCTCTCGATATTGACTGTACTAATCTCGCACTGCGTGATCCGCCTTGAGTCTCAGTGAGAAAGGCAAACTATAAATGACATAAATAAATAAATAAATAGCTTCCAAATGTTCACGCTTCCTCAGTAGTCTATAAGGGGTTGTCATATGGACATGGTTTTTACAATAAGCTCCACCTGCCATATCAAGTGGAACTTGCCATCTATATACAGAGAGTCAAATTTACAGTAGACAGGGCATGTGTTTGTTTCTCTCCTTGGAATGGAAAACTATTCATGAAATAATGACTCCAGAGATACCATATATAAGGCCAAACTATGGAAGAAAGGATGCCCCACAGATTTTAAAAATGGAGCCATGGAAGGATCCAATTCAGACCGGGACTGAAGTGTGGGGAAAGGGAGAATTAATCTTTTCCCTTGATACAATTTTCCAGATATAAATTGCCCTCTCCCACCTGCTTTTGTTATATAGGGGGAAATATAGACAAAATTTGTATCTAGAAACCAGCAGGGGGCAAAGGGACAACATTGCTGCCACTCCCCCCATACACACAATGGCCGTGTTTCAGAATATTGCAAAAGCTGACACACGAGTTTAATGAACTGGTGAAGATGTGTGGATGGGTTTTCAACTGTTGAGCCTTCAGTTTAGACTTCAGCTAATCAGTCTGAACAGCTCTTTGTAAGGAAAGTGTTGTATGGCATCCTGCCGGGATTAAATTTGTACACCCCGGAAGCTAATCCAGATGAAGTCATTTTTTACGAAAGGCAAAAGAACATGATATTTATTGACTAGAGGAGAATGTTGGAAGATTATTTCTGAAGCATTTATCAGAGAGTGTCTTTACAAACTGCCTGCAACTCTGGGCCCATTCTGATATTTGAAACTCCTCCCCAAAAAGCAGCCCTGTGGATGTAACAGAGGAATTAATAGCAGATCCAATGCATCCAGAAATACAAGTACCGCATTAGCAGAAAAATGGGATGTTGTGCTCATTTGACTTGCTGTTGGGAAATGGCATCTGTACTTACGGATAGAAATGATCAGACACTCCACACTCTTTTCTGCATGAGGTGAGTCCACATGCATGAATTCTAAATCGTCCAAAATATATGAAGACTAAAGCAGTTTTACAAAGCATTCTGTTCACTAAAGAGAAAAAAAAATAGCCTTCCATATTCTGGAAGTGTTCCTTTTGATGGCAACTTTATTCAAATAAAGCATGCGCCATCTCTGCATTCTGAGAACTGGGTAGCTCGAAATATAAAAGAAACTGAAGCTTGCACGCCTATAACTGTACTCCCAAGAGAGTCCCGGCTCCACTAGTCTGATACTCAAACTTGCTTTCTGAACACACTGATGTTTCTTGCTTCGTTGCTTTGGTGGCCTTTCTCAGAATTCTGTTCCATATGTTAGGTTCTTTCCCAGTTTGTACATAACAAGATCCTGTAATTCTTATACACGCTGTTTTTAAAAGCCAACATGGTGTTATCAGAGGCCCTTGGCCAAGGTACCTGTTAAAATGCAAAGAATAGCTGCATAGACACAGTCTTATGGTAAGACAAAATGCAGTTTAACCCTATGAGTCAGGAAGATAAACTATTGGCAAGATTTAGTAGTTGGAACATTGAGCAGCACAGAACCTACCTGCAATACGAAGTCTGGAAAGAAGACAGCTTAGAAGCAGGTTTTCCCCCCTGTCAAGTGGCCGCTGACTTATGGTGACCCTGTAAGGTTTTCGAGATAAGAGGCATTCAGAGGTGGGTTGCCATTGCCTGATTCTGCATAGGAACTCTGGTCTTCCGTGGTGGTATCCCAGCCATGTACTAATCAGGGCCAACCTTGCTTGGCTTCCAAGATCTGGTGAGATCATGCTAGTCTACGCTATCCAGACACCATCTATAATCACCATCTATAATCAGGGGTCATTTCGTAGAAAAAGAGCTGGAGGAACTCATTAGCATAACTCATTAGCACAACTCATTCACATATGCCACGCCCCTTGACAGCACCATAAATGGGTCATTAGCATAATGGATTTGCATGTACCACACCCCCTGGCTGTTTTGGACCCAATCCTGGCCATTCAGGACCGAAATTGGGTCCAAAATGGCAAAAGGGGCTGAAAATGGCTGAAAAGGGGCCCAAAATGGTCAGGATCCGGCCGCTGCTGAACAGGAGAGTGATCCACCACTCGTCAGAGGCCCGATCTGGGCCGTTGTGGCCCCAATCCGGGATGAAACAGGCCAAAAATGGCCGAGAGTCAGGTGGGCGGGGCCACCTGACATGTGACCTCGTTGGGGAACTGCCGGGACTGCGTTCCTGCGCGTTCCCCCTCGAAATGAGCCCTGACACCAACTGTAAGGCTGCAACTGAGGCTTCTCAACTTCTGCTTTGTTGCTTCATCCTTCCTGGTAGGGACTTGAGCCTGCTAAGCCTTCTTACTGGGGCCATGAGATGTTGGGCAAGCATTGTGTTGTCAGTTCTAGGGTACAGTATGGGTTCATTGCATCATTGAAGCTGTGGGGGGGGGGGTCCAAAAGTGGACAGGTGCAATGGACAGCCTCTAGCTTTCCCTGTTCTGCTGTTTCACAATAGGCCAGTATGCATGTCCCATCTCCACGTTGACTTCCCCACCCTCTCTTCATGATCGTTGTGTTGTCTACCCGACGTAAATGTGTGGTGGAAGCGTCTGCATGTATGCTCCCTCCTCTTAATCAGCGCACTGCTTTCCCAACTGTTATAGAAGTGATCCTAGTCATATGTTGTGACTCAGAGTCCCTCTACACGAGACGCCTCGGTGTGTGTTTGTCAGGTGTAGGAAAATGCAATGTTAGCCAGGAAGCCTAGTTTTAAAAGACAGAGCTGGCAGAGATCGCTCCTCAGAGGGTTTGTTAATTTCATCTTCACCTCCCCCATGGCTCTGTCAATTTCAGCTCTCCATCTAAAACTATGCGGGATCGCAACCAGAGGGCAGCGAGGAATGGAAATGGGCTGGAGCTGCCTTCCAGAGCCAGGCTTGGGCCTGGAGAGGATATAATGGGTTCAAGTTTCCCTTCTAGCATTTCACAGCCCCTTCACACAGCTCCAGTGTATAGCAAAGTTTTCGCCCTGCCGCCAGCTCTTTCATTTTAAACTACCCTTCCTGGATACCATTGCATCTCCTGACATGTGCTCTTCATGTGTCACATGTCTCGTGTAGAGAGACTCTCAGTCAACCAAACATACAGGAGAATTCCAAAAAATCAGGCCTTGTCAGATGCCTTTCAATTTTTTTTGTAAAGTTGTTATTTTGAGACCCGCTCACAATCAAGGCCAGTTTCTTGAAACCCCAGACTTTTAACACCAGTGAGGTACGATGGCTCAGCATAGTGATGTTATGTATTAGCTGGAATCCAGAGGATTGTGTCTGAAAACACCCATGAATGTGACCCTTTCTATCATCAACAGTATGAAAGCTCTGGCAGCCTACAGTGCTCAGAGTTTCTTCTCATACTAACCTTTTCTTTCATGTAGAGTAACAGAACATACAACACATCATGAAGCCCTAGGCCACCTGGAAGAAGTTTACTGCATCCTGTCATAGAGAATATGGTAGTACCTCCTTACAACAGTGGTGGTGGTAGAGAGTACCCTCAAATCATAGGTGACTTATGGCAACCCCTGGTGGGGTTTTCATGGCAAGAGACTAACAGAGGTGGATTATCATTGTCTGCCTCTGCAACCATGGTCTTCCTTGGAGGTCTCCCATCCAATTGCTAACCAAGGCCAACCCTGCTTAGCTTCTGAGATCTGATGAGATCAGGCTCACCTGGGCTATCCAGGGCAGGGCAGGTCCCAGTTTTTGTACAGAGTTATTCTAGAGTGCAGAGGAACCAAAATATCAGTTCCTCTCTGTTCAGTTCATGAACGGTTGGCACTTCTGTGTATATAAATGTATCATGTATGTTCACTTGTATGTCAACACAGTCAATTTGGATATATGATTTTCTATGGGATTTAAATACAGTAAATAAACAAGTAGATCCTTCCCTTTCCTCATACCCTCTTTCTTCATTAGCAACTTCCTAGGCACTTTGCAGTCTGAAAACCCTCTTTCCAATGGGATTATATGTCCACTTTATTACCATGGTATACACAATTAACAATAAAAAACCCTTTTACTTATAACTTTATTGTTTGAATATGACAGGCAACCAAAGTATGGTATAAAGGTAGCATTAATCACAGTGCCTTGAAAGAAGAAAAAGATGCAGCAGTATATTGCCTATAAATCAGGAAGACTTGTTTGGTAATTTATAGTGAAGTTTCTTCCCCCTCCCACCTATACATTGTGCTGCTAATGTGTAGAAACTATGTGTTTCCTTTGTATGGGACGGTGTAAAAAACTCTGATGGCGATAAATCTCTGTGTATATATTCAGGTAGTGGTATTTTCTTTGGCCCATAAATTTAGAAAACAGCAGAGTTTCTGAAAATATATAAAGCAGAAATAGGACTCCCTCTAGACAGAAGGGCAATGCAGTAAAAATGAAGTTCTCTTTTTGCACAGGTCTTTTTATAGGAAAGTATATGACTCTCCTACTTCAATATAGTCAAAATTCTATCCAGGGCTCTAAATCATTTGCAGAGAGGAGAACAATGTGAATTACATTATTTTGATGTTGAATTCAATGAAATGCAAAATATGTGATGATCATGGTTTTAATGCCATTTAGGGACTGTTGGTCAGGCAAAGATATATCAAAGATTGAGGTCTTAAGTTAAACTCATATGTCAACTGTTTAAGGGGTAAAAGTAAGAAAATAATGTAAGTAGTATACTTTACAGCCAAGAGTACTTCAAAACAATTTACAGTGAAATGGAAACAGATATATATATATATAATATATAATACATGCAGTATGCACTCATGATACAGATCTGTGTTGTATCTAAATAGCTTATTGCTATTCAATCAAAACTTATACAGCCATCCAAACCCCAAATATGTTATAGGTTATATGTGTTGCCTAGAATTCAAATGAGTTATAGGCTTTCCGTAGTTCCTTCCCTATCAACCCTTGAGGTTATTTACTGTTTTGGATGTGTGTTTTTCTCAACCTAAAAGGTAAAGGTAAAGGTAGTCCCCTGTGCAAGCACCGAGTCATTACTGACCCATGGGGGGACGTCGCATCACGACATTTTCTTGGCAAACTTTTTACGGGGTGGTTTGCCATTGCCTTCCCCAGTCATCAACACTTTACCCCCAGGAAACTGGGTACTCATTTTACCGACCTTGGAAGGATGGAAGGCTGAGTCAACCTTGAGCTGGCTACCTGAACCCAGCTTCCGCCAGGATCGAACTCAGGTCATGAGCAGTGTTTGGACTGCAGTACTGCCGCTTACCACTCTGCGCCACAGGGCTCTCTCTTCTCAACCTACAGATCTAATAACTTAACTTAAATTAAATTAAATTAAGCAGCTTCTCAACCGACAGAAGCTTAATTTAATTTAATTTAAGTTATTAGATTTCTTGCCCATCTTCTCCACGAGCGAGCTCAGGGCGGGTTACAACATTATATAGTAGTAAATAAATGTAAACAACAATACACAATAAAATACACAATACACAGTTTCATAGTTCCAATCAAAAGTTAAAACCACAATCTAAAATGCATCACGCGCGGGTTCCCCATAATACATCCCATGCACAAGTATCATGATATTATCTGTTCTGCCAATATGTAAGACAGCTTTCTCATCTTCCATTTAATGAAAGAGGATTTGGCTTTCCTGATCTTAGTTTTTATCATACTTGTTAACTTATACTAATTACTGAGTTATTCATCTCAGGAAAATTCTCTGTTTTATTTTTTTATTATCCATTTTTTATTTATTTATGTCATTTATAGTCCACCTTTCTCACTGAGACCCAAGGCGGATTACACAGTGTGAGATTAGTGCAGTCAATTTCAAGGATATTTCCATAAACAGTGACATAGGGTAAATAAACACAAGTTTAACAAAGACATAACATTAGCAAGAATCCCCTACAGAATTAAAGAAATGCTGAAACAGAACATAAGCAATTCTAGGGCTGACATTAGACCACATGAAGCACAGGTAGCTCACAGGGGCATATATTTAAGATGACAGATAGTACGCAAGGCAATTAGTGGTGAAGTCTACAGTCCTGAACTCATAGCAAAGCATCTGAGAGCCCCTCCCTACAATACAAAAGCCTTTTTGAATAATTCAGTTTTGCATCGTTTGCAGAAAGCTGGGAGAGTGGGGGCTCTCTTGGCCTCAGGCAGGCCGTTCCACAGGGTAGGGGCCACCACAGAGAAGGCCCGTGTACGGACTGCTGTTGATTTTGTCCATGTGTAGGGTGGCACCTTCAGGAGACCCTGTTCAGATGAGCGAAGCGGCCATGGAGGAACATAGGGAGAGAGGCGGTCTTTAAATGGAATGCGTTGGATCCTGTTCCTCCACCAATTTCTGCAGTTACAGAACTGTGGCGCCTAATATCAGAACAATAGCAAATTGACCCATTTTCACATGCTAAATTCACATTATGGGCCATTTCAGATTTTAAAAGTGTGAGGAAATCTTTTCTATGGAAGGCTTGGACCAATAGTGGGATTTTTACTTTGGATCAATTGATAGGCTATGATGACGAGTACAGCTATGTACAAATCCCACTATCAAACCAGTGTGTTGGCTCTAGCGCAATCCTAGGTAGAGTTACGCCATTCTTGGCTTATTGAAATCAATGGGTTTAGATTGGAGTAACTCTGCTTAGGATTGCACTGTAAATTTTAAAGGGGCAGAATGGAACTTTCCAGAACTCCCTCCTCCTCCCGTTACAGTCCACTGAACTCCACAAAATCCTCCTCCTGGGGGACATGGGCTCCTGAGGAAAGATACGAGGGAGGTTTGTAGCAGGAAAAGGGAATAGGTGAAATTGCCGGTGTAGTCTGGATCCAACCCAGAATCTGCTAGAACAATAACAACGCTCATCCAGAATATCTTAGCTATCCTGTATAGAATACTATTGCCCTTATTACCAGTTCTTGCTGCTTATGATTTTGGCTAGACCGCCATCGTTTTTGCTATCAGCTTCTCATCCTTCTTTTTTATGCTCCCTGAAACTCTATCCTTGGCCGTGTTCCATGCTTCTTCTTCACACATAAATAAGCAAGCCTTCATTTTTAACCGCTGCCATGAATCATAGTTCTTGTTCCACTGGTATCTGTTGTATCCATTAAGTTTTTGACCTTATTATTTCTTCAGAGGTATGCAAATTGTCTTCTACCTGCTCATTTCAACATATAATCCATCTTCATTGTGATTATAGAATTAGAATTTGCAACGCTGAGAGAAGCCGGTATTGTTGGCATCACATAACTCACAGCGCAATCCTAAGCGGAGTTATAGCCTTCTAAGTGAATTGAATCAATGGCCTTAAAAGGGTATAGCTTTGCTCAGGATTAGTTGTCAGTTAAGGTAAATAACTTCAGTTTACGATGAGGACTATTAACTCCAACTTTATATTCTACTTTTAACTGCATTGCAAATGGGAGCTTGGACCCATGTAAAAGTTCCATGGATGGAAGGGGGAAATTTTGCCAGTTTTCCTCTCCCGTAGCATGACTCTGACCCCTTCCAAGCTATTCATGGGGAGCAAAACTCAAGGCACATTTGAGGCTGTTTTGGGGAGTAGGGAAGTTATGCTCCTCAGGTGGAATACCCCATGATTCCCTTAACTGTTTTTTAAATGGCTGATAACAGTAAGGATTCAAAATAGGGGCTGCAGGATTTGAGTCCAGTGGCATCTTAGAGACCAACAAGATTTTAGTGTATAAGCTTTCTCAAAGAAGGGAGCTCTGACCAGGGCCAGATCTAGGGTTGCTGGTGCCCAGGGCAACTCGAGTCCAGCCCAACGTGTGCACACTCCAGGCCCTGTGTGATGACATCATTTCCGTGATGTCATCACGCATGGCGGAGCACGCCGCCCGTGCCACTTGCCTGCCCCGCTGAGGGGACTGCCAGCTTGGCATGCACCCCATGTCCTACGGGGCAGGTGAATGGTGTGGGTGGCCTCCCAGCCACCTGTGCTGCTGCCGCCAGCCCTGCTGCATGCCAGGGCAGCCGGCTTGCCACGCAGGCAGCATGCTGATGGGGTGACAGGCTTGCCACTGGACTCAAATTCTGGTGTTCTACTGGAGACCAACATGGCTTCCTACCTGAAACTATCTTGAGGATAAGGGCTGTTTATTTAAGAAAAGAGAAAGATGATAAATGCATAAGTGTGATGCATAAATGGTTGGGATAGAACAGATGGGCTATGCGATGCTCAAAAGAAAAGTAAGAGAGAGTATTTAAAAAGAGTGAAGCTGACAAAGAAAGAAGATGCAGATTTTTTTTCACCATGACCAAATATCTCTGCAAGGAAACAGCTGAAAAAGCAAAAACAGCCAAAGCTGAAGAGCAGCAGGAGAAAGAACTAAGATAGAAAACCTTTGTGAAAAGTTTGCAAGTACATTTCTAAACTGCAGACAATGAAGGGGGGGGGGGAGAGAGGATCATATGAATGAGGATGGATGTCAGATTATTTATTTACAGTTAATAACCAGTACAGACTTATAAAAACATAAGTGAGTATCATACACTAAATACACCATTCCGTAAAAATAATTATATAAATATATAATTATATAAAAACTTGGCAATATAAATACAAAAGTGTGGGCTCTCAGGGTTAGAAATAAAAGCAGATGTTACTCCTTTGCACATTCCCTGCGGATTCTACAAGCCGCAGCTAAAAATCTGGCACTAGCCAACGTGATCTGGGGATCGGCACCTAACAGGAGCTTATTAGTTAGCTCTGTATCAGGGAGGCTTGAAAGCTTCTTCAATGCAGGTTGGATATGTTTTGTATGTATTTCATGGTAGAACTTACAGGCAAGCATAACGTGCTCAATTGTTTCTACTTTCCCTGCCTTGCATGGACAAACTCGCTCAGCCATCGGGACCTTCTTATAACGGCCTTCAAGTACTGCAGATGGAAATGTATTACATCGGGCTAATGAGAAAGCCCTATGATGGGACGGGGTCTCCAGGCTTGATAGATAGGAGGCTGGAGAAACCACATATCTTGTTTGCGGGGGCGGGGGGGGGCTAGGAAATTGGAGACCCTCGCAAGATCCCTCTGTCTTTCGACATCCAATATTCGCTGTTTGACCACATCCCTTGCCTGGTCCGGGGCCAGCATCTGTAGGGATTCAAATGAGAAGCCCAACATTGTTAATTTCTGATAGATGGTCCCGAGCCAGGCAGAACAGTACCTATCTTTAAGAATTAGGGAAGTAATGCCCGATGGACAATGGCTGAGCTTAAGCCAAATATTAATTGAAGCCAGAGTTGCCCTGGCCTCTATTCTCAGCAGTCCGGTTTCCAAACGTAAAGTTGCATTTGGGACACTACATGGAAATCCAAATATAGCTCTTAAGAACTTAGATTGAGTTTTCTCCAAAAGAGCTAGACTTGAGTGGAATGAGGACTGACCATGAGTTTAAAAAGATAGAGTGAGATTATAGATATCACCAGGAAGAAGCAACGGAAAATAGATAAACAGAACAAGACAAAATGGTAAAGGGTCAAGAGGAAATGAACCAAAACAAAAGGGAAGAAGGAGAAGTGGAAGAGAAGGTTGGCTGCTAGATGACTCATAGAGTTTAAGTGGAACATGAAGATCCGATGTAAGGAGGAAGAAGACCGTGGTTCAGAGGTAAAGCATCCGCTTTGCGAGTATTATTGTGACTCACTATGAAGTAGCTTCACATGTCCAAGGAACAGAATGCTGCTTTCACAACAGCTAGGAAACTCTGGTCAGCTAGGAAACTCTGTTTCATTTATGCTCAATCTTTTATGGCACTTTTCTTGTGAAGTGCATGAACAACAGCATGAACAGTAAAACAAAATTACTCTAACCGGTATACAAATAAAATAGTCTGTAGGGCATAGTAAATGGTCCCCAAATGGACATTTTCTCACGACGGAAGTATATTGTCTCCACTTCACAATTCTGTTGAGATGAAATGGACTAAGTTATTTGAGACTGAATCAAGTGAGAGCATATTGTTGAACAAGTTCTTTATGGACGTAATCCTATCTACAGTTATTTGAACAAATATGCAGATTTCCAGGCTGTAGAAGATGCTTATAGCCAGACAGAAAAATGGGTCATTCAGTGTTAGAACCTATTGTGATACTTTTCTCTGAAGGTAGATCTAACTGAGGCAAATGGGTAGTAAACGCCTTCATGGTTCTGAACAAAGAGAGAGAAGAGGAATACAAAACAAAGAAAACTGAGAGCCAAGCTACAAGTGACTTTTTTCACATGGACAACACTTGATCGTTTTTGCAAGTTTTCCTGGTTTCCCAGTGTCCTTCCCCTCTCTATTAGAATTGCTGCCTGAAGAGCCAGAGAAAGCTGGCTGCAGCAGCAGCTTTTGCAAATCATTCCTCCAGTCACAAGCCTGCTGGACAAGAGGCCTCTCAATGATCGTTTGAGGGCGGGCAGCTGCTATTTTCTCCCTGGGCATCCTGCTCCCGGGGAGCTGCTCTGGAGAAAGCCGCCCTTCCCTTGCTCCTGAGCTCCCGGAGAAAAACTGGAATGAGGCCATGTTAGAGCAGCAGCAGATTCTTCCACTGTCGCTGCGGCTGGAGCTTCACTGACACGGCAGCTTTCTCCAGAGCAGCTCCCTGCGAGCAGGACGCCCAGGGAGAAAGTAGCAGCTGCCCGCCCCCAAACAATCGTTGAGAGCAGGCTTGTGGGTGGAGGAACGATTTGCAAAAGCTGCTGCTGCAGCCGGCTTTCTCTGGCTCTTCAGGCAGCAATTCTAACAGAGAGGGGAAGGACACTGGGACTTCAGTTCCCAGGAAAACTTGCGAAAACGATCAAGTGTTTTACACGTGAAAAAAGTCACTTGTAGCTTAGCTCTAAGTCTTTGGATGAACTGCAAAAGAAATATACCATTGGAAAAAAACTGAAAATCTTATTAATTCTATTTAGAAAATTTATGTGCCACTTCTCTGGAGACTTGCTTGAGGCAGTTTACAGATAACAATAATACAAAACAATTAAAATAAACCCATTTAAAAAGCCATTAAAACACAATCTTAAGAAAGGCCAACACCATTATAAGACAATCATTAAAAAAAAACAAGCAAGAGCCATTAAAACAAGTCAGGGCATAATAAATGTATAAAATATACACTAACAAGCCTTAAATGATATAAATAAAATGATAATTTGGCTGAAAGCAGAATATACAAGATATTTTTTTAAAAAAAAATTAAAATGTGTGTGTGTTATGTGCTGTCAAGTCGCCTCTGACCTATGGTGATCCTATGAATGAGAGACCTCCAAAATATCCTATCATTAACAGACTTGCTCAGATCCTGCAAACTGGAGGATGTGGCTTCTTTTATTGAGTCAAGCCATCTCATTTTGGGTCTTCCTCTTTTTCTACTGCCTTCCACTTTTCCGAGCATTACTGACTTTTCCAGAGAATCTTGTCTTCTCATGATGTGACCAAAGTACAATAGCAGTTTTGTCATTTCATTTGGTAGGTTAGTTCAAAGCAGGGCTTTTATTCTACTGGTACTCAGTAGTTCTAAATACCAGCACCTATTTGGGGGATCTCTCAAGTCCTGAAGGAGGAATTGGTGAAAATAATCGCAACTATATAGATGAGTAGCAGTATCCTTTTAAAAAACAAAACAAAACAAAAACCACTGATCTAAAAGAATAAAAGCAATCCGTTATAGGATCTATGTATTGTCGAAGGCTTTCACGGCCGGAGAACGATGGTTGTTGTGGGTTTTCTGGGCTGTATTGCCGTGGTCTTGGCATTGTAGTTCCTGACGTTTCGCCAGCAGCTGTGGCTGGCATCTTCAGAGGTGTAGCACTGTTTTTAATACTTGATATCTGATATTTTCTTCTTGTCATAATGGAAAGAGTGCCAGAAGGCTCTGCCCATCAATGAATACAGTTGAAATTTAATTGTAAAGGAGCAGATCATTCTGAGGCACAGCGTCCCGAACAGCCATTGCAACGTAATTTTCAGTTACAGTACAGGTTCCAAAGGCATTCAAGGGGTCAGAATGTGAGCAGAGGCCCCAGGAAGCTGGATCCCTTCAATAAAAGGTATACTCACCTTCTCCAGACTATGTGACCTGTCAGTAAACATCAATTTATTCTTAAGTGGGTTCACATTCAATGAATTTGTCCACAACCGTTCCCCAGTGATGAACACACACTGTGTAGGTAACAGGGTTGTGGGTCGGGAATCAACTGAAGCCATCTATTTCTTTTTCTTTTCTGAGGCCATCTTTTTCTCTATGTTCCCCCCTCTCCTATGAATGGTCCCTTATCCTAAGAAAGTAAGGATTATTTTGTCGGAAGAAGCGATTCAGTCATAAAGCTACAGATAACTTTTAGACGTGGAATGATTCATAGCACATCTAGAGAAGGCATTGCAGAGCTAAGCAAAAATTGTGGTGAGAGGGGGAGTCATATATGTAACTGTGATCTCCTTGAAGAAAGGATGGGACAAAAAGTGATGGTAATAACAATGAATGATCTGGAAGTTTCTGATGCTATACTACGGGGACCCACAAACTTTTAGAGACTTGTGGGAACCTTCGGAATTTCAAAAGGAGATGGTGAGCTCCACCCCAAAATGCCTGCCACAGAAGGTGGAACCAAACCCTAAATGGCTGCCACAAGAGGTGGAGCCAAATGCAATACCTTCGCACTTGCTTGGCTAAATAATCACATGGCAACCACATTGAACATGTGCCTCCTCCTCCATTACTATTTTCATGACCAAAGTCATAAACAGCAAGCCATCATCAACTAAAAGAGAAATCAAGAGTTTCCTACCAGAGTTACAACATGATTTTACTACAGCTGCCAAAAATTTAGTAGCAGAAAGTACCCTCAAGTCTTAGCTGACTTATGGCAATCCTTGGTGGGGTTTTCAAGGCATGAGACTAACAGAGGTGGTTTGCAAAATAGTAAAGAGTCCAGTAGCACCTTTAAGACTAACCAACTTTATTGTAGCATAAGCTTTTGAGTAGAGATGGGCACGAACCGCATTATGAACTTCAAAAACCCACGAAATTGGCAATTGTGAGATCACGATCCGGCGGTTCATGATTGTCCATGGCCAATGAACTAGCATTCGAGAGAGGCCTGGTTCGATGTGTTTGGCTGTGGTTCGGGAAGCCAGAAACTCAGGCGCCAGCAATCAATTCCCCTGGCAACGGAGCTGGAGGAATGCCTGAATTCTGTCTGCACTCCTTCTGTCGCCCTGGAAACCCAAATGGAAGCCCAGCTTACCTTGATCAGCAGGTCTTCCTTCCAACCATGGAGCGGCAAAGTGGTTACAAGTTGGGAGAAGACACCCAGGGGAGGGAGGGGGTGTTCTGTAGCCACGGGCACTCCAATCTCATCCCTGCAAACCCTGATAGGCAGCTCTGATGGCCAAACACAGACTTCCTGCGTTGCTCAATGGGACCTGTGCTTATAAATAGCCATGGGCTCCCGGGCTGGGTTTCACTTTCAGCGAGCAGTGGAGTGGGACAGAGCTCTTGCTTGCCACTTGCTAGCCTTTGGGGTGAGAGTATAATTGAGCTTGGATTTTTGTGGGAGTTTCCTGTGGGCCTTGGATTGGAGAGGGTATAACTCCAAGATCCCTTTTGCAATTTTGTCCAAACTTGGGTGATGGCTGTAGAAGAGCCTGCAAAACACGCCCTGGGAATATGGGCTCTCTAAGTGCCACGGGGGCCGTTCCGTGCCCCACGAACTGTGAACCGTGAACCGGGGCAATACTCTCCCCAATGTTATTTAACATCTATATGCGCCCCCTCACCCAGTTGGTGCAGAGGTTTGGGCTGGGTTGTCATCAATACGCGGATGACACCCAACTTTTTCTGTTGATGGACGGCTGGCCAGACACGGCCCCAGGCAATCTGGCCAGAGCTTCGGAGGCTGTGATGGCATGGTTGAAACAGAGCAGGCTGAAATTGAACCCAGTGAAGACGGAGGTCCTGCAGCTGGGACGGGGGCTGCCAGATGTTGGGATCCAGCTCCCTGCCCTGGATGGGACACCACTGGCAACTTTGCCAGTGGTAAAGAGTCTGGGTATGCTCCTGGATGCCTCCCTATCGATGGAGGCCCAGGTCACGGCGGTTGCCAAGTCTGCATTTTTCCATCTTCATCAGATCAGGCAACTTGCCCCCTACCTGACACCCCAGGACCTGGCTACAGTGATCCATGCAACGGTCACCTCCAGGCTAGATTACTGTAACTCCCTCTACGCTGGGCTACCCCTGGGCCTGATCCAGAAACTACAACTGGTCCAGAATGCGGCGGTGCGGGTCCTGACTGGTATACCTTACCAGTCACACATCACACCTGTCCTGCACCAGCTGCACTGGCTTCCGGTTGAATTCCAAATCAGGTTCAAAGTGTTGGTTCTTACCTTTAAAGCCCTGAGTGGGTTGGGACCGGCATATCTTCGGGACCGCCTCTCCCTGTACGTTCCCCAGAGATCACTTCGATCAGTGAATAAATATTTACTTGTGGTCCCCAGCCCTAAGGAAGCCCGCCTCGCTTCAACCAGGGCCAGGGCCTTTTCAGTCCTGGCCCCAGCCTGGTGCAACGCTCTGTCAATGGAAACCCGGGCCCAGCGGGACATATTATCGTTCCGCTGGGCCTGTAAGACAGCTGTTCTGCCAGGCATTCGGTGATTGAAGGGGGTGGTGCCATGTCGGCCTCCCACCTTTGGGGTGGGGGACGGTTCTCCCCACCACTGCACTTTGTTAATTTGTTTTATTGTTTGTATATTGATTTTAGTTCTTGTTTTTATCGATTTTTACTGTTTACTGCCCAGAGCCCCTGGGGATGGGCGGTATATAAATTGAAATATAAATAAATAAATAAAAATAAAAGAGCCACAGCGCTCTTCATCAGATGAGAGCTGTTGCTCTCGAAAGCTTATGCTACAATAAAGTTGGTTAGTCTTAAAGGTGCTACTGCCCTCTTTGCTATTTAGTTTTGATAAGTACTTAGTTTCATAAGAAATTCTGTATTTTTATGCTGGAAATTCAGGCTGTAGTCATATGGACCTTTTTATCGGAAACAGTTGCATTGAGTCCAGATGCCTGTGTAATGGTGCCAGATCTCACTGTCAGTTAGCTTTGAATACTTTTCATTTTACTAAGTATGTAGGGTTGAAGCTCTACTAAAACACAATGGAGTACGGCAGGTGAAGATTCTGCATTCTTTATTTTTTTCCTTTTGGTAGACTGACAGTGAAATCCTGAGAAGAGTTATTCCAGTCTAAGCCCATTGATTTCAGTGGTCTTAGACTGGAGTAACTCTGCTTAGGATTTAGCTGTCTGTCCCTGAATGTACCAGATTTAAACAGATGGGGATGGGGAAGTTATGGCCTAACTGCATGTGAATTTTTTCCCTTCATCCTCTCCGAGTCCTGTTGATCAGTCACCTGCTAATCCCCAGTTTCCATGTCGGGGGTGGGGGGTGTATATGGATTTGGACCTTTTCACTCAGGAAGAAGGGACCTAAGCTTTCCCCTTCACACAGCTATCCTGTCTCTAAACATCCCAGAGAGCTGCTTATGGCTAAGAAATGCACTTCAAAAAAATTTGGATTAATTTTGGATCTGGACTTTGGGTTTGGAACTACTTTTGTTATCCCAGTTTTTCAGAGGTATTGTTACCAATTCAGGATCTTTCTAAAGTACATTTTTGCACCCCCCAAATTTGGGACCATTGTTTTTGTCATCCCTCCACCCTTGAGGCAGAAAGAATGAGGAGGGTGGGGGGGGAAAGCGAGGAGGCTGGTCTCAGACTTACCTTTCTGGCATTTTCCCTACTGTTGCCCTCAGAAGAGGCAGAGCCCACTCTATAGATGGAAAATGGCGGGAAAGTCCTGGACTCCTGTAAGTGAAGGCTTCTATAGAGGCCATTTCCTCCACTTCCACCAGGAGGTTTTTTTTTTTTTTACAATTGAATAGTGTCTGTCTATCTTCCTATCCAACAGTATAGTAATATTTGTATTAGGTTCTCTGAATTGTTAGCTTTCATATATTTAAAAAGTAGATCTCTAGACCCTTCCATTGTGGAGATGGGTGGACCCATGAGTGGAGGCGAAGTCTACCTGAGGGTCAGCTGTTAAGTCAGCGTCAATGCCAGTAACTGCTATTTCCTGAGCCGGCTTCCTCTCCCCATCCCCGCCCCACTTCTACACCTCCCCAAAATGCTGAAACACACCCAAAATTCTGGGAGATCCATTTTCATTACTCCCAGAATTTTGGAAGTGTTTGGAGTCATTTTGGCTATCCCTGAGCCAACCCAAACAGCTAATTTTGAAGATAATTTTGGCTCATGTGTAGCTGAATACCTACCCCTATTTATTGCTTGTACTTGTGCTGTGTGTAAGCTGCTTCTTGAGACTATTTCAAGTCAGGCAAATGGTACAGGGAAAGACTTAAGCCTCTTCACCTGTGTGCCATGACCTGATCCATATCAGGCCCCCTCGTGCCTGGAAATTAAGCACAGAACTCCAAGACCTCATCTGTCAACTGTAAGGCTAACAATGGGCCTGGAGAAACATTCCTTGTCAGTTTAATTGGGACTTAATGAGTGTAAATGGGTAGATGAAGCTTTTCATGGAATGGAAGTAAATAATATTACTTGATATATAACACCTTATTAGGCCTCTATTAAAGGGGTAGGACACTTTTTATCCAGGCAGTTGGCAAACTTAGTTGACTGGATCCAGGGACAGAGCCAAGAAGACAGTATTGTGTAATTAGACTCAATTTTGACTCTATAAGTGTGACAGAATATAACACATGTAATCCAGAAATTTCATCCAATGAATTTCCGTGAGCAAAATTATTTGAATGTAATTTTTTCCCCATTTATTAACAGTGGTCTTATGGGGGCACAGAATATACTTTTCTATGCAATTACTCTTTTTTATTTCCATGGCTCAAACATGTAATTTATCTTTCCTGCCACCTTTTTTCTGTTAACTGCTGAAGAGTTATTGATGTGTATTTTTTTAAAGCGACTGCTGTAAGAATGGCTACACTGATCTTTTGCAAGGTCGCACAGATATTCAGTTATAAAATATTGCTTACATCCTTCATTAATATACCAAGGACTGAATCAGATATGACATTAGGATCTCTCACTTTCTTAAAAAAATCCTTAAAAAATAGCTGCTTTCAAGATAGGGAAAGGATCCCAGGGGTATTTAACTCTCTACTTCCCTATTTGCTCCACTAATTAAATAGTCCCCCTTAGCTATAATTAGCTTCAGAAATGTTGTAGAAGTGCAACTTCAGATGGGTGATTTAAACAGATCATCAAAGAGACATGGGAGGAAAAGACTAAACACCACCTTGTCCTGGAACCCTCCCATGATCTTTAAACCCACCATGTGGGACTGCTAGCTGTATTTAAAGGAGAATCAAAACCTCTTGCATCTAAGGGTTTAACCCAAAGGTGACCAAAGGTCTTAGGAATTCTATTTTGAAACACACTTTTCCACACAATATTTTGATACACACTTTATTCCACAGGCACATGCATAGTGTTTGACTGTATGGCTTTAATTTCAGGTATGCTTTATGGCTTGAGAGCAAGTCCGTTATGCTGAATGGGGCTTTCTTCTTGAGAAGCACACTTATGAACAGGTTGCCATGCTGAAATTCTACACTAGATGCGGGCATAAACCAGGAAAATGGCAGTTCATTGTGGTTTGTCATGTTTCACAAACCACGAACTGGTATGAAATTGCCCGGTTCACAAACTGAATTGTTTGGATCATGAATATGTCACTTCTGGGGCAGCAGCAGGTCTGCAGAAAGCCTATCCCCCCCTCCCCCCCGGTTGCATAGGAAACTGAATGAGTGGTGCTAGACTGTATGCAGTGATGAACCAAAAAATGAACCAAGAAACCAGCCTAGCGGTTCGTCCTGGTTCATCAGAAATGAGCTCCGACGAACCACTGGTTTGTGAACCAAAGAAATGGCCCAGTTCACGACAAACTTTGGCTCGTATTTTGGTTCATGCCCGCCTCTATTCTACACAAATTTATTTCAAGTGTTTCACTGAACTCAACTGGTCTACCTTCCAAATAATGATGCGTAGAATCAAGCTGTTATAAGGATGCATTCCACACTTCATTGAATCAGTGGTAAAATTACCATTGATCTAAACGGACCTGTAACTGAACCTTAGGAACCATTTCCAAGAGTTCCATTTAATACAGTGGACCATAAGCTCAGGAAAGCTTTTATGCTAGCTAGGTGCTCAGCACTTCCCTTGGCAGTGCTATAGGGCAGCTATAAGGGAGTCCCTATGGCACAGAGGTTGTGTCACTGTGATGCAGGGGAAGTTGAAACCATAGAACACATGTTTTTTAGGTGCTCCAGGTATCACTTTGCTCACGCCAAATATATTTCACCCCCAATAAAGGCATGGCCAGGCTGGTCAGAATCAAACTGTATTACGTACCTGTTATCTGATGGATCCCAGACTATTACTGCTCAGGTAGCCAAATTTTGTGCTGCTTGCTACACAACCAGAAAAGATCATGTAAATGCTCTCACGTTTGCTGATGGATGAGGTTCCAAGTCTCTCCTTTAGGTATCTTAACACTTTTATATGTATTACCTACTCTTTTATCTGTACGTAGTTTATTGTATAATTTTTAGCCAGTTTTTATCTTTTGTAATCATCTGTTTTATCTATTTTATGCTCTTTTGACTTTTAGAGGGATGTTATGTTGGCACAGTGCCGTAGTAATAAACATTACATTACAGCAAAATTCATTCCTGGGTGAACATGTTTAGAACTGGATCGCAAATTGCCTAAGCATCTCTTTCTTGTGTATTTTTCCTTCTCAGGATTTACCTCTTGATCATTCAATTTTGGTCAAAAACCATGGGAGACATATTTGATTTTGCTGAGACCTGATAATAAAAAAATTATAACTTCCGAGATAAAGCAAATAAAAAGCCCAGATTTTCAATATTGATTGCCATTCTCTTCAGACATTCTTTGGTAGTGCTCCCCTTTCCTCGTTGTTTTTATAGAATATAAATAGGGAACTGTTTAAAGCTAAACTCTCATTTCACTCCACAAAATCTAATAATGTTGTAAAGTCATTGACAATAGCACATTATTCCTTTCGCCTTTCCTTGCAAGTTTTAAATTATAGTGAGAAAGAACGTCTTGCAGCTCATGACCAGCAATAGCTTTTTCCTTTTCTGACAGAATTTTTTTTTTTGGCGGAGGGGGACAGAGGACATGAAGCATCCCTCTGCAAGGGCAAAAAATATTCAACTTCTGGATTTTCTTACCAGACCATAACAAGTGTTTCTTATAATATGACCAGAATTAGGACCTCGTTATAGCCCTTTTCACATATTACATCCACATGAATTGGGAGCCCATTTCTGGAGCACTCTGTCTCTGTAATGTACCTGGCATGTATGGTTGCTGTTTCATGTAAATTGGGCAGGGCATGGATTTTCTATGTATGTACACCTTCTGTACATCCTGAATATTTGTTCTTTTTCACATGTATGGAAGCTGTTAGGGTTGCAAACCTCCAAGTGGTTCTGGAGTTCTTCAAGAATTATTTACAACTGATCTCCATACTATAGAGAACAATTGGCAGGGAGACAATGACAGCCTTGAAACATGTACTTTATGGCATTACATCCCTGCTGAGTCCCCCCCCCTCTTCCAAAACTCTATCTTCCCCAGGGTCTGCCCAAAAATCTCAAGGAATTGGTTACCTCAGAGCTGGAAACCCTAGCAACTGTATACATGAAAAATCCATGCCCTGCCTAATTGGTGTAAAATAGTGACCACATATATATCATCATACGGACCACAGTCTCCCAACACAGGAAACTGTTAGGCTTCCAGTTCTTTCCAGTTCTTTCATATCTGAAATATCTGAAGAGGCCTATGTAGTGAACAGGCCTGTTCTGAGCCTAGTTTATGCCAAGTATTATGCCTGCTCGACCAGAGTTTGCAAAGCTTGTTAGGAAAAACCTGTTCATAGGCACACTTATGAACAGGTTGCCATGCTGAAATCCTACACTAGATGCGGGCACAAACCAGGAAAATGGCAGTTCATTGTGGTTTGTCATGTTTCACGAACCACGAACCATGAACCGGTATGAAATTGCCCTGTCTACAAACTGGGATAAGATGCCTGAGATCTCTACAATACTAGCCACTCCCATCTCAGTAGATATAGATAGATATAATTATTTATGGACCATATTGCTATCTAAAGCTTAGCGATACTTAGGGAAAGGGAAAAAAAGATAGACATGTACACACAGATAGCAAAAAGCCAAGTCATTATCTCTATGTTGGAGTTATGCCCAGATCCCATAGTCAAAACACAAAGAAAGAAATGAAGGAAAAAAGGCGGGAGGATAGAGGGGAGACTGCTTGTCTCAGATTCAGATGTATATGGCTGTTTTCACACATCTTACCAGCCGTGCAAAATCGCACAAAATGCCCGGAAAGATGGCATCTTCTGGGCGCGATTTCCACAACCCAGAGTCATGACGGGAAATTGTGCCAGGAAGACACCATTGCTCCAGGAGTTTTGCACAATTTTGCACAGCCGGTAAGACGTGTGAAAATGGCTGATATATAAATGCTTTAATATTTCTTCAGATGGTCAGCAGAAACTCTTTATATTTTTAGACTGATTAGTCTTTTGCTTACTGAGGGCTGTGAAACTTCTTAATTTGATCTTGGTGGTGGGGAATAAGAAACAGCCATCTAGTTTCCTGCTTGCCCATGATAGGAGGAAGTTATACTGCTTCAGGCATTTGGCTATTTCAGAAAGAATAATAGAGAAGTTAGCCAGTGGCTGTAGCATATGTGAGCATCCGATTGATTACTAAGCTACACCCACACATGCCTTAAAGATGAGTTCAGTGCACTCACTACTAGACAGGGGCACGAACAGCAATATGAACGAAAAAACCCACGAACAGCCCGTTCATCTGTTCACGAACCGGCAGTTTGTGAGTCCCCATTCCAAATGAAAAGGTAGTAGTTGCAAGCATTGTTTGTTGCATTCGGCCGCTGTTCAGGAAGCCAGACACTCAAGTGCCTTCAATCAATTCCCCTGGCAATGGCAAGGACTGAGCTCTGTCTGAAACCCTTCTGGCTTTCCTTCTGGCTTTACCCCTTCAGCTTCCAGCAGACAGTCCAGTTTTTGCTGCTCAGAAGAGAAATAGACAACAAAGGGGGGGACCCATGGATCATACCTTTCCTGGGCTGCAATCTCTCTGAAACTCGGGGATTCTTCAGAGGACAGTGAGGACTATGTCCCCTGCAAATATGGTGGGTATTGTACATTGGGAAGGTCAGTTTTGTAACCCCTCAAAGTAGCTTCCAACGGGCAGTACAGTTTTTGCCACTGTGAAGAGAAAATGATAGCAAAGGGGGCAACGCCGGCTCTCCCAGTGCAAGAGGGATGGAGGGATGTCCTGCTGGCACCAGGAAGGAGCAGCCCTGTGGTGCTGGCTCTGCCCACTGTCAGAGGGACGAGGAGATTCTCCTCGTCTCTCCTCATCTCTCTGACAGCGGGCATAAGCGGCCCCGCGGCGGTGACAGTTCTGCCTGCTGTCAAAGGGATGCGGAGATTCTCCTCTTCTCTCCAACAGTGGGCAGAAGTGGCCCCGCAGTGGCACTGGCTGTGCCCACTGTCAGAGGGGCCAGTGGAGTCTCTCCTCATCCCTCTGACAGCGGGTAGAAGCAGCCCTGTGGTGGCCCCGGCTCTGCCTGCTGTCAGAGGGATGAGGTGAGCCTCCTCATCCCTCTGACAGCGAGCAGAAGTGGCCCACGGCACCGGCTCTGCCCACTGTCAGAGGGACGGAGAGAATCTCTCCATCCCTCTCGCACCTGGCAGCAGCTGGGGTGGGGCAGGGTGGTGGGGGTTGGGGATTGTGGGGTGTTTAAAGGGCCCTGCCCCTTGCACGTGGCAAGAAAGGGCCCTTTAAACTATCAGCTGGCAGGTGGCAAGGGGGGATCCCCCCTTCCACCTGCCAGCTGATAGTTTAAAGGGATCTTTAAAGGGCCATGAACACGAACACCGAACATGTTCGTTAAGGGGACATGTTTAGTTCTGTTTGTTGTTCATTGTTCGTGGATGGCAACGAACAACGAACAGGGTGTTTGGAATTTTTCCCCTGTTCGTGCCCATGTCTAGTCATTACTCTCTTTTCTAAAGTATGTTCTGCACACTGTCTTAAGGCACAGAAGCTGTGTTCTGCTTTCTATCTGTTCATCCTCATAGGATGAATTACAAAACAGAAAGCAATTCATATCCCTAGACAAGTTTTTCTGATTCTCTAAATATATGGTATTGTGATCACTTATGTCAACTCCTTATATCACTTTCTGTTACATCAATGTAATTATACTGTGACTATTATGAACTAGAACAAAAGAATTGTGTGACTATATTCACATGCCCAAGAAATTTTGAAATTAAAGGGAGAAGGGGTTTATGATGATGTGATGTAGAGGGACCTGTTCAGTGGGAAAAAAGCTTTTAAAAAAACCCACAGTGTGTTTCTAAGCTATATAAGCTACCTAAAGTAGCTTTGCTTTTAGTCTATAAATGTAATTAATTGACATTTTGATTGATGTGCTGATCCACTCTTTATTTAAGTGGATATGAGAATATTGACTTCTGGGGAGTTCTAGTGGGCTGAAAATACTAAGAGATTTGTTCCCGAGAATCATAATGGAAAAAAACTTTTGTAATGTAAATACCATTTGTTACAGATATCTTCCTAGGTAAAAACACAAGTTGTATAATGTCAGCCCAGCTGGTCTTTAATCATAAAACTGTGAATATAGTCAGTATAGGCACTATAAATGTATAATTAGATATTTGTTTATGATATGGCATGAATACAACCAATTTCTTTCCTTACAAATATGTAATGTAGTTTAAAATATGCAAAATTTTAATTTTTAAAAAATATTATTTCTTCCAACAGCTAAAGATCATTTATTAATATGTGTGACTGTTCACTTTTGTTCAGTAAATGTTACAATTAAAATTAATATAATACACAAAAGGTCAATGCGAACAAATTTAGAGAGAATTTTCAGTTGCATTGACTCTGACAGCATTCAGTCAGATCCTTTAATGTTGGCTGCAAAAAAGTATCTTCATGTTTTGCTATGCTGGTCCCAGCAATGACAGAGGCTGTTTCCACGTGGCTTACCTTGTTCCGGAAAACAGCGAACTCTCACGAGAAGACGCTGTCATCGCACGAAATCGCGTGAGAAGATGCTGTTATCGCACGAGAAGACGCAATAATAGCGTCTTCTCGTGCAATTTTGCATGAGATTTTGCTGTTTTCTGGAACAAGATAAGCCGTGTGGAAACGGCCAGAGACAAAATGATAGATTTATTTTGTATAAGGGTAATACACTCTTTTGGAGATGTTCTTCCACTGAGCCACAGCCCCATCTGGTTCCAGTTTCCAGTGCGGGATTACAGATGCTCAAGCCCGTTGCTCGGCTTCTAGGAGTCTTGTTTTAATTTATTTACTTAGTTTTAATTAGTTTTAATTAGCTAACAAGCTAAGAATTGACTAAGAAGAAGATAGGATAAAGGCTTTGACTTGCCGTCAATGAAATCCGCTTGTATAGTGGACATTACAGAGTGGGACTTTCTCACTTCCTTCTCTCACTGCAGTACAGTCACACCCTGAATATTATGCTTGCGGGAGTCAGCAGACTCATAGGAACAATACAGGAGCAAAGAGACGGTCTGTATTAGGAAAGGGTAATGACAAAATTGCCTCATTGAGCACCAGAAGTTATATATTCTGGCTACCAGAACCTGCTCCCCCCAGAGCTTTGAGATCCCTCTTACTGTAGGGAAGATGGCTCCATATTTATCCTCCTTACAGGTCCCACGTCTACTTAGGGCCCTTTCCCTGGCTAGGTGTAATGCTATGCCATCTGCCATTCTATGTGGCAGATTTAACAGGACACCCTATTCAATCCAATATTGCCTACGCAAACAAGATTGTGTTGAGTCAATTACACCTGTTCTTCTCCATTGTCATCTGTATGTTGATATACATTACACACATTTAAAATCTGTCCAAGCTAATATGATGGACTGCTCTTATTTACTCAAAGCTTATAGATTGTTGAACAATTCTTTTCCCGAGGTAACCAAGATGGTGGCTAAGTTTCTCCATGCTGCTTTGAAGTGGCATCAAAGGTTATCACAGAATTAAGTTATGATTGCTTTTTCCTTTTAAGTTATTTTAATAACTTGAATGGCTGATATTTACCAATAAAGGCTAACTTGACTTGACAAAATTGCCCACTCACCCCCCCCCCATCTGCAAATGGAAAATCCTACCCCTCCTCATTTCCCACTGCTACTCAGATCAGCAGAAGGAGAATTTTTTTAAAAAATGGCTGTGCGGCTGATGGTATGATATCACTTTCTGAGAAAACCTAAAAATGACTTCAGTCCTCTCTAGGAATCTCTGAAAACTATAATTTTACCTCAGAGTTTCCGGCAATTCCTAGAGAGGCATGATGCCACTTCCCAGTTTTTCCTAGAAGTGATGTTACACCATTACTGATGGGCAACACTCATGTTCCCACCCTCCTGCCAGTTGCCAGGCTAGGCCTGGCAAACTTATATAAAATGAATATTGCTCCTGAATCAGGAAGATACAGTAAGCCCTTCAACTACTGAGGAATAATTGAGTCTTCGCTCCATTAAAAGTTTTAAGATTTACTCCAGTCACTTATCTTTTGTGTGAATAAAGTGCTATTAATTGCATTTATATGGTTTAAATGAAGTACTTCTGATGCTTTTAACTGATGACTTGCCAGCCAATTTGCATTATAATGAACAAAATCCTACAGATCTCATGTATGGTGATGAACTAATGTGGTCAATATGCAAATAGCAGTGTGAACTCTTAGGGTCTTAGATATTGAATAATTGCACTTTAAAAGGCAGGCAATGGGGAAACTATGAAACTTAACTAAAATTAATATTTTATCACTCTGAATTTTAGCCAGTAATTAAAATAGTTTGCGGAGTATGAAGTTTACTTTGCCTGGACTGTTGAATTAGACATTTAAATTGAATGAGGTCCAGATTGGGTATATTGCAGGTCATTTGCATTCTCATTTCAATCTACAAACAGCTGTAAAATATTCAGAAACAACATTTTTACCTGCAGTACACCCTCACCCACTGTCTATTGCATATTTGAACCCCATTCAAATCTCTACAACCCTTATGTGTTTTCAGCTATCCAAGAACTGTGTCTGTTGTGTTTATTTCTTTATTGAATAAAAATTGTTTCCCACATGCTATGAAAGGTTCTAGAATGTCAACTTTTTTGCAAGTTCACTCAACAAGCCATGTGCATTATTATTAATCTATTAATAATTTATTATAATAATTATTAAATTGGTTGTTGTGGGTTTTCCGGGCTGTATTGCCGTGGTCTTGGCATTGTAGTTCCTGACGTTTTGCCAGCAGCTGTGGCTGGCATCTTCAGAGGTGTAGCACCAAAAGACAGAGATCTCTTAGTGTCAGGCCTTCGACAATACAATTATTATTTATCACTAAAATAATTAATAGTATGTTAATGATGTAGTTATTATACTAAAGGGTTTGCTTGAATCGCTCTTAGTGAAGTCAATGGGATTTAACTTGACTGTGGTTGGATTACACCTAAGGATCTTTGACGTTAATTCAAGCATGTGTATGTAGGGAGATTCGTGTTTCAAAATGGCACCTACCATTTGCAACAACAGTGAAAACAAAGCTCTCTTTATTTCCTATGACCAGAACAAAGTTGGGAAAGGAGAGTGGTGCTGAATTACAAATTGTCTAGATTTCATGTTCTTTTTTGAAGAGCAGATGTTAGTGGGAAGAGTTATTATATCAAGACCCATTAATTCAATATTGACAGAACATCCTTGGAAGACGAATTTATTAAAGCAGCATGGGGGCTGATTAGCAATTAGCAGATTGAGATCGTTGTGATTTTTCACATATGACAGAGACAAATCAGACCTTGTTTATTTAGTCCAAGCAGTTTCTCATGGAATTAGCCAAGAAGGTTAGTGTCTCAAACAGCTTGCGTTGTTTAGATTTCTAATAAATGAATGCAATTGGTTGCGGTTTCCCCCCCACATGTTATTTCCTGCCAAATTAGGCTCAGTAAAGAAAACCTTGGTTTTGTTTTGATCTCAGATGAATTAATGCTCCCCAAAGAACAGCAGATAATTTTTAAAAGAATTAACTCTGGTTAATAACATAAAACGCCAAAACATTTAACATGCAGGGATAAGCACGTGTGCGTGCATGCGCAATTTTTTTTCAAGCCGATCTGAAATGCAGAAATCTACGTGATAGGCTGCTGAAGGACTGTCCCCCAGAGAATATGCTTTAAATATTATGACAATATCTTTAAATTATTTTTCTTCATATTTTAACTTATGCCGTTCATATTACAATGATGCACATATGCATCAGAGTATCTATATCCACTTCCCCTTGCCCTTTATCAGCCCCAAGAGTTAGCAAGGAAAGCGTTTGCTATTCCTGTAATCAAGCTAACTTCCAATTCAGCCAAAGAGTACCCTGATTATATAGAATGAGAATCCGTCCCAAGCCAGTGAGACAGCAAGAAGAAAACACAGAGCCATAAAAATGCTAGTCAGAGATGATGCTGTCTGGAGTTCTGGTTTAATGGATTTCTCCATTGCTACCTAGAGGGAAAGGAAAGATAAAGACCGAGATAGAAAAGGCAAACAGTATAGCTCTTCCAGAAAAGTAGCCTGAGCTCTGCTGGCCTTATTAGTTTAGATCCCGAAAGCCAGATATAATTTAATTCACATTTGCTAGACTTGTAAGGATAATGAACATGGCACTTGGTGTGTGTGTGCATGGGACATCCAGGGAGAGTAGGATTTCCAACCTTTGGTGGATGCTGGAGTACTCCTGCGATTGCAATTGCTCTCCAGGCCACAGAATCAGTTCCTCTGAAGGAAATAGCCTTGGAGGGTAGATCCCATGGCATCAAATTCCTGTCGAGTTCTCTCGCCAAACTCCATCCTGAAAATCAGCAGTGGCTGAACATAGCCTAACTCAAACAGGACACAGTATCCTATTCCAAGACACTAAAATACTTGACAACACCTCCAACTACTTTGTCAGACTGCACAGGGAAGCCATTGAAATTCATAAGCATAAGCACAATTTCAACAGGAAAGAAGAGACTTTAAGAATGAATAGAGCATGGTTTCCAGTCCTGAAAAACACCAGGCTAACAAAACACTCTATACCCGACAATAACCCTGCAGAGAAGATTAGCACATTAAGCACCAATCCATATGCAAAAGAACCTCCTCAGGATACAGTGAAGCCTCCCTCCATTAGCATTCCACACCCTGGGAAACTCTTACAGGATGACTCAGCTCAACCCCACCCCTCCTGAGTAGATATAAATGACCTGCCAACATCTTTTCCACACTGTGACACTGAGAGATCTGTGTCTTTTGGTGCTACACCTCTGAAGATGCCAGCCACAGCTGCTGGCGAAACGTCAGGAACTACAATGCCAAGACCACGGCTATACAGCCCGGAAAATCCGCGACAACCATCTTCCCATCCCAGTGTTGGCACTCTAGGGGAGAGACAGCCCTGTAGATATATGGGCTCTTCGCCAAGAAGGTATCTAAAGGTAAGGTTGTCAGTCTCCCACTGGGGGCAGAAAATCCCTTGCCCCCAGACAATGTCTCCACTGCTGCTCAGTTAGCCGGAGGGGGAAGAAATGAGGGGGTTACCAGTCACCATTTGGCCCTTCTAGGCAACATCATGACCTCACCATGGGGCCGCCTCTCTCCCTATGTTCCTCCACGGCAGCTTTGCTCATCTGAAGAGGTTCTCCTGCAGGTGCCAGCCTGCACATGGGCAAAATCAACAGCAGCCCACACATGGGCTTTCTCTGTGGTGGCCCCTATCCTGTGGAACGGCCAGCCTGAGAAGATCAGAAGAGCCCCCACTCTCTTGGCTTCCTGCAAATGATGCAAAACCAAATTATTCAAAAAGTCTTTTTTTTCCAGATAGGGCAGTATTGTAGCGAGGGGGTCTCAGATGCTTCGCTAATGAATTAGGGACCATAGACTTCAACACTACCCATTCACTTTTAATATGTGCTCCTGTGAGCTACCTGTGCTTCATGTTATCTAATGTCAGTCCTAGAATTCATTATGTTCTGTTTCAGCATCTCTTCTACTCTGTATTGGATTCTTGCTAATGCTATGTCTTTGTAAACTTTTATTTATTTATTTATTTATTTATTTATTTATTTATTTATTTATTTATTTATTTATTTATTTATTTATTTATTTATTTATTTATTTATTTATTTATGGAAATGTCCTTGACACTGCATGGAAATGTCCTCGGTACTGATTGTACTAATCTCACACTATGTGAGAAAGGTGGACTATAAATGACATAAATGAAAATAAAAATAAAATAAATGCAACATTATTTCCTGTATGCCCAGAAGGGATGTCATCATGCCGTTGAGTGAAGCCCTGCCATCAGGGCAAAAATCAGAGAGCAGCCATATTTAAAAGTCACGTGTTTACGTGTTTATTGATTTTATTCATTGACTCATTTTAAATGCTGTCTTAATGTTAAAATGTTTTAACATTTTCATGTTCACCACTTGGAGACCCTCTATGAGTAGAAACGTGGCATAAAAGTGTTTTAAATAAAATAAGTAAATAGCAAGTGCCTTGAATTGAACTCCAAAATATGCTGGCAACCAGTGTTGCTGTTTTACAACAGGCATGACGTGTTCCATCAGGCTGCCATTTTTTGGAGCAAATACAGTATCTGGGTTGTCATCATCAATGGCAGCCCAACACAGTGTTTAAAAGGTGCATTGATTTCAAAATTGGCAAGATGTGTTCCAGTTGGTTGATGTTGGGACTTGAACTTTGAATGTAGACTGGCTCCTTGAATGTGCATGCCAATGTTGATTTCACTGTTTCAATCTTTAAGGTAGATATCACATTACAGAATATTTTGTCTTTCCTGCTGGTTTTAATTTATTTCATTTATATCCCATTTTTCCTCCCCAAAGAAGCTTACACTATTCTCTATGCTGCCATTTTTGAGGTAGGAAGGGTTGCCAACCTCCAGGTGGTGGCTGGAGAGCTCTTGGAATAACAACTGGTCTCCAGATTACAGAAAGCAGTTCCCCTGGAGAAAATGGCTGCTTTGGAGGGGGACTCTATGGTATTGTACTCCACTGAGGCCCCATCCTCAAACTCCACCCTTTCCAGACTCCACTCCCCAAATCTCCTGAAATGTCCCAAACCAAAGCTGGCAACCCTAGAGGTAGGTTAGGATGAGTGTATGTGCCTCACCCAGTGAGCTTCCATGCCAGACTGGGTCTTGCCACTCAAACATGGGCCTTCCGGATCCTAGTCCAACATTCTAACCACCACACAATAGTGGAGAGGTTAAGTTAGGCTGGAACTGTAGAATGCTAATAACAATTTTCTTCCCATTACCTCAGTATTCCAGAAAGTTACTGTGCTACAAAAAGGAAAAGAACAGAAAAGAACCAAAAGCTAAAACGAGCAACATAAACAGGCAGTCAATTACCCTGGCCTCCCCCCCCCCTTTGCATTAAGAAAAAGTTTTTTCTCTCTCAAGAGGATTGGCCTCTCCTACACTCGGAAAAGGTAGGTAGAGATTGCCAAGAATATTAACATTTGAATGTGGATAATAAGGGATGGGTGTGACAAGGAAAGGGACAGAGAAATCAAAATGGCAGAAGCATTTCTTGCCAAATAGACCGTTGCAGCTTCGACATGTTAAGAATTAAGTCAAGATGCTTGCTTGAAATTGAAGGTAGTACTTTCTGTTGCAAAAGATCAAGGGACTGCTTTTTGAGAAAACTCCTACCTTCTTTTGCTGATACTACGTAACATGTGCATTTAATAAGAAAAGTGAGAAGATCCCCACTGACTTCCTAAAGGAAATGATTAGAAAATACAGTGAAACTGATTTTTACTTAGATAGGCTCAATGTAGAATTTCTTTGAAATAAGCTTTCCCCCTTTGCTTTGAAATGCCTTTCTATAACAAAAATCTGTTCTCTGCATTTTATTTTTACCAGCTTAATAGATTTAATTATCACAACTGGGCCATCTATGGCACAAGGCTGTCAGTTATCAGAAAAGGAAACCTTGACTACCTCCTTGTGGGAGCATAATATGCATGATTCGTATCTACTGTTTCCTTACTTTCCCTCCCGTAAAGTAACCGTTCATGTTTGTCCCCTTGAGTATTGCATCGTCATTTTTGGCTGCTGGTTTTTTGTATCAGAGGTAGCAATTGAATGGACACAACCCTTGGCCTTTGGAGAGGTGCAAAGATTTCAAAACTCAGTCATTTTGTTTAATAGGTTGAGGCCGTGTCTTCACATAAGTTTCTCTTCCCCCCTTCCACCCTCAAGCATTTAGTCTGCTCTTCAGAGCTTTCTGAATGACCCAGCGCAAACCTTTAAGCTTGGAGAAGGCCTACTGTTTTTCTTCGGAAGATCTGAGGAACTCTTTTAACCCAGCTTTCCCTCTGGGGGATCAGAAACACTTTCACAAAGTTTAATGAGCGCATAAATATTTCATTAAGGATCTTCACCAAAGCCATCTACATTTAGAGGGAGAGGGGAAGGAGGATGAACTAGGATTGAATGTTGAAATGTAGAATTGTTCAGGTGAAATGAGTCTAAGGTTTCAGCCTGCATTCTTTGGAGCAAACAAGGGCTACTCTTCCATTGCAATTGATCTTAATTGGCTTTCTTCTGTTGACAGTGGGCCAAGCTACACATGACGAATGACACTTGAACGGCAAGTGGATTGAGTGGAGGGCAAGTGAACAGGGAGAAATACACTTGCTGTTCAAGTGTCATTCGTCATGTGTAGCTTGGCCCAGAGACTTGCATACACAGAATGGGACAGTCTTCCTTTACTCAGAGTTTTTCACAGGTTGCTCCCCTTGTTTTATCTGGGAATGGTGTCACACAGAAGAGCCATCCAACCAGTTCTGTGACTGAACCTGAAGCTGCACTGATGTTTCTTGTCCTTAGAATCGGTTTCCTGACTCTTTCATCTAGCTGACATTGTGTGGGAGGATCTCTCACAGTGTGAAGTTTGTGCCAGAGTTAGGATTATTTTTTAAATGGTGGTGGTGCAGGGGGGGAGGGTTGCAGGTGAAAAAACCCTACATATCTCTGTTCAAAATATCCCCATGTGCAAAGAAGGCGACTAGCTATTGGAAAAGCAACAGAGTTCTTAGTTAGAGAAAGGAACGGTCAGTGGAATTCTTACTTTTAAAGAGCAATGTTTGGCCTTCCCTTTGATGCAGTCTTGAGGAACTCAGTTCTTGTGGTGTGTTGAACTACATAGTAGGCAGCCAGAACGGAGGGGAACTTTTAACTCAAAGAATACAATAAATTTGTAGCTGTAGAGATTCCATAGATTATCATCCTACGTTGTCCTTCTATTGTTGTCTTCTGCCAGTGGGTGAAGTTTTTTCTGTTTCCTTTGATATTCCCACACTGCTGCTCCTTTCCATTCATGTATCTCTGTGTCCATGTGTTTTGTTTAATTAAAAAAAACATTTTAAAGCCTATGTAATGTTGGGGACCCTATGTTGGGGGGAAAGGCAAATTAAAATATTTTAAAACGAATGAACAAACGAACAAATGACCAAATGAACGAACGAACGAACGAACGAACGAACGAACGAACGAACAAACAAACAAACAAACAAACAAACAAACAAACAAACAAACAAACAAACAAACAAGAAATGACCAGAAAACAATCCCTGTCTCAGGATTATAAAAAACCAAACATACATGCCATAAAGTCAAACACAGTAAGTAACAATAAATTATCGATATGCAATTGAGACTCAACATCCCAAAACAATAAGAGCACATCAGTCCTCTGTGGTAGATTTCCAGCGAGAAGAAGAGATGTGATTCCATTAAATTTATTATAAGCATTGAAAGTGTCCTGTGCATTGTGGTTGAACTGTAACCCTTACCTATTAGTAAACTGAATTTTGATTTTTCCATTTATTTACATTCTATTAACGCGTTGGATTAAGTCCAACAGTACATGCATTGAGTTTTGGGCTGCCCTTATGTTCCCCACAATGCTAAAAAACCTAAAGTTCACACTAGGAGCACACAGCCCAAGTCAGGTTCTTGGGATGCCAGTTGTGATATGGAAACAAAAGATTGGCATTTGTCCTCTCTGGTCTCCCTCTTGCGGGGCCACCTCAAAGGCTGAGGGTGCTTATGAAGGCAAGAAACACAAAAGAGACATTGCATGGAGAAAAGAGGCCACAACTTTATTGGTTACAGTGATAGGAGTGTTGGCTTTGCGTAGGATGCAGATCCCAACATCAGCTGATCTGCCTGCCAGCCAATGACCCCTCAACCTTTCAGCCCACCTGCTGAAAGGGGAACTATGGGATGAGAATTAATGGGATCCACAATGGGTGGTAGCCTCTACGTGGTTCCCCTGTCACCTGGAAACAGGCATGCTCTGGCATCCCCCGAGATGGGCTTGCCACAGCTCATGCCTGGACTAAGATCCCTCATGGTGATCCCCATCTATGGGGAAACTGTGAACGCAGGCCCTGTTTCCTTCCAAAGACAATCCATGCCCAATGCCAAACCGCCAGCCCAAGTAATAATTTAACATTACGGTGAAACTGAATCAAACATACAACCAGGGCTTTTTCCCAGCAGGAACACAGTGGAACGGAGTTCTAGAACCTCTTGAAAATGGTCACATGACTGGTGGCCCGGCCCCCTGATCTCCAGACAGAGGGGAGTTTAGATTGCCCTCTGTGCTGCTCGGTGGCGCGAAGGGCAATCTAAACTCCCCTCTGTCTGGAAATCAGGGGGAGGGGCCACCAGCCATGTGACCATTTTCTCCAAGGGCAACCCACTGAGTTCCACCACCTCTTTTCCCAGAAAAAAAGCCCTGCATACAACCCTGTGTACTTAACAAGTGGAAACACCTTATCACCCTAAAGTTGTGATGAGAATGACAAAGTTTACCATAACAAGCTAAACTTCTTATGGAAATGCTAAATACTAATTGTGAGAACTTTACAAACATAACTGCAGATAAACTATGAAATTAAGTGGTGGGTGGGAAGGGATTGCTGTTCAGAGCACAACTGTGACATGCAACAGAGGAAACTTTTCCTCTCAGGTCAGGAACTAAATCCTGCCCTCCCTCGCCCAGCCGACTGTTCTGATTGACTGGCTTTTCAAACCCTGCAGCCCCCCCCCCAGCAGCGGGGGCCACACTGAAGGCGCTGGCTAAGCGGGAAAGCTGATCTGCTTGCACTTGCGCCTGCGACCCTGCAAACTCTGTCCCCAGAGAGTTCGGGTTCGGTCGCTTCTGGCACCGAGGAGCAGCAGATTTCCCCTGTTCCACGTTTTCATTGTTCCAGAAGTTCACTCTTCACTGCATTCCACTTCTTTAATTCGAGTTTAACTAGCGAGTGCCTCAAATTAATCCCAGAACTAGAAGTTGAACAGATTGCTGCAACTTTTCACTTCACACCGTCCACATTACCAAAACGTACTGCAAAGAAAAGGCAATCTTAATGAGAACAGACTTATGATTGCATCAATATTCCTTTTATGTGAAGTATTTGCAGGGGTCATTTTGTAGAAAAAGAGCTGGAGCAACTCATTAGCATCACTCATTAGCATCACTCATTAGCATATGCCATGCCTCTTGCCATCACCCCCCCCCCGACATCACCTATCCTGGCTGTTTTGGACCCAATCCTGGCCATTCAGGGCTGAAATTGGGCCCAAAATGGCAAAAGGGGGCTGAAAATGGCTGAAAAGGGGCCCAAAATGGTCAGGATCGGGCCACTAATGAGTGGGAGAGTGATCCACCACCCATCAGAGGCCTGATCCGACCCCAATCCAGGCTGAAACGGGCCCAAAATGGCCGAGAGTCAGGTGGTCGGGGCCATCTGACGTGACCTCTTTGGGGAACTGCCGGAACTGCGTTCCTGTGTGTTCCCCCTCAAAATGAGTCCTGTGTATTTGTAAAACACTGCACAAAAAGAATCTCGAGACGATTATACGGTGAGATTGCTGTATTGCAGGGATGATTTCTAGATGTGCTGTCGCAGGCTGATCCTGTCATGTAATGACATCACAATGAGCTGAACTTGGCTTCTGGTATGTCACCACTTCGTCATGTTTGGGGAGGGGGAATTTGTGCTAATTGTGAGAACCCACCTGAACACATCTTCATCTTTAAGAGAAAAAATGGTTGTACAGAACGTACTAATGATTTAATTATGATAAGGATTCTAAATCAGAATGCCTTTAGCAAAGGTGACTCCTGGTGATTGCTAATCAGTGCCTCATCTTACCTGTCTAACAGCCAGCTCGTATGAATGTGCTTTAATCACCAAACCTAAAAAAAGGAGTTTGCGCTTCTTCAGCAATGCAATATCGTGTATACGATATGCAGGACAGAGATGTTCTCCCTCTCAAAAACTTTCAATGGAAATATTGTTTCATAGAACCTGAGCACCATTAGCAATGTTTTCCAAAGAATCATAAAATCGTAATGCTGGAAGTGTTCCCAAGGGTCATCTATTCTGACCCCCTGCTTAATGCCCAGAGGAAGGCAAAAACCCTACACGATCCCTGACCACACTGTCACATAAGAAAGGGCCATGAGAGCCAAGCACTGGCTCATCCTCCCAAGGAAGCCTGTTCAACTGAGGAACTTCTCTAACTTCAGGAAGTTCTTAATGTTTAGCTGAAAACCTTTTTTTAACTTTCTCTACATAAGAATGCCAATGCTGCCTTCATTGAGCAGATACTGAGCTGCAATGCAGCATCCCGCTGGTTTTAATTCTCACTACTGCCATGAACTCACCAAGTGGCCTTGGGTTAGCCACTCTTCTTAGCCCCAACTTGCCAGCAGTATTGTGGGGATAATAATGACACTGACTATATTCACTGCTCGGAACGTGGCACTAATCTGTCCAGAAGGGTGATATATAAGCACACAGTTGTTGTTATCTTCATCTCACAGCCACATCATTCTTAATATTTGTTCAAAACTCTCATATGTGGAAAGGGAAAGGGAAGAAATGCCAACATCTGGTCCAGAGACACATGAAGCAGTCACATCCTTGATCCGTCTAGCCCAGTACTGTTTACTCTAACTGGCAGTGGCTCTCCAGCATCTCAAGTAAAGGTTATTCACACCACTTGCTACCTGATTATTTTAATTGGAGATGCTAGGAACTGAACTTGGAACCTTCTGCCTTTAAAGCTCTACCATTGAGCTACGCCCACTCGCCAAAGGGTACAAGGGTTCTGTATCCACCCTGATCTCTTTCCAATTATTCTCTCTGCAGTCATTTTGATTGGATTCAATTCATCTAGGTACTTCAGTGGAAGCTTTGTTTGAGTGCTGCACATAGGCCTTGTCTCTAACGGTAACCCTAATTCTCACCAGGCAGGCTTGCACTTGTCTTATGGTTTCTGCTATTTATGTATACCTTTTTGCTCAGTCATCTCCTGTTCTGGAAATTTAGAACTCTAAATGCTTCTGTAGTGCCATAATATGCACAGAATACCAACCCGATGAAGTAAGGAAACAGATCGAGAAAGCCAAAATGATACCAAGGGACAACCTGCTACAAGATAGGCCCAAATGAAACAACATCAGGACACCACTGGTAGTTGCCTACAGTTCTCGGCCCAAACCAATTCAACCCATCAAACCAGTTCAACACCTGTAGTCTACGCTGGACAATGATACCCCTCTCCCACAAGCATTGGGGAAGTAAACATATCCTTGCCCACATATAGCCCCCTCACTTATAGAGAGATCTATACATTTTTTCATCCCTGACTCCCTCAAAAGGTTTTTGCTGCCATTGAAGGTTTTCACCATAGACCTGTTTAACTGGTAATATAGGAAGACTTGTTATCTGGCAGTTTGACAGGTTAGCATGTGAGGGTGGTTGTGAGGTAAAAAAAGATCATGTATTTTCTTAAAAAGTAGAATTTAGTTATAAGTACATACGCATGGTGGTTGCAGAGTTTTGATGACTGGATTGGTTTTGGAATAATTCTTAAGCCTGGTGGTTTCATAAATAACTACCTCTTCTTAAAAGTATATTCACAGACTCAGTCACATGGTCTACTTTAGGGTTGCCAGATGTCCAGTTTTCCCTGGACTGTCTGGGGAGAATGGAGTGAGAATACTGGACATATCAATGTCTGGTATTTTTGTGCATGGGGGGGGGGGGGCTGGTAGGGAGGAGGTGCTGGCTGAGTGAAGCAATCCATGATCGCAGAGATACCGAAGCTGGGTACTGCTGCCAGCCCTTTCTGAAGAAAGCAGGACTCAGGTTCATGGGCCCACCTTGCCTCCTCCCCTTGTCGAGTGAATGGAAGCAATTTGGGGCCTGTAGTGCCAGTATGTAAGATGAAGGTGGAGATGCTGAGTTGCAGGCAGCGATTGGCCCAGGTGGGTGGCTAGGAGGTGACACCACTTCACTGAGGGCTTCAGTCAGACCATCTGAGAGGAAACAAGAGAGAGAGAGAAAGCGGAGAGTGGCCTGGTTGGGGGGAGCGCCCTGAGGCCTAGCAGGAAAATGGAGCCTGGGGGGCTTGGATGGAAGAAGAGTGGGGACATGCCCATCCATCATTGAAGGTCAGTGGCGAGGAGGGGCAGTCTGCTGGTGTCTGATGAAAAACCTCCTCTTTTCCCTTGGAGAAAAGAGACAAGAGTTGTCTTTTCCTGGTCAGAAGTGCCCCCTCTTCTTTCCTTGAAGAGGCTCCAACCTAGCAGTGTAGATAGCTGCGGGTGGTACAATGGTGTTACTTCCAGACGTAACGTCATTGCTCCAGGGTAAGGAGGAGTGTGCACTTTGCAGGCATGAAGATCTTTCCTCTCGTCAGTACAAGGGCCTCCCCTCCCCTGCATCCAGTATTTTTGCTGAAACCACATGGCTACCCTAGTCTACACAGATCATCACTAGCAGACTAAACTCTCTTCTCATCCACAGAGACATAGATTCATTCATGTCTTCCCACACAGCTTGCCTGACCTAGACAGAATAGTCTCTCTCTCAGATATACACAGATTGCCTGAGGAGCACACACAGTTTGCCCTGGTTCAATAGAATTAGTCTCACAGGCTTCCGTACAATTTGCCTGATCTAGCGAGAATCCTTATTTAGAAATGCCAATATTTTTCTTCAACAACTTTGCCATCAATGTCATCTCAACCCCGCCCTCAAATTTCTTAACATGTCTGAATGTGTAGGGACAGTTTACTCAACTCTCTTTCTCATGCTCTGTATGTGTGTGTGTGCATGCACTCATGTGTATCTCTATAAAGTGTCTGTGTGGGTGTCAGTCTCCATACAACAGAGAATCTTGAATCCAATGGAGGATTTCTAAAAAAAGAAGGGTGCGATTGTCAACTGATTTCTTGCTGCAAACTCTGGTCCCCCTCTCATCCCATTTCTGGAGATCCCAGGTCTCCAAATTACTCCAAAATCAGACTATTTGGGAACACATTAAAATTACCCTTAGTTTGTGAGGAGTTAGAACTTTTAAAAAAATCCATGGAAAAAGTTACGACTATTCCTTAACATGAGCAATTCATCCTGAATAAATGCAGTGGAGTGGATGTAATAAATACCTGTCAGTAATTAGAGCCAAGGGCACATTATTCATTGCAAACACTGGCAGGCAAGGGAATCTTCCAAGAGCATAATAATATTTTATTGTCATTTAAGTTACAATTCTACCAGAGCAGAAATTGGCTCATACAGATGCTTCATTGAAAGGTACTGTAACCAGTTTCCCAACCCTCCCTTGTCACAATAACTTTGTGGCTTGGCTGGTGTCCATAGTGTGTAGGAGCAGCAGAAAGAAAACAGGGAGAAACAATAAGATAGGATATGCCTGCTGTATGTTTGTGGGGATATCCTTGTATCAGGGCAATAGGAACTGCTATTATAGGTAGATTGTTCACAGTGAAGCAGAACTTTTTTGGAAGGTTCTAAAGAAGGAAGTTGCCCTGACCCGGATAGCCCAGGTGAGCCTGATCTCGTCAGATCTCAGAAGCTAAGCAGGGTCGGCTTTGGTTAGTAATTGGATGACAGATCTCCAATGAAGACCAGTGTTGCAGAGGCAGACAATGGCAAACCCCTTCTGTTAGTCTCTTGCCATGAAAACCTCACCAGGGGTCAAATCTGACCTGAGAGCACTCTCCACCACCAAAGAAGGCAGCTACTGAAGGTCATGGTAAAGTTGTTAAAATACGTTGCATAGACAGAACTCTATTTAACATTTGGGTTTCTGAGAGTATCCTTAAAAAGCTAGCTGAGCCATCAGAAATTTGGAATGAAGCAGTATGGTCAATTTGTTTCTTTCTGATTCATATATCAGGGGTCACCAAACCCATTGAGTAGGCAGGCACTTTTGGAATTTCAAGAAGGGGTGGTGGCCACCCCACAAAATAGCTACCATGAAGCCTTTGGCCATTTACAACATGTTGGGAAGTTCCAACCCAAGTGTTATACTGCAGATGCAAAGGCATTGTGCCTATGATCTTCTGAAGGACCTTCTAATGTGTAAATGTCGAAGTAGGCAAAAGATGGGACTGTCTCCTTGCTTTATGAAAGAGATGCAATCTTGTTTCAGTTTCCAAGGAAAGGGGGTTTGTTCCCTGCATGGAGGCAAGAAGATCCTTCCAAGGCCAGAGACAAAAGAAAGTTGATGCTTGTGACCAAGATCAGAGCTCACAGCTGCAACACAGCTGTCTGGGATAGAATGATAGAGTCATAAAAACAAAGAACTGGAAAGTAACCAAGGAAGAATCTCTTTTAACAGCTAGAATCAGTAATAACAACACTGACAGAATGGTCATTCCTTAACCTATGACTGTACCTTCTTAGGAGTGAGAAATATAATTGAAAAACATTGGTACCTTTTATTAGAGATTCCAAGATCTATGTCTAATCCTTTATTCACCTTCAAGAGAGCAAAAAAGTCTTAAAGATATGCTTGTCAGGAGCACACTGAATAACAACAACAACAACAATATTCAATTTATATATCGCCCTTCAGGACAACTTAATGCTCACTCAAAGCAGTTTACAAGGTATGTTGTTATTATCCCCACAACAATAATCACTCTGTAAGGTGGGTGGGGCTGAGAGAGCTCCTAGAAGCTGTGACTGACCCAAGGTCACTCAGCTGGCTTCAAGAGGAGGAGTGGGGAATCAAACCCGGTTCTCCAGATTAGAGTCCCGCGCTCTTATCCACTACATACTACACCAAACATCCAAAGTACACCAAACATACTTTAGTTATACCCTGAATGGAGGGTAGGGGGCGTAGAATTCCCAAAGGTAACGTTCTGTGTGGCAATTGCACTCCTTGTGGCCTTTGTCTTAAAACCAACATGTTTCAAAATCCTCAAAGACCAAAAGTTACTATATTAGATTGTTTGTTAACTTTAACTCCAAAGGCATTATTTATTGTATACAGTGCCCTTGCAATTCGCTATATGTATGTCTCACAACTAGAGATGGGCATGAACAGCAATACAAACAAACAAAAGCCATGAACAGCCCAATCTGCTGTACGCGAGCAAGCTGTTCATGAGGGCCCATTTTAAATGAACAGGTGGTCGTTGCAAGCCTCGTTCATTGCTGTTCGTTGCTGTTCGTCAAGCCAGACAGTCTGGCACCTACAATAAATTCCCTTGGCAACTTAGGCAGGGATTGTCTGAACTCTGTCTGAACTCCTACTTTTGCCCTGGAAACCCCAATCGAAGCCCAATTTAGCTTGATAGGCAGGTCTTCCTTTCAAGCGTGGAGCTCCAAATTTGTTACAAGGGAGGCTCTGGTTTTTCAGACAGTGGAGAGGCAGTTGCTGTTGGCATTTTGATAGAGAGAGTGCACTGGAGCTTGAATTTTCTTTGTGTGTAATGGGATAGGGTTTTACCCTTTCAAGTTCCAGAACTGCTGCCAGGCTCTGGGCCAAGCTATTATTTATGATTGGTACCTTTCCTGCTGCCTGCTCAGGTAAGGTTTCTGGGAGTGGTGTGGTAGGGATCTTGACTTGGATGATGGCTGGAGGAGAGCCTGCTGGCCCCCATGAACATCCAACCACGAACATGTTCGTGAACAAGGCGATGTTCGTGGTTGTTCATGAGTCCCTGTTCATGCATGGCAATGAACATCGAACATCATGTTCGGGTTTTTTTTCTGTTCATGCCCATCTCTACTCACAACTTGCTCTGTATGGATAAGAATTACAGAACATAGAAGCTGCTTCGGAATAAAAAGACTGCAGTCTCCGTTGGTTAAGCATCTCTTGGCCTTGAACTTCTCAGATAAGAATTTAAGATTCTTGATTATTGAGAAGATGCAGGTACAGAATTCACAAGAATTCCAACATCTGAAGAAAAAGGAAGAGCAAGAGTCAAGTAGCACTTATAAAACTAACAAAATTTGTGGGAAGGTATGAGTTTCATGAGTCACAGCTTACTTCTTCAGATCTTCAGATATGAAGAAGTGAGCTGTGACTCATGAAAGCACATACCCTCCCATGAATGTTGTTAGTCTTACAGGTGCTACTGGACTCTTGCTCTTTTCCACTGCTACAGGCAGACTAACACGGCTATGCATCTTGAAGAAAAGGGAGAATTTCTGGATCTACACACTGGAAACCATGGTGCCTAAAAGTTTAAATAAAGAAATTGACTGGCTGTGTGTGTAAATGATGTTGTTGTATGGTCCTTTGCTGCTCAAGGTGTTTCTGGGAGTTTAGCAGGCTGCCAGAAAATAGGGCAAAGTACTTTTGAGCTGATGCAATCAGTGTTCCAGAGGCTGCCTTATACCTCATTGGCACTCCGACTATTGCATCATCTCTCCCTCCCCTTTCTACAGCATGTAGCTTAGAAGTGTAGGCATGTTTTTGTTTCATTTCTGTTTCATTTTTGGTCAGTATCCAGCATTCCATCTTGAATGTTACATTCTTGACCTGGGTATAAGGTAAATTCCCTATATTTCATTTTGTGATTTGGCCTACTTTTTCAACAAAAAAAAATTAAATTGGGATTTAATTGTCCATATCCCCTTTTTTGTAGATTTATGGGCAAAGGAAACACAACTCCTATTATTATCTATGTTTTTTTCTGTGTTTATTATCTGTGTTTTTTTATTATCTGTGTTTTTTTCATGCTGTTTTGGAGTAGAAATCTAAGGAACTCACTCCATGTTATTTTAATTTTATCTCAGCATGTGCTATTTTTATTAAAATGTATATCTTTGATTTTGGTTTTACCCTCACCATCTTGATATTAACAAATATACATTTTTGTTGCCCGTCACCACCTTTTTTCTCTCTTTCAGGTTCAGTATGTGCTAGGCAGGGTTTTTTTTCTGGGAAAAGAGGTGGCGGAACTCTCAAGAGGGAAATGAGGAAGAAATACACAGGATTCTTTGAAAGAATATTATTTTCATGCACTATTGCCAAGTATTTTCAAGAGGTGCCAGAACTCCGTTCCACTGAATTCCTGCCGGAAAAAAGCCTTGGTGCTATGTCATGTATGTTATATTTTATTGATGGAGTGCTCTTTGATATTTATGTAGCACCGAGGAAGGTCTTTGGTTGAAACATGTCTGGTTTTATTGATTTTGTATATATAGCTATTAGTTGTACTATTATACCTGTATATTAATGATTTTACTTTATGAATATACCAGGTTTTAGTAAGTATACGTACAAATATATTTTGCTTTTATTCTAATCTATGTACTATTCAACTTTATACTGGTGTTTTTAATTTATATCTTTAGTTATTTTCAACAATTTGTTATATATTCTTTTCTGTTGCACTAACCTCCCTGGTTACCCTTGGTCTGCAGGGTTGTTTTTCACTCCTCTTTTAAGCCAGGTTCAAGTAGCTGACTCAAGGTTGACTCAGCGTTCCATCCTTCCGAGGTTGGTAAAATGAGTACCCAGTTTCCTGGGGGTAAAGTGTAGATGACTGGGGAAGGCAATGGCAAACCACCCTGTAAAAAGTCTGCCAAGAAAACATCGTGATGCGATGTCTCCCCATGGGTCAGTAATGATTCGGTGCTTGCACAGGGGACTACCTTTACCTAAGGGTGTGCAAAGGCACTCTGTTTCGTGTTTCTTGTTTTGGGTTTACCCGAAACAAGAATCTGTTTCAGAAACAGCAAAACCCGAAATGGCTAGCCGTTTCGGGTTTAGCGTTTCGGGTTTGTTTCGGGTTTCTTTCGGGTTTTTTCAATGGGAAAATGCCTCCGTCTTCCCGGATGCCTGGGGGAGGCATTTTCCCACCGAATCAAGCCAAAATTGGTGGGGACCTTCCTCTAACTCCTGTCTAACAACCCCCCAAGTTTCAGACCGATTGGACTTTGGGGGGCCATGTTATGGCCCCCCAAACCAGGTCCCCCTATCCTCACATAAGAAAGGGAAGGGTGAGCATATTGTTAGCTTGCTGCTGCTCATCTTCTTCTTCATTATTTCCTATGGGGAAAAAATGAAGAGGCAGGCTTCCTTTGCCAGGGGTGGCATTTTGCATGCAAAATGCCCCCCAACCCTCTAGGGCTCTTCTCCCACCCCCCACCAAGGCTCAGCCTGCTCCCACTTGGGGGGGGGGCATTTCATGGCCTCCCCAAGTAGGTGCTCTTTTCTCTACTACTTACAGCTGGGGGAGGGTTCTCTGACGAAAACCCGAAACAACCCGAAAGAACCTGAAACATTTCGGGTTATTTTGTTTCGGATAACCTGAAACAAGTTTGTTTCGGGTTTCTTTCGGGTTTCAGAAACCCGAATTGCACACCCCTACCTTTACCTTTACCTACCTTGGACAGAGTCAATCCATTCCCCTCATCTCTTAATCCGAAAGATTGTTGTCATTTGTAGAATAGAGTGTTGATTTAGTGAGCAATTATTACATGGTTTACAATGTATTCCTACAATATTAATTGTGATAATCCATTCTGCAGCTCTTCCCCCCCCCTTTTTTTTTGTTACTTAACAGAGAATTCAAAAATACCTCCTCTAAAAAAATCCACTTAATCTTCTTCACTTTAAACAGGGTGCGCATGACAATATGCTCCCTAATTTTTTAAAGGATCTTATTTGCAACATGTTAATGACAAGGTGCTTATAATTTCCCTCTAAGCATTATGCAAACTGGTGTTGGACAGAAACTTGTCATTGTGTTTTCGCATATTTTCATATGAATGAAAGCATCAATCTCCCCTTCATTTCTTGCTTCAGAGGGTGTACAGCATTTCCTTCACAGCGTATTTTGCACAGTTGGTTGGTGGCGGAGAGAGCTCTCAAGTCATAGCTTCCAAGGCCTTCCTAGACTGACCCTGTCTAGCTTCTGAGATCTGACGAAATCAGGCTCACTTGGGCTATCCAGGTCAGGGTGCCCAGTTAGGAGTTGCTTATCTATCTGTCTGTCTGTCTGTCCGTCTGTCTGTCCTTCCATCCGTCCATCCGTCCGTCTGTTCCTAAACAGTTCAAATGGAATTCTGCTGCAGGCAAAAAGTTCCTATTCAAATGGCAAATGTCCCCTGCTCACAGACGTAAAAAAGTGATGTATTGACTCTTTAATCTTCTGTAAACAAATCTTCAGCACATCTCAACCATGGAGGCAAGTTGGTGAAGGGAAGGGATAGGGAAATGGGAGGGGGAGGCATTTTTCGTCAGAGTGCTGCCAAGTATTGCATTAGTCGGATTGAAAAACAACATGTTTACTGTTAATGTTGCCATTATACACAGACGTAGTAGACAGCAAAGCTGTGGAAGAACAAAGAAAAATCTACAAAGATTCCATAATAGCATCTAATGCTATCAGACATCAGAGGACATAAACTGGAGCTTCCTCCACTCTACCATGAGTGACAGCAGTGAAGTTTTGATATGTCATGGTCTCATTGTGCATGTTTTTGCAAGAGAGAAGAAGAGAGCTATTTTAGGGCTTTTCGTAAACTGATTTCAAGTCTTCAAACAGTTTAAATATAGCCTACCTTTTACGCTCTGTCCCTTTGTGCTGCATCTGTATTATATATACATTCTCATTTTATGGGCCAATAATGTAAAAGAGCGTAGCTGACAATCCAGTTCCTGTGCAGTGAAAAGCAAATGCATTGTACAAGGAGAGCCTTTGCGATAGCAGCTGCGAACGCCGCTGAAGAGTCTATCTCTATTTTAAACGGAATCGTGTTCTGCCACTTTTTGCAACACATATGGTTGCCAATGCCCAGGAAAAGGAAACCAACCCAGCGATGCTGTTGTGAACCCCCTACATAGTAGTACTGTGCAAAAATGTCATGTTATGCAATAGTTATCTGAGCCATAGAAATCGATGGTTTTAGAATGGAGTAACTTCATGGAATTCCCCATAAATCATAATGCAGGAAAAGTGATTCAGAAGCAGGTAGATACAGAGCATAAAAACAATATTTTATTCATGAAATTGATAGATCTCGACTTCATATGGCTGAACGTGGTGCCTTCTGTAAAAATAGTATCAGGTGGGAAGCTATGTTAGTTTGTAGTGGTAGAGCAAACTACCAGTAGCACCTTGAAGACAAAACAAAATTTTACAGGGTATAAGCTTTCATGAGCCATAGCTCACTGCATCAGACACACATGAGAATGAAGATTCATCAATCCTTGCAACTAAGTTAGAATGCGAGAGGGGTGTTACTAGGTAGGTACCCAATGAACTGGTAACACTTAGCCTTTCTCACATCTCAATTCTCAGAGTGTGACTACAAGTGACTTTCTTCACGTGGAGAATGCTAGATTTTTCTTGCAAGGTTACCTGGGAAGTGAAGTCTGAGAGCGGGACCACAAGTGACGCCTGACATAGGTTGGACACTTGCCAGCTTCCCTCAAGTTTTGATGGGAAATGTAGGCAGCTTGGCGGAATGTTGGACAAGTGACAGTTGAAAAGTCCATTGGACAGCAGTCAGAGAGTCAAGCTGCAAGACCAGGATGCCTACATTTCCCATCAAAACTTGAGGGAAGCTGACTAGTGTCCAACCTGTGTCAGGCGTCACTTGTGGTCCCACTCTGAGTGTCCTTGCCCTCTCTATTAGAATCGATGCCTGAAGAGCCACAAGAGGGCTTCGTTTGGGGGCAGGCAGCCGTTACTTTCTCCCAGGGTGTCCTGCAGGCTGCCTGCTCCTGGGGAGCTGTTCTGGAGAAAGCGGCCATGTCAGTGAAGCTTCAGCCACAGCGACAGTGGAAGGATCTGCTGCAGATTCTTCCACTGTTGCTGCGGCTGAAGCTTCACCGATGCAGCCGCTTCCAGAGCAGCTCTCCAGGAGCAGGCAGCCCGCAGGACGCCCTTGGAGAAAGTAGCAGCTGCCTGCCCCCAAATGAAGCCCTCTTGTGGCTCTTCAGGCAGCAATTCTAACAGAGAGGGGAAGGACCACTCGGACTTCACTTCCCAGGTAACCTCGCAAGAAAAATCTAGTGTTCTCCATGTGAAGAAAGTCACTTGTAGCTTTGCTCTCAGATGGCTCTTCCACTCACTGAAATCCTTGACTATGGCCTTTGATGACCTGTGAGAACACTTCAGCTCATGGCTATGTTCTTCCTGACTGATTCCAGGTTCTTAATGTTTCATCAAAGAAAACAATGGAAAACTTTAAGAGACTGTAAGCTCATTTTCATTCCCTTTCCCGGCTAGTGAAGTAATAAAAGTCATTCCACATGCAGAGGGGAAATTAAAAGTGAAAGGGGGGAGTACAAATACTATTTTTTGGATGGGAATGACCTTCCCAAGCCTGTGGGATGCAATGAGAGGAAAATTAAGGACCACTTTAATAAATGCCATTTAGAATGCCTTTTGGACTCTATCAGTCTTTTTAATATTTCTAAATATTACTAATATGCATAGACCAATAATTTTCTTGACATTGTCTTAAAGAGATGTTTTATCAACTGTCCCTTTATCAACTTTCCCCTTCTTTTTTCTCCTTTAAGATGGTTTGTTTAAGAATATGAACATATATAATGTAGGTCCATATTATATCACACAAATATAAGAAAATAAATAATTGGTCTAAACAATTTTATCCGAAGGATCCCAAATGCTGCAATCCAAAGAAACGCATGAAGAGAAATGAATTTTATTTTCAAAGGAACGTAAGACTGGAGAGGAATGAAAAGTAGGAGCAAAAATTAGGAATGACTATCAGTTTCTCATATACATGAAATATAGGGTTGATTATGTCATATGTATTGATTTAATGTATATTGCAAGCTGTGAAACATAACTGTTGGCTAAGAGTAATTACTTTGGTTCTACAGAGATAATTTAGGGTGGCTAAGGAGAACAGGATAAATCGACATGCCCCATTGGCAGACCAACATCAAGTCGAACAGGGAAAGGGCACAAGATCACTCTACAAAAGAGTTCCTTCCATCATCTCCTTGAATGATTGTATTTACTTAATGTCATCTGCGAATTATGAGCATCATTTTCTAGTGGGCTAGTAGAACTGTTCAATCTTATTTGCCTTACAAATAAGATCCAGTTTGGTGTAGTGGTTAAGAGCAGCAGAACTCTAATCTGGAGAACCAGGTTTGATTCCTCACTCTGCTTGAATCCAGCTGACCTTGGGTCAGTCACAGCTCTCTCAGAGCTCTCTCAGTCCCAACCACCTCATAGGGTGATTGTTGTGAGGATAATAATAACACACATTTTGTAAACCGCTCTGAGTGGGCATTAAGTTGTCCTGAAGGATGGTATATAAAAGGAATGTGATTAATGTTATCATTACAATATGCTGTATCCTGTGACTGAAAGTGTTTTGTACTGATTGCCAGGGCTCTCCGTAAGGGCACAAGAATCCAGATCCATAGACTTACCAGGTGTCCTTCTGTGGTGGGGGGCCTCCCGCTGGCAAGCCTTATTGCTTGCCCATGCTCAGAGCAGTGGCAGGAGAAAAATAAAATTAAAAACAGCAAGTAGGGGTGTGCGTAGAGAACACTTCAGTTTCAGTTTTGGTTCTGGGCGGAACTGGAATAATTTCATTCCATTGCTGTTTTTATCCAGGTGGGTCGGTGCCGGATCAGAACTGATCTTTTAAAAAATTAGTTTCATGAGTTTCAGCCCATCGTGAGCACATTGACCACACATGCATAGACACACACTGTCCTCTTCGAGATGCAAGATGGGCAAGATGAAATTCCTCCTGGTGCTCTTCGATCTGCTATCTTTGGAGGACTTCTTTAGTCACAGTGGTGGCCCTGGCACCATGGCACCTAAGCGAAGGACAACAGCAGCAGCAGAAGGCCACTGAATGGGCATGAACCTGCTCCACATGCCTGGGACCTCATGCAGCTCTCCTTTAATCATTGCTTTTTCTTCCCAGTTTTCACCTTAATGTGCATCACATGAGCCTTTACAGCAGCTGGGAGCTCAGAGGTTGAAGGAGATCCTTCCTGTTTGTGTGGATGTTGCTGCCTTTTCCTTGCATTGTGCATAAAAAAGGACAGAATGGATGGCAATGGCGACGCTGGTGACAATGCTGACTGCTGCTCCTGGACAAAGCAATCCCTTTGCAATTTGATCTCTATGAGCCACTTAATGCCAATGCCATTGCCCATCGCACCACACACATTCCCTTCTCACCAACAGAGTTAATGCGAGGGCTCAGAGCCTTGCTACAAGTGACATTTTACACGTGAAGGATAAAGGATCATTTTCACAAGTCTTTCTGGGAACTGAAGTTCCTCTCTCCCACCCCTTTTCCGTTTGTTCCTTCCCCTCGCTGCCTGAAGAGACAGAGAAAGCCTGCGGCAGCAGCAACTTTTGCAAATCGTTCCTCCAGTCACAAGCCTGCTCTCAATCATCTTTGGGGCAGGCAGCTGCAACTTTCTCAGCTTTCTCCGGAGCATCCCCCCCCCCGCAAGACGATTTGCAAAAGCTGGTGTTGCCGTAGGCTCTCTCTGTCTCTTCAGGCAGCGAGGGGAAGGAACAGAAGGAAAAAGGGTGGGGGAGAGGAACTTCAGTTCCCAGAAAGACTTGCAAAAATGATCCTTTATCCTTCACGTGTAAAATGTCACTTGTAGCAAGGCTCTCAGTCTGTCTGCTTGGGCTCCAGTTGGTTGCATCATTGATGAGTGCAGACAGATGGAACCAAAGAGATCATTTCTGAGCAGGCCCTGGCCTACCCAGAACAAACAGTAATGGAACAGAATTATTCTGGAAACCCCCCCCCCCTTCCCCAGATCTGAAATCGAAACAGAAATGTTCTCGATGCACACCTATAAACCCAGCAATTGGACCAGAAGGAAGACTTAGCCCTTAAGGTCTGCTGGCTGGGGCCCCTCCCTATGGGCTAGCCAGCCAGCTGCAGCTTGGCTGGCTTGTGCTTTCAACCTGGGGTCGAGCATGTAGCCCTGCTGAGGCAGCGATGAGCTTCCAGGACCCCGAGAAGATGGCAGCCGCTGCATGCGGCTCTGGGTAAGTCCGGGGCCAGGTGCTTTGCTGCTCAAAAAGTGTCCAGTCCCTCCTTCAGAATTAAATCTCTTTTTACATTTGCAAAGGGTGGCAATATTATTCAGCGAGACGGTGGGATTCTAAACTGGATTTCTGCCATATGTAAATGCTATATGTAAAATAGGACATATAAATGTGAATCCAAGAGTTTATTGCATCAGCACAAGTCAGTTTCATATTCATTTGCAAGCCTATGACAGAGGGATGTTTGCAGGAGAGGAGTTAGCAATTTGTTCATCTCAGTGCTAGTCAGTCTATATTTAAAATTCATTTTTCATTTCTGCGCAAGAAGCAAGCAGGCAAAGGTGCCTGCATATTTTAGCAGCAGGGAAACCTGCCGACTCTCACTCCACAAATACCAGAAACCTCTGTCAACACAAACCTCCTAGCAACATGAAAAATGTCCATAACTGAAGCCATATGGAGTGCTGAATTTAGTGTTCACACAACAGGAGCAAATCCTTCTACCTAGCCTCTGAATTAAAGTTAATAATGATAGAATGGCCTGTGGTATTCTTTTGGAATATCTTCATTTAAATGTAGATTTTTTTTTACTTCGGTGTCAATGCTCAGGAGGAATACTAACTAGCCTGCATCTTGAACTAATTTTACACAAAGGTTTGTAGAAGGTATTTTTCGAGCTCTTGTTAATAAACTCAGTTTCCTTTAATGATTTTGTCTTTCATAAAAGAATATCTCAAATCCTCCTACCCCTCCCCCAAATCTTTATCCTTTGTAATATTGTCTTTTCTTTTTATAATGTTTTTTTGCTCTAGACTTTCATCGGTGGGTAAATGGGAAATATAAACTAGCGCCACAAATTAACTCAGTAAGTAATAAATTGGGAAAATGCCATTCTACAGAGCTTCCATCAAATTAAGAAATGAAATCCATTGAGAAAAACCAGATGTTTTCTGCTAATGACTTATCTACTTCTTATTCAACTTTAGTCAATAGGAACGTGCCTTTAGTTTACATGAAGTTTATGGACACAATCCAGCCAAAGCGAACCCCTTTTCCCCCCATTAGTTGCGGTGAAAATTAAGGAAGTTATGGGTACTTAATTCTGTGCCACTGGAATCAGTGAGACCTGAAGCCTGGATCAAGCCCTATATTTCTCAATTGGAGACTCATATGGATTATTACTATAGCTTCCCCTACATATGTCATTTTGGAGGCTAGTTATACCAGCTGTCATGTGGTTGCCTAGGAATAAAAAGACCTCCTCTGAGGCATTTTGCTGGCAGCTGCACTGCGTTGACCCTCTAGAATAAGAACATTAATGCACATTACAAAGTCCATGTCTCTTCAAAGTGAGGCACAGATTTTGGCCCAGGCAGATCAGAACAAAACAGACTGGACATTGGGATATCTATGACTCGATCTGCTCAGCAATTTTTAAACAACTGCAGTTCTATTGCTCCCCAATTCACCTCAAGGCTACCGTGCGGCAGAGGAAAGCCTTTAACTCTTCCAACCTCATCTGGTTTCACTAATCAAAACTGATTCTTGTCTCTCCCCAAGAGCTGTTATAATGCTTTAAAATTAAAACAAGAGAGAGAGAATTCAACTCTGGCTAACAAAAGATCCAAAAGAAGTAGTACAGGGAACGCCTCTTAGATCTTGCTTAGAGCTCAAGAAAGTCACTAGGAAGATATGACATAAACCCAACTCACTCCCCCATTGTGTGGCAGATTTTTCCTCCAAAACTTTCAAGATTATTTGCTGTGGCTGGGCAGCCTCTGGTAGCATGTCTCTGGGTGTAATTTAAAGGTCTTTTTGCCCCACATTTTAAAATTACGTATTTTATGGCTTATATCCAAGCCCACATATTTGGTAGGGGAAAAGAAAGAGCCCACATCTTCTTCAAATGAAATGACACTAGAGGCTGAGTAAAGTTCAAAAGGAAACAGTAGATTTATTAAACAGGCAGGGTTAGTATACAGGTAGGCAGGGAAAGTAAAGCTGAGGTAAACTTTGCTTGCAGAATAGATTACTTCATGAGCATTAGGTACACTAATATTCTTAAAGGTTAGCTTCAGTAGTCACAGCTCTTAAAAAGTGAGAGGTTGGTAGTTTCAGACTCAGGTTATTTTAACAAGGTTTCTTCACAGATTTCTCTTTATAGCTTAGGTGTTCTGACTTCAACACAGCACTCTTCCCCCCTTTACACCAAACCAAGGATCCTCCTCAGAGCCACCCCCTCTTTTTTAGACAGTTGGTAGGAATTATTGTTCTCCAAAAGACATAACCCTAATCATTTGGCTGAACAGGAGTCTCATTTCACTACCAACTTCCTCTGCCAACAAAACACACCCAGTTCTAACTTGTCTGTGTAAATCAGTGCTGCCTTTCACACTTAAGTACTTTAACTAAGGCCGTTTCCAGATGGCTTACTTGAAGCCGCTCCATGCCCCAATGTTGTGGATCGCGCTGGGGAAAATGCGAAATATTGCGTTTTCTCGCGCAAGTTTTGCGCGATGTCGTGCAAAACTCATGCGAGAAAATGTGATATTTTGCATTTTCCCCGGCATGATCCACAACATTACGGCATGGAGTGGCTTCAGGTAAGCCATCTGGAAACGGCCTAAGTCTTCTTTAAACCTAAAGCTGTCCCAGTTAGGGCAAACTTTTCCTTTTTCCTCACACAGAGGGTTACTAGTCTGATCCCCCCTTGTCAGACTCCAAACTTCAACTCCTCCAACAGTTCTGTCGCTACCAATTATTGCCTTCTCACTGGCCAATTACAGTGTTTAACACTGCAATCCTAACCAGAGTTATGCCCTACCAAACCTATTGACTTCCAAGGGCTTAGGATAGTGCTATGCTATGAATAGTGCTATGAATGCCAGACTGAAATTAGGAAAGTGTTTCTTTTAGGAGTGTCTTACTTTAATTTGCAAATCTTAAAGTGCATTCAAATCCGAGTGGTGGTGGTAGAGAGTGCCCTCAAGTCATAGCTGACTAATGGTGACCCCCCCCATGGGATTTTCATAGAGACTAAGACAGGCGGTTTGTCATTGCCTGCCCCTGCAACCCTGGTCTTTGTTGGAGGGCTCCCATCTATAATAATAACAACAACATTTGATTTATATACCACCCTTCAGGATGACAACACCCATTCAGAGCAGTTTACAAAATATGTTATTATTATCCCCACAACAAAACACCCTGTGAGGTAGGTGGGGCTGAGAGAGCTCCTAGAAGCTGTGACTAACCCAAGGCCATCTAATTACTAACCAAGGCTGACCCTGCTTAGCTTCTGCGATCTGACTTGATCAGGCTCACCTGGGCTATCCAGGTCAAGGCTTCAGATCTGAGTACTGAGCTATAATTATTTCAATCTGCACATTTTATCTTAAGGTTTTAAGATGGTCATATAAAGAACAGTTGACATGGGCTTTACAATGTCTCTCATGCTTATCAATGATCAATAAGATAACCCCGGGAAAAATGCCAGTGTTTGAGTGCATAAGGCTTATTTCACAGTTCTTTACTTTCTAGCAATTCCTGTTTAATAGGTATAATGCTTTTAAGTAATAGTTGCTGGTGTCTATTGACATTTTAATCAATATGCGTTTCAATGAGAGGAGAAAACCAGTTCTCACCTTTGTGGTAACCTAACGGCTTTATAAGTAATTACTGAGAGTGTGATCTAGCAAATCTCATTGCACAACTGGATTCTGGACTGTCTACATACTTGAATCCTGTTGTTGGTTACAGAAGGCAAAGTTCAGTTCAGTTCATCCTCACCCAACGATGAGAAAGTTGCTGCTTTGCAGACTCATCCACTAGACCGCAGCTTGAGTTTCTCGATTCTAAATATTGCATTTACATAATGTAAAACATACAGATTCTCTACAACTAATATAAAATCAGTATTTTCTATGCTACTGTTACGACCCCCTTTCTTTCTCTCAGTTAGATTTTGCCTTTAGCTCTCTTTTTACACTTTTTGGGTAGATTGCTACCAAATATTCCAAAATAGTTAATTTAAATTTCCCTGTTAATGACGTGCCCCAGTGTCAAGCTCCTTCATGGGACTATGTGGCTGTGAGGATAGGAATGGGACGTAGGAATAACATATACTCTGGGATGAACACCCCCCCCCCAAATAAACGTTTATTTTTACAAGAAGTGTATCAGTTTCACACTAGTACTTAAGCTTGATAGTTTCACCGATAGTTATCAGTTCTTTAATTTTCTTTCCATAGGCTCAGTCACACAGATATACATAAAGTTTCTCTCTCAGGCTCACACACAGTTTGCTTGCTTCAGATATCAGTTTCTCACTCAAATACACATAGACTTTTCCCCTCAGGCACACACATAGAGCCAAGCTACAAGTGACACCTGACACAGGTTGGACACTTGTCAGCTTCCCTCAAGTTTTGATGGGAAATGTAGGCATCTTAGTCTTGCAGCTTGGCTCTCCGACTGCTGTCCAATGGACTTTTCAACTGTCACTTGTCCAACATTCCGCCAAGCTGCCTACATTTCCCATCAAAACTTGAGGGAAACTGACAAGTGTCCAACTTGTGTCAGGCGTCACTTGTAGTTTGGCTCATAGTTTGCCTGCTTTGGATGGAATGGATGTTCTCTCACAGACCCACACAATTCAGGCTTCCACACAGGTTGCGTAAGTGAACTAGAATAAATATTCTCTTTCAGAAATATATAGACACCCTCAGGCTACCTATATATTTTCTGTCAAAACCAGAAAGCCGAATGAATCATCTCACTCACTCATCCCTCTCTTTCACCCCCACTCTTCATCTGCACCACACCAAGCATTTAAACACACACACACACATTTTAAATTGTTACAGCTACATTGATACATATTGCAACACAGAGATTTTTCATATGGTTTGTATGTTACCCCTATATAGGATGAGAGTTCCTTGATTCACTTGGCAAAAGCTGAGGGGCAGTTATGTAGATATTTGAACAATACACTGCAGGACGCATAAATATATACATCTGAGATTTAGTTTGTTTCATGTAATCTGTGGAAAATCCTGTGGAAAATGCAAGCAATAAATGCATGCAAAATACCTAATAGTTTTAAAGAAGATAATTCAAGAAACATTGTACAGAAAAAAAGTAAATGTGGATGATTCACAGGTATAATATTCAGTCCCCTATGCTACGGATTATCCTTTGCCAATACTGCCCTGAGATAATTTTTGGGGTCATCCTTTCATATTAATATTATGAGGAAAAGATGGGGTTAGTAACTTGGTAATAACCCTTCTAACATGTAGTTACATCCTCAGTTAGTTTCACCCTCAATTAAAAGCAGCTCCTATTGTGTTTTTGAAACTTTGTAATAAGTGATCCTGTATTTTTTTTCTCCTTATATTTTATTCCTATAAAAATATGCCCCCCCCACCCCGACACATTCACACAAAGCAGCATACATATTCTGACACATACATGGAACTTCTGAATGAACAGGCTTCCTTGTTAATTTTAATGTACATTCTCCAGTTGGGTTTGGGGCAATTTAACTTGTGTTTCCTTTTGAAGTATAGAGCTATTGCCTTCATCCAAGATTATTCTTGTAGGTAAGGGAGTTCTGTGTGTCTTTCAGAGCCCTCACACTAGGAAGGTAGTCCTGGAATAGGGTAGATGAGATTACCTGAGAGACACATGGCAGGTATTTCCTACAGTCAATGGAAAGCCACGATTGACTGTGATGCTGTGTGGATGGAGACAAGAGTGTCTTCATATGGCAGAAGTCCTATTTGCCTGGTGCTGGCAGTTACCATGGCAATTGAGGGCCTGGAGATCTCACAGGGTCTCAAGATTTGAGATGGGCATGAACAGAAAAAAAAATGAATGTGATGTTTGTTGTTCGTTGCCATCCATGAACAGGGACTCATGAACAACCAAGAACATGTTGCTGGTTGGCTGGTTGTGGGGGCTAGCAGGCTCTCCTCCAGCCATCATCCAAGTCAAGATCCCTACTGCACCACTCCCAGAAACCTGACCTGAGCAGGCAACAGGAAAGGTACCAATAAAAAATAATAGCTTGACCTCAGAGCCTGGCAGCAGCCCTGGAACTTGAAGGGGTAGATCCCTATCCCACCACACACAAAGAAAATTCAAGCTCCAATGCACTCTCTCTATCAAAATGCCAACAGCAACTCTCTCTCTCCTTCTCCACTGTCTGCAAAGCCAGAGCTCGGAGCCCCCCTCCCCCCTGCTCTTTGCTCCCTTGTAGTAACAAATTTGGAGCTCCACACTTGAAAGGAAGACCTGCCTGTCAAGCTAAATTGGGCTTAGATTGGGGTTTCCAGGGCAAAAGCAGGAGTTCAAACAGAGTTCAGACAATCCCCACCTAAGTTGCCAAGGGAATTGATTGCAGGTGCCAAACTGTCTGGCTTGACAGACAGCAACGAACAGCAATGAACGAGGCTTGCAACAACCACCTTTTTGTTTAGAATGGGTCCTCATGAACAGCTTGTTTGTGAACAGCAGATTGGGCTGTTCGTGGCTTTTTTTCATATTGCTGTTTGTGCCCATCTCTACTCAAGATCTCATGGAACTACAGCTGATCTCCAGACTACAGAGATCAGTTCCCATGAAGAAAATGGCTGCTTTGGAGGGTGGACTCCATACTAAGGTCCCTCCCCTCCCCAAACTCTGCCCTCTTGAGGCTCCACCCACACGTTTCCAGGAATTTTCCAAACCAAAGTTGGCAAACCTCATGACAATCAGTTTCAACATAATACCAAACTTACCAGCATGTGCACTGACACTCTTCTCAGCAAAGTTTGATTACTTCAAATTTTGGTGAGCAGAGAGGTAAGATACATCATCAATTAAAATAGCACTGGAACTGGTCCCTCTGTGATGGAAAACCTGTGAATCTACATTGTGAGGTTTGACTTACTGCATAATGTGCATTCATATCCAGAATCTCATCTGAACTTATTTTCTGCTTCTATGCACTCAGTCTTAGTAGGCCAGGGATCTGTAGTCTGGGTGAGTGCTCTACCAGCATGCTACCAATGCACATGCAGTGGGATTTTATGCATAACAGTCCAGTTTGAGAGAGGTGGTAGGTACATTACTAGTATCACATTAAAATGAGATCTGATTTATCCTCTTTGGAGCAATGCATAATTCTTTTCTTCCAGTGGTTTAATAATTACAATACTTGGAAGAAATGTACATTGGTAAGATAGTTTACTGGGATATCATTTCAGAATGTATCTGTTCAAAGGCAAAACACAAAGAACTGCTCTTCATCAAACGGAAACAAATAAGCAAAATGGTTCCAAATCTTATTTGATTTTCAAAGGGAGCCAATTTCTGCACTAATTGCATTTCCTTCTTTAACGTTTAATGTGTCAGCATCATGCTGTTTTATTTATTTTTTTCGAAATCCTGGCTGCAAATTATCTGAACAATCAAAGGTGTGAATTATTTTCTCCAAACAGAAAGTGTCAACGGCTATCCCATGTTTTTGACAAGACGTTTGTTATAAATTAATTGGATAGTAGTTGGATAGCGGGAGTACAAAAATTTAGTCATTTTTGAGGAGGACCGGCAATGAAAATAAACTAACAAGAAATCCTAAGCAGAGTTACTCCAGTCTAAGCTCATCGATGTAAATGGGCTTAGAATAGAGTAACTGTGCTTAGAAGTCAAAACGTTGTAATGTATTCAGAGCAGGGAAACGGTTTGTTTATGCAGCTGAGAAAAACTCTAAGTTTTCCAGAAGTTCTGTAGGAAAACAGGCTGCACAACAGAGTTGTTGCAGAGTTGTCTTTGAAGCTCCCGTTCACTTAGACTTCCTTATGCTGAAGACGAAAGGCCAGATTCCAAGACTGGATTAATCCATTTCTTTATTTACGGTCATTCGACCAATCATGTAACATTGTTGTACTAAAAGAGAATTCAAAGCATAGAACAGAACAAATAAAACAGTTGGAATTAAGATCTAGTTACAGTACAATAAATTTTCCAAGACCTGAATAAAATAAATAAATAAATAAAAATAAATAAATATCCCCAAACAGTATCTGGCTACAGTAATCTTGGCATTCTTATCAGACAGAAGGTAATCAAGTCTGGCTTTTTCAGTGAGACCAGAAATTTTACCTAATAACGATAGGATCATCTCATCATATGCTCCCTTATAACATGGGCATTTCTGAGACATTTCTCTGATCTTGCATATAATTCAGGTGTCTTTCTGATTTTTTGCGGAGAGGAAAGCCTGCATTATTTCTTTTCATTTCTAAGCAACGGTGCCACATCTCTCCTTCCTATCTCTTAAACCAAAGCTGTAAGCAGAAGATGATTTGGGAAGGGGCTGTAGTCAGTGTTGGAGCACCTGGTTGGCATGCATCTGGATCAGTTCCTGGCATCTTCACTTAAAAGGATCAGGTAGGAGATGACGTGTAAACCTCTGAAGAGCGGCTGTCATTCTGAGAATACAAAACTGACTTCGATGGACTGGTGGCCTGATTCAGTATAACGCAGCTTCATGTGTTCATGTGATTATCTTGCTCTTCATTGACTCTTTCCAGAGAGTCAAAATATGTGAAGTTCTGTGACATGTGCATCATTGGCACAGTATCCACGACCAGCTCTATGCAGATTTGGTTCTTTTATAAAACATTGTCCTGCCCTTCCTCTAAGGAACTCAGAGCAGCATATATCTTCTTCAGAATTAGTGTTATGTTAATATTCTTTAAGTTTCCAGACTCACCCAGTTCCCTCCCCATTACAAGGTATTTGGAAAGCAAGAGTAAGGGTCAAGCAAACAAGTTGTATGTCAAGATCACTAGGTCACTATTCTATAGCTGCAGCAACCGTAATCCATCTCAGGGATGCAGGAAAGAATTTAATGGAAGTAATGGGCCAAGATGTGACTGCACTGAAGAGTATGGCTGTCCATACCTCTGCTTATGCCATCTAGCACAGTATTGTCTAATTTTTTTTCCCCATGGAGGAACCCCTGAATTCATTTTTCAAATCCTGAGGAACCTTAACCTATGAAAACATTTATAGGCTAGAAAAAGTTGATAGCGGGGAGCACAATTACTGCTATTGTCAAGAAAAATATTTGCAAAAACCTGCTATCATCTATCTATCTATCTATCTATCTATCTATCTATCTATCTATCTATCTATCTATCTATCTATCTATCTATCTATCTATCTATCTATCTATCTATCTATCTATCTATCTATCTATCTATCTATCTATCTATCTATCTATCTATCTATCTATCTATCTATCTATCGATCGATCGATCGATCGATCGATCGATCGATCGATCGATCGATCAAATTCAGCATACACAACCTTAATAACTATGACGTTTCAAGGGATATTTGGGATTTTTATGGTATTTCAATTTTTAATTTATTCCACCATTTCTCATGGAACCCCTGATGATGTCCTGCAGAACTCCAGGGTTCCTCAGAAGCCTGGTTGGGAAGTACTGATCAAGCCTGTTGGCAGAGTGCCTTTGCAGCAGTCAGGACAACAAACTGATTGAAGATTATCAAGAGCTTTGTTATTAGAACTGACAAACTGGATGGGAAAGTGGAGAGAAAAATCTAGCTACCCAGCTGGTTTGAGAGCAAATGTATGGAGAGTTCTAGAAGGACAGCCTAAGATAAGCGTCCTGCAGACAGGCAAGTAAAAAAGTCCTTAAGAAAGAAAGTCCTTTTCGTACTGTTCTGTCTATCTAGAGCTGGCTGCCCCGTATAAGATCTTTTCTTCTTCATCTTTGTATAATAGACATTGCTATATTTCAACACAGTCAAGAGGGAAGAATGGGAAATTGTGAGAAGGGCATTTGTAGTTCACTTAGTTCACCACAGTTCACTTAGAAAAAAGTAACCCAAGCCGTTAACATCTTCCAACCTTCTATTACAGGAAGCACATCCCAAAGTTCTATTGTATTATTTATTAATTTATTTATTTTATTCGATTTATCCCCTGCCCTCCCCACAAATGGGCTCAGGGCAGCTTGATACCACTTTATTTCAGCAACCTAATTAACTATTAAAGGAATCTTACTGTATAATTGAGTAAGTGCATTTCAGACAACTCACCTTATACCCTGATGCACCACCAGAGGGCGCTGCCATGGAGGGAAACCTAGGCAAGTTATCATGTCCCTCCAGAAAAGGTGTCTTGGTGGGAAGCCCTAAAATATCATGCAGGTAGTATGTAGCCGTTCTTCAGGAGTATGTGAAAGCTGTCTTGTGTAAACCAAGTACAACTTTCTTCAGAACAAATGAAGAAAGGCACTTGGGGCCTATCAGATTCCTTCATAGCAGCTTACCTAGAAACTTGTAAAACATGGACTGGAATATATCCACATTCTGGTACCCTGGAACCAATATAAAATACAAGATTCCTGGGTTTCATCTTATGGCAGACAATCTCTTGTCAACTGCTTTTCTTGGGAATGAGGAAAGGGAGACGAAAGGCCTGACATGCTGGGGCATGCCAGCATGCCAATAACACTTCTGGGTTAACCGAAAGTGAAGAAGGATGCTCTGACATTTCCCCAAAACTCCATGGTTAGGAGAAACTGGCATGACCCACAGACTGATATCATTAATGGGAGTGATGTCAGCACATCACCAGTGATGTCATGACATCACAGATGACATCATGATGCTAACTACAAGCCCCCTGCCTTGCAGCAGGTAAGTCTCCTGTGGTTTTACAGGGGGTGCCCGGCAACCCTAAAAAAGATGACATAGACTTCTATGATTCTATGATTACAAAGCCTACAGAGAAGAAAACCCTTATGTACATCATAAGCAGAAGTATAATTTCTTGCCAAAAAACCCCCATGCCATTTCTTTTGGCTCGTTTGCTAAAATAAATAACTTTTCTGGTTTATTTGTAAGCACGTTTACTCACAAGTAATTTGCTTTGCTTTCAGCAGAACTTTATTTCAACTAAAATACCAAAAGATTTCTTTCTTTGGTCTCCTATGAACAGGATTGACCCCATTTGCCAAACCTCTCTAACAATGTAATCCTAAGAAGAGTTACTCCAGTCTAAGCCCACTGATTTCAATTCGCTTAGACTGGAGCAACTCTTCCTTGGATTACACTGTAAAAATGTTTGGCTGGTATACCTAATGGGAAAGCATTAAGGCTTTCTGACTTGTACCTTGAATACTGCCACAGGGTTTCTTTTCTTTTCTGTTCGGTCAGATAATCAAATATTCTTTGTATAGCTTTGATCATACCGGAGTATCACAGTGTGATTCACAATGGAGTGTGCTTTTTAGCATGCTCGGATGCAGTCTAAATTTAGTCTTCTTTGTCTGTGTGCTGACTTTACAAAGAACTATTATCATAGATTTTGGGAACTTTATAATGATTTTGATAAGTTAAATCTAAACATTTTTCTCCAGTACAAGTGAGATCAGCTACTGGGGCATGCATTTAGAAATTTTTCATTGTGGTTTTGTATCCAGGGCTGCTGAGAGAAATGTTTAATGTGATTGGGAAGTTTTCTGGTGGGACATTGCCGAGTCGGTATTGAAATTCGTTAGTTTTCCCCCCGCATTCTCATCATTTTTGTGACTGTTCTTTTTCAATGGGGTAGGGTAAGGGAGACCAACTGGAGGCTCTGGGATACTCTCTAAAGAACCATTAAGTTTCAAGCAGATTGAATGGGGGGGATTTTACAGACCCCCAAAGTAGGTCTCTCTCTGTGCAGCCCCACTAAGTTCTCTCTACTAATCCTTAAAATAGCTGTCAAGCAGCAGCCAGCAGGAGAGCTCCAGGCAACCACCAGCATTGAAAAAAACAAAGCCCCGTTTGCATTCATTTCATTTCCCTACTCTTACAGTGACTGACATTTTCTTTATAACCTTTCTATTAAAGACTCTGAATCGACCTAGTTGTGGTTTGTTGTTTGTTTCCTTTCAGTAAGTGAGGAAGGCTTCCATTGCAGTCCCTGCCCACCATGGTTGCACTTTCATTATTCTCTATAGGGGAATTCGGACCGGGGGGTGGGGCGGACTGGAGTTGTCTTTTTCAACTAAATGTCACCAAAGTTGCAGCAGGGTGTCTTCTGCTTATCCTTCAAAGAACCCTCAAGTTCCAAGCAGATTGGGAAAAAACATTCAAATTGTATAGACTCCTGACCAAGCCAAGGCTTTTCTACTTTCATAAGAAAAAAAAGGTCTCTCTCTCCATCCCACAAGGAGGGGGGAGGGAAGATGGGAGAAGCGGAGGAGAATGGCAGCTCTCTGCAGCTTGAAATGGCTGGGAGTGCTCTTTGCCTTCATGACTACCAGACAGCCAGGACTAGTGGTTCTATTCTGGAGAGTCACAACACAGGTAAGACCTAGAAAGTTATTTTTGTGATTTTTACAGCTTATTATTTTCATTATGCATACCCCTATTAGCTACCTGATATGCTTACTCTCTGATATGATTATTCTCCTCACAACAATCACCCTGTGAGGTGAGTGGGGCTGAGAGAGCTCTGAGAGAGCTGTGACTGACCCAAAGTCACCCAATTGGCTTCAAGTGGAGGAGTGGGGAATCAAATCTGGTTAAATGGATTAGAGTCCTGCCGCTCTTAACCATTATACCAAAATGGTTGGGCATGAGGAAGGAAGATAAAAAGGTCTCCAAAAGCCCATACCAGAAAAGAGATGAAGCTAATCCCAGCTCAGCAAGGCAAGCTCAGGAAGGTGACACCCAGGGTGTGAGGGGCACAACCCATCCCTGCCCTTCCACCTCTGAGGCCTCAGGGAGGTCCCAGGGAGTGGCTGATGACTATTGGGAGGCTCCAGCATGCCCTGACAGCAACACACTGAAATCTAGTCATAGGCTCACAAAAAAAAATCATTATAGTGTTGGTTGTTGTGGGTTTTCCGGGCTGTATTGCCATGGTCTTGGCATTGTAGTTCCTGACGTTTCGCCAGCAGCTGTGGCTAGCATCTTCAGAGGCTGGCATCTCCACCTCTGAAGATGCCAGCCACAGCTGCTGGCGAAACGCCAGGAACTACAATGCCAAGACCACGGCAATACAGCCCGGAAAACCCACAACAACCATCGTTTTCCGGCCGTGAAAGCCTTCGACAATACATCATTATAGTGTTCTTTTCCTAAAACAAGTAAAAAACTCTCAGATTCTACTCTTGACTCCGTTCACTCACCAAAGGAATCTGATCCAATTTTTTTTTAATGGAACTGCTACACACCCTACATGGAAGCAATATTTGCTCTCTCTTGTTGCTAGGAAAAAGCCACGAAGGTTGCAAAATTACAGTTTATTGAATTTGCATGTGAGTATGGAGTAATGGAACCTAACTATTAAGAAAGTAATTTGGGCTGAGTCTGGAAGGTCCATTGGAGGGTTTTTTCCTTCTTTCTTTTCTATACCTCCATGAAATGCAACAGACAGGAACAATGGAAAAGACTTTGAAACTTGTCACCCCCAGTCTGCTTTTCTGATAAATTTGTCCAGACAAATAAAAGCCTATAAAAATAGCTACTTTGAGCCAGGTCGATCTGGGAAAAGTAATCCCCCCCTTCTTCTTTCCCTATGGCTGACTGTCGGAACATTTTATTATCTTGACTAGAAATCAAATGCTATTGAGTTTGATATCATCAGAGGCCTTTTCTCTATGCTCAGTTTTTATGAGATATGTATAATATACATCAAGGCTTTTGACTTTACATCTATTTAACTGTACCTATGATGCCTAGGAAAATCAAGCATTATAATATTGGCATGCAACGTAACCTGCCAAATGGTATTTGTTGAATGGTGGCAATTCTTGCAGAGAGCTTTGTCTAGATTACCTGGAAGGTCAGTGTTTATGAGTGAAAAAGGACAAGATGTTATCCTTTCAAGAATTTCATGCATAGGCAATTACCCTTCATAATCTTGTGTTTGTATAAAAGTGCAATTGTAGCAAGACTCATGCCACTTGGTCTGACAAACCCACGGAAGTCAGTAGAAGAACACAGGAAATCTACTTTAAATACCAGCCTAGAGAATTTCACTGTAGCTGAAGCACCGTAATTATACCAATGATGTGTTTGGTTTCCATGCCATTTTATGTTGTCATTTGCTACCTTTTTTATCAGAAATTCAGAGAGAGATGACTTGCAGCTCATTCTTAAAGAAAATTCCAACCTGTGCAAAAAAAATATATCTAAAAATACACAACTATAACACAAGAAAACCCCAAGAATCAAATAGGTAGAAAAGACAAATTTATTCCACTGTGTTGATCCCACAGGCTTTGAGCGATTAGCTCTTCATCACAGAACTGTCACAAAGAATACATAAATAAGAGTTACAAACAGTTTAAGTCACTACATCCGCATGAAAATAGTAAATAAAATAAGATTCTCAGATTATTTTCCTCTAATAAATCTCAGCCAAATGAATGTTTGCAATAAATGTCTACCTGCTCTGCTCTGTTCCATCATTTATGAGAAAAAGGGATTTACCATGCAGTATAAATGATTGCAACCTTAAGCACACTGACTGTACAAAAAGTGTCACTGAACTCAGTGGAACTTACTTTGGAGTACATGTGCACGGTAAAAGTCCAAAATGCACACCATGATACAAACATTTCTGATATTTCCCACTGGCTTCATAAAATCTTAAGAATTACCAGTAAATGACAATATTCACCACATTCCTGTGATTTACTGTAATTGACAAATGATCAGATGCTATCACATATGTACATAGCTTATGACTCTCTTATGACATATGGTTGCTTTCCTGTTTGACAAACCTTGTTTATGCATTCTCAGAGAAATATGGGGTATATTCCTTGTGAGGTGGGTGCACTGCATTTGTCTTGGTAGATCACGTGTCACATAGGCTTGTAATGATCAGTAACACGGTCATGAAATGGTAACCGAGTAGCATTTCTTCTACTTTGGTGGTGGAGAGTGCCCTCAAGTCATAGCTGACTTATGGCAACCCCCTGGTGGGGTTTTCATGACAAGAGACTAAGGGCAATGCTACAAGTGACGAATGACACTTGAACAGCAAGTGTATTTCTCCCTGTTCACTTGCCTTCCACTTGCGCTCCACTTGATCCACTTGCCGTTCAAGTGTCATTCGTCACTTGAAGCTTGGCCCTAACAGAGGTGGTTTGCCATTGCCTTCCTCTGCAACCCTGGTCTTCGCTGGAGGTCTCCCATCCAATTCCTAACCAAGGCCAACCCTGCTTAGCTTCTGAGATCTGACAAATCAGTCTCTCCTTAACTATATAGATCAAGGATTCTACTACTTTAATTTTAATTATAGTGAATCAAGAACCAATACCCGTCCCCTTTATTTATTTATTTGCTTTTTAGATTTCCTTCCTGCTTTCCTGACAATTACCTCCCAAAGCGGCTTCTGTCAATATAGAGACAGGCTCTGCCCTTAGACTTACAACCTGAAAAGATGAGGCATTCAGAGAAAAGGGAAAGAGAGAAGAAAGATCAGTCAGAATTTATATACAACTGAAGCAGGCTGACCTTGCTTGGATGAATGTGGGGGCCCTCTCCTATGATCCTTCTGTACAGAGAGAGGCCAGAATATCCTTGTCCACCTTCAATATCAGGGCAACTGGCAGTCAGAGCACATTTCTTTCAGGCAGAGAGACGGAACATGAGCTCCATATATCTGCTTCTTCTCGGGCCAATGGCTGAAGTCAGGATGGTCTTTCCCTTATCATGATGCTCTTCATTGTTGGAAGAAGGTGTATCCTCTAGTGGCCTTTAGGTTGACCCTTTAGTGGTTGTCCACTCTGTGAGACAGGGTGCTGGACTCAATGGACCGCTGGCCTGATCCAGCAAGGCTCTTCTCACATAAAGTCAGAAACTGAGGTGGTGTTGTAACACTCTGACTTACAATTCTATGCAAGGCTGTGCAGAATGACCAAGATCATTTTATCATCAGTAATTACATGAGTGGCTTGAAAATGGACCCATAGTTTTGTGGGATAAATCCCAGTGAATATTAAGAGAGTTCAGCTGTGAGCAAAACAACAGTTGTTGCTTTCTGCTCGCCCTCCACCAACTCCACGCTCTCACCTCATCTCTCCACTGTGTTTCCATTGATCTTACTGAGGACACTTCAGCAAGCACATAAATATTGATTTCTAAGGGTGAGTAATTCATGGATAAGGGTTGTTAGCAACAGCTTTCTTGGATGCAAACTGAAAAGAAATTGCAGGCCTCGTGTTTTACCTTTCATCTAGGCTGAAAGCAGGCAAAGAATTGATTCCTAAGAAACAAACAGACAAGATGGGATTGGGTGTAGTGGCAAAATAATTAAATTGTGTTGAGCTCTATGCTTCAGTGTCCAGGACAATATTTAGGGCTAAAATACATGCAAAGTGAACATTCCGTGATGAAAAATCTCATGTAATTTCTTTCTTAAAGAAAGTACCTGTCCTTTCCCTTCTGCAGCTTTAGAGAGGTTATTGAAATTGTGGAAGGGGCATGGGGGGAAAGGTTTAAACACTCCGTCTCTCAATGACCATCAAGGTAGTAATGTGGGATTGCTAATTACAATACTGTTAGCAGAGTTTGGAAATAATCCAGTCTGAGTTGCTTTCAGTGAAGTTTACTGCAACAGGGTTTGCAAAAAAAGAAGAAGACAGCAACTGCTTGTAGGGTGGCCAGGCCTGGCCTTGCAGCCAGCAAGAAACCAGGAGGTGAGGTGGGAATATGGGGAGGCAGCTATGGTGTGATATGACTCCTGGGGGAAAAAACCTGGATGTGACATCACACCTCTCTAGGAATTTGTGGGAATTCCCTGGATTCCCTCCCCCCTATAATTTCCTGTCAAGCAGCTGATCCTCATCTTTCCCTGGGGAGACCATGGATATCCTGCCCCAAGATAGCTGGGCCCAAAGCCTGGATTCCTTATCTGAGGACTCTTCTCTAAGCTTCTGTGATGGATAGGACTGGCTCCAGCTCCACATCTCCTGAGAGAGAGCCAATGGGAGCACATGGAATGCTAGGCCAATGAGAGTTAGAGTCTGTTGGAGAAGGCTTTGGCGAGACTGATGGAGAGAAGGGTTGGAGTCACTGCAAAGAGATCCAGAGAAGTTAGCCGCATTAGTCTGTAGTAGCAAAAGAGAAAAGAGTCCAGTAGCACCTTTAAGACTAACCAACTTTACTGTAGCATAAGCTTTTGAGAACTATAGTTCTCTTCATCAAATGCATGGAGGGTATGAAGAAACTGGTCAGATATATATAGGTGGTAAGGGGAGGGGGGAGTAGATGCAATCAGTAGCTTCTGATAATGGGATCAGTTGGCTTCTGATAATGAAATCAGTTACTTCTGATAATGAGATAACCATTCATAGTCTCTATTCAATCCAAGTCTGACAGAGTCAAATTTACAGCAAAGTTGGTTAGTCTTAAAGGTGCTACTGGACTCACTGCAAAGAGAGGCAGAAGAAAGACAGCTGGCTGTTAATCTGTTCATTTATTTTGAAAACTTTCCTGTTTAACCACAGTGTGTGTTTTAGTTTAAAATTCATTCACTCCTATGTTCCCTCCTGTAAATAAAGTTTGTTTTTTTTTATTTATCCCTGGCTGGCCTGAAGTCATTAGCTGAGGGGAAATATCTCTCTCTCACACAAACGCTCTGGTCATGACCAATGGGATTACTGAATCAAATGGTGGCAGTGCATATTGAGGGAAAGTAACTTCTAAGCTCCCTTTTCTCCAACAGCCCTGGGAAGTAGCTGGGTGACGGGAGGTAAATATAGGGAACCGGCTGCTTGTCTGATGGATAGGCCCCCTTACCCTATCTTCCCAGTGCTCTCGGTCCTTGCATGTGTGTTTTGCATGCCCATAGCCCCACACGGGCACAATGACATCACTTCTGGGAAGTGAGGTCATCACACAAGACTGGAGAGTGTGCACGCGATTTGCAGCAGGCCAATTTGGGCCCCAAATTTGGCCTGCTGCGAAGCGCCGAAGCATTCTCGGGGCTGCGCAATGATGTCAGTGATGTCACCCTGGTCCCAGGAGCATGCCCAGGAGGCCCGTTCCTTGCCTTTCCTCATGCAGGCCAGGTAAGCAACGGCAGGGGAAAGGGATTCCTACTCTTGAACCTCTGGAAGAGGCGAAAGGGGACCTTGTGAGGATTTGAGTCAGAGCTCTCTGCCTGCTGTAGTGGAGGCTGGACAGCTGGCATGTGGCAGTGGGCTCCTGGCCTTTACATGCCTGGGAAGCCCCAAACTTGTGAAGAGGGAGGTTTGGGGTTGGTGGCAAAGGTATGTGTGTCTGTGAGTCTTACCTATCCATCCCTGCTATAGCCTCTCTCTTTATCCTCCTCCGTTTCCTTCTCCTGGCTTTCCTTTCCTTTTCTGTCTCTGGCCTATCTGCTTCCTCCCCACATCTGCTTCCTCCCCACCTCCCCACTTCAGCAGTGACCATCACCCTTTGTGGCTCATGGCCAAACTACACGTGACAAATGACACTGGTTGGACACTTGTCAGCTTCCCTCAAGTTTTGATGGGAAATGTAGGCAGCTTGGCGGAATGTTGGACAAGTGACAGTTGAAAAGTCCATTGGACAGCAATCGGAGAGCCAAGCCGTGAGACCAGGATGCCTACATTTCCCATCAAAACTTGAGGGAAGCTGACAAGTGTCCAACCTGTGCCTTTTGTCACTTGTAGCTTGGCCTTCAGGCTCTTGGCTTTTGACCAAGCCTCTCTGCAGGTCTTTAGGCCAGGCTCCTTCCCATCTTCTCTGTCTCCCCAGTCCTTCCTCATATCCTCCCTTTCTTTGTTACACAACACCTCACATAAGGCTCATGTGGCTGGCCAGTTCCCTTCTGCAGGCCCAATTCTGCCCCTCACAGAACTCTATGCCAAATTCTGCCTCTCACAGAGCTCTATGCCAAGTCGGGCATGCAGATCCCCACACCCAAGAGCCAGGCAACTCATCCTACACAGTGCTGGCATCTGGGAGTCAGTCTAGGGAAGGCTTTTCCACGGCAGGTGATGCAGCTCCCTAGCTGCCCTAAACTTCCCCCTATTCATTGCTCTTCTTCTTCTTCTCTGTGGCAGTGGTGGGCTGCCCTGTGACCTCCAGCAGTTTTGACCTTTTATACACCCTCTTAAAATATTCCCTAGATACACAAAGCTAGGGTTTCTGAGAGAAAGATCTAGGGTAGTTTTCTAATAAGATTGCATTCATTGTGAAGAAATAATCTCAGGGGATTTACTGGAATTGTCTTAGACATTTTACTTATTTGGAGTTAAACAAAACAAGTACATAAGCATATAAAATTTGTGAACTTAATCCTCTTACGTATGTACTCTCTCTCTGGCAAGAAAGAATCAAACAATATTCCCCTAACATATACAAGGGAGAGAAGAGAAGGAGATAACTGCTGGGGATGGGCTGCAAGCTGATGAAAGTGGAAGAGGAGGAAGATAGTTGAAGGTTACACAAAGAAGAACAAAGAATGAAAGTTTTGTGGTAAAAGAACCAGGCCTGGATTAAGGATATGAGAGGTGTAAGGCTAATAGGAGGGAAGAGCCTAAGTATTCGCTCTTGAAAAAAAAACAAAAATTCCTATAATTATCTAAAATTTAGAGGCTGACCTAAGGTTGCCAGCTCTGGGTTGGAAAATTCCTGGAAACTTGGAAGTGGACCCAGGGGGTGACTGTTTTACAGGAAGGGAAGGACATCAGCCGGGATAAAGCCATAGAGTTCACCCTTCAATGCATGCCATTTTTCTCAGGGCAACTCATCTCTTTAGTCTGAAGATCAGTTGTAATTCTCCCACCTGGAACGGCTTTCCCTGCTTTTGACACTGCTGGACCACTGCCTCGATCTGAACGTTGCAAGACCTGTTGTCATGCTGTGGAGTCCGTTGGTGAGGCCGACCTGTGGGAGTATTAGTCAGCGAATCTAAGTGTTTCAATTATGTTAGCCCTAATTAGCCTTTTAGTGAGGATTTGTTATTTTATAGACGCTTGCAAAGTTTGAGTTCCTTAGAATAAAAAATATTTTTTTTTTCTGTGTGCCTTGGTTTACTCTCTCTGCACCATAAACTGAGTTACACTGGGCGAACTCACATCTAAGGACAAAAGGGTCCTTTCCCCTGACATGGTGAGGGAGGTGAGGGACCGCCTCTCCTATATTGCTACCCACCTGGAAGTTGGCAACTCTAGATATATGCTCATCTGTTTTAACTTAAAACTTTGGCAAGGCTGGAAAGGAGCGTAGCAAAGGAGTGGTTGAGATCTCCACCTAAGTAACAGCTGGCTATGTATAGCCCTGGAAGTGACATCCATGAGTTATGTGCTTTTATCATTCTTTTCCAGTAGCAGACATTTAATTTAAGAATAATGGTTTAAATATAAGTACTGCTGAAAAGCCTAATTTCCTAATCAAACTCTGTCTTTTTTCAAACATCCAATAGCTGTCTGAAATGTTTGACAATGTGCAAGAATTTGAGGGAAGAGAATTTGCTCTAAGACTTATTTATTAGTCCATTTTCTTTCAGAGATCAGCCGGGCATGAGAATCTAAACTAGTACTGGGAGGAGAAAAAAAATGAATGAATCGTGATTCCTAGTAAATGAAATTCATTTGAATCATAGGGCAATACTGTGTATTCAATAAATGCTTCCAAATTAAACTGATAAATGTAACATTTTATACCATCTCATATTCCAGAGATTTAATTAAAAGTTAAATGTGAGCTCCACAGACTGAGTCGGAGTGAAAGAGCAACTGCAAAAATTGACTTTGCAATTGAGACTGACTTACATTCTGCAGATTTACGTTGGTCTAGTGCAAGTGATCTTAAAAGAGACTTCCCTGATTGGAGAATCTCCTCTCCATCTCTCCACCTTTTCCGCTGGAAACTTTCTATCAGAAACATACTATTGAGCCCACCACCTTTTTTATTTTTCACAAAGTACTATGCCATTCTAGAACAGGAGGTTTCACCTAGGCTTGTTGCCCTGAGTTGATAATATGCAGGGCTTTTTTTCAGTGGGAATGAGGTGGAATGGAGTTCCAGCACCTCTTGAAAATGGTCACATGGCCGGTGGCCCCGCCCCCCTGATCTCCAGACAGAGGGGAGTTAAGATTGCCCTCCATGCCAGCAATCTAAACTCCCCTCTGTCTGGAGATCAGGGGGCGGGCCACTGGCTATGTGACCATTTTCGCCAAGGGCGATTTAAACTTTAAAAAACTCCCCCCCCCCAGGTTCCAGCTGACCCAAAGTGACATCATTGTGCAGACCTGAGTTCCACCACTGAATTCCACCACCTCTTTCCCCAGAAAAAGCCCCGATAATATGAATTGCTGAATGGAAAGAGATTGTGAAATACATCACATGCAAATGTCTGATGAATAGGGATGTGCAGCAAAAAAAGATTTGGTAAATTATGAAGTGGGGAAAAGTTGGAAATAAGTATAGCTTGCCTCAAAATGCTCTGAGAAGATTCAGAGCACATTGAAGCTTCCCTGTGCCCGTTCTGCAGCTTCCTCTTGACCCGATTGGGGGGGGGGGGAGGAATTCCCTGTCTCCCCTTCATTGGGTCAGTAAACAGGGTGGCCAGTTCAAACTAGCCCCCTGCCACTGCCTCCTCTTCAACTGATGCCAGGGAGGCGGGGAGTCTCTCTCCATCTCCCTGGCATTGGGACAGTGGCCTGCCTCCCCGCCGCTGCTTCCCCGCTTATCTGCCACTGCCTTCACCCACTGCTTACAGGGCCCAGGAACTCCTTAGCCCCTTCAGCCCCGGGTGAATGAGGCGCCCAGCGGTGAGGCGTGGGCTGAAGCTCGCCTTCCCTTCACCCACTGCTGACAGGGCCAGGGAACTCCCTAGCCCTGACAGCACTGGGTGAACGAGGTGCCAGGCGGCAAGGCACGGGCTGAATCCTGGCTCCCCACTGCCCCCTTCACCCACTGTTGATGAGGCCAGGGAACTCCCTGGCCCCAACAGCAGCAGGTGAATGGGGCGCTTGGAGGCAAGGTGTGGGCTGAGGTGCGCCTCCCTGCCACCTCCTTCACTTACTGCTGATGGGGATAGGGAAATCCCTGGCCCCGTCAGCACTGGGTGAATGAGGCGCCTGACGGCATGCTTCACACAAGTAACAGAAATATGTGCGCTGGGGGCCTCCTCGGGTAGTGTTCGCTCCATTCACAGTGAGAGTTAGTTCTGCCTTTTATCTATCAACAACACCTTTCATGTTCCAAATGCAGCTGATAGCGGCTTTTTTTCCTTTTAAAAAAAGCCCTCAGCACCCTTAATCTTCCATTGGCTCTTGTTGATTATCTGTTCAGTTCCGCATGGTCTCTATAACATCTCAACCAGCAGGAGCTCACAAATTGCAGAGACTGAAGGCCAAATCAAAACAGCATAGGAATCACTCCTGCTCAACTTCTGTGGCAGAACCAGGGCTTTTTTTCAGCTGGAACGCAATGCAACAGTGTTCTGGAACCTCTTAAAAATGGTCACATGGCTGGTGGCCCCGCCCCCTGATCTCCAGACAGAGTGGTGCAGAGGGCAATCTAAACTCCCCTCTGTCTGGAGATGAGGCGGCAGTGCCACCAGCCATGTGACCATTTTTAAGAGGTTCCAGAACACTGTTCCATCACGTTCCAGCTGAAAAAAAAGCCCTGGGCAGAGCATATTGTCACTAAGGTAGGTACCTGTCGCTGGAATTCTCATTGCAAACATGATATACATCTCTACTCTACTCTGGAATCTGATATGGTAAAGAGTCTTTCCAAAATAGATAGTGATATCAAAAAGAGATATTGATAAAACTCTAGTATTACTCTTTCTGAGAAAGCAGAGGTTGCATAGCCTCTGGCAAAGGAAAATAATAGTAATAATTAGAATGTTATTTATTGACCCTTGAACACACCAAAATAAAACAAAAGAACAGTTATTTCAGCCTGTTGGAATGAGAGTGAAGAAGTCTACTGAGTATAAGCATCAGAGTTCTAGATCTTGACCATTTCCTGTTCATACCAGATTATAAAATCAACCTGTCCCAATGCAGACTCACACTGGCAGCAGGCAAGGGATAACTCCCAAGTTGTCCGAGCAGGGCAGCACCCAGCTCCAAGGTTCAGGCACCAACTGGGCACACTCACAGCTTCACATCCAAAGGGGGATTCCAAAAACACATCCATAGGAACAGGCCAAGGTCAGGGACAAGAGAATCAGTTCCAAACACAGCAGCAAGGTCAGCAGTGAGCAGACTCATTGCTTCCACACAGCCACTCCCTCTTCGGCTGCTTTTAAGCCTCACAGTGCTCAGCTGCCTGTGCTACAGCAAGCACCTGCCGGCTGTCTCAGTCCTGCTCCTGCGAGCACTCATCATCACTAATGATGCTGGGCCGGTGCTGTGCTGCTAGCCTGGCACTGCGCCTTCTGGCTTGGAGGGCTCTTCTAGCCCTCCTCTGGCAGCGCTCCCGAGGCTCTGGTGATGAAGGGGGAGAGCTGGCCTGCACCTGGCTTTCTGTTGCCAGCCCAGGGCTGGGAAGCTGAGGAACTGATGTGCTGGGACCTGGCTGTGGATCAGTATCTGAGCCTTCAGGGCCTGCCTCCTCCTGCAGTGCCTCTGCCACTGGCTGTGGATCTGGGTCAGGTTCACCAGCTGCCTCTTCCTCAGAAGAGTCCTCTGAGTCTCTCTGTTCCGCTGGGCCAGGTTGGTCCATGACACAACCACAGGAAGTATGTGCATGTAGGTTTGCCCACCATTAGGATTTTTTTAAAAAAATGTCCTGATCACAGGGATAGAGTCTATACATACATGTTTTGTTCATGCATAGACTCCTCATATGCTAGGCCATGACATGTAGTTGTTGGAGAGGGGGAGGGACACACAAAGCCTGTATGTAACTTTTTTGCTTATCTTTTATCCACCTGGCAATGATTTGCTTGCATTTATCCCAGAGTGTTTATGGAATATTTATTAGGACCAGGGCCTCCTAAGGTATAAATTAAAGGTAAAGTAAGAAGGAACTAAACCTCACAATTTCCCAAAGGGATAATTAGAGGATAGATGAATTTGGGTGGTGGGATATTGGGGTGGATCCAACCAGCTGTTCACTCAATCTTGCCTAGATCTCCTCCTTACTACAGTTCTTTTTTTTTTTATAAAATTTTTATTTTTCAGTATACTACACAACACTACAATAACACTACACAAGACTATCACAAGGGAAGGGAAAGGATGAAGAAAAAGGGAAGGGGCGGGGAAAAGGGGACATAAAGGGAAGGATAAACTACATTCAACACTGCACTTCAATGTTTTCCCTTCATACTGCCATAATAGAAAAAAAATAGCTCAATAAAATGATGATGGGGTGGTTAATCATACAGAATACACATTTCAAATTCTAATTAAACTTTCCTCCCCCTTCTGGGTCCCGGACGCAATTCTCTCTGTGCAACCGCAGCTGCGGTGCTCTCCTCCTCCTCCCCCCCCTCAGGCTTCTCCTTTTCTTCATTCTTGGTGCACTGGAATTCCGGGTTTTTATCCTCAAAATCCTTTAGTTGATCTTCTGATAGTATCTTATGGGCTTGATCTTTATGTCTAAACCATATTCCTTCCGGAAGTAACCATTTATACTTTATTCCATGGTCCCTCAGAAGAGCTGCGAACTTTTTGTACTTAAAACGTCTTTTCCGGACTAGAAATGGAACGTCCTTCAAAATCTTGACTTTAAGACCCATAAAGTCCAAATCTGCATTGTATGAGTTATATAGGATAGTGCCCCGAATCTTTTTAAATGAAAAATCAATAATGATCTCGCAACCTTACTACAGTTCTTGACTCACATGGCTTTTGTCCATGCAAGCCTCATGACCCACACAACATAATCTTTCTGAATTGTCAAAGGGGACCCTTTCTCCCTTTTCAATGGAGGAAAAGCTGGTTGGATGTACCCCAATGACCTAGGCTCATGCTGCAAGTAAGCATAATTCTCTCTTCATCTGCATAGTTGTATTGGAAGAAAAGGGAAACCTTGGCCTCTTCTCACCACCGCCATTCCAACAATCTTCTTGGGAAGGAATTTGTTGGCTAAAGGAGATGAAGGGAATTGCTAATGCCATTCTCTGTTCAGGACTCACATCCACACACTCCTAGGGAGTCCCCGCCAGAGGAGGAAAATGTACATGCACCACCCACGAATGGAGATGCTTTTCATGGCTTGATAGAGAGTGGAAGAGGCTCTTGTGACCCACAATATTTTACTGCAGGCATAATGGATTTCTGCTTTGACTGAGGCACCCCTAACCTGTTTCTTCATCAGTCTGGACTCCTAACATGTCACATGCTGGGGACCCACTTTCCAACTAGAGTGACAGATGGATAGACAGACAGAATGGCAGATACACACTGATTGACCTCCAGATAGATAGGCAGGCATACAGACAGATGCATAATAGATGGAAGTGTTTCTCCACTTACAGCTAGGAAGCTGTAAAAAAAACCATGAACATTCATGCACAGCTCTGACAAGGCACGCCACTCATTGACAGAGCACATAATTGACAAGCATAGAGTCCCTGGTGCAATCTCATCTATTTCCAGTTAAAGGATCTCAGCAGGGCTGGGAAAAGCAATCTTTGAGAGCTATACTGCCAGTGGGAGTAGGTGATTCTTGAGCTATATGAAGAAATGGACTAACTCAGTAAAAGGCAGCTGCATATTTGATATTTGTCTATCAGTGGAATACAGATCGGACCAGCTAACTTATTAAGTGCCCATTCCTCAGCTTTTGATGGCACACCAACTGTGCTCTCAGCAGACACCTAGCAACTCTCATCCATGGCTCAGTCACTTCCCAACAAAACTATTGAAACCATGAAACTATTGTAATGAGCTTCACATGGGGTTGCCCTTGAAAAAAGTTCATGAACTGCAACTGCTGACTCATAATGCTGCAAGGCTGGTGTCAAATGTAACTGGGCAGGATCAAATTATGATGTCAGAGAGGAGCAGGCAATTCTGGCTTAGTTCAAGCCTTTGGCTTGGGCTTATAAAGTCATATGTTCCCTAATCACCATCTTACGCAATCAAGTTAAGGCCGTTTGTTTGTTGGTTGGTTGGTTTTGTCTGGCATTCCTTCAATGACCCCTTTTGATGATCAGGGATAGTTCCAGCTCTGCATCCCCTGGGTAACAGCCAATGAGAGCTGGCTGAATGCTGGGGCTAGAGACAGCTGAAATCCATTAAAGCAATTAGGGAGAGGAGAGGAGAGGATGGTAGCAGGAATGGCAGTGGGAATGGCTTTTCTCCAGACTCTTGGCATTAGCGAGTCCCCATAGCTGGCAACCATGGGGGATCTGTGTCATGCGAGGACACTACATCCTCCAGGGGGGTGGGGGCTGGGTGATACCAGTGGGGTGTGTGGAGGGGGACTAGAAGCTGACTGGCTGAGCGGACTGGAGAGTAGGTGTCATGGGCTTTGGACTGGAGGGGACATGGGAAATGCAGGGCCCACACTAAGTATTGAGTATTCTGTCCAAAAATTCCCCCCCAAATTTTGGGAGATATTTTTAATTATATGGCAATAGCTGCCCGAGTGTTATTTGCAGTCAAATGGAAAGCTGATTGTTACCCTAGAAGAGAAGAATGGGAACATAAACTAGCAAATTATGCTATGGTGGCCAAATTAACAAACTATATTAATAAAAAACACATATTAGAATTTCAAGAGAGAGTTGGGAAAGTATATGCATATTGTATTACATAAGATAAGCTGTGCAAGACATTAGAAGTATGCAGCAGAAGTTGTAAAACATACAGTGCAATCCTAAGAATAGCTTTCTGGGAGTAAACCCCATTGAATAGACTTGAGTAGGATTCTAAGGGCCAAGCTACAAGTGACGAATGACACTTGAACGGCAAGTGTATTTCTCCCTGTCCACTTGCGCTCCACTCAATCCACTTGCCGTTCAAGTGTCATTCGTCACTTGTAGTTTGGCCCTGAGTAGGTCTGTTTAGGATTGCGTTCTTAATGTAAATGGAGCAATAATGAGACTTTTAATTAATTGAAAATTTTATTTAGAAAACTTAAAGTATTTTATTGGATAAGAAAAATAGAAGTGACAATAGAAAGTGCATAGAAACTTACACAGAATACAAAGTACTAAATTTGAACTACAACAGAAAAGTATATTCAAAATACGTGATAACACAGCTAGTTTATGGTATAGTTCTCTTCTCCCTCTCCTTGTTGCTTATACCTAAACTTTAATACTAATAGAAGATTTGAAGTGTTGATTAAATTTTGAGAGCTATACAATTAGAATTGTGAAACAATAACTTTTTTCTTTTTTAGTTCCGTTTTTCTTGTTTTTAGCTGTATATCTGTTTTTCTTTTATCTATATTTTTTTGTAATTTGCCATATATGCTTTTTTGTTATATTTTGTACTGTTCAATAATAAACATTATTCTATAAAAAGTTATTAAGACTACTTATTTAGAGTCCTTCACAGGTTGTCTACCAAAAGAAAATACAATGAATAATGGGGAAAAAAATGAAACTGTTCCTATAGTCAGACCTGGTACAGGTACCTACTTACTAAGAGGCTGGATTGTAGCTCTGCTAGCCAGTTTGGTGTAGTGGTTAAGAGTGTGGGACTCTAATCTGGAGAGCCGGGTTTGATTCCCCACTCCTCCGCTTGAAGCCAACTGGGTGACCTTGGGCTACTCACAGTTCTCTGGAGCTCTCTCAACTCCACCTACCTCACAGGGTGTTTTGTTGTGGGGATAATAATGACATACTTTGTAAACCGCTCTGAGTGGGCATTAAGTTGTCCTGAAGGGCAGTATATACATCGAATGTTGTTGTTGTTGTTGTTGTTGTTGTTGTTACGCCTCTTCTGGAGCTTTGAAATATTCTTCCAGGCCTGCATAGAGCTACTCTCTTTAGGCATTCCATAAACTAGTCGAAGTATTTGCAGGCGAGTGCTAAGTGGGGGAAGAGAGCAGGGAGGGGCACGGTGACAAAACAGTGCTAGAGGTAAAGAGGCCACAACTTTATTGAAATTGCAGCTCAGGGAGCAAAGGCGCGCATAGAGCACAGATCCGAGCATGGCATTCCATAAACTAGTCGAAGCATTTCTACCAGCCTTTGGGAGGTAGTCCTTATATTCTTAGTCACTCGCTTGTTATTTTCCTTTCAGATTTTCATACTTCTATACATTTGGTGAATTTTTGTCCGTAAATTTTGTTTTAATGCTGTGTTGTATTTAGTAAGTAAAATAAAGATGAGAGGCATTGTGATGCTATGTGAAAAGTCGAGGGGATGCTTAGATTGGCAAGCAGGTTTTCTGCAGTAGCAGCTTCATTTCCAAACTCTCTTATAATTGTTGGCCAATGTGGTGAATCTACAGTGTGGTGACTGGGGTTAGAATGCCGAACTAGGACTGGGGAAACTGCAGTTACAATTCCCAATCAACTACAGAGTACACCAGCCAATTTTTGGCCAATTATCTCACAGGATACTCATTAGATTGAAATTGAGGTGAGGAGAACCATGTATGCCATTCCAAATTCTTTTGAGGAAGGGCAGGAGGCATATGTGTTTTCTAGGTATGATATCAATAAACACTTACTAGGTGATTTATTGATTTATTGATTGTGTGCCTTGCTCCCTGAGACTGGAGGAGGATTCTAGCATAAGGCAATGCAATCAAATGGCATGAGATACCCAATAAACAATGCAATAATGCTAGGATTACAAAAATCAGAAACAAATAACCCAGACATGATCCCCGACCTGGTTTGTCCAGGTGAACCTCATCTCGTCAGATCTCAGAAGCTAAGCAGGGTCTGCCTTGGTTAGTAATTGGATGGGAGGCCTCCAACAAAGACCAGGATTGCAGAGTTAGGCAGTGGCAAACCACCTCTCTTAGTATCTTGCCATGAAAACCGTGCCAGAGGTTGCCATAAATCAGCTATGACTTGAGAGCACTCTCCACCACCAACAATCCAGACATGATAGGCCATAAATTATGAAAAAAGATGGTGTTTCAAAAGTAGAACACAATACAATACAATCAATATTAACAACAACATTTGATTTATATACTGCCCTTCAAGACAACTTAACACCCACTCAGAGTGATTTACAAAGTATGTTGTTATTATCTCCACAACAATCACCCTGTGAGGTGGGTGGAACTGAGAGAGTTCTGAGAGAGCTGTGACTGACCCAAGGTCACCCAGCTGACTTCAAGTGGAGGAGTGGGGAATCAAACCCAGCTCTCCAGGTTAGAGTCCTGCCGCTCTTAACCACTACAAGAAAAATACGATGAACAGTGGAACAGACAAAAATCTGGTTGCCAAAATGCCCTCCATTCAGCATTATGATCTAGCATTGCCTTACCGTTACACTTAAAAATATTTGCATTATGACTGTTTTGTTTTTGATCACAATATAACTGCCACATATTTTAGGACAGAATCTGTGAATCTGTAAGAGAACAACATGGAAAAAAATCTAAATAATTATAGCAGAGAGCATCCCCAGCGGAAATGTCTTTGTAATACAGTAATACCTAGTATGTAGTAACTTCCTTCCTAACTTTAGATATGCAGACAGGTATAGATATAATGTTAATCATCAATCTGCTATACGTAGATCAATATGAGAATTAACTAACCTCTTGAGAATTTATTTACTCTTGATAATAATATAATACAAACAAATAAGTAAAATAAAATGTGTGCCTTTAGCGTTCCCACTTACTTAACTAACAAAAGCTATAATAACTTGTTGTGGAGAGCACCGGGGTACAGAAGTTCCTAATAATAAGGGGCATGCACATTCGCACAATAAAGAAGTGGCATGTGTTAATTCCCTTCTCCATTTCTCTTTTTCTTCCTCATGGACTAATAATACACTCAGATTTAAAAACTGTTGTACATCCATCATCACAAAGGAAAATGCCACATTTCTTTAGTTGTGGAGACAGTAATTACAGGTTAAGACTTGCAATTGGTGTGTTGGTGAACATGGCTGATGCTACAGCAATTATAAAGTAATTCTTGCGCAGACCATATGAGTTCCTCTATAACTAAAACACAGAGTATTTGCAGCAAGCAGGAAATGGAGTTACATCGGGCAGCTTAATTCGTAATTGTCACATTTATTGGATGCAGGGGAGCACTAAGAGATTCTACACAAATACAAAGCACCACATTTTCTGTTTTGACTTGTACTTTGCTCATAGGACTCCATTAAAGAAAACGAGACGATGCATAGCTATGCACAAATGAGGTACATCCAAAACCTTTAACAATTGTCACAGGTATTTCTACCTTCCCGCATGCAGGCATCTTATCTTGACTTACCGATATGTTTATACCTCGCTTTTATCCACAGTGAGGACCCAAAGCGGCTTATAACTTCATTCTCCCTTCAAGGTGTCTTAGGTTCGGTGTGTGTAACTGGCCCGACATCACCCTGCAAGCTTCCATGTCAGAGTGGGGAGTCATACCTGGGCATCCCAGATTTTAGTCCCACCATCTAGTCACTGCACAGCACTGGCTCTCAGATCTGTGGGACATAGCCACATTCTAAACTCTGACTCAAAAGGGCTTAAGATAGCAACTAAGATCTGTGATGGCAAAGGGGAAGGCCTCCTTGCGAGTTATGGGGAATTAGCAGCAAGGAGGAGGCTTTTGTTGTTTTTTGAGAACTCCTTTCAGTAAACAGATATTTCAAACAAAAAGGGAATCTTTACTGAAAAGTAACAAAAACCAAGGCTGGAATGGTTGGTCCCAAGGTGGGATAAAGGACATAACACATTCACACAACATGCAACACACATTCAAGACTAACCAGGAAAGAGAGTAAAAGCTGGATCCAAGCACACAGTCTGGGGCTGAGGGGCAGCCTACTTATACCATGGGGCAAGATTGGACCTTGGGGCAAGATTGCATCTTCTACCCCCCAAAAAAGACTTGAGTGGTTTGTCCCGGGGTGGGAAAAAGGATTGTGAAGTTGTCTCTGGGATGAGACAAATAAGCTGGTAAGCCGTCTCTGGGGTGTAACGAAGAATTAGGAAGGTTTGATTAAGTCTTCCCTGGTGGAACGAAAGTTATCAAATGATGACTCGCAAGGTGGATGGGTGAGGCTATCAGTTCTTTGAACCATTTAAACACATTCAGAGAAGGGGTTTATGACATAACCATAACCATAACCATAACCATAACCATAACCATAACCATAACCATAACCATAACCATAACCATAACCATAACCATAACCATAAGCTTTCTAATATTATGGGGGTGGTTCTGGCCACTAACAGCGTATCTCAGAGATACAGCAGAAGCAAGCCCATGGTCCACTAAAGAAGTCAAGGCAAGTAGGCAGATATTATCAAGACAGATCTAAGATTGAATCAATGGTTACTATGCAGAAATATGTGCCATTTCAAATATAATAGGCTACATTTATTAATATATTTTGATTTTTCCAAATTTTTATATTTTCAGATTTGCAAACCAACTTGAGATTTATATGTAAATAAATGGCAAATATTGCAGTCCTAAACAGAGTTACACTCCTCTAAGTCCTTGGAAGTTGTCCAGGGATGGTCTCCCAGCCACCTGCAGACTCCCAGGCAACCCACTCCAAGGGCCCCAAGGCCTGGCTGGCAACGAAGCCAGAAGAAGGGACGTGGGGCGAGTTGCCACCAATGCCAAGGCCAGCAGTGGACTTGGGAGACACTGGAGGATGAGCTGTGGCTGACAGAAAGTCCCTGAGCCAGTCCATGCAGCTGCCGGCACCACAGCAAGTCGGCCGCCAAGGGGGGACGATGAGAGGGGGCTGATCCACTCTCACCTGCACCCGGCAGATGAGCACTCTCCACGAGGGAAGGGCGGCGGTGTGAAAGGGAGTGAGTGGACTCGACACCCGACACAGGAAGACTGGACCCATCTTCCCCTGTAAACCTGCCGACATGAGGCCCCGCAGCAGAGACCCCACCCTCCAGACCGGGCCAGCACGTCCAAAGCTTGATGGCTCAGGGATTGGCAGGGGCTGTTGACCATCCACCCCAGGGAGGGGCAGGATGGGCGGTGGGGGGAAGGGCAGGGGAGCCTACCAGTGGGAGGTGAAGGTCAGGGTGGGGCACAAGGGTGTGGCCACACTTGGCCCAGGTGGTGGGACTGATGTTTGGGGGCAGGCTCGTGGGAGGCAGGGCAGGGGTGGCAGTAAGGGGGCAGGGGATGTAAAGAGGGCTCCATACCCAGGCTGAGGAGGAGAGCTGTGGGAGGGCTGACCCTGATAAAGGTGCAGCCTCCTCACTGGTGGTGTAAGGCTTATAGAGTGGCGCAACTACTTGGCCTGCCCACCCTTTCTGAGGCCTACGAAGGGGGAGCCCTCATGCAGGCGACTGGGCTGGGAAGAGGAGAAGGACAGGGCCGATTAGGCGGCTGCAGTTGGGAAGGAAAGGACGGACCCGCTCGACACGCCCCTCCTGGGGTTGGACCCGCCGGGGCCAGTTGGGGGTGCTGGGAATCCTGACAGAAGTCAACAAGTTTAAAAGGGTATAACTCTCTTTAGGGATACACTATACCAAAGCTTTAAAATTAATCCCCTACAACCCTTGAAGGGAAACTGGAGCATTTCTAGATTGTGGACCTGCTCATCTGTTAGGGATCATTTTGTTCTTGAAGTGACAGGAAATATGTTAGGCATTTTAAACAGTTGTTTTGTTGAAGGAGAGTGTTCTGTTGTCCAAATATAAAATGTATTGGGGAGATGGAATTATAAACAAACAGGTAAGAAAGGAGAAAAAACAATATACTAGACATTATTGATTGGGGGTTTTAAGTTTGAATTTTTTTTCATACATAGCCGTGGAGCATTTACGCATGGATCTATGTTACAATGTGCAATATTTCACACTAACTCTTTGTTTGGTGTAGTGGTTAAGAGCGGTGGGACTCTAATCTAGAGAACTGGTTTTATTCCCCACTCTTCCAGGTGAAGTCAGCTGGGTGACCTTGGGTCAGTCACAGCTTCTTGGAGCTTTCTCAGCCCCACCCACTTCATGGGGTGATAATAATAATACACTTTGTAAACTGCTCTGAGTGGGCATGAAATTATCCTGAAGGGCGGTATATAAATTGAATGTTGTTGTTGTTCTAGTGCTGCTACTTGACTATGAGAACTGAATTGCTTTCTATAATCTCATTCTAGCCTACAAGATGGTTTCCTACCACAACATGGCCTATTTGTCCACCTGGATCCATGCTACGGTAACATCAAGACTTGATTATTGTAATGCACTATACATAGGTCTCCTCCTGTCTAAGTAAACTAGGAGACTCCAGTTGGTACAAAACACTGTGGCTCAGCTGTTATCAGGAATGAGCAGGCGCATGAATATCACTCCCATCCTGCAGTCATGTTACCATGCTTAATCCAATGTATTAGCTATCACATACAAGGCTCTTCATGGCGTCAGTCCAGAATACCTATGGGACCACCTCTTTCCCCATGTTCCTTCGCGGCAGCTTCGCTCATCTGAACAGGGGCTCCTGCAGGTTCCACCCTGCAACAGCTGCCCATACAGCTGCATTCTCTGTGGTGGCCCCCGCCCTATGGAATTGCTTGCCTAAGGAAGTCAGGAGAGCCCCCTCTCTCTTGGCTTTCCGCAAACGATGCAAAATTGAATTGTTCAAAAGGCTTTTTACTCAGATAGGAGGACTGTACTGTAGGAAGAAGGTCTCTAACTTCACTAAAGAGTTAGGGACCATAGACTTCACCGCTATGTTGCCTTACATGCTATCTATTGCTTTAAGTATGTGGTCCTATGTATGACCTATTACCTTAAGTATGACCCTACTCTGTAGTTCTACGTTCTCTAATGTCAGTCCTAGAATCGCTTATGCTCGGTTTCAGCATTTCTTCAACTCTGTATTGGATTTTTGCGAATGCTATATCTTTGTAAACTTGCATTTATTTATCTTATGGCATTGTTTAGTGAAATGTCCTTAATAATGACTGTGCTAATCTCATTCTCTGTAAGTCGCCTTGAGTCTCAGCGAGAAAGGTGGACTATAAATGAATGAATGAATGAATGAATGAATAGTTTAGTGCAGTAGCAGCATCTTGATTTCCTTTGATTCTTCAAATTTCCCAGGCAGTGGCATTTCCCCCTGACCATCAGATTCAATCAGTCAAGTATCACCCAGCCTAGGGAAAATGGCTCCTGGTCGGCACAAGGCAGGCATAGGACACAACAGAGTGGCAAGTCTGGCTGTCTACTTCTCCTTCCTTTCCTCCTTTGTTGAGTCATGGCCTTTTTTCCTCCCAGTTCAGAGCTCTGCAAGGCTGGGGGTGCCTTGGCTAGTGGTGAATAGAATGGGACCACTTGGTCAAATTTGACTGAGACTCGAGGGGTTGGTAGTGGACAGGGACCACTAGATCCCTTGCAATTTGGGTGTTATTTGGTTGAAAAACAGCCCCCCCCCCCAGAAATAGTGGAACTATAATAATTCTGGAGTCTTGGGAAAACATAAACCTGAATCAGAGAATGTTACCGGGGGACCCAAATACCATTGAATACTGGTATTTATGTAATTCCTGAAATCTAAATTTTTAAAAATACCTTTTTAAAAAAAACAGCGTATATTTCAATTAACTCAATGACCTGGGTAGCCCAGGTGAGCCTGATCTCGTCAGATCTCAGAAGCTAAGCAGGGTCGGCCTTGGTTAGTAATGGGATGGGAGACTTCTAAGGAAGACCAGGGTCGCAGAGGCAGGCAATGGCAAACCACCTCTGTTAGTCTCTTGCCATGAAAGCCTCACCAGGGGTCACCATAAGTCAGCTCTGACTTGAGGGCACCACACACACACCTCAATGACCACAGGAGCTCAGATGGAAAGATCTCCACCAGGGTATGTTGTTTTGTAGTGTTCATAGTTTTAATGCACTACCTTTGTGAACACCACCTAGTATTTTAGCAGGGCTGCAGAGCTTGTCTTGAATTTGGTTCTTATGCCCAGACTGAGCCCTGTCAGTCCTCATCTGCAGCTATTTTTCTTGCCGTTTCATTTCTGCCTCCCCACCTCCTCCCCATGAATCAATCTCTGAATCCAGATTTGCCAACTGCAAATCACAGTTCTCCCCTGCGGTGTATCAGCTGACTTGCATTGGATTTCTTTACATTTTTACTCAGTCTCATATGATTACGATTAATTTTCATAGCGCTTTAACATTGACAAGAGCCTTAGTCTTTATATTACTCAGCCAGCGCAACCTGAGTGGTGCGTCTGAAAATACACTCATTTCAAGCAATATATTCTGTCCTGTGACTCACATGGTGTTTATTTTGGAGTTAAGTTATGCCTGTTTTAAAAGGCCAAATGTCTTTAGGTTGCAAAGAACTGTCAGAGAGAAGGCTGCTGGCACTTGTTATATCCCTTTAACAAGCGGAGACATAGGCTGTTTTCACACTGCTTACCTGCCACGGAACATCGTGCCAAGCTCCCAGAACGACAGCATCTTCTTGGTGCAATTTTGCATGAGAACTGCCGTTCTCGCATGAAATTGCACCAGAAAGACGCTGTCGTTCCGGGAGCTTGGCACGATGTTCCGTGGCCAGTAAGCAGTGTGAAAATGGCCCTAGATTCCAGGTAACGAGCTTCAAGTTTTCAGGTAGAAAACTCATTGATCAAATTAACAATTGCCCAATACTGCCACCTGAAATCTTTCACAGACAATTAACTGGGTCTCTCACAAGTACGTCTGTTGACCCCTCTTGAGTTAATAGTAACACTTGTCTGCACAGATATCTAACTGCAGAGAAGTAAACGGAAGTCTTGTGCTATTATAAGCAGGGGATCATGAATAGATGCTTCAGCTCCGTAAGGGCAAGATACTTCATTTTATTCTTATGTGATGCTGTCAACTACCAACCTTAAAAGGAACAATGAAAAAAAAGGGATTCTTGCTTTTCAGATCTCTCAAACATTTTTATAGTGCTATCTTATTGCTTTACATATTACTTTGGGTTTTCTTCCTCCTATTGAGCTGCAGTTGAGATTATCTGGATGCAGGAAGAAGATGTGATGTCCAGTGGCAAAAATTGGAGTGAAAATGTGGGAGATCCAGGTTTAAACCCCTGCTTAACTGTGAAGTTCCCTGTGTCATCTTGGGTGAGCCACTTTTCCTCACTCATACTTGCACATGCATCATTTACGATGCAATCGTGGGTGGAACAGAAAATGCTAAGGGAGGTGACGAGGCACTATGCCGGCATATCTCTGAGACTTGCTGGCATAAGCTGCAGTTGTGCTGGTGAAGTGCCCTGGTTTGATCACACTGGTCCTAGCTGCTGGCACAGCCCCACTGCAGCCATCTACCAATGCACCACTTGCATAAACCCTTGCAGCAATGTGGGACAGGGTCAATCCGGAGCATGGCTGGAGTGAATCTGCCCCCTAAGCTGCTCCAGCATAGGGATGTGTCCCCCAAACCAGCGGAAAGTTATCCCATCAAAAATTGCGGCATGGGAAAATTACTTCGCCTGTTATAGATAAGGATGAGAAATAAAAGAGACGAACTAACAATGTACATGTTATAGAAATGTTGTTTATTTTAAGTTTCAAATTTTCTGAAATAGAAACATATATTAATTAAATTGCCTGATAATTAACATGATTTAGTATATTATAGTATACAGTTAATATTAAAAGATTATATATATTAAAATAGTATATATATTATTTATATATATTATTTAATATATATTAAATATTATTTATCTATTAAACTATTATATATCTATATACATAAAATATTATATATTATAATATAATAATTAAAATATTAAAACATTAAAACAGTTAATATTAAAATTGTTAGATTGTGATATGTCGTATATAATTAATTTGGAGGTAAGAAAAGTATAACAATGAATATTGTTAAATACTTTAAAATACAATATTATATCTTTAATATTTGATTTACTAGCAAGATATAGTAAAAGAGAGGAAATGTTTCTGAGAATGGTTGTTATAAACCTGCACATGATATTTAAATGATATGTGGTTATTGTATTCTAGACAATCTTTGTAATGGGTACCTTATGTACTTTGCATTCCTGTTCCTTTTTTGTTTTGTATCCTTTTTATTGTTTAGAAAATAATATATATATTTAAAAAACCCCTACGGCATAGCCCATATGCTCCCATACAACAGAGAAGGCCAGGTTCTCCCAAGGCAAATCACCAACCAAAAGCCTCAGCAGAGCACAGAATGCTGACAACAGCTGCAACCAATCACCTCCCTTCCTTCCTCTGCACCCAATCACAGGCCTCCCAGCACCCAAGCTGGGATGCCCCACAGTTCAGCAGGGAGGGTGCATGGCATGGGACTCTCTCTCGGCATCTCTGACATGCACACTTAGAATGCACAGCACTGCACTTCAGTGGTGGGCGATGCACAGAGAGGGCACTTGGCACTCACACCCGACAGCGAGAGCAAAGTCCATACTGTGTGGCTAATGTGTCTCCTTTCAGAATCCGAACAGGAACCTCGTCTCCAGAGGCATAACTCGAAGAGGAGCAGTCCACTGATGAGTAAGCAGGGGCAAACCCCAGAGTCCTCACCTGCTTCTCCCATTCCCCTTGCATGAGCCCAGTACTGCCCCCCAAATGCTGGGTCCCATACCGGAACAAGCAGCATGTTCATTAGGGAGTAAGCAAAGCCAGGCTCACCTGGCACCATGCCCAATGTCATGCAATGAGCTATGCCCACAGGGAAATGCACCTGGAAGGGCTGCTAAGATGCAGGGCGGGGGGGGGGGGGCAGACAGGAACACTGGCAGGCTCATACTGGGCTTTCACCCCACTCCTTTGCTAGTGTCCCCACTTTGGATGCCTGGCAGCTGCCTCAATGTGCTCTGTGGATCGGCTGGCCAAGCAACCATGGGACCCATTGCCTTCCAGGATTGGAGCAGCTGCAGTTGTGGAACACTTCTTCATAGGACCAGTAAGGGTCATTAGGATGGCTCGAACCAGGGCTTTTTTTCTGGGAAAAGAGGTGGTGGAACTCAGGACCGCACAATGATGTCACTTTGGGTCAGCTGAAACAAGGGGGGAGTTTTTTAAAGATTAAATTGCCCTTGGTGAAAATGGTCACATGGCCGGTGGCCCCATCCCCTGATCTCCAGACAAAGGGGAGTTTAGATTGCCCTTTGCGCCACTGGCATGGAGGGCAATCTAAACTCCCCTCTGTCTGGAGATCAGGGGGTGGGGCCACCGGCCATGTGACCATTTTCATGAGGTTCCGGAACTCTGTTCCACCGCGTTCCTGCTGAAAAAAAGCCCTGGCTCTAACATGTATTTCAGGGGGGTTACCTGGCAAATGACCCCTTCATTGGAGTGGAATTGTAAATTCAGCCAGTGTGTCACAGGTGTTGCAGTGCCCAGCACAGCATCTTTGATGCTTTCCATCACTGCCAATGTATTTGTTTAGCATCTGTGCAGGTGGTGATTCAACAGAGAGACTTTGGATCATCACCTGACCGGTGGAGTTCCTGACACTCTGCTCAGTCACCCGTTGCACTCCAGCTCCTGGAGCGTCCTGCCTCTTGTAGCTTTCCAACCAGCAAGTCTGCCTTGCTTACATGCATTCTTTGCTGAAGACTGCTCAGCCTGTCACCCATGACCCCTGGGAGCAGCCTGCTATACCACAGGTGCCATGCTGAACAGAGGGAGCTGGCAAACTTCTTCATGGTTTGCTGTTCAATTACATCTGTAGTGTTCTACAACTCTGTCCCTGTCTGTTTGTGAATGGATGAGACTGGCTCCATACCCCTCCCTGCCCTTCTCCCCCTTAGGGCTGTCCCTCTCATGTCGAAGAGGGTGGGCTGTGTTTGCCACTTTCTATTGCCACTGGACTTCTGTTTTTTTTTTTAGCTCCAAAACATAGCAGAGGTCTAGTAGCATACTGGAGGCTGACCCTACAATAGATCCCCCCCACACACACACACACATGCTGCTAGCAGTTCCCAACTCTGGCTGGAGATGGAAAAGTACTGAGATGTGAGTCATGAGGCAAGACTAAGCACCAGCCCCACACCCCGGAGATGTGCAAAGATTCAAGACCAAAGAGGCCTTCTGGGAGCTCCTGCTTTATCTCCTCCACACCCTTCCAAATCTCCCCTCATCTTCCTTACCTCTCTGGGTTATTCAGGAACCTGATAAGTCCTTCCCATCCAAATAATGAGGGTCATCAATCACTATTTTTACCCATAGTACCTCCCAGATATGCACAATCATACCTTTCTCAATTTTATTGTCTTACCTCTGGAGACAGCCATTAAACTATTGTTTTAGGGGCAGAAGATGCAATCCTGCCCCAGGGTATGTTCCGTAACTGGACTGCCTGCAGCCATAACTCTCTGTCTGTGTGTGTGTGTTCTTGGAACCCTATGCCCACCCTCAGACACGTGTCTGAGTCCCCTTCCTCTTGCTACTCTCTGTGAATGTCCTCTTTCTTCTAGACTGGTACATATTACCCAACCCTGTACTCCTCTCCATTTTCCTCTCTGTTTTCTAGTTAGGTCTGCATGTGTTGTGTGGGACTTCCTGCGTGTTTGCTTTTGCTACCCTTTTAATAAAAAACATTCCTGTTGAACTCTTGCCTGTTTCTTTCAGACAGTCTTATAAGGTGACAATCCCCGTATACATAGATGGGGATCCTGCTAAGTTACCCCCTCTTGCTGTGTCTCCTTGTATGATAATTCCTGTAACTCACAAGGAGACACCTTCCGCCATTTAGGGTAACAGTGCAGGCCAAGGGCTTTCATACAGGGCATAGCAGAAGGAAAAATGCTTCTGCCAGGGTTGCAGTGGAAGACTATAGAGAGGCTTTCTAGCCAAAAGGATGGATCAGCTGGGCCACCTCACCTGATTCCCTTTTGCAGCTTGCACAAACAAAAAGTCTACTCGGAGGCTTTTGCCTGCATGCAGGAGGTCTCGGGTTCAATTCCTGGCCTCTCTAGTTAAAAGAGTCTCAAGTAGCAGAGACTCTGATAGAGACCTGCATTGAACCCAGACTAAATTGGCAACTTCCAGCCATTCCTCCTCCCACAACAGACCCCCTCATATCATTTCTTGAGGTCCCTATCACCCTAAAGCAGTGTTTTGTGGAGATCAATGGACTTCAGTGGTAGGTAGGAGGCAGGAAATTTCCATTCTGCCATTGGAAAATTTAGTCTGGATCCAACCCTTGGAGAGCTGCTTCCTGTGGGAGAAGATAGTACTGGGTTAGGTGGACCTATAGTTTGACAGCTTCCTTTGTTCACAGTTGAGAGTTGAGGGACGCATGAAGCAGAGATTTGACATGAATTGTTCCAGGGCCGATTCCAGACGGCCCTCTGCCTCCCGAAACGTTGCGCATCGTCGCGCGTCGTCGCGCGGAAAACGCGAAATATCGCGTTTTTCTTGCACGAGTTTTGCGCGACCTCGCGCAAAACTCGCGCGAGAAAACGCGATATTTTGCGTTTTCCGCGCGACGACGCGCAACGACGCGCAACGTTTCGGGAGGCAGAGGGCCGTCTGGAATCGGCCCAGATCTTCTGAACACTCCAGGGTGGAGCATTGAATCTCCTGTCAAAGTTCTGTTCATCCAAGGAAAATGACATTTACGGGAGTCCTACAGTGCAATCCTAAACAGAGTTACACCTAATCCAATAGACTCTGATGAAATTGGAAGGGTATAACTTTGTTTAAGATTGCACCGAAATTTTCCTGGCATGTGATCCAGAGGAGTTAGCTGTGGCATATGAAAGTTCTGTTTCACTGCTACACGTGAATTTACACTCCTCTGCATGCTGCTGACTTATAATCCTTTATTACTGTTTTCTGTATTAGAGAAAGATAATAAATTTGAGTGCATGCATCCCCCCGCCCTGGTAGAAAACAAAAACTTCGCATATTTTTCCCCCTTTGGAGTTAAACTAATTCTCAGATGGAATGAGACACTGATAGTGTGATCATTGGGGAATTTAGACTGTGTAGGAGTTTAGCACTAATAGGGAGTAGGCAGCGTAATTTATTGTTATTGGATGAAAAGAAAGACTCTGTTAAATAAATTACATAAACAAAAAGTATACTCTTTTGTTCCCAGCTAAAAACATACATGACAGTCAGGGCCGGCGCCACCATTGAGGTAGTGAGGCGGGTGCTGCAGGTGCTGGGGCACTGGAGGGGGTGCCGGAGGGGGTGCAGGAGGTGGAGGTGTATGCTACGGAGCTGGCATGCCTGGCCCGCAGCTGCTGTAGCGGGCCAGCCCTACGCTGCCGCTGCCACCACACGCCCCCAGCCGGGCGCAGCAGCCGTGGGACAGGCACGGCAGGCATCTGGGGCAGCGTGTGGAGCGCGGGCAGCCTCCGCGTGCCGTTCCAGCCACCCACCGGCCAATGGGGCCAGCTTTGCTGTGTGATGATGTCATCACACAGTCCAGGGGCGCATGCGCGCACTGTTTGCGCGCACATATAGGAGCCGTCTCTGATGACAGTGGTCAAAGAGGAGTGGTGAATTCATCAAAGCAGGATATACCAAAAGCAGAGCAGATATTGGCTTGCTGATAAACTCTCAGCCACACAAGTATGAACTTTTAAAACTTAAATTATAGGAATAGCATTATTTATTTATTTACTTAAATTTATAGTCCGCCCTCCCCAGCCAGGTGGGCTCATGGTGGATCACAACAACACAACAATTTAAACACACTACACAATTCATCAGCAGTAGCCATTAAAAATATAAATAATATATATCATTCATTTGAAACATATATTACCACCATATAAATACAGCTATAACAATAAATACATAGCAGCACGTTATACATTCACCTATCACCGTCCATAGAGCAGATTACAGCAATCATATAACGATGTGAGTTGTCTTTGGGCGGGAGGGCACAAAATCTCACCCCGCCCCCACTAGGGGGGAGGGGCACCGCCCAGCATCACCCATATGCCTGGCGGAACAGCTCTGTCTTGCAGGCCTGGCAAAATGCTAACAAGTCCTGCCGGGCCCTGGTCTCGCAAGACAGAGCGTTCCACCAGGTTGAGGCCAGGGCCGAAAACGCCCTGGCCCTGGTCGATGCTAGGTGGGCCTCCCTAGGGCCAGGGATCTTTAACAGATGTTTGTCGGTAGTTCCATGACCCTTCAGTGTTACACTCTGACTCCAGAGGAGTTAGAGGTGTGTAATTCTGCTTAGGATAGCACTGGAAGTCTTGAATATTCTGAGGAAAACTGGAACTTTCTCCGTAAAGCTGTTATCATTAAGTAAGTGTCAATCTATCACATGTAATTCACATTTCATCTGAAAAATCTGGAAACCCCTATAAGTGACAGGGTTAAACCAGGCCATGGATTGTCACACCCAAATTTATCAATCTAATCCTTTGGTTAGTGGTTGTACTTGTAACTAGAAGATGGGTTGGCTACACAAGGGCAGAAAGCCGAGCTCCTGTCTCCTTCTGTCTTCACTTAGCTAATTCAGATAATCTTTATTGCTTTCCAGTCATAAAGGTGAATACACCCTATCCGTGCTTCTGGGGGAAAAAGTCTCTGAGGCCCAAGTGTACATAATCAGAAACAACTGAGAAAGTTAGGCCTCAGCCTCAGGCTATGAAGTTTCTGGCTCAAGACCCAGAGGCCCTGACAGTAGGTAACAATTTGCTCTGCTGGTTGAAAATGATGAGAATGGAGAAAGCAACACACATTTTTGGTGCTCTCTGTCTACTATGCTTGAAATTCTGTCACAAATCTCCATGCAGGTCTTCCCTATAGTGTAGATCACAGCACTGCCCTTTTTGCCAAGAAATCTAAGCTAACCCTTTTAAATGTGTATCTTTGTTTTCCTTCCCTCCATATACTTCCTGTCTTCCATAATCATTAGTTGTAGTCAGGAAGCATATCCAAGATGCCACTAGCTATATGCAAAGTGTCCAGGCTTCTGAAATAAGTTGGTCTTGGTCAGCATCATTGCAAACAAAATTGCACCCTGAATTCCGCATCTAAAGGAAGAGCTTTACCGTGGCTGTTTCCACATGACCTTAAAGGGACAGCCCACTCACTGAATGCTGCCGGCTTTTCCTCTTCACTCCACATGTCTCTGATTTCAAAACGGTAGCAGGCTGCTCAGCTTTCATTTTTCATTGTCTTTTCTGAGAACACACTTTCCTGTGATCCCTGAAAAGGCACTGATAAAACAAAAGATGAACAGCCTGCTACCGTTTGAAATTGGAGATGTGTGGAGTGAAGGGGAAACGCCGGCGGCATTTCATGAGTGGGCCATCCCTTTGAGGATGTGTGGAAACAGTTCTTGTCTCATGAATGGACTGGAATACATTGTGTGGATTTTATCTTCTGCTAGAGCATCAACATGCTCCTCGTTCTCATGTCTGAACTGCTTTTGATATCTCAACATCTGGGTTAAACCAAGGCTGATCATGAAGCTAAAACTGAGGCTCAATTCAGTTTCCCTTCTAGGAGAATTTTCTTTTTGTCCTGTAGAACAACTAAGTTGGTGCTTAGGCACAAATGATATGGAATGGATTAGCATCTAAACAGTTGCACATCTGCTTAGGTACAAAACAGCAGCCTCAGAAACTATTGCCACATTCTGAGCATTTCAATTTCCCATCTACTTTTTTCCTCACCGATATGCAACGTTTTTGAGAAGAATCCTCTTCCTTCTCTATAGCCAGGAGCTGTTGAACGCAATAAGCTGAATCCTATCTTCCGTTACCATAAATGGAAGAGATAGTGTGGAGAAAATGAACTATTATTTCTTTTGTGAAAGAAAAGGATGGAACAGTTGATGATCAAAGATAATCCTCCCATTACCTGCCTATTATTACAGTAATAGTTAGCTTAGAAATACACTGCAAGAAAGAAGCCCTTTGTTTCTCTTTTTCAACTTTCTTGTAAAAGAAAAGATCTGCTAGTCTTGGGGAAAATGTATTCCAGATTAAAGAAAGGCTCTAACTAGTTAAGTACAGAAGAAAGTATTTGCAAAGAGGTTTATATAAAGCATCAGAGGTAACCAATGTTGGAGAATGACAACTTTTACAGTTCCCCAGCATATATACACTTATTATAGATATACACAGGGATTTTTTTTCAGCTGGAATGTGGTGGAACGGAGTTCCGGAACCGCTTGAAAATGGTCACATGGCTGGTGGCCCCGCTCCCTGATCTCCAGACAGAGGGGCATTTGGATTGCACTCTGCGCCGCCAAGCGGCGCTGAGGGCAATCTAAGCTCTCCTCTGCCTGGAGATCAGGGGGTGGGGCCACCAGCCATGTGACCATTTTCTCCGAGGGCAACCCACTGAGTTCCACCACCTCTTTTCCCAGAAAAAAAGCCCCAGATATACATACACATGCAGCGGTCTTTTGCAGTCTCCAGCTAGGTGTTACATCCTGGCCATAACGATAATTGATCCACCTGCTTAGGACAATATGAAATACCTGAAAAGAGAGCATACAATGGAGACCTGGATGGGTCTGGTTTGGGTCTTGCTTGATCCCAGCTCTTAAAAATGGGATTGTTCTGTAAAAGTGGTGGGGAGGGAGCATTGCCAGAGTCTGTAAGGATTTCATCTCCTTTACCAGATATTTATTTATTTTATTCAGCTTCTATTCCACTCTCCCCACAAGTGGGCTCAGGGTGGATCACACCATTTAAACACAATACATAATTAAACACTGTTCCATAAAAACACATAAAAGCATGATAAAATCATACAGTTTGATACGAAATGTACAATAGATAGCTTCCCCCGGTGGCAGCAGTCACTGTTGAGTTAATTTTAAAAACACGTGCACAGGGTGGTAGAGAGATCTGATAAGGAGGTTTGACTCATTCACCTCCTTTTCCTACATGGCCGGCGGAGGCCTGGCCCAGCCTCAACCATATGCCTGGCAGAACATCGCTGTCTTACAGGCCCGGTGGAAAGATAACAAATAACAAATGAAGATGACAAAACATAAGATATCCCCAGAGGCATTCAATTTGTATTTTTATTTCAGTTTATTTTTAGATTAAACAATTATAATCAGCTTTTCTCCCTGGAGGGACCCAAACCATCTTACAATGTGAGTGTGTTATGTGCCATCGAGTCACTTGCAACCTATGGCGACCCTGTGAATTAATGACCACCCAAACATCCTATTGTTAAAAGCCTTGCTCAGAACCTGCAGACTGGAAGCCCTGGCGCCCTTTATTGAGTCAAGCCATTTCATTTTGGGTCTTTCTCTTTTCCTTCTGTCTTCTACCTTTCCTAGCATTATTGTCTTTTCACGTGAGTCTCAACTTCTCATGATGTGGCCAAAAAACAATAGCTGGCAAACAAACAGGAATTGCCCTAGTATTGACCTGTAAAGCCTTATGCAGACTGGGCCCAGCATATCTGTGAGACCGCCTGTCCCCATATGTCCCTGGAGAATGCTCTGATTGGGAGCGAAACAACTATTGGTGGTCCCTGGCCCCAAGGAGGCCTGCCTGGCCTCAACCAGAGCCAGGGTTTTTTCAGTCCTCCTGGGTCCAGCCTGGTTGAACTTTCTGTCCATTGAGAACAGGGCCTGGCAGGACTTGTTATCATTTTGCTGGGCCTGAAAGACAGAGATGTTCTGCCAGGCCTATGGTTGAGGCTGAGCTTGGCCTCCTCCAGCTGATAAGAGGGGACAAAATGGAAGATCGGAACCCTCCCTATTAGGACTGTCCACCATTCTGCTTCTAATTAGTGTTTATCAACTGCTGTCATCTATTATATTGTTGTGTGCAGGGCTCATTTCAAGGGGGAATGCACAGGAATGCAGTTCCGGCAGTCCCCAAAGAGGTCACATGTCAGGTGGCCCCACCCACCTGACTCTTGGCAATTTTGGGTCCATTTCGGCCTGGATTGGGGTTGAAACGGCCTGGATCGGGTCTCTGACAGGTGGTGGATCACTCTCCTGCTCAGCAGCGGCCCGATCCTGACCATTTTGTGCCCCTTTTCAGCCATTTTCAGCCCCCTTTTGCCATTTTGGGCCCAATTTCGGCCCTGAATGGCCAGGATTGGGTCCAAAACAGCGAGCATAGGTGATGTCAGGGGGTGTGGCATATGCAAGTCAGTTATACTAATGACACACCTCTGGTGATGGGAAGAGGCGTGGCATATGCTAATGAGCTATGCTAATGAGTTCCTCCAGCTCTTTTTCTATGAAATGACCCCTGGTTGTGTGTTTTATTATGTAAATGTTTTTAAATGTTTTATATTATATGTAGATTATATGATGGATTTTAACTTCTTGTAATCCGCCCTGAGCCCGCTTGCAGGGAGGGAGGAATAAAAATCTAAAGTAAATAAATAAATAAAATAAATGTAGCAAGTGATCTCATTGGCTGGCTGGCTTTAAAACAGGTAGAGAGCCGTGGGCTAAGAGTCAAACTTTATAGGATATCTGAAGCAGGAAAGAAAAGGCCACTTCTCAGCAAAGACATTAAAGATCTGGAAAGATGTTTTCCTAGCCCATTCTTCCCTGCTCATAACACATAGTCTGGGAATTAGAAGTTGTTCTGAAATCTGATTAGATCAGTTTTTGCAACTGAACTAGGGCTTCCCTCTATTCTGACTGTTCATCAAAGTGTGATCCCTGCGACTTTCAATTAGTAGTTTGACAAGAGGGTTTTTTCCTCCTATTTTTACTGATGTCCTCAGAATCTGCAGACGTCAGGGATTTTTTTCCCTACATGACATAGGAGTTCACCTGAGCAAAATTACAACTTAGTAACCTTTGAAAATGGCATCCTTGAAGTTTGGGACACCGAAAAGTCACAAAAGTGCATTTACCAAGGTACATAAATCACGAGCATGCTCCTGGAGCAGTTGGATTGTTTTCTTTTTCCGTTGCATGCCCTTGATCTCTGTGGACCAAGGCTCATAAAGGAAATTGTGTAAAAGAAAAGAAAAAAGGGATAGAGCTAGCAAGAAGACACCCGTTCCTTTTCTTTTCTTGCCGTTCTGCTCCATCCAAGGTCTCAGGCTTCACTGGAAGTCCTTTGCATTGAATCGCAGGGAGTGGAGAGGGATTGAACCCAAAGTGAGATAAAGCTGCAGGAATCTGGTCATCTTGACTACAGATTCCATCAGTGTGCTACCTGCCCACTGCCTAACTAACAGATTCCTGGGCTGAACAGAGAGAGCCTGGTAACCTTGGTAGTAGTAATGATGAGATCTCCCATGGCAACACTGTTTGAACAGGAGATGTAGTGTACTGGGAGCTTCAAGCAAAAAGGCTTTCATAGCAAGGTTCCATACAGCTGCATTCCAATTGGCCGTGTTGTTGAGCCGGCCAATCAGGATTCCCGTACAGACTAATGAACTAGCGAATAGGGTTTCTGGATGCCGGGTGCTTGCTATTGGTTGAGTTCAATTGTGAGTGTGTTCTGGAGGGGGAATTAAGTGTTCTATAACTGCTGTTTTGATGTTTGTGCTTTGAGGGGTGATGTTCCTGTTAATAAAAGAGTTACTGGAAATCACTTGAACTGTTGTACCCACTACATAAGAAGAGATGTGATGGCAAACATGATAACCACAGGCATAAATCAGTGTGCATCTGGCCTTCCATGATCCATGTCACATTCTCAGTTTGGTCTTCTAAGCGGAACAAGATGGGTAGCCATGTTAATCTGTCTGGAGCAGATGAAAAGAGCAAGAGTTCAGTAGCATCTATAAGGGTGTGAGCTTTCATGAGTCACAGCTTGCTTCTTTTGAAGAAGTGAGCTGTATCTGAAGAAGTGAGCTGTGATTCATGAAAGCTTGTACCCTACCACAAATTTTGTTAGTCTTATAGGTGCTAACTGGACTCTTGCTCTTTTCTACTGATCAGAACAAGTTGGAGATGATAACAACAACAACACTCAATTTATATACTGCCCTTCAGGACAATTTAACAACCACTCAGAGCAGTTTACAAAGTATGTTATTATTATCCCCACAACAATCACTGTGTGAGGTGGATGGAGCTGAGAGAGCTCCTAGAAGCTGTGACTGACCCAGGGTCTTCCGGCTGGCTTCAAGCCAAAGAGCGGGGAATCAAACCTGGTTTTCCAGATTACAGTCCCAGCACCCTTAACCACTACACCAAACAAAAAGAGCTAGTGCAATAATGATAATGGTGAGTTCTCTTACGGCCATGGATGGGCCACTATCTGTCAAGAATGGACTGGTGGATCATGCTGGACTTCAGAAAGGTGTTGGCTATATTCCTGTCCAGATGCTCAGAAATTAATGTTGAACATGTCCATCAGATGAGTGTATCATTCAGGGTGATCATCATTCACAAAGAGAAACACTTTGCAGCTGTCTGCTTTGAATAGCATGCCAAATAGTTTGGAAATGTGAATTAGCTCAGGTAGTCGAGTTTCATTTCCTTCATTCTTGCAGCCATTTTTTATTGATTGTCCCCCAGAGTCAGAGGCTGCTTGGTCAGGTAATTAACACTGATGGGGGAATGAACTACAACTCCCATAAGTCTGTGGGAGAAAGCACATGTGCAAAACAGTGTCAACTTAGATGAAAGTGAAAAAAATTGTTTTTTTTTAAAAAAACAGTGCTTATCTATAAATAAGTTATTGCTTTGTGCACTTTTTGTTTAAACAATTGTCTATGAGGTGGTGTGCAGTGACAACTGGTCTAGGGCTCTCATTAGGCTGTGTGAGACTGTTTATGTGTGAAATGCTGCTCAGTGTGTTGTACCGGTTGACATCATAAAGAGAAGTTTAATAAGAAAATGAATATGTTCCAAGAAATGGTATACTGAAAAATATGCAGTAAACTAGAAAACGGGTGAAATTCACCTGAAATTAATGTTACACTTAAATAAACCCAAGTAATGTTATTTTATAGTCAAATATTTCTCTCACACACAGTATAGCACAATAATATTCAGAGTGAGCTATATGAGGCAATGAGGAACTCCCCCCCACTTGAACATAAAAAGGAAGAGAACTCAAAATATGATATAATTTCAGCTTTGCAATTAAGGTGCTGTATCTACAGAACAATATTAAATGCAAAGATGTATTTTTCTCCACTTCGGCCAGCATTCACTATGCAAATCAGCATTGCAAGTGCTAACAAAAATTTGCCATGGTAAGAGCTCGAAAAATCTTAATAATATTCATAGAAAGAAAAAAAAAGTAAAAAATATTCAACAAAAATACAGTAACTATCCTAAGCAACCAGAATGATTTGAGCAAAAATGGAAAATGAGGAAATGGACCACTATTTAGATGTTCTTAAATCTATGATGGGTGATTTCAGCATAGGCACAGATATGCCTATATGCATATCATAGGTGTCTGAACTCATCACTTCAGATATGCATAAGGCCTTTCATGTCCATGATAATTGACAGTTCAGTGTAGTGGTTAAGAGCAGCAGGACTCTAATCTGGAGAACCAGGTCTGATCCCCCACTTTTCCGCTGCGAGAAGTGGGTGACCTTGGGTCAGTCGCAGCTCTCAGAGCTTTCTCAGCCTCACCCACCTCACAGGATGATTGTTGTGAAGATAATAATAACACACTTTCTAACCAGTCTGAGTGGGTGTTAAGTTGTCCTGAAAGGTGGTATATAAATCGAATGTTATTAATGTTATTATTATAATGCTTTCAGGCAGGCACTGTCTATATATGATTTGGGTTGTATCTATATGTGTACCATATAGTTTTTCTGAACACATAGATTGTATTCAGCAAAATGTCATGTGCCTAATAGTCTGAACTAGATTTTGTGGAATATTTCTGGTAATGGAAGGGAAGACTTCACTGATTTTCCCCTTCTGCTGCAGGCCTCCACTTTCCATGCCCCCCCACATGCTGTTCTAGGTAGAACCCTTTCCCCCGGAAGCTACATTTCGGGGATACAGTGAGAGCGGAACTACAAGTGACAAAAGGCACAGGTTGGACACTTGTCAGCTTCCCTCAAGTTTTGATGGGAAATGTAGGCATTCTAGTCTTGCAGCTTGGCTCTCTGTCTGCTGTCCAATGGACTTTTCAGCTGTCACTTGTCCAACATTCCGCCAAGCTGCCTGCATTTCCCATCAAAACTTGAGGGAAGCTGGCAAGTGTCCAACCTGTGTCATTCGTCACTTGTGGTTCCGCTCTGAGAGAGAGGAAGATAGAAAGCTCCATTCTAGAGAAGGACAGCCCTTCTGTCAGTGGAAATCTACTGTGTAATCCAATCCTTTCTGAGTGCAAGGGATGTTCAAGATTTGGATCCAGTAGTAATAATAACATTCGATTCATATACCGCCCTTCAGGACAACTTAATGCCCACTCAGAGTGCTTTACAAAGTGTCATTATTACCCCACAACAATCACCCTGTGAGGTGGGTGGGGCTGAGAGAGCTCCAGAGAACTGTGACTCGCCCAAGGTCACCCAGCTGGCTTTGTGGAGCAGTGGGGAATCAAACCCGGGTCTCCAGATTAGAGTCCCATGCTCCTTACCACTACACCAAACTGACTCTCAGTACCTTAAAGTACCTTAAAGTACCTTAAAGATCAACAAGATTTCTAGGGTATGAGCTTTCGAGAGTCAGAGCTCCCTTTGTCAGATATCCTCTCTCAAAATACAACCTCGTCCATGCTGAAAGAAATGCAGCAAGCAACCTCAGAAATAATCCAGACATCATAATTAAACAAGCTGACAAAGGGGGAGCTGTTGTCATCATTAGAGATGGGCATGAACTGGAAAAAACCCGAACCATGCAGTTCGTGGTTCGTCACATTTCATGAACCACGAACCACAAACTTTTACGAACCTGCCCAGGTTCACGAATTGGTTTGTTTTGGTTCGTGAAAATGTGACTTCTGGGCCAGCAAATCACCACTTCTGGGTCAGCGGAAGGCCAATTTTGGGTCAGCAGAAGGTCTGCAGGAAGTCCATCCCCTGTTACCTAGGAAACTGATTGATCAGTGCCAGGCTGTCTGCAGTGACGAACCAAAAAATGAACCAAATTAACCAGCCTAAAGTTCACGATGGTTCATCAGAAATGGGCTCTGATGAACTGTTGGTTCGCAAACCACGAACCGGCCTTGTTTGTACTGAATTGTGGATCATATTTCGGTTCGTGCCCATCTCTAGTCACCATAGAGAAACCTGACTACATTTAGGAGGCTGAAAGATAGTATCAAATGAAGGGGGCTCTGACTCTTGAAAGCTCATACTGGGGAAATCTAGTTGGTCTTTAAGGTGCTACTGACCTGAATTTTATTCTTCTCCTACAGACCAACATCTGAAAGAATGAATATGATACCCTTATATATTAAATTATATAGGGAAACGAATAACATATATAACACAAAAGAGAATTAGTAACAGAAAAATTGTAGGCCTGGCCACTTCTCCAAACAGCAAGAAAAGGCCTTGTAGTAATCTGTGGAGTACCAAAAATGCTTGTTAGCAACAGTACAACATTTATTGTTAATAGCTAATTTGTTGTTATTTCACTTGGTATAACTACATTTAATAAACGTGCTTCCTGCTCATTGGCGTGTCTTGTTTTGTAACTTCAAGCCTCACTATATGATACGGTTTCCCTAGGTATATCCTCAGGTCAGGTCACACCTAATGAAATCAGGCTAGCTGGGCAAAACTAGAGAAAGCTTGAGAAAACGTGAGGCAAGAAAACCTCATCCAAAGACTAATACTTCGAGGTGGACAGACCACAATTAAGGACTTCTGGTCTAACTTTTAGTGAGACCCTGAAATGGGATGCCCATTTAAAGCTTATAAAAGACTCAGAGCTCAAGACAACAGGAGCAATAATGAGATCCCATTACTCTAAGGGTGGTTTTCTGATAGCACCAGCTATAAAGCTTTTTGTTTCCAAAGTCATTACTCATTTACTGTACAGAATTGAGATCTGGGGATGGAAAGAACCAACACTTAGCAATTTGGAAAGAATCCAAAAAATTTTCACGGGACGTGTTCTAGCCCTACCAAAATGGACACCAGCAGCCTTGCTACGGGCAGAACTTTGATCAGAGCACATGCCAATTTAGTGATTCTCAAATTGCAGAAAAAAATATCAACTAACAAAGTAAGGACAAAACTCGGTGGAGCTTCCTTAATGACATTGCATCTCGATATACCATCCCAGAAGAATTACTTCAACCTTCAGGAAGCAACGTCGACTTAAGGGAATGGATTCATAAAGAAGATACTCTAATTGATAAATTTTCAATCAGTAAAACAAAATTTGCTCCATGGTACAAAGCCAACAAAAAAGACCACACTAGAGCACATTACCTGCCTGATATTACAATTTATAATCTTAGGGTAGCATTTACATCATTACACTTCCAGTCTATGCCAATTGAGGCAATTCCAAAAAAAGACCCCCATTCGATCACTGTATATGTATCCGTGGAACCTCAATTGAGGATTTACCATGCTATGTTTTAAACTATCCCTTATAACAGGAACCGATGGGAAAATTTCTCACTAATATTTTATCTGGTCTCCATTTTCTGCCTGATTTTGGTAAATTAAATGTATACTCTCAGACACAGATCCTTTTATTTCCAATAGGATGGCACTTTATACCCTGGCTGCTAGGAAAATAAGGGAAAATGTGACAACTAGGAAAGTAAACAACTGATACAGATTGTTGCCTTTTAATCTGCTAGGAACCATTTGATTTTAAAGTTGCTTATATTTTACATTTTAGGTAAAATGCATTTTACTGTAATTATATTTATATGAATGTAATTATATTTGGATGCATGTTTTTTTTTTATGAAAGGTTTTGGATTGTGAAGGCCTCTGGCCATATACAATAAATTCTTGTCTTGTCATGGCTCTTTTGTCGATGTGCCTTTAGCTACAGATTGTGATGTAAGCATGCACTATCCCAGAAAAAAGAACCTTTTTCTCCCATGCCCCCCCTGTTTGACTGGGCAAAGAATCTTTTCTCAAAGTTTGCTTACCTTCCTGGATGCCCACAAGCTGTGAACGCTGCTAAGGTTCTCACACAGAATATCTCATTTCACACATATCCCGCTCAGATTTACTAGCTGCCCAGACACCTGGTGTTGGATTATCAACCACATCTCAGAATCGGTATTCTTTCCCTATAGATTCCTCTTTGGCCTTTCAAATATCTTCTTTTCTCCTCTTCCATATGATGAGGGTAACTTGCTCATCTTCTTGATGTTCACCAGTATTATCCTCTGGTCTAGTTCTTCTGATTTCCTCATTTGAATATTTTGTAGGATCACTTCAACAAATCTCCCCTCTACTTTTCTTCAGCCAATGTTAAAATCTGAATATTGGACAAAGATTAGACTGTCAGGCTGCAGCGGAGAGGTAATTTCTCCAATTTCTCCACATTCGGTTTCTGTGAATGTGACCAACCATTTGAGAAGAAGGGACCGTGGATGGGACATATGTATAGAGGGCTTATGTGCTTGGCCACATGTGGCACTTAAGTCACCAATAAAAAGTCCCTTTGAGCTTCTATGGGCCCCAGAAAAAAAAAAGACAGCAAGCTATGTTAGCCTTCTCCTCAGGGCAAATGGCGGTTTGGGTATGAGGAGAAAATTTCTGTCAAGAAAAAAAAGTAGGAGAAAAGAAGTAAGCAACTCCTTCCACAGCTGCTATTTAAACTTTAAAAACGTGTCCAGAAATCTAACAAAGAAATCTCCCATTTCTTATATAGCTGCACTCTTAATGTCTTTCTTTTTAAAACCTGCTTTCAAATGACAGCTGTATGCCATTTGATGAATGAACAGAATGCCTAAATTCGTCACTGGAAATGGTATGTTCAATGCTAAAAACGTCTTTGAAAGTTCTTCAATTAATATTTAATTGGACATTAGAATAATAATCATATTTATATCTTTTATAAGCATGTTGTCCAAATGTTCTTAAGGGATGTCTGCCAACCACAGGCTATCTTTTAACAAGATTTACCTCTCAAGCCAGTTTCTTCACCCAGCATTTCATTTCATTTCTTCTTTCTACCACATTATTTCTTTGAACAATGACAGAACCCAGCAAACTTGCTACAAAACTACCACATCCCATTTGTGGAATTTGACTCCTCATTTGGGAGTGATTTGTCCTCCAAACTCGGTAGGACTACTTCTGAGATACTAGTGAGACCACCAGCGCATCCTGTAGCCCTAATATATCAATCTTCAAGTTCTAGTTCAAGTTCTAGTTTAATATGTAAACTGACAGCAATATTTACCAAGCAGATGTGATAAATGCTCCATTGACTTTGTAAAAATGGATTTTCATCTCATCGGAAAATCAGGAACTGAATCCATTGCAAACATCTGGCAATTGCAGTTGAAAAATTAATTATCTATACAACCATTAATGAGCAATAAAAATCCTTGTGTTTTGTTTCAATTCAACATGAATATGCTGCAGAGATGTTAACCAGGCCATGTCTTGACACCCAATGAAAAGATACATGGCCGTTTGGGGAATTTAGACGAATGGGTGTTCTTGTTGCTTTTTTGAGCCTGCCAAGACTGAGAGACATACTTTTTACAGCAACTTAGCTTTGTGAAATGAAGTAATCATGGGTATCAGAGGGCTTATAAATAATCTGTTTTCATAACTACATGGTTACTATTAAGAACTTATCTGTAGATGCACGGGGTAGAAATAGCAGATTCTGAATCTGTACAGTTCTATCAAAATCTATAATTTCAGATTCAATGGGAGACTATTTCACACAAAGGTCTTCTACATCACTTTCATTTTCTATTTTGGCTGATTAGCCTGTGAGTGAAAATAGATGACCAAAATGGCAACATCCAAATTAAGCTTTCATGGTTGTTGTGGGGATAATACTGATCAGAAACTAAAGATGGCCAGTTGTCCATGTGATGACATCTTTTTATTATTATTATTATTAAGAAACAGAACTACAACTACAGAAGAAACAATAATAAGTTGAACAATAACAGTAAAATCATGGAGTAACAGCAGCAATGATAAGATACACTTAGAACAGTCTTATAGAGTGATTCCGCACATGTTGGATAATGTACTTCCAATCCTCTTTATAGATCATTTGGAATGGATTTTTTCATGTGTGGAACAAAAAATCCACCTCAAACGATTGATAAAGTGCATTGAAAGTGCATTATCCAACGTGTGTGGAGTCAGCCTATATATACTAACAGAAGGCGTGATTAACTATCAAGAATTGTCTGGTATAAGTCATTCAGAGGAGACATATCTTTACTAGCAATAAATTCAAAGAAGGGCCACCATTTTTCAAAGAAAGACAATTTGAGAGAGAGATTCTCGTTTTTGCATACAACATATGTTAATTTTTCTAATATGAACTGACCCCAGACTTTAACATACCATTGATCTACATTCCATCTTGCTGCTATTAGTGTTTTAGCCACCACCAGTAAGCTATCAATTAATTCACTCCTGGTTGTTGGAACATTTATATTTTTCCAGAAGTCAACATGTGATGACATCTTTAAGCTGTGATCAAGCGGTAGGAGGCGATGTTTAAAATAAACTGAATTGAAAGGGATGGTGATGTCAGAGCAATTCAGGCATTCCTGATTGATTCTTCTTGCATTGACTCTTTAAAATTTAGATTCATATCCGGGCTTGGAATGGGGAATGTATTGGTAACCATTTTGAATTATCATGCCTTCAGATTGACTAGGTAATCTTGATTTATGCTAGGCTTTTCGGTGGTTGGGATACTATCCATTTAGATGAACCTGAAAATGTAGCAGGAACGTGAGTGGTCACTCTCCAGTGGTTTCAGTCTTTCATGTCTAATAGTATGGAGAACAGTCTAGCAATGCTGCATCATTTGCTTAAGATATTGCACGTGACTAGGTTTACCACTTGCTCTCTTACGGCAGGCAATCTCCAGGTAATTTTCTCTGTTGACTGCCACTGCTCTGAGAAGTGGTGGGAGGAAAAATAAAAATAAGGCTCTAGCCTAGTCGCTAGTATGCCCAGTTGTACTGTGGAAGTGACAATGGTAGCTCTAGGAATTGCCTGAAACTTTATGGTAAAACCCTAGAGTTCTCCCATAGAGTTCTGCAATTCCTAAAGCTACCCCTTGTCAATTCTGGGTTATATCTGAGAACTGACATGTCAGAGACAAGCCAAGGGCATTATTTTTATTTTTCTCTTGCTACCCCTCTCGTACCTGCCTGCTGGTTGCAAGGCTTGATGTCAGGCAGGCAAGCCAGCCTGTCTGCCATAACTGTGAATGCATGTCTATTGGGTGGGGGTGGGGTGGGCTTTCTTCCGGTAGTGTAGCTTCCTTCACTATTCCTATGCTTTGCTAAGAGACCTTATCAGTGCAGCTGTGTGGGAATGAGGCATGGGAACTTAGGCTGTGCATCTTTTGCAGAACTTTCGCTGACTTCAACTGACTTGTTTGGACTGGGGGTGGGGAACTGGAGTACAACCACTTGAGGAAGACTATAATTCAGCATTCTGGGCAATCTCTATGTAACAGAGCACTTCTAGGGAGTTTTATCTGAATAAAGACCTTAAACTCATGCAACCGTGTTGGATGAAGTAAAGATTCTGAGAGAATCCCGTAGGCAGGCTTGACATTTGGCCTGGTAGCCTTATGCATGACAATCGTAAAGGATCAGTATGGTTGGCTATAATGTTCAAAATCTATCTTCTGATATAATAATAATATTTGATTTATATACTGCTTTCGGGACAACTTAATGCCACTCTCAGAGCGGTTTACACGGTGTGTCATTATTATCCCCATAACAAACACCCTATGAGGTGGGCAGGGCTGAGAGAGCTCTGAGAGAGCTGAGACTCACCTGAGGTCACTCAGCTGGCTTCAAGCAGAGGAGTGGGGAATTAAACCCGGTTCTCCATACTAGAGTCCTGCTGCTCTTAACCACTACATCAAACTCACTCTAAATATATCTGTATCCTTTATTAACAAGGCACCCAAGAGAAGCAATCTCTGCCTTGAACCCATATATTGGAAGTCCCAGTGAAATGCATGAGGCTGACCAGACTGAAATGTAATCTGGATTATCTATTACAGTTTTTCACTGTCCTTCTGTCAAGGAACTCAGAGCTGCATAGATGGTTTTTCCTTCCCCATTTTATCATTGCAACAAGTCTGTGGGGTAGGCTCGACTGAGAGAGGGTAACTGACCCAAGTTCATCCATGTTACCCCAAGAACCCTCTTCCCCAATCAGGATTTTTCTTGAGCTAGCCACATGGGAGGGGAGACGCCATGAGGTATTTCAGGGAAGTGAAAGAGGAAGGCAAAAATGAGCTGTGGGTTCCCACTTGTGTATGTAAACTTATAGAATTTTTTATGAATTTGTTTGTTTTGATTAATGACTATATAATGTAATCAACCTATATCAGCAGGTTGAAGTAAAATAAAATCAAAACTTAAGAACTGTGCATAGTTATATCAAGTAATCAAAGGGAGGAACAAAGCTAACATTTTAAGGTCAGTTACAAATATATACTAGTGATACACACGAAACTACCTGATACTGAATTAGACCCTCGGCCCTTCAAGGTCTCCTCAAGGTGGCTCTCTGGGTCCTCTGGCAGAGGTCTTTCTCATCACCTTCTGTCTGGTCCCTTTAACTGGAGAAGGGATGAGTGAATCCCCTTCTCCAGCTCAGTAGTTAGTTCTGTATTTCTGAGCTTTTTTCAACTCATGAAAAAGCATTCTTTCCCCCCGGTAGATCTCTTCTAGTTTGTAGAATAAACCCAGAGGAGCTTCCCACCAGACCTCTTCATCTCCTCCTCACCAAGCCATGAGAAGTCAGTAGCAAAGGCAAGCAGATCGGAGAGCTGTCAGTAGCAGTGGTATCTCATCTTTAATAATGACATTAACATTCGATTTATATACCACCCTTCAGAACAACTTAATGCCCAACATTTTACAAAGTGTGTTATTATTAACCTCATGACAATCACTCTGTAAGGTGAGTGGGGCTGAGAGAGCTCTGAGAGAGCTGTGATTGACCCAAGGTCACCCAGCTGGCTTCAAGAGGAGGCGTGGAAAATCAAACCTGGCTCTCCAGATTAGAGTCCTGCCGCTCTTAACAAGTATACCAAACTAAGTAGGAAGAAGTGGTTTACAGCCATGGCAGTCCAGAAGTAAAATCCAAAAAACCAAGAACACAACCAATGTAATACCTTTCATTAGGGCTAACCCAATGACACAGAACAATGGCCAAGCTTTTGAGTTCTCCAGAACTCTCCTTCAAGCTGAATGTTACAAAACGCATTTTAAAAGAGTTGGAGGAAGGGGGATGTCTTGGGACATGGTGTTAAACTCTTGTTAAAGCTTGCCCTGTGTTAGATGCAGAGAAGATCCAAACAGAGCTGGTTTCAAGTTATTCCATGCAAGTGGCTAAACCAGCAAGACTCTTTCCTTTTGGAAGAGAAACATTTGTTGCCCCTCCCCCTTTTTTTGCTATGACCAATAATCAATTTATTGCTGTTTGTCTGGAATAACTTGAAACCAGCTTTGTTTGAGCCTGCTCTGCAACTAAGGCCATTTCCACACGTTCTTATAAGGACGTCCCACTCATGGAGCGCTGGTGGCTTTCCCCCAGGATTCCAGACATCTCTGTTGTTTAGGTTCCGTTTTTCAGTGCCTTTTCTGGGACCGTGGGAAAGTGCAATCCCAGAAAGGGCACCGAAAAAACGGAAACTAAACACTGTTTAGTTTGCCACTGTTTTGCAAATGAAGATGTCTGGAATCCAGGGGAAAAGCCACCAGCATCCTGTAAGTGGGCCTAATACATGATGCATACTTTAGCAGGACTTAACAGCATGTCCGGAGGCATTCTCCCTTCCCCAAATCCCTAATATATATATGGCACTTCATGGCACAAACATTTCCCCCAGTGCCTGCAGTCTCCATGGACATCAAGACAAAATGAATTTTAAAAGTGTGATGCTCCTCTTTCATACTACTAATTGGATGTCCCATAGATCAGGATTTGATTGGATGAGCTATCCAGGGTGGGGAGATACCCCAATTGGTTTGTCAAATGCAATGCAAGAGAATTTTGAAACTATCCCTAGCGCTGAGTGAGCTCAATTTCATTCTGGACTCATAAACGGTTTCTTGTTTTCTGTCGTTCATCTCTGAATCCCATCTCTAATATGGATGCCTGGCAGCATATGAGATGCACAGCAGGTAGAATTACAATGTTGTGCAGATGCTCTCCTCTTCTTAAATGTGATGTAGAAATAATGAGTAGAAACAGTTAACACAGTAAGAGCAAACCATGGCATCCCATCTCCCTCTACACTGGGAAGTGGCCCCTGTTTCAAATAGCCTCTTTTACGTAGAAGCTGCTCTTTTCTCCCTTGCTGAATATCTAGTTCTCAATGTGTTAGCAGGCGGAAATAACCCATGCATGAACTTTTCATATGAGTGGCATTTCTAACTGTCCATCATTGCAGAATTTTATTACCATAATAAGTAAATAAGGATAAGGTTCTGTTCACCATCTGTTCATATGCAATCTCCTCCTTATAAGAAGTACACACAAACATTTAACACAGCAAATTTAATGAATGTGGTTATCTTTAGCTGTGCTTCAGACTCTTAAAAGTACATTATAGTTCTGTGTTCATGAGTTTCTGGCTGTGTCAGTGATCCTGTCATATATGTCTGTCTACATGTTTGCCATGTATATTTTCTATATTCTGTGCTTGGTACTGATCCTCTGAGAGTATGTGAAGTTGCATATCGGTGGCCTATTTGGCTGGGAGTTGCTTATCTTACAGGTGCCTACTGTGGTGTCTACTTTCATTTTCACAGCCGCTCAAGAATGTGTCCTTGAGTACCAGCTTGAGCCTGGGAACTGGAAATTACTTCAGTTTTGCTTCTCTCCTCTTCTCTCCTCCTGTCTCAAACCCCCTCCTCCCCCTTCCTGGCTCCTTCACGCCAGAATCCTCACCGTCCATATCCCAAAGGTGGGAATGTTCCCTATAACTAACCCCTCCAAACTTCTACACGTCACTTTTGCCAATACCCTTGTCTGTGTACAAGGGTTGAACAGAACAGGTTCTGTTCACCATCTGTTCATATGCAATCTCCTCCTTATAAGAAGTACACACAAACATTTAACACAGCAAATTTAATGAATGTGGTTATCTTTAGCTGTGCTTCAGACTCTTAAAAGTACATTATAGTTCTGTGTTCATGAGTTTCTGGCTGTGTCAGTGATCCTGTCATATATGTCTGTCTACATATTTGCCATGTATATTTTCTATATTCTGTGCTTGGTACTGATCCTCTGAGAGTATGTGAAGTTGCATATCGGTGGCCTATTTGGCTGGGAGTTGCTTATCTTACAGGTGCCTACTGTGGTGTCTACTTTCATTTTCACAGCCGCTCAAGAATGTGTCCTTGAGTACCAGCTTGAGCCTGGGAACTGGAAATTACTTCAGTTTTGCTTCTCTCCTCTTCTCTCCTCCTGTCTCAAACCCCCTCCTCCCCCTTCCTGGCTCCTTCACGCCAGAATCCTCACCGTCCATATCCCAAAGGTGGGAATGTTCCCTATAACTAACCCCTCCAAACTTCTACACGTCACTTTTGCCAATACCCTTGTCTGTGTACGCTGATGCTGATGGATCTCTAATAAAGTAACTTTAACTCATACCCTGGAGTGTGTGCAGTGGAGTACTATGGGGACCTAACTGCCAGAACCTGACAGATCCACATTGAAGAGGCCTGGATGGACGTTGCTTGCATCTGTACCGAAAACCCACTGTTATGGGGAGTGGACTGCCTGCATTGCCTTCTCTACTTCCCAGATACAGTACTTTGCTCAGCAAAGATCCACCCACTATTTTAGGCCTATTGGGAAATCCCCCACGTATTTGAGACCCTGAACTGGTCAGATCTCCGAAGCTAAGCAGGGTCGGCCTATCTCGACTTTAGACCAGAAATCTTGCATAATTTCCTTTTAGAAGACACTCAGAGTTCAGTGACTTATGCCGTGGCCAGATTTTGTTCTTTAGCCATTAGGAAACGAAGACTCCTTTTAGCTGAAAATGTGGTATAATTGCTTTTGCAATTTTTTCTTAACTCTCTTTTATCTTCATTGTTTTTATTTCATCAATTCTCCCATCACTAATGCTCTGATCTTATTGTTATGCCCTGATGAAATAACTTATTTTTTTTATCGCAGATTTGTTTCGTTTGACTGGCTTTTGCTGTAATAATAAATGACTGGCAGGGTCGGCCTTGGTTAATAATTGGAGACCAGGGTTGCAGAGGCAGGCAATGGCAAACCACCTCTGTTAATCCCTTGCCATGAAACCCTGCCCGGGGGGTGGGGCACCATAAGTCAGCTATGAATTGAGGGCAGGATTTTATTTTCTGTCCAAGGAAAATATAGGTTCTCCCAAATGGCATGCTCCAGAACTGCTTCAGGTTAGGAAAGTAGTGCCGGATGGAATGCTGAAGCCCCTTCTCATGTGCACCATGATACTGATCCACAATACAGAGGAACTGAGGAAAACGCACATCTCATATAATAACAATAATAATAATGAGAAAATTAAATCCTGCCCTCAAGTCATAACTGATGGTGAGTTTTTCACAGCAAGGGGCTAACAGCAGTGCTTTGCCATCCAATAACTCCCATCCAATTACTAACCAAGAAACTACTGCTTAGCATCTGAAATCTCGCATTATGAGACTTTCTTGGGCTATCCAGGTCAGAGCAATATAACTGCATTTATATACTTGCCCTTCTAGACAGATTAGTTCCCCACTCAGGGTGGTGAACATACTCAGTGTTATTATTATCCCCACGATACAGCTGGGTAGCTGGGGCTGAGAGGGGGGGCTTACCCACAGCCACTTGCAGAGCTTATGGCAGCAGTGGGATTCAAACCAGCAGAGTTCTGGTTCACAGTCCAATCACTTAACCACTGTGCTACAGCCGCTCTCATAAGTGACTGTGAGCCAAGCTACAAGTGATGCCTTACACAGCTTGGACACTTGTCAGCTTCCCTCAAGTTTTGATGGGAAATGTAGGTGTCCTGGTTTTATAGCTTGGCTCTCCATTACAGCTGCAAGACCAGGATGCCTACATTTCCCATCAAAACTTGAGGGAAGCTGACAAGTGTCCAACCTGTGTCAGGCATCACTTGTAGCTTGGCTCTGAGTTACCAGGCTGGCATAGGGTTGAGACCCCAGACCTGTGTAGTCTGTAATGTGTCAACACACATTACAGGTACATATAACTAAGTTGAAGTTATGCATGGGAAGTAAGTAGAATTTAGAGGGTTGTGACTGTAGCATCTTGCTCACATTATGCCAGCTCAAATTCTAATTAAAAGGGTCTATAAGCACCAAATGGGATAACAAAAGGAAAGGATGACTTTTATTAAAAAGAGACCATACAAAAGCCCAGAAGATTAAAGTTACACAAGCCAATTAATAAGCTTAGCAAAGTTAAAATGATCATGGAGGTTTGCCCTGTACTCATAGGAGAGTATCAGCAATATGAGAGTTGTTTCCACTGCGTATATTTTTAAAAAGTAATTGGAGAATTGACTTATGGAAAGGCATCTATCTGAGCAAACAGTAGACTGATGAATTACAAAAGCAGGCTGAAACAAAAACGTGCATGTTTGTGTGCACACATGAGTGTGTTTTTTTAACATTGTTGGCTGTGCTACAGAATCCCACCCTATTCGGGGAATTTTTGATAAGGGTAGAAGTTTTCTCCCAAACAGGGTGAAAATGTCCACCCATTCAGAAGGGGTAGTTGGGAAAGTAGATGGCCGGACTACTTTAGTTCTCTGTATACCTTGGCAGCTGCTTAATCTGAAACAGGAATTATCCAGTACTACAGAACTCTGATGTTTCCCCTCACCTTGCCACTAGCCTGGAGAAGAAGGAAACAACATCAGCCTAAATAACACCATTGATGTGGTCTTGTCAAGGGAGAAACAGTAACGTCTACAGAAGTTGATTAAGATTTTCCACATTTGCTTTGGGCACATTTTAATTTCCTACTAGAGAAGTGAGACCCATTTGATGGAACTGTTTTAAGACAAACTCTCAATCTATCCACCCACTTCTTTCATGTAGCATTGCATAAACTTTCTTCAGGAGACTGAAGGACAGCATGAGCAAGAAAGGACATAATGGCCCATGAGAGAGGACATAAGGTGGAGAATCAATCAGGGCTTCCTAAGCCTGATAAGTGTGTGGGTGATTTGGGAACTTTGACAAGAAGTCGTGCATCCCACCACAAAATAGCTGCCTGGGGGAATCACAAAATTCAGGGAGGTTCCAAGCCAAGTGTCCTCCTATAATGGAGGAAGCGGTATCTTGAGTACTTCCTGCAGATCAAAGGTGAGGCACGTGGGCTGCATGATGGGGATCGCTGGCTTAAACAGTATAGAAAGCAAAATAGCGTTCAGACTGAAGAGTGTACAGTAAGGTTCTGGGGGACAGTGTACAGTAAGTTTGCCAAGATGTGATTTTCTAAGAGGGAAACTTGAAACTGTTCTGGACGGGGGGGCTCACAGCTTTGTGTTAAAAAAGTACAAATCAATTAAAAATGGTGTCAGCAGACACACATTTAAAACCCAGGGAAGCCGTCACTTGTAGTTTTCCTCTAAGAGCCAAACTACCAGTGACGCCTGACACAGGTTGGACACTTGTCAGCTTCCCTCAAGTTTTGATGGGAAATGTAGGCATCCTGGTCTTGCAGCTTGGCTGTCCATTTAATTGAAGTTTACAGAAACACACACACACACAGCGGAGGGGAAGGGGGGAGCCCGGTGAGAGCTCAATGCCTGCAATCCCCTCCCAACCGCATGTTCTCCCTCCCATAGACTGCCACTCTGTAAACTTCAATTAAATGGAGAGCCAAGCTGCAAGACCAGGACGCCTACATTTCCCATCAAAACTTGAGGGAAGCTGACAAGTGTCCAACCTGTGTCAGGCGTCACTTGTAGCTTGGCTCTAAGAAGAACAAAGGAATGGGTCAGCAGGCATAGTCAAAGGTGGGTTTCAAGCAATAAGGTGTCAAAACCTACTAAGGCTTGGCAAGTCAGGGAATTGAGCCAAGTGAGCTTTGACAGGTAAGACTTAGGGCCTAATAGTTCAAGGTAAGTAGAAGCAGAGCAAGGAATTAAACACATAATGAAAAATAAATGTCTGTTCTGTTGATCATTGGATATTATCGTGGAGCCTCCTTGAATGTATAAGGTAAATTGATTGTTAACTACTCTACTCTGTAATAGTAAATCTGACAATTGGGGTTTTATCTAAGTAGACATAGGGCCAAGCTACACATGACGAATTACACTTGAATGGCAAGTGTATTTCTCCCTGTTCACTTGCCCTCCACTCAATCCACTTGCCGTTCAAGTGTCATTTGTCATGTGTAGCTTGGCCCTGAGTGTTCAGAAAAATCAGATTTCCACCATTGTAGCCGTAGTTGTGTGATTTTGCCATGATGTTGTCATCCACATTTAGTATGTCCGGGACAGAAACTCTACAGAGGAGGTATGCAGGGACAAGAAGGCAGAGGGTTGTGATTTAGGATAACTCCTGCACAATGAGCAACAAAACTCCACACACATACACATATTTGGGTGTACATACCCTCATACATGTTCACAAGTGCGCTCACACTTACAAAAAGCTGTAGGACAGAAGTAAAAGGAATTAGCTTTACAAGATGTGGGACTGGGTGGGAACTAACTTTGAAATGTAGCACTAAAATGGGACTTTTAACTTGACAAATGATGTCCTGCAGTTAATTTATCATTTTAAACCTGTAACCCAAGGCTGAAGCCCAGGAAAATGGAAAGGAGATATTAATTAATCAGCTTTCTAAGCGTAGGGCAATGCTTGCGTTCTGATGCCCGCTGACCAAAGCTAAGGACACCAAAAGGACTTACATAAATTATAGAGCACTAAAACCTGTGAAGGTCTTTGTGTTAAAGCAGAAGTGATTTAACAAGATAAGTAACAAACACTTAGGGATACCAGACAAATATTAATAATAATCCAGAATCAGATGGGTAATAAATTAGAGCCAGATGGTAATTGGAATCTGCAAATAATTCACTGTTCCATCTGCCTTCATCTATTGATATCGTTGTAGATTGAATTCCAAAAACGGTCTATTTTTTCCTCCCCTTCAGGTTTCATTAGAAGCGTCATATTGTGTTTGTTGGCTGCATTCTGCATTGATGCATTTTGTTAAAGTTCAACACATATTGCAGCAGAGCCCACAGCAAGAGTTTCCAGGCAGTCCAAGGTTCATAGACGAGGGTATAGAAAACGTTATCAAATGTCCTCTAACATCAACATATTTGGGTTGCAGGAAATGTATTCCCACATTCACCTCCACTGTGTGGTGGCATGACTGTAAAAGTAAAGCAGAGTGTTTCTCATTCCCGGCAAAATCTATTTCACAAACATAACTGATGTTTTGACAAATAAATATTGCTTGCATTCAGAAAGTGCATAAAAGGAGCTAAGAGATATTGCTCTCAAAATGTCGATGCATTGTGGGAAGGAAATTCTTGGCTGAGAAAGAAAATTTTTTCTTACAAAACACAGTTCAACTGAAAAATAAAATCTTCAAAGCATTTCATGGAAATTTCATGAAAGCTTGCTGGGTGACCTTTAGCCAGTCACAAACTCTCAGTCTAACTTATCTCACAGATTGTTGTGGGGGGTAAAATGGAGGAGAATTATGTATGCCACTCTGCGTCCTCATTGAGGAGAAAGGTGGGGTATAAACAAAGTAAATAAATAAAGTAAATAAATAAAATTCAGAAGTGAATGTTTACAATTTCCTCATCTTTGGTAAGATGTACAATGATACCCTATGCATAGTGCCTGAGACAGCTTGCTTTTCAGAAACGTTAAAAGAGTTATTTCTTTATTAGGGAAACACTTTTGGGGGGGGGAAGTGCTGCTGTTACCCATCCCTTACAGATCCTTTTGGATCTCTCCTTATATTCCCCTTTCACTTCTCTAATATCACCTCCTGTGTGTCAGTCCCTGGCAGTTAGGTTCCCAAGTTCTCCCCAGCTAACACACAGGTGCTCCATTTGAAGTAACTTTATTAGAGATCCATTCAGTACAAGGTGCATAGACAGTGGAATTGGCACACGTGACTTGGGCAGGGCTAGCAATGTTAGTTAATAGGGAATATTCCCGCCTTTGGGACAAGGACTGTTAATAGGGGGGGGGGTTGGAGTGAGACGTTATTTCAGAGCAGGCAGTGAGAAAGATGAACTTATTTTTGGTTCTCAAGAAGAGCACACCACGAGGCAGCTTCGGCTGGCAGTCAAGGACACTGGCTCGGTGGAGCGAGAAAGAGAAAGTAAACATTTGCAAGATAACCTACCGGCATTGAGCAATAAAGAACTTCCCACACTCTCAGAAGCCAGAGGCAGAACCCATATACATTCATGGCAGATATTCAGGAGGCATATATGGCACTGTGTCTACACAAGCGGAAGGCTACCAGACTGTCCTTCAGTATGTGTACTGAGGTTCAGTCACCTTTGACTGTCCTAGGTCCCCTCTCCTTATTGTCCAATTTAAAGCTTCAAAAGAGCACTTTCTGGAAGTAATTGTACATGCTTTCTTTACATTTTAATTTATTCCCCTGTCAGCAGACCAAATGTCAAGCTGGGGTACCGTTATATGGCATTTTTCATAGAACACTATTCAGTGTACAAGTTACTTTATGAAGGTAGAGTGGGCTTAGAGAGAGGGACTCGTCCAAATCCAGTCAAATGAGTGTCATATCCATCCATGACAAGGACCAAAAATATCTGCGCTGTCCTCTCTGCACAATTTTTGAAGTTGAATCAGAAAAACAAACTGCTCTTGGTACACTTTTATATCTTCATGAAGGGGTGAAGCTTCTGTGACAGATAGCAGGTTTGTCCTTCTCAAATGTCGCTGCTATCCAACCATGTATACCACCTGGTATTCTTCTTGCCACCATTTGTGGAATGTCTCTCTCCCACCTCCCTCCCACCTACCAGAACAAGAAAAGAAGGTGGATTGCAGCTGCACTGCAATGAATAATAGGAGATGAAGTCAGGTCTGATGTTCATCTGACCATAATGGAAATCTTATAAGTACAATATCATGCTCCAGGGGAACATAGGATAGACTTGATAAGACAATAATTCAAGGATACTGTGGTACAGGTTGGATCATATATTATGGAACTGGTGTGGTTAAGGTACCTTAGTCCCTAGGGATATGCACAGAAAAAAAATCCATTTCATTTTTGGATTTGGGAGGGTTCCAAACCAACTATGCACTGTTTAAGTTTTTTTTTCCCCTGGCTGGGCCATTTCTGACTTAGATCTAATCTGTTGGGGTGGGGGTGGGGGTTGTTGATCAGAACAACAAAAATTATTTTTAAATTGTTAAAAATAACTAAAAATATGAATTAAAAACTCTGGTATAAAATCTAATAATTCAATTAGAAATACATAAATGGGATTAAAAGCATGAAATGGTTCTACTGAAACCTTGTATATAAACAAAATAAAATCACTAACACACAGGTATAATAGTACATTTCAAATGAGTTTTGGCCCAAAGGCTAGTTTGCTGTAGTGGTTAAGAGTGTGGGACTCTAATCTGGAGAGCTGGGCTTGATTCCCCACTCCTCCACTTGAAGCCAGCTGGGTGACCGTGGATAAGTCACAGCTCTCTCAGAGCTCTCTCAGTCCCACCCACCTCACAGGGTGTTTTGTTGTGGGGATAATAATGACATACTTTGTAAACCGCTCTGAGTGGGCATTAAGTTGTCCTGAAGGGCGGTATATAAATCGAATGTTGTTGTTGTTGTTGTTGTTGTTGTTATTATTCCTCAGTGCTATGAAAATATCTCAGACAGCACTCCATCAATAAAATACATACATGAAACATACATGACATAATAAACCTGGAATGGAAAAAAAAAGAAAAAGGGGGGACAAAATGTGTAATGATTGATATCCAGATAATAAATAAAAAACCAATATAAAACAAATATAACTCAATAAAATTGCTCATGCTAAGATTAAATATAAGATAACATTGTATTGGCCCAGAGCCTCTCAGCCCCCGTCCCTACCTGTTCTCCAGGCCGCACAGCACCCCTAGGAGCCTCTAAGAGCTCCGGTCATTAGTTTGAAGCGCCCTTGCTTCTGGGTTATTTTTGAGTGTGTGTATCTCCTTAGCAAGCAACACTGGAGACAGGCTGGTAAAATATAAAGGAATTTATTAAAAGAAGAACATAGGAACATGTGCTAGGCAGAAACTGCTCATAAAAGCATTTAGGCAAGGCAAAAAACAAATAACAGCTTGCTAATCTATCTATGTTCTATCTAGCTAAAATATGACTTTGCTGGCTAGCTGTCTAAGCATTCCCTGGGTTGGTTCCAAGGCTGGTTATTCTTACCAAAGTCCATCCATGCCAGCTCACTCTGGGGATGGCATGGAGCTAGAAGCTCTCTTCTTCCATAGCTGGCAGCTGGCAGTGATTACAAGGTAGCAATGCTACCTCAAATTGGTGGGGGCCATCAGCCCACTGAAGGAACCAATCAGGGCTCGTTACTTAATTGGCCATTCCCTCAGTGTGAAAGTTTAGGGAGGATGGCTAGAGCTGAGAGCAGCGCTAGACACTGAGAGCCAAGCTACAAGTGACGCCTGACACAGGTTGGACACTTGTCAGCTTCCCTCAAGTTTTGATGGGAAATGTAGGCATCCTGGTCTTGCAGCTGTAATGGAGAGCCAAGCTGTAAAATCAGGACGCCTACATTTCCCATCAAAACTTGAGGGAAGCTGACAAGTGTCCAACCTGTGTCAGGCGTCACTTGTAGCTTGGCTCTGAGCTTCTCAAGGCCACTTTCTCAGGAAATGATAGGAATGCTAACAGTGGCTGTGCCTCTCTCAGCAAACCGGCCTAGAAGGATCTCTTGCAGGCCTGAAGCCTGAACCAAAGTTTTACTCTGTACATGGTGGAATAGGGCCTGCTCCTTACAAACATGGAGAGAATTCCTTAGCATTCTGCCCCCAAACAGCATGAAATAAAGTCAGGGCAATGGGTTTTAACAGAGGTTGTAATTCTTTTGCCCATAATAACAACACAGACAAAATGGTTACCCTTTTAACCCATAATTGCACCTTTATAGGAGTGAGAAATATAATTGAAAAACATTGATACATTTTGTGAGAGATATAAGTCTAACCTTTATCTTTTAGAGAGCAAAAAATCTTAAAGACGCTTGTCAGTAGCACACTGAAGCAACATACTTCAGATAATACTCTGACTGCGGGGGCGGGGGGGGCAGTGGAATTCCCAAAGGCTTCTTTCTATGTGGCAAAGGTAACTTTCCCAAATTATTCCGGAAGTGGAGTTCCGAAAGATAACTTACCATGTGGCAATTGCATTGTTTATGGTCTTTGTCTTAAAACCAACATGTTTCAAAATTCTCCACTGTTACTCCAAAAGTGTTATTTTCTGTAAATGATGAATTATATCATATTGAGAGCCAGTTTGGTATAGTGTTTAACAGCGGCAAGACTCTAATCTGGAGAGCCTGGTTTGATCCCCCTCTCTTCCATTTGAAACCAGCTGGGTGACCTTGGGTCAGTCACAGCTCTTCAGAGCTCTCTCAGCTCCACCCACCTCACAGGGTGATTGTTGTGAGGGTAATAATAACACACTTTGTAAACCATTCTAAGTGGGTGTTAAGTTATCCTGAAGGGTGATATATAAAGCAAATGCTTCCATCATCATCATCATCATCATCATCATATCTTGGTTTTTCCTTTATTGTCTGAGTAATAAATTGGGCAGCTGTTTTTGCACTGAACAGCGCCAAAACCACACAGAACACTCCTCTCTCTAAACCATCAACCTGCCACATTTTCCTTCATTTACACTACACACACACACACACACAAATGTTGTATAGATGGTATTTAACACCGAAGAAGTTGGCCAATGGTAATAGCCAGATGTCTGATAAATGTTGGAAATGTAAACAGCATGAAGGTTCATTCTATCATATGTGGTGGACTTGTGATAAGGCTAAGCAGTTCTGGGGGGATATAGTTAAAGTTATGCCGGATATTTTACAAAGGAATATAAATAAAACCCCGGAATTGCTGTTATTATGTATGAACCTAGAAGATTTTGATAAAATGGACAGAGTTATGGTGTTTTATATGATCACGGCGGCCAGAATGTGTTATGCACAGATGTGGAAGACTCAGGAGATACCATCTATGGAAGATTGGATTCTGAAAGTCTTGAATATGGCAGAAATGGACAAATTAACAAGGAAATTGAAAGAACAAGAAGAATGGGACTATACATTAAGCTGGGAAAAATTTAAGAAATATGTGGAGAAAAAGTGGGACATGAAGGGGAAACTGTGGTCTTTGGAGAATTAGGGGAGATAGAAACTTACTTAAGCTTAAAAAGGGGTATATTTTACTGTATTTTATTGGATTAGTATAGTATATTTACAGGAGAGTATGAGTAATAAGGTTATAGGGAGTATATAGATCCAGAGGAGTTAGCCGTGTTAGTCTGTAGCAGCAAAATCAAAAAGAGTCCAGTAGCACCTTTAAGACTAACCAATTTTATTGTAGCATAAGCTTTCGAGAACTTGATTCTCGAAAGAGAACTTGATTCTCGAAAGCTTATGCTACAATAAAATTGGTTAGTCTTAAAGGTGCTACTGGACTCTTTTTGATAGGGAGTATATGTGAAATATAGATAATATAGTTAATTGGTATGTAAGGAATAGTATTTTTCCGTTAGTATATGTACCTAGTATTGCATATATAATTTTTATATTTTTAACTAAGATAAGCAATATAGTTAGTGTAGATAGTTAAGATAAGTAAAGAGATTTGATTAGTATGTATAATATAGATATACATTATAGATTTTAAGAATTTATATGATATACTTTTTGGATTAATTTGGGTATGGAAAACTGCTGGGAGTCACCAGAAAAAGGGGGGGGGGAAGGATGGGGAAAATGCAATGGGGTGGATAATGATAATGATTTTTATGTTTATGTTTGTAAACCCATCCAATAAAAAATTCTTAAAAAAAAAAAAAAACCTCAGACCCCGAAGATGGCAAATGTTGGCAGGTGCACCTGGTGAGAAACTGGCTGGCTAAGGGGAAGCCGGGGTGGGGAGTCGGCAGCATTAAAAAAAATCTTGCTTTTTGTTCCCTTTTTTCTTTTTCTGTACTACCAGTAAATTACTTTTGGTGCCATGTTTCCTTGTGCCCAGGAATTGCAGGATGTGATTGAAGTTTTCCAGGGATTTTATCAAATTTGATTGATTGAACAAATCATTCCCACCCACCCCAGGGCACTTTTCCTCACAGCAATCCCAATTACCCTGATTGGGGTGGGATGTGTGGAGACAGACCACTGCCTGGGTGGTGCTGTAAAACAAACCAAGATGCACCCCAGCAGGTCTAATCATATGCAATCCCACGTTATTTAGTATTGCTTACTTCCAGGAAAGGGTCTTTCAAATTGCAGCCTATGATTGAAGTCCCTTCCAAAGCTGATAGGCAGGGAGGGGTCTCCCTTTGTGAGGACCTGATTGCAGGGAAATAATGCTATTTCCTGGGTAGTGATGGTGAGGGAGGGAAACATGTACTCATAAGCATTGCGCTCATTCCCCCTTCCCACCAACAGGGATCTGATTGGTGAATGCTGTTCAGGAAAACAGGATGCTGCCTGCGAGGTGAGCTCAGTGCCCGCCTACTACTGCAAGGTAAAATGAAATGAAACACACAAAATTTTTGATGGCAGGCACTTGTTACAATCTATTTTTCCCGGATTTGGTTCAGAGTACCATAAGCTGCTTTAATGAATCAAGCCAGCTATTTCTGTGTGTATTTTCAGCTCATTTTTTCCATTATGCACACCTCAATTAGTTGCATACCACAATGGTAAATTTAAGGACATATAAGTACTTTGGAGCAGGGAAATCACATATGAAGAAGCAAGCTAAGTCTGACTCTGTGGAGATAGATTAAGATGGATAGCCATGTTTGTCTGTAGCAGTAGAAAAGAGCAAGAGTCCAGAAGTACCTATAAGACTAACCCTACCACAAATTTTGTTAGTCTTATAGGTACTACTGGACTCTTGATCTTTTCTACTGCTTCTGACTTCCTGATTCATCTTCTGATACTGGCCTGGATCCAGAATCCAAAAGCATGGTGGCTGAATGCATGGGAGAATAATACATATGGTCTGTACATAGTACATTGCAGTCTGTATTGGAGACTACTGATTGTTAGCTGTGAACAGCTGAATAGGTGCTATTATATCGTCACGACAATCACCCTGTGAGGAGGGTGGAGCAGAGAGAGCTCCGAGAGAGCTGCGACTGACCCAAGGTCACCCAGCTGGCTTCAAGCAAAGGAATGGGGAATCCAACCTGACTCTCCAGATTAGAGTCTTGCCTCTCTTAACCACTACACCAAACTGGCTCTCTTATTTGAATAGAATGTGATGGTAACAGCGGCAGTCATGTGGTGTCTTAACACAGTGATTGGACCACACAGTCAGAATTACACAAGGTTCTGGGCTAAGAATGAAAATGATGTGCTCTCTCTTCAGGTCTGGGGTCTGATTGTATCACTCTAATTCAAAGGAGTAATTGCACAGGTCTACGCAGCTTGAATTTTTGGCGCTATGCTTTCCCGATTAAGGGAAGAGAAGGAGAGAAGGTCACAGGGACCACATTACATTTGCATCAAGTTGTCCATCAAGACACCTGCAGCTACTCAGATGCAGCTATTCATCACTATCTTCCTCCCTCTAAAAGTTTTTTTTTTATATAAGCAGTCTAATGAGCTTAATTCCCTAGTCTTACAGTGCCTAGCCCCAGGAAGTGGAGCTCTGAAATATTGTTCTTTCATTTAATTTCTTTCTGAAAATCTACTATTTTGGGAGAAGAGGTGAAGGAGGCAGAAATGGTACGGGGCATATGTTTCATTTTCTTCCGCTAAGTAAAACAAAGGGTCATTTCAAATTGATTTATGTCTTAGATCTAATGGAAGACTAATATGCTAATATCTTATTTAAATCAGGGCAAATGGATTTGCATCTGGTAGCACTTCTATATCCCACTGAGATCGCAGTGCCTCTATGTTCACTCTCCTGCCCTCCCAGGCATTTCTTCAATTTCAAGGATTTTTATTTCACCTCCAGAAAAAATTTAAAGTATGCCTGTAGGACATAAGATGGAGATGCATCTTAATATAAAGTGTTATCTGAAAAGAACGGTTAACTTTCAATAGGTGAGACATAGTGCAATAGAATAAGAACATTTAATGTCAAAGTTCCAGCAAGATGAGACAGCCATAGAAGGAACACGCTAAGGTCTTGGTATCTACATGCTAATATGTTCTCTGTAAACTTTCAGAATGTGATTAAATGTACTATATGCTTTAGCAGTACAGATAACTCCTTCCTTGCATTTCAGAGTTCCTTTGCATTCTGGTGTGATGGGTACAGTACTGAATTCTAACCAGGGGGACTGGATTATATTCCCCATGGAAGCATCAAGCTTGTTCTTTCAACATTCATCTATGGAATCAATCTAGACTACGACACCCAATGACTAATTCTGTACTGTGCAGTAATATAGTAATGTTATATAATGACATGACACATGATGTCACAGGAACTTGAGGTCAATGCAGCCATTGAGATTCTGCAAAGCATGTGGAATGATGGTATGAAATTGCAGACTGTGGCCGTTTTCACATGTCTTACCAGCTGCGCAAAATCGTGCAAAATTTCCAGAATGACCATTTCTTGCTGGAGTGATTTCCCATAATGACTTTGGTTTGCGGCGGGAATCGCACCACAAACTGGAGTCATGATGGGAAATCGTGCCAGGAAGATGCTGTCATTCTGGGAGTTTTGTGTGATTTTGCACAGCTGGTAAAACATGTGAAAACAGCCTATGTCGTGCCACACAGGCTATAAAAGTCTGTATGAGTCAAAACAATTGAAGAAACTGTTTCATGCTGTTAGTGTCAATAGCTAGATCAGGGTTCCTTGTTCAAAAGCTATATATTTCTGAACATCAGTTAGCAGAAGACAAAAGAACAGTGAACAGGGTTACTCAATCCATGATTTGCTTGTATGCTCCCATAGACCAGCAACCCTCAGAAACAGAACGGACTACTTGGACATTTGGTCTAATCCAGTTATTACCCTAAATGGGAGGTCTCCTTGTGAGCTGGGGGAATTAGCATTCAAGGAGATGCAGCAAGATGGGGGTAACTAGGGATCTCGTCATCCATGTATACCAGGATCGTTCCCTTAGACAACTCGGTGAAAGAACCAGGAAGATGTTCAACAGGAATCGTTTTTATTAAAGGGAATAACAAGTCAAAAAAATAGGAAACACTCACAGCATGCACACAGAGCTAACTAGGAAGGCAGTGAGGAAAAGGGAAAGCAGCTTCAGGAGAAGGATGATATTTACCAGTCTAGGAACTAGAGGATGTCTGTTGAGTGGCAGCTTTGAACGATCAATGATCTGCAGCAAGGAGAAGAAGGTGGCTCAGACACGTGTCTGAGGGTGTGCCTAGCGTTCCAGGACACACACACACGGCTATGGTGGAGGGAAGCCCAATTATAGTGTGAAACGTACCCTGGAGAAGGATTGCCTCTTCTGCCCCAAGAACAGTAACTTAATGGCTGTCTCTGGAGGTGTGACAATAAATTGAGAGAGGCTTGATTGAGCATATCTGGGCAGAACTATAGGTAAAAAGGTGATTGATGACCAGTGAATTGTAGAAAGGAAGAGTTATCAGGTTCCTGATTAACTTTGATTAGGAAGAAGGAGTGAAAATTGGAGGGAGGAAATTAACAATTTGAGATATGCAGATGACACCACATTACTAGCAGAAAATAGTGAAGAAACGACTTCTGATGAAGGTTAAAGGAGAAAATGCCAAAGCAGGATTACAACTGAAAATCAAGAAGACAAAAGTAATGACTACCGAGGAATTACACAATTTTAAAGTTGACAATGAGGAAATTGTTCAAGATTTTCTATTTCTTGGCTCAATCATCAATCAACAGGGAGACTGCAATGAAGAAATCTGAAGAAGATTGAGACTTGGAAGAGCAGCTGTGAAAGAGCTAAATAAGATCCTTAAAGATAAAGATGTCTCTCTGGGGACCAAGATCAAGATATTCCAAACTATGGTATTCCCCATTACTATGTACGGATATGAAAGTTGGACAGTGGAGAAAGCTGACAGGAAGAAAATGGATTCATTTGAAATGTGTTGCTGGAGGAGAGTTTTGCAGATACCATGGACAGCCAAAAAGACAAATAAGTGGGTTTTAGATCAAATCAAGCCTGAATTCTCCCCAGAAGCTAAAATGACAAAATTGAGGCTGTCGTACTTTGGTCACATTATGAAAAGACAAGATTCCCTGGAAAAGTCAATAATGCTAGGAAAAGTGGAAGGCAGCAGGAAAAGAGGAAGTCCTAAAACGAGATGGCTGGACTCAATACAAGAAGCCACGTCCTCCAGTTTGCAGGATCTGAGTATGTCTGTTAGAGATAGAATGTTTTGGAGGTCTTTCATTCGTAGGGTCGCCATGGGTCGGAGACGACTTGACGGCACATAACACACAGGAAGGAGGAAGGGGGAAGATCAGAAGGGGGTGGATGAGATTAACTTAGGAAATCCAGGAAGACCTCTTTGCACATTGTAATGATTTCAAGTAAATGTGTGCATGTATCTTTAAATGCTTGGTGTGAGATAGGTGAAGAGTGGGGGTGAAAGAGAGGGATGAGTGAATGATATGATTGGTTGATGACTGAGAGTGTGGGTGGAGTGAATGAGTCGGAGACTGAGAGAGAAAAAAAGAGGAGTCTGTCAGAGGAAAGCAGGCAAGCTGTGTGCTGCCTGAGCATTTTAAGCATTTCTGTGAAAAATATTGAGTCAAGAGAAAGAGGCTAACTGTGTGTGAAGCCTTAGAAGAGACCCGTGTGAATGAGTTTAAATGAAGTAACTTTAAGAACCGAGAACTACTTTTATGAAACAGATAAGCTTCTTGAAAAAAATAAAAGCTTATTTTGTTTTTGTTATATCCCAGAGTAGCTGTCATTGCTATATCCCATTCCTATCCTCAGGGCCACATAGAACCACAAAGGAGCCTGACGCTTAGGAACGTTACCAAAGGGAACATTTAAATAAAATATCTTGGAATATAATATTCCTGGTGGCAGCAATCTACCCAGAGGGTATAAGGGAAAGATTAAAGGCAAAATCTACCAAAGAGCAGTAAAGGCTCATAACACACATCCACACCCAGTTTTTGCCGGTCACATACTTTCAGCCTAAGCTACCTCACAGGATTGTTGTGATGATAAAATGGAGGAGAGAAAAATGAAGTAAGATGCTTTGAGTCCCCATCGGGGAGTAGTAAATCAATGAAATACTCATAGCATACTTGACATGTTTGAGGTCCGATTTCAGACAGCAGAGAATTCTGGCATTTGTGACGTCCGTGAGTGTGCTCCTTTAAGGGAGAATCAGCTGGAGGGATTTTTTCCCCCTTCCCCAACTCAGAAGTCATCTTGCACGTACAAGTTCCTTATCCCCCCACCCCCATTCATACTTATTGTAATAGCTTTTTTCCCTGTGGCTGTTTGTAAGTTATCCCCGGCAAGAAATGCCTAATTAACATGCAGGTCCAAGCCTGCCTCAGGATGCTGTTTAGGCTTGTTAACAGTGAAAAGGAGTAGATAATAAACTTGTATGCAGGACTGGGAGGGAATAGCTACTTTCAGAATAATATAATAATCTAGCAAAGCCTTCTATTGGTAATGAGGAAAATAATTTCCTGCTATGAGTCTCTATATGGAATTGAATACGTTACCTTATTTGGTGAGGGGACAGCAGCCTCCATTTAAAAGTTGTTCGTCAGCATTAAGACAGGCAGGCATCACTGCACAAAAATGCAAAAAAGAGACACACGTAGCTTTCTACCTGAGAATACATCTCCTGCCAGAACTAGTTCATGTAAAACAGCTATCTTGAGGTAATTTAAGTTTTTTCCCCCAATATGAATTTGCATTATTGAAAAAATACAGAGGCTGTTCTCAAGAAAAGCCAGTTCCACAAAAGTCCCTTCAAGTAAGGGACCAAATGATTTCTCTGATCTATTTACTTGGATTAGTCTGCTGCAAATGAGAGGGTAATTATTAGGAGCCTGCAAAATACACACAGAGATTAATGTTCGGGTTCATTACAGCGGCTTCCAGAATGATGGAACAAAATTGGGAAATAATAATAAAATATAGTAGTAGTAGTAGGTTTAATTGTATATGGCCAAAGGCTGTCACAATACAGCGTTAAGAATAGTAAAAATAGAAATCTGTCGTACAAGCATAAAATACAGTTATTAAAATAACAAAAATAAAATACAATTAAAATGGGACCTTAATAAATACCAGACAGTTATGAAAAAAGTTAGTTTTCTGAGGAAACAATCTTGGCCCTAATCTTTTTTGCAGCTAAGGCAAACCGGGATACTGTGCTAGTGACAAATGAATCAGTATCAGATAAAAAAAACCCTAATTTGTCAATATCATAGGTAAAGTTACGCCCCACTAACAAGTTAGCAAGAAATTTAGCTCTAACCTCTGCATACATGGGACAAAATAAAGTGTAATGTAGGAGATCCTCAGGAACTGAGGCACCACATATACAGAGACAGGGAACCATTGAGGTTTGATGATATCTTCCTGTAAGTAAAGCTGTTGGCATTGTTTGAAAGCGCAGGGAGGTAAATGATTTTCTGAGATTTTGGGATGTGATATTCACTAAGTAAGGAGATCTAACATGATCACTTTTGATCAGTTTAAACCCTGCCTGGAAAGAGTTCTGTCTTTCCTGGGCTCTTCTGATTGAAACTGTTAACCCTGGGTTAAATCAAATGGAGAATAGCAGCTTGGTGCAGAGTTGCACACACACAAACCGTATTTGTTTGCTTCCTTAGTGGTTTGGCAGCAACTGGTTGTTGCCTGTTTGGTCTTTCAAGTTTGGGTTAATGGTTTTGATCAGAGAAAGAGACTGGGCAATCTGCCTGGTCTCCCATTTTTACTTGTAAAAACTAGAGAAACCAGAGGGCCAGTGAAAGAAACCAAAGATCTATCCCTCCGTTTCTGTGTCCTTTTATGCACAATGCAAAGAAACGCCAGCAGCCAACTGCTATACAGGGTGGGCATAACTTTCATGCAGGTTTAAGGTGGGTGGGCTCTGAGTCCTGGGCTGTCGCAAAGGCTCATGCTATGCAGATCAGGATGAAAATTGGAAATAATAAAGAATGATTAAGGGAGAGCCACTCTGAAGAGGACCCAAGCATATGGAGCCGTTTGCTGCCCATTCAGGGCCCTTCTGCTGCTGCTATCACAAGCTAACTATGAATATAGAAGTCAACCTAAGTAAATGGCCAGAGAGTACCAGGAGATGCTACATCTGGTCTGGAAAAGACTTCTTCCTTTTCTAGGCTCTGATTAACAGCACAACCCTGAGCAGAATTACTCCAGTCTAACCCCATTGAAACCAATGAGCTTAGACTGGAGTAAATGTCAGAGGTAGCAGGCACTGTGCACAGTCCCATTGAAGTCTTCCCAGGTCAGTATTCCACGTGGCTTCTTCATCGTCTAACTCTGGGTTAATGGTTTTAGTCGGAAAATGGAGACTGGGTGGCCTGCCTGGTCTCCCAACTTTATTCATAAAAATAGAGAAAAGAAAGAGGATCACTCCATCCCATTAACTAAACCAAACCAATATCACCACCTCCCACCCCCCAGTTCCCAACCTCACAGTTGTGGACTGTTTTTGGACGGAGAGGGATCACTGAAGGCTGTCAGTGAAATGTTGATGACACAGCAGCAGCGGCCCCCCCAATTTCTCTGCCAGTTGTCAGTTCCTGGCGGGTAGATCCCTCAGCCCCTCTCCAGTGAACATACATTGATTCCAGTAGAAAAGCTTTTATTAGGATCTTTACAGTTCAGGTCTGAACTCCATCACGGAGCTTGGTAGAAGTGACAAGGCAAAGCAGATAGGCATTGTTATACTTAATTTTCCCGCTCTAAAACAACTGTCAGTATTTTGGCGTACAACTCTACACAGGTCCTGTGAGAAGCCTTTATAGTTATGGCTAAACAGTGAGTACACAATAACAGGTTCCCAGCGTTTGAGCAAAGTAGCAGGCGTCTGGAATCTCCAAGGTCCTTTCTAGCTCAGAGATGCATAGTTCTGTGAGATAACATGAGAGGCCCCTCCTGGCTAGAGGGCCTGGAGAAATAACTGTTATAATATGGAAAGAACATGGCTAAGGAAAGAATACCTCAGGTTATAGCATAAAACATATTAAACATTCAATATACTGTGGCATCAGTGACATAACAACCAAACAATCATGGCATGGATGTACACAGGCATGACACCCATGCTGTATCACATTTTGGAGATGAGGTGAAATAACATTATGGCCCTGTCAAGTCAAGGAGATAGATTGAGGGCCCAACCCAAAGGGTTATGGTAATATGGTCTGCATGGCCTACTCTGGTCAAAAGCGCATACACTTCCGAAGAACAACAGGTGCTCAAAGGCAAAGGCTCAAAGGTAGATCTGTAAACAAAATGAGGTTTGGCTATTTTTATTTCAGACAAGCTGTTCTTAAAACACACACACAAATGCATTGCAGAGAAATAAAAACTGGACATTCAGAAAATGAATGGGAGGACCAACAATAAAATTGAAAAACAATTATGTTATTCATTGTTGCCACAAGGAATTACAGAGACAAAAAGCTCAGCATTTTTAAAAAACGAGATTGGCCCTTTATGGGGATAATGAGATAAGTTACAAAAGTGTACAACTTCTTTAACTTTATTATTTTGGAAGCCTTACAAAAGCTATTGCTTGAAGGCACAAGCCAGCTACTAGCTAAGTAGGTTACAAAGTCAATGCTGTGTGTGCAGGTTACTTGTGTAATAATTCAACCTCCTTTGAAATACGTAGTTCTGGCCACTTAAAAATTAAGAACAACTATCTGAATTGACACATCACATCCTGGGGTGGATCCAGTGCAGTCATTCCACAGGTGGGAGGACTTTCAATTGGTGTAGTGGTTAAGAGTGTTGGGACTCTAATATGGAAAACTGGGTTTGATTCCCCTCTACTCCACTTGAAGCCAGCTGGGTGACCTTGGGTCAGTCACAGCTCTCTCGGAGCTCTCTCAGCCCCACCCACCTCACAGGGTGATCGTTGTGGGGATAAGAACATTATACTTCGTAAACCAGTCTGAATGGGTGTTAAGTTGTCCTGCAGGAAGGTATATAAATCAAATATTATTACGATTACGATTACGATTACGATTACGATTACGATTACGATTACGATTACGATTACGATTACGATTACGATTACGATTACGATTACGATTACGATTACGATTACGATTACGATTACTTTCTTGAGTCATCTCTCCCCTGGAAGCTTAAAATGCCCCCTGAAAACCTGTCCCTGAGGAAGAGGGGATCCTGTGGAAATGCTTCACTCAAGCCACCCTTACCCCTACCTCTGCCCCTCCTCCTTGCAGAAATGGAACAGTCAATCAAACAAATGTTCCAGAACATCTTTGGTGCATAGAGTTTCAGAACTAGTTAGCATATAGAACAGGACTTCTGATGATGTTAAATGGAAGACAGATATACACCAGAGAAGCTGTGCTTCTGTCTTGCATAGTTTTCTGTGCGTGTCGGGATGTAGTGAGGAATTCTTGATCAGTGCACAGCCACCTAGACTATATGGACTCCCTAAAATACATAAGGATTCAGTCCCACTCTGACCCATTGTGAGTGCCATTGGTTCACCAACATATGAATTAGCTAGACATCTGGCCGATCTCCTGCAGGACCACATCGGGAAAACCTCATCTTACATCAAAGATTCAGCAGATTTCATCAACAAAATCAGTTCTCTGAAACTCAATCCACAAGACATACTTGTCAGTTTGGATGTTGTATCCCTGTTTACCAAGGTTCCAGTAAAAGACACTATTGCACTTATTAATCAGATTTTCCCAGAGGATGTAACAGCCTTATTCCATCATTGTCTGACAACCAGTTACTTCCAATGGGATAACGAATTCTATTAACAGATGGATGGGGTGGCCATGGGGAGCCCACTCAGCTCAGTCATAGCAAACTTCTACATGGAACATTTTGAAAAAACAGCTCTAGAATCAGCACCCCACAAACCTAGTGTATGGTTCCGGTTTGTGGATGATACATTTATCATTTGGAGCCATGGGGAGGAAGAATTGATGGGGTTTTTGAATCATCTCAACAACATCCACCAGAACATACAATTCAAAATGGAGAAAGAAATCGAGGGAAAACTCCCATTCCTGGATACCTTGGTCATCTGCAAAGCAAACTTTCAGTTAGGTCACAAGGTCTACAGGAAACCAACTCACACTGATCGGTACTTACACAAAAACTCCAATCACCACCCCCGACAGAAAAGAGGCATAATGAAAACATTAGTGGATCGTGCAAGACAGATATGTGAGCCGCCCTTTCTCAATGAGGAAATTAATCATCTAAACCACGCACTTCAGGCAAATGGCTACTCCAGAAATGAAATCTGAAGAGCAATCAAACCCAGGATGAATCAAACAACCAAGGAAAAACAGTCTCCTACAGGAAAAGTGTTTTTGCCATATATCAAAGGAATTACTGATCAGATGGGAAGCTTATGAAAAAGCATAACCTTCAAGCAGTATTCAGACCCACCTGAAAAATACAACAGATGCTACAATCAGCAAAAGACAGTAGAGACCCCCTCACCTCTGCAGGAGTATACCGTATACCCTGCAGCTGTGGACAAGTTTACATTGGGACCACAAAGCGTAGCATTCAGACAAGAATAAAAGAACATGAAAGACACTGCAGACTTGGACAACCTGAAAAATCAGCAGTGGCTGAACATAGCCTAACTCAAACAGGGCACAGTATCTTATTCCAGGACACCAAAATACTGGACAACACTTCCAACTACTTTGTCAGACTGCACAGGGAAGCCATTGAAATTCACAAGCATAAGCACAATTTCAACAGGAAAGAAGAAACCTTAAGAATGAACAGAGCATGGTTTCCAGTTCTGAAAAACACCAGGCTAACAAAACACTCTACACCCGACAATAGCCCTGCAGAGAAGATTAGCACATCAAGTACCAATCCATATGCAAAAGAACCTCCTCAGGATACAGTGAAGCCTCCCGCCATTAGTATTCCACACCCTGGGAAACTCTTACAGGATGACTCAGCTCAACCCCACCCCTCCTGAGTAGATATAAATGACCTGCCAACATCTTTTCCACACTGTGACACTGAGAGATCTCTGTATTTTGGTGCTACACCTCTGAAGACGCTAGCCACAGCTGCTGGCGAAACGTCAGGAACTACAATGCCAAGACCATGGCAATACAGCCCGGAAAACCCACAACAACCATCAGAAAGTGCATTCTTTATCTGCTCGTTGTCACAAATGACATTGGTGCATTCCCGCCCAACTTTCCTTTTTTTTTTTTTTGAGTGCATGAGGGTTTGCACTATATCATTGTCCTTTCTTTCAGCTTTTGTAGAAACTGGGCATGCATAGTGTTCCATTCTCTACTGTTGATTTGCCACTCAAAGTTTTAAATGCAAAAATGTTTAATAACTATGTGTACAGTAGAGTAGCGTGATTGCACTATTCCATATCCTACTATATATAAGGCAAACCATGTTCCCTAGCACTCACTCCTTATTCCCGCATAGGCGCAGTTTGCAAGGATAAGAAGCAAGTGAGATGCAAAATGTTTTCTCTCCCTGCTGCCTCCTTGGGGCCTCCAGAGGCCTGGAAGAGCCCAGTGTGGGCTGCAGGAAGGCTCAGCATGGCAGCGAGGCCCTCCCAAGTTCCCACAGCAGTGGGGGTGGGGCTCTCTGTCACCTCCTCAGGGCCTTGGGAGGGCTGCGCAAAAGCCAAATGATGGTTGAGGGGTTGAAGGAGGTGGTAGCCCCTGCCCTCTTCCCTGATCCCCCCTGACTGATGCTGTGGGGAGGGGAGTGGGGGAAGCACTGCTAGGGCCCATTGTATTTTCCCAAGCAACAGATCTTATTGCTAATTTGAAATAAAATCATAAATGGCATTCCATTCCCAATGTTTTTTCTAGACTGATAGTCATTGCTGAGTAGAGATGGGCACGAACCGAAATATGAACCAAAGTTCGTGATGAACCAGGCCGGTTCATGGTTCACAAACTGGCGGTTCATCAGAGCCCATTTCTGATGAACCGGCATGAACTTCAGGCTGGTTTGTTTGTTTGGGTTTTTTGGTTCATCACTGCAGACAACCTGTTGCCGATCAATCAGCTTCCTAGGCAACAGGGGATGGACTTCATGCAGACTGTCTGCTGATCTGGAAGTGGCCTTCGTTCAGCCCAGAAGTGACCTTCTGCTGACCCGGAAGTGATGATTTGCTTACCTGGATGTGACGTTTTCACGAACTAAATGAACTGGTTCATGAACTGAGGCAGGTTCGTGAAAGTTCATGGTTCGTGGTTCGTGAAATGTGACGAACCATGAACCACACGGTTCATTTTTTTTTTCAAGCTCAGTCCATGTGTATATATATACACATCATAATATCGCAAGGACCATTAAAAAAATTAAAAAGGGGGTATTATACGATCACACATGCAAGGCAGATGCATGTGTGGGAGGAGTAATGGTGAGAGGAGGGGTTGGAGATTTGTAGGAGGGCACAAAAGCACAAAATAGCCTCCACATGCATTGATACGGTAGATAATTGTGCAAAAAAAAAACCCAGCATCAAAAATGAAAACGGACTAAAACAGATTCCACAAAAAATGCTTAAAAACCAGGATCATCAAGACTTGCTCGCGCATGGGAAACAATGACCTGTGTGACTAAGATAACCTGCCAAAGTTCCATTGGCAGGCTGTCTCATTAAGGATGTTTGGAAGAGACCATGGTTTGTTGTTTTTGTTTTTTCCTTTTAGAAAGTGAGGAAGTCTTTCATTGCAACCCTCCCCCCATCATTGCACTTTTATTATTCCCTATGGGGGAATTCCAGGGAGTCTGAAGCCATCAATTTTCAACCAAATGTCACCAAAATTGCACTGGAATGTCTTTGGCCTGTCCTTCAAAGAAATGCCAAGTTTCAAACAAATTGGGAAAAGTGTTTGAATTCAATGGATCCTAAGCAAGCTACCTCCTCAGCTATCACTGTACTCCCATTATTCCCTACGTGAGGGACTGGAATAATTGTTTTTCAATCAAATGCCACCAAATTTGCAGCAGAGTGTCTTCTGCTTGTCATTCAAAGAGCTCCCAATATTAAGCAAATTGATCAAAGAGTTTGAAGGCTATGGGTCCCTGAGCAAGCGAAAACTTTTCTACTTCCACAAGAAAAAAGTCTCTCTCCAACCCACAAGGAGGGGGGGAAGGGGAAGGAGTGGGGAATGGGAAGGGCCGCTCTCTGCAGTTTGGGAATGGGTAGGAGTGTTCTTTTCACGCCCTTGAGATGATCTGATCAGAAGAGAGAAATTCTCCAGGAAATCAGTCGAGATTCACGGTGAAACGCAAGCTCCTGCTGCGTTGCTGCGAAATGTTGGAACAGAAAAAAAAAGTGGGATGGGGGAGAGGTTTCACGACTACCAATCGCTTCCATTGTGGAAAGTCACAACTAAGACAAAAATAGTTATTTCCACGATTTTTATAGCTCCTGGTTTTTATTACACATACCCCTAATCAAGGGTCATTTCGTAGAAAAAGAGCTGGAGGGACTCATTAGCATAACTCATCAGCATATCTCATTAGCATATGCCACACCCCTTGCCATCACCGGAAATGTGTCATTAGCACAACTAATTTGCATATGCCACACCCCTGGCATCACCTATCCTGGCTGTTTTGGACCCAATCTTGGCCATTCAGGGCCGAAATTGGGCCCAAAATGGAAAAAGGGGCTGAAAATGGCTGAAAAGTGGCCCAAAATGGTCAGGATTGGGCTGCTGCTGAACAGGAGAGTGATCCGCCACCCATCAGAAGCCCAATCCGGGCCATTTCAGCCCCAATCCAGAACGAAAGTGGTCCCAAATCGGCAGGGCCACCTGACACGTGACCTCTTTGGGGAACTCCCGGAACTGCATTCCTGTGCATTCCCCCTCAAAATGAGCCCTGCCCCTAATAAATATTTCTCTCCTTTTTATCCTCATAATATTCTGGTTAAATACATTAGGCTGAGAAAGCATGACTGGTCCCTGATCATCCAGCAACTTTCATGTGTGAGTCTGAGCCTGAGTCTTCCAGAACCTATTTCGACGCCCTTACCCCTGTACTGTACTCTCCTTTTACCTTCTACATTTTTGCTTACTACATTTACAGTGCAATCCTAAACAGAGTTACTCCAGTCTAAGCCCATTGTCGTCTATGGGCTTTGACGGATGCAACTCTGCTTAGGATTGCATTGTTAGATTTCAAGCTTGTAATATCATGTTTGGATGTTTTATTTGTCTAACAAGTGGCTGTTTTATTTGTAGTTTCATGAATGAGTTCATAAGATCTTTTCATTTACTACTTTTATCACTTTTTGTCCAATTTAAGGTATTGATCTTGAGACTGTAGCTTCATTTTTTAAAAATTCTTTTAATGATGGTCTGCAGTTTGATTGCTTCCTTTGTTCTATAATGGTTTTAGAGATTGTTCAGATCAATGGAAAGGCAGGCTGTCAACATGCTAAAATAAATCTTAATTGACGTGGAGTTGTGGTTTCTGGTGGAAATGGGGTGTGGGCTGGACATGATCTTCAGGCTGCAGGTTAGCTGTCACTGCAATTGAGAATGAAATGAGAAAAAATAGTTTTCCACAGAGTCTCTCTAGATGAGACCTCTTACGTGAGGATGCTCAAGTGAAGGGAGACACAATGTTAGCTGGGAAATGTAGGAGTCTAAAAGATGGAGCTGAAAGCTTAATCAGTTTTACCTCTTTACGAAGAGCTGGAGATCACTCCTTGGAGGGTTTGTTTATTTCTTCTTTGCCTCCCGGACTGCGAGGTAAAATTAACACAGCCGTTCGGGAAGAGAAGGGGGAATTAACAAGCTCTCCGAGGAGCAATCAGCTTTTTGTAGAGAGTCTACAAAGAAACCGTACCAGCTCTAAAGAGATGACAATGACAGCACCTTCCAATCTGTCTTTTTACACTACAGTTCCCGGCTAACGTTGTGTCTCCCTTCACTTGAGCGTTCGCGTGTAATGCATCTCGTTTAGAGGGACTCTACTACAATTGAAAATGAAATGGGAAAGAATAGTTTTCCATAGTGATGGAGTACAAGGTAATTTTGACATTAACCCAGAACACACAAATTTATAAATCTTGTCAAAGCCTGGAAGAAATTCTGATGGTTTCGAACATCTTGCATTTTAACACGCAATGTTTCATAGCTTTGAAAACCCAACCTTACAGCTGATCCAGACCAGTCTACTTGGTTACATTAGAAGACTGGATTTTTTCAACTCCATTTCTATTGAAAAAATTCCACCCACTTCAGTGCTCCTACAAATTAAGCTTACCTATATTGTCGAAGGCTTTCACGGCCGGAGAACGATGGTTGTTGTGGGTTTTCCGGGCTGTATTGCCGTGGTCTTGGCATTGTAGTTCCTGACGTTTCACCAGCAGCTGTGGCTGGCATCTTCAGAGGTGTAGCACCGTGCTATACCTCTGAAGATGCCAGCCACAGCTGCTGGCGAAACGTCAGGAACTATAATGCCAAGACCACGGCAATACAGCCTGGAAAACCCACAACAACCTTACCTATATTGTGCACAAATAAAATCCCTTCTGTATCTTTGTGATGGTGTGCATCTTTGCAGTTGTTTGTAGCATTCTCAGTAATCTATCTGTGGTGAGCAGATGGACCTCCACATGGTTTTGGTCCCTTTTTTGGAAAGGCAAAAGAGACCACCTCCATCTACATTCTCTACCAGAGAAAATGACAAATGATTAGTTAATGGCCTGGAGGAAATATGTGATGTTTCATCACTTACACTCTGGTGTCTTCGTTAATATATTCTTCAGCTTAACCACACGTCATCGGCCAGCTGCAAGTACACTGTGGTTTTAAGAGGCATTCATGCATCACTAGCCCTTAGTCAAGATGGGAAGAGAAAAATGATTATGTCTGCCCTACCCCTTCTCGTGCCTTATTATGATGGCTTGAATGCTTATTTGAATGCACACTTTCCTAGGGCTATGCTGGTAGGGGGAAAAAATGTTAACCCGATATTTGAAAAAGATCCATTCATACTTGTATGTGCTCCTTCCTGGTTAGCTCTTGCTGTGGAATGGCAACAACATGGGGAGGTGAAGAGAACATGACTCCACAGCCTCTCTATTCCTCTGTATACTTGTGTCTGAGCGATAGTGTTGGTTCCTTTCAGCATTAACAGTTTTGAGAACAGAACTAGCAAGATGGGATTTATGCCTATGGTGATCTCTCCTATTCCACGTCATAAGTTTTACATAGCAGAAGTTCAGATAATGGTGTTTGAGTGAATTCAGCTGCGGTTTGTGAATCGGAATGGCTCCATTTGCATAGTTTATGGCTTATTTGGTAGTGGATGATGAGTTTCCTTAGATTTTTTAATTCTCCACCCTCAACAATTTAAGTGATGTTTCGTTGCTCAGAACTGTATTGCAGCTTCCCTGCATTTCTTTGTACTTCATCTGATATCCAAGCAACCCCTTGCTTTGCAGCTGTTTCAAATGCCAACTTCACTAGACTGATAATCTGCCTGAAGTAGCTACAACCTTGGAGGAAATGTCAACCTTAATAAAGGATAAATGCTTACTCTGTGTGGGTATCACACAAACATGCCTGCAGTGTAAAGCATATTCAGATTGTTACTGATTAGCTCGAAACACAGCTAATAAATGGTTTCTGGAAAAGATTTAGCTCTCATTCATAGGGAACAATGTCATGATTGGTTATCTCTCAGCAGTTTAGAAGGCAGATAGGTGTGAGTCCCTGAAAATTAATGCCTCTAAGTGGAAGAGAAGTTTAAGTATATAATATATCCAAAAGGAAGGCGAGCATGATATGATTTCCGCTAGAAGAACCAAGGAATGAAACAACAGGCCCACTAGCAATGGTTTTAAATAAATACTGGGGAAAGAAGAGTATTTCTTGTGACTAGCAAGGAAGGAATTCTGTGCCTATATTCAGGAAAGGATTTAAATGTAACCCAGGTAACTGTTGCCCTGTTACTTTAATTACAGAAGCAGAAAATCACCCTATATAACAAGCTCTAAATATCAAATAAAAATGAAAATATGGAGAGAACATATTGACTATTATGTATAAAATGTTCATGGTGTCCTAGTGGATTAATCTTTTCGAAGAAAAGAATTGTGTTTCTAGCCCAAAGGAAATCTGGTAGACTAACAGAGCAATCTTAAGAACGCTGTCCTGGTCATGAGGTCCACTGATTAGACATGCTCAGGATTACTTTCTTATGGTCCCATCCTAAGCAGAATTGTACCCTATGGAGACCATTGACTTAAGTGAACTTTAATGCATAGAAGTCAGGATAGCACTGACCTCAACCACCTCCCCCATCTGCAGGTCTCTGATAGGCTGTGGAAAACAGTGTGTTTATGAGCGAGCTAGGCACCTGGGTCACAGTCTGAGATCTTCACAAAAGAAAAAGATCTTTATTCAACTAAGAGCTAAACTACAAGAGACGAATTACACAAGGACACACACACGTGAAGGGAGTCACAATGTTAGCCGGGAAGCCGAGTTTTAAAAGACAGATCGGAAGGCTCTGTCAATATCCCCTCTCTACAGAGCTAGCAAAGGTCGCTGCTAGGGATGTGCGTTTCGGCATTCAGAATGCCGAAAGAATGCCGAAACAAAAGTGTTTCGGCTTCTTTCAGGGAATGCCGAAACGTTTCGGGGAATCCCGAAACGTTTCGGGTAGCCGAAAGAAAAAAGCCGAAACGTTTCGGGATTCTTTCGTCTTTCATTCGGCTTTTCAATGGGAAAATGCCTCCGTCTTCCCGGACGTCTGGGGGAGGCATCTTCCCACCGAATAAGCCCAAAATTGGTGGGGACCTTCCTCTAACCCTTCTCTAACAACCACCCAAGTTTCAGACAGATTGGACTTTGGGGGGCCATGTTATGGCCCCCCAAAGCAGGTCCCCCCATCCTCCCATAAAGGAGCATCTTCTTCATTATTTCCTATGGGGAAAAAATGAAGAAGCAGGCTTCCTTTGCCAGGGGTGGCATTTTGCATGCAAAATGCCCCCTTACCCTCAGGGGCCCTTCTCCCACCCCTCCTCCCACCCCCCACCAAGGCTCAGCCTGCTCCCACTTGGGGGGGCCATTTCATGGCCTCCCCAAGTAGGTGCTCTAATCTCTACCACTGACAGCTGGGGGAGGCTTGTGTTGCCAGGGGTGGCATTTTGCATGCAAAATGCCCCCCAACCCCCTGGGGCCCTTCTCCCACCCCTCCTCCCACCCCCCACCAAGGCTCAGCCTGCTCCCACTTGGGGGGGCCATTTCATGGCCTCCCCAAGTAGGTCCTCTCAGCCCCTAAATTCCACCCCTTACAGCTCCACACAAACCCAATTCCCCCCAGCTGCCACACACAGACCCAAATCCCCACATTAGCCCCTCACAGACCCAAATCCACCCCCACCTGCCCCACACCCATAACCCCAGGAACAGGCTGGCAAAGGCCAGCCCTCTCCCTTTGTTCCCTATGCTGGGAACTTCTAAACTCTCTTTCCCTGGGCAATTCTGCACAGCCCAGGGGTGCCACAATGGTGGGCACACTTCTGAGTGCCAGCTGGTCCCTGTGAAAGAGCACCTGAACCACAGACACCCTCCCTCAAATTCCCCCACCACCTACAGAGATGGCTGGCCAGCCAGCCCCATTGTTCCCTATGATGGGAACCAACTGCACAACAAAGAATAAAACAAGAACAACACAAAATAAAGTTTTTTAAAAATTATTTTCTCCCTTCCAAAGTACAAGTAGGCAAAGCATTATGACACATAACACCAGCAGTCCCCCACACAGAAAAATAACACAACTCAACATCAGAGAATCACAAAGCATGATTCCTGTCAAAAACACTTTATTTCTTGAACAGCTTTAGGCTACACAGCAGGGGGGGAACACCAAAGGGCATGGCAGCAGTATCTTACACAAAAATAACACAACTCACTTAACATCAGAGAATCACAAAAGCACAATTCCTGTCAAAAACACTTTATTTCTTGAACAGCTTTAGGCTACACAGCAGGGGGGGAACACCAAAGGGCATGGAAGCAGTATCTTACACAAAAATAACACAACTCACTTAACATCAGAGAATCACAAAAACACAATTCCTGGCAAAAACACTTTATTTCTTGAACAGCTTTAGGCTACACAGCAGGGGGGGAACACCAAAGGGCATGGAAGCAGTATCTTACACAAAAATAACACAACTCACTTAACATCAGAGAATCACAAAAACACAATTCCTGGCAAAAACACTTTATTTCTTGAACAGCTTTAGGTTACACAGTAGGAGGGCACAAAAGGGCATGATAGCAATGTACTACAAAAAATAATACAACCCACTTCACCGTTTTTGACAGCAATTGTGTTTGTGTGATTCTCTGATGTGAAGTGAGTTGTGTTATTTTTGTGTAGTACACTGCTTTCCTGCTCTGTGGTGCCTTCCTACTGTGTAACCTAAAGCAGTTACAGAAATAAAGTGCTTTTGACAGCAATTTTTTGGGGTGATTCTTTAATGTGAAGTGAGTTGTGTTATTTTTGTGTAAGATACTGCTTCCATGCCCTTTGGTGTCCCCCCCCTGCTGTGTAGCCTAAAGCTGTTCAAGAAATAAAGTGTTTTTGACAGGAATTGTGCTTTTGTGATTCTCTGATGTTAAGTGAGTTGTGTTATTTTTGTGTAAGATACTGCTGCCAAGCCCTTTGGTGTTCCCCCCTGCTGTGTAACCTAAAGCTGTTCAAGAAATAAAGTGTTTTTGACAGGAATCGTGCTTTGTGATTCTCTGATGTTAAGTGAGTTGTGTTATTTTTCTGTGTGGGGGACTGCTGGTGTAATGTGTCATAATGCTTTGCCTACTTGTACTTTGGAAGGGAGAAAATAATTTTTTAAAAACTTTATTTTGTGTTGTTCTTGTTTTATTCTTTGTTGTGCAGTTGGTTCCCATCATAGGGAACAATGGGGCTGGCTGGCCAGCTATCTCTGTAGGTGGTGGGGGAATTTGAGGGAGGGTGTCTGTGGTTCAGGTGTTCTTTCACAGGGACCAGCTGGCACTCAGAAGTGTGCCCACCATTGTGGCACCCCTGGGCTGTGCAGAATTGCCCAGGGAAAGAGAGTTTAGAAGTTCCCAGCATAGGGAACAAAGGGAGAGGGCTGGCCTTTGCCAGCCTGTTCCTGGGGTTATGGGTGTGGGGCAGGTGGGGGTGGATTTGGGTCTGTGAGGGGCTAATGTGGGGATTTGGGTCTGTGTGCGGCAGCTGGGGGGGAATTGGGTTTGTGTGGGGCTGTAAGGGGTGGACTTTAGGGGCTGAGAGGACCTACTTGGGGAGGCCATGAAATGGCCCCCCCAAGTGGGAGCAGTCTGAGCCTTGGTGTGGGGTGGGAGGAAGGGTGGGAGAAGGGCCCCAGAGGGCTGGGGGGCATTTTGCATGCAAAATGCCACCCCTGGCAACACAAGCCTCCCCCAGCTGTCAGTGGTAGAGATTAGAGCACCTACTTGGGGAGGCCATGAAATGGCCCCCCCAAGTGGGAGCAGGCTGAGCCTTGGTGGGGGGTGGGAGGAGGGGTGGGAGAAGGGCCCCAGAGGGTTGGGGGGCATTTTGCATGCAAAATGCCACCCCTGGCAACACAAGCCTCCCCCAGCTGTCAGTGGTAGAGATTAGAGCACCTACTTGGGGAGGCCATGAAATGGCCCCCCCAAGTGGGAGCAGGCTGAGCCTTGGTGGGGGGTGGGAGGAGGGGTGGGAGAAGGGCCCCTGAGGGTAAGGGGGCATTTTGCATGCAAAATGCCACCCCTGGCAAAGGAAGCCTGCTTCTTCATTTTTTCCCCATAGGAAATAATGAAGAAGATGCTCCTTTATGGGAGGATGGGGGGACCTGCTTTGGGGGGCCATAACATGGCCCCCCAAAGTCCAATCTGTCTGAAACTTGGGTGGTTGTTAGAGAAGGGTTAGAGGAAGGTCCCCACCAATTTTGGGCTTATTCGGTGGGAAAATGCCTCCTCCAGGCGTCCTGGAAGACGGAGGCATTTTCCCATAGAAAAAAGCCGAAAGAATGCCGAAATAATGCCGAAAGAATCCCGAATCCCGAATCCCGAAAGAGATTCTTGTTTCGGCTTTCAGCTTTAACGATAGAGAATTTTCTTTCGGCTTTCTACTTTCGGCTATAGCCGAAAATTTTTGGCTTGCACACCCCTAGTCGCTGCTCATGGAGTTTGTGTCAGGTTCAGGTTCTATGTATAACCAAAGAGACTCCATTTTAATTCTTTTAGTATTCTGAGTGCTTCTTTCACAGGTGCCAAGACGCTCCCTCACAGTTATCTCACAGAAGGAGAATGTTTTGACTTCAGCTTTTCCAGCCTTGGGAAACTTTCACTTTCTCAGCTTCAAGCGGCTTGTTTTGAGAACTATGGGGGGAGGCTGGGCCTGCTGGGGGTTTGATACTCTGTACCTTGTTCTTTGCCTATCATTCATAACAATACACGTGTACCAGCCCAGATATTGCATCTGGGCCAGTGGACTATAATGGTTGCCTTTTTCAGTAAATCTTTTGAAAACAATGGACTCTTGTCTGATTGCAGAAGGTAGTCTGGATTACAACTATTATTTAGCCACAGATCTGACAGTTTGTTTATTTCCTCTTTGCCTCCCCGAAGACTCTGTCATTTTCACCTCCCCTTCTGTGGGGTGAAGAGGAAATAAACAAACACTCTGAGGAGCAATTTTTGCTGACTCTGTAGAGAGGGGAAATTGATAGAGCCTTCCGATCTGTCTTTTAAAACTCGGCTTCCCGGCTAACATTGCGACTTCACGTGAGCATGGTAGTATAGTTCATCTCTTGTAGTTTAGCTCTAACATAAATCTCTATTGACTGGGAGCACAAATACACAGGAAAATGGTATCATTTAGAACAAGCGTTGCAATAGAACAAGCATTGCAGAAAAACTAAGAAAAGAATCAAAAGAGATTCTCACAAGTTTACGGATCGCTGGTTTACCTTGACACTTCTTGTAGAGAAATGGGCACTAGAAAACTGGAACTCTGAAACAGAAGAGGGGCAATGTGCACTTTACTTAATCAGTCCCCTTGTTCTTAGCTTTTGTGCCTTGCACAAAAGTGTACCTAACCTTTTTGCCTCCTGGCAGGGAAGGGTGACCTATCCTGGAAGGGGGCTGAGTCTCCCACCATTCTGTCATTACCAAATCCCAACAAGATGCACATCCTTGCTTGTTAAGGGCCTAACTCTGGATATCAAACAGCGATGTAGCTTGCTTCTTCCTGACAGATGAGCAAATGGTTATCATTCGCCTTTCCTTTTGCCCCCACTCATGAGGTTACCTCTCCTCTCGGCATGTTACAAGAGGGTTTTATAGCTCAGATCCTATATGAGTAGTCCCCCCCCCCCTTTGAGAGAAGCTAGAGACCTTTTGAGGAGTTAATCAGGTATCCTGCATTCCCTGATCACAACAGGTCCCACAAGATATTTGGATTTCAGCAAATGTCCACACCATTTAAGCAGTTTTTAATCATTCAAACAGAAGGTGTTGAGCTTACTAAAACCAAATCATCTTCATTACTAGTGGATTGGAATATAAAAACATTTTTTTTAATGATAATGAAGCTCAAGACAATGCATCCACCTGGATTGAATCGAGACATAAGCTTCCTGTCTTATTACCAATGCTAATTTCTCCACACTCACTACCCCTCTGCATACCCCCACCTTATTCAATCACTCCTGCCTTTGTCATTCACCAGTTATTATCATTTGGCTTCTGTAATCACTCCATTCTCCAAGATAGTGTCAGGTCTGTTGGCCACAGTCCCTCCATACTGTCCCACAATCTAGCTACTATGTTGCAATAGCCTCGTGCGCCTGTTCCCCTGTTGCTTTCCAGATTCAGGTATGGTGGAGACCTTTTCTCAGATGGCTTGCCGCAGCGGCCTTGGTACAGCTCCACCCTGATACTCCCATCCTGCTACTGATTACGTTCCTGCTTGATGGGCTAGGCGGGTGGGGGACATGTAGAGGGGTAGTTATAATGTATCATGTATTCAGTGCGTCATTCTTAACAAGGAACCTGTGTACAGCCAGACACCTTTAATTGCTTCTGTGTATCCTATGGGCATATGTATGGTGAAGCCAAGATATCTCAATAAAACCCATTTACTCAAGAGCCTGGATTTCTTGCTGCAAAGGTTGGGAGTCAGCTTCAACGTATCCTGTCTTCCATAGACTGATAGATAGAAGGATAGATGGACTCATATTCTAGCTTTATCTGAAGAAGTGAGCTGTGGCTCACGAAAGCTCATACCCTACCACCAATTTTGTTATTCTTATAAGTGCTACTGGACTCTTTTTTTTTACTGTGTCAGAGAGTGGTCAGCTTTGTGCCTTGGCTTGCCCAGTCAAATGGGAGTAATACAGCACCGGCAAAGCTGCTGCCTCCTTCTTACCTTACTGTGAACTAAAGAGGGTAGTTTTAGATGGATAGCTGTGTTGGTCTGTAGTAAAAAAGCAAAATTTGGGTCCAGTAGAACCTTAAAGACTAACTAGAATTTCAGAGTATGAGCTTCTGAGTCAGATTTCCCTTTGTCAGATATGATGAGAGGCAAAAGGAAGGAGTCCTTATAATGCAGGCAGAGGGTGGAAGGGGTACTGCAAATTAGAGTGTCAGGAAGCTAGCTGTAATATATGTTATAGTTAGAGGTTACAAAAGGCAGAACAAAGGACTCATGAGGACATGAAGAGGATCCAGGCAGTAGGGAATTGTAGGGTTGTGCATGAAAAAAAGGGGGGAGTCTGAGAAATCCAGATCTGAGTTTCAAGGATCTCAAAAAAAATCTGAGATTTCTGAAATCTGGGAAAGATTCTCTGGTTTAGTTAACACAGATCAGAGAATCCTGGATTTATTTGGCCATTATTCCCTATGGGGAAAATGTCTGGGAGATATCTTGGGTGCTAGGGGAGTCATTTTTCAAGAAAACTCCAAAAATTAAAACCAAAGTTTTAGGAAGCTTGAACCCCAGTGCCCAACTATGTGGGCCCCTGAACAAGGTGCTCCTAGCCAGTCTCCATTTTTTTCCTATTGGGGAAACGTTTCCCAACAGGCTCTCAGGCAGAAACACACTGCCAGTGGTCAAAAGCACACTCCCAAATGCAAGAGGAAGCCCAACAGAACCAAACTGAAGCAAGGGAAGTAATGGGATGCCCCCAGAATCGAAATGAGTCAAGGGGCATTCCAATCAAATCCCACCAGAGAATCATGTCAAAATAGAGAATTCCACCCAAACCAAACTGAAGCAAGGGACACTCTTTTAACTTGCTCCAACTGAACCAGTGTCACTCACAGAAGATGGCAGATAAGAACAGTTCCTGCACGGATTGGTAACTCACCCCCCCTTCCCTTCCTCACTCCATCTCCCTCCTGACTCTGCCTCCCTCTCCTCTCCCCCCTCCCTCTCCTCTCTTGGAAAAAAATGGGAGAATCCCAGGATGGAGCCAGCCAGAGGCTGAAGTCACATTTTCTGGATTTATTTGGATTTTACCTGAGGGTCTAGATCTGGGTTCCTGGACTGGATCTTGGATTATTTGATTTGATTTGGGAAAACTAGAATTAGCCAGATCAGCAAAAATCTAGCTTTCCCCCCAAATCCCAGATCTGGATTGCACACTCCTAGGAATTAGTTGCCATGCACCGAGGGAAAAAGTAACTGGCCCGGAGAAAGCACCAGTTGGAGGAAGGAACATCCGCCTTGGCTGGCTGGCTGGCTGGCTGGCTGGCTGGCTGGCTGGCTGGCTGGCTGGCTGGCTGGCTTTCTTTCTTTCTTTCTTTCTTTCTTTCTTTCTTTCTTTCTTTCTTTCTTTCTTTCTTTCTTTCTTTCTTTCTTTCTTTCTTTCTTTCTTTCTTTCTTTCTTTCTTTCTTTCTTTCTTTCTTTCTCTCTCTCTTCTCAGCCTTTTTCACTGAAATTCAAGGGATATATTACATGCAATAAGCAACATAATCAGACAGGAGTTACAAAAATTTAAAACAAAGCAAACAGTATTAGTCCCAATATATTAGACAGTGCAGAAAAACCAAGACAGTGGTTAGAGTGTCAGACTAGGATCAGGAAGAACCAGGTTCGAATCCCCACTGCCATGAATCTTACCAGCCACACACTCCAAACCGAGCCTTCCTCATGGGGTTGATGTGGTGATAAAACGGAGGAAAGGAGAATTATGTAAACCACCTTGGGTCCCCTGCGGGGAGAAAGGTGGGGTATAAATACAGTAAGTAAATAAATAATAATTGAAGACAATGTGGTGGGACCAGGGTGATACATGCAAAGCATAGGAAGTTCTGAGTGCTGGGTTGGCTCACTTAACCCTTTAGACTCTGATTCCTCTGGGCAATCTGTGCATTAGTCATAGAATAAACATACCTGGCAGAAGATGGTCGGGAACTTCTCCTAAGGAAAACCCTGTAGAGAGAGAAACAAGGAGATTATAGGCATAATTCACTACTGACTATGTGACATTTACTTTTAATAAATGTTCATGGGAGATCAAGGAAATGAGACTATATAAAGCTGACATTTGTCTCATGTGATTGGTAGAAAGGATTATAAAGAGTAAGATTGTTTTAAGAAAAAAACAGAATGATAATGACAGTTGTCCTGAAAAGAAGAGGAAGCAAAAAAAGAGGAAGCAAGAGGTGTCTGATTTTGGCTTAACAAAAGAGTAAAATACATCCCAGAAGGCTATCCTGTAGTTCCTCCCTCCATCCCTGCTCCCTTATGCATCTACAGTGAAGTAGAGCCGGGGTTGCTTTTACATGTCATCTTTGACATCAAGAACTGTTTCAAGCAGAGACCAGAAGTTCAATATGTGGAAGCTGGATTCACCCCATTTATTGGTGGACGGGTTTTTATTGATACTTGTGGTCTGAGTAATTGTCAGCATATTTGGTGTTTGGACAGAATCTCTGCAGGTTAGTCTGGCAAAGATGTACAGTGCAATCTTAACAACACTTTCCTGGGAGTAAGCCCAATTGAATAGACTTGAGTAGGGTTCTGAGTAGACCTGCTTAAAATTGTTCTCTCTGTCTTTCTGCTCAGTTGATTTACTTTGCACCCATCCATCAAGGATGAAGAATTAAAGGGGATCTCAATTCCCTCCCTCCTGCCTTACTGCAGGAGTAATGGGCGCGATAGAAAGATCAGCATGTGTTCTGCAGAACTTTACGATAATATGTGTGTGACATCTTCCAATGCTAACAGATGCATTTTTAAGAAGTTGCACTTCTCACATGACCCTGCTCTCCAACCTGGCCTGCCAAATAAAGATGAACATGACCACCCTGATAGCCTCATCCTAAAAGGCTACATCTATCTTATGATCTCATGTTCTTTAAACAAACTGTGCCAGTAAGCTAAATCAAAGGGGAAACGAGAACGATACTCCTTGCCTGAAGGCACACTACTACACGGTATTAAATTAAGTAAAATATTAAAGAAGGCTCAATCTACAAGGCAGGAAATTGCTTGGTTTTTTTTAAAAGTTAGGAATTAGTCGGATTTTCTAAGATCCTTCAGGGAGAGATGGATACCTCTGTGAACCAGTGAGGAGATCCTCTCTTTGCTGGTATGTTCTTTCCTCTATCTTTCAAGTGATAAAGGGCAAGGGCTCAGGTGTACTTAAGAATCAGCTGCTAACATGGGATCCCTTCCTTCCAAACATGGATGATAGTCACTATTAATCAGCATCCTCATTTCCTTAGGAAGTAAGAGGAAGAAATGTTTTCCGGGTCCTACATATAGGAGCAAGCAAAGAAATCCATTTCCTGCCTTTTTCAACATCTTTGTTTGAATCTATCAGTGGAGAAACCCTTTACTGCCAGCTCCAAAAGAAGCATCAGTACAGAGAAGATTAGCCTATTATTCAATGGTGTACTTCACCTTCAACACAGGTCACGATCCTACAGCCTAGCTTTAACAAGGACTTAAACCCTCTCCTATTAAATCCAGGTTTGCCTTCCCACCCAGCTGCTAGGAAGTTTCTGTGGGGGTTTTCTGAAACACCCTCAGTGCCACGAATCCCACTGACCTTGTCTGCTATCCTCTGTGACGGATAGGAGTAATTCCAGTGCTGTCTCTCTTGGGAAATGGCCAATGAGAGCTGACAGAATGCTGGGCTAGTGACAGTTGGAAAAGCTGTTAAAATAGTTACTGGGAGAGGAGATTTTGGAAGCTGCTAAGGGAGGCAGCAGAAATATAGCTGGCAGTTGACACCTGTTCCAATATATTGAAATATTCCTTGTTTAACCACAGTATATCTAAAAATAATTCACTCTAGTGTTCTATGTTATAAATAAAGGTTATTTTTCTTCATGGTTTAACCCTGGTTGTCTTGAAGTTGTTGGCTGAGGGGAATTAAAACACGCACACAGAGAAACCTCAAACACTGGTTATGAACAATATTTAATCTAACTGGTGGCAGCATGTATAGGAAGTAAACACTGAGCTCCCTTTCCCCAATAGCCCTGGGCAGTAGCTAGGTGAGGGGACATAAATATATGGAATGGGCTGCCTGTCTGGTGGAGTCTCTGGAAGAGGAGAGAGAAGACCCAGTGTGGATTTGGGTCAGGACTCTCTTCCTGATAAATAGCGGTCAGACAGGTAGCAGGTTGTGACTGCCCTTAACTGCCTGTGAAGGCCTCCCAAATCTGAAGAGGGAGGTTTATGGGGAGGTAAAAATGTGAAAGGGAGGTGGGTCACACCCTCTTACCTGTTATCTTGCTGGAGAGTTAAATAATTTCCTCTCTTATCTGTTCCTGCCCATATGTAGCTTTCTGCTCACAAGTCATGAGTGTAGGTATGGCTAAGTGGTAGAGCATCTGTTTAGCATGCAGAAGGTCACAGGTTCAGCCTCCAGTAAGGATCAGGTCATAGATGTGAAAAGATCTCAGCCCGAGACCCTAAAGAGCTGCTGCCAATATGAGTAGACAATAGGCATGTGCATTTTTAAAATATTCATGCTGTTTTCAGATTTGTGGCTGTTGAGTGAAATGTTTATTGTGATTGGGCAGTTTGCCAGTGGAGCATTGCCAGGCAAGACATGAAATTCATTAGTTTTCTTCTCATGATTTTCATGGCTGTTCTTTTCAATGGGGGAGGGAGACCAATTGGAGGCTCCAGGCAGCTGTTTTTACATTCAATAGCACCAAAAACACACAGAATACAGAGCTCCTTCTGAACTATCAGCTCACCAAGTTTACAGCGCTCACAACAAGGGGGTTGATGTTAACAGTCCCCGGAGTAGGCAAGTGTTGGTGTTGCATGCTGATAGTTTCACTGACTCCATGGCTGTAAGCTGTAAGCAAATTGTTAGTGCCAGGCTGGCGCCCAAGTAGGAGAGCAGCACCGCCAGATTATGCTAGCCATTGGCATTTGGAAAAGAAATCCTGTTTTTTCCTTTTTTGTTGCTGAAGTCCCTTTGTGTGTGCATATGTGCTGTCAAGTCACAACTGACTTATGGCGACCCCAGCAAGGGGCTGTCAAGACAAGTGAGAAGCACAAGTGCCTTATTCTGCAGAGTCTTCCTGGGAGCTTGCCCATCCAAGTACTGACCCTGTTTAGCTTCTGAGAGGTGATGACATCAGGTTATACCATGCCTCCTTCCCTCCTGAGGTCCATTTGAGAGGGCAGGAAAGTTGCCATGTGCGGTTCTTACATTTGATGAGGTGCAATATCCAATTATGTTTGATACTCAACATTCTGTGTCAAATGGGGGGCATCTCTTCTCTCATTCTCACCATTTATCACTCATTTGCATACTCACCAGCATGTCTGGATCTGTCAGGAACAGACTGGCATGTATGTTCAATGCCCCATTGCCTATGATTGCCTGTGATACCTCCAAATTTGTTCTAATTATTTCTTTTGGCCAAATTTCCCCCTAATTTGCATAACATGATGTTTAGCTCTGTCATCAATCATGTGTACACCAACCAAGGCCAAAATAATAACAATAATAATAACAACTCAATACTTATATGCCACCCTTCTGAACAGATTAGTGCCACACTCAGAGCAGTGAACACAGCCAGTGTTATTATTTTCCTTACAATACTGCTGGGGAGCCAAGGTTGAGAGGAGTGGGTTACCCAAGGCCACCTGCAGAGTTCATGGCAGTAGTGGAAGTCAAACTAGCATAGTGCTGATCCACAGCCCAGCTACTTAACCGCTATGCTGCAGCAGTCAGAGATATGCAAAATTCACGCACACACCCTCAGTTCTGTGCAGCAGGCATAGAAATGTTTGCTTTCAGGCAGATTGATGGATTGTTCTTCACCTTTTTTTCTATCCGTTACCAATGAATCTGCAAGACTGGCAGGCTCAGTCGCCCTTTCTGTTTTTAAAAAAAGGCAAGAAAAAGTTGAAAGAAAAAAGATGAGTTGAACTAAGCTTGGAAACAGTCTCAGCGCTCATTCACTGCAACCAAATAAGTCGTCCATGTGGAAAACTAATCTAGATAGACCGCAATGTGAGCATATGGAAACATTCTCCAGCCCTCAATGCAGGGTTAATGTTGTCAATCAGAGCATGAACCCCAGCTCCTCTCGATGCTCCTCCTACTGACTTTTGCAGGACGTCTGCAATGATTGTTGGCAATCGGAAAAATCCCAAGCCCACTTAGTCCAATGCCTCGGCCATCGCTGTGGCTCTTTCCATTTTAAAAACCAGTAATTTATTTCTAAATTTGACCCTCGTTTGCATGACATGATCCATTGATGTTTTGTAGGGAGGAGAGAACTTCTCTTCCCACCCCCTGCCGACGCCTTATGGCGCACAGAGATGCCATTGGTACCACTTACCTCTGTGTGTGTAAAGGGTCCACCAGCCACAATGGTTGGCAGGCGGGTTGGCTGGTTGATTGCCTAAGGAAGACAATTCGGGGGCGGGGGGAATGGCCATAACTGAGAGTGTCCCTGTGCACTGCTATGATGAAGTAAGCAGGACTGGGAAGTACTCAAAATTGAAGATTATCACGGAATGTTCAGAGGAGTTGTTTCCATGACTACTAAGCAGCCCAGATGTTTTTTGTTGTTATATTTGCAGATCAGGATTTTGTAGACAATACTGACTTTGGTGTGCTGCTGGTCTGATGCAGAAGAAGCTGTTCAGGCTCACTCGTATTGAAGGGAAGACCTTGCTACTGAATTGAATTGGATTGAATTTATTTCGGTCCACAACCAGCTTTAAACTAGTAAAATAGGGCATTCCCTTATTTGGTAAGTATTATACAAGTTAAAACTTCAGTTAAAATAGTATAAATATAAGTATTATAAAATCTAATTAGCATACATCATATAATATCTTATAACAGTGGTCATAAATATAGCCCTGCATAAATACTTTAAAATTGGGAAGCAGAGATCTTAAGACCTTGCTACTTGCTGGCAATAGCTGCTGACTATTTACCACATACAGAACAGGGTGGTCGCTTCTCATTTACAGTGCAATCCTAAACAGAGTTGCTCCATTCTAAGCCTATTGAAATCAGTGGGCTTAGATTGTTGTAGCTCTGCTTAGTATTGCACTTTTAGAGTAACTGCATAGGATGGCACTGTTACCTTTCTAAGCATGTTGACTTTAATGGATTTAGAAGGGTGCAACTCTGTTTAGAATGAGCAAATCTAAGCAGTCTACTCAGTACCCTACTCATACCTATTACTATCAGGAAAGTATTTTTAGGATTGCACTGTTACTGTACTACTGATCCCAGAAAATCAGTGTGCATGTGCGTGTTTTGATAATCATGGATTCTTTCCTTCACATGCCTCGTATTTTTCAATAGTATCAAAGCCCGTAATGTTATATCCCATATTAAAAAGTCAACATCTCTGCTACTCTGCCTAAACAAATTTCATGAGAAATGACAGCTGAATTGAACGAATAGCCTGAATTGCTTTGCTGTCTTTTTTCCCCCTCCTTAAGAGGAAAAACTGAAACTTCCACAGATCTTGCCACAATAAAACTGCTGAAGCAAGGTCAGACATTTCAATATGGAGATAAAACGTTAATAAAACACTAGCCGTTGTCCTGTACTTGAAAATTTATGCACTACATCTCTCCAAGACATACTTTTCTTAGCTGAATTCTGTAAGCAATGTTGGACTGTATTCATTGGGTATGTTTTTTTTCAGAAGACAGCTCTTTACTTTTACATATAAATCTTTCATTTTAATGAAAGAAACATAGTATACAATTTATGTCCTATGAAGCTGCAAGAGAACAGAAGATTTGCCTTTAAAACAAACACAGGGTTGACAATTTATTTTGGAATTGCTCCTCCCGCCCTCAAACAACAACAACAACAACAACAACAACAACAACAACAGCAGCAGCAGCAACAACAACTACAACGACTTTTAGTTCCACCTTCAGTATATTCTTGCAATGTGTAGGATGAAGGGTTATTTTCAGGCCTGGCCTAAACCTTCAGTGTTTCACATAAGTGGGCTTGCTTTTGATTCATCTGGGCATTTTCTAGCTGGAAGCCTCCGCCAAAACTCCACCACTGTGGAAGATTTCCTAGCAAATGTGGAACAGCTGGGTGAACAGTTTGCAACTAAGGGATACCCAGAGCATGTTATAAAGAGTGGTAGGGAACGAGCCTTCCAACGAAATAGACAAGAATTTTTGAAAGCACGAAGGACAGAGAGGGAGATGAGAATCTGCTTTGCTCTTGATTACACACCGTTAGCAAAGTATATTAAACAGGCAGTATATAAATATTGGCCTTTAATTGAAGATCTTCCAGGCTGTAAAGACAAACCTCTGGTGGCCCACCGACGAACTAGGAGCTTTAGAGATCAACTTATACATACTGACTTGACACATAATAAACAACTTAGGACATTCCCTGAGGGGCATTATAGGTGTGGGAGTTGCAACACCTGTGACTTAGTGATGTCCGTGCAAAGCTTTAAAGCGATGGAGCTATATTGGAAGGATTTCTCGAATTGTAACACCAAGAATGTGGTATATCTCATTGTATGTGTTTGTAAAAAATTGTATGTAGGTTGTACCACTAGAATAATAAAAACACGCATACAGGAACATCGGTCCAGAATTCGGCGGGGAGTGGAGGATGCGCCGTTGGTATCCCACTTTTCGGCTATGAACCATCGAGAGAATGACTTTGTATATACAGTTTTACATGTGAGCAAATTTAAGGAGGATGCTTTTGTACAACGAGATCTATTGAGGAAAGAGGCGTGGTGGATCTACAAATTACGTACAGAGGAACCACAAGGACTAAATGTCAATTGTGATCTGACGTCTTACCTTTGAGGACTGTCTTGGGACTCTGTTCCTTTAAATATTTTGCAATTGAGTATGAGGACAATCGGAGAAGGACCTTTTAAGGACTAGATATGTTGAGTTATTTTGCGTACGCCGGTGAGCGAGCCATAACTATGTGAGATGTGGTATATGAATTGTTTGAATTTGCTGGATGTAAGTATGCGTTTGCAGAATCATATTGAGTGGAAGTTTATATTGTGTATAATTAATTTGTATTTCTTGTACATTCTTTACAGTTGTAACTGCTCTGAAGAAGGGGAAACCGGAAACGGGACCTCTTGCTAGCTGACCCGTTGCGGTTACAATTTGAATTTGTTGATTACAATTCAGAAATTGATTGCCTGTTGACCAGTGACTCTGGCAACATACGTATGTATTTTGTATACTGATAGTTGGATGAATTTGTGTAGAGGCTTTTTAGCCCTATTATAACTGTATTGGCTCTGCAGACATCAGGGGATTGGCTTGTATGTTTTCCCCCCTCCCTCCCTTCTTTGTAGAGGTGAGGGTGTGATATATGTTTCAACATGTTTGCTTAAATAGAATTTGTTTTATTGTGTATTTAGAATTCACTTTATGTACTAGTAAATTTTGTAATTTTGCATAAAAGTGCGTTAAGTATTCTTTAGTGTTACAGTAGTTAGTAGATCCAGAGGAGTTAGCCGTGTTAGTCTGTAGTAGCAAAATCAAAAAGAGTCCAGTAGCACCTTTAAGACTAACCAATTTTATTATAGCATAAGCTTTCGAGAATCATTGAATGCTTCCGTAGACGTGCTCAGGCTGAGATAATTGACAAACAACAACACCTAAAGCAGAACCTCAGCCGTGGAGAAAGAGAGGCCATAAACAGCCTCCAAAATAATTCTGGCATCGTAATCAAGGAAGCTGACAAAGGCGGAGCAGTTGTCATCATGGATAAACAAAATTATATACAAGAAGCAGAAAGACAACTCTCCAACACAACATTCTATAAAATACTACCTTCTGACCCCACTGAACAATACAAAAGGGAACTCAATAAAATATTAAAAACACTCCCCATGGACATACAAGAATGCATCCATACGGACACACCCCAGGAACCATGACCAGGAAGATTCTACCTACTACCCAAAATCCACAAAGCGGGTAACCCAGGACGCCCAATTGTTGCAGGAAAATGCACCATCACAGTAGGAGTCTCGGGATACATGGACTCTATCCTCAGGCCCTATGCCACAAGCACACGCAGCTACTTACGGGACACCACTGACTTCCTCAGGAAAATACAGTCCATTGACAACCTACCAGATGACACCATCCTAGCAACCATGGATGTGGAGGCCTTGTACACCAATATCCCACATGCAGATGGATTGCAAGCCATACGGAATATTATCCCGGACAAAACCACAGCAAACCTCGCCACTGAACTTTGTCACTTCGTACTCACTCACAATTACTTCGAATTTGGTGACAACTTATATCTACAGGTTAATGGCACAGCCATGGGCACACGCATGGCACCACAATATGCTAACATATTCATGGTGGACTTAGAGCAACGCTTCCTCAGCTCCCATCCACTGGAACCACTACTATACTTAAGATTCCTGGATGACATCTTCATCATTTGGACCCATGGGAAGGAAGCCCTTGAGAGATTTCATCAGGACTTCAATAACTTTCACCCTACTATCAACTTAAGCCTGGACCACTCTACACAACAGGTACACTTCCTGGACACCACTGTACAACTACATAATGGACGAATAAATACCACCTTATACCGGAAACCAACACTTCAATCTACCAGGACATTCCACCAAAGACTTAAAGGTCGCTGTGGTTCAACAGAAACCTTTCAAAAACAAAATCCAACGGGAGGCTGCTGAATTGGAATTCATATGCAAATTTGACTCTGTCAAGCAGGGACTGAATAGAGACTATGAATGGTTATCACATTACCACAGGTAACTGATTCTCTTTACAGAGGCGTGATCTGGGGGAGCCCAGTGACGCCTGGTGTGAGCTTTCGGGGACCACAGTTCTCTTTGTCAGATGCAACTGGCAGGGAGAGCTGTGGTTACCGAAGGCTTATACTACATAGGAATTGGATACCTTCACTGCTACAAACTGACTGCACACCAAAAGGAAATGTTTACATTTCCAAGCAAAGGAATGTTTTGATTGCCTCTATGCTAATTGCATTCTGCCTTCTTGTGATTTATGCTCCCCTCCTTCCCTCTCTTTCCCCCTCCTCTTCTGTATCTGCCCAGTTTTGATCAGGCATCTGACGAAGAGAACTTGATTCTCGAAAGCTTATGCTATAATAAAATTGGTTAGTCTTAAAGGTGCTACTGGACTCTTTTTGACAGTAGTTAGTAGGTGACGGTTACATTATTTGTGTGGTAGTTTCATTCCGTTACTCTCTCCATTTCGTATTTTGTTAGCTCCTAACAGGCTGCAAGTGCTGAGACAGTCATTGTCATAGCTTTATTTCTGATAGCCTAGTGATTTCAGAAGAAGAATGGACCTTCTGGGAAGGTAACAAACAAGCATCTCTTTGTAGCAGCTGATGGCCCTTGCTCAGAGATGCTCAAACACCCACCAGTTTACCAGTCATGATTAGGTAGCTAATTTTTGACAGGTCGTTCTCCCATTTGTGGCTCTTCTGCAGGTTGCTTCAACATCTTTCTTCCTAGCAGTACAGTACAATACTGTACAGCACAGCACAACCCTACCATTAGGTGTTTGTCTAAAGAATCCTTAGTGATATCAATGGCTGCTGATCTATTTCAGTCAGAAGTAGAGATGGGCACTGACCCCTTTCTTCTCTTGGGTAGATTTTGCCATTAATCTTTCCCTTACACCCTCTGGGTAGATTGCTGCCACCAGGAATATTATATTCCAAGATATTTTATTTAAATTTTCCCTTTGGTAATGTGCCTAAGCGTCAGGCTCCTTCATGGTTCTATGTGGCCCTGAGGATAGGAATGGGATATGGCAATGACAGCTACTCTGGGATATAACAAAAACAAAAAAACTTTTATTTTTTCAAGAAGCTTATCTGTTTCATAAAAGTAGTTCTCGGTTCTTAAAGTTACTTCATTTAAACTCATTCACACGGATCTCTTCTAAGGCTTCACACACAATTAGCCTCTTTGTCTCAATATTTCTCACAGACGTGCTTAAAGTTACTCAGGCAGCACACAGCTAGCCTCTCTTTCCTTGACACAAACTTTCAGAACTGCTTAAATTTACTCAGGCTGCACACAGCTTGCCTGCTTTCTCTTGACTTTTATTCATAGAAATATTGAACCTGCTCAGGCAGCACACAGCTGGCCTCTCTTTCCCTGACTGAGTGTTCTTTCACAAACATGCTCAGTTCAGGTTCCACACAGGTTATATTTCTCTCATAAATGCTTCAGCATACTCAGGCAGCACACAGCTAGCCTGCTTTCTTCTGACTGAAACTTTTTCTCTCCACTCTCAGTCTAAACTGCATTCACTCCACCCACACTCTCAGTCATGAGCCAATCATATCACTCACTCATCCCTCTCCTTCACCCCCACTCTTCACCTATCTCACACCAAGCATTTAAAGATACATACACACATTTACTTGAAATCATTACAGGCACGAACCAGAAAAAAACCAAACCATGTGGTTTGTGGTTTATCGCGTTTCACGAACCGTGACCCACGAACTTTCATGAACCTGCTCCAGTTCACAAACTGGTTTGTTTGGTTCATGAAAAAGTCACTTCTGGGCCAGCAAATCACCACTTCCAGGTCAGCAGAAGGCCACTTCTGGGTCAGCAAAAGGTCACTTCTGGGTCAGCAGAAGGTCTACAGAAAGCCCAACCCCCATTGTCTAGGAAACTGATTGATTGATACCAGGCTGTCTGCAGTCATGAACCAAAAAACGAACCAAACGAACCACCCTAAAGTTCATGGTGGTTCGTCAGAAATGGGCTCTGATAAACTGCTGGTTCGCGAACCACGAACCGGTCTGGTTCGTGATGAACTTTGATTCATATTTCGGTTTGTGCCCATCTCTAGTCAGAAGCATTTCAACACATGCCCAGTTTTGTGAAAACCCCATTCCAAACCCTTTTAGCAGGCATTCAGTGCCAGACCAAACCAGCCTGGTCATCAGCTCGTATCTGATCATCACAACTGAACACGTTCATTGTGAAATTCACAGTGTATTTACCCTGTTTTGACTGCAAATGCCCTTTAATCAGATTTCGTTGGCACCTTTCTGGAATTGCACTCCTATCTGTCTCTTGCATTAGAGAATCCTGACAAAAACCAGGAACGCAATTCTAAGAGCCTCTTACACTCACCTCCAAAAAACTTCTGTGTGCACACAAACAGGTTGCCTATTTCCCATTTTGATTGCAGTCCCTTCTGCTGAATTGGATACTGCTAAGGAGGGTCTCTTGACCTGCAGCACATTTTTTTGGTAGATACAAACAGCAACATGCATAGTGTCTTAAATGTCCTGGTGCACATGTGGAATACTGCTTGTGTCACAGCCAGGTTTCAATGCCATTCTGAATACTACCTCTTTCTCTATATCCCTTGACTTGGATCACTTGACCTTGACTTGGGCCCCTTCATCCCATCTGTCCTAGGCTTGAGCCTCTCGCTCACTGCCCTTTTTAGTCCTGTCTGTTCCTGAATTCACCAGCCATTGCCTAACTGCCTGCTTCTGAGTTCCTAATTTTGCTCTTGTTTGCTTTCCTGGCTTTAACCTCGGTGTCTCCTTCACATCACCAGATCCCTGTTCTCCATTTCTTACTGCCTGTCCATCTAGAGATCCTGTATGCAGAATCACAGAGCCAATGACCACAGAACCTACCCTGAGATTGAGTGATTAGTACGTGGTGGAATTGCTTGGATGTGAGCAACAGCTGTCCCAAGCCACCCTACAAAGATAAAGCTATCATGTTGTTCCACATCACATCAAATGCAATATTTAATGTCACAGTGCACCTGTTCAGCTAACAATTGCTGAATGATAAGTAATTTGGTGCTGAAATATCACTATGTAGAACAGCCTCACCTGTCCTAATTTCTTGTGAAGATACCATATTTACCCCAAAAGAAGAAAATCCCCAGTGTAAGATAAGTCCCCCTAAAAAGGCTACACAAAAAAGGTTTTTAATTACTGTACATAATTAGATCTTGGATGTGAATTTAGGAGGACCTTTTTTTTTCTACATGGCACATGTTGAAAATGTGGGATCACACATTGTCCCTCATCCCCACAGCACTTTGGTCCAGCAAGTCCTGTTCCGGTCAGGATCAAGAGGGTGTTGCAGCTGGATATATCCATGAGGGTTAGTATTGTCTACTCAGATCGGCAGTAGCCCTCCATAGTTTTAGTCAGAGGTCTTCTTAAAAGTTGGAGATGCTAGGAATTGAAGTTAGGACCTTCTGCTCACCAAGCAAATGCTCTATTATTGAGAGCTAAACTACAAAAGATGAATTATACACGGACGTGCATGTGAAGGGAGATGCGATGTTAGCCGAGAAGCTGAGTTTTAAAAGACAGATTGGAATGCTCTGTCAATTTCCCCTCTTTACAGAAGCAGCAAAGATCACTCCTCAGTGGGTTTATTTCCTCTTCCCCTCCTAGAAGGGGAGGTGAAACTGACAGAGCCTTTGGGAGGTGAAGAGGAAATTAACAAACCCTCTGAGGAGCCATCTTTGCTGGCTCTGTAGAGAGGGGAAATTGACAATGCCTCCTGATCTGTCTTTTAAAACTCAGCTTCCTTGCTAACATTGCAACTCCCTTCACGTGCGCATCCTCGTGTAATTCGTCTCTTGTAGTTTAGATCTAGGGCATAGCCCTGGGACTTTTGGCTTTGAATCTCTGTCCAGCTGTTGCAAATCTCATGGGGCAGTCTCAACCTAACTTACCTCAAAGGGATAAAACTTATTTCTTTTAACATCTCCATGAGCTTCTTAGGGGAGGCAATGTGATAAACTACAAACAGTAAAATCCTAACTGGAGTTATGCTTTTCTAAAGCCATTAATTTCCGTGTACTGAAAAGGATGTATCTCTCTTTAGGATTCCACTGTTAGTCCTCAAGACTTCAGAGTGTGGACATGCTCTGCTTTCTAAATATTTAAACACTAATCGTAACAGAAGAGATGGAAAGTATGTACTACTACTATGTAGGTACAGATTTAAAACACACATTGGAGAAAAACACCAGCGCTATGAAACATGCATCTGTATTTTGCAAGTAGAAAACAGCTCCTGCTTATCTTCTTGTGATTGACCATGGTATGTGCATTGGAACACAGGTGTTTGCAGCCTGAACCATTTCTTCCTAGGTTTGTGTTAACTACCTATTGGGAAATATCCCAGGCTTTTTAAGTCCTGTAGGTTGCGTATTTTGAGCATGCTGTTAATACAACAGAGCACAAAATTACAGTGGAACGTTAATTCTAAGGTATTTGTCAGGTCTTGTACCAAGGAAATATAAAGGAAGCACGCCAAGAATTATTATATTGCCCTATGTACAATGATACACTCAAAATTACAACAATGGGTGCAATAACAATTGTTTACAATAATCGTAAGAGCAAGAAAAGTTCAATATTTACAATAATCATAGGAGCAAGAAAAGTTTCATCAAATCCTATTGAACATTCAACAGGTAAGTGGTAATCACGTTGCTGTTAATGCATAATGTCCCAAAGTCCGTGGAAGCTAATTGAAGGCATCCAGTAACGCTGAGTGGCAGGAACGCTGAGTGGCAGACTTATAACGAGCTTACCGGTCCCATTCGATTTGGCTCGTTTCAGGATAAAACCTTCATCAGGCCACCAACCTATAAATTATCATTAAAAGTCCATCATAGACCATGCCACAATAACAATCATAAATACAATATCCAAATGCACTAATTAATACTCACTATTTTGATTCCAACATAATCTTAACACGTGAAGTTAACCACCAGGTACAGAGTCAATGTAAAGTCCATTCAAAGGTAAGGGGGAGATCATTCTTAAGACCATAAATACTGTCATCATTAAAAAAATCAATTAAGTGCATTCACTGAACCATTTCATTAAACTCTGATCCTGAAAAGACCCACATCTATATATGGAGTCTACTTTTTTTAAAAGGGAACAGGACCAAATTGGAATCCTGAAGAACAAATGTTCTCCATTGCGGATGACCCCCCAGGCACACCAATATTTTATTCATGTTAAAATTATATTGTTAGAAAGGGTATTTATCCTTTATATCCTTAAGAGAATTTTCGTCCCAAATACAGACCAGAGAACTCCACAGTCTGCCTAATTATCCAAGTTATTTATACACCACAATGGGTGTTGAATCAAAAACATTCATTAAAAACGGAGAAAGAATTGGTCAAAGCAAGAGATAGTGACAGCTGTCAGGGGAGCCCGTCCCTATCCGGTTTAAGTTATCACGGAAATCACAAGAAGACTGAATAGTCAATTTCAGTATTTAGACCCTGCGGAACCATAGTTTTTAATCTAAAAATCCATCTAATCTCTGCCTGCAAGAGGCGACGTTTATTCGCTCCCAATTTAGGTAACACCTCCAATACTGAAAATTTGAAGGTTTTGTCCCTACCATGCGTCTGCCACAGATGCTGGTGGAGTGTTGTTATCTCACTACAGTTTTTAACCCGTGAAACGTGTTCCTGGATCCGCTGACGGATCGGCCGGGTAGTGCAGCCTACATATAGGAGGGGACAGGCACATTGAAGGAGGTAAACTACATTATCAGTATTACAAGTGGAGAACCCTTTTGATTGGGCTGATTGGCTAGATGACGGATAATTTATATCTCTAAGATCACAAGACAGGGCGCACACACTGCAATGTCCGCAGGGGAAATGCCCCTGCGGCAAGATTTTTCTTCCAAAGGTATTCTAAAATCGGAATGAACTAGTAAGTCCTTTAAGTTCCTAGTGCGGCGAAATCCTATTCTTGGTGGAGACTCACATCCCGGAATCTCAAGGAGGATGTGCCAGTACTTCCTAATGATCTTAGTAATCGGGCCAGATAGAGGAGAATAGTCAATGGCCCAAGAGATGCCCGTGGTTGCAGGATCCTTTTGCCTATAAGTAAGTAATTGCGGTCGGGTCAATCCATCAGCTTTTTTCATAGCACGGGAGATCACCCAATCTGGGTATCCTCGTGCTTTAAAAGCCCTTCCCATCCTGTTTGCCTCCCTATAAAAGTCAAAGTGGAATGACGCATTCCTCTTAATGCGCATGAATTGTCCCACTGGGATGTTTTTCTTTAAGACAGGGCGATGATGGGAAGTATACTGTAAATAAGCCGCCCTATCAGTCGGCTTCCTAAAAGGTTTTACCCCCAAGGAAGTGGCAGATCGCTTAAAGACAACCACATCCAAAAAAGGCACACTCTCCAAACTGCCATGGGATGTGAACCGTATATTAGGGTCTAGGCTATTAAGCCAGTTTACAAACCCCTCAACCATCGAGGCATTCTTTATTATGCAAAAGACATCATCTATAAATCTCCTTACACAAACCAGTTGTTCGAAAAAAGGGTTATTCTCAACACTATAAACATATTTTTCCTCTAATGCGGCCATAAAGAGAATCGCAATACTCGGGGCCGCGGGGCAACCCATCGCGACTCCCTTAACCTGGAGGTAAAATTGGGATTCAAATCTAAAATAATTTTTCTCCATAATAAGATCCACAAGGTCTAGAAGAAAGCTAGTGGGGGGGAAAATGGCTTGCCAGATAAATCCCCCAAGCACTTCATTGCAGACACTCCAGTGTATAGAGTTGCCAGCCTCCAGGTAGCGGCTGGAGATCTTCCGGAATTACAACTGGTCTCCAGGCCACAGAAATCAGTTCACCTGGAGAAAATGGCTACTTTTGGGGGTGGACTCTATGGAATTATGCCATGCCAAGGTCCTTTCCCTTCCCAACCCCCAATTTCTCCAGGTTTCTCCAGGTTTCACCCCCTAGATCTCCAGGAATTTCCCAACATGGAGCTGGCAACCCTACCGGTGTAAGAGTTAAAGTTATTTTATTAAAGAGATATATCAGTATCAAGGTACTCAGACATTGGCAGAAGTGATGCAAGGTGGGTGAGCAGTGTAAATTATAGGGGAATGTTCCCGCCCCTAGGAAAGAAGGATGGTTAGAGTTTTGGTGCAAAAGGTCCAGGCCTGGGAGAGAAGGGAACAGGGAGGAATGAGTTCACTACAGTTCTCAGGGAGGACTGGCTCCAGCCAGCACTCCAAGGCCACGTTCTCAAGCCGGCTGGGAAAATGAAAGCAAAACATCTGCAAGATAAGCAGTTAACAGCCAAGTAGCAACTAAATTCCCTTTACACATTCTCAGAGGATCGGAGCATTATGCATAGAACCAACCATGGCAGAGAGCCAGTTTGGTGTAGTGGTTAAGAGCACAGGACTCTAATCTGGAGAGCCGGGTTTGATTCTCCACTCCTCTGCTTGAAGCCAGCTGGGTGACCTTGGGTTAGTCACAGCTCTCTCAGAGCTCTCTCAGTCCCACCCACCTCACCGGGTGTTTTGTTGTGGGGATAATAATGACATACTTTGTAAACAGCTATGAAATATATTCTTTTTTCAAAGAGGTGAGCAACCCCCAACAAACCAAACTTCGGTCATTAACATACATTTTAATACACTGCTTTAAGGACTGTTCTTCATCTTTTCCATTTCATTCCCATTTTCCCATACTTGCATCTAGCCTTATTTAAAAGTTCTAAATTTTGGCTGGATTGAGGCCATTTTTTTCAGAATTTAATTGATCCATGATCCCTGAAAAGTAGGCTGAGGTTTGAGTCTGTGGAGTGGAGAAGCAAGCACACATGCCTCCCTGCTGCATGGATGAAGAACTGTATATTACAAGCATTTTGTGTGAAGGCATGTTCATGCGCTTGCACATCATCCTTTGTGCCTCAAAAAGGGATGAAAGATTAAGTGAATAAAGTCTATGCACATACATCTGTATAAGCCAGTTTCTCACACTTTAACAATCCAAGGAAGGCCGCTATGATGGAAAAAAAATGGATCCCTAAGCCCTTCCTCCCTCCCTTTCTGGTGCACATTGTGCGCCGAACTGCCCCTTTTCAAAGCAAAGGTCCCTGTGGAAGCTTTTGTCCTCTCACATTCTCAAAATAATACAATGAGAACCGCATCAGCCACACCCTAGAAGCAATTTCAGGGCTGAACTATGGGATCCCAACAACCAACAAACACATTTTTGGCAAGTGCTCTAGCGCTCTGAGGTGATCAGCAAGCATAGAATGCTGTTGTTGAAAAACATCAGTCAAAAGCCTGTATAGTATTGAACAAGGTTCTGTTTCTCTCCTGGTGACCAATTCCACCCCTTTCTTCTGAGGTGGAGAGTCCCTACTCCCATTTCTAGAAGACAGAGAGGGAACTATTTCCAAATTAGTGAATGGAGATTTTTTTCCTTCATCCTTCAAAAAAGTCTCACAGACTCCCTGGAGTACCTGTACAGGCTCCCAAGCGATCTCCAGACACTCAAAATGTTTAGTATAAGCCATTACCAGGCACCACAGCTATTGAATTTCTGGCCAGTTAAAGTGTGAACTGGCTCAAAGGTTCAGTAGCCAAATAGACTCATACTCTTAAATTAGCACTGCAATACCAACATTTGCAGTATATCAATAGGATTTTATATGAATGTCCAATATTTCCTTATGACTCCTCAGCTGTGACACCATATATTTGCAAAGAAATGAATTGCGTTACAGAACAATTTTCCATTTGAAAGGCTGTCTGGATACTGTAACATAAGGACATCGGTTCTGAGAATAAGTAATAAATCTTTCTTAAACATCAAGTAAGAGAAAAAAAGGCAACTTATATTTGAAGCCACTGAAAAGTTGAGTCCCATTTCCAGTTCTCCCAGGTTTCTGTTAGGGGTGTGTGTAATGAAAATCCGGGAACGTAAAAATCATGAAGGAAAAAAATCTCTGGTTTTGACCCTTAATTGTGACTCTCCAGAATGGGTTGGTCAGCTGTCAAAACCTCTCCCTCATGAAATCCTTCCTCCCCATCCCCAAGTTCCTATGTTTACCAGTAAAGCAACATGAGGTCACATTTCTATAACAACAGCAACAACATTTGATTTATATAACACCCTTCAGGAAAACTTAATACCCACTCAGAGCGGTTTACAAAGTGTGTTATTATTATCCCCACAACAAAACACCCTGTGAGGTGGGTGGGGCTGAGAGAGCTCTGAGAGAGCTGTGACTGACCCAAGGTCACCCAGCTGGCTTCAGGTGGAGGAGTGGGGAATCAAACCTGGCTCTCCAGATTAGAGTCTTGTGCTTATAACCACTACACTAAAATGACTTTTTCACTTTGAATGCTGTACTGAATTTTGCTCTTGCAATCAGATAATTGCAATCAATGAGATTTTGGTGTCATTAAGCGCAAAAACTGCCACCCCAGAGCCTCCAATTGGTCCCATGTCTTTTTTTCCATTGAAAGAATGACCACAAAAATCATAATAATGGGGGAAATGATGTGATTCAAGTTCGACCTGGCAACGAACCATTGGAAAATGAGCCAATCATGGTAAACATTTTACTCAACAGCTCCAGATATGAAAACACAACAAAAAAATTCAAAATGCCTGAATTCCTACCCCAGTTCGGATTCCAGTAGTGTGCTTATTTGTAAGGTTCCTTAAACAGTAGCTGACTTATGACAACCGTGTTGCACACTCCTGTGGACCCAATATAGCCCTATCTGGGCCTGATCCAGCTCGATTTGGGCCCAAATTGGCCCAGATTGGGCCCAAATCAGGCTGCCGTGGAGTGCGGGAGCACTCCCGTGCTTTGCAGTGGCTCATTTCAGGTGCTCTGCAGTGGCCTGATTCATGCCGAATTGGCTCAATTTGGGCAGAATCGGGCCCAATTTGACCACCCTGTGGAGCACGGGAGCGCTCCAGGGGCAGCCACAGGCTGCGTGATGATACCACTTCCTGCAAGTGACATCATCATGCAGGCCTGGGAGTGTGCAAAACACACTCTGTGCACGCATGATGGACATTGAAGTAGGTAGGTGCCAGGGACCCCACCCATACTGGAAGGACAGGGGACCGGGCAGCTCTACTTGCTTAGCTTCTGAAGATTTGATAAGATTGGGCCATCCAGGTCAGGGTAGCAAAGTATATTAGGGATGTGCGTAATGAAACATCCGAGCTGAAGAGACACACAAAAATTGCTGTTTCATATCATTACTTTGATTAACTGGGACAGTAACACAAATCCAAGATGCTTGCGATAACAAAAAACCCTCCCTCAAAAAAATCCATTGTGTTTTCTGGAAGTTCCAATGCTTACGAGTCATGCTATATGAGCACATTTTTCCCCTCTCTGTTGATTTCCTGGAAATGCCATCTCTCCCTTTCAATCAAATCCTTGCAAGAGAGAGCAAAGAGCATGCCCAGCCAATCCAAACTTCAGAGAGCTGCTGTTGTCCTCCCTCACTCCATGTGGGGTGGAGATTTTTTCCCCCTTGTAAAGTAGAAAAGCCTTGGCTTGCTCAGGTGCTAGTAGAATTCAAACTCCCCTTAGGCACAGGCCTTTCTTGCAATACTGAGTCTGTTGCTCGCACAGGTAGTAATTGAGATTGCAGAGCTGAGCTATGATTTGCACTGGCTGAGATATGCTTTGTAGAAAGTTGATTCAGTGCAGAAAGCTGGTCACTTAGCAACCAACTCGGGAGCTTGCAAATGACTAGATCAGCAACTGATCAGGTCTTTGCAAACTGTCTGCTTTCCTTCTATGGTTGTACTTCCCCTCTGTCCCTTCCCCTCTCTGCGCTTTTCTCCCATCCAATCTATCTCCCTTCCAATCAGATCATTGCAAGGGAGGAACAAAGGGAACTCCCAGCCAGTCCCAAGCTGCCATTCTCCTTCTGCCTGCCCTCCCTCCTTGTGGGCTGAAGAGAATTTTTTTTCCTTGTAAAAATAGTAAGTGTGGCTGCACAGAGGGAACCAAATTGGGGTTTTTGTAAAATCGACTCCCTTTGTTCAATCTACTTGAAATTTAGGAGGTATTTAGATCAGAGGGAGAAATGTGTGCTGTGAAAAATTTGGTGCCATTATTATTATAAACAGGTTCTCAGTCCCTTGAATAGATTTCCCATTTAAAATAATGGTCTCGAAGGGGGGGGGGAACAGATTTTACTCCTGAGCCAGTAATATTCTACCCAGAAATAAGCAATAATGGTAAACATCCCCCCACAAGTCCAGATCAGAAATTATAATGAAAATCTCAGTATGCATCCCTAAAATATATACAAGCTGAATTAAAATACAACAGGACACTACGGCTCATTTTAACCACGGTTAGTTTGTGAAACCAGGATTTAGCTCACTAACCGTCATTCAGGTCCTGATTGACAAATGATTCTTTAATTCTCTGTCACTGGGGAGGGCACTGCCAAAGGATTAAACCAAGATTAAGCTATGATGTCTGCATTCAGGCATCACATGAAACCACAACTAAACCATGATTAATATACCAGCTTCCAATCCTGGTTTGATATGACGGAATAGGCAACTCAAGATGTCTTGGACACTGGGGGGCACTGCATGTCTCTCTCTGTTTAGGTGCAACTCTCTTGATAGTGAGGTACTTCTCTTTGTCTAAGGTGGGAACACCTCCTGACTAGAGATGGGCACGAACAGCAATATGAACAAAAAGAAGCCACGAACAGCCCAATCTGCTATTTGCAAACAAGCTGTTCATGAGGCCCCATTCTAAACGAACAGGTGGTCGTTGCAAACCTCGTTCATTGCTGTTCGTCAAGCCGAACAGTCAGGCACCTGCAATCAATTCCCTTGGCAACTTAGGCAGGGATTGTCTGCACTCTGTCTGAACTCCTGCTGTTGCCCTGGAAACCCCAATCTAAGCCCAATTTAGCTTGATAGGCAGGTCTTCCTTTCAAGTGTGAAGCTCCAAATTTGTTACAACAAGGGATCAAAGAGCAGGGTGGAGGGGGGCTCCTAGCTCTGACTTTGCAGACAGTGGAGAGACAGTCGTTGTTGGCATTTTGATAGAGAGCTTGAATTTTCTTTGTGTGTGGTGGGATAGGGATCTACCCCTTCAAGTTCCAGGGCTGCTGCCAGGCTCTGGGGCCAAGCTATTATTTATTATTGGTACCTTTCCTGCTGCCTGCTCAGGTCCGGTTTCTGGGAGTGGTGCAGTAGGGATCTTGACTTGGATGATGGCTGGAGGAGAGCCTGCTGGCCCCCACGAACAGCCAACCATGAACATGTTTGTGAACAGGGCCATGTTCGTGGTTGTTCGTGAGTCCCTGTTCAGGGATGGCAATGAACAATGAACATCATGTTCATTTTTTTTCTGTTCGTGCCCATCTCTACTCCTGACTCCTCTTCTCTCTCTGAGAGCCTCTCTACATGAGATATCTGACACATGAAGAACTCATATCAGGAGATGTAATGTTGGCTGGGAAGGGTAGTTTAAAAAGACAGAGCTGGCAGCAGAGCAAATGCTTTGCTATACACTGGAGCTGTGTGAAGGGGCTGTGAAATTCCAGGAGGTAAACTTAAGCCCATTATATCCTCTCCAGGTCCAAGCCCAGTTCTGGAAGGCAGCTCTAGCCCATTTTCATTCCTCACTCGCCTCTGGTTGCAATCCCATACATTTTTAGAGTGGAGAAGTGAAATTGATAGAGCCTTTAGGGAGGCAAAATTAAAATTAACAAACCCTCTGAGGAGCGATCTCCGCTGGCTCTGCCTTTTAAAACTACCCTTCCTGGCAAACATTGCATCTCCCTACATTTGACGAGCACACGCCAAGGCATCTTGTGTAGAGAGACTCTGTGTCTTTTGGGAGATCTCCCTTCCTTGCCTCATGGCCTTCCAAAAGGGAAAGATGTGTTTCTCAAAGCTTCTGCCATGAAGGCCTCTTCCACAGACCTGCCTGCAGCCTCACTGCTGGAGTATTTCTGGCCATGATATTTTACAGGGCAAGTGACTCTTTAGACTAAGAGCGGGACCACAAGTGACAAAAGGCACAGGTTGGACACTTGTCAGCTTCCCTCAGGCTTTGATGGGAAATGTAGGCATCCTGGTCTTGCAGCTTGACTCTCTGACTGCTGTCCAATGGACTTTTCAGCTGTCACTTGTTCAACATTCCGCCAAGCTGCCTACATTTCCCATCAAAACTTGAGGGAAGCTGACAAGTGTCCAACCTGTGTCAGGCGTCACTTGTGGTCCCGCTCTAAGACTCTATTTCTACTCCAAAGTACTGCCATGAATAGAATCTACCTCAACAAACTGTAAGTTCTTTCTACAATCTGATTGCCTGAGGATTAATTACTATACATTGGAAGAAGTGTTTCTGATTAAGTAACTGTGCTACCAAACGAAATATAACTATTTCTAATATGATGGACCCTAATTAACCATAGATAATAGATTCAGACAATCACACTAACCAAATTTAGTTTAATTAAGCGTGTTTTCAAATGATATATGAACTGAGCCATAGTATTAATCAATATGGGTCTATACAAATTTGCTCTAGAAGATGTCATAATTCACTCCAGCCATGGCTGTGTTATGTTGCTGAGTAATGTTACCATGGGCAATATTTACTGAGAATACCTTAACATGTCAAGAAATGTAAAATTCTTCATAATATATCACTCTCTCATTAGACATTACTATATCAATAAAGACCAAGATAATTGTATACTTATTTATGTATTTATTTAGCCATCCTTTCTCCAAAACTGACATAGACATGATGAAACACCTTAGGAAGAGCAACACACACACACAGCATATCTAAAGCTACCATTTCCCCCCCATTAGAACTGCCATTCCTTTACATTATGAACTACCAGAGCTTTGTACAATACATAACTTATCCTGGGATGTTTCTGAACCCAGTCAGAACTGGCACTCTAAAGTGGGAAATTTGTTTTTAAATTGGAAAATACAAATAAGATTAGCACAAAAGGCCAACCTTACGGTCATATCTCTTAGTACTATCAAAATGTCATCGGAACATTATTTTAGCATTAGGTGAGAGTTTTGTATTGCTATGGTTTAGATCTTGCCGATTTTGTACTAATGGAATGGAATGGAACTTTCCTGCCTCCTCTCTTCCCCTGCTGTCTATTGAGTTCACCCAGATCCTCTATCAGGGAAACAAAAGACGTGCAGGAAAAAAAATAAAGAAGGAATCAGGTGTGGGGTGGGGGGAGGTTGTAGTGTGAGAGGGAGTTGACAAAATCACCCCCTTTCTCTTGGAAAATATTACCCTTGAATCCAACCTACTCTATTATTTTGAGATTTGCTCATGGATTTGGTTTAATTGACTTCTTTGTTTGTTTAGAAATTTTTTATGACATCTCTCCAGAGATCTGCTCGAGGAGGCTGACTTCCAAGATAACAGAAAACCACTGAATGTAATAGCAAACAACAACAGCAACAACATTCAGTTTATGTACTGAATGTACTTCAGGACAACTTAATGCCCACTCAGAGCAGTTTACACAATATGTTGTTATTATCCCCACAACAATCACCCCGTGAGGTGGGTGGGACTGAGAGAGCTCTGAGAGAGCTGTGACTGATCCATGGTCACCCAGCTGGCTTCAAGCAGAGGAGTGGGGAATCAAACCCGGTTCTCCAATTAGCGTCCCATTGCTCTTAACCACGACACCAAACTGATTGCTGATTGCTTTAGTAGAACCTTAGCATAATATCCAATATGATGCTTATGCTGTCTTAGCTACCAGATGGTGGCTCACATGGCTGAACGCTTTTCCAATCCAAAACATTCCTTCCCCTAGAAATGAGATCCTGGGGAGAAGAGTTCTTGAATGAATTTGTTTTTGTTGACTGTTGTGTGGCTCAGATCCTTGTTAACCTCCTCAGCGGGAACTAAGGCTGATCCAGAGAGAGAACTTGAATGGCAAATTAGTTAGAGCCTCCTGAACTCTGAATTTATACAACATATGCAACATTTGTGAAACTAATCCTTACAGGTGCTGAAAACGATGCGACATGACAAGGTGATCCTTCCCATTTGTAACGGGGTTGTCAATGAATTCAGACTATTTGGAATGAAGTTGCCATTATTGTAAGAGACTTGCTCATTTATTTAAAGGACCTCCATGCAGCCTTTTTCTCAAGGGACCCAAATCATCTTACAGAATTGCCAGGCCAGTTTTGTGTAATGGTTAAAAGCGGCAGGACTCTAATCTGGAGAGCCGGGTTTGATTCCCTGCTCCTCTGCTTGAAGCCAGCTGGGTGACCTTGGGTCAGTCACAGCTTCTAGGAGCTCTCTCAGCCCCACCCACCTCACATGGTGTTTTGTTGCGGGGATAATACAGCACTTACCCAGCTGCTGCACCGCAGCTTAGCTGGGTGCCGGAGTTTGCCCCCGCGGCAGGAGAGGGAGGCAGAGCAGTTGCCCGGGCATCCGGGTCTTTTGGCTGGGGGCGGAGACATGTGCCTTAGTAGGCATCTCCGCCCTCCAGCCTCAGTCCCTTCCACGCGATCGGCCCACCCGACTCGCCCTGTTGCAGTGAAGGATTAGCCGGCAGCTGTTGAGTCAGGTAGGAATTTTTTCCCATTCCTAGATTGGCCAGATGGGTTTGGGTTTTTCGCCTACCTTGTACTGTAGCAGGACGAGAGGCATTTTATATGGGTGGAGCTGTGTAGGTGTCATGGCAGGAGAAGGTGGGGAGTAGGGAGCGGGCCGGTGAGCACCCCCTTGGCAATTCCCCATAGGTGGGGAAAGGGGTCTGTCAGGAAGGAGGGCATGCTTCATGGCTGCCACCACCTGTCTAGACCGCCTCCTGGGAACCCCGGGTGCAAGTCCTTCCCTCACGCTGTATGGCTGAGGCTTTAGGAGCTTGATGGGGAACCCTTTGCCTGGCCGGTCGGGTCCAGGCCATTCGTTGAATGGCTCAAGCCCGGGGCAGTGGGGCTCGCCCAGGCAGGTCAAGGCGGAGGTCCTGGTTGGACCCTGTGGCTTGACCTGTACCGCCAGTTGGCCTTGCCGCAGTTTATTGTTGTTGTTATGTTTAATAAAGCAGCCCTTAGTTCCAAATACTGTGTCTGCCTCTTTCTTCCGACTGTGGGGGGCAATAATGACATACTTTGTAAACCACTCTGAGTGGGCATTAAGTTGTCCTGAAGGGCGGTATATAAATCTAATGTTGTTATTACAACTTCAAAAACAAACAAAACGAAGTACACCATGAATAAATCCTGCTTCACTAAGAGCCAAGCTACAAGTGATGCCTGACACAGGTTGGACACTTGTCAGCTTCCCTCAAGTTTTGATGGGAAATGTAGGCGTCCTGGTCTTACAGCTTGGCTCTCAATTTAATTGAAGTTTACAGAACACCCCCCCACACACACACACACCTAGCAGAGGGGAAGGGGGGCACCCAGTGAGAGCCTGACGCCTGCACTCCCCTCCTGACAGTATGTTCTCCCTCCCATAGACTGCCACTCTGTAAACGTCAATGAAATGGAGACCAGGACGCCTACATTTCCCATCAAAACTTGAGGAAAGCTGACAAGTGTCCAACCTGTGTCAGGCGTCACTTGTAGCTTGGCTCTAAGCTGGTTATCATATGCCCCTGAGCTGTGAACCAGGTCACTTCAGGCTGCTTTCTGTCCACACCCATCCCTTACACTTGAAGGCAGGAGAAAACAAGAATACAGCCGAGAGAGCTTCAGATACGTCGCTGAAAGAAGCTCAGCTGTTCTGCGTCCAGATGTCCCCACAGTTAGAGCGTCAACATGGAATGTTTTTGATAAGTGAAGGAACTCAGTGAGGGGCCTTCCAGTTTGAATTATGCACAGTTTAGTATTTTGCAGTCGCTTCTGCTGAAATTGTGTATCTGAGATTGTCAGGCGATAAGTTCAAAGTTCCATTCAAGATATTAGATCTGTCACAGCTATTTCTCACCTTAGCAGGAGATGTTACCAATGAATGATATCTATAAACTCACCTTCACAATATCTGTTTTTTTAAAAAAATAGGCATGATTCTATACACAAACACGGAATTGCCAACGGACTGGGGCTGACCCTGACCTGTATTGCTCTTGAAAAGACAGCAAGGAAATGTTTTTTTCACAGCTTGAAAACAAGCATTCTCACTTGTTAACATCCAAGCTGCTGTGAAAGACTTGGGGCTTGTCAAAACATAGGCACTCCCCAATCTTAAAGGCATAGCTCCATCTGTGGGATGGGCTTGGCACAGGGGCTTAAATTTATACACTTCAGCAGGGCTTCTCCTTTGAATGTTGTGAAACCCGAGCTGCCACTCTGTTCTTTAGAATCAACCTGTACATAAATAAATCTTCTTTGTAATTTTTTATAAACCTGCCTCAGTGATCTCTGAGCTCCTTACCACAGAACTTACTTCATGGCCATAAACCCAAAGCCTTTATACTCACTACAATAAGATGATCTAGAAACTGAGAAAGTGTAGCCAATCTTCAGGTCAGACCTAGAATTCTCCAGGAATTACCACCAGTCTCCAGACGACAGAACTCTCTTCTGTTAGAGACGATACATTATTTGGAGGGATATATCATTATACCCTGCTGATGACACTCTTCTCCCCAAACTCCACCCCAAATCTCCAGGAATTACCCCCTCAGAGTTGGGAACTTTTAACTGAGGTGAAGGCTTACATTTCAAAACAAACCTAGGCCATTTTCACATGTCTTACTGGCCGCAGAACATCGTGCAAAGCTCCCAGAATGACAGCATCTTCCTGACATGATTTCCTGTCATAACTCCAGTTCTCACGCGAAATCGGGCCAGGAAGATGTTGTCCCTAGTTCCTAAAATTATGGGAGAAAAGGCCTGTCACAGCATACTGTATCCATCACTTATTTAGGGTGTTATTCAGCCATCCATATGATGGTGCTGGCAAAGAAAACACACCGCACTGGGAGCCCATTTGTTTTCACTTCATGTTTGAGTTGGGCCTAGGTGGTGCGAGGGAAAGGGCCTAAAGGGGATCATTTTTTGGGTATCCATGGTGGCTCTTGGTGTTCCTTAGTGGTAGTGGAGAAAACCACTGAGAACGACTCTCTCATAGTGTTCAGGGCCCTCAACATTTTGTACCCCTGGTCCTTCTGTTTCAGCAGATCCGCCTTCATTTTATACTCAGGAGAAGGGTCTACCTCACAAGATCATTGCTGTAGGTTACCCAGTGAAGTTCATGGTGAATAGGAATTTGAACCTGTGTTTCCCCAGTTCTAATCCCACTCTGTAAATTCTTATGATTGTCAAATGCCTATGCTGGCCATTTGTTTAAAGAGTGGATCAGAAAAAGGGGGAAACTGTTTCTATTCCATTCCAGGCCTCTCCCTACCCACCACCCCAACAGATTTACTTCGACTAGTATGTGAATAAAAAAAGGCCATCTTTCCCAATGATTATCAAGGGCCTTTGCCCGATACCTGTTAGAATATATGTAGAATTATCTCCAACCTGACAGCGTTCCAGTTACCTCAGTGCAATTTGTGCGCATGCATACATTAGAGAAAATTAAATAGCATATGTTGCTGAGCCAGTCACAATTTGTACTGCTTGAAAATAGCACACTTCTGAAGCCTGCTGACAAATTTTATGGGTTTTCTCCCTCGCTAATTTATGGAAAAATAGCTCTTAACTATTTATCCTCAGAAGCATTGCATAAGCTGTGGCTGTAAAAATTCAGCGCAAGACCTATTTCTAAGTAAATTACTGTCTATAAAATGCAAGAGATCTATGAAAGGAGACTTTCCTATTAAACAGCATATGGGTTTTTTTGTTTTGTTTGTTTGTTCCTTCACCTCCTTGAGTGTTATCACTTCATTTTTTTTTTTTGCTCTATTCCTGAAAACAGAAACAAAGGATAGGACACTTGCCATCTTTAACCGAGGACCCTGCCTGATAACAGAACATGTTGAGAATCCATAGGACTAATTAATCCCAAAGTTTATGTATAGCTTTCTTGGGGAATGGCATCTACCTAAGACATGTTTGCCAGGGGCCCAAGGAGCCAAAGAAGGGAGCAGGGGACTGGAGGGCAGTGGAGTACTTACCTCCCTTGTGTGCACTCCCATGAAGATGAAGGAGCTGCGAGACATACTGGAACAGCTCCCTGCCCTCCTCCAAATGAAAGGCTGTCATTGGGAAGAGGGCAGGGAGCTGTTCCAGTTGGAAGCAGAGGGTAGGACCCGAAACAATAGGCTTAAATTACATGCACAAAGGTACCGGCTGGATATTAGGAAAAACTTTTTCACGGTCAGAGTAGTTCAAAAGTGGAATCAGCTGCCTAGGGAGGTGGTGAGCTCCCCCTCACTGGCAGTTTTCAAGAAGAGGCTGGATGAATACTTGTCAGAGATGCTTTAGGCTGATCCTGCACTGGGCAGGGGGTTGGACTAGATGGTCTGTATGGCCCCTTCCAACTCTATGATTCTATGAAGCCCAGTACAGTGCAACATGAAGCTCCCCTGTCACATTGGAGGATCCACAGGATGCATTGAATCCCAGTTCAGTAAAGATCACCCTTTTGAAGGAGATTTTTACTGAACCAGGCTCCAGTGCACCTCATGGCTCCTCTGTTGCCCTGGAAAATTACATCATTTTTTAGCACAATGGGGGAGCGTGGGAGTGTGCACATACAGTTCTCCTCCCCTGGCCTTCCCCCCTTGCCGTGGGGCTGGGGAGCAGCAGGTGGGGCAGGGGTTCCCAGGTGGCAGGATGGCAAGCCTACTGAGAATGCCCAACCTAAGCACCGTGATTGCACTGGAGTAGGCTCTCTAGAGGTAAGACCCTTGATAATTGCACAAGAAACTTACTTAGCAGAATTCTGATGTGTTGACTGTTTGAGCCAGTTAACACCTGCAGCCTTCTTAAAGACATAAGAAATAATCATGGGTATTTGGACCTATTTCACAGCATGATATTTTGCCAGTTGTGATATTTTTAAGAATTAATCCTCTTTCTCTGAAACATTTATGCTGTGTTCCCAATGGAGATCTAATGTAGCTTACAACATCTTCTCCTCTCCTACATTTTATCCTCACAATAGCTGCTTCTTGAGGAAGTTTTCATGGAGGACAGCTCCATCAAATGTCTTCTAGACATGGTGTCTAAAGGGAACCTCAATATTAAGAGCCAGCAAGCCTCTGAGGACCAGTGCTGGGAAGAAGCATGAAGGGAAGGCGTTGGCCTCTGTGCCATTTTTATTGGCCCTCCAGGGCAACTGGTTAGCTACTATGTGGGACAGGATGCTGGACTGGATGAACTACTGATGTGATCCAAAAGGGTACTTCTTATATTCTTGTATTAGGCTACACTAAAAGAGAATGACTGGCCCAAAGTCACACAGGAAGCTTCCATGGCAGAATCCTTAACAAAAAGCAAAAAGCAAAAAGCAAAAAGCAAAAAGCAAAAAGCAAAAAGCAAAAAGCAAAAAGCAAAAAGCAAAAAGCAAAAAGCAAAAAGCAAAAAGCAAAAAGCAAAAAGCAAAAAGCAAAAAGCAAAAAGCAAAAACACTACGACGACGACTACTACTACTACTACTATTACTACTACTACTTGGGGCTCCTTGGAAGAAGAATGAGATAAAAATGAACTAAATAAATATAGTAAACAACAACAGCAACAATAACAACATTTGATTTATATACCACCCTTCAGGGCAACTTAATGCCCACTCAGAGTGGTTTACAAAGTATGTTATTATTATCCCCACAACAATCACCCCATGAGGTGGTTGAGGCTCAGAGAGCTCCTAGAAGTTGTGACTGACCCAAGGTTACCCAGCTGGCTGCAAGAGGAGGAGTGGGGAATGAAACCCAATTCTCTAGATAAGAGTCCTGCCGCTCTCAACCACTACCACAACAAAAGGAGGCTTAGGGAGGGTAAGAAGCTAGGAAACCAACGGACTCCCTCCAACTACTCAAAGAAATATTCAATGTATGTATGTATTCAGTTCAATATACAATCAATGAAGGAAGTGCAAAGTGCTACTCTCAATGTTAATATCAATTCATAAACACAGTAATGAACAATCAATTCTCTACTCCACATAAATACTCCTCATCATATACATATAAAATTCCATATAAATACACATAAATAGTCAAAATTTCATTTCCTCTGAGATAATAACGATATTATCCCGAAGTACAGTCCATATATTCCAGGGGTGGCCAAACTGCGGCTCGGGAGCCACATGTGGCTCTTCTAGACATGTTGTGTGGCTCCTGGAGGTCTCTGAGTATCGCCGTGGCCACACATTTTATTTTAGTCTAGTTTATTTCCCTCCCTCCCTTTCCTCCTTTTTTTCCATGTCTTTCCCTCCCTTTTTCTTCCTTCTTTCATTCCATGTCTTTCATATTTTCAATAAAAATGTCGGGGTTGCCAAGTCTGACTCAGAAAATATCTGGGGACTTTGGGAGTGAAGCCTAGCAAGGATATGATGTCACTTTTGTGATGTCACTTCCAAGTCAAAGGTCAGGTGATGACTCTTCCCAAGCTCCATCCTTTCTGTTGATGTCACTTTCAGGACACCTCCCCAAACCCACCTCCTCATCAGAAGTCACTCCAATGTATCATGTCTTGCAGCTCTCAAACATCTGACATTTATTCTATGTGGCTCTTACATTAAGCACGTTTGGCTACCCCTGATATATTCTTTCAAACAATAGTCAAGCTTAGAAAGAGTCTCTATACGGCTGTGGAGAATCCCATGAAGAATGGAGATTCTCTGAGGCGGTGATAAAGAAGGCCATAGCGGACCAAAGTGTATCACGATCAGCCCGACAAATCGGGCTGACTTCATTTCATGTAGTTGCTTTCTCAGGGGCTATACCAAATGATCTTCTAGTAAACATTTTGCCTCTAGTAAACATTTGTCCTGGAATAAGATACTGTGCCTTGTATTGTTGAAGGCTTTCACGGCCGGAGAACGATGGTTGTTGTGGGTTTTCCGGGCTGACACTGAGAGATCTCTGTCTTTTGGTGCTACACCTCTGAAGATGCCAGCCACAGCTGCTGGCGAAACGTCAGGAACTACAATGCCAAGACCACGGCAATACAGCCTGGAAAACCCACAACAACCATACTGTGCCCTGTTTGAAACAGGGCACAGTATCTTATTCCAGGACACCAAAATACTGGACAACACTTCCAACTACTTTGTCAGACTGCACAGGGAAGCCATTGAAATTCACAACCATAAGCAAAACTTCAACAGGAAAGAAGAAACCTTAAGAATGAACAGAGCATGGTTTCCAGTTCTGAAAAACACCAGGCTAACAAAACACTCTATACCCGACAATAGCCCTGCAGAGAAGATTAACACATCAAGCCCCAATCCATATGCAAAAGAACCTCCTCAGGATACAGTGAAGCCTCCCGCCATTAGCATTCCACACCCTGGGAAACTCTTACAGGATGACTCAGCTCAACCCCACCCCTCCTGAGTAGATACAAAAGACCTGCCAACATCTTTTCCACACTGTGACACTGAGAGATCTCTGTCTTTTGGTGCTACACCTCTGAAGATGCCAGTCACAGCTGCTGGTGAAATGTCAGGAACTACAATGCCAAGACCATGGCAATACAGCCCGGAAAACCCACAACAACCAGCATTCTCCGGCTGTGAAAGCCTTTGACAATACATTGAATCCTTTATTGATGGTGAGAAGCCTGGGCATGACTTTGGATGCCACAGTTTCAATGGAAGCCCAGGTCATGACCGTTGCCAGGTCTGCCTTTTTTAATCTCTGACAGGCCAGGCAACTGGTACCCTCTCTCTCATCCCAGGACCCGGCTACAGTAATCTATGCAAGAATTACCTCCAGGCTAGATTACTGCAACTCACTCTACACTGGGCTGCCCTTGGGCTTGACCCAGAAGCTACAGCTGGTCCGGAATGCAGCAGCATGAGTTCTTACAGGAATGCCTACTCGAGCTCATATCCATCCTGTGCTGTGCCAGCTGCACTGGCTTCCAGTGGAGTTCCGGATCCGGTTCAAGGTGTTAACTTTGATGTTAAAGCCCTTCACGGACTGGGACCAGCATACTTGTGGGACCGCCTCTCCCATTACACCCCTTTCAGGGCACTGCGCTCTGTGGACAAACAACTCCTGGTGGTCCCTGGCCCGAGGGACATCCATCTGGCCTTCACCATTGCCAGGGCTTTTTCTGCCCTGGCCGCAGCCTGGTGAAACACTCTCCCACTGGAGATCCGGGCCCTGCGGGGCACATTTCATATCAGGGAGCTATTCGGTCAGCAGATATAGCAGTGTCTGAATTTCGAAGGAGACCAACCCTAAAACAATCCAGTATATCTTAAAAACAATTAAGCATTGAAACTTTAAAACAAAGTGATTTTGAACTACAATAAAGATAGCGGTTCGGTTTTCTCTAGACGGGCAAAGTGTTTCCTGGGGAAATTAACATGACAAACTGCATCAGGTTTTTGACCTAGAGTGAGATGTGATAAACTCCAATGGATACATCTGAAAAGAGGCTTAGGAAGGATTGATTAATAAGATACTGCTTGTTAGAGCCAATAACATATTCATGTATTCTCCGACATTCTGTATTGGCAAAATGTCATTCTTATACGTGGAACTTGCTGCCCTTCAGGTTCGGGAAATCTTCCCTCACTAAATGTTTTTAAGAGTAAGATTAAGGCTCTTCTTTTTCGTATTGCTTCCCCCTACCTGTCTAATCCCCTTTAAAGTTTATGCTGCCTTGGGATGTTTGCATGAATAAGGTGCCCACTAATGAAACTCGGTATTGAAATTATGCCGGTGCCAAGTTTAAAACTGAACCTTAGCGCCTCACTTAATGTGAGAGCTGAGTAAATGAAAGAGATTCATTGCCGGCAAAAAGGTGTCTGAAGGTCACAGCATGTGAAATGAGCATCTCCATTCCCCGCTCCCCCCCATCCCGGGCTTTGATTGTAAATTTCTGGGGGCGTGCACCACACTGAAAGAACTGCTGGTTTGGCAGAGCAGCACCCAATACTAATAATATCATTAATATTAAGGGTAGTTCTGATCATGCAGCTTCAATCCCAATGATATAGGATACAAATTATGTGATTCATCTGAGCCCCCTATGATGTTGGAGAATAAAAAATTATTAAGTATGGCCACTTAGGAAAACTCAGAGTAACTGAGAGTCACTCCACACAAGATGCCTCAGCACATGTTCGTCAAGTACAGGGAGATGCAATGTTAGCTGGGATGCGTAGTTTAAAAAGACAGAACTGGTGGAGATCGCTCCTCAGAGGGTTTGTTAATTTCATTTTCGCCTGGAGCGGTCAATTTCACCTCTCCAGTCTAAAACTGTGTGGGGTTGCAACCAGAGGGCAGCGGGGAATGGAAATGGGCTGGAGCTGCCTTCCTGAGCCAGGCTTGGACCTGGAGGTTATAATGGGCTGAAGTTTCTAGCATTTCACAGCCCCTTTGCACAGCTCCAGTGTAGAGCAAAGCCTTTTGCCAGCTCTATCTTTTTAAACTACTCTTCCCAGCTAACATTGCATCTCCCAACACGTGTTCTTCACATGTCAGATGTCTCGTGTAGAGAGACTCTGATACATTGACAAAGAACAGCTCGGGTTATGGGTTCCAAGGGAGACATCTTATACATATTAATTAGGGGCAGCCCTGAACCATGAAGAATATAGTACCACTAAGAGCACAGCAGGTATCTCATTGCTGATTTTTAGCCCATCCTTTCTTCAAGAAGCTCAGAACTTCTCTCCTTTACAACTTTAAACTCTGAGATTCACCCACTAAGCTGCTTAGCAGATTGTAGATTTGGATGCAGATATCTCAATCCATAACAAAACCACAGCATCATACTAGTTCAGTAGGAGAGGTCACAGCTCAGTGATAGAACATTTGCTTTGCATAAAGAAAGTTCCAGGTTTGGCCCCAGCGTCTCCTCTTAAAAGAGGTGATGTGAAAGATCTCCACCTGAGACCCTGGAGACTCTGCTAGTTAGAACAGACCATTCCGTCCTGCAGTAGAAGTTTTTTGGCAAACCAGCATGAAGTTGTGACTGTGTTCGTGTCATGTGGCTCAACTTTCCCAACGGATCTGGCTGTGATCTTGCTGATCCTCTGGGTTTAACTCCTGTGTGTCTGAAGTCTAACAATGCAATCCTATGAAGATTTACTTCAGTCTGGGCCCAATTGATTTTAATGGGCTTAGACTGGAGTAACTCTTTGTAAGATTGCCCTGTGAATGACTTGAAGTTGATAAATTGTGTTTTAATCTGTTCAGATTTTGCCTTTAAAACCTGGTTGCTACATTGTCCAAAGAGAAGAAGTTCCATTAGGAAGAACTTCCTGACAGTTAGAGCTGTCCCTCAGTGGAACAGGCTTCCTCAGGAGGTGGCAGGCTCTCCTTCTTTGGAGGTTTTAAAGCAGAAATTAGATGGCCATCTGACAGCAATGCTGATTCTGTGAACCTGGGCAGATCATGAGGGGGAGGGCAGGAAGGGTTACACCAGTGCTTAGTTTTCATGGTCCCTTCTTACATGCCCAGGGTAATGCCAATCACCACCTTGGGGTCAAGTAGCAATTTTTCACAGGCCAGTTTGACTAGAGATCCTGGAGGTGTTTTGCCATCTTCTGGGCATGGAGTGTGTGTGAGTGGGGGGGGGGTCACTGGGGAAGTCAGGGAGAGGGTAGTTTTGAATTTCTTGCATTGTGCAGGAGGTTGGACTAGATGACCCTAGAAGTCCCTCCCAATCCTATGATTCTATGATGGTGGAACAGAAATGAGTTAAAGGAGATACGACCGAGAGAAATGTTTTAAATAAATAAGTAAATAGAAATAAACTTTTGCTGCAAGTAGAGGTGGGATGACTTTGGAAATGTGCAGTTCAGTATTGGACCAGTTTAGGTGTTAAGTGGTTTCCATTTGTCTTATAATTAAGTCTGTCATGAACTCAGGCCTTAAATGCAATGCATAAGAAGGATCAAATTGGGATTAAGAAGGAATAATCAAGTCATGGTCCTTGTATCCTCTTTCATTCATAGCTTTGAGTTGAGTTCACTCACATGTATCTATTTACCTCATTGATACTCTGTCTTTCTCCCCAAAGGAGACTCAAAACAGCTTACACTGGTCTCTTCTCCTCCATTTTATCCTTACAACAACCCGTTGCATCTAAGAATGTGTGGCTAGTCCAAAGTCATCCAGTGAACTTCCATGGGAATTCAAGTGGGAATTCAAACCCAGGTCTTCCATATCCGAGTCCAGCACTAACCACTGCATCATACTGACTCTTTTTTTGTTGCTGTTATTATTGCTCATAATTTGTCCCCCATCCAGAAGAATGACTATTAAGCATCTTCCCCATTCCAAAATCACAGCTCATGCACCAAAAGCTGTGTAACGAGTTACCAGTGTCACAAACCTATTCTTATCTGGTGCATTTGAACTGCAACTGCAATTTCAAATCTCCTCATTTGAGCAGTGGGGAAAACATGTATATTCATTGCATGCGCAATATCGTGCTCGATAGCTCTAGTCCAGTTGAAAAACATAAACTCGTTTTCACTGTGGCAACCCCAACAGCTGCAGCAGAGAGATGCCCGCAAGTTTAAGTGATGATACTTGAGCTTAAGTGGATTGTGAATTGCAACCTGAGAGGATGAGAAATGTATGTCACAGCAATTAAAAAGTAAATTGAAGTGCTGATTAAAGCACATGTTTTCAAGTGCTGGAGCTGTGAAAAACACACCAAATATTGTGAGTGCTGGCATTCGAGGAGCATCATCTGGAATGGTCCGCTTCCCAAGCCTCTTCCGAATGAGCGAGGTTTTTTCAACATCCTAAAAAAGCAGATTAAATAAACTAGATATTCTTAAGAAAATAAGGGAATGGTAGCGTTCTATAGTTTTGTCAGTTTCTTTTTAGGTTGGATTTGATCTCTGTTACAGTTTTCTTTTGTTGCATTTACAGGGAACACGGTCGTTGTGGGAGGTGAGCAGAGGGGGTGAAATTCACAAAACTGCAAATGGAACTAGCGGTAAGCACAGTAAACGGGTTGCTTAGGAGCCAAGTAGGGAAATAAATGAGATCGGAAGCAAGATGCTGATTTGGATCACAAGCCTTCCATTAATAGTTGCAGCTGTGTTGGCTACTGTGCACAAAAAGAGAAAACATCAACAACCTAGATCTGGTTTTCTCGAAGGCACAGCCATTGCATCTACTCTTGGGAACAGGAGGGATGGAGGACATACCTGCTGAAGGGCTAGTAATTCTTATTCATCATAAGCAATGTATGATAACTATAGGAAACCAAGGCAAAACCCAGGAAACTAGGCACAAGCAGCATGAATTGAGGAAGAGGCCGCAATGCCAGGGAGGGAGTGCTCTTTTATCATATCTCAGACTTAATCAATTGAGAAAATGCCATCCTATTTCTTCCTAATTTCCTTTTTTGCTAATGAAGAAACGAGGATTTGAGGAATTATTTTATACATACCTGAGGGCTTATATAAATGCAGTGGTAGTGGTCAGACTTGCCCTCATGATATTAAGAAGGCTTATGAATATGGAATATCATAAGCCCCTCTTATGTGTTTAAAACACAAACAAGCTGCCCGGCCGGGCAGGAGATGGAAAAGTACTGGAATGTGAGAGGTGAAGTTAAACTAACTCTCAGCCCCAGCGATGTGCAAAACCTTAGAACAATGGAGGTCTCCAGAAGTACTTGAATGACTCCATTCACACAGCCTTCCAATCCTATCCTTATCCATTCTCTTATTATAGCCTCACCCATCCAGACATCACAGGTCATCAATCATCATTGATAACTGCATTTCCTCTCAGGAAGGCACAATCAAACCTTCCCAGTTTTATCGTCTCACATTGAAGACAGCTTCCCAGTTCATTGTCTCACCCTGGAGACAGCTCACCAGTCCAATGTCCCACCCCAGAGATAGCCTTTCAATCTTGTCCCAGAGATGACCATTAAGCCACTGTTTCTGAGCAGAAGTTGCAGTACTGCCCCAGGGTACATTGCACAGTATAATTGGACTGCTCTCGGACTCGTTCTGTGAATGTACTTTGAACCCACTAATGAACCCTTGGATTGCATGTCTGAGCCCCTCTCCCTCTTCTTGCCGCAAAGTGCTGGTCACTGAAGCTGCTCTTCCTTGGATGCTTTCTATCTTCTGGAACTGGTAAATATAATCCAGCTCTGCAACTCTCTCTACCTTTCTTCCCTATTTTTCTAGTTAGCCCTATGTGCGTGCTGCGTGTTTTGTGTGCAATTGATCTTTAGTATTTTAAATAAAAACTTTAAAATATAACATCTGCTTCTTCTTTGAAAGGGTTCTCTAGAGGAAGGGATTCTCGTATACACAGGTGGAGATCCTGAAGTTACCTGCCTCTTGCAGCCTCTCCTTGCACACTTATTCCCCCAGCTTGCAAGGGCACCTCATAGAGTAACAGCAGCGAATTAAAAACAAAATGACTTTATACTTTTTACCCCGAGAGCCTGTTGCAAATGACACCTGAAACTACCTTCCTCCTCTACCGTAGAGTAACAGCAGTGAATTAAAAACAAAACGACTTTATACTTTTTACCCTGAGAACCTGTTGCAAATGACATCTGAAACTACCCTCCTCTTCCAACAGGCTTGTATTGTGCGGGCCAACCTTACTACTAGGAAGGGGAAAGATGGGCCAACTCAGGCAGCAGATTATGGGGGAACCAGTTGTCAATTATTCAACAAATGGGTTTTTTCCTACCATTCAAAGGAGTTCTAGGGGGCTTTTCTGACAGAGACATTAAAAAACGTAAGCTGTCACTGGACGTATGGCCTCCAAAGCTATTGTTGAAAAAGTCAGTCAAGCCCCGCCAGTACCCAAGGCACCCGTCAATGTTGTACAACATTGAACAGGACTTATTTCTCTCTTGATAGCCAATACCTGTGCGTGCCTCTCCTCCAACGTTCTCTTTAATGGTGTATTAGAGCAACCCTTTCGTTTCTCCCTTGTGGACAGATCCCCAGGTTAGAAGAGCAGCCATTATAGTATATTCTCAAACGGAAGCTATATTGCCACCTGTGGTGGTGTGATCAAAAATGACAGATGCTGTATGAGTTCTGATTTTGAAGGACAGGGAAGGCCACAGTGTAGGGATAAAGGAGGTCTTTAATGCAGTGTCTATGTAGCACGTGACAGTTAATGGGAGAGTGAATAAATCAGAGTTTGGAAGTGCTGTGCTGAAGATCTTTCCTACTTAATTCTTGAAAAAAATTAATAGCACGATCTGATCAGCGATTCCCTAAACACCAGTTGGGGAAATAGTCACTCTTTTCCAGGGCTGTTTCCAGTCACTTGATGTTGCTGCAGGGTAAATCCCTCCCTGCTGCTTTCCCCTCCTTTTCTGGATTACTCTGAGGAGTGATTGCACATGCAATTAAAGGATCACATAGTGAGTTAGATGATGTCACTGCACTATAGAGGCAATCAGATTTGCCTAGTTGATGATATCGCTGAGGCCGGTCATAATGACCCGTAACACAGTTTCTGCATCTAGCCGGGGTCCTGTCAAACCAGACATACGTTGGGAGTTCAGAGCTCCTAGCAATTTTGGAAACAATTCTCCGGTCAAGGCCATGGTGCATGGGGAGAAGAAGCCTAATACCCTCCTTCTGTTTTCTTTTTCTTTTTTAAAAAGATTTTTTTTAAGTCTGCACCTCACAGTCTCACTCAGGCTATGGCGTAGCTATTATTCACAAGCTGATCGCTAGGGTGTCAACATACTCTGAGAGGAGCTGAGTCCCTTCTCCTGGGCTCCCTGTGGCTCACTAAACTGATGCTGGCCTCCAGATGGCATAACCTACTACAGGCCCAAACTCCTGAGCTTAGGTGATCTGCCGGCCTCAGCCTCCCCCATGAGCTTGAATTAGAGACAAGCTACAAGTGATGCCGGACACAGGTTGGACACTTGTCACCTTCCCTCAAGTTTTGATGGGAAATGTAGGCATCCTGGTCTTGCAGCTTGGCTCTCCATTTAATTGAAGTTTGCAGAGTGGCAGTCTATGGGAGGGAGAACATGCTGTTGGGAGGGGAGTGCAGGCGTCGGGCTCTCGCCGGGTGCCCCCCTTCCCCTCCACTGTGTGTGTGTGTGGGGGGGGGAGGGTTCTGTAAACTTCAATTAAATGGACAGCCAAGCTACAAGACCAGGATGCCTACATTTCCCATCAAAACGTGAAGGAAGCTGACAAGTGTCCAACCTGTGTCAGGCGTCACTTGTAGCTTGGCTCTTACAGGCGCATGCCACTGTCCCTGGCTTCTCGTGCTGTCTTCTTAACTTGCAATGGTCTTGGAGAGCCACCCCAGTTTGGGAAAGCTACGTTTAACCCATTTGTACATGTCATGTTTTCTTGTTGGTGCAGACAATGGGCCTTGGAAATATTTCAAGCAGGGAAAACAGTGTAGGGTGGAAGGCTTGGGCCTTTCTCTCCATTTCTGTGGTCCCAACTGAATGGGATCCTCAAATACCTGGTATGTTTCAAAACTCCTGCAAGTTCCAAACAAGACACATATTTGTCTTGCCAGGATCGAGGGCAGATGTGGGGTAGGCCAAGAAACATTGTAATATGTCAGTTGCGAGTGAGAGCCAGTGAAGATAATATAAACAAATGAGTACCACATAAAAATTGCCTGAAACGCGATGTGGTTTTTGGTGCTGCCAAAATCTTTATGGCAAATAGTGCACAGTTCTCTCCGTGCTCTAGTCATTTTCTCTGTGAACACTGAAGCCAAGAGCTCCCACTGATAGGAAAAGCCAGAGCAGTCGAATAAAGAAAAGATTTCATATCTCAGTGACGCTTCCAAGATTGGTACGAGCGCGATGTTCTTATTTTGCCAGCAATGTATCCAAGTTGGGGACACTGAGAATTTTTCCTCCATCTTTTTTCACAAGACCCTGGGGGCTGGCATCTTTGACATTCCTCACTCACATATTGGTATGTGAAGTTTCCCATCCGCTCAGTGGCTTCTATAAATGTCACTTCTGGGTAATTGTTTGCACTTATGCTAACAGCAGACCGAGCAAACATGCACAGCTCCATCAGCAGAGCCTGCGTTCCCTTTAAAAGAGATCATTTGCAATTCCGTCTCGAGGTCAGCACTCTCCTTTTGAAATGGCTTTCCAGGGAATGGTAGCCCTCTGACAAACAAGCAATCATAAAATTTGCCAGCACATTCAATTTTTAAGCAAAATGGTTTTAAAAATCCTGAATTTGATTCTATATATCACAATGGAGAAAAGTCTCTGAAGGCCTAAATTGAATTTAAAAAAAATATTGGGGGTTGATGTTCCCATTGGGTTTCATAGCCTTTTACATATCTGTACCTCAAATCTGTGGCCACTGTCATGTATATATCATCCATTTTAGCCTACACTGGAGCACATAAGGACATTTTAAGAGCGTCCACCAACTGGAGGGGGCAGGGACCCCAACTGGAGCACATAAGGGCATGTTCAAGAAAGTCCACCAACTGGAGGGTGCAGGGACCCCAACTGGAACACATAAGGGCATGTTCAAGAGAGTCCACCAACTGGAGGGGGCAGGGACCCCAACTGGAGCACATAAGGGCATGTTCAAGAGAGTCCACCAACTGGAGGGGGCAGGGACCCCAACTGGAGCACATAAGGGCATGTTCAAGAGAGTCCACCAACTGGAGGGTGCAGGGACATAACCGATCCAAAAAGGGATCCCGAGAAGACGACTCAACAATACCATTGAAAACGGGCAGTTAAATTGTGCACGCATAAAGGTCCTGCATAACTTTGGGCTAACCAAAGCTTCTAAATAGAATCCTTGGTTACAATAGAATCCATATTAGACAGGTGGCAACTTTTGATTGGCTCTTGTGCATTAATAAGAGTAGGAGCTAATGGTTTCTGCGGGGTTTTATCTGGCCGGTTGGTAACTCCATTACAAGGGCTTAAGCATGTAACTGAGAGCTGGTACATAAGAACATTAGAAGAGCTGTGCTGAATCAGACAAGTGGTCCACTTAGGGCCAAGCTACAAGTGACGGACGACACTTGAACGGCAAGTGAACAGACTCATGTGTATTCCTCCCTGTTCACTTGCGCTCCACTTGCGCTTCACGTTGTGATCAAGTGAAGTGCAAGTGGAGTGCAAGTGAACAGGGAGGAATACACGTGAGCCTGTTCACTTGCCGTTCAAGTGTCATTCATCACTTGTAGCTTGGCCCTTAGTCCAGCATCTTGTTTCTCACAGTGGCAAACCGCTTGTCCTCTGATTGGTAAATATACAGGATTATAGGCTGACATAGGAAGTACATGAGATATTTTGAAATTTTAACCAGGTAATAGTATACATTAAGCTTGTCCCCCAAAAAGTTAGAATCACAGAGAGTGGGAAATTATAATAATGATATGGAAAAGACACTCCTGTCAATCTCCAAAAAAAGAATCACTTTGGCTGCCATTATGAAACTTGTTCTCTGGACTCAGGGAAAATGAGTTTGATGTTCTTTTAAAAAGCAATATAAAATTAGTTCCTTTACAATCCAACAGCAGTGTCTGAAACCAGCTGTAAGAGCTGGTGTCAGAAAACAATAGAAAGGAAGAATGATTTTAAGAAGGAAATAGATGGGAAAGAAGATCAAAAGGAAAAAAAGATATGGGCATTAGGAGTGATTAGGTGCAAAAAAGGACAAGCCTTCTATATTATTAATGGTTGCATAAAACAAGCTATTCAATTTTTCCCCCTGCTGCCTATGATAAACAGTAATAGATTTATTTAAAAACTATTTGAGGTAGGTTACACTAAAATTACAGTATAAGAATACCAGAGAAACATCAAAGACACAGGGCCGAGCTAGATGGGCAGGTTTTTAAAGAGTTGGGTCTGAGTTCTCCAGATCCAACTCAGGTTTCTGCAGCCATGTGTGTGTGTTATGTGCCGTCAAGTCATCTCCGACCTATGGCGACCCTATGAATGAAAGACCTCAAAAACGTTCTATCTCTAACAGACCTACTCAGATCCTGCAATCTGGAGGACGTGGCTTCTTTTATTGAGTCATGCCATCTTGTTTTAGGTCTTCCTCTTTTCCTACTGCCTTCTACTTTTCCTAGCATTAGTGATTTTTCCAGAGAATCTTGTCTTCTCATGATGTGACCAAAGTACGATAGCCTCAGTTTTGTCATTTTAGCTTCTAAGGAGAATTCAGGCTTGATTTGATCTAATACCCACTGCAGCCATACAACTGTTAAACAGTAAATGGCTGTTAAAAAATAAAAGAGAGCCCAAATAGCCTGAGAATGTCTCCATGGGGCAAGGAGGGACTCCTCCCTCCCTCCTTAAGCCATTTCCCTGTGTCACAATAGCACAGGGAGGGTTTCCCCCTGTTTTTACTGCTCCAGTGTACAGAATAATCCATGTGGAGCAGAAAAAACAGGGGGGGGGGGGGATACTACCTTTAAAACACATCCAGCCAGGCCCATAGCTACCCCCCCCAAAAAAGAAAAGAAGATAACATCTTGCTCCCCCCTTCACCTGGCCGGGATCAGGAATGAAGCAGGTGTCAATGTCCACTTTCCTTTTCAACCTATTGGGATCAGGTGCGGAGAAGCTGGCAATGCCTGCCACCCCTTCACCCAACCAGGATCAGGCACGGAGCAGGCAGCAATGCACAAACCCCTTCACCCGGCCGGGATCCAGCGCAAAGCAGGCAGCAATGCCCGCTCACCTTCTCCTGGCTGGGATCAGATGCAGAACAGCTGGCAATGCCTGCCCCCCTTCACCAAGCTGTGATCAGGAGTGAAGCTGGCAGCAATGTCCACTCTCCCCGCCTTCACCCAGCCAGGATCAGATGTGGAGGAGGAGGCAATGCCTGCCCCCTTCAGCAAGCTGGGAGCAGGTGGCAATGCCCACCCCTTGCCTTCACCCAGCTGGGATCATGAGTGGAGCAGGTGGCAATGCCCTCCCCCCACCTTCACTCAGCTGGGATCAGATGCGGAGGCAGAGGCATTGCCTGTTCCCCCTTCACCTGGCATGGATTAGAAGCAGGTGGCAATATCCATCCCCCGTTCAACCCATTGGGATCAGGTGCATAACAGCTGGCAATGCCCGCCACCCCTTCACCTAACCGGGATCAGGCACAGAGCAGGCAGCCATGCCCACCCCCTCCTGCTTTCACCCAGCCAGGATCAGATGCATAGTAGGTGGCAATGCCTGCCCCTCCTTCACCTGGCTGGAATCAGGTGAGCAGCAGGTGGCAATGCCTGCCCCTTCTCCTGGCTGGGATCAGGTGTGGAAAGATGGCAATGCCCTCCCCCCACCTTCACCCAGCTGGGATCAGTTGTGGAACAGCTGACAATGTCTGCCCCCTTTCACCGGGCTGGGATCAGGAGTGAAGCAGGTGGCAATGCCCGCCCGCCTGCCCGCCCTCCCCTTTCTAGAGCCTGTTGTATTTTTCCTCACAATGGGCTTTGTTGCTAGTTGCCTATAATTGTGTTGACTATAAACTTCCCTCTTCCCCAGTAACTCATCAGAGATACCACATTTACATACAGTGATGAAATCTTCCGATTTCCCCCCTGAGACTTTGGGGTTCTATAATCCAAGTTCACACATGAGCCATTGGTTTATCATGGCCTGTATTGTCTATTCTGACTAGCAGCCACTCTCTAGGTTCCCTTGTAGAGGTCATTTTGTATCATCTATGACCGAGCCTTTTAACTGGAAATATTGAGGATTGAACTTAGTACCTTCCACATGCAAAACAGATGAATTACCGCTGAGCTGCTACCCAGCCTACACAGCACATAGCCAATATCCAAATGATATTTCCCCCATATCCCATCTCAGTTAACACAGAGAAAACCACTTTTGAAATCAAATGGACTTTCAATAGAAGCTTCTGATGTAATATTTGTCTTGGGAGACAGGAGTTTGCTGTTGAAAGATAAAATATCACAAATCCAAGTTTTGGGTATGTCGAAAATACTATTTGGACATTAGCCAAGCTCCCTGGTTTTGTGTTTCCTGTGAAATGCTCCTAGCAAGCACTACCCAAAATATTAGGGATATGTCCTATGTTTTGTCACAGTTACAAAATGCATAGATCTAATACATCTTAGCCTGAATATCACCCTCTCTGACTTTTAAAAAGTCAGACACTTCTCATTACTTTAAGATCTGACATACCTATCCTTTAATGTTAAAGAGTATTTGAGTTGAACTGATACGAAATAATCAGGAAAATTCAGTAGAAATTAGCAAAAAGTCAACAACTTACAAAGTTTTTTTGGCTCAACTGAGTTTCCAATTTGTTAGTTTTACAGTCAGTTCCCAAGCAGGAATAAGGCAAATGTGTTTGCAATCACACTTCCTGCACGCAGAATTGCCAAATTTCGCTTCTGCAGAAGGGAGGAAATTGAATCTAGTGATGAATCACCTCACCTACAGCCCACCTCGCCTGCAGGAATATCAGCCTTAGAAGCAAGCAGCTGTTTTGACATTCCATGTTGGAAATCCTGCCCTCCACAAATGTGCTTGATGCTCAGACATGGTCTCTTGGCTGCCAGCGCTCATTCCCATCTGTTGGAATGGCACTTTGCCCAGGCACAAAGTGGTATGCAAATTTCGCTAGGACACTGGTGCCCTAGCAGCAGGTAAGGGGCCAAAACTGCTTCCACCTTGAGCTCCCCCCTCCAATCGCTTCCATCTGCCAGGTTGTAGCTGCCAGCAAAGTCAGCGAGTGCCTGCATTTGGGGTAAGACTGCTTTCCTCCAGGGGAGGAAAACAGCTCAGGTGGGTCTCTGGATTGGGTAGGCTCCTTTGGAAAATAGCTGCAGCAGTGGGTGCAACCCAGAGCAACCCTCCAGTTGCTGCAGCAGTGGGTGCAACCCAGAGCAACCCTCCAGTTGCTGCAGCAGTGGGTGCAACCTAGAGCAACCCTTCAGTAGTCTTTTGCCCCTTAGTGCTTCAAAGCTTCAGTAAGTGCCTGCATTTGGGGTGGAAGTGTTTTCCTCAATTAGGTGTGATATCAACTGCTTAACCTGGTCTCTAATTAGGTGAAATTCTTGATGGCAGGTACAGTTCACTTCAGGGAGCCACAGAGCTGGGTCTTTGAAGGGCAATTCCCAAAGGATTTGGCTCTTTGAGTTAGATCACTGGTAGGATTTTTTTTTTTAGTAATTGCTTGCTGTTTGCTTCTTGTTTGAGCAAGAGAGCGAGACAACAGACAGACAGACTCAGTAAGAAGTGCTTTCTGGAAATGGGAGGGGGCATATCTGTTGTAATCGGAGTGGACTATTTTTCTCTCAGAGGGCTGGTTCTCCTAACCACCATTTATGCATTCATTCATTTATACACCACTTGAGACCTGCTCAAGGTGGCTTGAAATTAATACAATAAAATAAAACAAGCCACTAAAAACGTAAGAGCAAAGACCAAACATTGCACAACCTAAAAAAAAAAATTGGTTCTCATGCCAGAAGTTGAGCAGAAAGCTGTTACCAAAAAACCCAAAAATCCCCTTCCTTAAAAGCATGAGTAAAAAGAAACATTTTGCACTGGTGTCTAGAGGAAAATAATGTAGGTGGTCAGGCCAGCCTCAGGGGAAAGGATTTTCCACAGGCAAGGGGGGGCCACCACTGAAAAAGCCCTGTCTCTGGTTGTCATTCATCTCAGAGCCAAGCTACAAGTGATGAGTTACACTTGCCTGGCAAGTGAACAGACTCATGTGTATTCCTCCCTGTGCACTTGCCATTCACTTGCTCTCCACTTGATGGCAAGTGAACAGGGAGGAATACACGTGAGTCTGTTCACTTGCCAGGCAAGTGTAACTCATCACTTGTAGCTTGGCTCTCACTTATGCAGGTGGGAACTCAGAGAGCAGGACTTCAGGAGAGGGTGGAACAGTATGGGAGGAAATGGTCCTTTTGCCTTTAATCTTCTTAATTCTAATAAGATATAGCTTCTCATAGCTGTTCTGGCATTGGCTAATGGTTTATTGGCCCTGGAAACCATTTTATTCTATTGCTTTGACTGGAATTCTTGCTTGTTATGTGTGTTAATAAGCTTGACTTCTTTTTTTAAAAAAAATTTTTTTTATTGGATTAGAAATCAATATAATGCTCATTACAATCAATAAGCTTGACTTCTTGATTGAGAAACCACTGCATTCTGATCTGTAGAAGGGAATTCTAACTGATTTTATTCCACTGTTGTCTCAACCCAATTACTAGGGAAGTCTATGGTGGGGAGGGGGGGTCCAAAATTTTTATTTCCATTTTCTTTCCCCTTCTGAGAGAAGAAAAAAAAATTATATTCAGAAGCTCTCTGTAGGTCTGATAGCTACAGTGCAATCCTACGCGGAATTAAACACTTCAAAGAGCATTGACTTTAATGGACAAAGAAAGTTGTTACTCTGCTAAGGACTGCACAGTTAATCACAAAATCATGCCTTTGGGGTTGTTATTCTGTCATCAGAAGCATAACTTTCAGTGTGAGGAATTGCTCAAGATAAAACCAAAGTAGTCTCTCTTTAGGTTATCTGAGTTTTTAATGATGATGGTGGGAAATTCTATTATCTCATTGACATTAACGAGCCAAAGTCCATTTTTATTGATAAATAAATCACCTTGCCGAAGATGATAGACTGTTTCTCTACAAAAAAAAAAAAGAATTCAAACTGTGCACAGCAGATAAAAGGCAAGCAGGGGCAGTGATTTCTAGAGATGCTGGAACTCTTGCTGGTTTGGCTTCCATCCTGTGCGCCACTTATGAAGAGGGACCTGATTTTTTGATGATCGGTTTGATAGCTTGATCTGTTTGGTGGTGTTCAACAGGTTCAACAGCTGTATCCCTTCACAGTATTCCTTCCTAAATATGTTGTGCAGTGCAACTGGCTTTTTGGATATATGCATTTTCACCGAACCATGACATTTTTGCTAAGTAACTGCTTTGCTCTGTGGGTGATGGTTTAAATAGACAGTGAGATCACTCACAAATAGAGATGGGCACGAACAGAAAAAAAACCCCGAACATGATGTTCGTTGTTCATTGCCATCCATGAACAGGGACTCATGAACAACCACAAACATGGCCCTGTTCACCAACATTTTCATGGTTGGCTGTTCTTGGGGGCCAGCAAGCTCTCCTCCAGCCATCATCCAAGTCAAGATCCCTGCCACAACACTCCCAGAAACCTGACCTGAGCAGGCAGCAGGAAAGTTACCAATAATAAATACTAGCTTGGCCCAGAGCCTGGCAGCAGCCCTGGAAGGGGTAGATCCCTATCCCACCACATGCAAAGAAAATTCAAGCTCCAATGCACTCTATCAAAATGCCAACAGCAGTTGCCTCTCCTTCTCCAATGCCAGAGCTGGGAGTCCCCCTCCCCCCTAGTCTTTGTTCCCTTGTAATATATTTGGAACTCCACACTTGAAAGGAAGACCTGCCTATCAAGCTAAATTGGGCTTAGATTGGGGTTTCCAGGGCAACAGCAGGAGTTCAGACAGAGTGCAGACAATCCCTGCCTAAGTTGCCAAGGGAATTGATTGCAGCTGCCAGACTGTCTGGCTTGACGAACAGCAACAAATAGCAATGAACGAGGTTTGCAATGACCATCTGTTCATTTAGAATGGGGCCTCACAAATAGCTTGTTCGCAAACAGCAGATTGGGCTGTTCATGGTGTTTTGTTTGTTTGTATTGCTGTTCGTGCCCATCTCTATCACCAATCATATACATCAGTAGTCCTTAGTGATACTAATGGCTGTTGATCAGTTTGAATCAGCAGTGTCTTTGCACACTCATAGTTTTGCCAAAACCCAATGCTAACTGGTTCTGCAGGTATTTGCAGCTGTTTGGCAGAAACTGAACAGATCAAGTGATCTACTAGCATCTGACTGACACCTTTGAACATGGTAAACTTGACTGTCAAATGCCTTTGTGGCAAAACCCACAGCATCTCTAGTGATTTCCGCTGCTCTGCTTGAAAACATCAAGGACAACACACACACACACCCAAATCCAGTCGGTACCTTGATTTGTTCTGTCAATAAGATGGCTGAGTGCACTAAATTCAAAAACTCTCGTGTGGTCATAATGAAAGCCTCTCTGTGAGCTCTGCGAGATTTCAGAACAGGTGAAGAAGAGACCCTGAATAGCTGCTATTAAAAGAGCTCCATCTAATATACCCATTATGCACTGTCAGAGGTCAGTAACTCTTGCATACACTTAACTATATATTGAATCACAGCCAGCATCATTGCCTTTGAAATTTCTACACCATCAACCATAAAAATGTGCCATTCTGATAATTATGAAAATATCTATTATTAGCCTTGAAGCACCTTGATAGGAAAGAATTCTAGAATTCTCTGGTCACTCACCATTTATTATATTGTCTAATAGATACAGGTTAGGTTTTCTGCTATTGGGTATATATAGAGGCTAGGAATATGTTGTACTGGTCCTTCACTCATCTAGCTGAAGTGCAGGGGGAGTAACCTGTTGTTATGACACATTGCACTAAAAAATGGCACCCATGTGTGACTACCTGTATGTGGATAGTAATAAGAAAAAAATTACATGACTGAATATCATGGGCTATCAGTAGCATAGTTTGACTAGTGCCCAGGGTCCATAGATACATCACTCCCAAGTTGCCTTTCTGTAGAAAAGAAAATTAAGCCACCTTCAGAGATCTAGGTACTTGAAATTGAGAGTCTTATAATATACAACACAGAAAACAAACACCTCACTAGACACAAGGTTTCCATACTGCAGCATATCACCAAGAGAGCCAGTTTGGTGTAGTGGTTAAAAGTGGCAGGACTCTAATCTAGAGAACCAGGTTTGATTCCTCACTCTTCCACTTGAAGCCAGGGTGACTTTGGGTCAGTCACAGCTTCTCAAAGCTCTCTCAGCCTCACCCACCTCACAAGGTGAAAGTTTTGGGGATAATGATCACATACTTTGTAAACTGCTCTGAGTGGGCATTAAGTTGTCCTGAAGGGTGGTATATAAATCTATTGCTACCCCGGGTGGAAGGAAGAGATGGACAGAAGTGTTGGGAACTAATGGGCCATATTTATTTGGCAACAACTTATCACTGAACATATATACACGGCAAGGGTCTAACTAATGGTACAGGTCAGGCCCTGGGGTCACTCCTGGACCTCCACCCTGACCTGTCTGGGTGAGCCCCACTGCCCTGGGCAAGAGCCATCCAAGCGCATGGCTGGGACCTGGCCGGCCAGGCAAATGGTTCCCCCCTCCAAGCCTATAGCACCTTTCCGTAAAGCAGAAGGGCCTTACTTGTACAATGGGAGCCACGCGGCAGTCTGCCCTCTCACCTGGCAGCCGTCAAGCAGTACCAACAATCCTGACAGACCCCAATTCCCCCCCAAATGGGGATGTGCCAAGGGTGCTCTCTGGCCTGCTCATTTATCCCCCTCCTAATCCTGCCAGGGGACATCCAATTACAGCTCCACCATAAGCCAGTTACCACAACCCATGCAAGAAGTACAAGGTAGGCGAAAAACTTCCCTCTCCAAAGCCAAATTGGAGAAGGAAGAAAAAATTCCTACCTGGCCCAGGTAAACAGTGACTGGCTAAGCCTGTACTACTGCATGGTGGGTGGGTGGGCCAAGCTCAAGGCAACTTCAGGGGAGCAGGGGTGGAGCTGTCTTATAAAGCTCTTGGCTCTGCCCCCTCCTTAACCCCCAGAAGTTGTCTGGGAAGTTGTCTGCCCCTCCTTAACCTCCAGAAGCCGGGAAGTTGTCTGTCAGCTTTTCTTCCTGCAGGGGGCAAAAGACGGCCCCCGGCCTTAAATAGAGATGGGCACGAATTGGAAAAAAAATAAACCAAGTGGTTCGTGGTTCATCAAATTTCACGAACCATGAACCACAAACTTTCATGAACCTGCCCCTGGTTCACGAACTGTTTCGTTTGGTTCGTGAAAATGTCAAATCCAGGTCAGAAAATTGGCACTTCCAGGTCAGCAGAAAGTCACTTCTAGGCCAGCAGAAGTTCACTTCCAGGTCAGCAGAAGGTCTGCAGGAAGTCCATCCCCTGTTGCCTAGGAAACTGATTGGCACCACGCTGTCTGCAGTGATGAACCAAAAAATGAACCAAATGAACCAACCTAAAAGTTCATGGCGGAACTTCAGAAATGGGATCTGACAAACCGTGGTTTGCGAACCACAAACCAGCCTGGTTCATGCTTAATTTTGGTTCATATTTCGGTTCATGCCCATCTCTAGCCTTAAGCAGCTACACTGCTGGCCGAGAGGGCTGAAATATTATTATTATTATATTATTAAAGTTTTGCCACTCTGTGAAGGTATGCTTTGTTTAACACAGAATGGGCAGCCTCTGTGATCCACTGAACAAGGCAAACAGACATTCTGAGAAAAAAAAATCTGTATAAGAGGGGATATAGTAGTATCCTACATGCCACTGAGCAAACCTTCCTCTAAGAAACCTTCCGCCAGCTTCACTTGCCCTTCTTCCAGTGGTATGATATATGTCACTGAGGACTTCACCATAAACACAATCACCAGTTAGAACCTGCAAAGCTGGCAAGTTCAATCGGATAATGGAGAAGACAGGAAATAGCACTCATTTTATCGTGACCAGGTTCTTTAAATGACTTTTTAAACATGGATCACTCACAGTTGGCCCCTAGGACAATTGGGGTGCCTTTTTTTTTAGCTGGCAAGGTGGGTGCTGTGTGCCAGAAACACTATAAGAATATAAGAAGAGTCCTGCTGGACCAGACCAATGCTATATATAGTTCAGCACTCTATTTTACACAGTGGCCAACCACTTGAAGGGCCAACAAACAGGACAGAGGCCTGGCACTGTCTGCTAGCACTGGCATCCAGAGTTATTGTTCACTGATGACCTATCTGCCATGTATCCATCAAAGCCCTTTTTAAAGTCACCCATACCTGTGGCCATCATTACGTCCACTGGCAGGGAATTCCACAGTTTAATTAATCATTGCGTAAGGAAGTGTTTCCTCTTGTCCATCCTGAATCTATCTACTTCGTTGAGTGCCTTCGAGTTCTAGTATTTAGGGAGAGAGAGAGAAAAAGTTGCAACACATCACTTTTAGTAGTTCTATGGTTTCAAAAAGCAAGAGGTTTTTTAATGAATGTGTAGGGAGGGGAGGCATATTAACTACAAGTACTATGGGGCCATCCATGTTTGAATGGATTAGGATCCAGACAACTTGGCATTCATTAAGGCATTTGCTGAGATATGCTTTCGTAAGACACACAAAGACCTCAAAAAAGCTTGGCCATTTTAACACTACTTACCGGCCACAGAACATTGCACCGAGCTCCCGGAACGACAGCGTCTTCCTGGCGCGATTTCATGCAAGAACTGATGTGCAAAATCACACCAGGAATACGCTGTCGTTCCGGGAGCTCGGCGCGATGTTCAGTGTCTGGTAAGCAGTGTAAAAACGGCCCTTATCTCAACACAAAAACAAATCAACAATTTTGCATCTGAGTTCCTTAAGAACCCTTGGGTTTACAACTGTCAGAGACTTATTAGTTTTTAATTTGCCCAATAGTACTAGAACATCATCTCTCATCTCCTCAGTCTGACTTAGTTCTGTGAATTGCCTGAAAACAGTATTTCTGGTGAAGGTATGTGGTACTTTCCCCACATTTTCCATAATAAACACAGACACTAATGTTCCATTCATTTTCTCTGCCATCTTCCTGTCTTCCCTAAGCAATCTTTTCACTCTTTTGTTCTCCAGCAGCATTAACTGTCTTCCTGGCTGGATTCCCAGTCCCGCTATATAAGAAGAACTGCTTCTTATTTATCTTAATGACTCAGAAAGAAACCTTAACAATGAGGCAGGATCATACAGTCCTTCATATATCCTCGTCTGGGAACTTCAGGACTGCCTCCCAATTCCCTGCCCTGACATGGAAGCTTGCTGGGTGATATTGGACCAGTCACTCTCTCCCACCCTAACCTACCACACAGGTTAGATGTTGTGAGGCTAAAATAGAGGAGGTTAGAATGATGTTGTAAGCTCTGTTTGGTGTCCATTTGGGTCTCTTTTTGGGGAGGAAAGCAGGGTGTATCACCTTCATGAAATCAACAAATAAGTTGTACTTTTCCACAAACTGAAATCCACATACTGATCTACTTGCTAGAAAAGACTATTATGTCCTGTATATAATTTATGACTACATCTCTCAGTGATAACAGCTCATATGAATGGGCAATGGCTAAACAATGTGTGTGTGTGTGTGTTATGTGCCGTCAAGTCATTTCCGACCCATGGCGACCCTATGAATGAAAGACCTTCAAAACGTTCTCTCTCTAACAGACGTACTCAGATCCTGCAAACTGGAGGGTGTGGCTTCTTTTATTGAGTCAAACCACCTCATTTTAGGTCTTCCTCTTTTCCTGCTGCCTTCCACTTTTCCCAGCATTATTGACTTTTCCAGAGAATCTTGTCTTCTCATGATGTGACCAAAGTACGACAGCTTTAGTCTTGTCATTTTAGCTTCTAGATAGAGTTCAGGCTTGATTTGATCTAGTACCCACTCCTTTGTCTTTCTGGCTGTCCACGGTATCTGCAAAACTCTCCTCCAGCACCACATTTCAAATGAATCAATTTTCTTCCTGTCAGCTTTCTTCACTGTCCAACTTTCACATCCATACATGGCAATGGGGAATACCATAGTTTGGATTATCTTGGTTCCCAGAGAGACATCTTTATCTTTAAGGATCTTATTTAGCTCTTTCACAGCTGCTCTTCCGTGTCTCAGTCTTCTTCTGATTTCTTGGTTGCAGTCTCCCTTTTGCTTGATGATTGAGCCAAGGAATAGAAAATCTTGAACAACTTCAATTTCCTCATTGTCAGCTTTAAAATTGTGTAGTTCCTCGGTAGTCATTACTTTTGTCTTCTTGATGTCCTGCTTTGGCGCTTTCCCCTTTAACCTTCATCAGTAGTCGTTTCAAGTCTTCACTATTTTCTGCTAGTAATGGGGTGTCTGCCTAATTCTCCCATCATACCAGGTAAAGGGTAAAGTATACAAAGTATGAAAAGAGTAGCATTGAAACTGCACAAAATATGAGAAGGGTAACAGTAAGGTTCTTATACTGAAACACTCAGCGCATGAACAGAATCAAGTAAGACTTCCTTCCCTTCTCCTCCTCCACTGAATACATCTGCCTTTTTCATAAGAGTGATATATTTATGTCAGTTTTGAGTGCCAATTGGTTTATTTATATCCTACTATTACCCATGAGGCACTCAATCCTACATCCCACAGGAAAAGAAATGATGCATTTACCTAATACTGCTCAGGAAAAGTATGTTTTCATTTAATCCTAAGCGAGGGGAGGCCGATGATGAATGTATTTGGTTTCTTATCACAGTCTTAGTTTGCCACAGGTGATTCACCAGGTGATCATCTTTGCACACACAGAGAGAAAAGAGATGTTTCGCACCCAAACGAGAGCTAGCAAGATCAAAGGTAGCATTCCCTAATTAACTCATTTGCATAGATAGACTATCACGTTACCAAAATGTGGAAGCATCCAGTCAAACTACTTTGGGAACTAAAATTTGAAACTTTTAAAAGTTATCCACAAGGAACTATAATATTTCGAAGCGTATTACGTGGTAATATGTATAAATATGTATTTTCTCCGTACAGCACAGCATAACTTTTATCTCAGTTGATTGCTTTAGGTCACAATTTTTTCTGCCTCTTGCAGAACTAATTTCTTACTTTTTGTGTTTGCAACTGACTCTCTTTCTGTATTGATTTTAAGTTTTCCTGTGTTGCTGGTTTCACCTTTATGATATTGCATTGCTGAAATGATTTTACTGTATTTTATTGATTGTCTTTAGTAATTTGGGCCCTTTCCACACACATTGGATAATGCATTTTTAATGCACTTTAGCTATCCCTTGGAAGTGGATTTTTTGTTCCACACATGAAAATCCAGTTCCAAATGATCACTAAAGAGCATTGAAAGTGCATTATCCAATGTGTGTGTAAGCAGTCTTAATCTGTATGCTATCCGGAGAACTTTGTGGAGAATACTAAGGGTGTGCAAAAAAAATACCTTATCAATATTTGGGGGATATAGTTGGGAATCCTAAATAAATCTGGGATTCTTGGATATCCTGGGATTTCCATTGCTAGAGTTATAAAGATCACTGTCTTGCCCCCTGTCCCTTTGCATGCTGAGCAACAGGAGGGAGAGGGAAGTGAGGCAACTCTCACAGGCAAATTAGATCTGGCTTTAGGGGGAACTCTAAGAGTTTCTCTATGCAAGACATCTGACACATGAAGAACATGTGTTGGGGAGATGCAATGTTAGCTGAGAAGGGTAGTTTAAAAAGACAGAACTGGTGGCTGGGCAAATGCTTTACTATACACTGGAGCTGCGTTAAGGGGCTATGAAATGCCAGAAGAGAAACTTCAGCCCATTATAACCTCTCCAGGTCCAAGCCTGGCTCTGGAAGGCAGCTCGAGCCCATTTCCATTCCTTGCTGCCCTCTGGTTGCGATCCTGCACAGTTTTAGACTGGAGAGGTGAAATTGACAGAGCCTTTGGGGAGGTGAAGATGAAATTAACAAACCCTCTGAGGAGCAATCTCCACTGGCTCTGAGCCAAACTACAAGTGATGTCTTACACAGGTTGGACACTAGTTGGCTTCCCTCAAGTTTTGATGGGAAATGTAGGCATCCTGGTCTTGCAGCTGTAATGGAGAGCCAAGCTGTAAAACCAGGATGCCTACATTTCCCATCAAAACTTGAGGGAAGCTGACTAGTGTCCAACCTGTGTAAGACGTCACTTGTAGTTTGGCTCTCTGTCTCTCCCTACACCTGACAAACACGTGCCAAAGTGTCGTGTGTAGAGAAACTCTCAGTACCTGCTGTTCATAGTTCATGGGGTATCCTTTTTAAAATTCTTTCTGAATACGGAAAAAGATGGTGAAAGCAAGCGTGGGTGACAGCAGGGTTCCAATACAGTCTGAGATTTCTAGACTGTCCCTCTGCTACTGTGCTCTGGTCTCTGCCTTTCCTGCCTTGGGGGATTCTGGACCTGGACTGTCCTGCTCTGCCTGCCTGAACTTTGGGCTTCAGGGAAGGGTTTAAATCTTTAATTTTTTTTTTTAAATCTGAGTTTTCCAAGGTTTGAAGAGGTTGGCCTAGTGGATAGTGGTGTGTGTGCTGGGGTGGGGGGAGACCTTTGGTTTTATTTATTTCTGTTTTGTTTAAAACTGTTCTTTGCTTTTGGTGCAAAGAAGGGAAGGGACTTTGGGAAGGAAGTTTTGTTGTTATGTGGTTTTTGAGTGGACTGTTTTTTAGAGCAGCTGTTGGTTTTCTTTGTTGATTTTGTTGTCCTGGTGTGTGTGTGTGTGTGTGTGTGTGGCGGGGGGAAGCTTTGGGGTTTGTTTCTGATTTGTTTAAAACTTTGTTTTTAGTGCACTGCTGTTTATAGTTTTAAAGGCTTACTGTTTTGCTTTTCTGTTTGGCTCTTTGATTTGTTGCTGCATTTTAATTTTTGAAGGGTTATTGCCTGGGGGCGGGTGCTCCGGGGTGCTGTTTGTTTGCTTTTTGTGCTGCTTTGCTTTAGTAGTCGTTGTGATGTTCTGTTTGTCTCTGGGTTTTGTTGCACTTTAATTTTTAAAGGGTTACTGTTTGGGAGGGCAAATTGTTGTTTGCTGGGCTGCTTGTTGGTTTTGCTTGTTGTTATTGCTTTTGAGGCATGCCCATGGAGATAGAGAACATGGGGAGGCAGCAGGCCCTCTGGGAATCTAAGGCACATGAGCCAGGCTTTGGCAGACACAGTGGTCAGGGACTATTTGTTGATGCCCTGCAAGTTGCATTCTGCCAATCCTTTTGTCGGGAGAAATTTTTATTACCTCTGTTTGCCAATTATGCGGTCCCCCTTCTCTCCTTGTCTGAATAATAAATCAAGGCTTCAAACTTGGTGATCTTAAAAGCAGAAAAGGTTTATTATGAGAAGTTCTCAAATAATCCTAACACACATGCTATTATAGCAGGGTGTGTGCCAAAAAACAGGCGGCACCTACATTTATACCATCACACAGGCATGATGCAAGTAAATAACAATTGCTTACAGTACAGAAGATTATTACAAGAATATATAAACAATCAAATGAATGTCTCGTGATGTTTGGAACATGATAGATTGATGGGTTGAGATTATGTTTCCTTTCAGGTCACGTGACATAAACGATCAGAAAGATTCTGTGGTTATCTATACATTACTAAGGAAGAACATACCCAAGACTGAGAACAGGGCAAGAAGGAAACATATGTAGCCTTCATTTGTTCTCAGAGTCCAAACTGTGACTGTACACAGCAATGTCTCTATGTTATTATAACCAAAATACAGGATGGCATGAAGGGTGATAGGCACACAGGGAAAAAAGTTTTATTCACAAGTTCTTTAGTCAGTTTAGACCACAAAGAGTCACATACAGAAAACAATAAAGCACCCCAAAAATTCCTTAACACCTTTGAGTTACTAGTCCAGGAAAGAGGCTGTCTGGCTCTCTCTTGTAGCTCAGAGACATCTCTTGTGCCTTCTGATGAACAAGCCGGGTTAGAGTATTTTCTCCAGAGCAGGCAACTTTGTTATCCCGCATTACTCAGGTCTTTCTCAAGGTCTTAAGGTCAACTTGCCACTCTTCAGTTTCCTAGCTCTGGACTTCATAAGTGAGCAAAATGAGCACGTGCTAGGGCCTGTATCCTCTCAGTCTGTGCTCTTCCCCAAACTTCAAGCTTAGGTAGAAAAACAGCAGGAAGGTTATCCAATGTGATTGGCACACTATATAAAATACACACCAAATTGAATTCTTCCCCACCTAAAGAAAACCTTCAACAACCCCTCTGTCAGCATTCTTCTTGAACTTTGGCACAATTCTGTGCAGAAAATTAACAAATATGGTACTAAACATATTGCTCTTGGCCACTCTCAAAAAAGAAAAACAATGACAACAAAAATTATCACTGGAACAAGAACAGACATATTAGGGAAAGTAGATATAAGTGACATGGAGCATGAGTCAATTTATTAAAACAAGCAGAAGTAAGCCCCAAAGAAGCACCTAAAATCAAGCTCATAATAAATGCTGTTGTGTTGGTTTTGTGTTTCTTTACAAGGCTGGGAGAAACAGGAATGCCAGTGATGAAGGGCAGCTACAGCTCTATCTTTAGGTTCCTCCAAACCATGACAGTGTAGGCTGAGACTCCAGAGGGAGAAGAATTTGGATGGGTGTCCAAAAATACCCTCTTTCTCATTTTGAGGCCTTCATGGTGCAGTGTTTCTCTCTCTCTCTCTCTCTCTCTCTCTCTCTCTCTCTCTCTCTCTCTCTGTGTGTGTGTGTGTGTGTGTGTAAGAGAGAGACAGAGACAGAGAGAGAAAAAGTTGCTTGCTTTCCAATTGTGCTGGGTCTGGCTGGATGCCTTGGTATTGTCTTGCCAGGTTGGCTACTGGAATTCTCTGGTTTGATGCTGATTCTGTTCGGCTTGTCACACTGGCTCTGGAGCTAATAAGGAAGGGAAGTGAGTTGGGTGAGCAGCAGGAGGCAGGAAAGTTTGGGCATCTGGAGTTGGGGATGAGGAGGAAAACTGGGGAGGGAGGATTACAGAGAAAGCATTGGGGAGGAAGTGGAAGCAGAGTGAGGGTAGCTAATGGAGAGGAGAGTGGAAGGAGAGAAAGTGGGGACAGATTGGGGAGGAAGTCAGATTTCCCATCCCCTGTGAGCCCTGGCGCTGTTTAATAAGTGAGGTAGAAATGTTTTAATTTTTAAAAACTTAAATATATATGTATATAACCTATTCAGTTGACAGCAGGTGCAACTAATTTAGAGTCTAAAATTTTATACGTGGCATGTTCAGCAATTATGTCTGCCTGAAATCTCAATTGCAACGGATAATTACCATTCATAGAAGCAGATCTTATGAGCCCCAACACCCCTCCTCTCTCTCTCACACACACACAGACACACACAACAGTGCATTGAATGTGCCAGTGCTATCATCACAATCTGCTGTGTTGCATCAGCTCTGTCAACACAATCTAAGCTATGTGGGACAGATATAAAGTCTATGTAGGACTATGAAAGATGCTGCTATGTCCTATTGACTTTTCAAGCATCATTGAGCCAAGTATGTAGGTGCAATCCTGAACTGCTAATGTATGTAACCCGGGAGAGTTGCTTTGCAACCTCACATTGCTTAGCAGGAAAAAATGGTATCAAGTTTATTCACAGTAAAATAGTCCTTAAAACACAATGGCTTGTTGGACTTGTTTCGACTCTGGGCAATACAAACATGACCATAAAACCATAATTCAAGTTAAAGGATCCACACAGATTAAAATGGAACCAGTACATTTTGCAGAAGCAGAGATTTCGATTATGACTACTACAAGAGTTTGATTGTGGTCCACATTTTCTAGTCAATCAAGATGGTCTCAGAACTTGATCATGGTGTTTTAGGACTCATGAAATGTATTTAGCCACAATTTCTGTTGTCCTCTTGTCAGAATGTGACAGGAGATTTAAAAGATGGTAGTCCACTGAATGGTAGCTAGGAGTGGAAATAGCATATTCAGTCTTTAATGGTACCACTTGTCTCACACTTGGCCATTTGGCCTACTGTATTTTTGCTCAGAGGTTACTGAGATTACTTATACTGATGGTTTATAGATGACTTGTGACTTCACAGAAGAATCTTAAAAAATCAAAAATCTAAGCCAAGATAATCCAGATATCATACCAAGAAAGGTTGAGTTCTATGACTTGGCGTCCTCCCTTGAAGACCAAATTGGGCCTGAAAAGGGATCTGCCCTCTCCCCCTCCCTTTTAATGAAAGAAACCAAGGCTCAAAAGCTGACCTCGGCAGGGTGAAGGGAGGAGCGGGTATTGCCACCTGCTCTGCTCCTGATCCGAGCTAGGTGAAGAGAGGATGTGTATTTCAACCTGCTTTGCTTCTGATCCCAGATGGGAGATGTCAGGGGGCAGGCATTGACATCTACTTCACTCCTGATCCTAGCTGGGTAAAGGTGGGGTGCGTGGGCATTGCCATCTGGTCCCCTTCAGATTCCAGCTGTGTGAAGGACAGGCAGGCATTGCCACCTTCTCCGCTCCTGATCCCAGCTGGGTGAAGGGGGGTGGGCATTGCCACCTGCTCTGCTCTGGATACTAGCTGGATGAAGGTAGTGGGCAGGCATTGCTGCCTGCTTTGCACCTGATTTGGCCTAGGCTTCCCACTGTGGCATGCTCTCTGGAGGTGTGGCTGCCTTGTCTGGGCTTCCCTCTACAGTAGCGCCCTCTAGAGGTACATTAGAGTAGGAAGTTAGTTGTCTTGAATACACTTAGCCTTTTATAGAGTAGGATGGCATGTAAATGTTAACAGCATAAAATTCTGTGAAAAAAAAGCAAACACATTGGGAGCACTAACAAGAAAAATGTGTGAAATGAAAATGTTCACAAAGACAATTAATGAAAACAAAACAAAATTAAAATAAAAGGAGGTCCTTAGCTTGGGAAAGGTTCAAATTTTGCTTAGTGGAATGCTAGGCTATAGGCCAATGAGTCGATGTGATGAGCGGGAGCGGGAGCAGGAGGAAGGAAGGAAGTTATTATTCAAGGTTCAGTTACTTCTTCAGAGTCTCTAAGGTTTGGGAGGAGGATGGCCGGGAGCACAGCTCAGATGACATGGGCAGCAACACCCCTCCCATGCTACTCCATACTCCCAGCAGCACCCACCTGAGTTCAGAACAATGGGGCTGCCAGGATACTGCTAGGAGCAAGGAGGAACAATGACACTGGGCGACCCTGTGAGCCCAGGAGGAGCAGCAGAGGAAAGCAAGGCCTGAGGGTGGGGCAGCCACAAGGCAGCCAACAGTAGGAGGGGTCCCAGGGGCCATTCACAGCAGTGACATCGCAGCAGAAAGGCAGATGTCAGACCCCGCCCTAGAGTCTCACAATCTTATTTCTAGCCTACAGCACATAAGTAGAAATGTGAGCACACAGACACTAAGGCAATATGCAGAGTTTCACATGCTACAGCTGCCAAGGAGCATTTTGTATATTGATAGCAGTTATAATTTTCTACATACTCCATCTGGGATTTGAAATAGTGGAGGAAAGAATGTGCTGAATTAGATGAATATCCCATATAACCAGATCCTCCAGCAAGATGCAAACAAGGTAAAAAGACTCACACACAATCCACCCAAAGATTCGGGCATCCAAACTTGAAATTATTTTATTTCTCTTAATCTCACTGGCTTGTATTGTTTTAGGGTTTAGTGTTGTTTTAAAATAGTGTTTGCCATGTTATGCCTTATCTTTCAACTTTGCTTTTTAATTGCTTTTGTCAGTTCAAGTTTTGTTTTGTAGTTTTAAACTATACATTGTAAGATTTCTTGGAGATATTTGGCGGGGGGGGGGGGAATAAATATTTAAAATAAATGAATAAATAACAAGCACAAATTTCTATAACTCTTCCCAGGTGCCTGCATTTATTTTAATTGTCAAGATCAGAAATGTAACATCATTTATTTTTAAGTGCAGAAGCTTTTATCTATTTATAAGAAATGCCTTGCCTGAACAAAAAATACACTCCTTAAATTACCATTTACCCCATTAACACCCTGCTGTGCTCAGTTACTGGGCTGGATCCTGTGTATCCGTTATGTTAAAGGAGTTGCCTTGCTCTGGTGCATGGTGCCTTCCTCTGATACAAGATTCTTCCAAGTGGAAGAGGCTCTTGTGTCAAGAGGAAGACACTGCCAAGTGTGGCATCCAACCCATAGTGTCTAAAGGATATTTTCCAGAAAGCTTGATAAAGGTGATCCTGAAAAAAATATACTTTGAACCAAAATAACTCTGTTGAGCAGATCTGGGGAGAATAGAAGAGCTGGATTTGGACCGCTAATGTTTTTTGGAGAGTGTATGGAAAGGGTACCAATCATTACTAATTAAAAAGCTATTTTCTATTTTGAAAAGTAAGAGCTCATTCTTAAATTATAAGGCATCCTGTCATAAATTCAATGAAAATTTCTTAGGCGGACAAATCACTGCTGTGCTTGGGGCAATGAGCCCATTGGCCTCATCCTGGTTATGTCCCCAATAGAGATGGGCATGAACAGAAAAAAAAGGAACATGATGTTCGTTGTTCATTGCCATCCATGAACAGAGACTCACGAACAACCACAAACATGGCCCTGTTCACAAATATGTTTGTGGTTGGCTGTTCGTGGGGGCCAGCAGGCTCTCCTCCAGCCATCATCCAAGTCAAGATCCCTACTGCACCACTCCCAGAAACTTGACCTGAGCAGGCAGCAGGAAAGGTACCAATAATAAATAATAGCTTGGCCTAGAGCCTGGCAGCAGCCCTAACATTTGAAGGGGTAGATCCCTATCCCACCACACACAAAGAAAATTCAAGCTCCGATGCACTCTCTCTATCAAAATGCCAACAGCGACTGTCTCTCCACTGTTGGCAAAGTCAGAGCTGGGAGCCCCCCTCCACCCTGCTCTTTGCTCCCTTGTTGTAACAAATCTGGAGCTCCACACTTGAAAGGAAGACCTGCCTATCAAGCTAAATTGGGCTTAGATTGGAGTTTCCAGGGCAACAGCAGGGGTTCAGACAGAGTTCAGACAATCCCTGCCTAAGTTGCCAAGGGAATTGATTGCAGGTGCCAGACTGTCTGGCTTGATGAACAGCAATGAACGAGGCTTGCAACAACCACCTGTTCGTTTAGAATGGGGCCTCAGGAACAGCTTGTTTGCGAACAGCAGATTGGGCTGTTTGTGGCTTTTTTTTGTTCATATTGCTGTTCGTGCCCATCTCTAGTCCCCAATTGTAACCTAGAGAAATCTTGAAGTGATTTACAAACCAATTTTAAAAATGAACAATAAGCAACAGCTTTATGAAAAAGCCATTCAACCAATGAACATTTGGAAGAATGGTTTATGTAAAGAGGCTGGCTGTAGGACAATCAAATGAAAATTTAAAATACAAATGAGTATTTTCTAATATACCAGACCTAGATAGCCCAGGCAAGCCTGATCTTGTCAGATCTCAGAAGCTAAGCAGGGCTAGCCTGGGTTAGTAATTGGATGGGAGACCTCCAAAGAAAATCAAGGTTGTAAAGGCCAGCAGTGGTAAACCACCTCTGTTAATCTCTTGTCTTGAAAACCCCAGTTGGGGGTACCAATAAGTCTTCTATGACTTGACGGCACTTCCCACCAACACCATTTTGTAGCATATGGCAATTCCTGCCATACAACAGCCTCCAGTTATCTGAGTTGCGGTTTCCTGATGTCTAAGGATCAGTATAACTTAGGCTACTGGGACAAACCTTCTTCAGAGATTTGAAGTACTATGTTGTGCCGCTCCTTATAGAAGTACCAATCTTCGTCACAGTAGTTATCAGAACACACAGAGACATACCTATTTTAATTGTGTTGGATCCATCCAGCTTTCCAACTCAATCTAACCTAATTTCTTTCCTTACCCAATGCCTGTTGTACATGCCTTCTGTTCAAGTGCATGTCACGATGCCCACAGTAGGTTTTTTGGGGGTCAAAGAGGACTCGCACTATCCTTTTCCTCCAGCAGAAAAGCTAGTTGTATCCAACTCACTCTCATACCTTAAAAAGTTAATAGGATACATCTGATGAGATATTATTTATGTTAAAAGTTTATGATGATAAATGCAAACAGAATAAAATGCCGTTGATGTCATCCTTCTATTCCCACTGAATTTTATGGAACCGCATTGGATTGCTTAAGAATAAATGTGCTGAACATATTACTGTGGGCCCATTACAGCAGTTTCAAGGTACAGAAAATCATTATTTTCACCATAGTATTTCCATTAATTACATTAGTTATTGACCTTTTTATGGGTTGCCTGGTTTAAACAATTATTTGGCCAATCTCTCCCATATTTCAATATTTGTATCTCATTTCTTTAAAGAATATAGAAATGCTTCAAATCGTATTGCAACAGTATTCTAATTATTCAGATATTCTTTGTTTCCTTCTATTTTGGGCACTTTTGTGGTTTTCTTCTTTTCCACCAGTACTACATCATATCATTTCACCGGCATCCTATATCATTCTTCCTCACCTACTCCACCATTCTTCCTCTTAGCTTCTTTGACAAATTATCACCATTATTTCCCTTCTAAGTGTTCATGTGCCATATATCATCTGTGACATTAACTAACTGCTCTTCTATCAAAATAATGTACCTGTTTCATCTAGCCAAGTAAATGTTCACCAAGTCTGTTCTAGGAAAGAGATTATTTGAAAGTGATGCATTTATCCCACCTGTCTATCCAACAGAGGAATGAATGAATCAGTAGTTATCGGAGGGAGTCAGGGTGCTCATTGGACAGACAGTTTCAACTTTCATTACCCATTAAGAAATTCCTAATGAAATGAAAATGGGGGCTTACAAGGTGTTTGGAGGAAACTTGCCAGTCTTCAGAATGATAGCTAGAAAATTAATACCTTTTATACGTATTTCATTCATTCATTCATTCATTCATTCATTCATTTGTTTGTTTGTTCATTCGTTCATTCGTTCCTTCATTCATTAAACTTCTAGCCCTGCCTCCCTACAAGTGGGCTCAGGGTGGGTTACAACAATTTCAATACACTTTGAAATCACAGTAAAACAACAACAACATCAATTTCCATAAAAACCATCATTCCAACTGAGTTTAGCGTGGGCCAGCACTGCCAACAGTGCACAGCGGGAGGGAGGAGCTATCCTTCTGCCTCTAGTACAATTTGTGTGAGGGGCCAAGATCATACCTCCCCCCGATAAGAGACTCCAAGATGGATATGGGACTGGCCTCAATCATATGCCTGGCGGAACAACTCAAGCCTGCTGAAATGATAAAAGATCTTGGCAGGTCTGTGTATCTACCGATAGAGAGTTCCACCAGTATAAAATTTTGTTGCTCCATCATGACCTTCATATTTAACTCCTGTTCTTTTGTTTTCTATGATAATTATCTGGATAGGAAATATAACTATATGGCTAGGAAATCCTCATACCATCCTAAGCAGAGTTATATCTGTTGACCTCAATGAATTGAAATGAATGTAACAGTTTACGATGGCATTGCCAACCATCTAACCATATAGATAATATACCCCAGCTGCATCTTTCCATTGCAGCTTCTTCTCCACAATGATTACAGTTCATTGGGCCCAAGTTCCCCTTTCAGCTATGAAACAACTTGGGTGTCCTTAGGGAAGCCATTGTCTTTCACACTGGCCAGAGGATAAAAAAGAGAGAGAAAATTGTCAAACCCTGAAAAGAGCTATATAAATGAATATTAATAAATCCTTCTGTGACCAAATCAGACCCTTGGCTTGCTTCTCTCTTGGCTGAGTTGAACTACGGGAAAGACAAAGATGAAGTACAAGTGTCAGAGTAATATATTGGCTAGTCAGGCTTAGTGATCTAGCAACAGACTTGTGGAGCCGGTGTTGCTATTTTGGTGCCAAATTCCAATGTCCTTCCCAGTGGCACTATTTCAGAGTTCACCAACTGAAACGGGAAAAAGAAGATGTGATTCAGCAACATGCAAAAGCTAATTCTTGGGTACATCCAACATTAAGTTTCAAATAAATGTATTTATTAGGTAATGTATAGAGATTTTCTTCATATTCTAAGTCTACCTTAACTTTAGAGAACCAACACTGGACCTGTTTTCATCTTTCATTTTATATACTTTGCCAAGAAGAGGGGCTGGGGCTGTTCTAAGGGATAAACTCATTGTGATACTGGCTGTCAGGTAAGGGAACAACAACAGCAGCAGTTCATTTGTATTTTACTCTTCTGAACAGATTTGTGCCCTCTCAGAGCTGTGAACAAAGTCAGTGTTATTATCCCCACAATACAGCTGTGGAGCTAAGGCTGGGAGGAGTGGCTTACCCAAGGTCACCTGCTGACCTCATGGCAGTAGTGTGATTCAAACCAGTGAAGTACTGTATTGCAGCTCAGTTACTTAACCCCTACACTACACCAGCTCCCAAGAACTTGTCCCAAACGTTAATGTTGCAAATGTTAATCCACATAGCATGGTTTAACTTTGTTTAAAAAATCTTTTTCTGGAGCTCCAAAGGTTTCTTATCCCATAAGGTATTGCAAGCTTCCTAAAAGAAGTTGTAAAAGCCACTACTTTGAAAGGAGAACCACAGACAGAGACAACTAAATAGTCTCCATTCTTTCACCAATTGGAATCAGAATCCTACAACCAGCAGATGCTGAAAGCCGCTTTCCTCAGGAGTATAGTATAAATAGACTAATCGCAAAGGCCAAAAGGTGATGTGAAATCATCACAGATTGTTGATGTGAATTCCTGAGATGGCAAACTACCACATGAACATGCCAAATGTGTGTGATGAGTCTTGTGGCGGAACAGGCGCTGGCTCTCAGTCCGGGCAACTGAGCCGCTGTCAATGGCCTGCTAGCCCCGCTATCCGCCTCCCACCATCCCTGGTGGGCATGGCTCACACTGCCACCACTCACTTATTTGTACACTGCCTGACTGAGGGGCAGTGAGACCCCTCTGGCTGAATTTCCTTACCGGGAAATGAATTGCCCAATCTTTGGTTGGGCCCTGGAGAATTGGCAACCCACCAAGATCTGGCCTGATCAGTTTCTCCTGGGCTCCCTCCCGTCTTGTAGTGTGCCAAGTGGGGGAGGTTACGTAGTCAGAGCACCACAAGGTTCCTTATATTCAAAAAGTATAATTGAATAGCTATATACAGAGCACTATATACAAAGCAGGTAAAGGCACAACACATAGGGGTAGACCCCCCTGTTCAGAACTCATAGGGCAGAAAATCAAACTGAAGAGAACCACTGTCTGCTTTCCCTACCACACTGTTCCCTACTCTACCTTAAGGGAGTGGTGGTCTCAGGGAAGGTTCCCCCTTTATTTCCTTTCTGCTGCCTCCCAGGCCCTCCACATTTAGGGCCCAGGCAACCTGGTTTCACCCAGCAGCAGGAGCCTCTCCTTCTTCAACCAAGAAGGTGACTCTCTTTTTGTTTCCTTTCTGCTGCCTCCCAGGCCCTCCACATTTAGGGCCTAGGCAACCGGGTTTCCCCCAGCAGCAGGAGTCTCTCCTTCTTCAACCAAGAAGATGACTCCCTTTTTCTCCTCAGGATCGGCTGAGTCTCTCTATTCAGGCCCCACCCCTTATTTTTCCCGCACTTTCTTGGCCCTGGGGCAGCTGGGAGTTGTAGTCCAGGAAGAAGGGCGTTCCATACCAAGACTCCTTCAGGCCCCTCCCTGGCCCTTCAGCCCATTAACCCTCATGGGGAACATTTTTTTTTCCTTTTTAAAACAGATTAACTGCAACCAGCACTCATCTCACCCTTGGCAACCATTCCGTTACAAGTCTTATAAATGAATATATTGCATGAAAACAGAAATGTCCCCATGATGTCTATATTGCCTAGACTAGATCTGAGAAGTGAGTCAGGGGATTGTATGGAAATAAAGAGAAGCGTTGGCTTCCCAGTTTCACAGTCAAGCTTAAGCATTTCTAAGAGCCAAGCTACAAATGACTTTTTTCACGTGGAGAACACTTGATTGTTTTCGCAAGTTTTCCTGGGACATGAAGTCCAAGTGTCCTTCCCCTCTCTGTTAGAATCGCTGCCTGAAGAGCCAGAGAAAGCCGGCGGCAGCAGCAGCTTTTGCAAATCGTTCCTCCAGCCACAAGCCTGCTGGACAAGAGGGCTTCCAACGATTCCTACTTTCTCCCTGGGCGTCCTGCTCCCGGGGAGCTGCTCTGGAGAAAGCCGCTGCATCAGTGAAGCTCCAGCTGCAGTGACAGCGGAAGAATCTGCTGCTGCTCTAACATGCCCTCATTCTAGTTTTTCTCCAGGAGCTCAGGAACAGGGGAAGGGTTGCATCTGACGAAGAGAGTTGTAGTTCTCGAAAGTTTATGCTACAATAAAGTTGAATAGTCTTAAAGGTGCTACTGGAGTCTTTACTATTAAACTCTACTATGATCACTTATGGAAGATCTTTCCCACCCGCTAATACTTTAAGCAGCAATTTGAACAGCAAGGAAGAGAGATGGATAGAATGAAAAGGTAAGTTGGCCTTTAAGTATGGTATTTTATAGTAGAAAGCAATTTTTCATAGAAGGAAAAAAATCAATATTTACATGCAGAAATGTCAAATAAAATATTTAATATTTACAATGCAAAAGCAGAAAGACAGAGAATATAAAATATTACTTTCCACATGCATGCCAACATGAATGGATTAATGAATGAAAGAGCTGAAATCAAACTGACTGAAATACAGTGCTAAACTTCTCCAGTTAAACCAAAATATCTTGCACAAATGTTAGGAAATGCTGTTTAAGGGCTTCTGAATTTTGATTATTTTATTTCTCCTGGTCAGTGTTAGCCTTTTATTCCCCAGGCTTTACACAACTAAATTTAAATCAAATCACTAAGAAGTTCTTCACAGGCAGTGGTAATTGGTAGTATTCTGTGGACTATACACATTCTTAAGGTGGATAATTCCCACAAGCTTACCCAAGAGACATATCCAGATAATTTGTTAGCAGGCATCCTTTCCCACAAATAACAGCTGAAGTCAACAACATATTTGTATGAGCACTCTAATATGAGGAAAGAGGAAAGCTAATCACAAAAGAGGAGCCAGGATCTTCCCCTACGCTATTGAGAGCCAGTTTGGTGTAGTGGTTAAGAGCGCGGGACTGTAATCTGGAGAACTGGGTTCGATTCTCCACTCCTTCACTTGTAGCCAGCTGGGTGACCTTGGGTCAGTCACAGCTTCTAGGAGCTCTCTCAGCCCCACCCACCTCACAAGGTGTTTTGTAGTGGGGATAATAATAACATATTTTGTAAACTGCTCTGAGTGGGCATAAAGTTATCCTGAAGGGCGGTATTTAAATCAAATGTTATTAAATCAAAATGTTATGCTGCTCATGCAAACAGATTCCTGATGTGAGCGGTAATTTACGAGAGCTAGTGTAGCATATTGGTTAAGAGGCTGACTGTGAACTAGCCAACCAGGTTCAAATGACATCTCTACCACGAACTTGCTATCAAATTCCCACTACAATCTAAGAGAGTCACATCACTCTAAATCCATTGAAATCAATGGGCTTAGAAGGGTATAACTTGGTTTAGGATTGTATTGTTAGTTACTCATCTCTTTTGCTTAATATTTAAGATAGTGTTACTTTGTTACTCATCTCTCTATAATGCTATCTTTGAGGAGGCTTCCAGCATAAACAATAAAGTGACACTAAAATAGTCAAAATATAATATGTAATTCTAAAAGCCTCAGGCTATGGATAAAAAAATTTGCACAATGGGGCCATGTACAAATATGGGGCATTTTTCTACAAGCTTGTGGGGGCAGGTTTGCAGATAAGTATGAAATGTAAAAAACAGAAGGTTAAAAACTCTAACATCATAGAAGAAATGTATGTTTCTTTTGTAAAATAATGGAGAGCCAGTTTGGTGTAGGGGTTAAGAGTGCAGGACTCTAACCTGGAGAACTGGGTTTCATTCCTCACTCCTCCACTTGAAGCCCGCTGGGTGGCCTTGAGTCAGTCACAGCTTCTAGCTCTCTCAGCCCCACCAACCTCACAGGGTGTTTTGTTGTGGGTATAATAATAACATACTTTGTAAACTGCTCTTAGTGGGTGTTAAATCATCCTGAAAGGTGGTATATAAATTGAATGTTGTTGTTGTTGTTGTTGTTGTTGCTGCTGCTGCTGTTGTTGTTAATGCTTTGAATATCTTCCAAGACTCTGTTGTGAGATTTTGGTGGCCACTTGGGGGCTGGCATATGACACCCCTCCCCCCGCCCATGAACACTGACAAGGATACCAAGGAAGCGTCAGCTAGAGCCAGTTCAGTGGAGTGAGGAGACACAGAAAGACTTTTAAAAGGTAAAAGATAGAAGGGGTGGAGTGTAAATTTAGAGGGAGAGGAGCAAAAAAGGTATGAGGGAAAGCTGAAGTAATGGACTGGAATAGAAAAACATAGGTAGGGGGTGGGTAAGTGAATGACAATGACAATAAAAATAACAATCGATTTATATACCACCCTTCAGGACAACTTAATGCCCACTTAGAGAGGTTTACAAAGTATGTTATTCTTACCCCACAACAATCACTCTGTGAGGTGGGTGGGGCTGAGAGAGCTCCGAGAGAGCTGTGACTAGCCCAAGGTCACCCAGTTGGCTTCAAGGGGAGGAGTGGGGAATCAAACCCGGCTCTCCAGATTAGAGTCCCGTGTTCTTAACCACTACACCAAACTGACTAAATGAATAAGAGAGGGGACAACCAGGGAAAGAAGCACAAAAAGGTAGGTAGGTAGGTAGGTACATAGGCAGGTAGGTAGGACAGAGAAAAGGAAGATGGAAAGGCTGCCAGCAGCACCAGGGGAGGGCAAGAAGAGAGTAAAAGGGTATAGAGGGATGAGATCTTTCCATGAAAGCTTTCTTGCATTCTCCACTTGTTATATACAAATAAAAAACAACAAAAATCCTTGCAACAGAATATGCAATCACAAGTTTAAACTAGCAAAACTAATTAGGGTATGATTATCGGTGGACAGCACTAAAGTCTAAACTGCTTAGGATAGCAAGTAAACTGCTTAGAATAGCCTAAACTGATTAAGATAGCAACTAAGCTCTGTATAGGCATAACGTGGAAATATGCAAGAGTTCCTAACAACATGAAGCAACTGGGAAAAATCCCTTTTAGTGATAATTCTAATGAGGCCTAAAAAAAATCTTACTGAACCCTTTAAAGGCAACCAGAGAATTCCACATTATTTGAGCGGGCTAGATCTTGCAAAAGTCTGAAAAACCAGGCAGCAAACTAGCTGAACTAAGCCTGTTGGCTGCCCGCAACAAGAATGGCAGTCTGTATACTTCTCCCAACCCGTGTCTCAAGCTTCATTCAAAAAGGGAGCAGCCGCAAAGTGTACCACATCCCCAGAAACCATGAACTGGTTTATAACAAGCTATTAAAACCACAGCCTAAAGTAATCAAAATGTGACGGGATGGTTAAGCTAACTGCAAGGGAAGTTAAAAGGCTGAAAAGAATAAGAAAATGACTTGTTCTGGCACCTAACTTTTGCAATCTGTATCTACAACCCAGAAGATCGCAGGGGTAAAACACATGCTTGATAAGTAGAAGGTCCCTTGGACATTTCCTGAAATTCCAGTTAAAAGGTTCTTGGGTAGTGGATGATGAATTAGCCCAGGGCTTTTTTTCAGGGGGAACGTGGGGGAACGGAGTTCTGGAACCTCTTGAAAATGGTCACATGGCTGGTGGCCCCGCCCCCTGATCTCCAGACAGAGGGGAGTTGAGATTGGCCTCTGTGCCGCTGAGCGGCGCAGAGGACAATCTAAACTCCCCTCTGTCTGGAGATCAGGGGGCGGGGCCACCAGCCATGTGACCATTTTCTCTGAGGGCAACCCACTGAGTCCCACCACCTCTTTCCCCAGAAAAAAACCCCTGAATTAGCCCTTTTCTGGTTGAGACCCTAGAGATCCCCTTTCAGTCAGATTAGGTAACACGATGGACCAGGATTAGGAACATTGATTTATAAAGTAACATTTTTCATCACTCTTGTAACTAACTTCTTGAAAGTGTTAAGTAAGGCTCAATTCCAGATGGTGACATTTCACTAAAGATGGTTCATTTTCTTTTCTTTTCTTTTTTAGTTTGCAAATGATTACCATAGATAAATATGGTCAGATGGGCCAGTTGTGGGCCAATAACATCTGTGAACTTATTGGAAGCCTGAGCAATATGGAGATAATAATACTGAGCAATGTAACATGTTAAGTTCCTTACATCAGTCACATCTTTACCTCCTGCATGTAATATTGCTAAAAAAACTACCAAAAAGGTAACCCCAATATGATTGCATATACATATACATATACATATACATATACATATACATATACATATACATATACATACATATACATATACATATACATATACATATACATATACATATACATATACATATACATATACATATACATATACATATGTGTGTGTGTGTGTCATATTTTACCAACATTTAATCTCCTTCTTTATAAGGACACCAATCAGCTCCACTTTGAAGTGGATCCACCCTACTTCTTGTCCTCTCCAAGTGCTGTTGCTAGCTTCTCCATTGCTTTGGCAAGAGTATCTCCCAGCCTTGAACTTTCAACCATCTTAGCCAATCAGGTTAGGCAATAATTTGATCATTGTTTGGCTGAGCTTGGTGCTTCCATACAGAATGCAGTCTTGTTACGGTGATAGCAACGGACACACATTCAGTGGTTGCTTCTGCCCCCTGGCTTGGGTAGCTCCAGTCCAAGCATATGTTGCTTGCCTCCAGATCCGCTAGATGGTTGTGGTAGGGGCAAGCTGGATAGTTTTCTCCCTTCGAGTCCTAACTGCCTCAAAGTTGCATTGTTTTGCATTGTCTCTCTCTGATGTGCACATGTATTCCTATATATTGGTTAAACACCACACAAAAACATTAAACACCCCACAAAAACAATCTCGAGACAGTTGCATGGCTACATCAAGACTGCTCTTTTTGCAATATCAGCATGGCTAGCACATTTGGAAATGCAAACAAGAACAATGGAGATTTTCTAATGTGATGTTTCCACTTCAGAAACAGAAGCCTGACATTCCAAACTCCAAATCAGAAGACAAATTTGTTTGAACAGAATGTCTGTAGCACCACACTTTAATATTTCATCGTAACATCCAGTTTTGCACTAGAACACTGAATCAAAAGCCCAGGAGTCCTGCTATGCAGACGTGCAATAAGTCTATTCTAAACAGAACGGAACCCTTCAAATCCGTTGAAATCAATGGGCCTAGAAAGGGGCTTAGATGGGTGTAACTCATTTTGGGACTGTACTGTTCATGCCTGTATGTGGTATTTGTTCCTCATGTATAATTCAAAACATCTTGCAAATGTCTATTTAAAAATAGTCAGAGATAGACCTATGGAATGTCCTCATTCATAAGCAATAAGAACTGGCAGCCAGATTCAGTATATGATGAAATGTTTGCTTTTATAGAACTCAGAGAAAATGGCTTTATTATTTTTTTCCATGCCAGCAGGTAATTTGGCCCCAAATGCCTGCAGAATGACTAAAAGCCCATCATTCTGAAACCTAACATACTTTAATTATTATTGCTTTATATATCCAGCCATTAATCTCCCAGATAATCATTAAAAGTGTGCATTGCCGCACTGCATTTATGTGAGGTTACATAAAAGAAAATTCTCCATGAGAAAGGAGCCTTTGTAATGCCATTCCCGTTAAATGTGATTAAAGCGTGCCTTATCCACCAGAGGAAGGCGGAAGAGAAAGTAACAAATTACTTACTGCACCTGCAAGCTGAACAACCAATCTGCGTATTGACCACCTAAATTGTCTTAGCGTTAATTTGATGCATCTCAGAACTTCTATTATTTGAACGGGAAAATATCAAGAAAATTTTCCTCTCAATTAACAGCAACATGAACAACAAAGCAATCACCAGTACCAGGCCAATAACAGCAGTAGCAGCAAGAGTGGCAAATGGAAACTACATTTTGGCTTTCTTTTTTGTTTGTTTGTTTGTTTCTGTCCTCTCTCCACCCCCCTCCTTCTGATCCAGTTAATGATGTGTCGTCTTCAGGATAAATGGATTTTTAAAGTTAATCTCAGACAGCTTCTGGAGAGCATCATTGATCATTCAATGTTAAGAAGTACCAAAAGAAATTTAGGTAATTTTAGGCAAACAAGCACTTTGAACAAATCATTTGGTGACTCAGAGTTGCAGACATACTATTTGGGTTTTTTAAAAAAAGAAGGCATTTAAAAAGCACACTTCCTTCCTTTCCAAAGAATTTTATGCATTTTTTAAAAAAATCTTTCTTTTATCGCAACAGAACATTAGGCAGTCAAATCATATCTCCAAGTTCATTCTAGTAGTGGTAATTCTAGAACCAGCAATTTGTGCAATATACGGCATGAATTCAGTTTTTGTCCCATCTTCTTACTTGCCAGAACAGGGATCTAGAGTAGGGATGGGCACAACCCGCGGGAAAAATTAACTGTGTGATTTGTGGTTCATCGCATTTCATGAACCACAAACCACAAACTTTCATGAACTTGCCCTGGTTCAGGAACCAGTTTGTTTGGTTCGTGAAAATGTCACATCCAGGTCAGCAAATTGTTATCTCCGGGTCAGCAAAAGGCCACTTCTGAGTCAGCCTAGGAAACGGATTGATCGGCGACAGGCTGTCTGCAGTGACGAACCAAAAAATGAACCAAATGAACCAGCCTAAAGTTTGTGGAGGTTCATCAGAAATGGGCTCTGACGAACCACCAGTTCACAAACCATGGACCAGCCTGGTTTGTCACAAACTTTGGTTTGTATTGCGGTTTATGCCCATCTGTAATCTGGAGACAGGTCAGCCTCACCACAAAAGAAGGATCAATGGGCAAGAGTGGATGAGGCAAAACTTGTCTGAGCAAGTTCTTCCATGTGTTCTTCTAAATCCTATAATCTCAGATTATGGAGCCCTGATGTGGATAGCCCAGGAGACCCTGATCTCGTCAGATCTCAGCATCTAAACAGGGTTGGCCTTGGTTAGGAATTGGATGGGAGACCTCCAACAAAGACTAGGGTTGCAGAGGCAGGCAATGGCAAACCACCTCTGTTGGTCTCTTGCCACGAAAATTCCACTAGGGGTTGCCATAAATCAGCTATGACTCAAAGGCACTCTCCACCCAAGATTATGGAAATGGTTGCTTATACCCCATATTCAACAATAGAAGTCTTACATACTTCATTTATTTGCTTCATTTATAGTCTGCCTTTCTCACTGAGTCTCAAGGCAGATTACATAAATAACAAATATATTTGGGGCTGTATAAATACAATCAACAGTGGAATAAAATGAGATTACAAAATCAGAGTAGTATACTAAACCCTATACTACATATAATAAAATATTATAATGTGCACAACAAACTCACTAACCTGCACCACTGGGCAAAGTGAGAGAGCTTGTAAGTGGGCAAAAGAAGGACATGCAGGCTGGGGGGCAGCATGTGTGTCAGAGGGTAAGAAAGAGTACCTAGTATTAGGCATGGGCAGGGCTGGATTGACGGGGGGCAGGAGGGTAGTCTGCTGCCAGCACCACCAAAGAGGGGGTGCTGGGCGCAGCTGCCAGCCGCGGGGAGTGTGCAGGGGGCAGCGTGGGGGGCTGGAAGGCCACCCACGCCATTTGCCTGCCCCACAGGACAGGGGGTGGCCAGCTTGCCGTGCGAACCCTGTCCTGTGGGGCAAGTGAAAGGCAGTACAGGGGGCTGGGAGGCCACCCGTGCCATTCACCTGCTTGCAGGACAGGGGGCGGCCAGCTTGCTACATGCCCCTTGTCCTGCAGAGCAGGTGAATGGCAGTGCGGGCAGCTGAGGGGCCGCCCCTGCCATTCACCTGCCCCACAGGACAGGCAGCAGCCAGCCTCCCCCTGTTCTGTGGGGCAGGTGAATGGTGTGGGTGCCTTCCCAGCCACCCGCACTGCTTCTACCAACTCAGTGGCACGCTGGGGCAGCTGGCGACCCGTGCAGGCAGCACACTCCTCCCCGCGTGATGATGTCATGGCAGTGATGTCACCACGCCGTACCGGGAGCGCACGTGCAAGGAGCTGGACTTGGGTTGCCCTGGGCTCTGGCAACCCTAGATCCAGCCCTGGACATGGGAGGGGGGGGGCTGAGCTCTCTCTGCCCAGGGTTCCCCCAAACCTGGAACCAGCCCTGTATACAACAAACAAAGCAATGAAAGCTATCTAAAATTTCACAAACACTGACAGTGGCACTATCCCCTTTATATAAAGAACCTCCGGAACAATTCTCTTTTGTATATTCTGCAAAGGTCCAGTATCTGCAATGGTTTGTCCCCTGCATACTAAAGAAATTTGATAGAAATAGTAGTGTTAAAAATGACTTCGTTTTTGTATCAGTTGTGCTGCCCACGGCTCAACGGCACACCAAGTTAGGAGCATTTTTGGTGCCCCTTCCATTTCTTCGTGATTTGAATACTGTTTTTGACTGCTTCCTCTGAGCACTGGTTCCTTCGATTGCAATTGCCCTCAACTGCTTGAATCTCTTGCCCCCAAATTTTAAGAACCAGTATGATCTAGCGATTGGAGTGTCAGACTCATTTCCAGGAGACCCAGTCCGAATCCCCACTCTGCCTTGGAAGCTTGCTAGGTACCTTGGGCCAGCCGTACACTCTCAACTTCCTCACAGGGTTGCTGTAAGGCTAAGATAGAGGAGAGGAGAACAATGTAAGCCAGTTTGGTTCTCCACCTAGGAGGAAGGGACTAAAAGAAGTAAATAAATACGTAAAGCTATCTTGGTACATGCACAAGATGTTTCCATGAGGAGCTGTGCATACACTGACATGCGTAAAAAGCAAATCAAACATTGGTAACACCATCCAGCACTCCAGAAAATATTGATATAAGAAGCTGTTTTATACTGAATCAGACCCTTGGTTTATCCAAGTCAGTATTGTCTGATCCAACTGGCAGCAACTGTCCAGGATAATAGGCAAAGGTCTTTCCCATCACCCCCTACCTGATCCTTTTAACTGGAAAAACTGGGGATTGAATCTGAGACCTTTAGCATGCAAGACAGATGCTCTGCCATTGAGCCTCGGCCCATGCTGTGCCCATGTACAGTTCTCTCGCTCATGTTTTCTTTTTTCAGTTTCTTTATGGGGGTGCTGTTTACATCGCAACAGTTCTCCTATAGCACCTCCCCTAGTACATGCAAAGGAAGACACTTTCACACACACACACACACACAAACACACACACAAACACCCTAGTAAAACAAAAACAATGCAGTCTTTGCAAATCCTATTGCAGGGGAAGACCATTGAATACAAACTCAGGGAGAATTTTAAAGACAGTTTCATTTGGAGCAGCCACCCAGGACAGTCGTTGAACCAAAATTTACTGGCGACCAAACAAAAGCAACTGCTGACTCATAAAAAGAGGAAGAAAATAATGGTTTGGGAGACGGTCCTGCTAAGAAACAACAGAAGCTGTTAAAGCTGACCAAATATGATCGCATGAAAGGGCTGCTGCCTTCTGAACCAGGAGCTGCTGTCAGACGGGAACTGAAGTGCTGGAGAATATTCTCCCTGGGAAAATATTTTAGCAGCAGAGAAGGGGAGATGGTAGAAAAATCTGTGCTGTCAGGAAAATAAGAGAGTGATTTCACTTGATCTCTCCGGTCAGGTGGGATTATTTGAAGGTTTAGGCTGTGCCAAACTGCAAGAGTCTCCACTGCTTATTAAAAGAAACGCACCACTGAAGTGGAACCAGGAGAGTCTTAAGAGACAGCTGCAGCAACGTGGAAAGGACAGGAACGATTGATTCAAAAGAAAAGGACAGGTATGAAGCAACACAGCAGCCTGCCTGGAAAGTATGACAATTCTCTCCACTTTTGCTTCACTGGCTTCTAAATCAGCATCCCCTCCCTCTCTAAAACTGAAAAAGAGGACTGTTGGAACTTTTTCATATTTCGTAACAGATTCGATGAAAAATGATGCCCTGACAAAATTATTTTAAAAAAACATATTCCCCTCGGTCCTTTAGATATTTGTTAAATATCTTGATATTCACAGCCTTACACAAATATATTTCACAGGAATACCAGTACATGACATTTGGTTCCTTCAAGGCAAGCTTTGACACTGGGTGGTTTTAGGAAGTACTCCAGAGTGAAGGCAGTGTGCTCCTAGGAAACCTTGGAAATGTCACTAATCAAAACTCTTGCCAAAATTTCTCCAAATGGGAACATCCACCTTCTCCCAAAATGAGTTGCTGGGAAAAGCGATTTTATCATGTCCAAATGCTGGTAGCAATAGTCACAAAACAGTGATTTGTTTCTCTCAATAGCAACAGTGATTGCATTATTTTATTAGATGGAGAAGGTGAGCCAAAGGTCCACCTTCATGATATATGTAATATATCCATGATATATGGACTTGGCTCCTGTATGAATGTGTGTTGGAAAAAAAGGGATTGGCTATTGCAAGCTGCCTTCATAAACCTGAAACACTTTTTTTCAGACATCTAAATCAGTGAGTGGTGTGTGTTAACAAGTCCACCTCCTGGCCATGCTGGGTCCTCATTTGTGCATGGCTGATTGTGGAGGGGGGGAAGCAGGATGATGCTGGCATTTCTGCCCCGCCAGGTGATCTTAGAGCAGCCTCCCATGGGCCTGTTGACATAATGAGCCAAGAAGCATGTGTGCATCTTGCTGTTTAGGTCTGTCTGTCATAACTGATGTAAAAGATCTATTTGACAGGTCCTTGGATGATGCAAGAGTGAAGAAACAGCCTTTGACACCTCACCTGATGTGCAGGGATTGGACACTGGGGGGTGCTATGGATGTATATAAGCCAGCTGTGTCTGGTGTAAGTGTGGAGCTTGTTCCATCAAGTGCTTGGCGAAGCACTTTGACACTGAGAACAAAGTCCTGTATATACGTCACTGTAAAATAAATGTACATACACTTTTACTACTACAAGTGTGTGGAAGCCTTATTTAAAGCTCAGCTACAGTTCAAACCACACTGTGCCAACAGGGCCAGCCAGGAAGTGGGGGAGGCATGCACCTCTCTGCTGAGGTCAATAACCTATGGCTTAGTAATCTTAGAGAGGCATGGATGCACATATTACGGGCTCCTGTGGTTTGGTGGTGGAGCCAGGCGAGCTAAGCTGCCTGACTCCTGTAGCAGTTAGGCATTGGCTGGAGGACACAGTTAAAGGTGTGCAGGGTTGGATCACAGCATGACCATAAAAAGGGAGGGATTGTGGGGCACTGCAAGTAGGTTCCCATGATCCCACACTTTCCCCCCTGTGCCCACTTACTTGGCTCTCTTGACTGCAATTAGGGCCCCGGGTAAAACTAGGGTCAGGTGCATGAGCAAAGAAAAAACAAAATACGTCTTTATTGACAGCTTTGTCCTTGAGCCGAACCTGTCCCTGAATCCTTGGTATGAAAGAGCAGCTGGCTACTGACTGAAATCTTAATGTATCTTGCAGAATTACAGTGCTGCAAAGCTGCTGTGGAGAGGCCATAAAGCGTCCTTCTGGGACTTGCATGCTACCGAAACATGGAAAATATTGGAAAGGAAACAACATCTAAAATATTGTGAAAGGCAGTTGCTTTTTTTTTTACATAAAGTGAAATAATGTTTACTTTCTGTTTTAGATTTTCTTTTTTAAAAGTTTTTAAATGGCAAATGGAAGCATTTTAATCTGCAAAATTCATTTCTACTTTCAATTAGAGAAAACAATTTTCCTTTTCACCTCACAATCTGTTTTTCTCAGAAATCAGTCCTAGAGGAACAATGGAAGCAAGATTACTGCCCGATACAGAAATCCTTGTGTATACCAATATACACAGAGATGTTTCATATACAAGAGAATGCCCCATCCATCTTAATAGAGGGAACCATTTGAGCAGTGAGCCACTACGGATAAATAAATTATCCCATGCTTGGACAAGGTTGTTTAATCAGGATATACTGACTTTGATGTGTGCATTTTAGTCATAGTTATAAAACTGCCTTTTATCAATATATTGAAAGTGCTAGGAAGTCCAATAGACAACATTAGGTATGATTATACTTTGATCCTACAGCAGAGACGATTGATTGGATGACTTTCGTTCAAGACCAATCTTCAATCAAGACGTACTTGCCCACTGACCTTGGGCCAGTTAGGGTCTCTAATCCTTGCCTTTCTATCTGTAAAAAAATTAGTGTAAAAAGTGAGTTGTTTTTAGGGTTGCCAATAGGCCAGGGAGAAAAATGCCCTGTCCCTTTAATAGAAGCTTCACGAGATGTTATTTACTTGGCGAAGTGATTTACCTCCATGTCATAAAAAACAGTCACCTGCCCATTTCTACACATTAAGCTTCTACCAGGACATTTTTTTCTCCAGGTAACCCTAGTTGTTTTGACGACTATGAAGCAGAAAAGTTTAAGCATTTTGCAAATTAAATGCATTGAACAAAGCAATAACAGTAATAATCATTTACTTGGACATTGATTTCCCTTTCAAGTAATGCATAGATTTATATCCCTAGAATAGATAAACCCCGTACTTTGCATCTCAAGAGGAATTCATGAAAAATAATTAGTTTCTTATCTACAGAGTGACATGCAAATTAGTACTGCACCACATTTTTGTGGAGTTTGATTTTTATTGCAAGAGTTGTAATTTTGGGAGGGGGAAGGGCAAAGCACCTGCTGAAGAACAATCCACACTTCACCCTGCAAAAATGCATTTTTCAATGAACATACAAAAATCCCCATTTTTGGTCAAGTCCTTTTTCAGTATCATGGGGAGGGATTGGGCTGTGGCCTACATTGTGGATCATTTCCTTTAAAAAGGTGGCGGGGGGGCATGTGGATCTGCCAAGCAACTCTCAAAAGACTTCACTGCTGGTAGTAAAAGAACTTTATTGAGAAGCCGCTAGTATCATGAGGTTACTCCATCTTTGCCAGGAATAATGTTCACATGCGAGCATCAAACATATATAGGCTTCCAAAGCACGGGCAAATTCTACCCCCCCCCCCCGGTCTAACAGTCAGCTAAGCTCAGCAGGAAAGAATCTAGCAGGAAAACAGCAGAAATGATGTATGGGATTTTCAAGGTTGTGGTGTGCAGTTCAGAGGAGCATATAGATAACAGCAGGAATAAACACCTCCCTTATGTAGTTTCACATCACAGATCTGAAAGACAAGGCGAGTAACATTTGTAGTCCAGTCAAAGAATAGCATCAGCATTTAACCCTAACCATAATATAAAGCATTAGACTACAATCATAACAGCAGATGTTGTTGGGTATGACAGGTGATGCTAAGCACCTGACATTGGGGCAGGGGGTTGGACCAAAGTGGCTACCAGCAGCCTCCTTCTACTTTGGGAATGCCTGGATTTATGTGTAGTAATTAAGAGCAGCAGGACTCTAATCTGGAGAGCCAGATTTGATTCCCTACTCCTCCCCTTGAAGCCAGCTGGGTGACCTTGGGTCAGTCACAGCTTTCTCAGAGCTCTCTCAGCCCCACCCATCTCACATGGTGATGGTTGTGGAGATAATAATAACATACTTTCTAAACCGCTCTGAGTGGCAGTTAAGTTGTCCTGAAGGGCAGTCTATAAATAGAATATTATTATTATTTATATGATAGAGAGAGGGATTTGTTAACTGGAGGATAGTAAACCTGGGCCGTTTTCACACTACTTACCTGGTCCCAGAATGTTGCGAAACATCGCACAAAACCCGCGGAAGATAGTGTCTTCTCGCGAGAGTTTTGCGCGACATCGTGCAAAACTATCACAAGAAGACACTATCTTCCGTGGTTTTTGTGCGATGTTTCACAATGTTCTGGGAGCAGTTAAGTAGTGTGAAAACGGCCCTGGTGTAGAGCGACCCAGGCTTGAACTCCCATTACGCCATGGAAGCTTGATCAGGGACCTTGGACCAGTCACATTTTCTCAGCCTAACCTTTTATCCAGGATGGTGCTGTGAAGAGAAAAAGCAGGCGAGGAGAATGATGAGAGCTGCTTTGGGACCCATTGGGGGAGAAAGGCAGGGTATAAATAAAGTAAATAAATAAATGAAATGAAAGACTGTACTTCTTGCCCCCTCCATTTGATTTAAGATGCTGACAAGTCAAGGCCCTGGAAACATTCCATCCCCACACATTTTAAGCAGCCAGCCTGGTAAAGAGTTCTGAAGAAGTAAACTCAAAAGTTTACTGTTTGGGGTTGTTTTGGTCGGTCTTAACAAAAGGCATTATGCGGCTTTAATTTGGGGACACCGTTTTAAAGGAGATTCTTTGCAGCAGGATCCACATTCTTACCAAGAGAGTCCAGGAGTTGGAAAATCACAGCGGCCATCTTAAAGAAGGCAAACGTCTCCTGTTTGTGCATGCCTAGAAGGTTGCTGAAATGTAGGGGTTCTTTTACACAAAGGGCAGGGCTTTTTTCCAGCTGGAACGCGGTGGAACGGAGTTTTGGAACCTCTTGAAAATGGTCACATGGCTGGTGGCCCCACCCTCTGATCTCCCCACCCCCTGATCTCCTGTCTGGAAATCAGGGGGCGGGGCTACCAGTCACGTGACCATTTTCTCCGAGGGCAACCCACTGACTTCCACCACCTCTTTTCCAGAAAATAAAGCCCTGACAAAGGGTAAAACTTTTTGTGAGACTCTGAACACTCCCCTTGCTTTAGCATTAACGCAAAATGCTTTAAAATAAAGACTTTTAAGTTCTGAATATGCGACTGGCCCTGTTGTTACAATGTCAAACAATAACAGTCTGCCTCGTATAACTGTAAACTTCTTCCAAGCTCCAGAATGGTTTGTAGTGATCTATCTCCACTGGCTGCAGGTGGAGCAAGTCCACCTTGCTCTGGTATCCATCAGTCTCAATAACACATAATGTATGCAAGGGAAACACCTGCCAGAACCCATGCAAGCTGGAGTTGTGCCAGTGTAGCTCTCTTTACAGTGACTGAAATAACTTCAGGATGGCATGCAGATGTGTTATTGTTGACCCATCTCTGTCAGTGTCTTGTCTCCATCCTTCCCCATGCTGTGTAACAGCTGTGCGGCATATTGCAACACCACACCTTGCACTGGAGTTTGTGGTGTGTTGAACTGTACTCCTCTGAACTCAGCTGGCATTTGTTCAAGACAGCAGTATAATATCACAATTTGAGATAGTATGCTATGGCTAGGAGTTCCTGTAGTACATGTGGTTTCCTTCTTGGATCATTTATGGGATCTGACTTTTAAACTACTGACAATAGCCTGAAAGTCCGAACTTGAAATTTATACAAAGAGTGTCAAGAATCAGATATATTATATTATTTATTGTACAGGAGTTATTGATAGGCAGACATTTACTGCATGTTCATCTTCTTTCTTTGCCTCTCCCAATTGTCACTTCCTGTCTGCTCTTACTCCTAGGTAAAGGTAGTCCCCTGTGCAAGCACCAAGTCATTACTGACCCATGGGGGGGACATAGCATCATGATGTTTTCTAGGCAGACTTTTGTTATGGGGTGGTTTGCCATTGCCCCCAGTCATCTATACCCCCAGGAAACTGGGTACTCATTTTACCGAACTCGGAAGGATGGAAGGCTGAGTCAACCTTGAGCTGGCTACCTGAACCTGGCTTCTGCCGGGATTAAACTCAGGCCATGAGCAGAACTTGGGCTGCAGTACTGCCGTTTACCACTGTGTGCCATGAGGCTCCTTATGCTCTTACCCCTGCTGAGTAAAATTATCCACTACACCCCACTGCCATGCATGAGGTTCAAAAGAATTTAAAAACAGAGGTTACTTGGCATGCATCTTCCTATCATGTTATGGGACCTCCCAGTGTTTTCTGCTTGGACTCAATCCCTATAGCAATTATTTTGGAATTGGTCTCTCCCTCTCTTGGTGGTCTTTCCATTGCAGTGCTCACTGTGGTTAAAGTACTGTCAAGGCACATCCAACTTAGGACGGCCTCTCCAGGCATTTTCAAGGCAAGAGAATATCAGAGGTGGTTTTTCATTTCCTGCCTCTGCATAGCCACCCTGATCTTCCTTGGTGGTCTCTTATCCAAGTACTAACCAGGGCCAACACTGCTTAGATTTTGAGATCTTCCAAGATCAGGGTGTGGTGCTCATTACACGTTCTCAAAATTTCACAAGTGCTCACAGATTCTACAAGTTAGGGGGTTCAAGCTTGGCAGGCTAATATTATGCATGTTACTTAATTAGAAGCAGGGCTTTTTTTCTGGGAAAAGAGGTGGTGGAACTCAGGACCACACAATGACGTCACTTTGGGTCAGCTGGAACAAGGGGGCAGTTTTTTAAAGTTTAAATCGCCCTTGGCAAAAATGCCCTCGGTGCGGAGGGCAATTTAAACTCCCCTCTGTCTGGAGATCAGTGGGTGGGGCCACCGTCCATGTAACCATTTTCAAGAGGTGCTGGAACTCCGTTCCACTGTGTTCCCACTTTAAAAAAAGCCCTGCTTAGAAGTAAGAGCCACGTGATTTCAATGGGGCTTATTCTTCAATAAATAGTTCCTAAAGCAGCCTTTTTTTAAAAAGCAGGATATAGTTGAATTAATAATGTTTTGAATTTTACCAGTGCTTTCTCGCTAAAGGGATAAAAGATATGTGATTTGAAAAAAAAAACCTGTGAGAGTGAAATGATTAACCAAAACAATTGATATTAAAGTTTGCATAAGTAACCAAGGAGAGCTATTATACAATTAAGCTCTGTTACTATAAATTTTGACTGTATCTTTCTATTACTTTAATCTAATTTCAAATGTAATGCTTGTATAAGTTTCAAACTAATTTTAAATGTACTGCCTGTATAAGTTTGTATAAGTTTCAAACTAATTTCAAATGTAGTGTTTGTATAAGCTTTTTAAAGCACTTTCTATTGTTACATCTTTTCTCTTTAAATAAAATTTCTGTATCTCAAAAAAAAAAACCCATCTGAGAGCTTAACTTCTGTATCTAGGGGGAAAACCCACAGTCGGAAATAAACATGAAAATAAGTGCTACATTCAAAAGAGTTTGCTCTTAAACAGGTGTACATAGGACTGAGCTTTTACAATCATCTATGTCTCTCCTTCGCCATCTAAATATTACAAAGTCTTTGTGTTGTTTTTTGGGGGGGAGGGAATAGGAGGGCTTTGTATCATACATAGGATGGGAATTCTGGGCCTCCTTTTTTCTGTTCACAATCACAGCATGAAGGGAGAAAGGGCTTTAGCTCCCCCCCCCAGCTGATTTCTCACCTGCAAACTGCTTCATTTTTGGTAGGTGAATTCATAGGCGCAACATTCCCTTAGACTGTTTTCATGTCAGACCATCAAAAATTAAAACTAATCTACTTCTCCTCTATTTCTGTCCTATAATCAACGCACTAAATGCACCAAGTAAAGCCAGTTACAGAAATAAGCCCAAATCATATAAGACGAAGATTCGGTTTCATTAAGGCTTCGTATTAATTGGTTGTGGATCAGTCTGTAGCCACATACACAAATTATTTTGAGTACTTGACTATCTTTCCGTGGGGCCTGCAAGACAGAGATGTTCCACTAGGCATATGGGGGTTGAGGTGGGCGGGCCACCTAAGGTATTGTATTGGCCTCCTGCCATGGGGGAAGTATATTTCCCTCCTCGGGTTCTGTAACCATCTGTAACTGCCCACCCTGCCCTGCAGGTTATTAGGCCTAGGCAGTGAGGCAAAATGTGCGTTTTGTGTGTTATTAATTTTTATATTGTTACAAAATTTTATTATATTTACTGTACATATTAAAATGTTGTGATCCACTCTGAGAGTGTGGGGAGAGCGGAATAGAAATCAAATTAAATAATAAATGGTTGTTGTGGGTTTTCCGGGCTGTATTGCCGTGGTCTTGGCATTGTAGTTCCTGACGTTTCGCCAGCAGCTGTGGCTGGCATCTTCAGAGGTGTAGCACCAAAAGACAGAGATCTCTCAGTGTCACAGTGTGGAAAAGGTGTTGGCAGGTCATTTGTATCTACTCAGGAGGGGTGGGGTTGAGCTGAGTCATCCTGTAAGAGTTTCCCAGGGAGTGGAATGCTAATGGCGGGAGGCTTCACTGTATCCTGAGGTGGTTCTTTTGCATATGGATTGGTGTTTGATGTGCTAATCTTCTCCGCAGGGCTATTGTCGGGTGTAGAGTGTTTTGTTAGCCTGGTGTTTTTCAGAACCTCTGAAGATGCCAGCCACAGCTGCTGGCGAAACATCAGGAGCTACAATGCCAAGACCATGGCAATACAGCCCGGAAAACCCACAACAACCATCGTTCTCCGGCTGTGAAAGCCTTCGACAATAAATAATAAATAATTTTCCTTTGTGTGCTGCCTTTTCTGGTCATTCCATTTTAGGTGCTCCTACCTCACATACCTGGATAATTTAATATGTGTAATAATCTTTTTGTATGAATAAGGCAATGCACACATTTTCTGGCTTCAGTATGCATGACCTGATATCTGGGTTTGATCGAGGTATGTGTGTACCAAAGTTTGAGAATATGTATGTTGTCCTAGTCATTCAAAATGGTGATCACACATATAGGGAAGATTACTGATAGTACTCTCTCTCAGGAGGTCAGGAAGGTTCCCACACTTTTGGCTTTCCACAAACTATGGCCATTTTCACACTACTTACTGGCCACAGAACATCATACCAAGCTCCTGAAACAACAGCATCATCCTGGCACGATTTCGCACGAAAACATTCTTGCACAAAATTGCACCACGAAGATGCTGTCATTCCAGGAGCTTGGTGCAATGTTCTGTGGCTGGTAAGCAGTGTTAAAACGGCCTATGTAAAACAGAAGTGTTCAGGAAAGCATTTTATAAAGGAAATAGGGCTGCATTGTAATGGAACGATTTGGGAAGATGCTTCAGTGGAGGGAATTGGACTGTGGACTGTACTAAAATGGCACGTCCATAGCATGCAGCACCCGGGTGCCGCCATTTGCCCTCCTGCACGGAGGAAGAGAAGCTGACATGTTCCCGGGCATCTGGGTAATTTTGGGGGGTGGGGCCTGGGTCTACATTGGCCGGCTCCGCCTCTTGCTCCTCAGCAGTTGCCGCTGAAAGCTCAACCCACCCTCCTCACCCCTCTTTTTGTAGTACAGGATTAGCTGGTTGCTGGTTTTGATGGGGCCAGGTAGGAATTTTTTCACGTTTCTCCTGATTGGCTCTTTGGGGAGAGATGTTTTTTGCCTACCTTGTACTGCCATTTAGAGAGTTTTATTGGGTTTTCTTTATGCAGTTGCTGAGGATCCTTGCAGGTTAGTTTGAGTAGGCAGAGCAGGCCGGTGAGCACCCGGTGGCACCTCCCCATTGGTGAAGAATGGGGGTCTGTCGGGGATCGGCTGGTGGGCTGTATGGCTGCCAGCTGAGAGGGCAGACTGCCCATGGGATCCCCTGTACAAGTCCTTCCCTCAGGCTTCATGGCTAGGGGTGTATGGAGATTTAAGGGGGGAACCATTTGCCTGGCCATCTGGGTTACAATCATGTGTTTGGATGGCTTGCGCCTGGGGCAGGGGGTGCTCACCCAGGCAGGTTGAGGAAGAGGTCCAGTAGACCCCTTGGCTTGATCTGTACCACTACTTATACCCTTGCCATTCTTAAGTTATTGTTGGTCAATAAATGGCCCTGTTTTCACCCAAGCCTTGTGTCAGTCTCTTCATTTCAAATGGGGGGGGGCAATAACATATATTACCTGTTGCTGTATGTTTTCTGTTGCTCTCACTTATTTCTGCTTATGCAATACTGTTTCTTGCATTATTTAATAATAATAATAATATAATAATATAATAATAGATTTATATACCGACTTTCAGAATGACCTATCACCCACTCAGAGCATTTTACAAAGAGAGTTCAATAGAGGTGTGCAAAACAAAACAATGAGCTGGAAATATACCTGGAAATCGGTGGTTCAATTCATTAAAGTGGCTTCTAGAATGGAAAAAATTGTGAAGAAATGAAGCTGTAATGATTTCCCCCATGAAAAATTTGTGTATTTTGGTTTGGTTTCTTACCGTGCAGCAGCAGCTCAGGTAGGAAAGCAGGCGGGCACTGGGCCAGCAGCAGCAGATGATAGCAGCAGAAACCGTTTTTCTTAATGGCAACCAACAAATCAGTTCCCAAAGGGGATAGACTGAGCCCTAGCGTAATGTAACTCTTGGTGTGAAGGGGGATATGCGCACTTCTAAAGCACTTCCCTAGAAATGAAATTGGCATTGGGCGGCTTTGATTTGCAAGAAGCTTACTTTTTGGAGAGGAGCAGCAGACAGCACAGCATTGCTGATGTCGCCCTACGAATCCCTTTCTGTTTGCTTTTGCACACAATACAAGGAAAGGCCCGCAAGCAACCAATATCCATGCTGGGCGTGCTTATGTGGGTTTGAGGAAGGAGGAGTCTCCTCCATGCTCTGAGTCCTTGGCTGCCTCAAAGGCTCATATTATGCAGATGAGGGTGAAAAGTGGAAAGAAAAAGCAATTCTTAAAGGAGAACTGCACTAAGGCGCACCCAGGCACATGTGGACCAGGTTGCCCAGAAGACCAGTGGTCTTCTGCTGCTGCCCTTTGCTTAGGAGCCGCTGCAAGCCAACTGTGACTTGGCTAAAGAAGTCCTCAAAGATAATGGGTTGAAGCACCAGGAGGAACACTGCCCTATCCTCAAAGACTTACAGGTTTTTCTTGGGCTTTTCTGATTAAAACTGGTAACCCTGAGTAACCAAGTGGGGGAAAGGGTCAGAACAGCACTCCTGTGCATGGTCTCAGCACACACAAATCTATTCAGATCAGTAATTGTACATAGGAGGACTGATCTGGTTTGATATTTTTGTTTTCGGTCAAACTTCTCTTTGCCTTTAATTCAACTCCTTCTCCTTCTTCATTCAGTTCTGGTTTAATGGTTTTTGTCAGAAGGGAGTGTGCCCCCCCCCCCAGTGTGTGCATGTGCAGCTGCCCAACAATCACCTTGATGCCTTTCCCCAAACACTGAACCCCATTGTTGTGTAGGTGCTCAAACTCTGTGGGTCAATAATTTGGAGGGAGGATTGTGTTCTGTGCTATTTTTGTGCTGTTACATGCCCACACAGCTGCCCCAGAGTCTCATTTCCCCAACCTTCCTTGAAAAGAACAGCATGTGTGTTCACATGCACAGCCAACACCCACATCTTGCATACACAATGTGCCAAAACCCATGATAATGAGAAAACCCAAACTGATTATATCTGAACCGCCACTGGCCCACCATGAACAAACCAATAATAGAATGGAGTTCATTCAGATAACCCAGAGTCAAAACTGAAGTGGAAATTCTTTCATGTACACCTTTTTCATGCATGTTTAATATGCTGTGTTTAATACCTTGCCTTGTTTCAGATTTCTGCAATCCTAGTCCTATTAAATTGTTTATTAAGAGACTCCTCATTCAGTGGATTGCACTGACTTACATTATGTAATCTACTTTAAGTCTCAGTGAGAAAGGTAAACTACAAACAATCAAACGAACACAACGATAACGGTGATGACGACAGTGAAAATGACGATAACAATAACAAACTTGTACTTATAGTCCACTGTTTAGGACAACTTAATGCCACACTCAGCGTGCTTTAAAAAGTCAATGTTATTATTAACCCCACAAAGAGACACGCTGTGAGGTGGTGGGGGCTGAGAGAGCTCTAAAAGTCCCAAGGTCACCCAGTTGACTGCAAGCAGAGAAATAGAGAATCAAACCTGGCTCTCCAGATTAGAGTCCTGCCACTCTTAACCACTACACCCAATTGGCTCTCCTACATTAATCTGGCTCTCAAGATATATAGAAAATGAGTATAGAAAATAAGACACAAAAGGGCTTATATGTTGAACAATTCTCATGCTACATTCAGTATATATATATAGCTGAATGCGATTTAAACCCCACATTGATACAGGTACTCCTAGTACCTGGTTTGACTCTCTCAAATTGACAGGTGTTGGCACACATGCAGAATGTCCACAAGTTCACTGTAATGTGTAAACCTAGCTACCAGTCGCCCATGAAAATCAATAGACAAACCTGCCTCAACTCTACCTATTTTTGCTCCACCAGTCGATTTGGACTGTTAAATTTGCCTTTAGCAGGCTGGGGCTTTCTGCCATGGTTAATTCTGTTGTTTCCAACTACTATTGTTAGAGGAACTTCTTCTCATTTTGTACCAATCATTCACACTGGAAATCTATACTCTATTTTCTGGACTTGTTCTGCTTATACTGTTCTCATTGCCAAGAAATAGTATTATTGAACTTGGAACAGCTGTGATCTGTACTGAAGATTACACAACAAAGTGCCTTCCTGTTCCACAATCCTTCTGAGTGCCATCTTGTTAGCCCTTTGTTCTTGCAAGTTTTCCCCCTAGTGACATACACTTGTTTGTGGCTGTTGCTTGCTTCTTTATCTTGTCTCCCTCAGCTTGCTTATATATTCAGTCAGATCATTCTCATACAATAACCTATTTGCCACTTGATGCATGTAGGATTTATTCACACGTCTTGTTTTGAAACTAAAGGTTTGGTCGTTTTGTTAATCATAATTGTACGTGGGACTGTTATCAGAGTGTCATTTTGAAGAACCCAGATTCCCCGGGCTCACAGTCAGATAAACTGACATCCAGATCCTGAAACTTCGAGTGAAACAGGCAATGCCTATTAGAACAGGGGATAATGCTCAGTTTTGTGCTCTTTGGAAAAAAGAATCTTAAAACAAACACAACTCATTTCCAGAAAAGGATTACTGGGTATTTTTGCATGTGCTTTCAGAATATCTTTATTATGTTTATATTGGCATCTGTCTATCAGTTACCATCTCAGAAAGAGAGAGCTTTTCCCACAAGTAACCTGTTTCCCTAATAGGGGGTCGTCTTCTGAGTTGGGGGGATTAGCATTCACAGAGATATAGTGAGACGGGTAACTGGGATCTGCACCAATGTATACTAGGATTGGAACTCTCAAATAAACAGGCAGATGTTCTACCGGAAAGGTTTATTTTATTAACAGAGAGATAAAAGACAAATGTACAGAAAAAACACACACAGCATACGCACAGAGCTAACTAAGAAAATAGTGACGAAAAGGAGAGAAAACAATTTCAGGGAGAGCTATAGTTACCAATCTTGAAGAAGGAAGTCCATGGAGGAGCAGCAAAATGGCCAGCATGAGGGTTCAGTCTGAGGGTGTGTGGATGGTTCCCAGAATGTGCACACTGAGCACATGGCTGGACTGCCCAGTAATAGAAATGGACCCAGGAACAAAACTGAAGTCTGGCTTCCAAAAACAATGGCTTGATGGCTTGTCTGGAGGTTCAGACAATACGTTAGGAGAGGCTTAATGGCTCTACCTGAGATAGACAAAAGGGGTGAATGGGGCTTGATGATCCAGCAATTGCTGGATGGGGAGAGCTAACAGGTTCACTGAATAGCTCTGATTAGGGTAGGTGGAAGAGAAGCAGGGCGTTGATGGGATTAGCAAGGAATTCTCGGGAGACCTCATTGTTCTTAGGTATGTGTTACTCTGTGGGGCATGGGGGACATGACTCAGCTTCTAGTAGTTTTCCATGCTCCAGCTGAGCTGAGCTGGCAGCCATCCTGAGTTAGAAAGTGCCATGTGCTTATGGCAAAAGAGGAATAATAACATTTGATTTATGTACTGCCCTGCCCACACTCAGAGCAGTTTACTAAGTGTGTTATTATTATCCTCATGACAATCACCCTGTGAGGTGGGTGGGGCTGAGAGAGCTCTGAGAGAGCTGTGACTGACCCAAGGTCACCCAGCTGGCTTCAAGCGGAGGAGTGGGGAATCAAACCTGGCTCTCCAGATTAGAGTCCTCCCACTCTTAACCACTACCAGAAACAAAAGAGAAGCCACCTCATCAGGGAAACAATAAAAAAAACCACAGTCAACACAATCTCCTAAGAATCGATATGATGCAATATGAGGCAAATGTATAAATTCAAAGTGTTGTAGTGGTATTTTACAAGGTTAATCTTACTATATAATTGAGTAAGCATATTTCAGACAACTCACTTTATACCCTGGTGCACCACCAGAGGGCGCTGCCATGGAAGGAAGCCTAGGCAAGGCACCATGTCCCTCCAGAAAACGTGCCATGGTGGGAAGCCCAGGCTGGGAGCAGGATGGCAGCAGGTGGCAATGCCCAGCCCCCATCTTAACCCAGCTGGTATTAGGAGTGGAGCAGGTGGCAATGCCCACCCCTCTTCAGCCAGCTGGGATCAATAAAGGAGCAGGGGGCAATGCCTGCCCTCTGCCTTAACCCAGCTAGCATTAAGAGCGGAGCAGATGGCAATGCCCATCTCCCACCTTAACCCAGCTGGTATTAATGGTGGAGTAGGTGGCAATGCCCACCTCAAGCATTCACCTGGCTGGGATCCAGCACAGAGCAGGAGGCAATGCCCTTCTTCCCTTCACCCAGCTGGGATAAAGAGCGGAGCAAGTGGCAATGCCTGCCCTCTTCAACCTACCAGAATAAGCCACTGAGCAAGCGGCAATGCCCACTCTGTCTTCACCCTACTGGAGTCAGGAGCAAAGCATGCAGCAATGCCTGCCCCCCCTTCAACATACCGGAATCAGGAGCAAAGCAGGTGGTAATGCCTGCACCCCCTTCACCCAGCTGGGATCAGGAGCAGAACAGGCAGTAAAGCCCGCCGCCCACCTTCACCTTTCAGGATCAGGCATGTTGCAGGAGGCAATGCCTGTTCCTCCCTTCACCCAGCAGGTAGCAGGTGGCAATGCCCACCCTCCTTCTCCCAACTGGGATCAGGCTCAGAGCAGATGGCAATGGCTGCCCCCCTTCACCCAGCCATAGTTAGGCGCAGAACAGGAGGCAATGCCCCCCCTTTACCCGGCATGTATCAAGCATGGAGCAGGTAGCAAAGCCCACCACCCCTTCACATGGCCAAGATCAGGCAGATCAGTCATGGAGCAGATGACAATGCCCACCCCTCTCCTTCACCAGCTGGAATCAGTGACAGAGGAGGACCCAAAACCTGCCTGCATGTCCTTCTCTTTCTAGAGCCCTTTGTGTTTTTCCCCACAATGGGCTTTGTTGCTAGTTATCTATAATCATGAAAAGTTAAGAATATTCCCCTATCTATATATTATCACACAGGCAGGTGGCTATGAGTCCAATAGGCTCATTGTGCATCTAATAGGTTTATTGTATTATACAGGCTAGTGTCTGTACATTTAATAGGGTTATCTGTTGATTCAAGTAAGTTAGGAGATTCTGTTAACTGTGGGTTTTTGAGTATTTCCCTGATGAGATGGTCTATTTTTTGTTTGATGTCTTGTTAACCAGGGTTGCCTCTCACTTTCTAGTACTCATAACCACTACACCAAACTGGGTCTCTGGAAGGGATTTATGATATTACATTCATAAATTGTCCTTTTAACATGATAGGGGCTTGACTGCTAACAATTCTGCATTCCCTTTACGGTTGCCAAAAATCACCCCTCGCCCCTCTTTCACCAACTGAAAATCTGATAGGATCCAGCCCTCTGAAATTCTGATGAGAAGAGAGGTGGCTTAAGTGTTAAAATGGGGGAGAAGGCTGAAAATGGATTCTTGTGAAAAATTGCATAGACCCTTCCCTCAGGCTCCTCACACTCCTTGCTCTGAACGCTTTGAAAAGAAGTCAATAGCTTGAAGCTGTGAAACAAGCACCCCTTCAGCAAGCTCCTGAGAATGATGTTACTTGGGAGTAATTACTTGGGAGTAACTTAGGAGTTACTTGGGTCCAATAGGAGGCGCTGGATAGAAACAATAGAGGTGGAGAGAAGGAAGTGTAGGACAAGAGCGAAGGGAATGCTAACACTACTTTGTATTAGATGTGTTCTCCAAAGAAGATAAGGTCAGGGCAAATGGAAGTTTCAGGCTGCAGGCTGAAGTCAGAAGAACAACAGCAACAGCACTTGGGAATGAAATTAATCACACAATCAATGTAACTTCATAAACAAAACTTCTCCTCTATTAAAGTGCTCAGTGCAAAATATATCGCACTTCACTATACAATGAATATAAATGAATATACAAAGACCTATATATCCAAACAATGCAAAAGAGGGTTATAAGTTGCTGACCCTGTCCCTTGAAGAGAGTCTATCAGTGAGGAATTGAAGAGTCTTATAACATGTTTGTTCTTCTAAATAAACACCGGTGACTCCCGCATGGAAAGCTATTCTCTAAACATTGAGATGGGGATGAAATGAAGACCAAAAAGGAATGTCTTTTTCTTTTTCAAGCAAGGAAGATGGAAGGACGAGGTCCAGCTATTCCCGGCAGCTCCTCTCGTCCCTGCAGACTAAAGGTGAGTTGATAGATGTACTTAAAGTTGATCTAATAACAAAATTCCTTTGCACGTGGATTCCAAGGAAGAACAAGGAGCCCCGAAGAGCCCGCTGGCCCTACAAGCTGCCGGCTCCATCATTCAGCTTGTTTCATCCCATGTAAACTTCCTCAGGGGCCAACAGTACTTCCACCAAAAATAGGTTAACTGATAGAATATTGATAGAGAATAATTAATGACAAGGTTTAAACATGAGGATTGAGTAACTAACAATATTTTCTTTCTTTGATAAGATTTATATGCACCAAACTGAATGTACAGAAGAGTCAAATTGATTGATTATGTGATGAGCTATATAGAATTACCATAAAAAGATGAAATGAGTAATATATAGAGAACAAATCAAATTGTTTGATTTAAATGTGGAAAATTTTTATGGTTTATGATATATAGGTTTATGATATATAGAAATATTCAAAACTGGGAAATGGGATAAATTGTTTATCCAAAGACGTACAGTTTGGGTGTATAACAAGAAAAGTAGTTAAAGATGTACTGCTTAATATAAAGGAGAATGTATATCTGTTTTAGATAGAGGAATTTAATAGAAGTTAGAGAAAAAGGGACAAAGGGTGGGAAAGCTGTTGGAAGTCAATAAAAGGGGGGGAAAGGGAGGGGGTTAGAAATGGAAAATTTGGGGAAAATTGAATGTAATGTAAAAATAATAATATTCTAACCCAATAAAAAATTTTTCAAAAAAAAAAAAAAAGTACTTCCACCAAAGAGAGTAAACTTCTATAAATAAAGATTTTTTATAATCAAAACCACGTTTGTTCTCAATTAATTGTTCTAGCCCTAGTAAGGTGAAAACAAAAGTTAATAAACTCACCACCATCAAATAGAAGAATTCTCACATGCAATACATTCAATGCACAGCAGGACAGTTGCGGTAGGGAGTCCCACCGACCAGAAGATTTAAATACAAAATGCGCAGCAAATACCACATGTTATTAAAGAGACAGTCGATCCCATAATGTTACATTCATAAAAACAAGATAAATTATTTTCAGAGTTTAATCCCCTGGGTTGCAACATCCCTAGTAAATGTATCCACCAGGCTTCACATCTTAATAAATCTTTTAGAATGCTCTGCTATTCCCCTTTAGTAGAAACATACAGGACAGTGAATTTAAACTCCCTCTCATTAACATGATTTGTGGAAAAGTGTTCAACAAGTGGTGCATGCAAGACATGATTCCTTATTCTGGACTTGTGCTCTAAAATACAGGTGCGCACAGGGCGCATTGTACTTCCCAGGTACAATTTATTACATGTGCAAATAATTAAATAAACTGTTTGACATGTAGAGAAATGTTTTAACATAATCTGAGGTCCTGTCTTCTATTTTTACCTTATTACCTGTAAGGACTAAGGGGCATATTGGGCAATGGCTGCAAGAGAAATGTCCCTGGGGTAATCTACTGTTGTCCACTTGCGTTGTTAAATTAGAGTGGACTAGAATATCCCTAATACTTCTAGTGTGCCTAAAGCCAGGTCTTGGCATCTTCTCACAACCACTGATTTCAGATACAAGATGCCAGTTTTGATTAACTATGCGCTTAATGTTGTTAGCTAGAGGTGTATATTCTAATGCATAGGTTATATAACCCTCCACCTGTGGGGATTTAGGATTGAATAAGATAGTTCTGGAAGTCAATTTAACCCATTTCTCTGCTTGTTCTAGAGTCTTAAAGGGATATCCTCTAGCTGAAAATGCTTTCTTCATGTCACGGCACCCTCTCTCATAATCCTCATCTAAACTGGAATTACATTTCAATCTTAACATTTGACCATGCGGAATGTTCCTAATCAGATGTCTTGGATGGTGTAACAGACTCAGCTTCAGCGACTGAGATTTCCAGTCAGTGAGCTATGATTGACATGCTTCCTTCCCCCACCTCCATGGGGCTAGCCTGGAATGGCAGTTGGGGGTGGAATGCTGGGGAAGCTGGCAGTTGGAGTTGGGGAGAGAAAACGAGAGAGTGGAAGAGAGATGGAGCCTGGCTGTAGACCAGGGAGGGCCAGCCAGAGAACCCTCTGTGAGAGGAAATAAGGTTTGTGAACCACTATTATTCCTTGGACTAAAATGGGAAAAACCAGCACTAACTCCTACTTTGACTCAAGAGGTCTGGGAATTATAGAGGGCCAAGGAAGTGGGTAGAGAGGAGTCTCCCCTTCAGTGCCAGGAACAGGGTTATGGCTCATAACTATAACGCCTGCCCAGTATCTAGCAAGGGTTTGTCTCAGTGGAGCTCCCTTAAGTCTGGAGAGAAGGGGAAGCCATGCTGTGTCTGTGCTTTAAAAGGGAAACATCTGTGAAGCAGTGTCAACCTCTGAAAGAAGCCAGCAACCTAGTGTTATTCCAAGTGTTTTGTGCCTCACACCAGTGAAGTTCCTGTACAAAAACCTTTCTGTTTCTTCAGGTCAAACACCTGCCTACCTGCCTTTTGATTTTAACCTTCTGTAAATAAACCTTCAGTTGCGTTTTGAACCTCCCCAAGCCTTGTGTGCCAGTTTCTGCTAAAGGGAAGCGCAAACCCCTGATCTGTCCCCTACTAAGACTTGGCTGAGTAACCATACTACTTTTATATTACTGAAGGGTGGGTCCAGAAAGAAAGTTGAAGCTTAACATCAACCACACTACCAGAGGCTTCCCAGCCCAGTATACAGCTTCATAGACTTAAAGAGGAGAAGTTTTACCTCAGGGTAGGGGAAGGTTAGCCTAAGCCTGAGTTGGACGTGAGTTTGTGGCAGATGGTATTCTAAATAAGAATTTCTGTCTGTGGATTTCTTATATGGTCTTACACCAACCCTGTCCTGAGAATTAGGATTGGTGTAAGACCATATAAGAAATCCACGGATAGAAATTCTTATTTAGAATACCATTCTTTTCATCCAAGACATCTGATTAGGAACATTCCATATGGTCAAATGTTAAGACTGAAACACAGCAAGTGACTCAAAGCTAGAAAAAGCAAGGCTCAGGTTGGATTGGGTGGAGAGATCTTAGATTTGAGGCTAGTCACCCACCTTATTCATCCTATTGAAGCTATGCTGCCCATTTCTTCATCGTGGCTACCACATGTTATAACAGCCATAATTTAGCTATACACTGCATAGGTTTTTGCTAAATGGTGCTGTTTTTAACCAGTGATGCCTTTGTTGCAACTCAAGTGCCATTAGCTCAAGGCAAGAAAACAGAGTATAGTCTTGTACAGGCTTTTTTTTTTCTCCGATGGTTTCTTAAATATGATTTATTTATTCGAAAGCAAAGCATCTTCTCATATGTATGTTTAGTAGCATCAGAAATCAAAAGAAGCTTTCAGAGCTTTTTACCAGAGGTAACTTCCCGGTCTCGTTAAAGTCAGGGACAAAACTCTCACTGAGATGAATGCAGCTGGAACCTGTCTTTAGGCTATTAAATGCTTTAATCTTTCAGAAAGGATTTTTGTCTTGTTTATCTTCCTCTTCTGCTAACCAACAACTCAGATGCCAATATATTGTCGAAGGCTTTCACGGCCGGAGAACGATGGTTGTTGTGGGTTTTCTGGGCTGTATTGCCGTGGTCTTGGCATTGTAGTTCCTGATGTTTCGCCAGCAGCTGTGGCTGGCATCTTCAGAGGTGTAGCACCAAAAGACAGAGAGATCTCAGTGTTACAGTGTGGAAAAGATGTTGGCAGGTCATTTGTATCTATTCAGGAGGGGTGAAGTTGAGCTGAGTCATCCTGTAAGAGCTTCCCAGGGTGTGGAATGCTAATGGAAGGAGCACCAATCCAGATGCAAAAGAAACTCCTCAGGATACAGTGAAGCCTCCCGCCATTAGCATTCCACACCCTGGGAAGCTCTTACAGGATGACTCAGCTCAACCCCACCCCTCCTGAGTAGATACAAATGACCTGCCAACATCTTTTCCACACTGTGACACTGAGAGATCTCTGTCTTTTAGTGCTACACCTCTGAAGATGCCCACCACAGCTGCTGGCGAAACGTCAGGAACTACAATGCCAAGACCACGGCAATACAGCCCGGAAAACCCACAACAACCTCAGATGCCAATACTTTATAAAGAGTCACCAAGACACCCAGTTTGGTGTAGTGGTTAAGAGCGCGGGACTTTAATCTGAAGAACGGAGTTTGATTCCCCACTCTTCCGCTTGAAGCCAGCTGGGTGACCTTGGGCTAGTCACAGCTCTCTGGAGGTCTCTCAGCTCTCCACTCACCTCACAGGGTGTTTTGTTGTGGGGATAATAATGCACGAATAATGCACGATAATAAATATGCTTCAATGGCCAAACTGACTACCTACTTACAAAATAGGTTGATAACTGACTTCTGGAAAAAATGGAGGGATTTCTTTGATTATTTAGGTTAAACTAATTGATATAGTAGCTTAGAGGGGGGAGAGGGAAGAAGAGATAAGGAGAAATGTCATGTAGCTAGGTTCAAGGAAGCTAAATACTTAATTACCTTTTTAGTTTAAAGAAACAAATGTTCTGCTTGTTTTATTCCTAAGATTTTGATATCTGCACTGTTTATATACTTATTGGTGGTATAAGATTGTATCATTTTCAATTTACTGTCTAAATTTTGCATAACTTTTATATTATACTTTACTCTGTTTTTGTCTTACTTTCATTTCTTTAAATAAAATGTTTTTTTAAAAATAATGACATACTTTGAAAACCGCTCTGAGTGGATATTAAGTCATCCTGAAGGGCAGTATATAAATAAAATGCTGTTGTTGTTACTACTACATGTTTCTTGACAAACTGTTTTAATAAGAGCACCTATACTGGTGCACAGGCTTAGAGTGTGAAAATTGGGGATGGTTTTAAAAGACCTTTAATATGAGGAAGAACTAAAACATCTTGTAGAGAAGTCTTTCAGCCCACTTCTAGAACAAAAGTAAGGTCAGGTGATCTTAGGAGCAATTCCACAACTGACCAATTCCTTAACACTGTAAAATATAAAGGAATGTATCTAACAGTGAAATTCTAAGCCGAGTTACTCCAGTCTAAGCCCATTGATTTCAATGAGATTAGATTGGAGTAATTCTGTTTAGGATTTCCCTGTTAATTGTCAGTTCTGGGTTGGATCCAATCAGCTTTTCTGCTGGTGAACAAGGAAAGAGGCATACCGTTGACCACTAAGAAAGTCTATGCTGAAAATCATAGTACTCTCATGAACAAAAGTCATGTGGAATGGGGACTGTAGTATGGGGAGGAGTTGGATGAGCTTGCTGGATGCAGCCTCTATTACTACTGTTATCATTCTCCAATTCATTCCTTGGCTTCGGTGACAGCCCAGTAACCTTCGCTCCAGCACATTTTGATATTTTAGAGGAATCAAATTAGCAATGGGTTTTCGTGTCTGCAAGTGAACAAACAGACACAAAGCTGACATTAACAATGTCAACATCCAGATACCGGTGGGAGGATATTTCAATCTACCAGGAAACTCGACTGCTGCTGATTTGAAAATTCCTGTACTATAGTAAAAGAGATTTCAAAGGGAGGCTACACTGGGAAACTGCTGAAGTAGACTACATTGGAAAATTAAATTCTATTCAGTTTGGATTTAATTTGATGCTATGTTCCTTTCTTGCTGCAGGTGTTAAAAACAGCATCGCACAAAAAGACAGCGTTATCACCAGTGGTTGCTGCTGGGAACAGGCCACTCTGTTTTTTATCTCAAATTTATTTCCACTTGGCATAGAAAAAATACAGATTTACAGTTCCCTCTTGCATTCCATGGCCCCACTGTTTATATGTAAGTATTTGTTCTATATCTTGTTTATACAGGATAACACTTCATGCATTTCTTAAAAGTGAGCTTACGCCATAATAAATCTATCGACCTTTAAGATACCACAAGGCTGTTGTTTTTACTTGGGCTTTATTAGAAACATTTCACAGAAAAAAAGAGGTCCTGCATGAATCGAGAGCCTTTTCCTTCTGAATTTAATTTATCTTCAGATGACAATCATGGATCTCAGTGGTATATTTGAGGGCTTGCAATAGTGATTAACAAAGGCCTGTTGCTATTCTGAAGTGCAATGAAGTATGTAATTAAACAGTTTCCCTCCCATATTGGGAGCAGAGTTTTGAAGAGAAAGTTGTTTGATTGAAAAGTCAGCTTTGTGAAATGGTTGAGTACTTCTTAAGCTACCATCATTGCAGAAAACCTGATGACACTGGCGAGCCAGCATGAGCTGAAAATATCTATAGGACAAATTCTCTGATCATCTTTCAGGCTAGTGCTTCTAAGGGCTTATAGAATGGGGATGATTTTCATGTGTTCACATTGGGATTAAATGTAGACCATATTTCTAGCATATATGCCATCAAATGTTATCATTCATACCCCACTTTTCTCCCCAAATGGAAACCCAAAACAGCTCACAGAAAGGGAGTATAATAAGGGAGGAAAAAAGGCTAACTAGAGAAGGAAGGGGGTTGGCTTCTTTATACAGAGGAGCTTTCATGGTGAGATGATCGTCCTGTCAGCTCTGGGCTTCAACCCCCAGGCTAAGAGCCAGAGTCCAACAACCCTTTAGCTCACACGCTCAGCCATGCTCAGCCCTTAAGAGTCTCTCTTCACGAGACATCTGACACATGAAGAATGTGTTAGCCGGGAAGGGTAGTTTAAAAAGATAGAACCAGCAGCAGGGCAAAGGCTTTGCTACACACTGGAGCTGTGCGAAGGGTCTGTGAAATGCCAGAAGGGAAACTTCAGCCCATTATAACTTCTCTAGGTCCAAGCCTGGCTCTGGAAGGCAGCTCCAGCCCATTTCCATTCCTCGCTGCCTTCTGGTTGCAATTCCACACAGTTTTAGGCTGGAGAGGTGAAAGTGACAGAGCCTTCAAGGAGGGGAGGATGAAATTAACAAACCCTCTGAGGGATCTCCACCAGCTCTCTCTTTTTAAACTATTCTTTCTGGCTAACATTGCATCTCCTTACACTTGATGAACACGCGCTGAGGCATCTCATGTAGAGAGACTCTGAGAGACCCAGGTCTGCTATGAAGCTCACTGGTCCAGACACTCTCAGCCTATCCTACTACTCAGATTTATTGTGAGGATAAAATGACAAACTCCTGTTTACTGCTCAGAGCTCAGTGGAGGAAGGGCAGGATACAATGCAAAAGATTTTTTAAATGATTTTTCTTCAGCTGTGATTATAATACAATTCCAATATAACTCATAGGGATAACTAATCCCCAATAATTAGGTACATTTGCAACTGTTTGGGGATAAGAAGTTTCTGCTACTGAAAGAATAATCTTCCAAGAAAACTCATGTATTGTCGAAGGCTTTCACGGCCGGAGAACAATGGTTGTTGTGGGTTTTCCGGGCTGTATTGCTGTGGTCTTGGCATTGTAGTTCCTGATGTTTCACCAGCAGCTGTGGCTGGCATCTTCAGAGGTGTAGCACACTGTGACACTGAGAGATCTCTGTCTTTTGGTGCTACACCTCTGAAGATGCCAGCCACAGCTGCTGGCGAAACGTCAGGAACTACAATGCCAAGACCACGGCAATACAGCCCGGAAAACCCACAACAACCAAAAATCATGTGCTTTCAATTCAGAAGGGCAAATTATTACATGAATAGGATCCATGAAAAATCAAACGTGCAATGGTTTAAGTTAACGAATTATCTTTTTTGTGTTGTATTGCTCAGTGTTCTACTATACTTATAGAAAGAATATGGATATGCAATTTCTGGATTCTTGTTTAAGAAAAGAAGAAGCTGCAACTCAGATCCAAGCTACAAGAGATGAATAACACGAGGAGGAGCATGTGAAGGGAGTTGCAATGTTATCTGGGAAGCTGAGTTTTAAAAGAGATTGGAAGGCTTTGTTAATTCCCCCTCTCTACAGATCCAGGGAGATCACTGCTCAGAGGGTTTGGTAATTTCCTTTTTGCTTCCTGAAGGCTCTGTCAGCTTCACCTCCCTTTTTAAGAGGCAAAGAAGAAATAAGCAAACCCTCTGAGCAGTGATCTCCCTGGCTCTGTAGAGAGGGGAAATTGACAAAGCCTTCCGATCTCTTTTAAAACTCAGCTTCCCAGATAACATTGCAATTTGCAACTCCCTTCACACGCCCCTCCTCGTGTAATTCGTCTCTTGTAGCTTAGCTCTCAATGCAAGAGTCAGTTGTTTGCATGCAGAAAGGCCCAAGTTACGTTCCTGAATCTCCACTTGCCTGAGCCTGCTTGCGGGGAGGGCGGAATATAAATACGATAAAATAAAATAAAATGATAAATGAATTGGAAAGCCACTATGACTCAGAGTAGACAATATTAAACTACATGGAACAAGGATCTGATTTGGTATCAGGCAACTTCAATATGTGCCACACTAAGTAGAAGACAAAGCCAGTTTATTTTAGTTGACCAATTTAGAAGCATTAGTGCTATTCCTGGCTGTGGCCAAAGACCAAATGGGTTACATACGGAAAAGCAGCCCAAAAAATGCATAAGCGTGTTTATCTGGAGGTAAGTCCCATTTGATATAAGGTGGCTTACTCTTAGGTGTGTCTGCATCAAATTCCAACCTTTATTTTAAGTTTTGCTAAAATAGATAGTTCTTTGAAACATCCTCTTTCTTTGCCTTGATGAATTAATAATGTTTTAAGATTTATCAATGCTTTCCCCCAAGTGATAAAGAGATCAGATAGTTTAATTCACATAAATGCTACAAGAGTTTGAATTTTATACTGGGGAGGGGGGGACTTATCTCAAATGCAGAGGTGTGCTGCCAGATCCTTCGTATGTTTATTTAGAAGTAAGCCCGACTAAGTTCGATAGAGTTTACTCCCAAACAGATACGTATAGGATTGAGGTGATTTGTCTCAGTTGGGTATTTTGATCTGTAGAAGAGAAAAAACTTCTAGCGAGATCTATTCTCCATGGGTTAGCCCAGAGGAGCAGAAGACGTAAAGTAGATGGGAATTTAGAAGCTTATTGCTCATCTATAAATAGGATTGCCAATTAAAAAGGGGGAAAAATGGCTTCACCTGATCTTGAGCTTCAGCAGCTTCGGAAATCAACAAGTGAAGCTTTTCACAGCATGGAGAGGAACTAATTCCGGCAGCTCAAACCATTATTTAAAACTCAGATGCAAGGAACAAATCCCCACTTTGTAACTCTGGGAAGTCACACAAAGTGAAAGGTGTGATCAAGGTGGAGCTACTTGATGAATCCCTACTCAGAACACAATGATTTATTCCACCTTTTAAAAACAAACAGGCTTTTGTAGCATTTTCGTTTAAAGAATGAGAATTTTTTTTTAGAAAAGGAAAATATAAAATTAAAAAATATATATAATGCAAGAAATTAAAGCACTACCCTATGGTAATGCTATAAAACCCACCCATCTGGTCCACCCTATATTTCCTTTGAAGGATCATGGCCACCTTTCAATACTCTGATGAGACAGTGCAGATTTTCTATTCAGGGCCTTTGTGGGGGGGGGCGCTGTTCAGTTGTAGCTTTCAATATCCTTTGTATTTTAGTGAGATAACTGTAGGCCACCTTGAGCTAAAGTTGCAGAGTAGAAGTGGGCATGGACCGGGGAGAGGACATAGAATGCTGGTCTGGGGTCCGTTGATTTTCACGGACCACAAACGTTTAAACAGACCAACCTGGTTCACGAACCAGGAGAAATCCATGGGGAAATTAGGTCCGTTATGAGGTCTGTGCCCACCTCTATTGCAGAGGCATGCACTTCTTTAATAAATAAATGAAAAGGAGATCTATAACACCACATAGATAAAAGGATTTTTCTGTACTGATTAACAGTGAAAAAAATCTCACTAGGACTATGAGCATAGATAGACCCTTAAGAGTGAATTGAAGGAAATTATTTATTTATGTAAGGTGATCATTATACGTGAATAAAAAATATCTTCTGAACTTGAAGAAAAATGTTCTGATTAGCATAACATTTATTTGATGCTAGCGATCTGGAGATGTAAAGATATGTAGACAGTTGGGCTAAGTGAGCAAGCCGTAGAAGTTTCTTTGGCTGTGATGAATCCAATAACTTTGCATTCATTTCTTTGAAAACTTCTTTTGGAAATATGGAACCCCAACTAGCAAAGAAGGCTAACGGGCAAGAAATTTCTGTTAGTCACAAGGGAAACTCTGATTTTTGCAAATCATTTTCTTGAAACTCCATCTGGGAATCTGGCAGACCCACATATGGAGTACAGCTGGCCAAGCATACCAGGTCTAAACTCCCTTGAAGACATTTAAGAAGCAGAACATGGAGCTGTAAATTGGATGATAGTGTTTTTTTTTTTAAAAAAATCTTTCATGTAACGTGATTTGAGAAATATTTCTCTTGTTATGCTAATTTTTTTAAAAAAAAATCTGTTTGCAATAGAATATTTTATATTTTATTTAGAAAAAAATACAAACTTTAACAATAATAAAATGTAATCAATGTAAGTCAATTGAGTATTCTAGATCAGGAGTAAGCAAAAAATGGTTTGTGGTCCACGGCCTGACAGCTGGCAAAATTCAGAGGGACCTTTCAAGGCCCGCTTATTGTGAATGCTGAGAAAGAATGCAGTATGAAGCGTACCTTAATCTGCTTCAGCAAGGCACAACTTACGTTATTAAACACGAACATGCACAAGAAGAACCCTCTCATGCAAGTCTGTTCAATGGCGTACTGTTCTTGGGTTTACTCCAAAGAAATTGTTCTTGGAGTGGCCCTGTGAATCACTTAACATATATTAGATCCAACCAGTGGTTGTTTTAGGAATTTATTGGAAAATCTATGTGTTTATGGATTCAGCCATGAAAGTTCTATATAAACTACTTTGACCCTACTTCTGTGCCTATAAAGCAATATAGAAATATTAAAATAAATAAATGCCAATGGATCACGAGCATTAGAGAGGCTTTTTTAAGTAGATCATGAAAGATTGACACCAGCTCACTCAGCTAGAGAGGCAGCCTAGAAAGTCTGTAAATAAAATAAATAGCAAAATGATTGCTTGCACCAGTTTACAGCAGTGAAATGCACCGCAGTGAAATGCACCAGCCTCCGTCTTCTGTGCCATCAGGCAGAAGGTTCTTCCCTGAGAAGGTTCTTCCCTGGACTTGGAGACCTTGGGGTGCATTCTTGCAGGCAAGCTCCAGGATGCAAAGTGACAGACGCTGCAGCTCCTGGTTGCTCCCTGGACACCTGAAGGGTGGCTATAACCTGCTGGTCAACCTCACAGGCCTGGCAATTGCTGAATACTACTCTTCCTTCTCTGCTATTTTGCAGGATATTTTAGGCCTTGTTTTCCTCTCAGGCTGGTTTTGGCTGGGGGATCCTACCTCTACTTTGGTGATCTCTACTTCCTTTTCTGTGTTTGATGCCTGGCAGTCAGCCCATGTAGGCGTAGTGCTTCTTGTTTTTGCCCTGGAAATATGCTTGTAGCATATTTCCTCTTGTGGATGTACTTTTTCTGGAAGAAAGTAGCTCTAGAACCTTTTTTCTTTTTAGGACATTGTACAAAAGTAAATGGGGTCCCCACAGTATAGCCAAATACCTCTTACAGTTTGCTTTCTGCAAACAAAAAAGCACCATAGGTGGGAATAAAAACAAACAGAAATCTGTGCACTTTATCATTGGGGTAGTTTTTTGACCCCAAATCCATTCAACATATTGGAGGAAGAGGAGGAGGAGAAGGAGAAGAAGAAGAAGAAATCATTTAAAGTTCTCTAGAGAGATTCATCCCACCATGACAACCTAAAGATCCTTCCTGACTACCGGAAGAAAATTTGTGATACCATATATTTGTAGGGTAAAAAAATACCCCAAGTACAGATAGGCTCGAACTGGAAAAAAATGAACCATGCGGTTCGTGGTTCATTGTATTTCACGATCCACAAACTTTCATGAACCTGCCCCAGTTCGCGGACCGATTTGTTTGGTTCATGAAAATCGCACATCCAGGTCAGCAAATTGTAATTTCCGGGTCAGCAGAAGGTCACTTCCAGGCCAGTAGAAGGCCACTTCCAGGTCAGCAGAAAGTCTGGAGGAAGTCCATCCCCTGTTGCCTAGGAAACTGATTGATCAGCACCAGACTGTCTGCAGTGACAAACCAAAAAAAATGAACCAAATGAACCAGCCTAAAGTTCGTGGCAGTTCATCAGAAACGGGCTCTGACAAACTGCCAGTTTGCGAACCACAAACCGGCCCAGTTCATCACGAACTTTGGTTCATATTTCAGTTCATGTCCATCTCTAACCCCAAGTATAAAAATATTAGAAATTATGAATTTAAGATAGTCCCCTTTAAAATCCATGAAAGTTTATATTATTTGTCTAATAGATTCAAACCATATTTTTTGTTGTTTCAAATTTACTTTGTGTGTGTGTGGAGAGAGAAGGAGAGTTGAACCCATACTGGTGTTTTTTTTAATATGCAAAAGGCAAGGTGTGAAAATATGCTAAAGAAAACTTCTGCCTTATGTCAAAGTGTGTTTTCAAGTTCAAGATTTTTTAAAAAATACATTATTCATAGTCCACCCTTCTCACTCAAGGTGAATGTGAAACTCTATGCATTCTGACACTACAAACAAAAACAGTTTTGTAGGACTTTTTCTATCCAAAGATGTATAGATGTTTGGCTTGGCGTAAACACATAATCCAAATGCCATATATGTAATTTTTTTATACTGTTGTTAGAAAGTTAAATCAATAAAGTGGCCCTAGCAGTGAAGTAGATTTTTCTGTACTCAACCCCTGATTTGTTTCTTATCTCCTTACTATACTTGCAAACATAACAACATTCGTATCTCTTCATGCATTTCTTTGTAATCTCACTCTGCAAAGTAAATGTCAATTTCTGCTGTTCTACTTTCTTTTTTCTAAAGCCCACGACTATATTTTTAAATGTATTTTTATTTTCTGTTTCTTCCATTTTTGTTTGAAAATCCCACTGCTGATTTTCAGAGGAAGGTGGTGGGGGAAATAAACAAACAAGGGAGTATTTCCATCCATAAAGACACCTTTGAAAACAGACACACTGAAAAAATGTTCTATCTACACACTCAAATAAGTTGCTGATGCTGATAATATCCCTCTTTATATTTAGCTGAAAGAGAATAATAGATTGCACAGTTTACCATTTCCTTCGCATCGCATGGAAACCACTTTGTTAGATTTCATAAGCTCTTTAGCTTTAGTTACCAACACATGTCGACTTATAAAATATTCATTTGGAGAAACCACATTGGGGAGAAAGCAGATTTACGCAGGTCCACTGAGAAGAGAGAGAGAGAAAGCAAGTATTGCAAAATACATAAACACCATTGAGCTATACCATAAATAACGAAAGGGGAGGGGAACACAGCAATGACTTTGTGCAATGTACTGTTAATGTTCTTTAAAATCTATGTGCAGGCTTCTAATTTCAAAAGATAAGCCACTTCTAACTATTCAAATATCCAGTGCAATCTACTTCCAGATATTGGATCCAGGTAATATCCACTGATTTCCTCCTTCCTGCTGCACCCATTAATGGCATTCCTGAGGGTCCCCTTTCCCCCGGGAGCAGCATTTTGTGCAGATTAGTGGATTGCAATGGGAGGAGGGAGCAGGAAAGTTGAATACATGAAGCTGCCTTATATGGACTGTCTCTCTACTTAAGACATCTTACAGGAGAACTGTCAAGTGTAGAGAGATCCAATGTTAGTTGGGAAGCATAGTTTAAAAAGACAGAGCCAAAGGCTCTGTCAATTTCACCTTTCTACAGGTTGGCAAAGATCCTTCCTCAGAGGGTTTGTTAATTTCCTTTTTGCTTCCCTGAATAGGAGGTGAAATTGACAGAGCCTTCTGGGAGGAAAAGAAGAAATTAACAAACCATCTGAGGAGCAATCTTTGCCAGCTCTGTAGAGAGTGAAATTGACAGAGCCTTCAGTTTTGTTTTTTTAAACTAGACTTCCCAGCTAGCATTGCATCTCCCTACACTTGAGCATTCTCGTGTAAGATGTCTAGAGCAGATACTCTGAATCTCACCATCTGTTTATTAATTATCTACTCAGAATGGCAGCAGCTCTCCAAAGTCCAAACAAAAGTCTGACTTGCATAACTCACCCAGAGCCAACTACTTGCTAGTATTTAACAGTGCCTCCCTCCAAAAGCCAGTATTGTCTAGTGGTCAGAGTTTCAGAGTAGGAGGTGGGAGACCTAGGTTCGAGTCACCACTCTGTGGTGGAAGCTAATTGGATGATTTTGATCCAGTTAAACACTTTTAACCTAACTTACCTCTCAGGGTTGTTGTGAGGACAATATGGAGGCAAGCAAAATGATGGAAGCGGCTTTGAGTTCCCATTGAGGAAAAAGGCAGTCCATAAATGAAGTAAATTACTAAATATAGATGAAGATGGAGGGCAGACAGAAGGTAAGTTGTTTAGTGGGTTTGACGGAAAGAAGCATGTAGGAAAAGGTGAGTACATGGAGGCTGCTAGGAGGTGAGAAAGAAGAAATAGTGTGGGGAAGGGGATACAGGGAAAAGTGAAGTTCCTCCAGCAAGTTCTTGCAGGTTCTTTACCATGCAACTGGGCCTAGCTCAGCAGGCACCACTCAACTTGACCATAGGGGAGAGGCTGCCTGGGGAGAAGGTGAAGACAGAGGGCAGACAGAGGTGGGGAGGAAGAAGAGAAGGAAGAAAGAAAAGGGGGGAGTTATGGAAAAGTACAATAAATAGTTCTACCAACCAGAGATAAAACTCAATTTTAAAAGGATTTTTATGTGCTTTGTATGTTTTGGCAATCTCCTTTAAACAGTCCTACCTAATAGGAGCGTTGTTGGTATTTAAATTCTATTTTAAAAAACAGTTTTTGTATGCTTTATGTATTTTATATTAAATGTTAATCTCCTTTATATAGTACTACCTGGTAGGAACGTTGTTAGTATATGAAGTTCCAGGGGGAAGGAGAGAACATAAAATGTACTGTGCACAAAGGGGGGGGTATGCTTTGTATGTTTTGTATTAACTGGCAGTCTCCTTTAAACAGCCCTACCTAATAAGAGCGTTGTTTTAAAAAACAGTTTTTGTATGCTTTATGTATTTTATATTAAATGTTAATCTCCTTTATATAGTACTACCTGGTAGGAACGTTGTTAGTATATGAAGTTCCAGGGGGAAGGAGAGAACATAAAATGTACTGTGCACAAAGGGGGGGTATGCTTTGTATGTTTTGTATTAACTGGCAGTCTCCTTTAAACAGCCCTACCTAATAAGAGCGTTGTTTTAAAAAACAGTTTTTGTATGCTTTATGTATTTTATATTAAATGTTGATCTCCTATATATATAGTACTACCTGGTAGGAACGTTGTTAGTATATAAAATTTCAGGGGGAAGGAGAGAACATAAGGTGTACTGTGCACAAGGGGAAGGGAAAGAGGACATGTGGGGGAGGGGGAAATGTGATGCCCAACACCAAGTCCTTGCCAGTCCCTCATTTGCGACCACAATATGCATGAAAGAATGAATACAGCTGCTGTCATGTCCATTGTCTCCAGTATGTCACCAACCCAATCGCATACTCTAAGGGAGGGATGATCTGTAGATGTTGAGGATTCGGAGTTTGGGGAAAGCCAGAAAAATTCTTTACATTCACAACTGAATTTACCATCATGAATTAATAATGTGTCACTTGTAAATATTGTTATTCCCGGGTAAGAAATGGGTGTGACCCATAAGAGAGAAAGAGAGAGGGAGATCCATCAATGCACTCGGCATTTTAGAGACTACAAGAATACAGATGTCTGATGGTTTCTACTTATTTTATTTATTTACTTAACTTATACCCCACCTTTCTCCCCAATGGGGACCCAAGGTGGCTAACATAATTCTCCTCTCCTACATTTACCCTCACAAGAGAGCCAGTTTGGTGTAGTGGTTAAGAGCGTGGGACTCTAATCTGGAGAGCCGGCTTTGATTCCCCACTCCTCCACTTAAAGCCAGCTGGGTGACCTTGGGCTAGTCACAGCTCTCTCAGGGCTCTCTCACCCCACCCATCTCACAGGGTGTTTTGTTGTGGGGATAATAGCATACTTTGTAAACGGCTCTGAGTGGGCGTTAAGTTGTCCTGAAGGGCAGTATATAAATTGAATGTTGTTGTTGTTGTTGTTGTTGTTGCTGCCGCTACAATCTTGTGAGGTAGGTTGGCCTGAGAGTAGTTACTGGGCCTGGGTAACCCAGCAACCTTCATGGAAGAGCAGGGATTTGAACCTGGGCTTCCTAGATCCTAGTCTGACATTCTAATCACTAAACCATGCTGGGTCTCAATGAAGTTTTTGATCAAATTTTGAACAAAGTTCAATGTACTTTCCAGTCAAAGTGTGGCTTCCATTAAATCAAAGGGTTCAAACATTCACGTTCCTCATGTGATGACTACCGAACCCAATTGTCCTGCCAAGGGGCAAGATTATTAGATATAAAGAATTGTTAGATGACAAAGGAATATTAAAAACCAAAGAGGAACTGCTAAACCAAGATATTAATTTGGACTGGTGGTCAAGAGTACAGATTGAATCCAGATATAACAAAGATAAAAAAAAATGAGGGGTTTCTATCTAGAACAAAAAGACTTTGAAAAACTGCTATGTGATTCTGATGAAAAGTTGATTAAGAAAATGTATACTTTCCTAATGCAAATGAAAGAAAATGAAGGGGTGGAGAAATGTAAAACTTTATGGGCACGGAATTTATTTTTAATTTAATTTAATTTATTCAATTTATAGTCCGCCCTCTCCACACCAGTGAACTCAGGACAGCTCACAACAAAGCTTAAAAACACACTACACAATTAATCAACAGGTTGGCCTGTTAGGCAGGTTAGGTAATAATATTCACCCGGTGCAGTGGAATAAGATATGGAACGTAAATATTAAAATAACTAAATCTGCTATGTTCAAAGAGAACATATATAAGATGTTTCATAGACAGTACCTAACACCAAATAGATTGACTAAAACATTAAAAATGTTTTAAAATATGTCAAATAAGTGCTGGAAATGTAAGAACTGTACAGGGACGTTCTTTCATATGTAGTGGTCCTGTAAAGAGGTGCATAGATACTGGATAATGGTACACAAACTAATACAAACTATTTTGCAGATATCAATTTCTCTCAAACCAGAAACTTATTTAATAAATTGTATGCCGGATAGGAGTAAGAAGCAAAGACATTTGACAATTCATATAGTAACAGCGGCTAGAATTTTATTAGCAACTTACTGAAAACAACAAAGAATTCCACAACAAGAAGAGTTAATAGTGAAAGTAATGGAAACTGCGGAAATTGACAAATTAATTTTGTTAAAGAAAGGGCAAATGGAAGAAGACTTTTCTACACCATGGGATCCCTTCTACAAATTGATGACAAATAAATATAATGATTAAATGTAATATAATACTAAGGGTAATAATATATGATACAATAGAATTCACAGTTAATGATGTAGTAAGACAAAATATAGGAGGTGAAAAACCAGGTAATGGATAGAGGCAAGCATAATGGTAACATGTCTCTTATATATATATATATATATATATATATATATATATATATATATATATATATATATATATATGTGTGTGTGTGTGTGTGTGTGTGTGTGTGTGTGTGTGTGTGTGAAAAACAATACCGAATCCAATTGTCTTGCTAAGGGGCAAAAGGTTCTTTTAGGATTTGACAGCAATGAACACGCAGGTGAGAAAGGAAAACAAATTTGTTAAACAAAAGCAAGCGAAATACAGGAAAGAAGTAAGTGTATGAAGGCAATGAACCAAGTAACAAATCATACGTGCAAGAACAACATAACAGATCATTCAAGCAAGAATAAAATAACAGAGAGGAGATAGAGCTCGTGCTCATAACAATGCCCCTTCAAGCTATCATGAACCTCAGACGACAGCGGGTGGACTCCTTTGGCCAAAGTTGCACAGCACTGCACCAGTGCAGTCTGAACTGAGATTCTACTAGCCAAGAGACTTCTAAGATCTATACAGGGAAAACTGCATAGTTCCACCTGGTGCCTTAATTTTCTTCAAAAGGAGAGATGATTAAAGGGGAGATGATTACTTGTCAAGAAAGGGAGGTGCAAGGCCAAGAATGTCCTTAATGTCCAAGGCCATCCTAATTGTTCAAGGCCGACTGATAAATGAGGTGCCTGGACAGTGACAAAGAGAAGATTGCTTCTAGCCTCCCCGTGTCAGGTGTTAATCTAGACACCCTCAACACTGTGCTTGGGCCAAGTGAATATTAAGTTGCAAAGCAATGTCCTTAAAAAGAACCCATCTTACATCAGCAAAGAAGAAGGTATATTCAGTTCTGGCTGAGATTGGGCAAGATGGCAGGGACTGCAGCACATCACTAACTCTTCGAAGTACAATGTTCTTCTGCGATGCCACAACACCAATGTTGCCATGCGTGTGAATCTGATTCTTGCATCTCCTCTAGTTTGTTCTTCATTTTAGTTAACTAGAAAATTTGGGTACTGGGGCTAATACCAGAAAGGAGAATGAATTGTTATTTGGGATTGGGTGCCCTCACCACTTTCAAATAAATAAATGTTGCCTGCAGTTGCATATAAGGAGAGATCATTATCCGGGGTTGAGCACCTCAAGCACCCCGGACTTGCCCCAGCCCCCTTACCTGAAAGCTGATGGGACGCCAGCAGCAGGCGCAGGAAGCCCCTGGGAGGGGGTGCAGCTCAAGCCAGCAGAAAAGGAAGGGTAAAGGGAGCCAGAGGGAGAGACCAGCCAGGGGCACCCCACCCAACCCCACCCCAAAGGGCAACAGGAACCCACACCTGTCCAGAATGCCAACAAGGGGGGTAGAGGTACTGGAAGCCCCTGCCCAAGCCCTAGGGGAGAAAGAGGCAACTCAGCCACATGAAGGTGGAACAGCTCTCAAACCCCAGAGGATCAGAAAGGGCAGGTGGAAGCCAGCCAGCCCCAGTCTCCAGTGGGAGAGTAAGGGCCCTGTCAGGAGAAGTAAGGACAGAAAGCAGGGGGTCAGGGCAAAGGGAGAAAGTACAAGAAATAGGGGCAGCCAGCCAGACAGCTATCTTACCGGCAAGACAGCTGAAGCAGCACAGGGCCACGCCCCAAGCTGCAAACAGGGAAGAAGGGAGTAATAGAGATCAGCTGAGGCTGCTGTAAGCTCAGAACAGAGGAAGCTTGATAGCCAGCCAAGAAAGGGGTGGGGGTGGGGGTGAGGCTTGGTTCAGGTTGAGCAGGCTGGCAAGTGGACTGAGAGGGAGTCTGGGTGATGTATACTGCCCCTCCTTCCACAGAGCATAGTCCTGCAGTGTCCCTGACATCCCCCTGGCATCAGAGTCGGGCATGCTGGCGCTCAACACAGCGGTGCCTGCGGCAAGCCCTGACAATCATCATCGATCTCTCATTTATAATCTGTTTCTCTCATGCATACACCTGGAGGAACTCTTTACTTAAACTAGAGCCCAGCAGGATCTGCTATCCTTCCGCTCAGCCTGTAAGACAGAGATGTTCCACCAGGCCTATGGCTGAGGCTGGGCAAGGCCTCCACCGGCCTGTAGAAGGAGGAAGTGGATGATTAACCACCCCCCACCCCGGTAGACCTGTCCACCACTCTGTTGTGATTGACTCGTTGCTTCCTACCTAATACATCCAAAGTGAGGCTAAGTAAATAGCTGAGCAGGAACTACTGCTACTTTGGAAATTATATTAGGACTGTTGAAAACTTGGTTTTAGATTGTTTTAATGTTACATAAGAACATAAGAGAAGCCATGTTGGATCAGGCCAATGGCCCATCCAGTCCAACACTCTGTGTCACACAGTGGCCAAAAACCAGGTGTCCTCAGGAGGTCTGCCAGTGGGGAAGGGACACTAGAAGCCCTCCCACTGATTGCCCCCCCAAACACCAAGAATACAGAGCATCACTGCCTTAGACAGAGAGTTCCATCTGTACTTTGTGGCTAACAGACACTGATGGACCTCTGCTCCGTATGTTTATCCAATCCCCTCTTGAAGCTGTCTATTCTTGAAGCTGCCACCATCTCCTGAGGCAGTTAATCACCCTTTGGGTGAAGAATACTTCCTTTTGTCTGTTCTAACCCGATTGCTCAGCAATTTTCTCCAAGCTAAAGAGCCCCAAGCGCTTTAACTTTTCTTCACAGGGGAAGTGTCCCATCCCTTTAATCATTCAACTTGCCCTTTTCTGCACTTTTCCCAGTGCTATAATATCTTTTTTGAAGTGTGGTAACCAGAATTGTACACAGTGTTCCAAATGAGGCTGTACAAAAATGTTTTTATGTAAAATTGTATAAAATCACATTTTATTGTATTTTAAATGATATGATCCGCTCTGAGCACGCCTGGTGGGGAGGGTGGAATAGAAGTCGAATAATAAATAAAATAAATAAATAAATGTTGCCTGCCGTTGCATGTAAGGAGAGATCATCGCCGATCGCTCATTTGTAGTCTGGTTTCTCTCTCACACTGTTTCTCTTATGCATATACTTGAGCTCTGAAAATGGAGGCTGCATCCAAAGGGAGTTGTAACAAAGGTGAGACTAATCAGAGTAGAGCAGAAAATTGCTAGCGTTACTGACTCTACAACAATTCATTGGTGTTAGAATATTCTTGATGAAGGATTATAATTGACTGTAATGGCTTCTAATGAGCTGTTGTATAGGTTTAAATTTCTTTAAGTGCTCCATGCCAGTTTCTTCCAACTATCTTTTCTTCAATTCACCTCTCATTGTAATCCAATAAGCAGAAAAAGAGAAAGATGATTGGATTTTCCAAAGATACCATTGGGGCTTAATAACATTTTTTGCTTCCAAAATGTACATTTAGATTTTCATCTCATAGCTACCGGTAATGTAGTATTCTATGAATTACAGATATAATACAGGCTGATAATGCAATTTACATCCCAAAATGAATGTTATATATAAATGCTTATTCACACAGCGCTCTGGATTTGCTCAGGACTATTGTTCGGTCTTTTTCTCATGCCACCTCACAATGAATTGTCGAGGCATGATATGTTCTGTGATTATAAGGTGGCTGCAGAAACTGCCGTGCCAGAATAATTTCTTTTCATTGAATTGGTCTGTACAGATTCTCTAAAACAAAATCTGAAAATGCAGATCAAATCTCCACATGGGACTGCTGTTCCATTTCAACCGTGTTAGCTTCGGTATGTCAAGAGGACACACTCTGGTAGCCATTTGATAACAGCTTAATGGTGGAGAATGTGGGCATTCCATGCCGGGGTCTAATGTGCTAGTGTTGACACGTGTCCAAGTTTTGTGGTACATAAGGAAGAGCGGTTTGGTGTTGTCCCCATTGGAGTCAGGAGTTTTGAGTCATCAGCGTTTGTTGCTCTGGTGTGACTGTACCACTTTGGCCAGTTGGCTGCTCCTCCGTGCCATACCTGCAGAGGAAGCCCAGAAATGATAGCTTTTAGCAGCTATGATAGGAAAGGTGGCTTCCTGTCCCTCCAGGGAAGGATGTGGTGTAGAGTTGTTACCCTGAAGTTAGGTCACCAACTCTCATGGTGCTAGATATTGCAGGCTCAGGACCTGAGTCTCCTCCAGCTTTTTGGTTTAGTTTGAATTATGTGTATTTTGAGATTTTAATTTTAATTTTGAGTTCGGGAACTGGAATGAGAGTACTGAGTTGCCTTTTGGCTCCCCAAATTTGGCCATCTTCGGGAAGACCAACCTAGCAAGTACAGGCAGTCAAATTTAAGAAGTTGTCCCACTTATTGGGTTGCAGAATTCCTTGGTGAGTCACCAGTTTGAATTCTAGAATATTTAGACTTTCTAGTTGTCAGTCAGTGGGCTGTATAATTCCTCACAGGGAACCATTTGCCCCCCCACAGTCGGAAGAAAGAGGCAGACACAGTATTTGGAACTAAGGGCCGCTTTATTAAACATAACAATAACATTAAACTGCGGCAAGGCCAACTGCGGTGCAGGTCAAGCCACGGGGTCCAACCAGTACCTCCGCCTTGACCTGCCTGGGCGAGCCCCGCTGCCCCGGGCTTGAGCCATTCGAAGAATGGCCTAGACCCGGCCGGCCAGGCAAAGGGTTCCCCCTCAAGATCCTAAAGCCTCAGCCATACAGCATGAGGAAAGGACTTGCACCCGGGGTTCCCAGTAGGCGGTCTAGCCAGGTGGTGGCAGCCATGAAGCATGCCTTCCTTCCTGACAGACCCCTTTCCCCACCTATGGGGAATTGCCAAAGGGGGTGCTCACCGGCCTGCTCTCTACTCCCCGACTATCTCCTGCCAGGACACCTACACAGCGCCACCCAAAAGCAGCCTCTCGTCCTGCCACAATACAAGGTAGGCGAAAAACCCAAACCCATATGGCCAATTCAGGAATGGGAAAAAATTCCTACCTGGCTCAACAGCAGCCGGCTAATCCTGCACTGCAACAGGGCGAGGCGGGTGGGCCGATCGCGTGGAAGGGACTGCTGCTGGAGGGCGGAGATGCCTACTAAGGCTCCTGTCTCCGCCCACCAGCCAAGGACCCGGATGCCCGGGAAAAGTCTGCCTCTCCTCCAGCCGTGGGAGCAAAACCAGCACCCAGCTAAGCTGCAAAGCAGCAGCTGGGTAAGTGCTGTATTGCCCCCCCACAGTCGGAAGAAAGAGGCAGACACAGTATTTGGAACTAAGGGCCGCTTTATTAAACATAACAATAACATTAAACTGCGGCAAGGCCAACTGCGGTGCAGGTCAAGCCACGGGGTCCAACCAGTACCTCCGCCTTGACCTGCCTGGGCGAGCCCCGCTGCCCCGGGCTTGAGCCATTCGAAGAATGGCCTAGACCCGGCCGGCCAGGCAAAGGGTTCCCCCTCAAGATCCTAAAGCCTCAGCCATACAGCATGAGGAAAGGACTTGCACCCGGGGTTCCCAGTAGGCGGTCTAGCCAGGTGGTGGCAGCCATGAAGCATGCCATCCTTCCTGACAGACCCCTTTCCCCACCTATGGGGAATTGCCAAAGGGGGTGCTCACCGGCCCGCTCCCTACTCCCCGACTATCTCCTGCCAATGCGGATGGCCAAGCCTCTGCTTAGGCCCCTGCGCCCCACAGGTGGCCTAGCGCCAACCTGAGGCCTAGCCGCAGATCATCTAAGAAGATATCATTACCTGCCGCCGACAGGTGAACCCCGTCAGACCTACAAAGGTTGGCAGAAGTGGCCCTAATCCTGGGGTGCGGAAGAAAAATCCCCAACCCCTCGGCTAAAGCCTTCTGAATGGCCCTATTGGCCTGGCGCCATGCCCGCGCCATGCCTCTAGGCTCGAGGGTCTCTCTCCATGCCCTTCGAGGGAGCATCGCAGACCAAAATATGTATGTACGCGGCCAACGTGCCTTGATCACCCGGAAGTCGGCAATCACTTGTGCCGAAAGGGCCCGACCTTTCAAAAGGCCAAGGTCATTGCCACCCAAATGAATTAAAACAACATGCGGGGGAGGACCCCTCCTTCCCCTGAACAAAAGCGGCAACAACCCTGACCATCGAAGCCCCCGTCGGCCGCACCATTCAATGACGGCACCGTCGCTCAGCCCGAGCTGAGATCCAATCGGGGATTTTCTGGCATGCGCTGCGGCCCAGAACACCATACTGTGTCCCACAACAAGGATCCGCTTCCGATCTGGACGCCCTGCCACACCTAAAGAAAATAATCAGTCAGTAGACAGTCCACACACCGGCAACGGACGCACATATGATCGATAGGCAGAAGAACGCCATCTGCCCAACCTTCGAATCGTGTCAGAAGAGTACCCCATTACAGCTGCAGTAGAGGCGGCCCCAATCCGGAAGGAATGGGTGCCAAACCTAACTCCCTCTAGACCCAAACGCTTTAGGGCCCTACTGGTTACAGACCAGAATTGATAGCGTGTCAATGGGGAAAGATCCTCATGACGAAACAGCACCCCCGGGGCGCTGCCCCGCACGTCTAAATAGCGCCGCAGAGCCTTCACAGGGCATAAACCTTTTTTACTACAGGGGCCCAAAACAATAACCGACCCCCTGCCCATCTGATCCGTCTTAGAACGCCTAACCCTAATAGAAACCTGGCCATCAGGAAAGGTGAGATCCTGTGCCTGAAGGGCCCGGCCAGGATCACCAAGCCGTGACTGGACCACCAGCTCCCCCACCCTCAGAGCACCAAAAAAGGCAGTAAGGGAGGCCGCGTGAAAGAGCCGTACTTCAAACTGTGAAGCACAGACCAGTCCCCAAACAGCTCGAAGACCCCTAAGAATCGAAGGGGAAATAGGCTGACGCTTATCTCTGGAAACAGAAAGCTCCCTGGCCCAACCCTCGAGCATTTTCCTTAAACGGAAATCGCCAGTGAAATCAACGAATCCACGGGCCTTACTAATGAAAGCAAATGCGGCAAGCTGCCCTCTAATGGACCTGACCGCCATACCGCGCTCATGCTGCGCAACGCAAAACTGCAACAGGTGGTCAACTGGAATGGGCCAGTGTTCCTGTAACCCAACCCGGGCCCGAAAGTCCTGCAACTGTCCTACCGCACGTCCATACGATTTCCGCATGCTGGGGGCAATGGCCAACAGAATAGCTCTGTTCACTTCAGATTCCCAAGCCGCCACACCTCTGGGGGGACTCTGCAGGGAAACCTGTCGGCGTCGGGGGCTAGCTGGTGAAAACGGTCCATCTGTTGGCGAGACAAGGCATCTGCCAGACCGTTGTCCACGCCAGGGACATGCCTGGCCCTAAACAGAATGTTGAGCCGAAGGCACCTCAGTGTAAATGCCCTAACTAAACACATAACCCTGGCCGATTTGGAGGTAAGGGAATTAACTACTTGAACCACTGCCATGTTATCGCACCAGAAGTGCACAACATGGTTTGATAGTTCTGGACCCCATACAAAAACCGCAACCAGAATGGGAAAAAACTCAAGGAACGTGAGATCCCTGCCTAAACCCATGGCCAGCCATTCTCGTGGCCAGCGGTCAGCACACCAGTGGCCCCTAAAGTAAACTCCAAAACCTATGGTGCCTGCGGCATCTGAAGAAACCTGTAAACCATCGCCCACCAGGAGGTCATCCCTCCAAAAAGTGACGCCGTTAAAAGACCCCAAAAACTCGTACCAAATCTCGATATCCGCCTGCATGCCCCTGTTAATCCGGAGCCGGTGGTGAGGCGCACGGAGCAACGCCATTGCATCACACATCCTGCGCAAAAAGGGGCGCCCGGGAGCAACAGCCCTGCATGCGAAATTCAAATACCCCACGAGCTGCTGCAACTCTAGCAAAGAAACCTTCCTTTTGCCCCTAATGTCCTGCAAGCGCTCCCTAAGCTTGACCACCTTGTCCTCCGGCAGACGGAAAGTCTGGTGGACAGTGTCAATCTCAATGCCCAAAAAGGTTAATACCTGGGCAGGGCCTTCAGTTTTCTCCTCCGCTAGAGGAACACCCAATTCCTTTGCGAGAGCTTGAAAACCAGCTAAGAGCCTGGCGCATTGGGCGGTACCTAACGGCCCAACGAATAAAAAATCATCAAGGTAATGCGCCGTGTCGCGGCAATGAAGCCGCCGACGCAACTCCCACTCTAAAAACGAACTAAAACGCTCAAAGGCAGAGCATGATATTGAGCAACCCATAGGAAGGGAACGATCCATGTAGTATCCTCCCTCAAAATAAAACCCCAGCAATTCAAAATCATCCGGGTGCACAGGGAGAAGGCGGAATGCTGACTTAATGTCGCATTTCGCCATCTCAGCTCCACACCCACACCGACGCACAACCTTGACCGCCTGGTCAAAAGAGGTGTAACGCACGGAACAAAGATCCCCGGGGATGAAATCATTCACCGAAGCTCCCTTAGGGAAGGACAGATGGTGAATTAAACGAAATTCACCCGCGGCCTTTTTGGGGACTACCCCCAACGGAGAAACCCTAAGGCACTGTACAGGGGGTGTGGGAAACGGGCCTAGGACTCGGCCTTCAGCACATTCCCTCCTGATTTTCTCACGAACAACGTCCTCCATGCCGACCACAGAACGTAAGTTGTCGGACATGAAGGGGGCTCTAACCCCTCGAAACGGTATTCTGAAACCAAACTGAAAACCTTCAAACAAATATAAGGCATCCTGACGCCTAGGGTAACTTTCCAATAAGTTCTCCAGCACTCTCACCCTTACCGGGCTGGGGCCCTTTACTAGGAAACTGGTGGGATCCCCCACCGCCTGGCTTCCGGCCGCCCCCCCCCCAGGCTTGGGTTTTGGACAGGAAGAGTAAGGGTGGGGGCCCGAGCAAGAAGGGCATTCATGCCTATACTTGCACGACCTGCGGTTACACACTCCCTTGGACGTGAAGTCCCAGCAGAGCAACCGGGGTTGAACCGGCTGCCCCGCCTGAGAGCGGGTCAATGACGCCGCCTGAGGGCGATGTATCAAATGGCCGCTGTCGGCCCTGTCACCCGCATTTGGCTTAGCAGGGGACATGACCTGCAGCCATAGTTGCTGGTGGATTTGGTCCCAAGGCAACTGAGGGTGGAGTGCAGCGCGCATCCTAAACTCTTCGTCGTACTGCAACCATGCAGCACCAACGAAGTCCGTGTACCCGCGGTAAATAATATTCAGGTACTGGAATAAGGCCATGGCCCGTAAAGGCTGGGCCCTGCCAAGTACCCCCGCGTAAATAAGAAAACCCGGCAGCCAGTTGTGCCAGTTGCGGTCCACTTTCCTCCGCTTAATCTTTTCTTTATCCCGATCGTCCAAGTCTTCCTTGTCCTTCTTCTCCAGATCCCTGAAGAGAAGGCTGAAGACATCGACATATTCCCCTTTAACTATCTTGTCCCTTGTCGCCTGGGTGAGATGATCACCCAATGGAAGCGCCGTGTCGCCAAAGGGCAAAGCGCGGTAAGGAACCATTCCATAAGGATACATACCATAAGGAGGGAACCCCCAAGAAGGATAAGGTGTAAACTGACCCGTAGCTGACTGGGCACCAATGTGCTGCCCCTCACTAACCCCCCACGGCAGTTGAGGATACCCCCCCACAGCCGTGGGGTCACCACCCGGGGGTAACCCAGGACATCCCAGATAACCTGCTGCAGGCTGAATGGGTGCATTCTGTGTATGTGAAGGTGTAGCAAGACCTGGGGACCCGGAGGCAGCGGCCTGACCCCAGGGCCCCCATGGCCATGTGCATGCCTGAACAGGCAGGGGGGACTTACCCTCCACACTGGCAGGCTGTACGGCCACAGCCACCTGCTCCCCTTCACCTAGATCGCCCGATTCCACCACAGCCACAGCAGGATCCTCTGACGGTTCGGCTTCCATCTCCTGACTGGGTCCAGCTCCAGCCGCTCCAGCTGCAGACTCAAGGGCAGAAATCCGTTTTAAGACCTCCATCCGAAAAGCTGACTTGGAGGCAGCTCTAACCGGCCTAGAGCGCTTCTGCGCTTCTACAGCACCAGGATCACCACCCTTAGCTTTCTCTAAAGCCTCAAGGCGTTTCAGGATTTCAAAATGGAAATTTTCTTCCCCCTCATCATCAGATGAAGAAACAGCCACAGGAACCCGTTTAGAAGGCTGTCTCTTAGCAGGCTGCTTGCCCTTGGAAGGGCCCTTGCCTTTCTTGGAGGCCATCAGAAAAGTGTAAATGGGCAAAACTGCACCAAGGCTGAAGTACCAAGTGCCCTAACGAGCAGTGACACAGCCCCAACAAGGGTTGAAATACTCCAAATGGAACAATATTAGTGGGGCCTAAATGAACCAGCCTGCCACAACCCCAGAGACCAGGGCTCAAATTGGCCACTAGCCAGAGTTGAAAGAAGAGGAATCCTATCCCTCCCAACACCCCACAGCCAAGAACCCAAGGAAGCCGCTCCACCAAAAAAGGGGGGGAGGGGGGGCAATGCGCCGCAGATGCGGACAGGTAAAATGGCGGCCGGGCCTACCAAGAAGATGGCACCCCAGAGAGGGCCAAAAGAAAGTCCCGGGCAACGCTGACAACGCGGCGAACCACCCAAAGCCCGCCGGGGCCGCGCCGGCCGCAAGCAAGCCGAGCCGCCCAAGGACCAAGAAAGCCGCAAACGCGGCGCAAACCGTGCCGCCGCGACAAGCGGCGGCCGACGATGTGAAGGCCCCCGGAAGGAGACGGGCGCAGGGACTCGCCGCCGCTTAGCCGCCGCTCTCCTCGCCCAAGGCCGATCCTCCGTCGTCGCCCCCTCCACGGATCGCTGGGAGCGTGCGAAACGCATCCTTCCCAGCCGATCGCGTGGAAGGGACTGCTGCTGGAGGGCGGAGACGCCTACTAAGGCTCCTGTCTCCGCCCACCAGCCAAGGACCCGGATACCCGGGAAAAGTCTGCCTCTCCTCCAGCCATGGGAGCAAAACCAGCACCCAGCTAAGCTGCAAAGCAGCAGCTGGGTAAGTGCTGTATTGTGTTTAAGAATATTCATTATTCCCATTATCTAGAGAAGGAGGAACTCTTACTCTGGATCTTGGCATTTCCTTCCTCAGTGAGTTAGAGTCTCTCACTGAGACCTGGGTCAGGTCATAAGTGACCTTAAACCCCCAGCCTCCCAGGACAGTTTTTCCCCCTTTTAATTTCCTTTTAAATGTTATGAGTGCAAAAACATTACGAAAATTAAATAAAAAGCAAACAGGAGAGGGTGAAAAAGAAAAACAACCAACACAGGTTGATGAAAAGAAGTTTGAGAAGCAGAAGTTGTCTTCTCATTGGACTATAGAATTCCCAGGCAGGTTGCATCCAGACATTAAGGTGTGTAGATTTCCTTGAAATGTCACTCATTGGGGTGTAGAATAGAGATAGGCACGAACCTGAATACGAATCAAAACCCACAAACCAACCCGGTTCATGGTTCGCGAACCAGTGGTTCGTGAGAGCTCATTTCCACGAACTTCCATGGACTGGTCTACTGGTTTGTTTGGTTCATATTAAAGGGCAGTTTAAATGGCCATTTTCCCAGGGAAATGGCCATTTAAATTTTTCCTGCTGCTTGCAAGCGGCAGGTCCCTTTAAACTATCAGCTAGCAGGAGGCAGGGGGGGAATCTCCTCCTCACTGCCTACCAGCCCTTTAAATGCCCAAATCCAACAAATGTCCAAATTCCACGTGGTTCAGTTTTTTTGTGGTTCCTGCCCATGTCTAGTGTAGAATCCCTCGCTCTGATCCTGTCTTCATCGCAGGGTATTTGGATCCCCTTGTTTCAGAAGTAGCTAAGCTATGTTTAATGGATTGTTGTATTTCCTGCTTGTACTAGTGTTCCAATCTAGAGTACTTGCACCGTAGGTATGTGTTTACTTAAACATGTAGTGGTTGAGAAGCAATCCCCATATTTGTAGTGTCAAGATACAGTAAAGGGGTTGTTGTGAGCATGGAGAAAACGTTAAGGTGAGCCTCAACCAGGAGAAGTTTGAGAAGCAGTTCGGAAACTCAGTTCAAATCTTCGGGAGATTGAGGCATTTGCAGAAGAAGATCTGACTGGATCATTCTGGACGGTGTTCAGAGTATTGTGAGAAGTTCAACTCTTAAGGTAGCAAAAAGGATGTGTGTTTTTGTGAGATGATGTGGCAAGCTAACGAGAGAGTGAAAGGAGTTGTACAAAGAAGTGAGCTGCAAGGTGCAAGTGTGTGTGTTTGACGTGGGGAAGAATAAGGTGGAGAAGTATACTTTGGTTACCTAAAAGGGAAATTTAGCATCTACTCTCCACTTTGGGAAATCCAGTCTCAAATGCGTGGTGATTGTGTAACATCCAAGGATGTGTGGATATGGGGTGTCTGCTGCTGTTTTTATAGATCAACCCTTAGCTTAACAGAGAAAGTTTCCAGAATGAGGATCCCAATTTGCAGGCACTCTGCTTCCAGAGGATTCAAAGATAACTCCTGCCAAAACGAGGTTATGCTCTTTATACCAAGTCAAGACTTAACCCCTGATGCAAGGCATTGGGTGAATGAAGCCATTAATATTTGTTGAATAAGCACAGTATGGATGCGGTTTTTTGAGTTCTCCTTAAGCACCCTAGTCTAGGAGGATTCCCTAAAACTCTTTCCGCTTCAACAAAAGCTGACATACACCAATGTAAGCAGTCAGCCTGGCCTTCGCCAGTTGTACAGCAGTTTTTATATAGCTGCGGGTAATATTAAAAGTGTACAAGCCTCTGGAGTTTAAAATGGCTACGGTTTAGCCAGCCAGAGAGCCTCTGACATTGCTACATCCCTCCCAGGAGAACCAGGCATGCAAGGAATGCTGACCTGGAATGTGGAGTGACCGTAGTTTGATTGGATTTACTATCTCTCCGGTCCCGCCGGTGCCCAGTGCAACAAAGGTCTTGCAGAGTCATCCCCACTTAGCACATTCCTTTCCCTCCTTCTGTGATGAGATCTCCTGTCCATGATTGAGCTCCGGTGGACTTCATCAGAAAACTGTCCTTTTTGTGCAGCACTAGAACTAGTTTTGCATCTGCGTTCACACACCCTGGCAGCTATCCATCAAGGCAATCAAGTCCTTTGTTAAACCCAGGAACTAGCCGTTGGAGCTTTTGTTCCAGTGCCTAGGTGGGCTCTTCCACCTCAGGATACATTTTACCTATGAAGGTAACGTTCTGGCCCCATTCAAATCATGCAAGCTTTCTGGCTTCTCCCTTAGGTTCACTTCCTTAAGCCTCTTGCTCTCTTGGCCAAGGATGCTGGCGTTCGAAGCTACTCTCTTCCTCCATGGACTGGACCCCTTCTCCAGGATAGTTAGATATATTTACTCCCTCTCTCAATTCCCAATTTATGGCTACATTTCCTAGGACTCTCTGTGTGCATAATTATTTTTCCCAGTAATTTATGTGTATGTGCATGAAGTTCTTGTGTTCAATAAAAGTTATTGTTTGATATTAATCACCAGACTTGCTGTTCTATTGTAGGAAGGGACCTGGTATACAAAGGTGACAGATCCCAGTTACCACCTCTCGTATAGCCATCTTCCTTGCTTGCTAATTCCCCCATAAATCATATTTATTGCAAGGAGACCACTTCTGGTAACACCAATGCAGAATCATGGCCTTTCAACAAAAAGCAGAAGTAGTCTGTCTGCATGTACTATTATTAATACAGCATGAGCAGGTATAATAGATGGTGTAACAGAGCCATGGTAACCAAAAAGTGAACCAAATAAGCAATTTATTTTTAAGCAGAGATTAGAAAGAAATGTTATCACAGCATGTCTTTGTGGTGGGGGAAAATCCTTTAAACATTGAACTTTTTAATCTTATGAGTCAATAAAGTATGGGCAAGAAATGTGTTTCGAATAATTTCAAATTAAAAAAGAAGTTATAATCATAATGACACCCATATATGCCCAAGTATATTAAAGCAAATTATGAGCTTTAATTAATTAGGTCTCTGCTGCAACACCTCTGTGAGGTAGCTATCATTATCCCCATTTTACACATGAGTAAGCAAAATAATTGCATGTTTCAAAGAACTGTTAGTCTTTAGCAGTTTTTTTCAGGCAACAGACAAGTGTTCTGTTTGTAGCACAGGTACAGAGCTTTCGAGAAATCTGGATTACGTAAGAGTGGAGACAGCAAATGTTCTGATTTGGCCTAAGCAAGCACTGTTTCAGTTAGAAATCACACAAAATCTAAACAGGTATTTTGGTGCCTTCCGAATCATTTTACAATTGGACAACTGGAAGGTGATTGATATTGTGTTACAGGCAAGATTGTGTGTGGTCAAAGGAATGCATACTCATAGAAGCATAGAGCTGGAAGGTAACCCAAGGTTAATTGAGCTCAGCACCCTGTACAATGCTGGAAATTCACAGTTACCTCCCTGCCCCACCCATTCCCAGTGACCCCTGCCCTATGCCAAGAGGAAGGCAAAAAACCTGGCCAATCTGGCCTGGAGGAAAATTCCTTCTTGCCCCCACAGTGGTGATTAGCAATACCCCGGGCCATATAAGAAAGGGCCACAAGGGCCTAGAAGCAGATCATCCCTTCATGCCCCCCCTCTCCCAATCTGTGTACAATCATATTGAGTAATTGAATCATGATTGCTGTCAGGTGGCCATCTATCCTCTTCTTAAATACCTCCCACCACCTCCCAAGGAAGCCTGTTCCACTGAGGAACCGCTCTAACTGTCAGAAAGTTCTTCCTAATGCTTCGCCAAAAACTGTTTGGCTTTAATTTTAACCTGTTGCTTCTGGTCCGACCCCCTGAGGCAACAGAAAACAACTCTGTTCCACCCTCTATATTTGAAGATGGCTATCATATCACACCTCAGAGCCAAGCTACAAGTGACGAATTACACTTGCCTGGCAAGTGAACAGACTCGCATGTATTCCTCCCTGTTCACTTGCGCTCCACTTGATCAAGTGGAGCGCAAGTGAATGGCAAGTGAACAGGGAGGAATACATGCGAGTCTGTTCACTTGCCAGGCAAGTGTAATTCGTCACTTGTAGCTTGGCTCTCAGTGTCAGATTGTGGAATCCCTGTTATCTAGAGTTCGTCTCCCCCTTCTGCAAGAAGCACAAGTTTCTTGATTTCAAAAGGTTTATTGAAAGACTAGGCTCTGGCACAAGTATCCATATTTCAAGGCCTAAAGAAGACTTGACTGAACCAAAGCATTGTTGAGAATGAGATACAAAACGAAACCAGCAATACATCAAACCCTTCGGTCCCAGCCTCCTCCCACAGTTCTGTATGCTGAGAACGTGGACGTGGGAAAGTTCGGGCTGCCAAGGTCTTCGGCTGAAGAGACAGATAAGAAGTATTCTCTCCCATGGAAAATACGGTCAAAACAACATCTGGACCTGGAGGGAGAAAAAGCTTAACAACTACAACTTAAACATGGCGTAACTCTGGTTAAGAACATGAGCTGTAAAAGAGATCCTGACATTCAGTGCCACTTCAGGCACCTCAATTGCCTTGCTAAACATACCCAGCTCTTTCAGCCTTTCATCATAAGATTTGTTCTCCAGACTCCTCACCATCTTTGTTGCCTTCTTTTGGACACGTTCCTGTTTGTCAACATCCTTCTTAAACTGTGGTGCCCAAAACTGAACAGAGTGCTCCAAATAAGGCCTAACCGGAGCAGAAATAAAATCATACCATCACTTCATGAAATCTGGACATGATACTAACATGATACTAACACGATATTAACACTTCATATAATCTGGACACGATACTTCTGTTGATACAGCCTAAAATCACATTTGCCTTTTTAGCTACTGCGTTACACTGCTGACTCATATTCAGTCTATAATCTACTAAGACCCCATAGATCCTTTTTACATGTACTATTGCCAAGACAAGTTTCCCCATCCTATAATTATGCCTTTGATTTTTACTTCCTAAATGCCGATCTTTACATTTAGCTCTGCTAAAATTAATGTTGTTAATTTTAGCCCAGTTTCCCAGCCTGCCAAGATCATCCTGAATCTTGATTCTGTCTTCTACTGCATTTGCAACATCTCCCAATTTAGTATCACCTGCACATTTAATGAGAAACCCGTCTATTCCTTCATCCAAGTCAGTTATAAAGATGTTGAACCACACAGGGCCCAGGACAGATCCCTGAGGTACTTCACTTGTCACTCCTATCCAAGAGGATGAGGAACTATTTACAAGCTCTCTTTGAGTACAATTTGTTAACCAGTTACAAATCCACCTAATAGTGATAGGACTCAAACCACATTTTACCAACATGTCAACAAGAATATCACGTGGGACCTTATGAAAAGCCTACCTGAAATCAAGATAATGTCCACAGTGTTCCCCTAATCTACAAAAGTAGTAACTTTCTCAAAAACTGAGATAAGGTTATTCTGATATGACTTGTTCTCAAGGAACCCATGCTGGCTCTTAATAATCACAGCTGTTTTTTAAATGCTCAAGGACTGAGTGTTTGATGATTTGTTCCAAAGCCTTTCCAGGTATGGATGTCAAGCTGATGGGTCAGTAGTTACCTAGATCCTCCTTTCTCCTCTTCTTGAAGATGGGGGACAACATTTACTGCCTCCAATCTTCTGGCACCTCACCTGCTCTCCAAGAATTTTTAAAGATGATAGACAGGCTCTGCAATTATATCAGTAAGTTCCTTCAGAACTCAATGATGCAATTCATCCGGCCCTGAGGACTCAATTTCATTTAAAGAAACTGGGTGCTTATGTAGTACCCATAAGCCTATCCTAGGCTGCAATTCCCTTCCTTCATCATGTGTTCTATTGTTGCCTGGTTGAGCACAGTTCCCCTTGCAAGAGAAGACTGCGGCAAAGTAGGAATTGAGCAGTTCTGCCCTCTTTTTATCACCCATTAAAATTTCACCATCCTCTCTCTGCTGTGGATCTATCACTTCCTTATTCTTTTTCTTGCTCCAAACATAACCAAAGAATTCTTTGTGTGTGTGTGTGTGTGTTTAGTATCTCTTGCTAGCTTAGGATCATATTGAGCTTTAGTCTTTCTAACATTCTATCGTAAGCACTGGCAATTTGGTTGTTGTGGGTTTTCCGGGCTATATTGCCGTGGTCCTGGCATTGTAGTTCCTGACGTTTCACCAGCAGCTGTGGCTGGCATCTTCAGAGGTGTGGCACCAAAAAGACACCTCTACTGCTACACCTCTGAAGATGTCAGCCACAGCTGCTGGCGAAACGTCAGGAACTACAATGCCAAGACCATGGCAATACAGCCCAGAAAACCCACAACAACCATCGTTCTCCGGCCATGAAAGCCTTTGACAATACACTGGCAATTTGTTTATATTCATCCTTGGTTATATGGCCCTCCTTCCATTTCTTAAATGTGTCTTTTTAAATTTTCAGGTCTGTAGACAGCTCTTTATGGAGTCACCCTGGCTTCTTTAGGAACCTCCCATTTTTCCTTTTCTTTGGAATCATATGTAATCGTGCCTCCAATATCTCACTTTTAAGAAACTCCCACCCATCTTGAACTCACTTTTCCTTGATTATTTCTGACCAAGGAATTCTATTCAGCATATCTTTGAGCTTGTTAAAATTAGCTTTTCTAAAATCCAACTTGTATGTCTGACTATGTTCGGCTTTTCCCTTACCCAAGATCAAACTCCAAAATTACATGGGCACTACTACCCAAGATGACCACTACTTTAGCTCTTCTCTGTTGGTGAGAATTAATTCCAAGATAGCAGACCCCCTTGTTTCCTATTCCACCTTCTGGAAGATGAAGTTGTCAGCAAGACAAGTCAGGAATTTATTAGACCTTACATTTTTGGTCTAGGAGTGTATCATCCATGTTCTCTGCCTGGCTTGGTGGTCTATAGCAAACCTCCACTATAATATCACCATTATTTTTATCCAGAGGCTCTCAACTGATCTTCCATGCTCAGATTCATGTATATACATTTCTCACAAATATATACATCCTTGACATATAATGCTAATACTTCCTCTTCCTTACTGGTCTATTCCTTTTAAACAAGTTGTATCCTTCAGTCCTGATATTCTAATTATATGTAGACATGGGCATGAATGGAAAAAAAACCCCAAACACCCTGTTCGTCGTTGTTCGGTGCCATCCACAAACAATGAACATGGATGAACATGAACAGTTCCTGGACATGTTAGTTGTTTGTGGGGGCCAGAACCCCCACCCCACCCCAACCCCCCACAACCCCCTCCCTTCAAACCCACTTACCTGGCCCTTTAAAGATCACTTTAAACTATCAGCTGGCAGGCAGCAGGGGGGGATTCCCCCTGCCAGTTGATAGTTTAAAGGGCCCTTTTCTGCCATGTGCAAGGAGCAGGGCCCTTTAAATACCCCACAAACTGACCTTCCCAATGTCCAATACCCACTAAATTTGCAGGGGGCATAGTCCTCTCTGTCCTCTGAAGACCCCCCAAGTTTCAGAGAGATTGCACCCCGGGAAAGGCATGATCCACGGGTCTCCCCATTGGCTGTCATTTTCTCTTCACAGTGGCAAAAATGGGACTCTCTGCTGGAAGTACTTTGAAGGGTTAAAGCCAGAAGGAAAGCCAGAAGGAGTTCAGACAGTTCAGTCCCTACCTCCCTCCAGTTGACAAATGATTGATTGCAGCAGATTAGGCTGTTTGTGGGTTTTTTCTGTTCGTAATGTTGTTTGTGCCCATGTCTAATTATATGTCTCATTGCACCAAGTTTCTGCAACACCTATTAGGTCACAGTCCCCTTCCTGTATTAAGATTTCAAGTTCCTCTTGTTTGTTTCCCATACTCTGCCCTGTGTGTAGAGACATTGGAATCCATGGTTTATGCGCCCTGAGTGCTTCATATTTGTTCTTACCTGCAAATTAATGGGTCCCTGCACACATGCTGCTCCCTGCTCATCACTAGTATCAGTCATTGGTGTCCTATTAGTTTCAGGGGGTTTGTCTTCCTCTTCTACAGGATATATTTTAAAGCCCTCCTCATTAGATTTGCAAGGCTCCTTCCAAACACATTTTTTCTTATTCTCGTGATGTGTAAACCGTCTCCTAATAGAAGTTCTTCATCCGAAAAGATCTAGGAAACCAAACCTTTCATAATGACACCATCTGCATAACTAGTTATTTATTCCTGATATTCTTCTCTCCCTAAGCCATGGCCTTCAACAGGAAGAAGTGATGAAATCACCACGTGTACTCCCAGGTCCTTCAGTTTTTTACTCAGAGCCACACAGTCTCTTTTAATACGTTTTGGGCTTTTTTTCATACGTGGTGGACATGAAAGAAAGCAAAGAGTTTTTGGTTGCAGATACAATCATCGATGCAGAAGATTTTGAAGATTAAACTTCAGCTGAAACCAGAGATTTTTTTGTTGAGAATAATGGACAGCCAGTTGGGAAAAAGTTTTAGAACACTGTTTTTATATTTTACTACAGCAGCAAGAGTACTTTATGCACAAGTGGAAAACTACAACATTGCCTACAGTGGAGGAATGGTTGACAAAAGTTTTGGAGTTTGCGTTAATGGCAAAACTTACTTCATTAATTAGAGAAAGGACATTACTTAACTTCTTGTCTGAATGGAAATCGCTAATAGACTTTTTGCATGAAATGGATAACAAGGATTTGATGATATCTGGATTTATGGATTAAGAAACAAGAACAATGGAAAAAAGAGGGGTTTTGTGACTAACAGAATAAGTGGGACTCTAGAAATGATATATAGTTGTGGCGGAGAAAATCGGAACTCAACTTGTAGTGTAATCTAAGTGGGTTTTTTTTCTTTTTTCTTTTCCTCTTAATTTTATAGATATATGTATTGTTAGTGTGTTATGTTTAGAAATGTGTTTTTTTCTTGTTCTCTATGTTTATTGTTTGTTGTCTTGTGGTGTGTAGTTTATAGTTTAAATAAAGAAATTTTGGGGGGGGGGGATACGTTTTGGGCTGTCCCGGGCAGTATCATTTGTTCTCAATTGTAGCTCCAGAACTGAGAAGGCCAATAAGATCTGGAAGGTCTGAATTCTAATCTCCATCTTGCCTTGATGTTCACTGGGTGACTTTGAGCCAGTCACTCTCAGTTTTATCTGTCCTTCAGGATGCTTGTGGAGGAAGTAAGATAAAGCTATTTTGAGGAAAATTAGGGTAAGTATGTACTAGATTCACTTGGAATGGTTAGTCCTGCTTTGGTAAGTGCAAGCACACAGTTTGTATGACGGCTTGTAAAAGAATCCCTGTCCAAAGTTCTTATTTGAGGCATTTTTATCCCACCTATCCAAAAAAAACTGTTTACAAATCATAAGGATCACAAAATACACTACTGCTAAAATAATAATATAATATCATTCTTCTGGATCACCTCCGCTTCTCTCACCTTGACTACTAGCAATTAAAGATCTTTCAGGGACAGCCAATAATGACAGCAAATAAAAGGCTTTTACTTCATCCTCTTGGTGGGGGTGATGCTGGGCACTATACTAGTTGCACACACTCAACTAGGTCTGCAAAGATTAAACAGTGGCAGTCTAGGAGACTTGCCTAGCAGCAGTCCTTTCCTGCGTATTGATTCTATGAGCCTCCTTCATCGTTTCAGATTAACAGAAAGGGCAAGTTTGGAGGTATGCAATGTAATGAATAAATGACAATAAAAGATTAGCCTGGAATATTTACAGTCTGTGATTTTAATAGCCATTCCATCTATATTAATTGGCCGAGCTTCTCTGTGCCAGATGGCCTACTGCAAGGAGAGAGCATTATCCCAGTAGAGTTGATTCAGACTGCGCACTAGGGAGTTTCATGAAAGCCATTTTTACTTGCTTGGTGTTGAGAAAATATATATATATTTCTGCCACTAACAGTGCACTCCTAAACAGATTTATACCCTTCTAAGCCCATTGACTTAAATAAATTTAGAATGGAGTTACTCTGCTTAGGATAACACAGGATTGTACAATAGCTAGATAATAATGAGCTATCAATATAGGAAGGAGAACTATTACAGACATTTTTAAAAGAAAATTCAACATGAACCATAATGATCATTTGTTTTGGCAGGTTTCGGATGGCAGGTTTGAAAGCTGATGTTTTCTTTCTGCTCTGTCATGAAGCTCCCTGGGTGACAGTCTGTCAATTACTCTCTCTCAAGGTCAGGCTAAATGAGACACCAGGCAGAGGTTCAAACCCATGGCTGGGGACTCAATTCTACCTAGGAACTGTAGTTTTCAAAGTCAGAGCTGCACAGTGGGGAACTGGGGAGAGAAGAGATGCCTCTACCGGCTGCTCGGCTAACTCTCTTCCCTGCACCACACTGGCTGTTTGTCAGACTCCCTCTCTCCTCTTCGAGCTCTGGGTGGCAGCAAAGGCCATTGTGTTCCACTGCTATCTTCCCCACATTGCAACCCAGAGCACAGGGTGGGGAGGGATGTGGGTGAGCAGTCAGAGCGAGTGGTGGGGGACCAGCTGAGCAACCAACTGCGGCAATGGCAGTGGCCAGGCAGAGGACTGTGATGGAATTCCTCCCGCTCCCTTGCTCCCCACTGGACACCTCTGTCTTTGAAAACTAACAACAACATTTGATCTATATACCACCCTTCAGGACAACTTAACACCCACTCAGAACAGTTTACAAGGTATGTGGGTGGGGCAAAGAGAGCTCTGAGAGAGCTGGGACTGGCCCAAGGTTTTGGCTTCAAGTGGAGGAGTGGGGAATCAAACCTGGCTCTCCAGATTAGAGTCCTGCCGTTGTGAACCACTACTCCAAACTGGCTCCCAGGTAAAATTGCACCCCCAGCCATGGGTTTGAACTTGTGCCTGGTGTCTTGTTTAGTTTCTCCCTCAACCTAGCTTATGTCACTGGATTGTTTTAAGACTCAAATGAAGAAAGGGAGATCCAAATAGCTATGCTGAGCTCCGGGAAGGAAATCTTCAATAAATATGTGACAGAAATACATATTGTTTTAAGGATAATGGAAAGACTCATTTTGTTACATTGCATGGAAAATGTAATAGGAACATTCAAGGGGATAACAGTTTTGGAGCCAGTGCAGAAGAACAGCAAACCTGTTTGTTAAAAAAAGAACTGAGGTCTGTTTGCAACTGGATGAGAACTGCAAAAGATTTTGGGAGAAGGCAGGCTACAGTTGTGGGGCAAAAGAGCAAATGTAGGACCCAGCATTACTTGAGTTTGAAGAGGACAGCAGTGGAATTTTTCTAAGGCTCTTTTACGTAGTATTCTTTTTTGCTAAAAGGAAAGTGCTGATTCCGTCCCTCCACCCCAGTGTTATGAATGGTCTGTCAGAGTAGATCATTGGGTAACTTTAGCCTTGGTGACATGCCCTTGATTTCTAGACAGATCCAGATGCCTGGAAAAGAAATAACATGGTGGAATGGGTGAATGATTTCCAGCCAGGCACCTTGTTGGCAAAGCCAAAATTCTACTGATGTCAAAATCAGAATAGATTTTACCGAGAGATGCAGACAAAGAGAGGCACACAGGCCTTGTGTGTGTTTTTTCTTTGGGGTAGTTAACACTGAAATGTCTGATGAAGAACTTGTGTGGGGCAGATGCAGAAGCTTTCAAAGGACGTGTGCATCTACGCTGCACAAATTCCCCCTGAAGTCATTCCAACTGAAACTTTAGTTGGCAACCTCTTATAAAAGAGGTCAGCATTCTTCTGGTAGAACCCTGTCTCATGGATAAGTCATCTTTTACAAATGTCAAAGGGTGATTGACTCCCACTGTAGCCCTGTTCACGTTACAGGGCATGCATGTATGTCTTGCTTTCACAAGTGGACATTTGATTGTAAGAGAGTCAACAAATGTTCACTTTGCCAATAAAACTGGGGAGCAGTACCTGGGTAAATGTGAGTTTAAATAGTGAGTTCAGATGTACATGCGTTGAATGTAACAAGAGAATTCCTCAATGCACATAAAAAGAAAAATCAAGTGTACACCGTCCGTAGAACGTACATGCATTCCTCATAGCATGTGAAGAGGTCTAGAGTTGCCTTTTCTTATCTCAAAGCCTTATCGCCTCACACTCCAACGCCAACCTTGCAGGGTGCCCCTGTGAGTGCCTTGAAGGCTTCCTGGGGAGGCAGGAAGAAGATGAAATGGATATCGCGTTTTTATTAAATACTGATACCCCATTATTCTCCCCAATGGAGATCCAAAGCGGCTTACAACATAATTGTTCCCACCTCCGTTTTAACTGTACAATGACTACCCTGTGACTGTCTCTCTACATGAGATGCCTCAGCACATGGGCATCAAATGTAGAAAAGCGCAGTGTTAGCCAGGAGGCGTAGTTTAAAAAGACAAAGCTGCTGCTTCAATAGCTAAATTAACTACTTATGTACATAATAGACCAACAGCTGAATTGTGGGGAAAATGGAATGATTTATTTGACTACTTAGGCTAAAATTAAGATTAATTAACGTAACTTGATACATAGATAAGAAGATAAAACACAGGGAAATGATTAACTAAAATAATTTGTATTAAAGTATTTAGGTATAACTAAGGAGAGGGAAGGAGAGCTATTATACAATTAAGTTTTGTTATTATATGTTCTGATTATTTCTTTCTATTCGTTTAATTTTAAATGTGGTACGTAACAGTTTTTATGCACTTTCTATTGCTATATCTTTTCTTTTATAATAAATTTTCTCTGTCTCTTTCTCTCTTTATATATATATATACATATATATACATATATACATAAAAAGAGATGGCAGAGATTGCTCCTCAGAGGGTTTGTTAATTTCATCTTTTCCTCCCCAAAAGCTCTTCAATTTCACCTCTCTACACAAGGGTAGTTGAAAAAGACAGAGCCAGTGGAGATGGCTCCTCAGAAGGTTTGTTAATTTCATCTTTTCCTCCCCCAAAGCTCTTCAATTTCACCTCTCTACACAAGGGTAGTTGAAAAAGACAGAGCCAGTGGAGATGGCTCCTCAGAAGGTTTGTTAATTTCATCTTTTCCTCCCCAAAAGCTCTTCAATTTTACCTCTCTACACAAGGGTAGTTGAAAAAGACAGAGCCAGTGGAGATGGCTCCTCAGAGGGTTTGTTAATTTCATCTTTTCCTCCCCAAAAGCTCTTCAATTTCACCTCTCTACACAAGGGTAGTTGAAAAAGACAGAGCCAGTGGAGATGGCTCCTCAGAGGGTTTGTTAATTTCATCTTTTCCTCCCCAAAAGCTCTTCAATTTCACCTCTCTACACAAGGGTAGTTGAAAAAGACAGAGCCAGTGGAGATGGCTCCTCCCTCAGAAGGTTTGTTAATTTCATCCTTGCCTCCCTGAAGGCTCTGCCAATTTCCAGTCTAAATCTGTGTGGGATCACAACCAGAGGGCAGTGAGGAATGGAAATGGGCTGGAAACTGCCTTCCAGGGCTGGGCTTGGGCCTGGAGAGGGTATAATGGACATTTCACAGCCTCTTTAAATAGCTCCAGTGTATAGAAAAGCCTTTGCTCTGCCGCCACTCTGTTTTTTTAAACTACCCTTCCCTGATAACGTTGCATTCCCTGACATGTGTTCTTCTCGTGTCAGATGTCTTGTGTAGAGAGACTCTGAGTTAGAGTACATTGAGAGAAACAGTGTCTGGCCCAAAGTCATCCAACAAGGTCCCATGGATCCCATGCCATGAGCTGTAACAGACTATGCCTTTTTGGTGGCAGTCCCGTGATTATGGAACACCATCCTCCGTTAAGTGCATCTGGCCCCTCACTGCTGATCTTCAGCAGGCTGCTGAAGATGTATTTATTTAGGACCGCTTTTAATTAACTTTGTTTCTCTGCTTATTGGCAGTCTTAAACTGTGCTGTTAAACTCTTTATTTCTTTTATGATTGTTTTAAGAATTGTAAGCCACCTTAAGTCCCTGCAAGGTAGAGAGGTGGCTACTAATAAATGTTTTAAATAAATAAATAAAATGCCCCATTTTTATTTTAAAGACAGTGACAAAGCTCTGGTGCTAACTTGGTATTTTATACAATAGAGTTTTGTTATTTTTAATTGGGATCCTCAGTTTTTATTTTTACAGTTTCTTTTATATATGGCAATTAAAATGCCAAGACAGATGGTACTATATAAGTTTTTAAAAAGTTGTTTGTTTTTCTCATAGATTAAAATATACTCTGCTGTATAATGGCTATATTAAATATTGAGAAGGTGAGGATCTAAATGTACAATGCATAATGCTTAAAGATCTGTATATAAACACAAAGTTTCCAGAGCATTCAGCTCAACTAAGAAGCAGTTCAGACATGACAAAAAATCATACCTAGAATGTTTAGAATGAAGTGAACGTTTTGCATGAGATCTATGGCTGGATTTTCCAAACAGCCATTGGGAAGAATGGAGCAATGGCGTGAGGTTTTCTGGAGGAGAGGGTTAACTCTTCCCTTCCACTGTTTTCTCAGTATAAATCTTTCTGAAATTTACTCATAAAATAAAATCCACAGATAAAATGAACAGTATCAGCTACTTCTGTTTCAGTAGTTTCAAGTGAGAGAGAGAGTACAGAAAATACAATGTAAAGACTTGTTCAAAGAAGGCAAAAAATAATTTGTTCATAGAGACAGTGAAATGTAAAGACTGATTATGGCAAAATGTACTAGACTGCAAATAGTTTGCATTTTAAAGAGAAGAATATCCAACTTGCCCAGTCCTGAGAAAAGAGAGGTAATGAATATAGAATAATATTAGGTAAATGAGATTAATGTATATATGAAAGAAAGCTTTTTAATATTAAGGTGGTATCTCACACCACTGAAATGAAAGTATAGATATAATGGGGGGGGGACAGAATGGTAATGAGGTCTATTTAATAATGAGATTATCATATTTAAGTATTGGACAAGTCCATTCATTGTAGCTGCTGTAGCACAGTGGTTAAGTGGTTCGGCTGTGAATCAGCACTCTACTAGTTCGAATCCCACAACTGGCCTTGTTTAAGACACTCCTTTCAGCCCCAGCTCCCCGGCTGTGTTGTGAGAATAATAATAACACTAACTTGTTCACTGCTCTGGATGAGGCACTAATCTGTCTAGAAGAGTGCTATGTAAATGCAGTTATTATTGTTGTTGTTGTTGTTAACCTGTTGGAAACAATTTCTAGATTAGCATTCCACACCCTGGGAAACTCTTACAGGATGACTCAGCTCAACCCCACCCCTCCTGAGTAGATACAAATGACCTACATCCTTTCCACACTGTGACACTGAGAGATCTCTGTCTTTTGGTGCTACACCTCTGAAGATGCCAGCCACAGCTGCTGGCGAAACGTCAGGAACTACAATGCCAAGACCATGGCAATACAGCCCGGAAAACCCACAACAACCAATTTCTAGACTGTTGTTAAAGATAAAATAGGATATAATTTTCCCGTGGAACTCAAGATATACTATGTATTTAAAAGATTTTAATGCCAACTTTCCACCCAACGCAAGTTTGGTATACTGGTTAAGAGTGGCAGGGCTCTAATCTGGAGAACTGGATGAACAGGTCAGAAACAAGAGGGGGGAAAACTCAACCTGATGAACAAGTCAGGAACCAGAAAGGTGGAGTGACCAAGAAAAAAGGTGGAGTGACCAAGAAAAAAATAAAATAAAATAAAGAAGAAATATAATTATTATTTATTGCATAGTGTAAATGTGATAAAAACCTCACAACAAAGTTAAAAACTAGAGACTCAGCGCCAAGCTACAAGTGATGAATGACACATGCCTGGCAAGTGAACAGACTCACGTGTATTCCTTCATGTTCACTTGCCATTCACTTACACTCCACCTGATCAAGCGGAGAGCAAGTGAATGGCAAGTGAACAGGGAAGAATACACTTGAGTCTGTTCACTTGCCAGGCAAGTGTAATTCATCACTTGTAGCTTGGCTCCCAGTAACACAGTTGCTTGCAAATAAAAAAGAACCAACTTTTTTGGTTCCTAAACTGGATGTGTGCTATACCTCCTGACATCTTGTGGTGCCCAGCAGGCAGATTGGGGAATACTTACCATCAAGTGCCAGATGGGCAGTTTGATGCAGTGAATCTGTTGCCCTATGCATCATGACTGTCCCAATGCAGACTCACACTGGCAGCAGGCAAGGGATAACTCCCAAGTTGTCCAAGCAGGGCAGTACCCAGTTCCAAGGTTCAGGCACCAACTGGGCACACTCATGGCTTCAAGTCCAAAGGGGAATTCCAAAAACACATCCACAGGAACAGGCCACGGTCAGGGACAAGAGAATCAGTTCCAAACACAGCAGCAAGGTCAGTAGTGAGCAGACTCGTTGCTTCCACACAGCCACTCCCTCTTCGGCTGCTTTTAAGCCTCACAGTGCTCAGCTGCCTGTGCTATAGCAAGCACCTGCCGGCTGTCTCAGTCCTGCTCCTGTGAGCACTCATCACCACTAACGATGCTGGGCCGGTGCTGTGCTGCTAGCCTGGCACTGCGCCTTCTGGCTTGGAGGGCTCTTCTAGCCCTCCTCTGGCAGCACTCCCGAGGCTCTGGTGAGGAAGGGGGAGAGCTGGCCTGCCCCTGGATTTCTGTTGCCAGCCCAGGGCTGGGGAGCTGAGGAACCCATGTGCTGGGACCTGGCTGTGGATCAGTATCTGAGCCTTCAGGGCCTGCCTCCTCCTGCAGTGCCTCTGCCACTGGCCGTGGATCTGGGTCAGGTTCACCAGCTGCCTCTTCCTCAGAAGAGTCCTCTGAGTCTCTGCTCCACTGGGCCAGGTTGGTCCATGACAATGTCATTGCTCCAGTGACTGTAATCAATAAAGTATTCTTTATGGATGCAGTGCCTATATGGGTGCAGTGCTCTGTCCCATGACACAGCATTTTGGCCACATCTTTCCCTAGATTCGACATATTGCTGCTCATGGATGGGCCTGAGTCAGGCAACATCATGGAAAACAAGAACAAGAGCAAATCCATTGTATAACGGGATTTAGAAATAGGGCTGATGTGGCGACCTTCAGTAATTCTAGAAAGCCGTATCACCAAGATGTCTAGCAAGTATGGGTAAATTAATGTAAAGTCCAGTGCCACTATACGGCACTGCCTTGCTATGATTTTGTTCATTCTGAGTATCAACAGGTGTACATGATTTTTCTGCTTGTTCTAAGTGCCGTAGGAGGCCAAAAGCATGTGCTAAATCTCCAAAAGCGTGTGCTAAATCACCAAAAGCGTGTGCTAAATCACCAAAAGTGTGTGTTAAATCAGGCTTCCTGGGAGAAAAGGGAAAGGAGATCCTCTTTTATGTGCAGAATTCTTGTTTGTGTTGTGAGAAATGTTAGAGCAAAACTGTTAACCACAAAGGAGGCAACAGGATACTATTTAGCGGCTCTACTTTATCTTCAAGGAAGACTGATTTTAAGAGCTATGTCAGATCGCAAAAGTATGTAGACCATCTTGGATAACATTGCTGTCCTTACTACTCTGATGTATCTAAATGGAATGGGAGAACTTAGTGTTTATTGTGAAATACATCACAACACTGTTTTCACAAAGCTCATGCTGAAAATCTGTGTTTGCAAAGTTTTGTTGGCCTCTTTGTGACCTAAATTGCAAATGAACTATTTGTACATGAAACATGGATTTTCCAGTCCCTTCTATTTATGGGCTTCTTCTTCCCCAAATGCAAAAGGCATTTGGTCCAAGTAACATTTCAACACAAATGTCCATTGGAATAATGATGATGAAGAAGATAATGATTATTTGATTTCATTTGGAAATATCTGATCTTATACTATTCCGTTTTCATAAAATAAACATGAGGTAAAAACAATATACATAATTATATTTTGAAAAAGCAAAACAGTATTATTGGAATATAGCCATTGAAATTGGATAGAGTTCCATCTAGTGGGTGAATAAACTCATTGCATTAGTTGTTCAAATGATGTAATCAAAGAAAGGGATGATGGGAATTTTTGTTTCTATAAAGAAACCAGTTTTGAGGTACATCTGTAGAGTATGGGTTATGTTCCTCAAGCGTTATGGCGCTAGAAGTGAAATGAGGTTACACTTTAAAAATCTCCTCAAAAGGTCAAAGTTTTGATGACATGGTATCTGGTAGTCCAAAAAAACCTGGCAAATACTCACTTGAGATTGCCCTCCGCGCCGCCGAGCTGCGTGGAGGGCAATCTGAACTCCCCTCTGTCTGGAGATCAGGGGGAGGGGCCACCAGCCATGTGACCATTTTCTCTGAGGGCAACACACTGAGTTCCACCACCTCTTTTCCCAGAAAAAAAGCCCTGGATGAGCAGCATAATGTTTAGTTGCAGATTCTTTAGAGCACAGAATACTATTAGAGCTTTAGAGGTCAGTGAGTAAGAGGTGAGTGTTCAGAGAGAAACTAGGCAAAAGAGGACTGGATGAGACTGTATTTGTAAATACAGTTATTATAATTCGCTCCAACAGGAAAATTACCAGCAAAAATAATGACGGAAGCAGGGAGGGGAAGTGATGAGGGGGAGAGATGAATCAATGGATATGTTGTCTGAGAGCCAAGCTAAAAGTGATGCCTGACACTGGTTGGACACTTGTCAGCTTCTCTCAGGTTTTGATGGGAAATGTAGGCATCCTGGTCTTGCAGCTGTAATGGAGAGCCAAGCTGTAAAACCAGGACGCCTACATTTCCCATCGAAACTTGAGGGAAGCTGACAAGTGTCCAACCTGTGTCAGGTGTCACTTGTAGCTTGGCTCTCAGAATGACCTTCTCCTTCCTTTTAAATTAATCTTTTACCACTGAACAAAGATCTTCGTGACTGGCATTTCTATGCTAGTTGTCTCCTATGTGCTATGTTCAGTCTGGGCGAAAAACACACAGACACTGTTTCTTGGTTGGAATGGCCACAACCTTTATTGATTACAGCTAGATGGTGCATTGGCCAGGCATATGGGCATGGATTCTTGTTGGCATCGGAAGGCCCTTTTGCTGTCCGATGCATCACACTCCAGCCCATGCTGGTTCGCAACAGCAAGAATTATGCTAGTGTTATTCCGCTGCCAGCCATGCTGGATGGCCCTTGCATCCCAAAACACATGGGATGAGCTGCCTGACTGCACCACTCACCCTCTTTAGGATCCGACTCAATGCATCAAAACCGCCAAACACATAAAATTGTGACACACACACCTCCGGCTGCCCTGTGAGAGAGGTGGGTAGGCAGGAAAATGCGCTGCTTCTGCCGATCTTCTTCCAAGAATGGTGCTGACCACACTGTGGCTTTGGCAGTGGCTGCTGCCACCCCTCCTCTTCCATCACTGGCCACATCTCCACCTCAGCCTTGCCCTCAGTGCCAACATAGCCCGCAATAAGTCTGTGAGCTTCCTTTATCTCTGCTTCCCACCAATCAGGAGTGTGAGATGTATTTTCTGTTTGCTGTCATGGAAAGAAGTCTTTAGTTTGAATAAAACTAAAGCCTGCAAATGAAGGGGATTAAACCCTACTAAAGAGCCATGCTTTGGGGCCAAATTACTTGTTATGCATTTTAATGTGTGGTGTCCCCAAGCTGACTTTGAATCAGCCATATATCAGCTGCACTCTGTTGAGAATTAATTTCTCAAGTGCATGGGTCCCTGATATGAACTGTCAATGTAGCACATGGGGTGGAGGTTCTTCAACTTTTCTCCATAATGTGTTTCTGACCCAAAACAGCCCTGGGTGGAGATTGATTGATTGATTGATTGATTGATTGATTGATTGATTGATTGATTGATTGATTGATTGATTGATTGATTGATTGATTGATTGATTGATTGATTGATTGATTGATTGATTGATTGATTGATTGATTGATTGATTGATTGATTGATTGATTGATTGATTGAGAGTCCACCTTTCCCACTGGGACTCAAGGCAGATTACATAGAGTGAGATTAGTACAGTCAATATCAAGGACATTTCAATAAACAATGCAAGTTTACCAAGATATAACATTAGCAAAAATCTAATACAGAGTTGAAGAAATGCTGAAATGGAGTATAATCAATTCTAGGACTGACCTTAGACAACATTGAACTACCCAATAGAAGCACATACTTAAAGCAACTGATAGTAGGTCAAGAAAATGGCTTAGGGAGCAAGACTTCGGGTTTGTACCGTAGATCTGAAAGAGTCAATCTCCCTTCTGAGCCTCCTCTCAGATCTACGGTACAAACCCGAAGACGTCAACAAAGAAGATGCTCTGGTCCACTTGAGCTCAAAAATCGTTTTGAAGTGCTAGAGATGGTGACGGAGATGAGAGTGGAAGGAGAACCGCAAAGATCTGGAAGAGATGTGCAGAAGACATGGGGCCACATGGAAGTGAAAAAAAATGGAAGGTGGTAGTCGTCGGGGACTCTTTGCTCAGGGGTATGGAACGCCATGTCTCTGGGCCAGATCCCCTATTCTGAGAGATGTGTTGTTTGCCGGGGGCCAGAATTCAGGATATTACCAACTGGCTGCCGAAACTTGTCAAGCCTGCTGATAAGTACCCGTTTGTCCTGATTCATGTGGGAACAAAAGACACGGCTGCGAATATTGTTGCAAGAATTAAAGAGGATTATGAAACTCTTGGAAGGCAGTTGAAGACATTGGGGGCTCAGGTGGTATTCTCTTCTATCCTTCCAGTCACAGGAAGAGGAACACGCAGGGAGCGGACCATACTTGAGGTGAATCGTTGGCTGAGTTGGTGGTGCCAGCAGGAGCACTTTGGGTTCTGGAACCATGGGACAGGTTTTCTTAGAGAAGGCCTTCTAGCACATGATGGGCTTCACCTCTCAAGGGCAGGGAAGAAAACGTTTGGAACGAACTTGGAGAACTTTGTCAGGAGAGCTTTAAACTGATGCCACAAGAGGAAGGGAATGATCGACATAGTGATTTCAATGATGAAATGAAAACAGTGGGGACCCACCTGGGTAGGAAAGGTCAAACAAAGGTACAAGGCTACAAGTGTCTATATACCAATGCCCAAAGTATGGGCAATAAGAAAGAAGAGCTTGAGCTTCTATTGCAAACAGAGGGCTACGATATAGTGGGAATTACTGAGACTTGGTGGGATGATTCCCATGACTGGAATGTGCTAGTGGATGGGTATGAGTTGTTCAAGAAAAACCAGAAGGGTAGAAGAGGAGGTGGAGTGGCGTTGTATGTGAGGAGAGGGATTGATTGTCAAGAAGTTATGGAGAATGGGGCAGACAGCCTGGTGGAAAGCATATGGATAGAAATAAGGGGAGGAAGGACAAAGGGTATTATTGTTGGAGTCTGCTATAGACCACCTGACCAGCGAGAAGTAACGGATGCTGCCCTCTTTGAACAGATTGGTAGAGTATCCAGACATCAGAACCTTGTAATTATGGGTGACTTCAACTTCCCTGATGTGTGCTGGGAGACAGGCTCAGCAAAGCTTCATGAATCACGCAATTTCCTGACCTGCCTGGCGGATAACTTCCTTTTTCAAAAGGTGGAGGAAGCTACAAGGGGCTCGGCAATACTAGACTTGATATTAAACAACAGGGAAGAATTGGTAGATGAGATGAAGGTGGTGGGGACCTTAGAGGGAAGTGACCATGTCCTCCTTGAATTCCAGTTGCTGTGGGGGGCCAAGAAAGTTCATAGCCAGACTTGTAGGTTAGATTTTCGTAGGGCCAACTTTGATGAACTCAGAGGCTTGATGAGAGTCATTCCATGGGGGAGTGTGCTGGAAGGGAAAGGAGCGAGTGAAGGGTGGGCCCTTCTCAAACACGAGCTTTTGCAAGCTCAAGCCCTCACTATCTCAGCAAGACGGAAACATGGTAAGGGCTCCAAGAAACCGATGTGGATGTACAGAGAGCTCCAGAATAAGCTAAGGGAGAAAAAGGAAATGTTCAGGAAATGGAAAGAAGGACAGACCTCTAAAGAGGAGTATATGAGGGTTACTAGGTACTGCAGAGCAGCCATCAGAGAGGCCAAAGCTCAGTACGAGCTGGGTCTGGCCAGGAGGGCTCGCTACAATAAGAAAAACTTCTACAGATATGTGAGAAGCAAACGCAAGGTAAAAGAGGCAATTGGACCACTGTTGGGAGTAGATGGAGAAATTCTGATGCAGGACAGAGAAAAAGCAGACAGGCTTAATGACTTTTTTGCCTCTGTTTTCTCCCTGAAGAACTCAGATACATCTAGAGATAGTAGAAAATGTGGCAGGACACCTGAGTGGCTAATTGACATTGACAGAGAGGTTGTGGAGAGGCATCTGGCTGCACTGGATGAATACAAATCCCCTGGGCCAGATGGGGTGCACCCAAGAGTGCTGAAAGAACTTTCTAGAGAATTTGCAGAACCCCTGTCCATCATCTTCAAGGCCTCCTGGAGGACTGAGGATGTGCCACAAGATTGGAGAAGAGCAAATGTTATCCCAATCTTTAAAAAAGGGAAGAAGGATGACCCGGGAAACTACAGGCCAGTCAGTCTGACATCTGTTGCTGGGAAGTTATTAGAACAGATTTTAAAGGGATCAATCTGTAAGCATCTGAAGGACCACTCAGTGATCTGGGGAAGTCAGCATGGTTTTGTTCCTAACAGATCTTGCCAGACCAACCTGGTTTCCTTCTTTGATCGAGTGACCAGCTTACTGGATTGGGGGAACTCTGTTGACGTGATTTATCTGGATTTCAGTAAAGCTTTTGATAAGGTCCCCCATGACATTCTTATGGGTAAACTGGAAGACTGTGGAGTGGACTATAGGACAGTTCGGTGGATAGGGAACTGGTTGGAGGACCGCACTCAAAGAGTGGCATTTCATCCGATTGGAGGGAGGTGTCCAATGGGGTGCCACAGGGCTCGATTTTGGGCCCGGTACTTTTCAATATTTTTATCAATGATCTGGATGAAGGAGTGGAAGGGCTGCTCATTAAATTTGCTGATGATACCAAATTGGGAGCGGTAGCAAACACTCAAGAAGATAGAATTAAAATTCAACAAGACCCGAATACTCTGGAGAAGTGGGCAGCTGTGAATAGGATGCAATTCAACAAAGACAAGTGCACAGTATTACATCTGGGCCACAAAAATGGGAAGCACAAATACTGGATGGGGGATACACTTCTGGGCAGTAGTATATGTGAAAGGGATCTTGGGGTAAGAGTGGATTGTAAACTAAATATGAGCAGTCAGTGTGATGCAGTGGCAAAAAAGGCTAATTCAATCTTGGGTTTGTCAGAGTGTGAAAATAACTCTTGCAAGATTCAGGCATTGCCAGATCATTCTCATCTAGGTGATAGCTAAGTCATATGATCATCCAAGGTTGTAAGGTTGCATCAGCCAGATGTGCTGAGTGCAAAGATAAATGTTGATTGGATGAATGTTGTATAAATGTTTACTGTGTACAGTGAATTGTGAGCCTGCATTGGTTTCAGAGTCTGGCCAAGCATTTTGTCATTCTGATCTCTAAAAGCTAATGGACTGTGTAAATACATATTTCTGTAAATAAATCTGTATATAGTTCACCTTACTTGGTGTGGTCTCTACTGCTTCAGACCTGCGTGTATTGCTAGCCAAGTGAGCCTCTGGATACTTTGCAACAGGGTTGTATCAAAGGGGCCATAGCATCGAAATTGCAGGTGGTTCCGTGGAATAAAGATAAAAGACTTTTCCTATAAGGTCAGAGCATTTGCAGACGATATAATGTTAATTGTGGAAGATCCAATTGAAAACATGCCAAGGGTAATAGAAAAAATCACAGAATTTGGAGATTTGGCAGGTTTTTTTGTAAACAAAAAGAAGTCAAAGATATTGTGTAAAAATATGACTAAACAAAAACAACAGCAACTTATGGAAATAACAGACTGTGAGTAACAAATAAGGTGAAATACTTGGGAATTGAACTGACTGCAAATAATATAGACCTATTCAATAATAATTATGAGAAATTGTGGACTCAAATAGAGCGAGACTTGATTAAATGGAATAGATTGAATTTGTCATGATTGGGAAGAATTGCAGCAGTCAAGATGAATGTGCTTCCAAGAGTGATGTTTTTGTTACAGACAATACCAGTTATTCAGGATTCCAAGCAGTTTGAGAAATGGCAGAGAAAGATATCGGACTTTGTTTGGGCAGGCAAAAAGCCTTGAGTGAAAATGAAAGTGTTACAGGACGCGAGAGAGAGAGGCGGAATGCAACTGCCCAACCTAAGACTTTACTATGAGGCAATCTGCTTGGTTTGGCTGAAGGACTGGATGATGCTTAAAAATCGCAAATTGCTGGCCTTAGAGGGATATAAAAAAATATTTGGATGGCATGCATACTTATGGTATGATAAAGTAAAAGCGGACTCTATGTTTTTACACCATTACATTCGGAGAAGCCTCTTCACAATATGGAAAAAGTACAGAGATTACCTACAAGAAGGAATTCCCTCCTGGGTGGTTCCTTATGAAGTGATAGATCCGAGAACTGTTGATAATGAACAACAGTGTTTAACGTATAAGGAGATAACACGAATAGAATTTTCTAAATTAAGAATAAAGACGCAAGAAGAGTTGTCTCCAAACTATGACTGGTTTCAATATAGACAGTTCAGAGACCTTTATAAATCGGATTGTGCCAAGGGAGGGATAAGAATGGAGAACTCGGACTTGGAGGAATTAATTTTACAAGAAGACAAAAAGGAAATTTCAAAGGTCTATAAAGTGTTGTTAAAATGGTATACTGAAGAAGAGGTAGTTAAGGTGCAAATGGTGAAGTGGGCTATAAATTTTAATAAAGAAATAACAATGGAGGCGTGGGAATACTTGTGGAAAAATACTTTGAAGATTACGACATGCACTAACATTAAAGAGAATGTCTATAAAATGATCTATCGTTGGTACCTGACACCAAAGAAAATTGCGCTAGGGAATGTGAACACGTCTAACAAATGCTGGAAATGTAAAAAGCATGAAGGATCCTTGTACCATATGTGGTGGACTTGTGAGGTAGCCAGGCAGTACTGGGGGGAAATAATAAGAGTAATAAGTGAGATTTTACAGTTTCAAGTTAATAAGAACCCAGAACTCCTGCTACTGAACTTGGGAATGGAAGATATTCCAGCACAACATAGGACATTGCTTTTTTACATGACAGCAGCGGCTAGACTTTTGTATGCGCAAAAGTAGAAAGTACAAGAAGTGCCAACTATCGAGGACTGGATTCACAAATTGCTGTACATGGCGGAGATGGATAAACTGACAAGAAAACTAAGAGACCTTGATCCAGGACAGTTTAACACAGATTGGGAGAAGCTGAAACAATATTTGGTGAAAAAATGGGAGGTGGGAGGAGAACTGTGGCAGTTTGAAAATTATTGAAGAAAAACAAAAGAAGAGAGAAGTGACTATACCGGGGGGAGGAGAGTTAAAGAAGAATTACTAAGCAATCATTCTATTTGATTATTCTATACAGTATTAAGTGATAGTTATTATGTGATATATATGTGAGAAGTAGCATATAGAATATAGGTTAAATTGATTGACTTATGCTGAAGGTATTTTTGGTTATAGCGATATTTAGAAATGTGCAGAACATGGGTCAAATTGATTGACTTTATGTTATAAAGATAAGAGATATAAGAGGAAGTAAAGAGTAACATATAGAGTATAACAGCGCAATCCTATGGCCGGCCCCAACGCCGACGCGGCTGCACTGGTGGTGTGGCGGCGCCACCGGGCCGGATCCTGTGCCAGCAAAGTGTGGCCGCAGCGGCGCCTGCAGCGGCGCAGAGATGCAATTTTGGAGAACCAGAAAGTGTTGTGGGCGGGTCTGATCTACGGCCGCCGCCAGGCGCAGCCAAAGGGCGCTGTTCCTGACAAGCGTCAGGGGGAGGGGCCAGGAAAGGCGCAGCCTATGGGCAGCACGCGATCCCGGCCAGGCCCCAGAGCAGCAGGCAAACCGCGCCCATGCTGGCAGACTGCCTCGGCTCGTGTGTCGGGCGGGGCTCGCAGTCGGGAAGGAGAGGGGTGGGCGTAGTCTGAGAAGCCTTTCCCCCGTTTGCCCAATGTAGCACCAAGTCCCTGGCGGCCGCGTCCAGAGAGGTTGGCATGGGACTGGCAGGCGCCCTGCCATGAGGAATCCAGGTCAGCAGCCAGTCTCTGGCAGCAGGGGACAGCCCCCCAGTGGCGCCGAAGGGGAGGGCTGGCCTGAGGCCGCCACCAAGAGGCAGACACAGCGGGCCTGCCCCCTCGTCCCCATCCCAAGGCAAAGAACACAGACACCCATTGCACAGAAATCAGCCTTTATTATTATATCATCCCACCTCCCCCAGCGGACGTGAGGAAGGGGAGGCGTGTAGGAGAGCCGTCTGTGCAGCAAAACACCCCACCCCACCCCCAAGGCGGCAGCGGCGGTCACCGGCGAGGCCGGCGGCCGGACCCCCTTGGCCGTCCACGGGCCCGGCCTCTCGCACGCAACTGGGCCCGAGGGAGGGGTGCCTCTGGGGCGGGTGGAGCTGCTGCAGCGGGTGGGGCCGGAGGATCGAGGATGGCGACGAGCCGCCCGAGCAGGGCTTCGGCACGGACTTGAGAGGCACGGACCCCTTCCCCCACTTCCAGTACCGCAGCCATGAACTCCCGGCCGCGGTTGTTCGCCTCCTCCCATGCAGCGTGCACCTCTAGCCGCTCCCTCTCGATCGCCGCCCACATTGCGGCTAGTGTCGGGGGAAGCCGCTGGGCAGGGCGGGGGCCGCGAGCCCGTGCGCCTGGAAGGATCCCCTCCATGGGCCCCTCCCCCTCAGAGGCGGAGCCAGGTCCTTCCCGCACACGGCCCATGGCACCCGGGGGCGGGGGGGCTGGAGGGGATGGTGCTGCAGGCTGGGACAGCTCCTCGAGCGGCTCTGTCGATGAGGTGTCCTGAACCGGCGGAGTCCCAGGGCCACCTTCACCCTCCACCGACACAGGGAAGCCGAGCGACTGCAGGAGAGCCGCTCCGGCAGCAGAGGTCCTCCGGGAGGGTGGCAGCTCACGCAGCTGGGCAATCACCTCCCCGCCTATCTCCAGGCGCATGGTCCCTGCTGGAGCGAGACATGGGTGGGAAGAGGCCCCAGGGAGGGAAGAGCAGCGGCCCAACATGGGCTGCCACAGGCCACCGAGCCGGGCCAAGCACACCCATTCCAACTGCGGCCGCAACCCCTCGTCTTGAGACCGGTCGGCGCCATGAGTGGCCTTGGATGTGTGGCCGAGGCCGGCGGCCGAGCCGGTCCCTGGCCCCACCAGCAGCAGGGCCACAGATACATACCGTGCTCCGGATCCATGCCCCCCGACGGGCCCGGTTGAGGCTCCTCGTCGCTGGCAGCAGGGGCTTGCTGTGGCGGTGGAAGGGCTGCCTGTTCCTGGGCCCCGCTCTCTGCCAGGGGGGGCACAGACTCCGCTGCCTCTGCCTCCGCCTGGCTTGGGTCTGGACCCTCAGGGGCCGTGCCTACTCACGGGAGAGGCCCTGTCACACATGTGCCACGATCCATACGTCTCCCCCCTCGCCTCCCTGAATCCACAAATACTAACCAGGCAGGACCTCAACGCCCAGGCCGCCCACCACCGCCTCCGGGATGACCGCTCGCATGACCGCCTCTGGGCCTGGGAGCCCCTCGTCAAGGGCCCGCTCATAAGGAACCCCCTGAGACATGAGGAGGCGCACTCGTTTGCGCGCGGGCCCGAAAGAATCATTCCAGCGCTTCATTGCCGAGTGAGCAGTGCGGGGCGCGTTGCCCACAGCCGAGACCCTGTCAGCTGCCATCTGCCAGAATGCCCGTCGTCGAGACCGGGACGAGGCGCCCCTGTGCGTGCTCAGGGCGACCTCCGCATTCTCCACCACGAGCCCAAAAAGCAGCACTCTCTCGGCCTCTGTCCAGTTTGCCTGGCGCTGGCTTCCGCCGCCACTAGTGCTCTCAGCAGACATGGGGGTAGTGCCCGCTGGAATGTCCGGTCCCCGAGATAAGTGGTGGGAACCAGCCACCTAGTCATGTGCTCACCCATCCCCTCGGCAAGATGGAGGAGGGCACAGGGGGTGCAGGACCGGGAAGGGTGGCTGGGACGGCCCATGCAGCGGACAGAGGACCTGCTCCTGAGCACCACTTGCAACGGGCCGCTGAGACCGGTAGGCCTGCTGCTGTGCGTGGGGGGGGGGGTTCAGGGTGCTGAAACTCAACCTGCGTTCCTTCCAGGCAGGACCTTGATCATCCCCGCCTGGTGCCCGCCACTGCCGCCGCGGCTCCCAGCCATCCGGACCAGCCACCTCCTGCCAGCCGTGTTTGTCCGAGCGGCCCTCAGGCGGCGCCGCCTCAGACGCCGCCGCCGGTTCCAGGCCAGGGTGCCATCCCTGCTCCTGGGCGACATGACTTGCCTGGACCGCTTCCGCCTGGACAGGGCAGCCATACAGGCTCTGTGCGAGGAGCTCGCGCCCGCCCTTCAGGGGCAAGCTGCGGCTCCCCGGGGCATCCCCGTCCTCCAGAGGGTCCTGCTGTCCCTCCGCTACCTTGCGACCGGCTCCTTCCAGGGAGTCATGGCTGAGGCCTTGGAGGTCTCCCAGTCATCCGCCAGCCGCTGCCTGCATGCCTTCCTGGACGCCCTAGTTGGTCGGATCCGCGAGCACATCCACTTTCCCACCTCGGAGGCAGAGTTGGCACCCATCCGGGCTGGCTTCTCCTCCTTTGCAGGCTTCCCCAATGTGATTGGAGCAGTCGACTGCACGCATGTGGCCATATGCGCTCCCAGAGAGGAGCCGCAGGTCTACAGGAATCGGCACCGGTTCTACAGTATCAATGTCCAGGCAGCCTGTGACCACCAGGGGATCTTCACGGACCTCGTTGCCAAGTTCCCGGGAAGCGTCCACGACGCACAGATCTTCACCACCTCCGGCCTGAACAGGCTCCTGTCATCATGGCCTGAGGGGAGAGGCTGGCTCCTAGGTCAGGAGTTGGTGGGGGAGCTGTGAGGGGACGGGGATGGGAAGGGAGATCCTAACTCCGCCTCCCCTTGCAGGTGACCGTGGCTATCCATTGCTGCCTTACCTCCTGACGCCATACCCTGCGGATGAGCCCGCCGACAGAGCCAACTACAACCAGGCCCACCGGCGCACGAGGATGGTGATCGAACGTGCTTTCGGTCAGCTGAAAATGCGCTTCAGATGCCTCCATCACACGGGCGGCCGCCTGGCCATGCAGCCGTTCACCGTCGCCAAGCTCGTGGCTGCCTGTGTCATGCTGCACAATATTGCCGTGCGCCAGCAGCTCCCCTTGCCAGCCACAGAGGGCCCAGGCGAGGACCCCTGGCTGCCGCCCGCCGGTCGCCTTTCTCCTGACGCCCCGGCAGAGCCCCAGGAGCATGACCGAGCTGTGCGAGACAGGGTCGCGGAGCACCTGTGGCATGCTGCGCGCTGAGGGCCATGCCTGGCCATGGGGGGCTCGGCCGGCCAAACACTCGCCCTTTACGCCCCTATGGTGTCCCAGGCGGCCCCTCCGAGTCCCCGCTCCCTCAACCCCTGCATGTAGAGAGCATGGGAAAGCCGCCCCGGCCAGCAGCCACCGCCCCCCATGGACGGGCTGCACGGGAAAAGCGGTTAATGAACTTGGCTTTATTCCCAATCGATTCCAGGGCCGCATCAGGCGCCCAGAGAGCAGCTTGCCAACCCAGAACCCCGGCCTCAGCAGCCAGGAGGGTGAGGGCTAGGTAGCGCGTCGGAGCAGGGGGAGGCCAGCGACCCCGCCACGGCATCCCCGTTACAGAGCAGGGGCCCGGCTGGGGTCCAAGATGCCTGTGCCTGGGATGGCATATCGGCAGCTGCCCGGCCGTCTGCGGGGACGGGCTCCAGCTTCGGCCGCTTCCTGCCAGGCCCCTCCACTGGGTCACCCTCTGGGTCTTCAGCGGGTGGCGGGTAGCGGGGTGGAGACCAGGCGGTGAAGCCCCTCCCAAGTTCCTCCTCATCTGGCGAGGGGCTCCGGGCGGGCGCCGCTGTGGGGGCAAGAGGTGGGGGATGGGAGCGTCAGGGCCCCTGTGGGCTCTGGGGTTGTTGTCGCGGCCGCAGGCCGCCCCACCCCACATGCCCGTGCCCCTCCTGTTGGCGAGACTCACATGGTGCCGCTGCCCGCGCCTGCTGGAATGCCCCGTGAACCCGGTCCATGGCAGCCATCCACCTGTCATTGATGGTCCCTGCAGAGGGGGGAGAGAGGGAGGGGGGCACCCGTTGGTGGCAGCCCGGCATCTGCTGCAAGCACCTGCAACCTGCGCCTCGACGGAAGTGGCTGGGACGCCTCCGGGCCCTTATGGCCTGCCCTCTGTGGCAGCGGAGGAGGCTCCCTGGATGGCGCCGAGGACCCTGACTTACTGCGCGCGGGGCCCGCAGCCACCTCCTCTTCCAGGAGGTCATGCTCCACCTCGCACAGCGCCGTGTCTAGCCACGCTCGTATGAGGTGGGCCTCCTCCGCACGGCCAGGGAAGAGCTCCTCCAGGTAAACTGGCCGCGCAGTCATTGCACCCTCATCTGCCAGGAGGTCATTCCCGGCAGCCTTGGCAATGAGCTGGGCCCCGAGCCTGGCCGCCCACTGCTCCCGCCACCCGTCGCCCTCCATGCAGCCGGGACTGCTGTGGGTATAGTGTTTCTGTGCTGCCCACCGAACTACACCGCCCGCCGGCATGACCTTGGAGGGTCTGAGATGTAACAATTCCCTATCTTCTGTCTGGCAGCTGCATAGTTCATGGATAGGTTCAGCACAGCCCCCCCCCCGTCTCAGACCTGTGGGTTGGAGGGGAGGGGGCCGTGGTGGTTGGCTTCCTATGGCCCCAGGGCCCTCTTCCCTTGCGGGGATGCTGTGCTGCTCAAGTGCATCCTTGCGGGACGTGAACCCTTGGGCCTGGCTGTACGTTGCGCCGTGGGACTGGGAATAAAGCTCATCTACACATGGACCCGTGTCTGCCTGCGATAGTTTGGTGAACTGCCAGCCATATCCTGCCCTGGCACCATGAGTGCATGACCAGGCCCGCGGTGACAGCGCATCCCTTCCAAGGGGGGGGGCTTAGGATGCACAAGGACTGGCCAGGGGCCGCTCTGGCATGTCTTCCATATTGCCCTAACGCACCTGCCCTGCCTGGCATGCCGCCCTGAGCTGGGGCAGTCACGCAACCTGCCATCAGGGGGCCCTCCCGGGCCTGGGGTGGCCACCCAGCCTGCATGGCCCGGCCGGGGAAGGGGCACGCTGTGGCAGCCAGCCGGGAGGCCTCGGGCTCCCGCATTTTAGCCACTTTGCGCAGCTGATGCGCTCTTCCACTGCCCCTGTGGGCGGGGCCAGCGGCCTTCCCTGCAGGATTGGCGGGGCTGGCAGCCTCGGAGTGGTTCCCCCCCCCGGCAGGGCAACGCGAGTGGCCACAATTGCTGAACGCAGGAGACGGCGCCGAGCCAGGGCGGAGCCACGCGCAGCCTCGGACACACCCCACCCCTCCCAACAACCATGGCCTGTTGGCGTGGGAGGCTGGCAACTGCTCCACGGGATTGGATGCGAGGCAGGACGCCCTGGGGTGGAATGACCAATGGGGCTGCTGCAGACGCCCGAGGGGCTGGACCCACTCTGGGAGGCGGCCGCTCATGGGACTGTGTTGCTGGGGCTGCGGCTGCGATGGGGGCGACCCTCCCCAGGCGCGCGAGACCTCCTGCCCGGGATATGGCATCCGCCTGCCACCACCCTGGATTCTCCATTGGTGGGGGCTAGGATTCCCGCGAGTGGACCGTTTCCCCTGCCATCTCCCGCTCCCTTGCAGCGGCAGCTCGCACCACCCTCTCCCTTGCTTATCGGGTGCCAGCTATTCTCCCCACCGGGGATTGATCCCCCTCCCCGCTCACATGCCCCGCCCCAACCCTCTACCTGGCCATAGATGCAGGGGAGTTAGCCGTGTTAGCCTGTGGTAGCGAATTCAAAAAGGGTCCCATAGCACCTTTAAAACTATCCAATTTTATTGTGGCATAGGCTTCTGAGAATCAAGTTCTCTTCAGCAGATGGGTGGTACAGACACTGGTCAAATACAGAGGAGGAGGGGGGGAGGAGGAGGGAGGGGGCGGGGAGGCAAGACGGGGTGTGTCGGATACATTTGTGGCAATGTGCAGGTGGGGAGATGTGACGGGAGTGTTGGGGGAGGGGCGGAGGACGAAGTCAGACTCGCAGACACAGAAAACAGTTGTTGTACATCTCGTTTTATTGCACTGGAAAGAGCGGGCTTGCGTTTAGGCTGGCGAGGGAGCCGGAGCATTCCACACAGCCCTCCTTCCCGCTCGGAGGGGCGGGGCTGGGATGCAGGCCGCGGCGCGACGGTGCTTCCTGGGCTGCAGCCAACCGTCCGTCAGAGATGTTTGGGGAGGGCGGGGCGCGGGGGAGCAGCCATGCCCTGGACGTGCCTGTGGGGGAAAAAGACACGTGTGGGCTTTGCCTCGTTCCACTGGCAAGGCAAGCCCCACACTCCGCCATCCGGGGGGGGGGTTGCACATGGTCGAGGGCAGCAGCTGATGCATGACGGTCTGGTGAGGATGCACTCGGCCTTGGCAAGCCTTTACCTTTAAGGGAGAGAATGAGCTGGTCACAACAAACACCTGGCCACATGTGGTTTTCGAGGCGCCTGCCTCTGAGGCAGCCAGGGGCGGGCATGGTTGCCCCCCACCCCTGCTGGGCCTCACCCAAAGCGGCAAGTGAGCGGGTGGGTTCAGGTGAATGGGCGGTTTGCACTAATCTGCGGAATGCCCCCCCACCTCCTCCTTACCTGTCAGCGCTCTGTCGGTCATCACCAGGTGGGAGCGCAAGAGTCAGGGCACCTGCAAGGAAACGGGAGAGCATGCGGTTAATTTGCAAAGTGTCATTCCCTTCTGCCACGGAAGGGTTAGTTTGTTTGTGCTTAGTTAGAAGCAACTAGCATGCATCAGTTAGCTGTGGAGTCATTCTTTCTATCACGGTAGAAAGAGAGTTAGGCAGTTAGGCACCTCTTCCCCTTTATGCGAAGTTCCCCCAGTTTTTCGCAAAGTCCCCTGAGTGCATTCTGCGCCTGCCAATGTGAATGCCCTCAGCCCGTTTCGGTTTTCAAAGGGGCAATGCCACTCAGCAGACGGGCAGAGCCTCCGGCCGAGTGCTCACTTACCTGGGGGTTTGGGCGGTGCTGGCCGGATGTTTTGTAGGACGCGGTCGCAGGTGATTGGGTGCAGAGAGGGGGGCTCGTCCATGCCGGGCGCGCACGCTGATTGGTCCCCGGGATAGTTCTCATCCTATGCTCCTTCGGGCCATAGGGGCGGGGCGAGGCGCTCAGAGAGGGGGCTGATTTTTCGCCGTTCCATGGACGCCTATGGGCTACGCCTTCTTTTTCCGTGGCGTAGCTTTTTTGCGCCGCTGTGGGCGTTCCCGCTTCTGGAGGAGCTTAGGGAGCGGACTAACTCCGACCCCGCCTTGCTCCCCGCCCCCCCCTGCGTCGGCGTAGGGCTCTACGCCACTTCTGCGCCGCCGCCCGGGCGCCTGTGGCTTGCACCGGTGCTGGCCCGCCGGCGGGCCAGCGCCGCGTCCCAGCGCGGGCGGAAGGCCACTTACGCGGGCGTACGGGCTAGATGCGCCCTCGCAAGCCTTAGTTCGGTTCCTGTTCACTTTCCGTGCCCTTCTTAGGATTGGGCTGCCCGTTAAATTGGTTGACTTATAAATGTATTCATCACTTATGAGTACTCAAGTTATGTATAGGGAGGGATAAATTGTTTGTCCCATATTGAAAACATTAGAATGAATAAGTTAGAGTACAGGATATTGAGAATATTACCAGTATTATTACTATTGAATAACATGCCAGGAATGTATTAGTTAGTTGATAAGTGAAGGGAAACTGACTTAGCACTGTGTTACAACAGACTAGCTTAGAAAAGTGTGAAAGTATATGTTTAATTGACAAAATAAGTTGAAATGAGTAGGGGAAGAATAGACAAAGGGTTGGAAAACTGTTGGAAGTCAACAAATGGGGGGGGGAAGGGAGGGGGTTAGAACTGGAATATTAAAGTAATTTGATTGTTATAAATGACAAAATATTTCTAATTCCAATAAAAATTTATAAAAAAAAAAAGAAATTGCAGGTGGTCATAGCCCCTCTCTATACTGCCTTGGTCAGGCCACACCTGGAGTATTGTGTGCAGTTCTGGAGGCCTCACTTCAAAAAGGATGTGGCCAAAATCGAGAGGGTGCAGAGGAGAGCGACGAGGATGATCATGGGTCTGGAGACTGAGCCCTACGAGGTAAGGCTAAGGGCCTTGGAAATGTTTAGTTTGGAGAAGAGGAGGTTGAGGGGGGACATGATTGCTCTCTTTAAATATTTGAAAGGCTGTCATTTGGAGGAGGGCAAGGAGCTGTTCCAGTTGGCAGCAGCGGGTAGGACCTGAAGCAATGGGCTTAAATTACATGCACAAAGGTACCAGCTGGATATTAGGAAAAACTTTTTCACGGTCAGAGTAGATCAAAAGTGGAATCAGCTGCCTAGGGAGGTGGTGAGCTCCCCCTCACTGGCAGTTTTCAAGAAGAGGCTGGATGAATACTTGTCAGAGATGCTTTAGGCTGATCCTGCACTGGGCAGGGGGTTGGACTAGATGGTCTGTATGGCCCCTTCCAACTCTATGATTCTATGATTCTATGATTGAAGTTGGTTAGTCTTAAAGGTGCTACTGGACTCTTTTCGATTTTGCTACTACAGACTAACACAGCTAACTCCTCTGGATCTACTCCCAGGGAAGTGTCTTTAGAATTGAAACCTATGATTGAAGTCTACACATTTCCCCTTCCAAATGTTTCCAAAGCAGATAAGCAGGTAGGGGTCCCCTTTGCAGGGAAACAATGCAATTGCCTGAGTAGTGATGGGGAAAAATGCAATCATGCGTATTGCGCACATTATCCCTTCCCGCCAACAGAATTAATCAATACCATAGGGCTCTCTCCCCTTGGGGTCTGATTGGTGAATGCTGTTAAGGAGAACAAGCTGCCTCCTTGAGGGCCCAGTGCCTGCCTGCTGCTGCCACTACTGCAACATAAGACATGAATTGAATCAAAATGAAACGCACAAAGTTTTTGGTGGGAGGATATCATCGTAATTTACTTTCCCAGATTTGGTTCACGGTTCTGGAAGGTGCCTTAACAGAACGAAACAGTAATTGCTGTGTGTATTTTTGGCTTGTTTGTTTCATTTTTTCACACCTCTAGTTATGTGTTTAACTCTGCATTCTACATTATCTAAACAGCAATGATTCCTAAAGTACAGAATGAGATCAACCTCTTCTTCTAATTTTGCTTGAGAGGTTTTTGCAATGAAAAACAAATGTTGCAAACCAACAAGCATTTTTCAGCAACAGAAATTTCTTGCTTTCCCATTGCAAATCCTAGCAGATTTACAGTATTCTAAGCCCATTAGAGAAAATGGGCTTACAAAAGGGCAAATCTGTTTAGGAGCACACTGTTAATGTACATAAAACCAAGATTAAGGTTGTAATCCTACTCTCCGATGTGCTTGAAAAATTGTCTCTGGTTTCAGCGTTATTTGTTCCCGAGTGCCTCTTTGAAGCATTTCAGGCTCTATAACTGGATAGCTAAATTGGATTATGGCAATCTACCATACTATAGGATATTGCTTCCCTACATTGATAATAACTATCCCCATCTCATCTCAATCCCAATTTTTTCAGTTGATTTAATAATTTCCATCATTGACAAAGTACGACAATTGGAGAAAAAAAAGATGACAAAACAAAGGAAGCTGGCAATTTTGTGATCAGTCTTGGCTGCCCACTGGGGCCAGGTGTTCATAGAAAGGAGAACAGAATAGCAGTGGGCTGAGTTCGCACACCAGTACCATGAATGCTTTCAGATTTTTGCATCATTACTTTGGCAATATAATTACTCTTTCTACTGTTCCCCCCCTGCCCCCGTCAGTAGCAGTTAGAGATAATTTTCTCTCCTTGATCTTTGTTGGCTCTTCTGTTTTCCTCTTCTGCCTCCTCCTCCTCTTTCTCCATTCTTTCAACTCCTCTCTTTACTCCAAGAGTTTGCAGGATCAGCTACTTTCTATTTAACTTTCCAGTAAATAACATTTTGCTTTGAATACAAGGAAGTAGAATGAAACTTGGAACAAAGCTATAGGAAATATATCAAAGCTATTAGTTTTTAATGTGAAAACCATTTCTGGATGTTTCTGCGTTGATTTGGTACTATGGAGGAACTACGGAGTCTGTGGAATCATTAATTTTTGTGGAACAATGGGTGTCAGGAGATAGGTACTGTTTTGATTTAGGCTGAGACCATAAAGGCCCCTGTCTATGAATAAGAAACAATAAACTTCCAATTTTAGAACGACTGCTTCTGCTTATATTATTGATTCCAGATCTTATTACTATTCTGATCAGAACACCATCACGGCTCAACCAATTAACAGTTTCTAATAATTGTATGTACTCTGACCTGGATAGTCCAGGAAAGTCTGATCTCAGAAGCTAAGCAGGGTCAGCATTGGTTAGTAGTTGAATGGGAGACAACCAAGAAAGACCAGGGTTACTATGCAGAGGCAGGCAATGGCAAATCACTTCTGTTAGTCTCTTGGTTTGAAAATCCCGGTAGGATTCACTATATGTCAGCTATGCTTGACAGCACGTGCCAACAATAAAGGAAGCTTGCAGACTCAGTACATGCTGGGTTGCTACTGAGGGCAAGGCTGAGGTGGAGTAGAGATGGGCACGAACCGAAATACAAACCAAAATTAAGGACGAACCAGGCTGGTTCGTGGTTCATGAACTGCAGTTCGTCAGATCCCATTTCTGATGAACCGCCATGAACTTTAGGCTGGTTCATTTGGTTCGTTTTTTGGGTTGTGACTGCAGACAGCCTGGTGCCAATGAATCAGTTTCCTAGGAAACAGGGGATGGACTTCCTGCAGAACTTCTGCTGACACAGAAGTGACCTTCTGCTGACACAGAAGTGATGATTTTCTGAGCCAGAAGTGATGTTTTCACAAACCAAACAGACTGGTTTGTGAACCAGGGGCAGGTTCGTGAAAGTTTGTGGTTCATGAAATTTGATGAACTACGAACCACACGGTTTGGGTTTTTCCCGTTTCGTGCCCATCTCTAAGGTGGAGGCAAGGTCCACTGATAGAAGAGGAGGAGCGGCAGGAAGCCTCTTCCAAGAGTGACAACATGGTTGGCGCTGTTCCAGAGGCACACTGGCAAGAGCAGGATGCTTTCCCACCCACCGCTCTTTCTGGGCAGCCTGTGGGCCTGTCACTTTATGGGTTTGGCGGTTTTGAGGCATTGGGCCAGATCCTTAGGGGGTGAACAGGGTATTCGGGCAGCTCACCTCTGTGGAAAAGGGAGGCAAGGGCTGGACAGCATGGCTGGTGGTGGCATGTCATTTGCTGTTCCGCAGAGCCAGCATTGGTCTGGGGTATTATGCATCAAACAGCAAGGGGCCTTTTGATGCCAAAGGATCCGCTGCCCATATGCCTGGCCAATGCTCCAATCTGGCTGTAATCAATCAAGTTGTGGCAATTCCAACCAAATGGAGATATCTGTGTATCATTTGCCAGAACCCAACCAGAACATAGCACATAGGTAGCAATTGTATGTCTTTTTAGGCACAGGTGGCGCACCGACCACCATGCATATGATAAAAATCTTTCAGTCAAGGCCTGAAAGCTACAGTGCCGTCCTAAACATAGACCTATATAAGCCCATTAATTCCAATGGTTTCAATGTAATTCTGTTTAGGATTGCACGAGTAGGCTCCGTTCAGAGCTGGCCAATTCAGAGGTACTGTCTGCAAATCCTGGGGGTTCATGATATGCACATCTTTCACCTTCTACAACACACTCAGTCTCAGTTAGCTCAATAAACTAATTTCCAGACCAGTCTCATGCTCAGAGGCAAAGCTTCCTGGTTGAAGCACAAGAAGCCTGACATAAGGATTACGTGTAGGATCCATGGCCCATTGCACACATGACATTTCCATTCCTGTAAACATAACAATGGGCCCAGTGTTGTGACAGGTAAACCACCATACTCAAATTGTATTCGTTTTCTAATTATGATCTTCTCCAGTGATTGATAGAGAAAAAAACTGTTTTGTGAAAAAGAGTTCTAAACTGCTTTTAATCTATTGGTGCATGCAAATTCTCTCGGTACTGTTTGGAAATTAGAATGTTGGGCTAGGCAGGAATCACAATGGTTTAAGGACTGTGCAATGCGGCACTCCCGGCCGGCGGCAACAGCCGCTACGCCTGGGGGACGTATTTTGACCTTCTGGAAGGAGGAAGAGGCAGTAGGAGGAAGAGGCAGTGCAAGGGGTGGAGCTAGGTTAGCTGTTTGCTGCTGCTTCACCCCTCAGTGTCCCAGTACTCCTTGTGCTCGGGCAGAGAGAGGACATGTTTCCTTCTCTCCCGGCACGAGGGGCCTCCAGAGGCTCTTTAGAGCAGTGGAGCTTGCCAGTGACTGGCGAGGCTCAGCGCACAGAGTGGGGCTTGGTCGGCAAGCGTAGCTGCGAGAGGCACTTTAGAAATGTGGAGCTTGCTGGTGGCAGGTGGGGCTCAGCCTGCGGGGCGAGGCTTGGCTGGCAAGCTTGCCTGCGAGCGCACAGAGCAGGGAATGGAGTTGTTGGTGGTGTTTTTTCTTGGAAGCGAGTTCATTTGCATCGGGGAGTCGGTGGCACAGAGGCTGGTCTCTAGCCTCAGTTGCAGCTTGCATGCCCCCCTCGCTGTGATGGGGAGGTGGTGCCATCAGGCAGGGAAGGTCACTTTAGCCACAGCAGCGGGAGCTGCCCAAGGGAGAGGGTTTCGCCCTCAGCACTCCCTTCCTCACTTGCCTTCCCCCAGAGTTTCCCTGGGAAAGGGGGGTCACCGGGAAGGGGGCACCTTCTGGGTCTTCCCTGTTTAAGTAACGCTGGGGCCATGGGCCCATTTGGCCTCACAGGGTAGCTACTTTCCGGCCAGTAAGCCTTATTGGGCCCCTTGTGTGTATGCTTCAGCTGCTGTGTGCAGCAGCCGCCATTTTGTTACTGTTTGCCATTTTGGGCGCTTTGACTAGGCCTTTTAGGTGGGCTTGGGCATTGTTACTTTGCCGTGATTGTACGGGTATTGGGGGCAGGGAGTCTGTGAGGGGCAGTCACTGGCACATAGTGCTGCTCTGGCCCTGTTAACTGTACTGGGGCCTGGCAAGCATTTTGGGGACCTATTTGGCATCTTTGGTGGCCATTTTGTAGCCTGGCCTTGTGGGATAAGCTGCAGATTACATTTGGGAGCCATTTTCTGGCTGGTGTTTGGACCATTTTCTGTTTTTTCGCTATTTATTGCTGGCCATTTTGAGTGGCCCAGGCACTCTTACTGGCTGCAGGATATTGCAAGCCCTGGGGTGTGCCATCTAATTTAGCCATCTTCTTTAGAATTGGGCTAATTACCTGGGTTTAGTGGTTGAGAGCAGCAGAACTCCGGTTTAAGGTGGTTTTCAACAATAGTTAGGATGCCACCCAAGAAGGGCTCTGGCCCCTCTAAGGGTAAACAACCGGCTAAGAGGCCTGCCACACAGCACCCCCTGGTTGCCCTTTCATCTTCTGATGATGAGAATGTGGGCCCGAGTAGGCAGCAACTTCTGGATAGAATTGCTGCTTTGGAGCAGGCCCGGGGCGCAGCCAATGTCAATGCTGCTGCGGCACGCGAGAGGCCAGTTTTTAATGACTTGTTGTCTCGCATTTCCACCCTTGAGGGTCCAGCAGGGACGCGTGGCCTCTTGGTTCCACTGGATGGTGATGGTGCAGGAGTTTTACCTCAGGCACAGGCGGGCACATCTTTGGCCGATACCAGAGGGTCAACAGACACTGGGCAAGTGGCCATTGCGGTGCATCCTTCGGAAACAGAGAGTAAGTCATCTTTGCCCCTATCTGGGGGCACGTGGCCATGGGGGTCCTGGGGCCAGGCTGCTGCCTCTACACCCATGAACGCATCGCACACACCTTATGTACAGGTGAGTTCAGTGGGCCCTAGTAGCTTTTGGCCACAGTGGGGCCAGCCCACCTTTCTGGGTTCAATGACTGGGGCAGCTGGCCGGCCACCCATGTCATCCCAGATGCAAATGGGGATGGGCACAGTTCCCTCTCTGGGCTCCTGCTATGGTCCGATGTGGTCACCATACGGGTCCGTTCCTTTTAGAGCATTGCCATTTGGGGATACTGCCATGCCCCTTGGGGACCATTTGCCACTTGGGACCAGGGACAAGATTTTGAGGGGGGAGTATGTGGATGTCTTCTCCCTCTTATTTAGAGAATTGGAAAAAAAGGACAAGGAGGATCTTGAGGAGCGCGATAAGGATCGGTTGAAGTGCTGCAACATGGATAGGACCTGGGCGAATTGGTTGCTGGGCTTTCTCACATATGCGGATGTCTTCGCTCGCGCCCAGCCATGGAGGGCGGCCCCCCTTTTCCAGTATATGGATATTGTATTCAGGAGGTATTCAGACTTTGTCTGTGCAGCTTGGCTGCAATACAATGAAGAATTCCACATGAGCACAGCTCTTAATCCCTCCCTCCCATGGGATCAGGTCCACCAGCAGCTGTGGCTGCAGCTCATGTCCCCTGCCAGGCCCAGTGCTGGAGATGACTCTGATAGTGGTCACCTGGTTCAGCGGTCTTCTGTGCCAGTGGGCACTTGTCCCCCTGGGGATCAGTCTGCAGCGGCTCGTATGCTATGCTGGGACTTTGTTTTCTGGGGTGGAGGTTGTTCTAGGGAGCCATGCAAGTTCCGCCATGCATGTCCAGTTTGTTCTGGCCCTCATGCATTTACGGCATGTAAGCAATCTAGTCAGGGCAGGAGGCAGGGGTCAAATTGGTTGATGGGCCGAGTGGAGACCCTAGACTCCACTTATAGTTTTGAACTGGGGATTGCCTCCCCCACCATCTGCAAAGCTGGGCCGCATTGCTGACCTCTACTGAAGGGACAAAGATAACAACAATTGGAGGAGATGCAGCAAGGGTTTGAGGTGGCTTTACGCCACCTGTGGCGCGCTCCGGCCTAAGCAGAGGCTTGGCCTTAGTGGTGGCAGGTAGGAGTTGGGAAATATGAGTGGGCCAGTGACCACCCTTGGCAGATCCCCATTGGTGGGGATTGAGGTCTGTCAGGAGCAGCTGGCTGCTGTACGGCCCAGTTGCAAGGTCAGACACCTGGTGGGGAACCCCTGGAAAAGCTGGTCCCCCCTGCAGCTGTATGGCCTGGTGGGGGAGCTTTAAGGGGGTGACCCTCTTAGCCAGGCTGGCCAGGCCCCAGCCATACCATGGATGGCTCATACCCGGGGCTGTCGGGGGTCACCCATACAGGTTGGGGTGAAGGTCCTGGAGTGACCCCAGGGGCTGAACTGTACTGCTAGCTAGGCCCTTGCTGTGTTGACAAATATGTTGTTATGATTTAATAAAGCGGCCCTTTAATCCCAACACTTGTCTGCCTCTTCATTCCGACTGAGAGGGCAATGCTGTCATGATGATAATTAAGACTACTGATGGAACCCGGTATTTCATCTGGGCTATTTAAGAAGGGCAGCTTTCAGCTGTACCAGGTAAGGGGATAATACGATCACCTTCTACCTATCCATTGCATATTCTTCCTCCAAGGCGTTCAGGCTGCTTTATGTACTTCTCTCATCTCTCATTTGAGAGCCAGTTTGGTGTAGTGGTTAAGAGCAGCAGGACTCTAGTCTAGAGAACCAGGTTTGATTCCCCAGTTCTCTGCTTGAAGCCAGCTGGGTGACCTTGAGTCAATCATAGCTTCTCAGAGCTCTTTCAGCACCACCCACCTCACAGAGTGATTGTCATGAGGATAATAATAACACACTTTGTAAACCACTGAATGGGCATTGAGTTGTCCTGAAAGGTGATATATAAGTAGAAGGTTATTATTATTTTATCCTCATAACAAGGTAAAGTTGAGTTGAGAGTCATCTAGTAAACTTTCTGTGGCTGGATGGATATTTGAACCCACCCTAGCCCCACCTTAACTACTATACCATAGTAGCTCTGTGAGCGTATGCAAACAGTATCTTCCAGCCATAATCGCTTGATCTGATGAATGCCAGACACATCTGGGCCAAAATGGAATACCTGGTCAAATCATCCTATTAATTACAAGTGAAAAAAGAGTTGCAGGGTAAGGGTGCCTGACTGTAGTAAAAATAAATATTAACAAGCAATGGCATTCAGTATTTGAGAACATCATCAGTATTGCTAGCCCTGGGGTATTGCTGCTTTGGGCAGTATGGATAGGTATACATATGAAAGAAGAAAGTCAGAGGTTTTGTTGCACAAAAAGTGCTCTTTCCCTTTGCCCCTTCCAATCTTCTGAGCAAAAGAGAGATGAGACAGACAAGGGCTGTTGTAACAGAGTATATTTGCAAATATAGGGTACCAGCTTACAAAATGAGCTTAGAATGTACCACAGAACAAAGGAGCACATGCTTCTTTTAAGGGCTTGTGACATCATTTTGGAGAAACGAAAGTCACATTCAGAATAAGGCACCTGATCACTTTTATACCTTTACATTGGACTATTGTCCACCGTTCAGTCTCGCGACAACATCATGTACCATCCTTTCTTGGTCTCCATAGCAGCATCTTCCTTCATTCCACAACTGGTTACTTTTCTACACAAAATTCTCCCTTTGTTTCTAGCTTTGCCCTGTTCATATACTGGCAGGAATGTCCAGTTATCTATCTTCAAGGATAGACATTCTTTCTTTCCATGTACAGCTAGGGAGAAGAAGGGGGGGGGGTGGCCAAAGACAGAGACCAGCCACTTCAAAACACAAAGAATCCATCTTATGCCTCTTGCTAGCTCACCATTATTGCTATGATTAATCCATAGTCTTTACTAATATTTGCCAATCCCACAGTTTCACTAAATCTTAACTACCCATTTAGTAGATTTTTATCCCATCCTTCCTTCAAGGAGACATACGTGGCCCTTCTCCATGGTACATCTCATAGATGATTATTTTTTGTTTTTATATATCTGTATCTATTTATTTATTATTTATTTTGTTCAATTTATATCCCGTCCTCTCTGCAAGTGGGCTCAGGGCAGGTCACAGCATCATAAAATCCAATTTAGATACAATAAATAGTTAAAATCATTACAAAACAATACAATCCACAGATCTCATTAAAAAGTGGAGCAGAACAAAGGAAAACAGGCAAGGGACCAGCAGGATAGCTCTCTCTCTCTCTCTCTCTCTCTCTCTCTCTCTCTCTCTCTCTCTCTCTCTCTCTCTCTCTCTCTCTCTCTCTGAGAAAGGTGGGCTATAAATGAAGGAAATGATAAATCCAGAAACATAACAAATTGGAAAAGTGACTAATGCTAACACACAAAACCTTATTTATTTATTTAATATTGTTTTGTGTCTGTCAATTTTTGCTTTTCTGATGTATTATGTTTGCTAATGTAGAAATTATATCAGCTGTTTCATGGTGGTGGTAAAGAATGCCGTTAAGTTGTAGCTGACTTGTGGCAACCCCTGCTGGGGGTTCCAAGGCAAGGAACTAACAGGTAGTTTGCCATTGCCTGCCTCTGTGCAGCAACTCTGGCCTTCCTTAGAGAGCTCCCATCCAATTACTAACCAAGGCCAACCCTAATTAGCTTCCAAGATCTGATGAGATCACGCTTGCCTGGGCTGTTGCATAATTCATCGTTCATCCTTTGGGGCAGAAGGCAGTGAGGAAACATGGAAGTGCCCCAGCATTTTCAAACTCTGAGCATAGCCCATCTCCTAATTTGCAAGAACTGACTAAACATTGACCACTTATCTCGAGTCCTTTTTGTGATTTCTCTGTAGTTCTGACCCAGATAGTCCAGGTGAGCCTGATCTCACCAGAGCTCAGAAGCTAAGCAGGGTCGGCCATGGTTAGTAAGTGGATGGGAGACTTCCAATGAAGACCAGGGTTGCAGAGGCCTGCAAAGGCAAACCATCTCTGTTAGTCTCTTGCCATGAAAACCCTGCCAAGGATCACCATAAGTCAGCTATGACTTGAGGACACTCTCCACCACACTGGGAGGGGAACATTAACTAAAGGCAGGAGGTAACACAGTTTTGTGCACAGCTCTAAAGAGCTGCAGAGATGACACTGATTTCCAATCAGAACCGTTAAACCAGTTAAGTTAAAAGGGTGCTATCTTTTTGTCTGTGCAAAATATCCTGAAGCACTCCATACGCTGAGCCACAGTATGACAACATGAGCTCCTCTACCTCTTTGTGTTTTTACCATTAGACCCTGGTTCGGTGCATGTACCAGGAACATCAGTCTGTGCTACTGGGCACCCAGAGGACCAAGAAAAGTCAGAGCCAAGCTACAAGTGACGCCTTACACAGGTTGGACACTTATCAGCTTCCCTCAAGTTTTGATGGGAAATGTAGGTGTCCTGATTTTACAGCTTGGCTCTCCACTACAGCTGCAAGACCAGGATGCCTACATTTCAACATCACAACTTGAGAGGGAAGCTGACAAGTGTCCAACCTGTGTCAGGCATCACTTGTAGCTTGGCTATCAGGCAGCTGTGTTTCTGGTGAGCTATGTGCAGGCAGAGAAGAAGGACTAGGCTGGACATGGTTCCCTGCTTCTTCTTTCTCCCAATAGTGACCGTAGTCCACATGGATTCCCCTTTCCATCCAGTTGCTATTTCTGAGGAGGAGAAGACAGGTGATTATGAAGACAATAAGAAGAACAGGCTTGTATGTACCTTGGAAAACAATGAAATAACATGGTAGCAGGGAACTAAAAACAGACAATTGAAAAGGTTTTTAGGCATGCTTCAGCTGTTTGCAGCATATCAGTTATAATAAACATGGGCTACACATAGGAAAACAAACAATATTAATATTGGATGTGCTTTTCTCTCTCACACATACAGGACCGTAATGTGAATTAATAACCATACACTCAGGAATAGTTTGAAGAGAAGGTAGCTTGTGAAAGTTGTGATGTAATAGCAATCCAGCAAAAAATGTGTATTCACTGACGTAGTTTAAACTCTGTAGTTCTGACCTGGATTTTTTAAAAATGTAAATTATATGTAGGCTTAACCCCTATTTGTCTTATCCTTTATTTATATTAGATGGTTTAGAATGCTTCCTTTAAAATGACAATCATTGTATCCTACAATGATTATTAAATCTGTATTAAATTCTTAACCGCATTAGCAGTATGATAGTTTAGGCCAGACCGAGCTAGAAACCTGATATTACTAGACTTAATCCATATTTATTTAATGTTTTTGTGCCCTTCGACTATGCAGCTCCTGAGGTGGTTTTGATTATAAGTAAAGCAGAGACAATAATAACCATATTCAAATAAAAGACCAATGGTAGCAATATAGGAGTATAGCATAAAAGCACAAACTAGTGACTACTGTAATCAGCAGGAACATAAAATCAAAAGTTCACATGTTGAAGAGGTCCAATAATTGTAGGAACCGTAGTTTCAAGGGCCTTAATACTGGATAATAAAATGAGACAAAAGAAAGGGGGCAGATAATCAATAAAAGCATGGGGTCTTTAACTGGCACCAAAACCTCAGCCTTCGTGCCCTGGGAGGGAGCTCCAAAGCTGAGGTGCCACAACCAAGTGGCTGTCCATCTTAGGGCCAAACCAGATGTTACTTTTTAGGCAAGCTGTGTCTGGCTTTCTCCAACCCAACTCATCTTCCCTATAGGCACACAACAGCTGCAGAGAATGTCATTTTAAAGATCAGAAGGAGCCCTTTTTGGCTCGGAACTGTGGGGTGGGGTGAGGAACCGGTCCTGACTCCCCTTCACACCATTTTCAAAGATGAAATGTCCCCCAGCAGGGAGTTATTTACATAACTTTGAAGTAGTACCTGCTCATAGTATTCCATGTGCCACTCCCAAGTTATGTAAATAAGTCCGGGGGGGGCATTTAAGCTTTTAAGAACCGTGGAGGGGGGAGTCCTGCTAACTCCCCACATCACAGTTCCAAGCAGGAAAGGGCTCCTTTTGATCTTTAAAATAGCATTCCCTATAGCTGCTGTGTGACTGCAGGGCAAGAGAATTGGGCGAGGGAAAGCCAGATCTAACCCACCCAAAATGTAATGTATAGCCCTTATTTGGCCCTTGTTTTAGAAAGTGGAGGTACATGGATCAAGGTGCTCATTCAGGTAAACAGATGGCCTTTTTAGTATTTTCCTCCTAGACTATTTCATACAATATCAGCAGTACATTGAATTGTGCCTGGTAGCAAAACAACAACCAGCCCCGTTCTTTCAAAACTGATGAGAGGTTTCTGAGATGTTTCTGTCAATTTCAGCTCTCTACAAAAAGCCAGCGGAGATTGCTCCTCAAAGGGATAGTTAAAACACAAATGGTGAAATGGGCTATAAACTTTAATAAAGAAATAACAATGGAGGCATGGGAATACTTGTGGAAAACTACAATGAAGACAACGACATGTATTAATATCAAAGAGAACATTTATAAAATGATCTATCGTTGGTACATGACACCAAAGAAGATTGCGCTAGGGAATTTGAATACTTCTAATAAATGCTGGAAATGTAAGAAGCATGAGGGCTCCCTCTATCATATGTGGTGGTCGTGTGAGGTAGTCAGGCAGTACTGGGGTGAAATAATAAGAGAAATGAGTGAAATTTTACAATTTCAAATTAATAAGAACCCAGAACTCCTGCTACTGAACTTGGGAATGGAGGGAATTCCAGCCCAACACAGGACGTTGATATTTTATATGACAGCAGCAGCTAGACTTTTGTATGCGCAAAAATGGAAAGTACAAGAAGTGCCAACTATTGAAGATTGGACTTACAAATTGCTGTATATGGCTGAAATGGACAAGATGACAAGAAAATTGAGAGATCTGGACTCAGGGCAGTTCAACACAGACTGGGAGAAGCTGAAACAATACCTGGAGAAGAAATGGGAGGTGGGAGGAAAACTGTGGCAGTTTGAGAACTACTGAAGTATTGAAGTAGAGGGGGGAGACTTTACCGGGGGGAGAAGAGATAAATGTGAATTAATAAGCAGTCAGATTAATAGATTGACATATATATAGATATATATAGGTTAACAAACAGAACATAGAGAAAATAATTAATTATAAGGACTAAATATAAGGAGCGATTAACTAACAATATTTTCTTTTTTTTCTGACAAGTTTTGTACCAAACTGAATGTCTGAAGATATAGATGGGTCAAATTGATTGACTACGTGAGGAGAGATATATAGAACTATTATAAAAAGATAGAATGAGTAATATATATAGAGAATAAGTCAAATTGTTTGATATAAACGAATGTATGATCTATATGGTTTATGATATATAGAAATACCTGAAATTGAAAAATTGGGATAAATTGTTTATCTAAGATGGAAACAAAGGCTTACAGTTTGGGCATATAATGTTAAAAATAGTTAAGGATGTACTGCTTAGAATAATGGAAAATATATATTTGTTTTAGATAGAGGAAGCTAATAAAAGTAAGGGAAAGGGGACAAAGGGTTGGAAAGCTGTTGGAAGTCAACAAAAAGGGGGGGGAAAGGGAGGGGGTTAGAGATGAAAAAATTGGGGAAAATTGAATGTAAATGTGGAAATAATGGATTCTAACCCAATAAAAATTTTTCAAAAAAAAAAAAAAAAACAAAGGGTTTGCTAATTTCATCTTCACCTCCCCAAGGGGAGGTGAAATTGACAGAGCCTTTGGGAAGGAGAAGATGAAATTAAAAAAAACCCTCTGAGGTCCAATCTCCACCAGCTCCTGTAGAGAGGTGAAATTGACAGAGCCTTCAACTCTGTTTTTTTAAACTACAGTTCCCAGCTAACATTGCATCTGCCTACACTTGAGCGTTCTCCTGTAAGATGTCTTGTGTAGAGAGACTCCTAGTACACCAAAGCTTCAGAGCTAGTCCCATGTGGAGTGCATGACAATAATCTAACCTGGACGCAATTAGAAATCAGATAAATACATCCAGCTCATTCATAAACACGCTCCCAATTTTAAATACAATATATTTACCATTAATGTCATTCCAATATGTATTATATATATATAATATTTTGCTTTATTTTATACTGCTTTCTTTCACTAATATTCTAAGTCAAGTCCCCCCCCCACAGCTCCATTTTGAAGTGAAGTCAAAAAACCCTTTTGCTTTGTTTTTCAGAACAAATGTGAAATGTGGACTTTCCTGTCTGACAATCACTGTGGCAGCCTGAACCCTTCTTAATTTAAGAGATAAAGCTCACTGCATATGTGTTAAGGTCTTTTTTCCAGATACCCCATCAATAGATGTGAAAGGGCCATAACCGCTGTCCATCCAACTGTTTGCAGGCAAGTGCTAAGTGGGGGAAGTGAGTGGGGAGAGGGCACAGCGAAAAAAACACACAGACACAGTGCTGGAGGCAAAGAAGGCCACAACTTTATTGAGATTACAGCTCAGGGAGCAAAGGCAAACATAGGGCATGGATCCAAGCTTCGGTTGACCTGCCTGCCAAGCCAATGACCCACACGCCCCCTTGGACCCCTGCTGAGGGGGGGAACCATGGGATGACAGTCAGTGGGATGCCACGTGGGTATACACCCCTATGTGAAACATCCCCTGCCACCTGGGAGTGAGGCGGACTGACAGCCCCCGACTGGTCATGCACCAGCCATTCCTCACTCCCCAGACACGCTCGGATGTGCCTGAGCGTGCCCCCTCCACAACATGGTGGCTGCCTTGCCATCTCCCCACCCACTTCCCCCGCAATTGCCCGCAACCTGACTTCCCAGGTGAGTCTAGGAGCCATTGTTTCTTGGTTTGAAGTTACCTTTTCATTCAACACACCCTGAGATTTCCTGTCATAACGTTTTCTTTCCTTAGCTAAAAATACAAGCTTGCTAGGCAATGCAAACTATGAGATTTCAACTCACCAGAAATGCATACAGTTGATTCTCTTGTTTGCTGGGGGAGAAAGTTGGAAGAAAAGAGTAGATTCATCGCAACAGACAATCTTGGTGCTCAGTAGGGAGAGAGATTGCATGGCTGATTTATTGAGTTTGCTCCAAGTTGGAAGTCATTTGTTCATAATCTTTGTAAACTTGTACTTATTCAGCCTATGTCATTGTATATGGAAATGTCCTTGAGACTGTATGGATACTGATTGATACAGATTGTAATAATCTCACACTATGTAGTCCGCCTTGAGTCTCAGTGAGAAAGGAGGACTGTAAATGACACAAATAAAAAAAATAAAGGTCTGGGTTGGATCCAACCAGGTTTTCAGCTGGTGAAAGGGAAAGTCAGGGTCTCCTTTATCCACCCAAAGCTCCATGCTCAGGATCATGGGAACTTCTTGGACAAAAGCCATGCGGAACAGGGCTGTCATAAGGAAGAGAACCGGATGAGATTGAGTGACAAAGCTAGCTGGATCCAATCCCATATCTGTAAGTAATCTTTAACTGTCTTCAGAAAACTTAAAAGCAAATATTTAGAGGTAAATGATTAAAACCTTTCTTGCATATTAATCATTTTCCTGCTATTTACTGTCTAAAAATTCCACATAAGTTTCATGAGAGGGAAGGCAGGAAGGGTTATATCAGTGCTTAGTTCTCGTGGCCCCTTTTTACATGCCCAGGGTAAGGCCATTCACCACTCTGGGGTCAGGGAGTAATTTTCCCCAGGCCAGTTTGGCTAGGGATCCTGGAGGTGTTTTGCCATCTTCTGGGCATGGAGCAGGGGTCACTAGAGGTGTGTGTGTGTGTGTGGGGGAAGTTGTTGTGAATTTCCTGCATTGTGATTCTATGATTCGCCTTTTATTATACATATCATTTAAATTTTGAATGTAAGATTATGCCTTAGGTTTCTGCCTAACTTTACACACAGTCTAGGGCTGTTTCAAGGTATTTTGCCTCCCCAAGCAAGATATGATTTTTTTTCACTGTCCTCCAACTGGTAACTAATTGCATAGCATGGATGGGTTTATGGAAAGTAAACCATAGTTTCCTGGGATATAAATTGTCTTCCATTTTTAATTTATTTCACATTAAATGCATAATAGTTATTAATTCATTACATGGAGCGGTAGCTTGGGGGCAGAACACATTTTATTAATGTTAGCAATTATTCTCCTTACTTAAAAAGTTTTGTAGCACGTCAAAGTCTTATTATAAAAGATTTACTGGAGCATAAATATTTGCTGAATGAATGATTGTGGAATTAGAATGTAACAATAAATTTAATTATATTAACCAGGGCTTAAACTTGTAGAACTCATTTCTCATGTATTACTGATGTTAAACTTAGCTTAATGTAACTAGGGACAGTTACGTTAAATAACATTTATTCATTCGTTCTTTCATTTATTTATTTAATTTACATCCCACCTTTTTCTTTGATGGGACCCCAAATGGCTTACATCATTCTCCTCTCTTTCTTTTATCCTCACAACAGCCCTATAAGGTAGTTTGGGCTGACACTGTGACTGACCCAAAGGTACCCAGCAAGCTTCCATGGCACAGTAGGGGTTTGAACTTAAGGGCCAAGCTACAAGTGATGAATGACACTTGAACGGCAAGTGAACAGAGTCACGTGTATTCCTCCCAATACGTGTGAGTCTGTTCGCTTGCTGTTCAAATGACATTCATCACTTGTAGCTTTGCCCTAAGTCTCCCAGATCCTTGTCCAACACTTTTAACACACACACACACAGCGCCTTTATTGGCATGTCAAACACAAAAGGAGATACATTAAAATTGGAGGGAAAAGACATTAAACAAAAAAAGAGAAAAATGAAACAGAGCTATCATGGGACCAGCCAGAGCAATAAAAGTTAGTTGATAGCTTCCCTGATACAAATTGCAGATTGAAGGTAACAAGCAACGTTGGAGGTTATAGAAAAGTTGCGACCAGATAGTAGTCACTGGACCTTGACATTATCAGAAAGGCCGCACCATGAATAAAAAAGGGGGTTCAAAAATTTGTCTCAGATCTTAGAATAAAATCGACAGCTTAGTAGAACATGAGAGACAGATTCAATGACACCCAGGCCACAGGGACATTTTCTGAGTTCATAAGGGGTCTCTTGACATCTACCCACGAAGATGGCTGAAGGCAGTATGTTGAATCTGGCCAGCATTAGTGCCCTTCTTTGATAGGGATCAGTTAGAGAGCAAAAATAGGCGGCTAGCTGGCCGGGTGACAAAGGTAGTCCCAGGTGAACTGAGGAACAGGTTTTCCCAGCTGCCTCAACCAGGCGCTGGAACTGGATGTCTAGGAACCTCCGTTTAATTATCTGAAATGCCAACATTTTTAACCACTACACCACACTGGATCTGTTGTGGATGGTCCTTCTCAGATACACTTTTGAATTGTGCAAGCCTCTTCCTGCGTGAGGAACCTTTCTCTGATAGAATGAAACTTGCCGTGGCAGAACGTGTCTCTTCTTTCGGTGCTAAGTGCCCTTGCTGGATATCAGCTTCACTGCTAGCAGAACAGACCCACCCCAGGAAGACAACTTAAATCCTTGTTATATGTGATGCAGGTTTGGTTGGGGGTTACACAAACTGACTTGCAGCCAAAGTGTGATGGGACACTCACCTTCAAAAGCTCCGTGGGCCCCAATTCTGCTTTAGAATGTGGCACCTTCCATCCTGCACCGTTTATGTGAACAAAACCAGTCAAGGAGTACTGTTTCTCCCACTGAAGAGGTCTATGTGTCTACCCACTTGTCCAGGGTCAACAAATGAACCCCATGGTCCCCCATGCCCATTTTTGCTTGGGAAAATGGAATGGGAGGGAATGGAGGGAAAGCTCCCACCGCTCCAAACTCCGGAGCAGAACTGTACCCCACAATACTTTTAAGGTGACCTGTACAAGTCCGGTCAGAAGTAATGAGGCCTTTACATGTCCCAAAGCAATACTTGCTGTGGCAGTCCTCTTTTTGACATCATTTTCCTTCTAAAGAAAATATCATCTTACATCCAGAGGAGTTAGCCGTGTTAGTCTGTAGTAGCAAAATCGAAAAGAGTCCAGTAGCACCTTTAAGACTAACCAACTTTATTGTAGCGTAAGCTTTTGAGAATCACAGTTCTTTTCATCAGATGCGTGGAGGGTAAGAAGAAACTGGCCAGAGATATATAGGTGGTGAGGGAAGGGGGGAGTAGATGCAATCAGTAGCTTCTGATAATGGGATCAGTTGGCTTCTGATAATGAAATCAGTTACTTTTGATAATGAGATATTCATAGTCTCTATTCAATCCAAGTCCGACTGAGTCAAATTTGTATATGAATTCCAGTACTGCAGCTTCTGGTTGGATTTGGGTTTTGAAAGGTTTCTGTTGAACTATGGTGACCTTTAAGTCCTTGATGGAATGTCTTGGTAGATTGAAGTGTTCTCCCACTGGTTTCTGGATGTTGCCATTTTTAATGTCAGATTTGTGTCCATTTATTCTTTTGTGCAGAGGTTGGCTGGTTTGTCCAATGTACAGAGCATCTTACAAACTCTGTTGAGTCATCATCTGGGTGAACTCTCCCAAGCCGGGAACCTGGCTTCCACCCCGCTGCCCACCCACACACTGCTGTGGTTCTATTTCTGAAATACGAGTCTCTGCTAAGGAGAAACTTTCCTACTAAAGTACTGATCGATTTTATGTTGGCCTAAAAGCTGCCTTCCTTCAAGCTGACGGTGCTCTGCCAGTGTATTGAAAATGAAATTGGCCAAGGTGTCCAGCCACTAAGAAAAAACGGATCAGTTTCAAAATTTTGTTTGGTTGGGCTTCCCTCAGAGATTCCTCCTTCCCAGTCAGCATTTTAATTTTTTGTGCTTTTGTATTTATTTTTACTCTGGTTTTAATTGTTTTAATGATGTGGGGTTTGGCTGGTTTTAATGGTTTTTAAAATATGATTTTATTATGTATGTTTTGATTTGTTAGCAATCTTGGAGGCCTTGTGAGAGCTGAAAGGCAGAATATAAATCTTGTTAAATAAATAAGTGAATAAACAAATTAATTAGCTTTAGGTTGCAGTCCTGTGCATGCTTGCTTGAGAGTAAGTACCACTGTACTCAATGAAATTTACATGTGTAGGAATGTTCTATTAGTATGTTATTTTGGACGTGTTCTCTAGAAACTTGAAAAGAAATAGATCAAGGCTTTCTTAACTATGGATATGCACACCTCCAGGATGTTTTCCCCTCCCTGAAGGCTCTGTCTATTTCACTTCCCCTTTGGGGCGGTGAAGAGGAAATTAAAAAACCCTCAGAGAAGCAATCTTTGCCGGCTCTTGAGAGATGAAACTGACAGAGCCTTTGGCTCTGTATTTTTAACTGTTCTTCCTGGATAACATTGCGTCTCCCTTCACTTGAGCATCCTCCTGTAATTTGTCTTGTGTAGAGAGACTCTTACAGTGCAACCCTGTGGAGAGTTACTCCAGTCTAAGCCCATTGACTTCAATGGGCTTAGACTGGAGTAACTCTTCATAGGATTGCATTTCCGGTCTCAGGAAAGCATCCACTGGTCTGCAGCCTTAGCTATTTTTACAACAAACATCTCATGATGACCTGGAATAGTAATCAAGCATGAATTATGGAATCTAAAGCTGTTCTCTTTGTTTTTATAAAAAAAAAAAGATATAACTGTATAAAAGCATATGAGATGACATACTGGCAAGCGACATCAGTTGCTCCCTCCTGAAGAAGAGAAGAGCACTTTTTTTCATGTGATGCTTACAGAGGTTCTTGCTTCAGTTGTTTTGTAATGCAGATATAATGCTGCTCTCCGGCTTTCAATTCTGTGCTACAATGATCAAACGTTCACAGAAAGAGCTCAAAGGAGACGCAATGTGATTCAAGCCTCTCGCAAACATGCTACAAAACTTTGTGTCATTTTCCATGCTCATGTATGTTAAGTCCATTGAAATTTCACACACATCAACTGCGCCAAAGCTTTGCATTAATAGGAAGTGTGTGATGGTCAAGATGTTGGGCTTAAATTTGGAGTGCTCAAATCAACACAAGTCTGATTGGTTGGGGAGGGCTTTCTTCATTGTGTTATTGTCTTATTTTTCCAGATCGGTTGTGAACATAAAATGATGACGATGGGAAAATAGAAGGCATATAAATGAAAGGAATACTGTTAGTTGGTTTACGGGGATGGAACCAGTTAGCAGTCTCCCCATACAACAGTAACATATTCCTAGGGAGGTTTTTTTGTTATTGTTTTTTGCAGCCTGGGTTTCTATTCAAATGCCAGCTTGATCTGCCATTCCATATTACACAAGCAAAATGGAGTTGTCCCATGACTTAACTGTGATCCTCTGGTGGCAGTTACGATCTTTCTGTTCTGGGTACTGAGTGAGTCGTTTTTGTCTGAGTTTGCAAAAGAGAAATTGCACATCGGGGAGTGTAATAGAATGGAAACCTTATCTCGCATCCCAAGGGACAACCCAGTTACTCTGGCATAACTCAGTGCATGATGGCATTATAAAAAAGAAAATGCCTTTGAGATGCTGGAATACAGGGAAGGGTAACTTACAGTATAAAAAGAGGCTTGTAACAGTTAAGCAATGGAAATCTCAACCTTACATACAATAATGTAAGAAATCCAGAAACGGATGCAGCCCTGCTGCTACTCACTCCGGAACAAAGTTGACTTCAGTAACATATTCATTAAGTATTTTGTTTTGTTTTGTTTTACAAAATTTATACCCCACCTTTCTGCCCTCTTAATGGTCACCATGGACTGAAGCCTTCCATCTCTCATCTGGTTAAAACGTGGCTGCCTACAACTTCTTTTTACTTTGAAAATATCTGATTTCCTTTGATAAGCAGAGGGATTTAAGAACCACCAGAGAAAAAGCCCAGGAAGAGGCTCTACTAATGGGGTTTCATGCACAACTTGAGGGGGGGGGATACATTCTTTGGCTTCAATTGACATTATGGTGGTGGGAAGTGCCCTCAAGTCATTTGAGGAATCGAAGTCATTTGTCACTAGTTGCTCCCAGAAAGCTGGAGTGCAAATCGACACTGGAAACATCTTGCACAAGGATGATAGTTTAAAAAGACAAAGCTGAAGGCTCTGTCAATTTCACCTCTCTAAAGTGCTGGCAAAGATTGCTCCTTAGATGGTTTGTTAATTGCCTCCTCCCCTCCCTGAAGGCTTTGTCAATTTCACCTCCCCTTTTGGGAGGCAAAGAGGAAATTAACAAACCCTCTGAGGAGCCATCTTTGCCACCTCTGAACAGAGTTGAAATTGACAGAGCCTTTGGCTCTGTCTTTTTAAACTATGCTTCCCAGCTAGCATTGCATCTCTCTACACTTGAGCATTCACAATTAGAAGTCTGCAGATATTGGCTCCCCATCCTCTCCCCCAACACAGTTTGTTTATTTATTTTTGTAAAATACAACTTGATGAGGAGTTTGAGGGGACTTGAAAGCCTACACACTGCTTTGTGTCATTTGTTGGTTTTGTTTTGGTAAGTGTTGTGTGTGTGTGTGTGGGGGGGGGGATTTCTGACAGATCCATAATTATGGTGAGTGATTGCTTTCCCACCTTCTTCCTCCAGCTTTTAGCAATATTGGCTATATCCATGTTCAATCCCCATTTGATCTGGCTTTTAAAATAACAACATAGATGTTGGATGGCACTCTTACTATGAATAGCACGAGAGCTTTAGAAAAGTCAATAGCACACTTTCAACCCTAATTCTCCCTCTTCAGCAGAGCACAAGTAGAAATTTGAGTGAGTATTATTTCAGGACTGGAGCAGCACTGTCTCCAGTTTCTTTTTCATAAAACACAAAATTTCAAACATAGTTTTGAGCAGTGTTTGTGATCTTTGAATAGGTTTGTTGTGGGTTCTTTTGCATTTCTGGCATGGCTATAAATGCTCTGTTGCTGCTCTGTATATTCGGGTGCTGTGCTTTGTGCAGGTTTTTTTTTTTTTTGCTGTCTTTTCATTTTACAGTTTGCCTAGCTAAATTGTTTTTCAGATTTTGCTGTTTTGCGGATTATTCTTTGGTGCTGCTAAAGATTAAGAGTGCTTGATTTCCCCCCCTAATGTTGGTTCATTGATTCATATTTTGGATTTGAATCTGATTTTATTATATCAGTCACTCGAAGCTATTTTAAAACCAGTCGCTCTGAGTAACATTTTAAATTAAATAAGTGTTTGAGTTTCAGCATGCAATTAAAAGTATTGGAATAGGGCTAATAAAAATAAGCACATACAATCTTACAATGTATTGAACTAGCTGACCGCACTTTCCCTACATTACTAGTCTCTGTTTTCAGATGTCTCTTCATAGCTTTGAGCAGGACAAAATATGTTTATATCTGTAGCTTCATCAATGGAGAGAAGTTGAAAGAAGAAGACGTCCCTGTCTCTCTCCTCTTGCTGCTCATAGTGTGGGGTCGCGCTACAAGTGACGAATGACACTTGCCTGGCAAGTGAACAGACTCACGTGTATTCCTCCCTGTTCACTTGCCATTCACTTGCGCTCCATTTGATCAAGTGGAGAGCAAGTGAATGGCAAGTGAACAGGGAGGAATACAAGTGAGGGCCAAGCTACACATGACGAATGACACTTGAACGGCAAGTGGATTGAGTGGAGGGCAAGTGAACAGGGAGAAATACACTTGCCGTTCAAGTGCCATTCGTCATGTGTAGCTTGGCCCTGAGTCTGTTCACTTGCCAGGCAAGTGTCATTCGTCACTTGTAGTGTGACCCTGGATCTGCAGTGGAAAGCAGAAACTGCCCCCAAATTACACTCCTCTTCTCAACAAAGGGAAATGGTCTTTCACTAGTATAACTGCTAGTGTACTTGTGGATGCGTTATTTGGGCTGAGCCCTTAGGTTCTGAGCTGGCTTTGGCCAATAGTTGCCAATAGAGCCAGTTTGGTGCAGTGGTTAAGAGTGCAAGACTCTAATCTGGAGAGCCAGGTTTGATTCCCTACTTGTCCACTTGTAGCCAGCTGGGTGACCTTGGGCTAGTCACAGCTCTTCAGAGCTCTCTCAGCCCCACCCATCTCACAGGATGATTGTTGTAGGGATAATAATGACATACTTTGTAAACCACTCTGAGTGGGTGTTAAGTTGTCCTGAAGGGTGGTATATAAATCAAATGTTGTTGTTGTTGTTACTCTTTAAACTAGGTTGAATCCAGGGTAAATTGGGAATTTCCACTGATCTCCTCTTTCTCTACATGATTTGAGAGCCAGTTTGGTGTAGTGGTTAGGAGCAGCAGGACTCTAATCTGAAGAGCCAGGTTTGATTCCCCACTCCTCTGCTTGAAGCCAGCTGGGTGACCTCTCTCAGAGCTCTCTCAGCCCTACCCACCAGGTGACTGTTTTGAGGATAATAATATCACACTTTGTAAATGGCTCTGAGTGTGTCATTAAATTGCCCTGAAGGGTGGTATATAATTCAAATGTTGTTGTTGTTGTTGTTGTTGTTGTTGTTATTCCTGCTGCAGGACTGCCACCCCCACCCCAGACATTCCTTTATTGCCAAAAGGAGTGTTTGTGGAGACCAATGGGATGTAGTGAGGAAGGCAGAGGGCAGGAAAGTCCCATTCTGCCACTGGAAATTTTAGTCTGGATACAATCCATTATCTCACCCCATTTCCAACATCCATACTTCTTTTATGCCCTTTATATAGCTCAACATAATGATACCATCCTATTGAACTCAATGGGATTTCCTTACTAGGAGCCTTGCTTAAGAATGACACATGCCGTCCAAATGTATGTAACTTCACTGAGAATAAATCCTACTTAGGTAAGCATGCATAGAACTACAGCCTTAACCCAACAGTAAATTCCACTCTAATGAAACATACTTTGGAGTGTGCTCAGGATCAGACGATATGTTTCAATGGGGTTTAAGTGCACTGCACTTCATATAAGTTCCATTCAATATTTCTTTGCCCTAGATGGAAGAAAGAAGTAGAACAGGGAAGAAGGGGGCTTGGGATTATGCAGTCTCTCAATACAGTGTGAGTATATAATGGCAACCTCATACCATTGCCCTATACATAGAATTGCTTCAGGCAAAGCCAATTCAGTGAATTGGCTCTTTGGTGCATAGGAAACCATGGAAACAGACTTAAGTTAACAACCATGTTGATGGGAGATGCAGGAAAAAGAGAGTATGAGTGTAATCCAATCCAGTTTCCAGCAACTGTGTTGGCCGTGCAGTCTGGTGAAAGCAAAAGGTAATAATGCTTCATTTTCTTTTCTGATTTTCCCATGTTACCTGGTATGAGTCATTGTATACTGAGAAAAAATGTATTCTTTTTTCTGCAAGTCGCTTTGCAGATCAGAGTGGGATTTTAAAGGGTCACCTGTGCAGTCCTGGGCTCTATTAAATCAGTAGCTGGAGACACCATCAGTGAATAATGTCTTTTTGCGCCTCGAGTCACACCGTATTTATAATTGTGCTTCAAAATTATTGCATTTTAATTTCATTAAATTTGATTTCAACCAGATTGATGCTGCAGGCATCCCAATGGCGAACCGTTTCCTGGGTCTGCCTCTCTGCCCTGAGTGCCAGTCGTCAAAGAGGAACAGAATAGAAAATGTCATCAGGAATGATTTGCTATTCACATTTAGTTGGAGTTTAGTTACAGAGCTTTGGGCCGAATACCAAATCCCCATTTATAAGACTGTTCAGGAACAGAGCTCAGAACAGAAGAACTAGCCTTAAAGTGTTTCCTTGTAATTCCGGGAATGTCTTAATCCAATTTAAAATTAATTACCTGCAAGCTGTATATCAGAATACCTTCAGCTCTCTTAAACAGTGGCATTTATCACGTTAACTACCAGGTCTCATTTTTTTAAACGTAGCTTTGAAAATATGAAGGAAACTTAACAGGCAACTTGCCAAGTTTCACATAACTTTTTGTGAGGTCCAGTTGAAGTAACTGAATGCTGCGGGAGACTGAACTATTTGTTTGTCTGTTCCATGCTTCTCTCTCTGATGGAGACCCAAAGTGTCTCACAACAATGTTCTCCCTTCCTTTGAGATGTCCTCACTACAACTACCATGGGCAATGCCCTGAATTCTTTGGAGCAAGAGCATGATGAAAAGAGAGTGCTCAAAGAACAGTTAGCTGAAGTGAGATCCTTTATCAATGTACTGTTCGTAAGTTATCCTACTCTATTATGTATTTATTTATTTATTTGTCATTTATAGTCCATCTTTCTCACGGAAATTCAAGGCGGATTACACAGTATGAGATTAGTACAATCAGTATCAAGTACATTTCCATACAGTATAACAACAACAATGTTCAGTTTATATGCCGCCCTTCAGGACATCTTAATGCCCACTCAGAGTGGTTTACATCATCATCATCATCATCATCATCATCATCATCATCATCATCATCATCATTATCCCCACAACAAAACACCCTGTGAGGTGAGTGTTAGTATATAATGGCAACCTCATACCTTTGCCCTATACATAGAATTGCTTCTATGTATGAGAGCTATGTATGCTTCTATGAGAGAGCTCCAGAGAGCTGTGACTGACCCAAGGTCACCCAGCTGGCTTCAAGTGAAGGAGTGGGGAATCAAACCCAGCTCTCCAGATTAGAGTCCTGCTGCTCTTAACCACTACACCAATCTGGCTCTCATTTATAACATTTCCATAAAAAATGCCATAGGGTAAACAGATACAAGTTTTAAAAGACAAAGCATTAGCAATAATCCAATACAGAGTAGAAGAAATACAGAAACAGAACAGAGTCAGTTCTAGGACTGGCATTAGACAACATGAAGCACAGATAGCACAGAGGAGTATATATTAAAAGTAACAGATGATATGTAAGGCAACATAGTGGTGAAGTCTACGGTCCCTAACTCGTTAGCAAAGCATTTGAGACCCCATCCCTACAATACAGCCCTCCCATTTGAGTAAAAATCCTTTTTGAATAATTTGGTTTTGCATTGTTTGCAGAAATCCAGGAGAGTCGGGGCTCTCCTGACCTCCACGATTTACATACTGCCCTTCAGGACAACTTAACGCCCTCTCAGAGCAGTTTATGAAGTGTGTTATTATTATCCTCATGACAATCACCCTGTGAGGTAGGTGAGGCTGAGAAAGCTCTGAGAGAGCTGTGACTGACCCGAGGTCCCCCAGCTGGCTTCAAGCGGAGGAGTGGGGAATCAAACCTGGCTCTCCAGATTACAGTCCTGCCACTCTTCACCGCTACACCAAAATGGCTCACAGATGTATATAGTTGAGTCACTCATACAACAGAGCACAGGAATGAGCTTCCAGCTCAAGTACCCTCATGTATAAAATATGTGCAAAATTTGGAATATGAATTAGGATCGACACATAGAAATGGCATCACAAGCCAGGGTTATTTGTATGATCTTGATCTCTCTCTCTACCACCCCCATTTTGCTTCAGATTGCCTCAGCAAATCTTCATCATGCAGAAAGCCTGGTCTTCAGGTTCCCACTCAGTTTTATTATACCTCATGTGATCCTGAGGTTTTGTCCCATGCTTACCTCCAAACAGGCCTATGTCCGGGAAAGGCTGTGCATCAGCTCAGCCTGCAGTAAGTTCCAGATTCAGTCCCCGACGTCTCCAGTTTAGGATCAGGCAAGACATGAAACATCTCCAGCTGACACCCTGACAAACTGCTGCTGCTGTCTGAGAAGACAACACTGACCTTGATGGACTGATGATCTAATTTGGTATAAGGCAGCTTCATGAGTGTCCGTATGTGCTTAGCTATCTCTTAACATGTTTTCTGCTGTTTCCACACACACGTTGGATAATGCACTTTCAATATACCCCAGCAATCCTTTGGAAGTGGAATTTTTGTTTCATACACAAAAATCCAGTTCCAAATGGTCACTAAAGAACATTGAAAGTGTATTACCCATTATGTGTGGAAGCAGCCCCACACTTGTATATTATCCTTTGAAGCCACCTCCACTCTGCATTGGAGGGAGAGGTTAGCTTCCAACTGCAATCTCTTCCCCTTCCTTGTCTTGACCAGTGCTTTTTTTCTGGGGGGGCGCAGGGGTATGCGTACCCCTAAACATTTTGTGAATCTAACGGGAGAAAGTAAAAATTTTAAAATGTTGGAATTCCCTCTAAACCAACTCCAAACCTATTATGGATATTTATGTGATTTGTTAAGTTTTATGTAGTGTATGTTGGCAACAAAGATGTTTAGTTATATTTAAACTCACTAGTAGCACTGTTCGTCTTTGAGCATCGAACACGCCACCGAGATCGCTGGCATAATCGGTGATCGTTAGGGTGTAGACAAATACAAACAGGTCTTCTCTAAGCCACTTGAAGCTCTGGTAGTTGGAATCTAGCACAGTGATAGGTCAGTCTTGTTGCTACCCCCGATGGCGGTGACCATTTTGTGTACGTATTGCACAAAGAGTGCAAAGAGTTTGTCTATACTGAAACTCTTTGGTTGTGTGCGCGCCACAATAGAGGGGCTTGGTTGGCAATATTGATACCCATAATTCTCATCACCTGCTGTCTTCTGACATCATTTCCTTTCACAGTGTTTCCTGAGTCTCAGATGGAAGCGAGTGTTTAATCTGTGAAGTAGTGTGGTGTTTTACTGATGAAAGTTTGGCCTATAACCTCATTGAGTGGCAGTATTTCAATATAAGTAGGACAATTACTAACTATTTTACATCATCACAGCCAGCAAAGAAGTGTAAAGTGAATGATGACTCTGTAAAAACAAAAGATGTGACAACCATGTTGTGTGATACAGAGTCTGCTGTAGACCACGTGGAGAGTGGGCACACAGCCCTATCTTCTGTTGACCACATGAAGAGTGAGCATGTTCTTGGTAATTTTGTCCATTGACTGCATTTTTTTTCCCGATTTGAACTATAAAATGGTGATTTTCTTGAGTCAAACTAGAGTACCCCTACACATTTTTTGTTTAGAAAAAAAGCACTGGTCTTGACTAACCATTCCCAAAGCATCTGACAAGGGGTCTCCTCCTCACCCAACCACAAGCTTCCTTATAAAGCCAGCTGCACAGGCACGGAGCTTCTTTCTCAACATAAACATTCACCATCTTCCAAGTTTTTGGCCAGTGCTTTCATTTTCTAGTATTTTTAAGAGAAATTGTCTTATTTCCTCTTTCCCCGGTTTCCCCCTGAAATTGCACATTCCTTTTGCTCTTTTTAGGAGTTTGGAGTCAATTTCTAATCAATTTCTATTTATCAAAGAAAAATTAGAAGAGAGGGTTCTGCAAATTTCACTCTGTAGATGCTCAGAGGCAAGCCTTCCTGTTAGAGCACCACCCTGGGGTGCATAACAAAACAGCTGCAAGCACTGAAGTTACAAAAGGGTGCCTTGATTTCTCTTTGAAGAGAAAGGAAAGAGAAATTCTGCTATTAAAAGAGGGGAAAAAAGAGAATAAGAGGAATCAATGATTATATATAAAACAGTGAATTTCAGAAAAAGAAATTCCCCACCTCATAATTACCCGATTCACAGAAGAACCACCAGGACAAATTGATCTTCTCCTCTCTGTCACCTTCATTGTACCAGCAGGTTCTTCAAGGGATGAGCGCTTTTCCTGTGGGCCATTCCCAAATAGTTGGAATGTCATATCCCTAGAGACTTCTGGTAGAACGTGGTGCATCTCTCAAGCATCACATATCTATACACTATGTACAGCCTGACCTTGCTTTTCATTTATATTCCTTCCAACACCTTTTAGTATTCATTAAGTAAATGCATATTGTTGCCAAGTAGGCTCCCTCTCATGCTTTAAAGCCTGCTATGAACTGTGTTAAAGTTTCCTGCATCGCTATTTTACTGCTGCACCAAAGACTGCCCTGCACGTGTGTGTTCTGGTACACGTGTCAGTTTCCTGCCTGCATGTTAATTACCTTGCTGCTGCAATAGACTGTGTAGTTCACTGACTCCATGTTTGGTTAACTGCACAAAGGACTCTTTTTCTGGGCAGCCCTGCCCTGACCTGTATCTGGATTTCCCAGTGTATGTTTGGACTGTGTTACAAGTGTGCCCCGTGCCTGCATTGCCATCTGCCACGGACCGTGCCTGTTCCCTGCTTTGGACTGTGTTTTAAAGTGTTGTTCCCGCTGCCTCCATGGAAGCCTGCCTCATATGGGCCCAAGCCGCTGCTAGCAGCCGGGCGCCTGCCGGGGAAACCTCCAGCAAGCCTGGCTAGGCGCTCCCTGGTCAGTTCCCGCCTGGAGCCTCCCGCGGGCCGGTCCCTGAGCTTGCCCTCGCTACCGGGCAGCCTGCAAACCAGCCTCAGCTATGCCCAGCCAGCATCCATGTTCTCAGGCAGCCAGAAGACCCTGGGAAGAAGACTGCTTTGGGAAGCCATTTCGGCGAAGCGGGCACACCACGTCCGCAGCGAGAGCCCCTCGCCCCACTCTGCATATCTTAGGAGCCGCCCCGGAGAAGAACTAAGTGCTGACCATCCCAAGCACTTAGAGAATGCATCTCAAAGAAACCTCCGCATTCCAGAAGTTGATGACATCAGGACAAGCCCTGTCCGCTGGAACATCCTTTCAGCCCACTTGGATTTCCCCCTCCCTCTTTTGTCCCCTCTTCCTGAGGTGTCACTTATCAGGATCTGATTACCAAAGTGGCCCATCCAAGCCATTCAGTAGCCCATTAGACCCTTTGTTTTAAACTGTGAGACCACCAAGTACAGCACCAGCCCCAGGGTACGTTTTGGGGTATTTAAGCTGGTCTCCCAGACCACTCGGGGCCTCAGCTATTCCCTATCCAGACCTCCTTGCTGTCCGTCTGTGGTCCCAGTGCTGGCATTGGGCCACTTCGCTGTTGTGTCTCTGCTTCGCTTCAGGATAAGTGAGTATTCCCCACCATCGTTGGGAACCAGCTAATGCGAAAGTCTCTGTATTTCCTACTCTGTATTTCCTAGTCCTTGTATGTTTTCTTGTATGTATGTGCAAGCTCAGGCTTACGCCACACTATTAGAAAATACACGTGTTTGAACCTATTTGTAGTCTGCCTCTTTTTCACTAGAGTGTCTGGAATCGGGACCTCCGTAGACATAGGTTAAGATCCGCGCTAATTTTAAGTTACAGACTGCTAAAGCTAATTCCCCATTATAATAAAGAGCAGTTCTGGTAACAATATCCGATCAACGAACTAATCTTATGACTGTCCTTGTGAAGAAATATCATGAAACAACTGGAAACATACCAATGAAAATGGTTGGGTAGAAGGTGCTACACTAATGTTATGATCTGGTACTGTACTTAGGTGTTATGTAGGATAGAAATGATGTTAGGAAATGCGGAACCAGCAGGAAAATATCATTATTAGTCTTATAAGAATCTTCGTTTCTTCCCTCCCTTCGTTTCTTATCAGGGGGGCCCACAAATTTTGACTTGAATACATGAAACTGCCGTGTACCAAGTAATATTATTACTGGATCAAGGTCAGTATTCTCTGGAGGTGACTCTCTAGAGTCTCAAGGCTGAGATATTTCACATCACCTTTTTCACCTGGAGATGCTGCAGATTGAACCAGGGACCTTTTGCAATGCCAAGCAGATGTTCGACTTCTGAACCATGCCCCCTCTCCCCTTCAGTTTCACTGGAAAAGAAGGGGCGAGAACAGTTCCTACATATCAAATGCTTCAACACATTTCTTCCATCTGGACTTTGTTATCAGGAGCGAGCAGGAGCATGAATATCACTCCCATCCTGCAGTCACTCCATTGGCTACCTATCTATTACCATACTCAGTTCAAGGTATTAGCTGTCACATACAAGGCTCTTCATGGGCCGTTTCCAGACGGCTTACCTGAACCTGGGACGTCGCACCGTGTTTCGGATCGTGCCGGGGAAAACGCGAAATATCGCGTTTTCTCGCGCGAGTTTTGTGCGACGTCGCGCAAAACTCGCATGAGAAAACGCGATATTTCGCATTTTCCCCAGCACAATCCGAAAAGTGGCACGACGTCCCGAGTGCAGGTAAGCCCTCTGGAAATGGCCATGGTCTCGGTCCAGCATGCGCAGGGGACCGCCTCTTTGCCTATGTCCCTTCATGGCAGCTTGACTCATCTGAAAAGGGTCTCTGGCATGTGCCACCCTGCACATGGGCGAAATCAACAGCTGCCCGTATATGTATATTCTCAGTGGAGGCTCCAGCCCTATGGAACGGCCTGCCTGAGGAGGTCAGGAGAGCCCCCATTCTCCTGGCCTTCTGCAAATGATGCAAAACTGAATTGTTCAAAAGGGCTTTTTACTCAGGTAGGAGAGCTGAGTTGTAGAGAGAGGGCCTCAAAGAGATGCTTCACTAACAAGTTAGAGACTTCACCGCTGTGTTGCCTTATGTCCTATCTGTTGCTTTAAGTATGTGCTCCTATGTACTACCTGTTACTTTAAGTATGACTGTACTGGGTAGTTCTACATTCTCTAATGTCAGTCCTAGAATGACTTCTGCTCTGTTTCAGCATTTCTTCAACTCTCTAGCTGATTTTTGCTAATGTTACATCTTTGTAAACTTTTATTTCCCCTATGGCATGGTTTATTGAAATGTTCTTGATATTGACTTTAGTGATCTCACACTATGCAATCGCAGTGAGAAAGGTGTACTATAAATGACATAAACAAATAGTAAGCTATCAACAGCATTGGAACTAATTTATAATGGTGATATATTTGCACTTGCCCCTCGCATAGGGCTCTAGCATGGGGAGGCAGGTACAATTTATTAAGGGCGAGGAACTTGTTGGGGTCCAGCTTGGGCTGCAAACTCTTTGCCGTGATGTGGTCACTTATTTCAGAAACTCAAAGACTTGAATGGGCAACGATAAGCACATTTGACATCGAACAGCAATTCGAACAGCAGTATATGGTGGAGGCTAATTTTAGCCCATCATTGCCGAGCCTTCCACCAGTTTCCCTCTACAAGGAGTATGGAGAGTGTACTCCCACTGGTTGCCCCGAAAGAGGCACAGTATTTTATCTGTTTTCATAATTGATTTTAAGTTGTATTTTAATCAATATTGTACCGCGCCCTGAGCCCACTTGCGGGGAAGGCGGGTCAAAAATAAAAACAAACAAACAAACAAACAAATAAGAAACTCAGAGCGCAGAATCCGAGTGGATTATTCTTGACAGAAATAGGGATGTGCCTTGGATAGTGTGCGTTTTGCCCACCAGGAATGCCCAAGGGCCAAAACTGCAGTCAAACTCGGGGTGGAGATGCAACAGCAATACCAAGGGTTCTCCAGCATGGCAGTGTTGAATGGAGGCAGATGTGCTTGTAGTAAACCTTCGTCTCCTGCAATCCAAATGCATCAACATCCCCCACTTGTGCTGGTTCCCCGCCTGTTTTTTACTCACCCACCATACACCTTGCTGTGAGGAGATGCGGTGAGAAGGGGGGGGGAGCAGGAAGCCACAGGTTCAAAGGGGGGCTCATATGTAGGAACTCAATTTTTTGGCATATGATAATTTTTGCAACCTCTTTTTTATGCACACCATGTGTTATCCTTTTTAATTGTTGTTATGGCTAATGGCCTCAAAAGCTGAAGTGGCCTGGGACTCTCTGGATTTCTGAGACAGCTGGCTTGTGAGTGCTGAACGAGCGCAGGCAATGTAGTTCACTTGACCAGAAAAGCCTTTTGCTCCACCCCCCAGGGCAAAAAAAAATCCATTTTGCTAGCTTCTTAGTTTGGCATATACAAGTACATCAAGGATGTGACCATTTGGATGAACCTTTTGACTAGAAGCAAGTGTGGAAGGCTGCCTTAGAAAAGTAGCAGGCTTATTGTCGCTTATTGCTGCAGCTTGCAAATGGAAGTGGCAATCTCTGTAGTTAATGTTGCTGCAAGAAAAAAAGTTGTATACTCACCAAACCATTGGCTGCCTTAGACAAAAGCTTCAATCGCCACTTGACATCGTCACTTGCTGTATTTTCTTTAATGGGTCATATCTGGCATGTATGCTTTGCATTGCAACTGTAACGTGAAATTGGGTTTAGGCAAGTTTCTGTATTTTCACTCTGATTCAAAGGAGATTGCCCAGGGCACCTGAAGTTGCATATGTAGAGTCCTTTCAAAAAGGTTAAAATCTCACTAATAAACTGCTTTGTAGGACCTCCATGATCAAAACCCAACTCTGGATAGAACTGTAACTTTTTCCAAAGAGACTCACGTGTGCAATGAATCTTGGAACAGAGTAAGGAGGAACCACACATTCAGCACATATATGAATATGTTCCTCCACAATTAGCACGGGGAGGAGCATCTGTCCCTGCATGCAAATACATGAAACATCTTGACATGTCAGCTGGTGGTGGAGAGTGCCCTCACATCATAGCTGACTTATGGCAACCCCTGGTGGGGTATTCATGGCAAGAGACTAACAGAGGTGGTTTGCCATTGCCTGCTTCTGCTACCCTGGTCTTCGTTGGAGGTCTCCCATCCGATTACTAACCAAGGCCAACCCTGTTTAGCTGCTGAGATCTGACGAGATCAGGCTCACCTGGGCTATCCAGGTCAGGGTATATGTCAACTAGCAGGCTTAATATTTGCAATAATATTGAACAGCCCATTTCAAGGCTTTTTAAAAAGATATAGAAATGGTTGTTGTGGGTTTTCCGGGCTGTATTGCCGTGGTCTTGGCATTGTAGTTCCTGACGTTTCGCCAGCAGCTGTGGCTGGCATCTTCAGAGGTGTAGCACCAAAAGACAGAGATCTCTCAGTGTCACTGAGAGTCTCAGTGACACTGAGAGATCTCTGTCTTTTGGTGCTACACCTCTGAAGATGCCAGCCACAGCTGCTGGCGAAACGTCAGGAACTACAATGCCAAGACCACGGCAATACAGCCCGGAAAACCCACAACAACCATCGTTCTCCGGCCGTGAAAGCCTTCGACAATAGATATAGAAATGTCCTCATCTTATTTTCTTTTTTGATTCATAAGCTGTTCTCATTTTTAATTCTTGTGTTCTTGCATTGCTTCTCCTATGCCCGTTTAATGCCATTGTTATACCAATTGGACACAAATATTGAAAAAAAACAGACATCAATTTTAATGATCATTTTTCAGTCAAAGAGGACTGTAATTGCACATAGGACTGGAAGTCCCTAGGACAGAAATGGGAATGTTTGAACCAAATGAGTACTTTGTTGAAACTCAGTAACATCCTTATCTTAAAAACAGATTTACAGCAGTAAAAATATTTTAGAAAGATTTTAAGGTTCTCTACGGTTCATTCTGCCTCCAACGAATTAAATCTTCTCTTAAAAATGTGGAGGAAAACCAAGAACATACACTCATGAACACATGAATCTGCCATACAACAACAACAAGAACAAGAACAATGACAACCAGACTCCCAGTTGAATGACTGAATTCATTCATTTCAACAACATTGTGTTGAGGGGATATGGAAAATTATCTGCTGTGAAGCCTGATCTTTGGTGACAATCACTTGATTTTGCAACACAGTAGTCCACAACAACAACATTTGATTTATATACTGCCCTTCAGAACAACTTAACGCCCACTCAGAGCAGTTTATAAAGTATATTATTATTATCCTCACAACAAGCACCCTGTGAGGTGGGTGAGGCTGAGAGAGCTCTGAGAAGCTGTGACTGACCCAAGGCAACCCTGCTGGCATCAAGTGGAGGAGTGTGGAATCAAACCTGGCTCTCCAGATTAGAGTCCTGCCACTCGTAACCACTACACTAAACTGAATCAAACCATCAGTCTACTAAGGTCAGCAGTGTCTACTCACATTAGCAGCAGCTCTCCACAGTCTTCACATCACCTACTATTACCCTTAATTAGTTGGGGAAATTAGCATTAAAGGAGATGCAGAGAGAGCGAGTAACTGAGAATCTCTGCCTATGTATTCCAGGATTGTTCCCTTAGAGAACTCTCAAATAAACAGGCAGATGTTCCATAGGAAAAGGTTTTTTTATTAACAGAGAAATAAAAGGCAAACATATAGAAAATGCACACAACCTAACTAGGAAAACAGGGAGGAAAATTGGAAAGAGTCATTGGGATAGGGTGATATTTACTAGTCTCAGAGAGAGGAGAAATTCCATGGAGGAGCAATAAAAACCCCAGCATTTCATAAAGATAAGAAGCCCAAATGAATTGGGGGCACATGGACAGGTACCCAGGCACACACACAGTGAGCACATGGCTGGGCAGCCAAGTTATAGGGAAAAATGTACCCTGAGGCAAAGCTGACATCTTGCTCCCAAAACAATGGCTTGATGGATTGGCCGGGGGTAGGACAATAATGGTTGTTGTGGGTTTTCCGGGCTGTATTGCCGTGGTCTTGGCATTGTAGTTCCTGACGTTTCGCCAGCAGCTGTGGCTGGCATCTTCAGAGGTGTAGCACCAAAAGACAGAGATCTCTCAGTGTCACAGTGTGGAAAAGATGTAGGTCATTTGTATCTGCTCAGGAGGGGTGGGGTTGAGCTGAGTCATCCTGTAAGAGTTTCCCAGGGTGTGGAATGCTAATGGCGGGAGGCTTCACTGTATCCTGAGGAGGTTCTTTTGCATATGGATTGGTACTTGATGTGCTAATCTTCTCTGCAGGGCTATTGTCAGGGATAGAATGTTTTGTTAGCCTGGTGTTTTTCAGAACTGGCAACCATGCTCGGTTCATTCTTAAGGTTTCTTCTTTCCTGTTGAAGTTTTGCTTATGCTTGTGAATTTCAATGGCTTCCCTGTGCAGTCTGACAAAGTAGTTGGAAGTGTTGTCCAGTATTTTGGTATCCTGGAATAAGATACTGTGCCCTGTTTGAGTTAGGCTATGTTCAGCCACTGCTGATTTTTCAGGTTGTCCAAGTCTGCAGTGTCTTTCATGTTCTTTTATTCTTGTCTGGATGCTACGCTTTGTGGTCCCGATGTAAACTTGTCCACAGCTGCAGGGTATTCGGTATACTCCTGCAGACGTGAGGGGGTCTCTACTGTCTTTTGCTGATCGTAGCATCTGTTGTATTTTTCGGGTGGGTCTGAATACTGCTTGAAGGTTATGCTTTTTCATAAGCTTTCCCATCTGATCAGTAATTCCTTTGATATATGGCAAAAACACTTTTCCTGTGGGAGACTGTTTTTCTTTGGTTGTTTGATTCATCCTGGGTTTGATTGCTCTTCGGATTTCATTTCTGGAGTAGCCATTTGCCTGAAGTGCATGGTTTAGATGATTAATTTCCTCATTGAGAAAGTGCGGCTCACATATCCGTCTTGCACGATCCACTAATGTTTTCATTATGCCTCTTTTCTGTCGGGGGTGGTGATTGGAGTTTTTGTGTAGGTACCGATCAGTGTGAGTTGGTTTCCTGTAGACCTTGTGACCTAACTGAAAGTTTGCTTTGCGGAAGACCCAGGTATCCAGGAATGGGAGTTTTCCCTCGATTTCTTTCTCCATGGTGAATTGTATGTTCAGGTGGATGTTGTTGAGATGATTCAAAAACCCCATCAATTCTTCCTCCCCATGGCTCCAAATGATAAATGTATCATCCACAAACCGGAACCATACACTAGGTTTCTGGGATGCTGATTCTAGGGCTGTTTTTTCAAAATGTTCCATGTAGAAGTTTGCTATAACTGGGCTGAGTGGGCTCCCCATGGCCACCCCATCCATCTGTTCATAGAATTTGTTGTCTACGCTGCAGGGACACAAGAACTATTCCATCTTTTCTCACAACTAAAAGAATCTTCAAAACCACACAGGCGAACCGCATTTATGACCGTCTAGAACAGGCCCTCTTACGTGAGAGAATCCACACTACCCGCAGAGAACTTGCTGCCACAGACAAGGAGCTATTTTGCTTGCATATCAACACCAGCCAAAAAATGAGAAGTCAGGATTGGGACAAAGTCGATAATCTCACCTACAGGAAGATGGAACAAGTTTTTACCAACCACACATCCAGACAGAAGCAGAAGTTTAACAAACTACAGGAAAAAAGACAGACAAGCCCCATGCTCGACAATGCATGCATTGTCATCAATCTGACAGACCGTCAACTCTCACCAGAAGAAACCTCCATCTTGGCAAAGGGAGGAAACTTTGCAGTCACCCCCACCAGAATTCCTGTGGAAGACATCATTGCAAATGTAGAAGCTGCCATTCGTCATCTACCTGAAGAGGAAGCTGAGGAAATAAGAGGAGAGACAGCCAGGATTCTACGAAAGGCAAAGCTTCCCACCAGCAATATAACACGCAAAGAGAAAAATGCCATCAAGACCCTCAATGCAGATCCAGACATCATCATTCTACCAGCTGATAAAGGCAATGCTACAGTGATCATGAAAACAGAGGAATACAAAAAGAAGATTAATGAACTCCTGGATCCCTCCACCTACAAAAAACTAAAACGAGATCCCACTTGCAAAATCACCAGGCTAACAAATGCGCTGATCAAGAATTCCTCACTACATCCCGACATGCACAGAAAACTATGCAAGACTGAAGCACAGCCACCTAGACTATATGGACTCCCCAAAATACATAAGGATTCAGTCCCACTCCGACCCATTGTGAGTGCCATTGGTTCACCGACATATGAATTAGCTAGACATCTGGCAGATCTCCTGCAGGACCACATCGGGAAAACCTCGTCTTACATCAAAGATTCAGCAGATTTCATCAACAAAATCAGTTCTCTGAAACTCAATCCACAAGACATACTTGTCAGTTTTGATGTTGTATCCCTGTTTACCAAGGTTCCAGTAAAAGACACCATTGCACTTATTAATCAGATTTTCCCAGAGGATGTAACAGCCTTATTCCACCACTGCCTGACAACCAGTTACTTCCAATGGGACAACGAATTCTATGAACAGATGGATGGGGTGGCCATGGGGAGCCCACTCAGCCCAGTTATAGCAAACTTCTACATGGAACATTTTGAAAAAACAGCTCTAGAATCAGCACCCCAGAAACCTAGTGTATGGTTCCGGTTTGTGGATGATACATTTATCATTTGGAGCCATGGGGAGGAAGAATTGATGGGGTTTTTGAATCATCTCAACAACATCCACCTGAACATACAATTCACCATGGAGAAAGAAATCGAGGGAAAACTCCCATTCCTGGATACCTGGGTCTTCCGCAAAGCAAACTTTCAGTTAGGTCACAAGGTCTACAGGAAACCAACTCACACTGATCGGTACCTACACAAAAACTCCAATCACCACCCCCGACAGAAAAGAGGCATAATGAAAACATTAGTGGATCGTGCAAGACGGATATGTGAGCCGCACTTTCTCAATGAGGAAATTAATCATCTAAACCATGCACTTCAGGCAAATGGCTACTCCAGAAATGAAATCCGAAGAGCAATCAAACCCAGGATGAATCAAACAACCAAAGAAAAACAGTCTCCCACAGGAAAAGTGTTTTTGCCATATATCAAAGGAATTACTGATCAGATGGGAAAGCTTATGGAAAAGCATAACCTTCAAGCAGTATTCAGACCCACCCGAAAAATACAACAGATGCTACGATCAGCAAAAGACAGTAGAGACCCCCTCACGTCTGCAGGAGTATACCGAATACCCTGCAGCTGTGGACAAGTTTACATCGGGACCACAAAGCGTAGCATCCAGACAAGAATAAAAGAACATGAAAGACACTGCAGACTTGGACAACCTGAAAAATCAGCAGTGGCTGAACATAGCCTAACTCAAACAGGGCACAGTATCTTATTCTAGGATACCAAAATACTGGACAACACTTCCAACTACTTTGTCAGACTGCACAGGGAAGCCATTGAAATTCACAAGCATAAGCAAAACTTCAACAGGAAAGAAGAAACCTTAAGAATGAACCGAGCATGGTTGCCAGTTCTGAAAAACACCAGGCTAACAAAACATTCTATCCCTGACAATAGCCCTGCAGAGAAGATTAGCACATCAAGTACCAATCCATATGCAAAAGAACCTCCTCAGGATACAGTGAAGCCTCCCGCCATTAGCATTCCACACCCTGGGAAACTCTTACAGGATGACTCAGCTCAACCCCACCCCTCCTGAGCAGATACAAATGACCTACATCTTTTCCACACTGTGACACTGAGAGATCTCTGTCTTTTGGTGCTACACCTCTGAAGATGCCAGCCACAGCTGCTGGCGAAACGTCAGGAACTACAATGCCAAGACCACGGCAATACAGCCCGGAAAACCCACAACAACCATCGTTCTCCGGCCATGAAAGCCTTCGACAATATCGTAGGACAATAACTTGGGAAGGATTTGATGTGACTATCTGGGACGGATATAGATAAAAATGATGACCTGGTATCAGACATGGCGGCTATCAGATCTTTGCTGCTATCCGGGGAATGGAGGGCTGTTCAGTTAGTCATTCCCTCTGTGACTCATGGCTTGGTAACTTTCGAGTCTCCAGGCTGGCTGGTATCTGCTCTGCTTGGGGCCAGGCAGTGCAAAGGGTTTTTTTAGCATGGGATGCCTTTTTAGCAAGGGAGGGGGGAGACCTGACTGCTAACACTGCTACCTGATCTTTTTTCACTGGTGATGTCAGGGACTGAACCTGGGACCTTCTGCTTGCAGAGCAGATGCTCTATGACTGAGCCATGGTCCCTGTGGCAACCATAAAACTTCCTTGTATCTGACTATACTGCCCAGCTAAGCCTTCCTCCACCTTAAGTGATTCTTCCTGTAACCAAAGAGCCCCTTCCATTTGAGGAGCCAAGAAAGCTTCAAACACAATTGAATCGACTGGTAGGAAACGAGCTGATGTCAATCGGTTGGATCCTGTGATCTGCCAGCGTAAGGGGCTGATGGTCATGGATCCTTCCTGCATTCCCCTCACCCCAGCAGGTCTTTCTGACTTTGGGAAACTTTATTCCCAGGGTCGAGGGACCATGTTGGTCAAGGAGGCTGCAGTAAAGTAAAGGAAGAGGGTGAAACCACCCTGCTTTGTTTGATTAGCATCAGGAAAAAAGAAGAGAGCACAATTTTGGGGTGGGGAAGGTTCTCCCCACCACTGCACCTTGTTAATTTGTTTTATTATTTGTATATTGATTTTAGTTTTTGTTTTTATCGATTTTAACTGTTCACCGCCCAGAGCCCCTGGGGATGGGCGGTATATAAATTGAAAAAATAAATAAATAAATAAAAATTTTGCCCCCTTTCCGTTCTCCACTGCATCCTCCTGACCAGTATAGCTTTTAGACTACATGCTCCTCCAACCCCGGGAATAAACTTTCCTGGAGTTGAAAGGACTGTTGAAGAAAAGGGAACATAAAAACATCTGCAGTCCTTGCGTCGCCAGATAGTAGGATCCAACCCAACGAGATCAGTGATTTTATCTTCCCCCATATGTTTTTAATGGAAACGTGTCTTCCTGTTAGTAGGAATGGAAGGCTTATTGAATGTTTACTCTGTTTTCCCCACTCCTTTGTTATAGCACCTGTAATATGCAGCTCACCTAAAGTGACTGTCAGGCAAGAATAATAATATCACTTGACTTCAGGGGTGATCCAATTACTTTGAATCTAGTCATGTATTAAAACAGTGAATACCTTGTTAAGAGCAACTGTTCACTGTGGCACTTTTCTTTCCAAGACAGAGTTTCCTGCTGTGGATTGAATTGTTTGCACACCTCTTTTTGTATACAAATGCAACAAGGAGATTTAATTTTCAATGGAGCAGAGTAATACACTCCAAATAATCTGCAGTGTTCTATAGAATACAAGAAGTTGCAAGTTCAAGGAAAATATCAAATTCCTAGGTTAAAAGAGAGATTACTTTTTCTTTGTTTTGCGATTGGAAACATGCTAAAATTAATTTAGCTTTAAAAACTAAGGCTGTTTCCACACTGCCTTAAAATAGCGGCAGGCTCCTAGAACACTGGCGGCTTCTTCGTGCGATAGGAGCTGAAAAAATGGCCCGCATCCATTTTAAAGAACACATCGCGCGAAGAAGCTGCCAGCATTTTGGGATCCTGCCACTTTTTTAAGCTAGTATGGATACGGCCTTACCCTCCCCATTTGTTCTTCCCCCCCCTAATTTTAGAAGAAGGTAGTAAAATACTATGGTTTTTTAAAAAAGGATTTAAAAATCATCTATAATGTTGTGATTTCTGCACCCATATACAGATTGATTACAACAATCCAGAGAAGAATTAAACAGAATTTAGCTATGAATAGCAGTGAAATATAACAACCAACTCAGTTTTTAACAGAAAACTGCATTTGCCATGTATGTTTCATTCATCCACTATCCCTGAGGGCAACATGGGATTAGCGGGACAATTTAAGTCTCAGCAGGAATTTTAGGGTCTCCTACGGTTATCCATTTAGGGGGCCAATTTTCACCTGTTTTATGTTGCCACAGTAGAGATGTGATAAATAGGCCTAGTCTTCAGGCTGGTTAGCCCATAATTAGGGATAATAGAAACAGAGCAGTTTGTTTGTGATAAGTAGGTAGAATTCCCAATATTGCTTCAGCAAATACTGGGAAGTTTTGGTGGAGTTGCCTGGGGGGAGTGGAAATTGTTATGGATGTGATGTGTTGTGGACAGGGCTGGGAAATTGGGGCTGATGGGTAAATTGGGGCCTGTAGCTAGGGAAATTAGTGAGGGTCTCGGGATATAATGAGGTGATGAAAGGACATTCCTGCAACAACCAATCATTTATTGTGTAGTATGGTGGTTTGTGAGGGAACCCCCTTGGTTCTTAGCCTCAATCCGACCCTTAAGACATAAATCAGCAGTTTAAATAAAGGTGGTATACCCAAATTTCATTGTCCTGTGTCTTTATTTGGGGACAGGTTCTTGGGACAATGTGAGAGATTTAGTGGAAACTTGTGTGAGAAGCACACACTGAGACACGGAGATCTCTGCACACAGAAGATCCTATTGGGCAAGTCCTCTGAAAACATTTCACCGTATTACAGTGTTCATATTAGTAAAGAACTCATGAATAGACATGCCATCCACGAACAACGAACATGGATGAACATGACCTGCTCACGAACATGTTGGTTGTTCGTTGTTCATGGGGGCCAGCAGGCTCTCCTCCAGCCATCCAGATCCCTACCGCACCACTCCCAGAAACTCTACCTGAGCAGGCAGCAGGAAATGTACCAATAATAAATAATAGCTTGGCCCCAGAGCCTGGCAGCAGCCCTGGAACTTGAAGAGGTAGATCCCTATCCCACCACACACAAAGAAAATTCAAGTTCCAATGTACTCTCCATCTCTCTCTCTCAAAATGCCAACAGCAACTGTCTCTCCCTCTCCACTGTCTGCAAAACCAGAGCTGGGAGCCTCCCTCCCCCCTGCTCTTTGCTTCCTTGTAACAAATTTGGAGCTCCACACTTGAAAGGAAGACCTGCCTATCAAGCTAAATTGGGCTTAGATTGGGGTTTCCAGGGCAACAGCAGGAGTTCAGACAGAGTTCAGGCATTCCTTGCCTCTGGTTGCCAAGGGAATTGATAGTCTGTCTGGCTTGATGAACAGCAAGGAACAGCATCAAACAGGCTTGCAATGATCACCTGTTCATTTAGAATGGGGCCTCACTAACAGCTTGTTCGCGAACAGCAGATTGGGCTGTTCGTGGCTTTTTTTAGTTCATATTGCTGTTCGTGCCCATCTCTACTCGTGAATACCTAGCAGATTCTTGACAAAGAATTGCCTTACAGCTACTGACTTGTTACAGAGCTGCCCCCGTATTGTAGGTAAGATGATTCTTTCTGGTTTGGCTTTTGGCTTCCATTAAGTACTGCCCTGAGGAAGCAAGATGGGCCTGGTTTCCCCTGAGGAGCTCAAGCATAAAACCCACTGGAATTAACTTGAGAGGCACTCATATGGATAACCCTAATATGCATGCCAGGTAACATGAACATGGCTGGAAGCTATTTCCATGATTGCAGGAGCACAATTGGGATACCATGAAGAGCGGTACAGTGGGAGTTCTCTGACACAGCTCATATGAGTAGACTGGTCTACACAAGCCGATACACAATCTGTTGTAACACGCCACATCCTTCAAACTTGCTTCTTATTGGGACCCAGTTTGGTGTAGTGGTTAAGAGCGACAGGACTCTAATCTGGAGAACCAGAGTTGATTCCCCACTCCTCTGCTTGAAGCTCGCTGGATGACCGTGGGTCAGTCACAGCTCTCTCAGAGCTCTCTCAGCCCCACGCACCTCACAAGGTGATTGTTGTGGGGATAATAATAACATACTTTGTAAACCGCTGTGAGTGGGCGTTAAGTTGTCCTGAAGGGTGATATATAAATAGAATGTTGTTGTTGTTGTTCTTACTGCTGCTGCTCCTGCTGCTGTAGGAGTCCATGGGAACAGCAGCCACCTGCCATTTGGGGGGATAGCAAACTCTCATTTTTTGTGACATATAAGTTGAGCCTATTGAACTCACCCTGCACTTTGAACTCTGTTAATTAAGCTTGTCAAAGTCTGCCCTTCAAAGGCTTCATAAGAGCATATATAACCGGGAAAAAAATCTGTGTTATGGAGTAAGCTATTGCTTTAGCTTAGTTGGCATTGAAATCCATGAGTAAAGAAAGAAGTGAAATACCATACATCTTCCTTTAGAAATTGGACTCTCTATTAAATGTAATTACATTTTCTATTCCAGCCTGCAAACATTGTTTGAAAGGTTCAGCCATTTTCTTCAAAATGTGGAACATACAGTGAAGTCAGCAGAGTCTCTACAGGTTATATTAATGTGTAACATCCTTTATCATAGCGTTGGGCTTCATAATATTTGAGAGCTCAAAGCAGTTCACATACTCTGTACAGCAATCTTTATAATCTATAAAAATGAGTCTGCGCTCTCTGGCTCTAGATTCAAATGTGGCTCAATGCAGAAACAAATGCAGATCTTAAAAATGAAATCTTTAAATTAAGGTATATTAGATAAGGATGTGGGATGCCGGAATAACCAGTATGTGAAGGGAATGGCAGGCAAAGATTTTTATGGGACTAATGGGCTTCTTCAAGATGCTTTATAGAAAAGCAAATGACAAAGGTGAAAATAATCTAAGTGTGAACTATTCACAGTTTATGCCAGTGCACTAAAACAACTGCATAGGTTTCTCCTACATATTTTTATTACTGATTGTGAGACCTCATGTGTGACAGTTCTTGATAAGGGAGTTGCAGCAACAGTGTTTGGGCTGCAGAAATATTATGGATTATCAATCAACATATCTGTGATAACTAATAGAGCAAGAGTCCAGTAGCACCTATAAGACTAACAACAATTGTGGTAGGGTATGAGCTTTTGTGAGTCACAGCTCACTTTTCCAGACAGGGCTCTGGGGCCAAGCTATTATTTATTATTGGTACATTTCCTGCTGCCTGCTTTCTGGGAGTGGTGTGGTAGGGATCTTGATGGCTGGAGGAGAGCCTGCTGGCCCCCACGAACAACGAACAACAAACTTGTCCTTGATCAGGTCATATTCATCAATGTTCATTGTTTGTTGTTCTTGGATGGCAAAAAACAATAAACACCATGTTTGGGGTTTTTTTTCTGTTCGTGCCCATGTCTAGTCACAGCTCACTTCTCCAGTAATATGTAATGTCATTCCTTTGCCGGTCTCTTGCTTTGAATTTTGACATAGTTTGGTTCTTTAATGCTGACCCCTAATAGGTTAATGGTTCTGTCCAAGAATTTCACACAGGAAGTGAAACAAGATGGTAGCTATGGCAACTTGCCCCCAAGGCATCTGTTGAGTTTGAATCATAAAGATCATTTGAAATCAGGACTTTTGTTAACCACAAATAAGAAAATCTATGTGCTTCTTTAAAAGAAAAAGGAAGAAGATTTGAGCCATGATCCCACCATTGGCATTCCTATTCAGTTTAGTGGCAAATAAAAGGCACAGTGATGGTAGCCTCCCAGGCAGCCAGTTTCGTATAGTGGTTAAGAGCAGGAGGACTCTAATCCGGAGAGCCAGGTTTGATTTCCCCACTGCTCCGATTGAAGCCAGCTGGGTGACCTTGGGTCAGACACAGCTCTCTCAGAGCTCTCTCAGCTCCACCCACCTCACAGGGTGATTGTTGTGGGGATAATAATAATGCACTTTGCAAGCTGCACTGAATGGGCATTAAGTTGTCCTGAAGAGCGGTATAAAAATCAAATGTTGTTCTTGTTATCATCATCATCATCATCATCATCATCATCATCATCATCATCGGAATTTGGAGTCCTTCCATTAGAACATTGAGAGGCCAAGTCTAGTATGAGAACCATCCAGTTGTATTATTTTCAGTCCAGATTTGAAAATCCACATTTTATTCTGTTTACTCACTAGAAACCAAGGATATGATTGCTATTCAGAACCCATAAAGAACCCGGTGGCGTAGAGTAGTAAGCGGCAGTACTGCAGCCCAAGTTCTGCTCATGACCTGAGTTCAATCCTGGCAGAAGCCAGGTTCAGATAGCCAGTTCAAGGTTGACTCAACCTTCCATCCTTCCGAGATCGGTAAAACTATTACCCAGTTTCCTGGGGTTAAAGTGTAGAGGACTGGGGAAGGCAATGGCAAACCACCCCATAACAAAAAGTCTGCCAAGAAAACATCATGATGTGATGTCCCCCCCCCATGGGTCACTAATGACTCGGTGCTTGCACAGGGGACTACCTTTACCTTTTTAAATAACCCATAACAGTAATAACCTTGTACTGAAAGAGTAGGGAAAACTGTATGGAAAAGGGATATATTGTGCCATAATAACTAGTCAAAATTCAATCTCTATGACATTAAGGATGTAAAGATTTCAAACATTCTCTGGTTTGACTCAAAAGTGGGGCAAATATTTTAGTTGTATCCACTGGCAGGCTGGCAAGGGTAGAATGGGTGGAGACAATAATGTAAAATTCCTTGCCTGTACAATAAATAGCACATCTTGGCCATTTCCACACACGTTGGATAATGCACTTTCAATGCACTTTAGCAAACGTTTGGAAGTTGATCTTTTGTTTCACACACGAAAATCCAGTTCCAAATGATCACCAAAGAGCATTGAAAGTGCATTATCCAATGTGTGTGGAAGCAGCTCTTGCCTGAGAGCAATAAAAGCAAATGTATTACTTACACCTACCGACAACCAGCAAGTACTGAATACTGAATACTGGGCTGGGGGCAGGCAAAGGCTTTTCCCCAATCTGAAGGTAGAGAAGAAGAGACAATCGATTTGGAGGCCGCCTTTTCTTCATATGACAGCAAACACTCCGTTTATGAGATGTGAAAAACCATTTGTGAGGAAGAGGTCCGAGATCTCTGTACGAAAAAATCTAATGTCTGAAAACGGGCCATCTCTTGAGGGCTTTAATTTTCGTTAAAAGAAATGTGGTTGGGACCAGATAGGCACGTGCCATTTGCTCACATGTAAAGTGAAGTGGAGTGGATCTTAGTCTTTAGGCAAGCCAGGTAGTCTGTGATTCTTTGCCTTACCTTGTTCGAATAAATTTTCACTGGGTTCTTCAGCAGTACCATAAATCAGGTAGGGTGAGGAAAAACGCTGAAATAAATCTTTTAGTGACGGAAAGAGTTCATCTGCCCTTGACTATACACTCTAGACTCACATGCCAATGTTGTTATGCCCCCCTCTGCACACGGCCAGCGCAGAAGATGTTTTTCTTGTAGATATTTGCACATTTCTAGTATGGAACCACACTGATATATCTCTCACTGTGTGGTGAATTATCAGCTGACTGAACCAACCAGTTGGCCCACAGAAACAACAGCAGCTCTAGTCAGAGAGGGCAGGGAACTTCTCTCTAAGATTTATGGATATTTACTGAGTGCTAATGATTGGGCTAATATATTAGTCCTTGGATCATTAATTGCAAAGTTGTTCAGCATATGGACAGTGAAGTTGAATGCAAGGTCTTACGTCACCCAGTTGCACTGCGATCCTATTATCAAAATGCATTCATTTCTAACCACCAGTTTATGTGCATTCCCCCCAACTAGATAGCTATGTAGTTGGCTAAAGTGAAAATTTCTGGATGGAACAAGAAAGGAAGTGCATGTGCCATTAAAAAAAAACTATTTTATTAACAGAATAACATTCCCATCAATCAAATTCTTATCTTCTTTTTTGTGCTTCCACATTAGTATGATATTAGTATGTTGATGTTAAGTAGAAATTCAGGATAGACCTGTTCAAAAAAGGGAAAAGAGGTGGATAGGAATTTGTATGACTTTAGACCACCCATGCTGACCTACCAATGGAATTGTCTTATAGCTTTTATAGATTTGTTTCAGTGCCAGTATGTGTAGTGGCAGTATGTGTAGTGGTTAGAGAGCTGGCCTAGGCAGTGCTATGCAGAGTTTCTCCAGTCCAAGCCAATTAACTTCCGTGAATGTAGATTAACCAACTTCTGCAGACGCTTGTATAGGCTCAGATCTTTGCTCAGAAGTTCACTTGATTAATCTACCACTTGGGATGGTTATGAGGATAAAATTGAGGGAAGAACTACATATGCCTGCCAGCTTTCCCTAAAGCACAGGATACAAATGTACAGTAATAGCTTTTTGAGGCCTGCCCACTCCTACCCCCTTAACAGTAGACATTCTTTCAGCAAAGGGCACATTAAAAACACAGAGAAATGGGAAGAAAGTTTTTGATTACACCTTGACAAATGTAGTAGGCCTTAAATGTACTCATTTTTACTCTTTCCATTCCTATAAATGTTCTCACATAATGCTTTCAGCTCTTCCTTTGACATTTTAGCATGAAAATGCTGAATTAGTTATTGCCACTAACTATGTTTCAAGAAATGGCATTCCTATAACAGAGGCCAAGGAACAAACACTCAGGGTAGACTATAGACTATTGATTCAAGCTAGTATTTCCCATTTCCGCTCCTGCTCCTTAGCAGAGATTGACTTACCATGCTACTTAACACTTCTATAACTTAATACATAGCACGTCTTCATTTGTGTTATTTAAATGCAACTGATTTTTGAGGATTCTCCACAGATTTACCAAAATGAGCTAGAGGCAAACCAAGCAAATGTCTTTGCCCCCCCCCCAGTCAAAATAAAAGGCAGACAAGTTACTTGGGTATAAAAATACGGGCCACTTTATTCATTTTAACATAAACTTGGAATTGGCAAGGGATCTAACTAGTGGTGCAGGCCAAGCTCTGGGGTCTCACCGGACCTCCGCCTTGACCTTCCTGGGCAAGCCCCTACTGCCCCGGGGGTGAACCCTCCAAAGGATGGCTGGTACCTAGCGGCCAGGCAAGCGGTTCCCCTTTAAAGCTCTGACCCCCACTGCCATAAAGCCCATGGGGTGGACTTGACCAGGGGTCCCACTGGGCAGTCTGCCCTCGCAACTGGCTGCCATGAAGCCCACCAGCTGCTCCTGACAGACCCCCAATTCCCCGAAGGGAATGAGCCAAGGGGTCACCATCCTGCACAAATTCCATCCTATCCTGCCAATGACCAACTATTTACAGCTCTACCATAATATATTTAAACCCCCTACAGTGCAAGGTAGGCGAAAAAACTCCCATCCAAGTGAGCCAATAAGAATAGGAGCAAAAAATTCCTACCTGGACTTGATAACAGCGACCGGCTAATCCTGCACTGCAATGGGGAGGGTGGGCGGGCCGAGCAAAGGAGAATGCTGCAGACCTGGGAGGTGGAACAGGCTTTTATGCCTTTTGCTCCACCCCCCAGGGAAAATCCCCAGATGCCCGGGAAAGGAGTGTCTGCCTCCTTTCCTCCAGGGCTGCAAACTCGACCCCCAACTGAAGCAGCATATGCTGCAAGCCGGGAGGGTCGCATTTGCTCAAAATAACTCAACGAAAGATTTGTCAGAATTGGAAAGTCCTGCCCCTAGATTTGCTGTGGTCATTGTCAGGGTCTATTCTATTGTGTGTTTCCTAGCCAGAGTTACACCATGTTAATCTGTAGTGGCTGAACATAATCTGTAGTGGCTGAACATAGCCTAACTCAAACAGGGCACAGTATCTTATTCCAGGACACCAAAATACTGGACAACACTTCCAACTACTTTGTCAGACTGCACAGGGAAGCCATTGAAATTCACAAGCATAAGCAAAACTTCAACAGGAAAGAAGAAACCTTAAAAATGAACAGAGCATGGTTTCCAGTTCTGAAAAACACCAGGCTAACAAAACACTCTATACTCGACAATAGCCCTGCAGAGAAGATTAGCACATCAAGCACCAATACATATGCAAAAGAACCTCCTCAGGATACAGTGAAGCCTCCCGCCATTAGCATTCCACACCCTGGGAAACTCTTACAGGATGACTCAGCTCAACCCCACCCCTCCTGAGTAGATACAAATGACCTGCCAACATCTTTTCCACACTGTGACACTGAGAGATCTCTGTCTTTTGGTGCTACACCTCTGAAGATGCCAGCCACAGCTGCTGGTGAAACGTCAGGAACTACAATGCCAAGACCACGGCAATACAGCCCGGAAAACCCAAAACAACCATAATCTGTAGTTGTTAGTCTTTCTCTCCCTCCAGGTCCAGACATTATTATGACCGCATTTTCCATGGGAGAGGATGTCTCATCTGTCTCTTCAGCACCGACCTTGAGGAGCCAAGCTTTCCCACAGATGAACTCTCAGCAATGTGAACTCTGGGGGGAGGCTGGGAACGAAGGGTTTAATGCATCACAAGTTTCGTTTTCTACCTCATTCTCAGCAATGCTAAAGTTCAGTCAAGACCTCTTCAGGCCTTGAAATATGGACACCTGAATCAGAGCCTAGTCTTTCAATAAACCTTTTGAAATCAAGAAACTTTCGCTTCTTGCAGAAGGGGGAGACGAACTCTAGATGACAGGGATTCCGTAGTCTGACAGTCATATCCAAAAAATATTGGCCCTGCCATTTCTACACATATATAATTTGGATGTGAGGATACAGTTTCAAAGAATAGTTTGATTTTATTCTTTGTTGCTTAGGGCAGCACATTATTAAAAGAGTTGGGCGAATAATTCATAATGAATAGGCTGATGATGAATTCTGAACCTTCTCTGGTCTATGTGAATTTCACCTCCGTGCAAAGGGCATTCACTAGATGTGCAGTTGCTAATATTTTGAAATCCAAAAGAGGCAGATATAGAGTCATGACTCTGACCTACAATCCTTTCCCTCTACCACTCATGACTCCCATTTTCATGATGATGTATGTGTGTGTTATGTGCCGTCAAGTTGCCTCTGACCTATGGTGACCCTATGGCCCTATCATTAACAGACTTACTCAGATGCTGCAAAATGGAGGATGTGGCTTCTTTTACTGAGTCAAGCCATCTGGTTTTAGGTCTTCCTCTTTTCCTACCGCCTTCCACTTTTCCCAGCATTATTGACTTTTCCAAAGCGCCTTGTCTTCTCATGATGTGACCAAAGTACGGTAGCCTCAGTTTTGTCATTTTAGCTTCTAGGGAGAATTCAGGCTTGATTTGATCCAGTATCCACTTATTTCTCTTTTTGGCCGTCCATGGTATCTGCAAAAACTGTCCTCTAGCACCACATTTCAAATGAATCAATTTGAATTAAGTTTGAATTGATGTAGCCATTTACAGTAGTCCATAAGCAGATAAACTACCAGTTTCTGTCAGAGATTGCACAATTGTGTATGTGTAGAGAGGGGCAGAGGGAGGCTAGTAAGCCCACTATAGAAAGAATAGGCTGATGCATCAAAATGTTTTGCAGGCAGCTCTAATTTAAACCTGAACTTTCGATCAAAATTCTTTATTGTTATGATGTTTTGTAAGGCACTAATTGTCACCTATGTGCTATGTCAGCCTGTGTTTCGGCTAATGAATCACACCAGACACTTGTTTGGGTTAGAAATGGCCACAACTTTATTGATTACAGCTGGATGGAGCAACGGATCCCCGTTGGAAGGAAAGAGGCCAGGCCCACTGCTCCCCCACCCCCACGGAGGTCCCCGGGGGGGGTCCCTACCCAATCATCCGCCCTCACCTGCTGGACTGTTGACTAGCTTTTCCTGTGGATTCTTGGGTGGAAATGGTGCTGACCACATGGCTGAACCATCGCAGGATGGATGCTCCTCCTCCTCCAGGTAGTCCCACCTCCACTGCGTCCTGCACCCGGCGCCAAGTCTTCAAGCTTCTTTCTGGCTTACTGGTGACAACCTGTGGATCTTACATTGCTTATCTTAATTAACACTCGAGAAGGCTGAGTGCTTGCAAAGTGTTCTTCTTTAACTTAGCAGCTCAGCTTTTGCAGGAGGGCAATACTATTCATGAGGAGCCCCGTGGTGCAGAGTGGTAAGCGGCAGTACTGCAGTCCAAGCTCTGCTCACGACCTGAGTTCGATCCTGGTGGAAGCTGGGTTTTAGTAGCCGGCTCAAGGTTGACTCAGCCTTCCGTCCTTCCGAAGTCGGTAAAATGAGTACCCAGTTTCCTGGGGTTAAAGCGTAGATGACTGGGGAAGGCAATGGCAAACCACCCCATAAAAAATGTGCCAAGAGACATCATGATGCGACGTCCCCCCATGGGTCAGTAATGACTCAGTGCTTGCACCTTTCCTTATCTTAATACTATTCATATAATTTTTTTGAAGAAGCTGAAAAGTCACTATGATGTGGGTTTATTGCCACAGTTTTCACATAGTAAAGTTGTTCCAAAGGAGAGGCCTTTACATGGTAATACTGCAGGTGACCATGCTATGAAGATTGTTCCGACAATATAATTTATTTGAAGCCTCCAATGAAGAAATAAAACTCTTTTAAAACTTTCACTCAAATAATGTTCTTATTGGCAAAATATTGGAACAACAGCTTGCTTACTAGTTCGGATGACTGACTGAGAAAATGTGGCAGACGGTCTTAATGAATAAGTTAATATGTTTTAGGCATTTGCAGGATAAGAAAATGTGCTCAGTTCATTATTACCAACTTTAAAATCCCTTTCTGATTCTTTCCTGGAAATCTACTTACTTGCTTATGGGTTTGAACTTGAAGAAAATACTGACCAATGCGAAACAAAATAACAAGACAATAGTAATCGTTGTAGAGTTTATTGTCTATGGCCAAAGACCATTATGATCCAAACATATAAAACAATCTGACATAAATAACTGAATTATATATACAAGTATCAATGACTAATCATATATACAAACATCAACAAGTAAAATGATCGAACCAGAAATGTTGATCAAATAAAAACATTACTTTCTCGAGATACAACTCTAGCCTGTATTTTTTGGGCTGCTAAAACACAAAGTCATAGATCGAGAGGAGTTATCACTGTTAGTCTGTAGTTGTAAAATAGTAAAGAGCCCAGTAGCATCTTTAAGACTGCCCAACTTTATTGTAACATAAGCTTTTGAGAACCACAGCTCTTCTTCAGATGCATGGAGGGTATGAAGAAAGTGACACTCTATAAGAAACAAATGGATCAGTGTCTGGGAGGAGAAAAAGCTTCTCTGAGGGCCAAGCTACACATGACGAAAGACACTTGCCTGGCAAGTGGATTGAGTGGAGGGCAAGTGAACAGGGAGAAATACACTTGCCATTCAAGTGTCATTTGTCACTTGTAGCTTGGCCCTAAATCTGAAGAAAAGTTTAGATCTTCTGCAAAGAATTTAGTCCTTGGCTCTGCATAAAGAGAACAGGAAAATAAGTAGTGTGGCAGGTCTTTTAGATACACGACAGTAAAAAGATCTAAATGAAATTAGATTGGGGGGGGGTCTGTTAGGATGTGATTTTTTTGTTGTGGAAGTATGTGGACAGTTTCATACTCCAAAAGTTTCAATTTTTAAAGCAATAGCTAACTCTCATTTTGCAATATATATTCTCAATGGGCTTAAACTGGAGTCACTCTACATAGGATCACACTTCATGGCGACCATGGTGAGTAAAGGGAAGTGCCAGTTTAGTGTAGTGATTAAGAGTGGCAGGACTCTAACCTGGAGAACCAGGTTTGATTCCCTATTCCTTCGCTTGAAGACAGCTGGGAGTCCTTGGATCAATCACAGCTCTCTCAGAGCTTTCTCAGCCCCACTCATTTCACAGGGTGATAGTCATGATGATAAAAGTAACACACATTGTAAACTGCTCTGAGTGTGACATTAAGTTGTCCTGAAGGGTAGTATATACATTGAATGTTATTATGTTACTAGCAACAAAGCCCATTGTGGGGAAAAATACAACAGGCTCTAGAAAGGGGAGGGCGGGCAGAGAGGCATTCCCTCCTTCTCTATCACTGATCCCGACCGGATGAAGGCAAGGGGGATGGGCTTGGTCACCAACTCTGCAACTGATCCTGGCTGAGTGAAGGAGAGGTGGGCATTGTCACCTGTTCTGTGCTTGATCCTGGCCGGGTGTAGAGGGCAGGCATTGTCACCTTCTTTTCACTGGATCCCAGCCAGGTGAAGGGGGGCGGGCATTGCCACCTGCTCCACTCCCGATCCCTGCCAGGTGAAGTTGGGGATGGGCATTACCTCCTGCTCTGTGCCTGATCCCAGCTAGGTGAAGTGGGGCTGGGCATTGCCACCTTATCTGCTCCTGATCCTAGCTGGGTGAAGGGGGGATGGGCATTGCCACCTGCTTTGCTCTTGATCCAAGCTGGGTGAAGGTGTGTGTGTGTGAGGGGTGGGCATTGCCACCTGCTCTGCTCCTGATTCCAGCTAGATGAAAGTGGGGGGATGGGGATTGCCACCTGCTCCACTCCTGATCCCAGTTGGATAAAGGTGGGGAATGGACATTTCCTCCTGCTTTGCTCCTGATCCCAGCTGGGTGAAGGTGGAGGTCAGGCATTGCCACTTGCTGTGCTCTTGATCTCAGCTGGGTGGAGGCAGGGGATGGGCATTGCCTCTTCCTCCACTCTGGATCCCAGCTGGGTGAAGGCAGGGGCAGGCATTGCCACCTGCTCCACACCTCATTTTGGCTTGGCCTTCCCACCATGACCTCTCTCCAGAGGTCTGGCTGCCTCATCTGGGCTTCCCTTCACAGCAGTGCCCTCTGGAGATGCACCAGGGTAGGAAGTGAGTTGTCTTGAATATGCTTAGCCTTCTATGTGGTAAGATTATTATATAGAGACAGTGAATTGTGAATACCAGTTCTGGGAGGTAGGCTCAGGGGAAAGTTAGCTCTGTCCTGTAAAATAGGATGCTGGACTAAATGGAACACTGGTCTCAATTTAGGGTTGCTACTCTCCAGGAATTTCCTGGAATTACAACTGATCTCCATACAGAGATCAGTTCCCCTGGAGAAAATGGTGGCTTTGGAGAGTACACTGTATTGCACTGAGGTCTTGCCCACCTTCCATGGGCTTCACCCACAGGTCTGTAGGAATTCCCCAACCCTAGAGGCTTTCTTCAATCTTCTGCACACTTAATTTATTGATTATGATTATGATGATAACAGTATTTGATTGTTATCATCATCGTCGTCATCATGATGATACCGCCCTTCAGGACAACTTAACACCCACTAGTATGTTATTATTATCCTCACAACAATCACCCTGTGCAGTGGGTGGAGCTGAGAGAGGTCTGAAAGAGCTGTGACTGACCCAAGGCCACCCAGCTGGCTTCAGGCGGAGGACTGGACCAAAGCATCAGGAGGAGTGAACCAAAGCATCAAAGCATCAAAATGAACATTCAGAAACATTCAGAATATTCATTCTTCATTCTTATATATATATAAAAAGACAAGTGTCCTCCTAACTGGCTCATCAATGCTCAGCCCAAACCCCTGGACCTAGAAACGTGAAATCTGGGTATAACATTCCTTTTGTGATGTAGAGGCTCACTAAGAAGGGATTTTAAGAAATTTGCCCCCTAAGGGGGTAAAAAGGGGTAAAATGTGTTTTCCCATAGGGATACAGCTTTCCTGTATGGCTGGCCGGGTGCTCCTCTCCCCGCCCCCCACCAACTGCCAACTCAGCCACTCTGCCCTGAGGTCATTTGCGTATGCGGCATATGGGGTCTTGGTCATCTTCCCAACGTTCTAAACAGTATGCAGGACACATGCAGTACCTCAGGACACATTCAATGACTCCCAGTCATTGAATGTGTCCTGAGGTAAAACGACACCTCCCAATCTGTCCCTCCAGGGTTGCCAGTCTCCCTGTGGGGCCTGGCTTTCCTGTGTGGCTGGCAGGCTGAAGGGTCAGCTGTGGAACTCTGTGTTCTGAGGTAAAAATCAAGCAAATGAAACTGCAGACAGTTGAAGAAAGACAGTACAAGACTCCTGAAAAGGGATTATATATAAAAGTCAGTATGACAACTGAATATTTAAATGTTCATGGGGAGATGGTGCACGACCTTTCTGGGGGCCATTTCAATGTGAACTTCTCACGTGAAACTGCCAAAGTTCCCACCATACCACCCCTCCCTCAGTCCAACTCCACCGCACAACTCTTGCAGCCATCACCTCTTACTGCCCCCAAGAAGCCTCCTGGCAGACTTTGTGTAAGATATACTGATGCTAAAAGGAGGAAGCAACTTAGAGATGTGGCAAAGAAATATGCACATTGTACTCCTGCGGTGCACTGAGCAGCAGTGGCCCAGTACCAGCAAGTCCTGAGTCCAAGAGAATGGTGACCATCCCTGCAGGCCCGGGCACAGTGGTGAGGATGACGCTAGCAGACCTAACCGCCACGATATACCCTGATATCGTCACTATCATGAAGAAGTGCATGGATGGGTTGTGCAAGTGTGCCACTCTGACCCCCAAGAAAGTTGTGCAAGTGTGTCACTCTGACCCCCAAGAAAGACAAAGATGCCATCATTAATGAAACACAACTTAACTCCCTCGAAGGGGCAGAAATGGAGTACAGATCTGTGGACTCAGTGGTGCAAACGGATGATGCGGTCCACTACCCTGTGGACTTCCTCAACATGCTCAACCCTCCTGGCTTCCCAGCCCACAAGCTTCTCCTTAAAGTGGGGGCTCCAAAGTGGGGGAAAACCACCAATGAGGTCTACAGAGAAGTCCTTCAGTAGAAAAAAAAGGTTGTATGTATTTTTCACTTTATTTCTTGCACTACAATCTTTCCCTCTTCCTCTTCAATAAATGTTACATTTCGATATTTACTTCATCAGTTTTTGGCATCAACATGCTTCACTTTATTCAAACACCTTTGTGAAACTCAGGTACTATGCTATTATACTACCAAACCAACTCAACCCCCCCCCCCAATAAAAAAATGTTACATACCCATAAATATTATAACTGGATTTAAAGTAGTTAAATACCATCAACCATCAAGTTAATAGAGAGAGAGAGGGAGGGAGGGAGGGAGGGAGGGAGAGGGAGAGAGGGGGGGAGTAGCTGAAAATAGGGAAGGGGGACAAACAAGAGTAAGTCTGAAGTTATTTTTTTTTCCCGCACATAAAAGATTGCAGGCTCAGCTCTTTAAAGTATAAAAACCTTTGCTCAGAAGCAACTGTTGAAAGACTGTTTCATGTTCTCCCCCATCTAATGCTAGGACCAGCTTATTTTTGTATTTATTTATATATTCATGTGGTCATATTAACCAGGGCTTTTTTTCTGGGAAAAGAGGTGGTGGAACTCAGTGGGTTGCCCTCGGAGAAAATGGTCACATTGCTGGTGGCCCCGCCCCCTGATCTCCAGACAGAGGGGAGTTTAAATCGCCCTCCGCGCCGCACTAAGCAGTGCGGAGGGCAATCTAAACTCCCCTCTGTCTGGAGATCAGGGGGCGAGGCCACCAGCCATGTAACCATTTTCAAGAGGTTTCGGAACTCCATTCCACCATGTTACCACTGAAAAAAAGCCCTGATTTTAACCCATCTTTCTCCATTCAGTGCCAACCGAAAACCATCAATACTGTATAATAAACACCAGTTTCTACCTTTCATCAGCAGCATGATGAGGGGGGCAGAGCTGATGGTTTCAGCTCTGCCCTTGATAACAACAGTCTCTCACTAGACAGACACTCCCAGCTCCATCTAATGGTTTCCATCTGTGCTAACCAGCTTATCATGATTTGTATGTGCTGTAGCAACTTCAGAGCATTGTATGTGTCTTTTTACTTCCACCCACTCTTTTGCATTCCACTAGGCAGAAACTTATTTCTGCTTATGGATTATCTTTGCTGGCTGACTATGATTGCCTACAGAAAAGAAAATGAAGAAAGGGAAAGAAAGCTAGCCATAAAATGTTGAGTAAAAGAGCCAACAGCAGATCCCATGGAAGGGAGACATTTTCATTTCAGCAGGAAGAGCTCATTCTAATAAAAACAGAGTGCAAGTTTTGTGTTATAGCAATGCATTTGTTGGTGTCTGCATTAATGATATGTGCAAGGGGGAGAAAAAAGTTGTGCTTTCATTATTTGTTAAGGCGTTTAGAGCGGAGCTAAATTTTAATGATATTTGATTTGAGAACACTGTTCAAATCTGTCAGATACTTTTTCAGTGCATGTTAGTGTCATTTTTTTTTCACAAGGGCTTTTCTGATATGACCCTCGGGAGTGACTTTCCTTTTAAAAAAGTGACATGGATCTAGATAACCACACAAATATACAAGCATCTTAGAGTCTCTCTACACAAGACATCTTACATGGGGACGTTCAAGTGCAGGGAGATGCAATGTTAGCTGGGAAGAGTAGTTTGAAAAGACAGAGCCAGCGGAGATTGCTCATCAGGTTTGTTAAATTTATCTTCACCTCATCAAAGGGGAGGTAACATTGACAGAGCCTTCAAGGAGGCAAAGATGAAATTGACAAACCCTCTGAGGTGTGATCTCTGCCGGCTCTGTTTTTATAAACTTCTCTTGTGTAGAGAGGTGAAATTGTCTGACTTTTTAAACTACACTTCCCGGCTAACATTGCATCTCCCTACACTTGAGTGTCTCTGTGTAAAATGTCTTATGTAGAGAGACTCTTAGATGTCAGGGCCTCTAGCGATGACTCTGTATGGAGCAATTCTCCACCCTTTGTGGGTATTTGCAACTGATCTAAATAACTTTTTACAGACAAGAAAGATCAGTTTCCCACCAAATATTGACCTAGTCCCATAACTAGCCATTATTTGTGGCCTACGTTGACCCTTCCCCATCCCCAACTCTTTTATGCTTGCCAGAGGATATGGAGGATGTTTCTCCAATGTCACCAGGTTTGAAGCAGGCAAAATTGGCATGACTCCTGCTTGGCATGACTCCTGCTTCTGCTTGCCCTAAAGTTTAGCATGATAGAGACACCCCCCTCCTCAGTTCTCTAATGCATGGGCAGGAGATGGGAAGGACTTATGTGCTAAACTCTGAGACAGGACAAAGGTCCTGCTTGTCCTCAAACTCAGCATGGTATAAAAGATCTCTCCAATTCCCTTGCAATTTGAAGACAATCCAGAGGGGGTGGGGGCAGATTTTGGTGCTACTGGGCATCCTGCTTTCTCAGCAGCATCTGGTGAATAAGGATACTTGGAATTCTTCAAGTTGCTTCCCGGAGAGTCCAAACTATGGTTACCGCCATCTGGGATTCTCTGGACATGTCGACTCACCTGTTTTAAAATAGCAGCAGCCATGAGGTGCTCATGATTTCAAAGGGGTAGTTATGCAAATCTGTTGTTGCAACATAAGCAAGGAGCTTCTGGCATCTTGAAGACATTTTAATTTGAATATAGGCTTTCCTGGGATAGATCCCACCATCAAATCACCCACGAGTGGGAATGATCTTTGTACTTTCCTTGAATACATCTCACCCTGTACTCCATTCATGGCCCTTTAGCCCTATTGTTTATATTTTTTTATAACTTCATATATAGGTAAAGGTTGTCCCTTGTGCAAGCACTGAGTTATTACTGACCCATGGGGGGACGTCGCATCACAACATTTTCTTGGCAGACTTTTTGTTATGGGGTGGTTTGCCATTGCCTTCCCCAGTCATCTACACTCTACCCCCAGGAAACTGGGTAATAGTTTTACCGACCTCGGAAGGATGGAAGGCTGAGGCAACCTTGAGCCGGGTATCTGAAGCCGGCTTCTGCCAGGATCGAACTCAGGTTGTGAGCAGAGCTTGGGATGCAGTACTGCAGCTTACCACTCTGTGCCATGGGGCTCCTAACTTCATGTATATGTGAAGGTTAATTCATAGGGTCACTATGAGTTGGAAGCAACTTGATGGCATGTAACAGACACAGGTGCCAAAAGTCTATTTTGTTTATTGAATTTAATGAACACTAAAGGAAATAACTCAAATGAGCCATATTGTGGCATTCCAAAAACATCCACAATATTTAAGAGGTGCAAAAGAAAGCCTGATGAACCAAAGCATTTTTCAATATATGCATTATTATTATTTTTTTAAAATAGTCCTTTTGGATCTGCTGTATTATTTGAAACTACTTTGACAGTGCAAATCCTAAGCAAAGTTACCCCCTTCTAATCCCATTGACTTCAATGAAACAGTGTAGTCCTTTTTAGGACTGCACCGTAAACTTGTACAGCAATGGTGGAAAAAGAGATGACTACCTAGTTTTCAAAATTCAAAATTCATAAGCATAAGCACAATTTCAACAGGAAAGAGGAGACTTTAAGAATGAATAGAGCATGGTTTCCAGTCCTGAAAAACACCAGGCTAACAAAATACTCTAGCCCTGCAGAGAAGATTAGCATGTCAAGCCCCAATCCATATGCAAAAGAACCTCCTCAGGATACAGTGAAGCCTCCCGCCATTAGCATTCCACACCCTGGGAAACTCTTACAGGATGACTCAGCTCAACCCCACCCCTCCTGAGTAGATACAAATGACCTGCCAACATCTTTTCCACACTGTGACACTGAGAGATCTCTGTCTTTTGGTGCTACACCTCTGAAGATGCCAGCCACAGCTGCTGGCGAAACGTCAGGAACTACAATGCCAAGACCATGGCAATACAGCCCGGAAAATCCACAACAACCATCGTTCTCCGGCCATGAAAGCCTTCGACAATATACTACCTAGTTTGTCTCCCTTTGGCTGCGATCTCTGTGCATTCATGTTCCTCTTTCTCATACAGAGATTTGGGAGAGCTTTAAAATATGTGCCTGTTCTTCCTGTTTAGTATTGCGGTTGTTACCCATTTAAGGAAACAGAAGAGCAAAAGCTAATCTACTCAACTGGCTGTGGAGTCGAAGGCACGATCTTGAGTTCACGCCACAGCATTTGACACTATTAGAGCGCTCTGATCCTCAGTCAATATGCAGCAACAGAGATCTCATTTTCCTTACCAGTGTTAACAGACTGTGGCAGAAGTGGCTTGGGAATTCCGAAGAGAATCTTTCAAAGAGTGTGAGGTTATTTGCACTGTATTCTATAATCAGCTTAACCACTCCAGGGTGGTTTGAGGTTTTCTATTAAACCCTTGCTGTCTGCTTGGCGCGTCTGCTCCCTGAGTTCACCCTTGACCTCCTGTACAAGCATTGAGGGTACCAGAAGAGATCAAACCCAGCCATACTGTACTGTAGGATCAAACCATGAATCACATTCTTACCAGATCAATACTGGGCCGGCCTTCGATGCTGTTGTTTACGTGGCATACCTTTCTTTTCTTACTGGATTGGTGCAGAATTCTCAAAAGGCTGTCGCTGTACGTGGCTTTTTTTCGTGCTGATCAAAAGTACACAGACTCAACGGCACTTAGGTGGCTAAAGAAAACGAGAAGGTCGCTGTGTTACAAACAGCTTTTTTTATTTTGTCTGGCCCGTGATGGCATTAGTTAAGCCACAGAAAGTGAAGGAGACAAGGGGAGGAAAGCTTTTATCTGTATTAGAGGGCTGAACTCAAACCACCCGAGCCAAGCAAATCTGACTTCAGAGTGAAAAATCCATCTTTTCAGCCTCACTTTAATATACAAAGAGCTGATGCCACGCACTGTACACTAGGCCAGCCAGTAGGTAATTTTTAACAGGAGGCACCTTTAGAAATGTCCCAGGGTGAAGGGCTAGTAATCGTGGCTCTGTCCTTGGATTAACCCTGGTGCATGCTGAGACATGGGCAAAGGAATCCCCTTCTTAGCAGTGAAAATCGAAACACAGTAAATGGCAGAGCAGGTTTCTTATTGTGCAACCAAAGTTGCACAATCTTGTGCATCAGCTTAGGCAGGGGGGAGCATCAAGGAGTAGCCAAAGATCATAATGGGGAAAGACACCTGCTAGAGTTAACAAGATTCCCCCCATTTACTTCCTTTCAGAGAAAATTTCAAATAACACGTCTCTTTGGCTCTTCTCCCTAATCCCTGTTTTTATTTTCCCTGTGCAAACAGATCCAGGGTGATGTAGTGGTTGGATTAGGATCTAGGAAACCTGAGTTTGAATCCTCATTCTGGAAGATGGCTTGATGTCCTTGAGTCAGTTACACTTTTAGCCTGGCCTACCTCAGTGGGCTGCTGTGCGGCTAAAATGGAGATGGGGAAATATGGAGCAGTGAAGAGAATGATGCTGCCACTCGTAGAAACATCTGTGGAGCTCCTGGCCACCTGTGGAGGTGCCGAGGCCTCCCCTGTGAACCCCCCTCCTCTCGGCCGCCTCACCCAGCCCTGGGGAAGTTCATCATTCTCCCTCCTCCATTTTGCCCTCTCAATATCCCTGCGATGTAGGTTCAGCTGAGAGAGGGTGACTGGCCCGAGGTCGCCTAGAGAGTTTCCAGGTCTCCCAAATCCTAGCCTGACATTCTACCCCTATACCATGTTGGCTTTCGATGTTGCATGTTGCAACGCATTGCCAACCGCCCAGACGAAGGGCCGCTTCCTCAGGATACCATCAGATCAACGCTTCTGCAACTGCCTTTTGGCTGAACTTGACTTGCTATCCCGTATTTTCTTTCACTGTCCAAAGCACGAACTAGCCAGAGAGAGATTCTTTTAAAAAATGGCTACTTAGACATTCAAACATCTCTGACGTCTCAAAATTGAGACTATTACTGAGTAGCCTTTGAAAAACTGCATTGTAGAAAAACTGCTTTTCTTTAACCATTAATTTTAATTCTTAAACTTTGTTAGAGTGTATGGCCTATGGGCTTTTAAGCTGAATAAACTGAAACAGGAACTGTTGGCTTTCGATGGAATCTTGATGCAATTGAATATGTGTTCCATAAACCTTTTTTTAAAAAACCTGATGTCAAAGGTCAAAGGTTTATTACAGTCACAAGACCAGCCAGGTAAAGTACAGATAAAAAGAGCAGTTTTTAAATACTTAAAATGGGTAAATACATAAAAGATAAAATCATATATATGTATATATATCTAACAGTAAAACTCACTCACTTCGTTAATTCACTTCCCAGAAATTGAGGGCAATCTGGCTGTGACATCTGTCACCCCATTGATCGCCAGGGTTGAAAAACCTGATGTATACATGCATTCCTTTGCATTGGTAAAATACCACTCTCAAAGGAGCAAACCAAATACATATGCATTCATCAATTTGTTCTTTTAAGATATGTACTCCGAGGGTTTGATTCTCAACTCCTTCACTTGAAGCCAGCTGGTCACAGCTTTCTAGAGCTCTCTCAGCCCCACCCACCTCACAGGGTGTTTGTTGTGGGGATAATAATAACATACTTTGTAAACTGCTCTGAGTGGGCATTAAGTTGTCCTGAAGGGCAGTATATAAATTGAATGTTGTTGTTATTAAACTGCTTCATTAAATTCATAATAGATCCCACACAGCATTTTTCAGTTACGGCAGTTCACACATCTAGCTGGTTGTGAGTCATCAAGGAGTGCCATTGGCTGATGAAACATCGGAATGCATATGAGCATCCTTGATGTGTCTAATTGTCAGTCTTTTGCATCGCAACAGAATCTGTTTTTCTTAATAAGCCCGAAGCTAGATCAACTGAAACAACACTATTTTCATTGTATCTTAATAAGATGCAAACATAATACCAATTGCTCAAGGTGTTTCAAATACAAACACAATCTGAGCAATTGTTATCTAATTACAAAACATGCTAATTGGGAAAAGAAAGCAACTGTTTGAATGTGCAAAAATGACACCTAGTAAATTGCCGGATGAGACTACAGCTAGAGTGGTGGTTATAGTACAATAGGGCAATGCTTGTTGGCTCTTTCCACCTTCAGCTTCTATTAGTAAAAACCATTCTCTGTACAACTAATTAGTGGAGAGTCAAAACGTCTCTTGGGAAAAATATACAAAATTCTACTGCAATATGCCATGGAATCGGAACAAGTCAAATATTGTACAATAATGACTTCCGGTTTGGGATTCATGGAGGTCTAACGCAGCTCCATTTGCGGAGCTGACCGGACTGCCGTTTTAACCGGCCGGAGGGGTGAAAATAACCCGCGGCCGACTGCTCTCAGGCGGGGAGCAGGCAAAGAACGCTCAAGACCCTAGGGTGAGCTAGATCTCGGACGAGGGGGGGCTCTACTCAAGGAGTCTCCCCCCCGATCCTTGAGGTCCCACCTTGCGACGGGTCGGCTATAATCTCTGCGGCAGTTTTGGGGCCAATTCGGCTGGCATAAGACCTACATACCCAAGCTTCGATCGGGGAGGGAAGTCGAGAGGAGAATTTAAGATCGAAACAGCGATTACAACCCGAGAAAGTTGAAGAGAAGGTAAAGATCGCTATCTCTTGAAACGGGACAGATTGATAAAAACAGAGAGGAAAGAAAGTAGATTTTTAAACTGCAACAGACTAGTGAAAAGGAGGTGAAGACTCGGCAGGAGTTGTATTTTAAAAGAGACTAAATTTAAAGAAGTTATTGCAAAAATCGGACTATTGTTTTGAATACCTGTGGTTTTGGAGCTGTGGGAAAAAGACACCATCGCGAGACCTGCTGTGGGAAGACGGGAGACAGGAAGTGCGTAACAACAATAGAGTGGCTGGAGGGAAGCGGCCCTTGCCGACGGACAGGAAGTAGGGAATCGCCATTTTTGAAAGGGGAAGGGTCGCGGCTTCAGCGGAAGAGGAAGTAGGCCATCTTGGATTACAATAACATAGAGAAACCATAGAGAAAAGACGCCCGACATTTTGGATACAAAAAAATTAATTTTGGCAAAGATTGGGACATTTGAAAAAAAGGAAAACGTTTAAATATACGCCACGGAGCTAAGGAAGAGAGCAGATTCGTGGGAGCGAGCTAAAGCAAGCCCCACGATGTCGAAAAAAGAGTGGCAATTGGCAATAGAAAATTTGGACAAAAAACTTATAGACATGATGAAAGAACTTAAGGACACGAAATTGGAGCTTATTAAAGAGGTCAAAGAAGTTACACAGACAGTAAAGTCGGAGCTGTCAGAAGTGAAAAAAGGCGTGGAAACGATTAGTAGTGAATTACAAGGAACGCAGCAGAGAGTTAAAACAGTAGAAGACGCGATGGAGAATTTAATAGACACGCAACAAACAGAGATGAGACTGGTGAAGGGGAGGATGTCAGTTGCAGAAACTAAACACATGGAGAAGCAGCTTCGTTTTCGTGGTCTGCCAGAAGTGGAAGGGAAGTCAGCGCAAGAACAGATGACTGAGGTGTTGGCTGATTACCTGGGGAAGGAGGAGGAGGAAATTGTGGCTATCCTAGATGTGGCGTACCGTGTGAACTCGAGAATTGCAACCCAGAGGAAACTACCAAGGGATGTGATTGTGCAGTTTACAACTAGAAACATGAAAGAGAGGATTGTGACAAAACAATTTCAAGATCCATTGGAGATTGATGGCAAGACGATTATCATAATGAAGGAACTGCCCAGATCAGTGTTACTGGACAGGAAAAAATATAGAGTGCTAATTCAGACTTTGAAGGACATGAATATCAGATACAGATGGGAGTTACCGGAAGGAGTGTCCTTTGAGTTTGGAGGGGCAAAAAAACGCATCAGATCTGAGCGGGAGATGGAGAGATTTATCAAGGACAATGAAAAAGACTTACCAACAAAACCATGAATATGGAGTGTAAAGTATTATCTTGGAATGTAAATGGACTAAACTCACCGAATAAGAGGAAAAATATTTTTCATTGGCTACTAAAACAAAAATGTGATATTGTTTGTTTGCAGGAGACCCATATTAGAAAACAGGATGTAAAATATTTAAAATCTGGAAAATTGGGCAAAGAATTTGTAGCGGCCTCTAACAAGAAAAAAAAGAGGAGTGGTGTTGTACATAAAAGAGGAGCTGCAGCCAAAATTTGTTATGAGAGATGTGGAAGCTAGATTTGTAGCAGTGGAATGTAATTGGAATTTAAAGAGAGTGTTGGTAGTCGGACTTTATGCACCTAACGGTGCAAAGGAAAGCTTCTTTGAGGATTTAAGGAAGCATTTAGACGATCTTGTATATGACCAGATAATTCTTGCTGGAGATTTCAATGGAGTGACAGATTTGGAACTAGATAAAAAGACTACAACAGCACAAAAGAAAAGAGGACTATTGCCAAAGCTTTTTTTTGAGTTGATTCAACAAGAGACTCTCGAAGATGTATGGAGGAGAGAATATCCTAAAACCAAACAGTTTACTTTTTATTCTGCAAGGCATCTTACATTATCAAGAATTGATATGATCTGGGCCTCAAAGGACTTAGCGTTATGGACTAAGGAGGTAGAAATAATGCCGATGGTAGGCTCAGACCACAATCCAATTATGTGGAAATTTGGAAAAAGGAGAAAAAGGAAAGCCTGGAGAATAAATGAGGACTTGTTACAGGAAAGTGAAAATATGGAAATATTGAGAAGAGAGACAAAGTTTTTTATACAATACAACGTGAATAAAGAAGTACCAACCAGTAAAGTTTGGGACGCGTACAAGGCGGTTGTAAGGGGCATACGAATGGACTTAAATAGCAGAGCAAGGAAAAAGAAAGAGGAGAAAAGACAAGAGATTGAGGAGAAAATAAAGGCCAAAGAAGCACAGTTAAAAAAGAGACCAGGGAAAAAGAAAATACATCAGGAAATTAAAATTCTTCAAGAACAGTTAACAGCAATGAGTAATAAAGAATTGGAGTGGAACCTTAAAAGACTGAATCAAAAAGCTTTTGAGGGTGCTAATAAACCTGGGAAATATTTGGCATGGCAATTGAAGAAGAAAAGGGAAAAGAAAATAATAAATAAAATCTGTGAAGAAAATAAAACGTACTTGGAGCAAACTACCATTAGTAGAGCCTTTTATAAATTTTATGCTAAGCTGTATAATAAAAAAGAAGTAACCAAAGAATCAATAGCATCATATTTGGAGAAAACCAAACTTCCAGAGATCTCGGAAGCTTGGAGAAATAAGTTGAACAGTGAAGTAACTGATGAGGAAATAAGTAAGGCAATACAATCTGCAAATCTAGGAAAGGCGCCAGGGCCAGATGGACTTACGGCTAAATTTTATAAGACAATGGCCAACGAACTGGCACCATTCCTAAAAGAGGTGATGAACGGAGTTTTTAGGGATCAAAGAATTCCAGACACTTGGAGCGAAGCGAATATATCATTGATCCCAAAAGAGGGCCAAGATCTGACTAACGTGAAAAATTACAGGCCTATATCATTACTTAACAATGATTATAAAATTTTTGCGAAGATATTGGCGGAGAGACTGAAGGGGTGGCTCTCGGAAGTTATAGAGGAAGAACAAGCAGGCTTTTTGCCGGACAGACAAATAAGAGACAATTTAAGGACAGTGATTAATGCTATTGAATACTATGACAAGCGTTGTGATAAAGAGGTTGGTTTCTTCTTTGTAGACGCTGAAAAAGCGTTTGACAATTTAAACTGGGATTTTTTGTTTGCCACTATGGAAAAGCTACAATTGGGAGAAAGATTCATCAGAGCAATTAAAGAAATTTATAGAGACCAGACTGCAGCAATTGTAGTGAATGATGAACTGACCAAGAAATTGACGATTAGTAAAGGAACAAGACAAGGTTGCCCGTTATCTCCATTGTTGTTCATTTTAGTATTGGAGATTCTGATGATACAAATACGACAAGACGAGGAAATACGAGGAATAAAAATAAAGGACTATTCATACAAGGTTAGAGCATTTGCAGATGACATAATGTTAATTGTAGAAGATCCATTGGAGAACATGCCAAAAGTGATAGATAAGATCAAGGAGTTTGGTGACTTGGCAGGTTTCTTCATTAACAAAAAGAAGTCAAAGATATTATGTAAAAACATGACTAAGCAGAAACAACAATTGTTAATGGAAACAATGGACTGTGAAGTAACTAGTAAGGTGAAATATTTGGGAGTTGAGCTGACTGCAAAAAATATAGATTTGTTCAAGAATAATTATGAAAAATTATGGACTCAGATAGAGAGAGACTTGATCAAATGGAATAGACTGAATTTGTCATGGTTGGGTAGGATTGCAGCAGTTAAGATGAATGTGTTACCAAGAGTAATGTTTTTGCTACAGACAATACCAATCATCAGAGACTCTAAACAATTTGAAAAATGGCAGAGGAAAATATCAGATTTTGTTTGGGCAGGCAAGAAGCCTCGAGTGAAAGTAAAAGTTCTACAAGATGCAAAGGAAAGAGGCGGAATGCAACTGCCCAACCTGAGACTTTACCATGATGCAATCTGCCTAGTTTGGTTAAAAGAGTGGATGACATTAAAGAAAAAGAAACTATTAGCCCTAGAGGGATATAAAAAATTTTTTGGATGGCACGCATACCTATGGCATGACAAAGTAAAGGTCAACTCGATGTTCCTGCATCATTTTGTAAGGAGAAGTTTATATACAATCTGGAAGAAGTACAGAATTTACCTACAAGAAGGAACCCCTTTGTGGGTGGTTCCATACGAGGTGATAGATCCGAGAGCTGTTGATAATGAACAACAATGTTTAACGTACAAAGAAATAACTAAAACTGAAGTATCTAAACTTAGAATAAAGACGCAAGAGGAACTATCACCGAACTACTATTGGTTCCAGTATAGACAGATCAGAGATTTGTATAACTCGGACTCTGTAAAGGGAGGTATACGAACAGAGAATTCGGAACTAGAGCAGACCCTTTTTAAAGAGGACAAGAAAAGAATATCCAAGGTATACCAAGTACTGTTGAAATGGTATACCGAGGATGAGACAATTAAGACACAAATGGTGAAATGGGCTATAAATTTTAATAAAGAAATAACAATGGAGGCATGGGAATACTTGTGGAAAACTACAATGAAGACAACGACATGTATTAATATCAAAGAGAACATTTTCAAAATGATCTATCGTTGGTACATGACACCAAAGAAGATTGCGCTAGGGAACTTGAACACTTCTAATAAATGCTGGAAATGTAGGAAGCATGAGGGCTCCCTCTATCATATGTGGTGGTCGTGTGAGGTAGCTAGGCAGTTCTGGGGGGAAATAATAAGAGAAATGAGTGAAATTTTACAGTTTCAAATAAATAAGAACCCAGAACTCCTGCTGCTAAACTTGGGAATGGAGGGAATCCCAGCTCATCATAGGACGTTGATATTTTATATGACTGCAGCAGCTAGACTTTTGTATGCGCAGAAATGGAAAGTACAAGAAGTGCCAACTATTGAAGATTGGATCTACAAATTGCTGTATATGACTGAAATGGACAAGATGACAAGAAAACTGAGAGATCTGGACTCAGGGCAGTTTAACACAGACTGGGAGAAGCTGAAACAATATCTGGAGAAGAAGTGGGAGGTGGGAGGAAAACTGTGGCAGTTTGAGAACTACTGAAGTACAATAAAAGTATAAAAGAGAGGTGTGACTTTACCGGGGGAGGAAGAGAAATGTGAATTTATAAGCAGTTAGATTAATTAATTGATTGAGATATATATAGATATGTAAAGGTTAATTGATAGAATATTGATAGAGAATAATTAACGGTTTAAACATGAGGATTGAGTAATTAACAATAGTTTTTTTTTTACTTGATAAGACTTATATGCACCAAACTGAATGTATAGAAGAGTTAAAACGACTGACTATGTGATGAGTTATATAGAAATACTATAAAAAGAAGAAATGATTAATATATAGAGAACAAATCAAATTGTTTGATTTAAATGTGGGAAATTTTTATGGTTTATGACATATAGAAATATTCAAAACTGGAAAATGGGATAAATTGTTTATCTAAAGAAGTATGGTTTGGATGTATAGTAAGTAAAAGAGTTAAAGATGTACTGCTTAATATAATGGAGAATATATATTTGTTTTAGACAGAGGAAATTAATAGAAGTAAGGGAAAAGGGACAGAGGGTGGGAAAGCTGTTGGAAGTCAACAAAAGGGGGGGAAAGGGAGGGGGTTAGAAACGAAAAATTAGGGGAAAATTGAATGTAATGTAAAAATATTAATGTTCTAACCCAATAAATTTTTTTTTAAAAAAAAAAAATATTGTACAATAATGTGGATGCAAAACTTTGGAGAAAATATTTCTATAAGTCAATGGGAAAATTTATAGATCAAAGTAATTAAACTTACAGATCGTTAAATGTTAAGAGAGAATTGGTATGAAATGTTTTTTAGCTGGTACATTACCTCTAAAGACATTGCAAAAGCTAATAAGGGTTATAATGGAAAATGTTGGAAATGTCAATATACGGATGCAGCATTCTATCATATTGGTGGACATGCAAGAAGGCAAGAAAATATTAAACAAAAATAAATGAAGAGATACAAAAGATACCAAATTTTCACTGAGCTGAATCCCGAAAATAGCCAGTTTGGTGTAGTGGTTAAGAGCAGTAGGACTCTAATCTGACAAGCCAGGTTTGATTCCCCACTCTTCCACTTGAAGTCAGCTGGGTGATCTTGAGTCAGTCACAGCTCTCTTAGAGCTCTCTCAGGCCCACCCACTTCACATGATTGTCATGAGGATAATTATAACACACTTTGTAAACTGCTTTGAGTGGGTGTTAAGTTGTCCTGAAGAGTGGTATATAAATTGAATGTTATTATATAAATATTTTACCTAGTAATATCACAAAAATACACAGTGATTTTTTAAATATATGGTGACGGCAGCAAAATGGAAGGCAGAATCTTGCCCAGATGTGGCTGAGTGGATGAACAAATCGTATGAATATGCATCTATGATCAAATTAACTTCTTTTATACATAATAGACCAATCTCAGAATTTCAGAATAAATGGAAATACTTTTTTGATTACTTAGCTGAATTTTTTTTAAAAAAAACTAAGAATAGCTGTTATTAAAGTAGACCAGCTGTAAAATTAATATTTTAAAATGTTGATTATAAATGTTGAATGTATGTAAGTAAAGGGATGGAGAGGAGAAACAGTTTTGTAGTATAAAAGGTTGTTATATATTCTGTGTTTATTGTTTTTCTGTATTGTTATCCATTGTTTATTGTCTTTGTTGTTTATTCAAGATGAGTAATTATAATAATAACAACAACAACAGCAACATTCGATTTACATACCACCCTTCAAGATGACGTAACACCCACTCAGAGTGGTTTACAAAGTGTCATTATTATCCCCACAACAAATCACCCTGTGAGGTGGGTGGGGCTGAGAGAGCTAGAAGCTGTGACTGACCCAAGGTCACTCAGCTGGCTACAAGTGGAGGAGTGGGGAATCAAACCTGGTTCTCCAGATTAGAGTCCTGCGCTCTTAACCACTACACCAAACTGGGTAGCCGTGTTAGTGTGTCTGTAGCAGTAGAAAAGAGCAAGAGTTCCGTAGCACCTACAAGACTAACAAAATTAGTGGTAGGAGCTTTCATGAGCCGCAGCTCAGCTGCCTAAAGAAGTGAGCTGTAGTTTATGAAAGCTTATACCCTACCACACATTTTGTTAGTCCTATAGGTGCTACAGGACCTCTTGCTCTTTTGTTGTTTGTTGTTTTTCTTTACTTTCCAATAATTTTTTTTAAAAAAAACCCTGTTTGGTCATCATTACAGCACTACACGTGATCTTCCCAATATGCACAGTCACTACGAGACATGGGCACGAACTGCATTACGAACCAAAAAACCCCATGAACCGCCTGATTGTCTGTTCGCTAACTGGCAGTTCGTGAGGGTCCATGGCCAATGAACCAGCGTTCGTTGGAAGCCTGGTTTGTTGTGTTCGCCCGCGGTTCACGAAGCCAGACAGTCAGGCACCATCAATCAATTCCCTTGGAAACGGAGCTGGGGGAATGCCTGAACTCTGTCTGCACTCCTTCTGTCACCCTGGAAACCCGAATCAAAGCCCAGATTACCTTGATCAGCAGGTCTTCCTTCCAACCATGGAGCTGCAAATTGGTTACAAGTTGGGAGAAGACACCCGGTGGAGGGAAGGGGAGGGGGTGTTCTGTAGCCACGGGCACTCCAATCTCTTCCATGCAAACCCTGAAAGGCAGTTCTTATGGCCAACCCCTTGTACACTGGGCCAACGTCAACTGGTGGCTCTAATTGTATTGAATGGGAGTTTCCTGGGGGCCTTGGAGTGGAGAGGGTATAACTCCAAGATCCAATTGCAATCTTGACCAAACTTGGGTGCTGGCTGGAGGAGAGCCTGCTAAACACTCCCTGGGAATATGGGCTCTCTAAGTCCAATGGTGGCTGTTTTGACGCCCACGAACCACAAACCTCGAACTGGTTCGTCAGCAGGAAATGTTTGTTACGGTTCGCTGGTTTGGGTTTGTTATTGGCACCAAACCACAAACCGCTGGTTCATTAATTTTTTTTTATTCATGCCCATGTCTAGTCACTACCCCATCCACATATTGCAGCAAGCGCACATACATCCTGTAAGAACATATATGTCTGTAAGAAAGAGTCAGTGCACAAATATTTAGGATCACTTTATTTCAGAAAAATTATATGATAAAGTTTATCAAGTAGAACATTTCCCCAAACGTACACATTTTATAGAGAAATGGTTTCCATTTTTTGAATACCTTGAAAATAACAGTTCCCTACCTGGCCTAAAACTCTTTCATATGCATGCAAATATGTAAGTTATCTTCATGTTTTTATTGTATATTGTATTACTAAGATAAGTTTACACATGTTAGATAACTTAAGAACTCTCCCTGAAAGCTGTAATTGATCAGTTATGACTTCTTGTAAAATAATAAGCTATATATTGTGTCATTGTTATATATATATATATATATATATATATATATATATATATATATATATATATATATATATATATATATATATATATATATATATATATATAAAAGGAAAAAAAAGTCAGCACACATTCAGTTTATAGATGAAACTAGGGATCAGTCCCTAGATCAATGTGAGGTTTGTATCATCTGTGCATGCATGAACTGTAACATGAGAATCACTCAATGCACATACAAAGATGAATCAAGTGTACACTGTACATGGAATATATGAACATTCACTGTAACTTGCCGACATGACTACTGAAACACGGCTACTGAAACATCAGCATTCTGGTACATATGCAGCAAAGCTTAAAAAATGTGAATGCGCACATCAGGAGGATCTCGTGTGGCACATTCTTCCCATGCATTGGAAGAGGAGGATTCTGCACTGTCTCTCTCCTCAGGTTTCAGAGGGGGACAAACCAAAGAGTTAGAAAGATAGAGAGGTCAGGGCACTCTGTTTACTGTTTACTGCTCTGACTGTTCTTTAATATGCAGATTGCTATTCTCAGGATTTCCTCCTCCTAATTGCCTCCCTCTCTCTCCTTCTCTTCCTGGCATTGTTCCAGGCAACACCTCTCTCCTTCTCCTCCCACTATCTTGGCAGCATGGATGCAGGCCTTGTCTTGCAATCCATGTCCATCCTTAGACTAGATAGGTAGTTAGGATCTGTCTCTCCTTTCCTATCAGAGTATGGAGTTCCTGCAATAAAGAACTCATATTTTTTTTCTAAATATAAATCAAGTGTATGCTTTCATTATTTTCATTCCTGCACACATACCAGCCAGCAGAATGAGCAGACATGGGCACGAACCCCCAAAAAATGAACCATGAGGTTCGTGGTTCATGGGTTTTCATGAACCAGGAACCACGAACTAGCACAGAACTGGGGCCAGTTACGAACCAGTTCATGGTTCGTGGGGTTTAAATGCCCCTTTCCGGCCGCTTAGCAGCAGCAGGGAAACAGGCATTTAACAGTTTAAAGGGCTCTTTCCTGCCTTGCAAGTGGCAGGTCCCTTTAAACTATCAGTTGACAGGTGGCGAGGGGGGATCCCCCCACTGCCTGCCAGCTGATAGTTTAATTGACCTGTCAGTGGTAGGGCCCTTTAAACTGCCCAGCCCCTAGCCCCCACTGCCCCCACCCCCCCAGCTGCAGCCCCAGCCCCACACTTACCTTCCCCTGCGGTGTGCTGCATCTTCCCTCCCATGCTGCCATTTGAGGGGCGACAAGGCCGTGTTGGGCCTCCTTTGTCCCTCTGCGGGCCTCCTCTGCTGCTCTGTCTGCCCGCAGAGGGACAAAGGAGGCTAAAAATGGCCTTGCCGCCCCTCAAATGGCTGCGTGGGAGGGAGGACACAGTGCACCGCAGGGGAAGGCCATGAACCACAAACCGGGCTGGTTCATGGGGTTTTTTGGGGTCGTATTCAGGTTCGTGCCCATCTCTACTCACAACCACCTATAATCATGCTTCCTATACCACACGATACATTCTGCTAACTACCCAAACATGGAATCCTTTAATTAGGTTTCTGGGGCCTACATAACAATTTATTTATCACCATGCACATAGTAAAACATAATGGCTGAAAAGGAGGATCATGTGTGGCACATTCTTCCCATGCACATGGTAAAACATAATGGCTGGAAAGGACAAGTGTTGACTGTACATCCCTCTAACCATCCTTTTTGCCTTTTTGGTCAGGGTAGTTCTGCTGTTTTAAATAAAGTAATGCTGAAAACACCAAGCCTGAGATCTCATGCATACCTATGCACACATGTACCAAGGGATTAGCAAGAGAGCCACTAATTCCATTATGGACCACTGTGTTGTTTTTTGCAGGGAGGGCAGTGGTTAACATTGGTAGCGATGGTGGCAATATGTGGGGGCATGTTGGGGGACAGACCTCTCAAGGACCTTTGGCAATGCATAGATTAAGCTCAGGCGTTTAGATCTTGATTGCACAGCAGCTCATTCCCCTGTGCAGACTGCTATTTGAATGCAAACACATGAAGCTGCCTTATACTGAATCAGACCATTAGTCCATCAGTGGCATTTGTGATTGTCTACTCCGATTGGCATTGGCTCTCCGCAGACTCAGGCGAAAGTCTTTCATATCATCTACTACCTGATCCTTTTATCTGGGAGCTGGAGATTGAACAGGGAGTTGGAGAGTGCCCTCAAGTCATAGCTGGCTTATGGCGACCCCTAGTGGTGTTTTCATGGCAAGAGACTAAGAGCCAAGCTACAAGTGACCCCTGACACAGGTTGGACACTTGTCAGCTTCCCTCAAGTTTTGATGGGAAATGTAGGCGTCCTGGTCTTGCAGCTTGGCTCTCCATCTAATTGAAGTTTATAGAGCTTCAGTCTATGAGAGGGAGAACATGCGGTCGGGAGGGGAGTGTAGGCATTGGGCTCTCGCCGGGTGCCCCCTTCCCCTCCGGTGTGTGTGTGTGGGGGGGGGGGTCTGTAAACTTCAATTAAATGGAGAGCCAAGCTGCAAGACCAGGACACCTACATTTCCCATCAAAACTTGAGGGAAGCTGACAAGTGTCTAACCTGTGTCAGGCGTCACTTGTAGCTTGGCTCTAAGAGAGGTGGTTTGCCATTGCCTGCCTCTGCAACCCTGGTCTTCGTTGGAGGTCTCCCATCCAATTACTAACCAAGGCCAACCCTGCTTAGCTTCTGAGATCCAAGGAGATCAGCCTTGCCTAGGTTCAATCTGCCCTATTTCTATTCAACGATGGTGTGCTGTGTATTTCTTGCTCAGGCACCAGCCTCACTTATAGCCTATATGGATGCAAAGGGATTTTGCTGTCCTGCCGAATGGGAGAAGTATGTAAATGTCTTCAGAAAGCATCCTTGCTGTCAGTAAAATGAAAGCAAAACCATGTAAATAGTATGACTACTGCTGATAAACAAAAAGAATGGAGTGGTACTATTGCTTTGAGTAATGACATTAATAGCAACAGGAGAGCAACAGCAACATTAATTCAATGACTAATGCAGTGGCATTTTTCTTTTTGTCTCCTCTCCATATGTCTTTGTGCCACATACGCAGCAATGTCATGGATGTGCTCTGCATACTAAGATTTTCCATTCTCCAAATGTCAAAGTTACATATGAACCTTCCTCTAACCTTGTCGGCAAAGTTCCCTTTTCCATGCCGCACTTCTTACATTTCCAGAACGTGTATTGCAATGAATTCCGTTTGAGTCTTTCAAGCACCCTTTCTATTTATACCTTTGTGTATTTATTTTATTTTATTTATTTCAAATTTCTATTCCGCCCTCCCCGCGGGCAGGCTCAGGGCAGATAACATTAAAATACAATAAAAATTCTTTAAAACGCCTTGAAAGACCATGATTGTCCCTTAACATCCCATTTCTTTTCCATATATTTTTTCAGCTTTTTCCAATCTTCCAAAAATGCTTCTGGATCTTGCTCCTTCAAATTTCTTGTTCGTTTGTCCATTTCAGCCATGTACAACAATTTCCTTGTCCACTCTTCAATTTCAGGTATTTCTTCTTTCTTCCAGTACTGAACATATATTATTCTAGCTGCTGATATCATATAATATAACAATATCTTATCATTTCTATTAACATCTTCCAAATGCAATGATAACAACATCATTTCTGGATTTTTTGCAACATTATAACGAAGTATCAAAGACATTAAGTAAGATAAGATGTAACTAAGATCTTTACTAATAGTAAGAAAAGAATAATATTAATATACTAATAAGGTATTATTAATAACGGGGGGTTGGAGTGCTGTTGGAAGTCATTATTGAAAAGGGGGGGAGGGGAGGGGGGGAATATATACAGGAGTATTGAAATGGAGTGTACTTGTATTTGAATTTGATTATATATTGACCCATCCAATAAAAATTTATTAACAAAAAAAATACAATGAAAATTCATCTACATTAAAACAGCAATGTATTTCTATTAATACACATTTTAAAAAGGATGGTGGACAGCCTTCACGGGGAGGGTTAAGATTTTATACACCCCTTTTTTCAGGCCAGCAGAGGCCCAGCCATATGCCTGGCAGAAAAACTCTGTCTTGCAGGCCCAGTGGAAGGATAGTAGATCCTGCCGGGCCCTGATCTCAGCACACAGAGCGTTCCACCAGGTGTACACATTGCTATAGGTATAATATCTTTCATTTTGGAAAGAAGTTAGGTAATTTCTTTGAGAATGTGGAGTCAGGTTTTAGGATAGAATTAAGACCATGGGTTTGATTCAACCAGCTTTTTGACTGGTGAAAAAAGAATAAAGTGAACCCTTTGACCATCAAAAGCTTTGAGTTTTTTGTCCATGCTCAGGCTAACATGTCAGGCTACAAACAGTCTATAAAAAGCTATCCAAGTGTCCAGTCATTAACACTTGTTGAATGTTTATCTATATTCACCCAGAATATTCCCTAAGAAGTCCTCAATTTATTCCCTAAGAAGTCCTCAATTTCAAATATTTTTCTTATATTACCATGTAAGCAGAGTACAAGTTCCATCTAGATTTGCCAGCAGCCTGGAGAAAATTGCCCGGTCCCTTTGGGTGGAGGTAAATAGCATCATCTAGGAAGTAGCATCTCATTAAGCCTCTATTTAAAGCACAGGGCATTTTTTCTCCAGGTTGTTGGCATACATATTTTCCATCTTACTTTCTGTCTCTAAGTGGCCGCGTGATTGTGTATTAGGGTTGCTGTGGGGAGCATGTACTGCCAGGACCGATGGGAGCATTGAAGAGTGGTGACTGCCAGATAGAAACCAAAATCTGAAAATTCCTATAAAGTCCTGATGACATTTACAGTTTCAGAAGTTCCTAGACTGGCATGACATCACTTCCTGTTTTGAAACAGGAAGTGACATCAAAGTATTGATCAATACCACCAGTGGCAACCCTATTGTGAAGATATCCTGATCAGCAGGGCAGCTGAAACTCTCACCTAAGTGGTGTGAAAAGAGATTTCATCTTTGGTTGTTTCTGCACAGTTCATTGTTCCTGCCCTTTTCCTGCTTTAAGTCTGCATTTAGATGAGTTGCTCCGAAAACTCATCCTCCACATGCAATCCCCACAAGCCAAACAGTCAAACAGTCCCAAACAAAAGCAGTTTGGGTCAGGCTCTTTCATTATTGTAGCCCCAAATCTCCTGTTTCCCTTTCTTTCTTTCTTTCTTTCTTTCTTTCTTTCTTTCTTTCTTTCTTTCTTTCTTTCTTTCTTTCTTTCTTTCTTTCTTTCTTTCTTTCTTTCTTTCTTTCTTTCTTTCTTTCTTTCTTTCTTCTTTCTTTCTTTCTTTCTTTCTTTCTTTCGTTCGTTCGTTCGTTCGTTCGTTCGTTCGTTCGTTCATTCGTTCATTCGTTCGTTCATTCGTTCTTGTAGGCACATGTATGATTGTATGCTACTGCTTTTGCAATGTGTCTTCTGCAACTGAACAGAAATCCAATAAGGAAGGGAAACATCTTTAGAGGAGGAACTGGGAGGAGATGGAGGGATTCTTCAGAGTGCTTTAAGTGGCTGTTCTTTGCAAGAAAATCCACTTTGCTCAGTTTTCCTCAGTTGCTTGGAGAGGGGGAGGATTAGACTACCACTCCCAGAGACGCTTGCAGGACCAATCAAGTGCTCTTTGCATGTAATTCATCTTGTGTGTTTCCACTCTCAGACACAGAGCTGAAGGCCATGAGCTCTTGCCCTTCAATATGCATTCTGGGCCATGCCCAGCTTCTTCTTTTTGGAGTGCTCTCTATCCTCTTCGTTAAGTGCTTTGCTATTTTTCCATATTCTGGAAAGTTTTTGGTCTCCAAACTGTTTGTCATCATCTACGATGTCCTTAATGTCCTTAGTACCACATACAGGGTTGCCAGTTTCCCCAGAGGCCAAACAGAGGGTAGAGGAATAGGGGACAGAGGAGAATAGGGGACAGTTGCTTTCACTAGAAAGCAACTCCAAACTTTCCTCCCCTCCAGGCAGGTGAGCGGTGGCTGGAGGTGGCAGCTGAAGGCAGGAGATCATGGCAGGGGGCTACCAACCCTAGGATCACCTCTTCTGCTATGCTCTGCCGTAACAGTTTCACTCATTTAAGTGAAATCTTTTGAGGGTGCCACACTGCAAATGAGTAAGATCAGCATCTGCCTACACATGTGCATTCTTTGTTCTGGTTCCAACCTGCCTGAGGCCAATCTGAAAGACTCCCACATTTTTATATCATTCTGTAGAACATATGAAACAGAAATGTTCAGCAAGCCATTTTTGATAAAGGCAGGGCTTTTTTTCATCTGGAACATGGTGGAATGAATTTCCGGCACCTCTTGAAAATGGTCACATGGCCGGTGGCCCCACCCCCTGATCTCCAGACAGAGGGGAGTTTAGATTGCCCTCTGCGCCACCAAGCGGCGCGGAGGGCAATCAAAACTCCCCTCTGTCTGGAGATCAGGGGGCAGGGCCACCGGCCACATGACCATTTTTGCCAAGGGCGATATAAACTTTAAAAAACTCCCCCCTTGTTCCAGCTGACTCAAAGTGACGTCATTGTGCGGTCCTGAGTTCCACCACTGAGTTCCACCACCTCTTTTCCCAGAAAAAAAAGTCCTGGATAAAGGGATTAGAATTGCAATATAACATAACAATCCAGGAGGCTGCTTTTATAAGGGAACAGGATTGGAGTCTATTGCGGCGTTTGCTGTAGGTATCATCTTGCTTCTACTGCAGTGCCTTTGTAATCCATTTTTGTGATCCACTTCCCTTCGTAATCCACTTTGTGCACTGTCATGCTTTGGCTTGCCTTGTTTTCTATTTCTGTAGTCCTAGTTTTATTGCATTGTTTATTAGCTGGCTCATGCTTGTCGTATTGAATTTTTAAACTGCATTTTGCTGTCTGTCTTGAAGGCAGACTGTAAATGAAGCTGAGCGAATGAACGAACAGACGAACAAATGAATGGCCCATCGAGCCCATTACTATCTACTTGGATGGGCATCAGTTCTTAGGCAGAGGTCTTTCCCATTGCTGTTTACTGAGATCCTTTAACAGGAGGCACTAAGGACTGAACTGGGGACATGCAAAACATGTCCTTGGTCTCTGTCACTGATCAGTCACGAACATTTCTTGGCCCTTTCCTCCTTTACAAACAATACAGTCAATGTTGCTTTGGGGGGCTCCTCCCTCCACTGACATTTGTCTGCACATTTCTTTATCTTAGCACTTCATCAAGCAATGCAAAGACCTTGCCAAGGAAGCCATATGTTCTGATTGCAGTTAATTCAAGCTTTCCTGCTGCTGCTTGTTAAACTCATTCATTTCCTCTTCAGCTAATGTAAGTGGTAAGTTCTACCAAGCAGAGACATGGCCTTCCCATGTGAGTGTATGTGTACCATCTGAGATAAATTGGATACTAGTCTTGATGGAAATCCCGAGGTGGTGCCACAGAATTATTATTAATACTAACAGTCATGCCTTAGTAACTGTGGTCACTATTCATTTATAGCAGCATTGCTGTTTCAGGAAAACAAAGAAAGGGCAATTTTTAGAATAGGTCTTAGGAATTGTTCAGGAAGACCTTTGGATAAAGAGAATAGGGTCACAGTTAATGCCTGTGAAATTTTGGCTAGCCTTCATTACATTGTTCGACATATATATTACCCTGTCACACTATTTATTTTATTATGTAATCCAGTTTTGTTGCACTGTTGTTGTCCATCCATTCTTGTTTGTCGACATCTGTATAACTTAGAAAGAGAATCTGTTTTTCAGGAAATTTTCTTGAATAAGAAAATCTGCACAATATCTGTTAGTATTGCTGTCATCTGTGTTTCGATATTCTGCTAGTAGGTTGCATTTCCCCTTACAAGGACTCCACTTCTCACTCATTTGCTATGTTTCTCATGGTTTTAATTTATGTATGAATTTCTGAGTTCCCAGTGGTGATGTTCACACTTTCTCTCAATTTAGCAGTGTCTGTCAGGTTGGCTAACAAGGTGTTTATCATTCCTATATCATAATTAAATATAGAAAAACAGATGGTGCAGGATTACTACACATTCCTTCTCTTAACTTACCAACATCGGTGCTGCAACATACTTGTAGTGTTATGAGATGCCTGCCAAATGGCAGGAATATTTATGGAAATAGAGTTTAGAGGTGGAGGATTCTTTACATGTGCTGATTCCGCACACGTTGGTTACTGCACTTTCAATGCACCTTATCAATCGTTTGAGGTGGATTTTTTGTTCCGCACATGAAAAAATCCTTTCCAAAAGATCTATAAAGAGGATTTGAAGTGCATTATCCAACTTGTGCGGAATCAACTATGGTTAGCAAATATTTTGTGGGTTGTCCCAGATCTTGGTTCACTGCGTCTTCCTGATGGGATGCTGGTTATCTCATATCTTTGTAAAAATGATAATAAAAAAGCTTACAAAAAGAAAAAGAGAAAACAGAAATTCAATATAAAAGAAAACAATAATACTTCATTTCCATTCTTCTCTACAACACTTATTTTAACAAACATCGTATTTAAGATTTAATCTCTCCAAAATTTTCTTTGCCACTACTGCCTCCCTTCTATTTATTTTTTCCCAGATTTATCTTCTTAAAAATCAAAGCCACAAACCATCAAATCATTTTTCTTTGTTTCACGCAGGAAGTCAGTAAGAGGATTCCAGTTAGCCAAAAAAATAGACAACGTTTTATCTCTGATCAAAGCTGTAAATTTAGCCCTCTCCGCTAACTCCGCCATTTTCATAATCCAGTATTCAGTTGAAAGCAGTTCTGTGCTTTTCTATTTTTTCCATTTTTGCACTTACAAAATCCTAGCTACTGTGGTCATATATAGAAATAAACCCCATGCTGATTTTCCAACTGTTTGTCCATTAATCTGTATAGTAGTCTTTAAGATTTTTTGTATTATCATATGGATTTGAATCCAAAATTTTCTAGCCTTACAGCAAGTCCACTAGAGATGATAGAATGGTCCTTCTTGTTTCTCACATTTCAACGTTTGTTTGACATACTTTTACTCATTTTAGCTAATTTGTCAGGGGACATATACTACCGATACATCATTTTATAAAAAATTTCTTTAAGTCTAACACTCAAAGTAAATTTAAGCCCCTTTATCCACATATTTTCCCACCGGTCCATCATTATATTTTACCCAACATTTTTACCATACAATCTTTCACAGATTCTTCTTCGGTTTCAAATTTCAGTAACAGTTTATGCATTTTAGAAATAACATGTTCATAATTTGAACAAAGCTATTTTTCAAACTCAGTCTTATCAAGTTCAAAGCCCCATAGTTTTTTGATCTAATTTGAATCTTTCTGAAAGTTGAGCATAGGAAAACCATTGCCATTTATAACTTTTAGCTATTAAATCCTCCCTTGTCTTCAATTTGCAATCTCCCTGTGAGAATTCTAGTATATCTCCATAAGTCAACCATCCCTGTTTGAAATTCATCTCCCTTCTGTAGTATGCATCCTGTGTTGAAATTCAAAGTGGTGTCTTCTGTGTTAGTCTAAGTTTATATTCGTTCCAGATTCTCAAAATGGCTCTCGTGTTGTAGTGATTTTTAAAGTCTGCGTTGACGTTTACTTTGTCATACCATAAATAGGCATGCCATCCGAATCTCAGGTCATGACATTCCAGTGTCAGGAGTCTCTCATTTCTCAAAAGCATCCATTCCTTCATCCACATTAGACATATGGATGCATAATACACTTTTAAGTCTGGTAAACCAAGTCTACTTCTCTCCTTCGCATCCTGTAAAATGTTATATTTAACCCTTGGTTCTGAAAGAAGAATAACGTTATAGGTAAAATGTACATATTAATAACTGATATTCTCCCCAACAAGGACAACTGTACTACATCCCATCTTAACATATATTTGTTGATTTTGTTCCATGTCTTAACATAATTATTTTAAAATAGCATACAGTTCATCCCCGTCAGCGTGATACTTAAATATGTTACCTTTTTTTCAACCTTAAAACCTGTTTTCATCAATTCGTCCTGATTTTTAATGTCCATGTTTTTTGTCCAAAGTTTTGTTTTCTGTACACCTGCCAGAGTACCAAACTCTCTCAACTTCTCCATCAATATTTCATTTCCATCTAATGGGTCTTCCAGAAACAAAACTAAATTGTCTGTGAAGGCTCTTAATTTATATGACTCTTTTTTTTATTTTAACCCCCTTGATCCTTTCCTCTTGTCTAACGTCTCTATTCCAAACCTCTAACATGAAAATAAAAAGGAGCGGTGACAACGGACATCCTTGATGTGTTCCTTTCTGTATCTCACATGATTTAGTTAGTTCTCCATTAACTATGATTTTGGCGTCCTGTGAAGTATAAATTGATTTCACCCATTTTATAAAGTTCCCCCCAAAATTAATCTTTCTAAGACTTCAAAAAAACCCAGTTCAAACTGTCAAAGGCCTTTTCATCATCCAAGAAAATTAGAGCCGTTTGTTTTTCTCAATGTCTATCCAAGTATTCCACTATGTCTAACACAGTTCTAACATTGTCTTTCAACTGTCTATTGGGTATGAAACCACGTTGATCCTCGTGGATAAAGTCTTTAAGAACATATTTAAGTCCTGCTAAAATCAAAATAAATAATTTATAATCATTATTTAGCAGTGATATAGGTCTGTAGTTTTTTACCAATGTCAAATCTTGCCCTTCTTTAGGTATCAACGTAATGTTAGCATCTCTCCAAGTGTCTGGCATCTTGCCCCCGGGAAGCTGAGTTTTAAAAGAGATCAGAAGGCTTTGTCAATTTCCCCTCGCTACAGAGCCAGGGAAGATCCCTCTTCAGAGGGTTTGTTAATTTCCTCTTTGCCTCCTGAAGGCTCTGTCAGTTTCAACTCCCCTTCAAGGAGTCAAAGAGGGAATTAACAAACCCTCTGAGGAGCAATCTTTAATTTATTAATTTAATTTATTACATTTGTATTCCGCCCTCCCCACTTTCGCAGGCTCAAGGCAGATAACAGAAATACAAACATCGGATACCATTTAAAACATTTTAAAACACTACATCTAATCAATTGACTTACAACTATGCAAATATAAAAATATCATATATTTACATATAAATAATTAAAAGCAACACATAATAAAAATTTGATATTCCACACAGCGGTTCTTCCAGAACAAATACATGTAGTAGTATGGAGTAGTTGTGGGCAACAGCATCTGAATTCACATAGGGGCAATGGATTAACCCCCCCCTCCATGGGGGGGGGATGCACCACCCTGCATCAGCCATATGCCTGGTGGAATAGCTCCATCTTACAGGCACTGCGAAATGTAAGCAAATCTTGCTGGGCCTTAATCTCATAAGGCAGAGCATTCCACCAGTCCAGGGCCAGGACCGGAAAGGCCCCGGCCCTGGTTGATGCTAGGCGGGCCTCCCTAGGACCAGGGACCCTTAAAAGATGTTTTCCATCTGATCGAAGAGTCCTCCGGGGCTCATACGGTGCGAGACAGTCCCGCAGATACGTTGGTCCCAGTCGCGTAGGGCTTTATAGGTTAACACCAAAACCTTGAAACTGATTCCGTACTCCACTGGTAACCAATTCAGCTGGTGTAACACTGGCGTAATATGCTCCCACACTGGTGCTCCAGTAATAACCCGTGCCGCTGCATTCTGTACCAGCTGTAACCGCCAGATCAGGCCCATGGGAAGCCCAGCGTAGAGCGTGTTACAGTAGTCCAGCCTAGAGGTGACCATTGCTTGGACCACTGTAGTCAGGTCATGGGGGGACAAATAAGGGGCAAGCTGCCTGGTCCATAGCCTGTGCAGAGGTGGCATCATCTACATGGGCGTTGAAATCCCCCAGCACCATCAGCCTGGGATATTCCAAGGCCCATCCAGCAACCACCTCCAACAGGCGCGGTAAGGCGTCTGCTGGTGCGCTAGGTGGTCAGTACACCAAGCAGACAGCCAAACTCTCCTTGGCATTCCACACCAGGCCCATACAATCAATGCCAGAAATCTTCGGGGCGGGAAGTGGCTTGAAGGAGAATCCCTCCCGGACAAGGATTGCCACCCCTCCCCCCTGACCCTCACTTCGTGACTGATGAAGGACCGCATAACCTGGGGGTGGGGGTGGGGGTCAGCTCACCAAGAGCAACCGTTTCGCCTTCCCTCACCCAAGTCTTGGTCACGCATACCAGGTCCATATTAGCTGCTGTAAATGTATCGCACAGCATACTGGTCTTATTATTTATGGACCTGGCATTGCACAACATCAGTGTCGAAGGAGGATTTTTCCTAGCTTCAACACCGGCGTGCCTTGGGATGGGGCATAGGTGGTTTGTGGCTCTGTAGAGAGGGGAAATTGACAAAGCCTTCCAATCTCTTAAAATTCAGCTTCCTGGCTACCATTGTGACTCCCTTCACATGCATGTTCTCATGTAATTCGTCTCTCGTAACTTGGCTCTGAGTCCTCATGTGCTACTGGCCATCAGGTTATTGGGAGGCTGCAGGGGCTTGTCGTGGCACTTGGAAAAGGAGAGGGCTGCTCCAAAGTGGTGCAGGTACTTATGTTGGCTGCAGCCCGAGTTCACTGTGGCTCCAGGGCCTGTGGTTACCACAGCCTGTGTTTGTTTTTTTTTAACCTGAACACCTCCCTTTTCCACTTACAGATTTTTCTAAAACCCTAGAGGTTTCCCCAAACTTGGAGAAAAATCTCCCTTGTGTTAAGGTAGCCCCCATCTGCAGATTTAAGTATCCACAGGTGGGGCACTTGGATCTTAGTATATAAGATATCCAAGTCATCTTAAATATAAAGAACAGTTAAAAAGAGCAGTCATTAAAAACTACAGGACAGATTTAACAACAATAACAACAACAAAAAGGCTGTTAAAAAAACATTTGATTCCAGAAGTTTGTGTGGTAGAGTAGCCTCAAACTCTCTGTTTGTTGGGAATTAAACACTCTCTGTGTCTTTCTCAAACAGTTGACTGATGTATTTTAATATAGTCTGGTTTTAATATGGCTTAGGTTAGAGCACTCTAAACTCCTTGGAGCTAAATACATAGTCCTAAAATGGTACCCAATAAAGGAAATGCTAACTATGCAGTATAGCTAGCTAATTATGATTTTTAAGTAATATACCTTTGTGAATAGTTTTGAAATTCTGTATTTCTTAATAAAACTTACTCACCAGTAAATGAGAGGCCAAGTCCAATTAGGACTCTACTTTCAGTGCCAGTGATAATTAAAGAGCCTTGAGTATTCACCTCATGGAGTCTTTTAATGTCAGCATTAGTACTTCTTGACATGTTTATGGCAAAAGAGCTATATAAAGGGTAATATTTACAATGGGTTTAAGTATCTTTGGACACCATAGCAATTGTAGTGGCATCATAAAGCAGCATGACAAAAAAAAGGAGGAAGGAGAGCATGGAATTAGCTGGCTGGATTTGAGGAGGCTGTGTTGATTTCTCAGGGGTTTGCGCTTGTGTTTCTCTTTTTTAGCATGTGGGAGGATGGAAATAATGGGGGGGGGAAGTAAAATAGATTGATATTGTTTTAGACAGAGGCCATTGCTGGCATACTTCCAAGATGGCTAAGAGTATGGGAAGTCACCAGTCAGAGCAAAAGCTTTGAAAACGGGCAATAAAAAACGTTCAACATAATGTTCTCTCTTGGTATGTTCTTGCGGGGATGCTAAATTTAAAAAAGTATATCACACCAAGGCTTAGCTATTAATGATGCTACCCAGAGCTTTTTTTCTGGAGAAAGAGGTGGAGGAACTCTCACCCAGGGCAACTCCTGGCAGGAGGTGATGCCCCTGTTACTACATGTGCATGTGCGCAAAGCACGCATGCACTTCCAGGACTGTGTGATGATGTCACTTCTGGGAAATGACATCATTGTGCACAATGCAGCTGCCAACCCCGGGAGAAAGAAAAAGAAAGAAAGAAAGAAAGAAAGAAAGAAAGAAAGAAAGAAAGAAAGAAAGAAAGAAAGAAAGAAAGAAAGAAAGAAAGAAAGGAAGGAAGGAAGGAAGGAAGGAAGGAAGGAAGGAAGGAAGGAAGGAAGGAAGGACATGGAAAGACATGGAAAGACATGGAAAGAAGGAAAGAGAAAGGGAGGGAGGGAGGGAGGAAGGAAGGGTTCAGCTGGGAGGGGGGAAATCCTCCTCCTGTCAGCTGAAGTTTAAAGCCCCTTTGGGGCTTCCCGGCTTCAGCTGGGATGGGGGAATCCTGTTTGGGGCTTCCCCTGACCTGCTGAAGAGTGAGGATTAAAGAGCTTCCCCCGACCAGCTGAAGAGTGGGGGTTAAAGAGCTCCTTTCCCTTGCAAGCTGGTCAGGGCCACCTGAACATGTGCCTATTTTGCAGAGCTGCCAGAATGCTGTTCCGGCTCGTTCCACCAGAAAAAAGGCCTGATGCTTCCGAACTTGACAGCCCCATAGTTTTAAATCAATGATCTCTATTTTGTTTTCACTTCTTTGTGTGAATCAAACCTCTGAGTTCTTTCATGCAGGTGAAGGCAGCTATTCACAGCAGTCCTTGCTCATGACACAATTAGCTACCTACTAGAAAATGCAAGGAAGGTTTTTTCAGGACAATATTTCTTCGATTACAGTGATCACATGGTAGAATTTTTTGCAAAGAGCATTCAAATCACCATTACATTTTTAAAATGTTTTTCTTTTTCTTTTCGGGGTGTTTCTCAGCATGCTGCGTAATTATTATTTTCTTATAAATACAAAAACAGATGTGATGAAAAGCTACAATTCCCATCTTGCTTTGCAAAATTGTACATGCACAAACAACTCTCCTGATCCCATCTAATCAGCAGCGATTACTTTCACTAAGGAAAAAGGGAATGGCACATGGTAGGATTTTTTAAAAAGTGTTGATTTGCCAGCTGTTTATATGCTTGATTATTGGTTTTGGCTGCGGAGCAAAGTGGTACACAGGAATGATTGAGGGGAGGGCAGAAAGCTGTACTGAGTCGCATGACAATGAACATGTGTGAAAACTCATTAGGCTGTATCATGCGGTGTTCGGAGGGAGTACAAGCTTTCAAACTTGTTTCATATGGCCTCAACGTGTCATTGTAATTTGTCAAATTTCAAAATTTTCTCGGGGGCTCGCAGCCCCCAAACCCCCAGCAAACTGCCTTGAAAACCCCATGAGGTAGAACTTCATGATGTCATCATGAGTCAGTCGTGAGTGACCAGTCGGCTCACTTTATGTTAATCAAGATCGGTAGGCATGTTAGTCTCTCCGTAGCAGTTGAAAAGAGCACGAGTCTAGTAGCACCTATAAGACTAACAAAATTTGTGATAGGGTATGAGCTTTTATGAGTCACAGTTCACTTCTTCAGATAGCTAGAATGAGCGTCTGTCTGCCCTTCTATAGTGGAGAGTGGAGTAATTTCAGATGCCGAATGACAACAGCCTGTCTAATTGGTAATGAGACAGAAAGCCTAGGTCTCGATTCAGTCCAGGTGAATGCACTGTCTTGAGCTTTATCAGTTGCAATTCAGCAGTCTCTCTTTCTAATCTCCCTTTGAAATTCCTCTGCAGGAGAACTGCTACTTTTAGGTCAGTGACTGAACGTCCTGGAAGGTGAAAGTGCCCCCGCCCCCGGCTTTCGAATGCTATGGTTTCTGACGTCAGACTTGTGTCCATTAATTCTTTGTGAAAGGGCCTGGCCAGTTTGTCCAATGTAGAGGGTAGAAGGGCATAGCTGGCACGTGATAGCATAAATCACATCAGAGGATGAGAAGGAGTATGAACCCGAGATGGTACGGCTGATGTTGTTGGGTCCACTGATGGTGTTGCTAGGATCTATAGAAGAGCAAAGTTGGCATCTTGGTTTGTTGTTTACCAATATGCATGTATGAAGCCTCCTCCAAATGTAATGGGCTTTTGCAAGGATTAATAAAACAAGACTCATAAAGTACTTCTCATATTAATAGCTAAGCTGAAATCATAAATAGCATTCCGTGCTTTTCCTTAGTACTAAAAAACAACCCTTCCAAGAATAAAGAAAAAATGATTATAGAATTAATCTGAAGTATAATGCACATATTAAAAGTTGTACACACATTCAAAAGCAGATAAACACGATACATGTACTATTTGAGATGTTCTCTTTTGGAAGCGATAATAAATGTCTTTAAAACAGTAGGTGTTGAGATCTTCAGGGCAAGTGTGATTGTCACTGGTGGCACCAGTTCTACAGAATTACCTTCTTAAGAATGCATTGAATGGATTCAGATAAAATTTTCCATCTCTTTCATGGAAATTTCCTGCCTCCTACCTTCTACTCCAGCCTGCTGATCTGCATTTTGTGGAGAAAAGAAATATGCAAAGTAAACCAGTGAGCCTTTATTCATGCCGTTCCCCCAAACATACACATTTTCCAATGTTGTTCTTGCGTCAATAAATCAGCATTATGTGTGTAAATGGCATCCATTGAACATGGATCCCTATCATTCAGGGAGAGAGTAGGAGCAAGCAAGGGTTCCCGTATTTCAGAAGCACAGTTATTATGTTTATCTAACAATGACAACACTTGTCACATTAACCTGAAGCTGGATGAAGCCAAAGCCATAGGGTCAATAAAGAAAATGAGGGGAGCCCAGTCTCAGCAGACTGGTGCTTCCATGTGAAATACTTATCTGGAAAGACTTCGGTGCCCACATGGAACTGTGCATAGTGCACACAGATCGGCCATCGCTGCTCATTAAAACGTTTTAATCTGAGCTCAGAAAAGACAAAGAAGTCTTTTCTGGGCAAGATGAAACATCTCCTGGTGCTCCCCATCTTCAGAGGACTTCTTTAGTCAAAGTGGTGGCACTTAAGTGAGAGGCAGCAGCAGCTGAAGGCCACTGAGTGGGCAACCAGGTCCACACACAACACATGGGTCCTCCTCGGTGTGGCTCTCAGTAATGATTTTAAGTATGTGGCTCTCAGTAATGATTTTAAGCATGTGTGCACCTTTAAATGCTTGGTGTGCCACAGATGAAGAATGGGAGTGAAAGAGAGGGATGAGTGAGTGAGATGATGGGCTGATGACTGAGAGTGTGGGTGGAGTAAACTGCAGTTTTTAGTTACTGAGCAGAGAGAACATTCAATCTGGACAGAGCAGGCAACCTGTGTGGAAGCCTGAGGGGATTCTCATTCTAGTTCATTTAGGCAACCTATGTGGAAGCCTGAGGGGATTCTCATTCTAGTTCATTTAGGCAACCTGTGTGGAAGCCTGAGGGGATTCTCATTCTAGTTCATTTAGGCAACCTGTGTGGAAGCCTGAGGGGATTCTCATTCTAGTTCAGTTAGGCAACCTGTGTGGAAGCCTGAGGGGATTCTCATTCTAGTTCAGTTAGGCAACCTGTGTGGAAGCGTGAGGGGATTCTCATTCTAGTTCATTTAGGCAACCTATGTGGAAGCCTGAGGGGATTCTCATTCTAGTTCAGTTAGGCAACCTGTGTGGAAGCCTGAGGGGATTCTCATTCTAGTTCAGTTAGGCAACCTGTGTGGAAGCCTGAACTGTGTGTGTTCAGGCATGGAGCAGGAGGCAATGCCCACTCCCCCTTCAACCTGCTGGGATCAGGAGCAGAGAAGACGGCAATGCCCACCCCCTTCACCTAGATGGAATAAGGTGCAGAGTAGGAGGCAATGCCTTCCACCTTCACCCATCCGGGATCAATCACAGAGGAGAAGGCAATGCTCACTAATCCACCTTCCCTTTTCTAGAATTCATTGTATTTTTTCCCACAACACACACATACACACACAAATATATATGTATATGTGTGTATACATACTGTCAGGTCCAGTGTATATGTAAACTGTACTGACTCCATTTTCTAATGCTTTTAGTGTTTAAGTGCTTTCCCCACAGGTGCACCACTTCCCAGGCAGATTTCTCACCAGAGGAGATTGTTTTGTCTAACACCGTTCCACCAAGCATTGGCCTTGAGAGAGAGCAACTTCCCAAGACTGAAAGATGTTGTTTTGAGAACTGTGGGGGGAGGCTGGTCCAGCTGGAAACTGTTACTCTGTACCTCATGCTTTGCCCTTCATTGGTAACAATGATCGTGTACCATCCTGAGTCTCCTATTCAGGACAGTGGACTATAATGAACCTTTTCTGCAGTAAAGTTTCCTTAATCAAACAATGGACTCCTGTTTGCTTGTGAAGGGGAACTTGTAGGAAGAGCCTTATTTAGCCACAGTCTGACATTTTGTTACCAATCATGCCTGAGTCGGGCCCAGCGGAATCCAAGGTAGTCCCGGACAGGGATCCTTTGTTTGATCCGTATGCGTCTCCCGACAGTCAACCAGCGCAACCCCAAGAACCTCAGGAACCTGTGCCAGCAGGGACCGGAGCTTCGACTACTACCCCGCCTCTCATCGACCTCGGCAGTGAGGGGACAAGGCCGACGGCTGCTGCCCTCCCCTTGATCTCGTTACCCACACCGTCGGAGTGGGGGGCCAGGCCCCGAGAAACGAGAGAGCGCCGGGCCAGCAGGCTACATCCACGAGCTTCTATGGACGGGCGCCGAAGCCTAGAGACTGTCCCTGAATTGGACAGCAGCCAACCGTGGCTGTTTTGGAATAGGACGACCGAACAGACGGACGGGGACACATCCCGCCGCGGCGTTCTGAGTTGGGATTATACGGAACTTGCCCCGTGGAAAGAGCCAATGGAAGTTCCTGAACAAAGTTGGGTGCAGATGCAAAGTCGCACCCTTGCTGTAGATTCAGGCATCTCGGCAGTGACGGGTCTAGCCAAAGGAATTCTAGCAGCGAGATCGCAAGTCGATCAAGGAGACCCCCCGCCTTGGGGGCCGTTTTCCCCGGTGACCGCAACTGAGGGAGGTTCCATGATGGGGCAACCGGGTCCAAGTCGAATACAACAGTTGGAAGCTAAACTGATCGACATGGAGGAAAGTTTGGCACATGCCATTCATCTAATCGCAGCGATGGGGGCAGGAGAGAGACTATCACCTGAAGAAATGGCTGTACAAATAGCTACCCTCCAAAGCGTTATTTCCTATCCGATGGATGTCGCCCCGTGGCAGCCGCCGCCCTCAGGAGAGGAGGAATCCTGTCCTGGGGAACCGGGGGAAACTCCCTCGGAACTTCCTAGACAAGACGAAGTCCCGCCTCGTGGGGATACTCCAGTTGAGGTACCTGGAGAAGCTCCAACAGAACCCCCTAGACCGGACGGAGATCCACCTCCCGGAGATACTCCAGCTGAGGTGCCTAGAGACAGGGAGGAAGGGCCAACCCGTCCGACCGCGTCGCCGGTGATACCCCCTCCCGCTTCTCCAATAACGGTCCGGCCGGATCAGTCAGAAGAGCCTCTGGCTCCTCCAAGGGAGGGATTGCCACGCCAACAGCCAGAAGTTGTTCCCATTCAGCAAATCCCAAGGGAAGGTCTACCGGTGCCACAGGAACAGCCTCTGCTTCCCAGAGTAACGACGCCGGGAGGGGCAAGCCCGCGCGGCCCACCACCAGTCAGGCCTTCGCCGCTGCGGCCCCTCCCGCTTCGACCGCAATTAATACCTTTACAACAACCGATACGTTTGCCTCAGGACCGACCAATATTACCACCTCCTAATCAACCGGCGGGGCCTATACCACTGCGACCCCACTGACCCGCCCCTCAGCGGCCGATCATGACCCAACCGCTACGGCCACCTCCACCTCAACCGCTATTGCCAACGCCTCCGGTGTTGCCACCACCAGCACGGCCGCGGTTGCTGCCGCCCGCCCGGCCGTTACTACCACCACCGCCAGCCCAGCCGGGGCTGCCACCACCAGCCCAGCCGGTGTTACCGCCGCCAGCGCAGCCAGCACCGCCGCCACAACCGGGTCCCCAACGACCCCTCCTCGTGCCGCAAGGGCCATTGATGCTTCCGATGGACTTTTACCCAGCACCGGCTCCGAGACAAGACCTTCCTATGGGCTGGGTGAAACTGGAAGCTACTTTCGATGGGGATCCCTCCAAACTGGGATTTTTCCTAGTGCAAGTGGTACAATTCTTCAACCAGTGGGGACACCTCTTTGGTAGCGAGGCCAGCCAAATTGAGCATCTCGGTTCCCGCTTACAAGGTAAAGCAGCGGACTGGTATGTAGGTCTATACAATATTGGGGCCCCAGAACTTAATACTCTCCAGGGATTGGTGGATGCTATTTGAGCACAATACGAAGACCCCTTAGAGGAAACTAGGGCCCGAACAGAATTGCAAGCCATTAGACAAGGCAGCATGTCGGCAAGAGACTATATTACGAAATTCCGACAACTAGCTGCTAAATGCCCTAGGTGTGAGGAATCCACCAAAATTATCCTGTTCAAGCAAGGGCTAAACCCGAGACTCCTAGATAGAGCCCTTATGCAGGACAATCCTCCTACTCTATTAGGCTGGATTCAACTTGCATGCGAAGTTGAAAATCGCATTTTGGAAGTCCGTTTAGTTGAACAACAACAACAAACGGGACAAAGAAGACCATTGACTCTACAAAAGGGAGGACGGGGCGCTGGATATGCCACCCGTGGAGCGAGAGATGCTAGATGGCAGCAAGGGCTGTGTTTGCAATGCGGACAAGCCGGTCACTTTGCAGCACAATGCCCCCACTGGCCTGTGCAAAGACCTCCACTCCAACTACGGCGTCCAATCCTTGCTCCATTTCCTACACTCCAACGCCCGACTCCAGCTCCACGAGCGAACAGAGGTCGCGGCGCTTCCCAGCGGCCAGCCTCAGAAAGGGGGCTGGAGGCGGAAGAAGTCATGGAATACGACCCCGCTTCCCCAAGTGTGGAGGGGAATCCAGAAAGCCCCCTATCGGGAAACGAAATGGATCTGTCGTGAAATGGCCCAAACGACAGATCCACCCCAAGCCCGTCCCAACACGGGACCGGCCGCCTGGGTCCATACTATTCCTGCCAGTGACTTTGCCCCTCGGACAGTTTGAATACCTAGTTATGCCGTTTGGTTTAGCGGGAGCCCCTTCAGTTTTTATGTCCATGATAAATGAAGTATTACATGAATTCCTCTATAAAGGAGTGGTGGTGTACCTTGATGACGTATTAATTTACTCAGACACCGAGGAGGACCACATTCAACTAGTTCAAAAGGTTCTGGCTGTATTAATGAAAAATAAACTGCCCATCAAGCTATCCAAATGCGAATTCCATAAAACCGAGCTCACCTACCTCGGTTACTGTATTTCCTCAGAGGGTTTGAAGATGGATCCATCTAAAATACAAGCGATCCAAGAATGGCAAACTCCCACTACCCGCAAGGAATTACAGTCCTTCCTGGGTTTTGCCAACTTTTACAGAGACTTTATTGCAAACTTCGCACAAATCACGCTCCCCCTAACAGACCTATTAAGAACCAAAGATAAAGGGGACCAGGCAAAGAAACCCTCCTCCAAAATACAATGGACATCCAATTGCCAAACAGCCTTTGAATGCCTAAAAAAGCAATTCGTTACAGAACCCGTCCTCTCACACCCCAATGAAAACTGTCCTTTCATAGTGCAAGTCGATGCCAGCGATACAGCCATTGGAGCGGTTTTATTGCAGAAGGGGGAGGAGGAAAGGCTACGGCCTTGTGCATTCCTTTCAAGAAAGTTCTCTGAGGCTGAGAGGAATTGGAATGTATGGGAGAAGGAAGCCTTCGCTGTCAAAGCAGCCCTCACTAATTGGCGACATTGGCTAGAAGGGGCAAGGCACCCTTTCGAGGTGTGGACTGATCATAAAAATCTGGAGGCCCTTCGAAGCCCCCGCAGACTAAATGCCAAACAATTACGATGGGCAGAATTCTTTTCCAAATTCAATTTCACTTTAAATTACCTCCCGGGCAAAACTAATTTTCTTGCCGACGCCCTATCGCGCATGCCCCAACACAAAAGCAAAAGGGAGGAGACTATAGACACTGTCTTCTCACCTACGCAACTAGGAGGCGTGGTGACTACCCGCAGCCGAGCGAGCCAGCCCCTCCCGCACAGCCAAGACTGGAAAACGAAACTTAAAGCTGAAGTGGAGAAGGAGGGGGATAAAGCGCCCAAAACTAAACTGATTCAATCCCCACAGGGGGACTGGCTGGCCGGGACCAAATTCTATGTCCCCGGCAACCTCCGACGGGAGGTCTTACAGCGATGTCACGATGCCCCCACGGCCGGTCATTATGGGTATCTAAAAACGTTACATCTGATCCAACGGCAATTCTGGTGGCCGGGCATGCGCAAAGACATTTCCCAATATGTTAGTTCCTGCCCCATTTGCCTCAGCGCCAAAACTCGGAAAGGAAAACCTCCGGGCCTCCTACAGCCGTTAGAAACACCTAACCGACCTTGGGAAATAATCTCCATGGATTTTATCACTGATTTGCCCAATTCAAAAGGACATAATTGCATTTTAGTAGTGGTAGATCTGTTTTCCAAACAAGCACATTTTATTCCGTGTACTGCTGTACCCACTGCGCGGAAATTGGCGGATTTATTCTTAAAACACATCGTAAAATTACATTCTTTTCCGTCCAAGGTGATTTCGGATCGCGGCGGACAGTTCGTTGCCAACTTCTGGCGGGAGCTTTTGCGAATGTTGAATATTGAACAAGGAATCAGCTCAAGCCACCACCCACAAACCGACGGGCAATCCGAAAAAACTAATCAAATTTTAGAGCAGTTCCTTCGTTGTTATATTAATTTCCAACAAGATAACTGGGTAGATCTTCTCCCTCTCGCGGAGTTCTCATACAACAACAGTGTGCATGCTTCCACAGGAGACGCTCCTTTCAAGATTGTATATGGAGCTCACTTCAACCCTTTCCCGCTGGACGCTCCCCCTCTCCATTCCTCTAGCTCGCCGGATGCATCTTCATGGTGGGGGGAGGCCGCTCAACAATGGACTCTTATCAAAAAACACCTCGAAAAAGCCAAACAGGATTACAAAAAGTACGCAGACCGCCATCGTGCGGCCGATTGGGATTTACAACCTGGGGATCATGTTTATATTTCCACCAAGAATCTAAAACTAGCCCAGACCAGCCGAAAACTAGCACTAAAGTTCCTTGGACCTTTTCCTGTGCGCAAGGTAATCAATAAAGTGACTGTTGCAGTAGATTTGCCCAAGAATTTGCGCCATGTTCATGATACGTTCCATGTCAGTCTCTTAAAGAAAGCTCCAACCGACGACAACTGGCATGTCAAAGCTCCGCCCATCCCTACTCTGATAGACGACCAAGTACACTATGAGGTGCAACAAATTCTAGACTCGAAGTTCAAACCTAAACAGCTGTTTTACCTCATTAGGTGGAAGGACTTTGATTCTGGTTATGATGAATGGGTGAACTCTGTGCATGTTCATGCTCCTAGGTTAACTAAAGCTTTTCATACTCGTTACCCATATAAACCAGGGGGGGATCTATTTTAAGGGGGGCAGAATGTCAGGTCCAGTGTATATGTAAACTGTACTGACTCCATTTTCTAATGATTTTAGTGTTTAAGTGCTTTCCCCACAGGTGCACCACTTCCCAGGCAGATTTCTCACCGGAGGAGATTGTTTTGTCTAACACCGTTCCACCAAGCATTGGCCTTGAGAGAGAGCAACTTCCCAAGACTGAAAGATGTTGTTTTGAGAACTGTGGGGGGAGGCTGGTCCAGCTGGGAACTGTTACTCTGTACCTCATGCTTTGCCCTTCATTGGTAACAATGATCGTGTACCATCCTGAGTCTCCTATTCAGGACAGTGGACTATAATGGACCTTTTCTGCAGTAAAGTTTCCTTAATCAAACAATGGACTCCTGTTTGCTTGTGAGGGGGAACTTGTAGGAAGAGCCTTATTTAGCCACAGTCTGACACATACATACATACATATATGTATGTATGTATGTATGTGTGTGTATATATATATATATATATATATATATATATATATATGTATATATTTATGTATATGTGTGTATACATACATACATATATGTATGTGTGTGTGTGTGTGTGTGACTGAGTGTATGAAAAGAAACTTTAAGAACTGATAACTATCTTTGAAACTATCAAGCTTTAGAAACAGTATGAAACTGATACTCTTTTGTAAAAATAAAAGTTTTTGTTTTTGTTTTAATCCCAGGCTATCCGTCATTCCTATATATCTCATTCCTATCCTCAGGGCCACATAGTCTCTTGAAGAAGCCCGAAGCTTGGGCATGATATTAAAAGGGAAATTTAAATCAACTATTTTGGAATATTTTTCCTGGTGGCAGCAATCTACCCAGAGGGTGTAAGAAGAGGGTTAAAGGCAAAATCTAACTGAAAACACTCTCCTTTACGAATTGTTTATCATTTTCAATTTTTACCGTAATGTGCATAACACGAGCTCTTGCGGCAGCCCGGGACTCAGAGGCTGGAGGAGACCCTCCCTCCTCAAACCCACTTGTACACACCCATTTGGACTTTGCATGTTGGTTGCTTGCCAAGTATTGTGAGTAGAAGCACACAGGAAGGGCTTGGTGAGGCAATGCCAATGGTGCTGTGCCATCTGATACTCCCCTCCCCAGTGCAAAGCAAGCCTTTTATGAATTGATCCCTACAAGGACGAGCCATTCAGTGCCAATGTCATTGCCATGGAGGCGCCAAAGGCAAAATGCACTCATATGCGATGCACATTCCTCTTGCTGGCAACAGAGTGATGCTACACTAGGGCTCGGGATCTGATTGGTTGGTTATCATTAAGGAAAATGCTGCCACCTGGCACTGCCAACTCAGGACCAGGCTCTGCATGCACTGCTGCTGCACAGTAAGAATTGAACTGAAGCACACAAACTTTTTGCTGAGGGGGAGTTGTTACAGCTTCATTTCCTGTTTTTATTCCACTATTCCAGAAGCCCGTGATTTCCAGGTGTATTTCCAGCTTGTTTCTCACACCCCTATCAACTGTGGTGGAGAGTGCCCTCAAGTCACAGCTGATTTATGGCAACCCCTGGTGGGGTTTTCATGGCCAGAGACTCACAGAAGTGGTTGGCCATTGCCTGCCTCGACAGTCCTAGTCTTCTTTAGAGGCCTCCCATCCAATTACTAACCAAGATCAACCCTGCTTAGCTTCTGAGATCTGACAAGATCAAGCTCACCTGGGCTATCCAGGTCAGCGTACATGTCAACTGGTCACCATGAAATGCAGCTTTTGGAGGACAGCAGATCCTGAGGAATATCAAGAGGGGAATCTGTGTGGGGAAAAGGAGAATTGGTGGACATTGCCAATTTAGTTGGCATCCAACCCTTTCATGAGGTTAATAGTTTATTTTGGCCCTTGAGCATGTGTCAAACACAGTGCGAGTTACCTTGTTAAATTCTACACTACTTGTTATATATTACTTCAGAAAGAAATATAAATGCAGCCTCCAACATTTGTGTCTCTTTTTTCTGACTGTAGTATAGAATTTAATGAACACCACTGGGCTTTTCAGGAATACGGAACTCTCATGCAAGTGCACCATTGACAGTCATTCATATATATATTCTCCTTTCTGAACAAGAAAGGATCTTGGCAAATACTTGACTATATCACACAAACTCAAATTGCCATTCTTCTCTAGAAGACATTCAGTGGAGTCAAGATTAAGGTTTAAACAATGGTATCCTTGTTATCGTGAGCTTTATCACTTTTTGCATTCTGTACGGAAAAGCTGAAGAATAGCATCCGTACAAATAGGTGATAATCTATAACACCACTGCAATTCTAACAGTGGGGAGAAGTGAACAAGGAACGCAGGTACATTTTCAGAACTGAACCTCATTAATTCAGTGCCAGCCACTAGGAATTTGTCACATAGGATTTCTATTGAGCAACCCCTCCCCGCAGCCCACTTTAAGCACTAGTTTGGAGTAAGTCACACAGTAGTGCAATTAATTTATAAGACTGAAAAGACAGCCTTGTAACTCTTTTTTCTCTCATTTATTTATTTGCCAACACTGTGAGAACTGGATGATATGTAGCAAACTTATCCTGTTTAGGAATTCTGATATTTTACATAAAGCTTTTTCATCTTGACTGAATTCTGTCTTTGTTGTTCTGTTGCTGATTTTTTCCCCCTTGTGCAAAAGGGAATGCATACATTTATCCAGGGGCTTTTTTGGGGGGGAAAGAGGTGGCAGAACTCTCAAGAGGGAAACGAGGAAGAAACACATGGGATTCTTTGAAATCATATTATTTTCAAGCCCTAATGCCGAGTATTTTCAAGAGGTGCCGGAACTCCATTCCCCCACGTTCCCCCTGAAAAAAAGCTCTGCATTTATCTATTAAAACATTTCTGCCCCACCTTTACTTTTAAATAATTCAAATTAAACCTTCAAGTTCTTTGATTCAAACCACCTTTCTTCAGATGACTTCTTTAAGCCACAATATCGTACTGGATGAACAAATGACATTTGAGAGAAACCAGGGTGTCAATTTCTTTTTCGGTGTTTAAATGTGAGACCCCCCAAAGTGATATTGTCTGTTTTCCTCTTTTATCTGTCTTCTGTTTTCATTTGGAATGCCTTCCCTCTCTTTATTTCTTTCTTTATTTTATAATGTCATTACAGTCCCATTTGTTTCCCAGGGGCTTATATTAACTTATTTTGACATGCAATAATATTGCTACAAGGGTCCATATCTTTGTTAAGGATTTGGGGGGGGGGGTTGTTTGTTTGTTTTTGGCTCAGAATGGTTGTCTGATGCTTTCTCAGTTGTGCAAATTATTCAGAAATATTTCCCTGACGGTTCTGTGAAGTATGAAGAAACAGCAAGTTCTGAGTTTGTTTTGAACTATTTTAGTTTAAAAAATAATGCCTAAGATGTTTACAAATTCAGCAGTTAGAAGACTTGCCTAAGAGCATCATTAAAAGTGTTTCTGAAACAAATCCTCAATGATTATTAAAGAACAAGGTATATAGGAAGAGAAGCATCAAGAGATGGCTCCAGTCAGCTTTTTCACTCAATCTCACCTAATTCAGCTCACCCGGCTGCAGCATAGCTGCATAAACCGGGAGCTGGCCTTTGCAGCCCCGCCTGCAGGGAGAGACCCTTCCTGGGCATACAGGGCTTTGGCCAGGGGCGGCACCAGGAGTCTTTTACAGGCAGCTCCGCTTTCCCTGGCTGCAGTTGCTTTGCGCGCTCGGCCCGCCCACCTCACCCTGTCATAGTGCGGGATTAGCCGGCTGCTGTTTCCAGAGCCAGGTAGGAATTTTTTACCCTTTTCCCTGATTGGCTGTTGGGAAGGGGAGTTTTTCGCCTACCTTGCACTGCTGGCAGAGGTTTGAGGTATTGGCCTGGGTGGTGCTGTTTTGGTTAGGTTTCCGGCAGGAGAGTTTGGGGAATAGGGCACAGGTCGCTGAGCACCCAGAGGCACTTCCCCATGGGTGGGCAACAGGGTCTGCCAACAGTGCAGTATGCTTCTTGATGGCTACCATAACACGGGCAGATGCCTGCGGGGATCCCCAGGGACAAGACCTTCCCTCATGCTATACGGCTGGGGCGTTAGGTGCTTGATGGGGAGATCCATTTGCCTGGCTGGCCAGGTTGCAGCCATTCCAGGGATGGTCTTATTTAACCCTTATTTAGCCCTTGCCATGGTTTATATTTATGGTCATGTTAATAAATAGCCCTTTAGTTCCAAGCCTGTGTCTATCCCTTCATTCTAGCCGGGGATGCTGTAAAATCTCCACCCTCACTACATTATCCCTCATCCATCACACATGGCTTAGGCCCATGCAGATCTCATGGTCCTCAGCACATTCTTTTGGGTAGTCAAAATGGAAGCCCTCTTCCCTTTGTCAACAGTGGGAAAGTCACCAAATGCAGAGAATCATGAGAAGAGATAGGAACAGAGAACAATAATCGTGACAACCTAATGAAATAAACGCTTTTAACAATTGCAAAAATATTCTTGTTATTGCATAGTTCAATTTGCCATTCAATATATATCAATACACACAGTCGAAAAGAGTCCAGTAGCACCTTTAAGATTAACTAACTTTACTGTAGCATAAGCTTTCGAGAATCACATGACACATCTGATGAAGAGAACTGTGATTCTCAAAAGCTTATGCTACAGTAAAGTTGGTTAGTCTTAAAGGTGCTACTGGAATCTTCGATTTTGCTACTACAGACTAACATGGCTAACTCCTCTGGATCTAATACACACAGTGTGTATTGATATATATTGAATGGCAAATTGAACTATGCAATAACAATAAGAATATTTTTGCAATTGTTATAAGTGTTTATTTCATTCGGTTGTCACGATTATTGTTCTCTATTGCTAACAGTGGGAAAGTTGGCTGGATCAAACCCAAGGTCCAAATCAGCTGAGATGCTCTAAAATCCATGATGTTTTTAAAATAGCAAAATCCAACGGAATATGACACCAATGCTGACCTTAGTGCACCATTTATTGCTTGATGCAGAAGATGCAAAAGTCCTGGAAAATATTTGGTACCTCTATAACTCCAGAAAGAGGGATGTTGGCATGATATAGCCCAATCTCATCAGATCTCAGAAGCTAAGCAGTGTTAGTACTTGGATGGGAGACCACCAAGGAAAACTCTGCAGAAGAAAACAATGGCAAACCACCTCTGCTGCTTCTTTTAAAGAAAATATTTCAAATAATAAACTCAAACATATACATAAAAAGCATAAACTGATTCATATAGTCAACCAAATCATCTCTCTACATATAGAACGTGCTCATATACATTCCTAATGTCCTACTTCTATTTAAATATCTTTCCATCTGTCAACATATTTTATAATAGTTGTACTTAATTATTCTTAATTTTCAGCTAAATAATCTAAACATGTTTTCCATTTTTCCAGGAATTCACAGATTGGCCTGTTGTGTATATAAAATGTTAATTTTACCATGGACTCATATTCATATAGCTTGTTTTTCCATTCACCCTCCTCTGCTTTTCACTTGCCTCGAAACCCCCTTGCTGTGGTTGCCGTAAGTCAGTTGTGACTTAATGGCACATATGTGCATGTACATAACTCCAGACACTAGAATCCACTGATATGGCCCGATGTGTTTAATATACGTGAAATATAACTTAGAGATTGAACTAGGAGAGGAGTGGAAGGAGGCAGGGAGAGAGATTGCAGAGCAAAACCCATATATATGTGCTCACGTTTTTGGAGACAGATGAGCTAATTATGCCTATCTTGTACACAGAGTTTTAAATGTTGTAAAGTCTATTAAAATGGCATTGTTTTCACTCTGCTTGTGAGGTTCAAGCTGGTACTGCTAAGATAATTGGTCTTCTTTTACATGTGGCCCTTATTTCTTGCTGTCTGCATCCCTTCAGAAGGGTAATATGCAACAGGCCGTGATGGGAACGCACATAAGAACTTTGTATTGCATCCTCAGCACGTCTGGAAACAAAATACTGGCTCCCAGCCAATTTAGACACCCACTAAATTTTCACCTTGTCTCTGGACCTACCACAGATACTGGCCTCCAGAAACAGTAATAAGACCCTAGGAGAATAGCCCATTAAAAACCAATAGTTTGAAATAACTTCAAATGAAACAAAAGTACTGGAGTGTAAAAAGCAATATAAACACAGAGGTGATATTTGCAACCGAGTTCCAGCCAGGTTTAGTTTGCTACATGGGGAAATATATATATGTTTGAGGATTTTTATTCCAAAATTCGGTTCCTTTCTAAAGTCACTATTCAAAAATCAGCATTAAAATTACGTGCCATATAATCGGTGTGGCGTAGTCAATAGCTGTTAGCAAGCATCTGAAGACACATTAACAAGATGGAGTATACTGCACTTGAGCGGCAACCGAAGAGAAAGAAGGACATGAATTCCAATCTTCCCTCAAATTTCCTCTATCCCTAGTTAAGAGGGAACACGGTTGGCATTGACAATACTCTGGATTGGTGCTAAACTCTGGTTAATGCTGACAAGAGAAGGCAGATGGAAATTCATGCCAGCTGATGGAATGGAGAGAGAGCAGCAGCATGCAACATCAAGGGAAGGCCTCATCCTCTATTCTCTGTTGTTTGCACTCAGGGCCGGCGCCACCATTGAGGCGGTGAGGCAGACGCTGCAGGCACTGGGGTGCTGGAGGGGGCATCGGAGGGGGTGCTGGGGGCGGAGGCAAGTGCCACGGAGCTGGTGTGCCTGGCCCACAGCTGCTGCAGCTGGCCAGCCCTGCGCTGCCACCACCCCCGCTTCTGCCGCCACCCCCCCCCCCGGCCGGGCGCAGCAGCTGTGGGCCAGGCATGGCAGGCATCCGGAGCGGTATGCAGAGCACGGGCAGCCTCTGCGTGCTGCCCCAGCCACCCACCAGCCAATGGGCCCGGCTTTGCTGCGTGATGATGTCATCACGGGGCGACGTCATCACGCAGGCTGGAGGGCGTGCGCGTGCACTATGTCCGTGCACATGTAGGGGCGGCAGCAGGCACCAGAAGCCCTGGCGCCGCCCCTGTTTGCACTCTAGCATAATTGGTTCAGGAGCCAGCAGGGCTCTTCTGATGTTCTTACAAACTGCCCGTCTTTTAACTGCTCATATCTTTCTCATTTGCAGCTTGTTGTGTAAGCTTAAAATTAATATGTTTAATTGGCTCTGATAAAATGACCTGTTATCTGTAATTTTTTCTCAGTTATATTGTAACTCATATGAAACATCAATATATGTTGTAAATCTTAGAATCAAAAATCAAATGTGAAAAAAATTATCTTTATTGGATACACACAGCAGCTTGGGTCAAATGTCATGTCAAACTAAGAGTTAACTAAACTAACTTGGAGTGCTACCGTTCAAATGCAGGGTCCGCCATTAACTTTGATTAGTTAAGTCTGACACCCTGTTTTGATGGTGATTTATTAACACAACCGTCCTGCATTACTCCTAGTTCAAACCTGGCAGGTTTCCTACTGCTGTTTTTGCTGAAGTGCAGCCCAGGATACCAGCCGGGTTTCTGTAGGGCAGGTAACATAAACATAGTAATAATAACACCATTCGATGTATATACCATCCTTCAGGACAACTTAATGCCCACTCAGAGTGGTTTACAAATTGTGTTTTATTATCCTTACAACAATCACCCTGTGAGGTGGGTGGAGCTGAAAGAGCTCTGACAGAGCTGTGACTCACCCAAGGTCACCCAGCTGGTTTCAGGCGGAGGAGTGGGGAATTAGAACTGGCTCTCCAGATTAGAGTCCTGCTGTCCTTAACCACTACACCAAACTTGCAGTGGGGGGAAAGAGCATTGGAGATAAAACAACAATAGTGGAAGAAAACCAGGATTTGAATGGGGCTTTTTTGTGAGCCAAGATCTAGTTTCACAAATGAACCATTGTTAATATAAACAATGGTTTCATATTATGACTAAACGAAGCAAATTTATACAATTCTGGCAGTGGATGAGAAAATAGACACAGACTAATTTGAAAAAAAGGGGTCAGTAAAAGTCAGCGGGAGTCATCCATTGCTTCATTCAGTCTCTTTGAGTAGCCTATTTTATGGATCATGCTCTCTACAAAGTAATTGAGTTGGAGGTGAAGGAAAAGAAGCTGTATTTTTAAAAGTACAATGGGGATTGAACTGAAGCACTGATATTGTGATGCTGACATGCCCTTATGTATTTCTGTCCTGCCTCCCCATTCTTCCCCCCTGTATATGTAACTCTGCCTCCACGTTGTTAATTATACATTGTTTTGAGATACAGGCATGGAGCCAAGAAAGCAAAGTAAAGAGCTCCAACTGCTACACAGTTGTAAAACATAGTCAGAACAGAGTAACAATAGTCAAGCAATGTCAGGTTCCTGGCCTCTGAACAAAGTATATCAACAGGCAATCCTGACAAACCACTCTTTCAGTGCAATCCTAAACAGAGTTGCTCCAGTCTAAGCCCATAGATTTCAATTGGCTTAAACTGGAATAAGTCTGCTTAGGAGTTCAATCTTTTTGTGTGTAGGAGGGAGTTCTACAAAATCTTGATCTCTTGAAAAAAAATGTGCATTAATTGTCTTAGAGATTTTAATCAACATTTGCAAAAATGTTGAATTTTGGATATATGAACATAAAGACCCTTTCATGAGCAAGATTCTTAAAGCAAGTGATTTGTCCTTCAACTCAGTTGTACCTATGAGTTCATGCTATACAGTCCTACTCCACAATTAAGCCATTTTGTTTTCCTTGCACAACCTAAAATAATAAAATTGATTGACTTCAAGGGGGTACAAAGTGAGACCAAAGACAATAATGGTCTGTTTTCTCCCATAGTTCTCTGATCTGTTGTTTCTTTGGCACCATTTTTTTAAAAGGCTTTTCCAGCCAGTTAGTGACTGCAAATATCACAATACTATGGAGCCAATCATGTTAGGTTATGTGATGATGTCACAGAACTAATTAAGACAGAATAAGGGCAAAACCTCTTGGATCATTGCTTTCACGCTGAATGGCAAATTCCACCAAATGATGATGTTCCAGATGAGAGGCCATAATATTTGTAAGCCTCATGTGTTAGAGACTATGGCCGTTTTCACACTACTAACCTGCTTCCGTAATGATGTGACACATCGTGCAAAAAATGCGGAAGATAGCGTCTTCTCACGAGTTTTGTGTGAAATTGCGAGAGTTTTGTGCGACATCGTGAGAGTTTTGCGCGACATTGCGCAAAACTCTCACGAGAAGATGCTATCTTCCGCGTTTTTTGCGCGATGTTTCGCATCATTACAGAAGCAGGTTAGTAATGTGAAAACGGCGTATGTGAAATCTCATGGAGAATTATCAAACATTACTGCAAGATGCTGGCAAATCAGGGTCTTATAAAAGTTATGCACCCCCCCCCCCGCGTCCCCAAGCCGGCAGCCAAAGGCTTGAGGCTGGGATCGCATTTGCCACTGCGGAGGATGTGGCAGCTTTCCCCCTGGCCTCGTAAGGGGTCACATGGGTGGCGGTTGGACTAGATGGCTTAAAAGGCTGCCCCACCTCTTGTCCCGGCACTTGCTGCCTCGTGCTTAGCCCACCTGCTTGCCCTGTAGCAGTGCAGGTTTAGACCAGTCGCTGTTTTGGGGCCAGGTAGGATTTTTTTTTCTTTTTTCCCTGATTGGACATGGGAAGGAAGTTTTTTGCCTACCTTGTACTGCTTGCAGGGCCTGTGGCTATTGGCTACGGTGGTGCTGATATAGGCCATCACTGGCAGGATTTATTGGGGGGGGGATGTGAGTGGGACAGTAAGTACCCTAGGCACATCACCATTGGTGGCTATATAGGGGCCTGTCAGGATTGGCTAGCATGCTTTACAGTGGCCAGTTGAGAGGGCAGGCTGCCTGGTGGGATCCCCTGGACAAGTCCTTCCCTCATGTTTCATGGCAGGGGGTGCTTGGACCTTAAAGGGGAAACCATCCACCAGGCTGGCCAGATCCCAGCCATGCACTTGGATGGCTCACATCTGGGGCAGTGGGTCTTGCCCAGACAAGTCAAGGCAGGGTCCAGGAGTGACCCCAGAGCTTGACTTGTGCCACTGGTTAGGCCCTTGCCAGGTTTTAGTTTGTTGCAGTTAATGTTGTTGCCAAAAAATAAAAAGTGGCCCTATATTACCCCAGCCTTGTGTCTGCCTCTTTATTCCAACTTGGGGGGGGGGGGTAATAGTGTGTTACCAATAACTCTCTCTTTTGGTTTGTCTTTCCTGCCCCATTCATCCCAGCCAACTTGACATGGGGCCAATGTTTCCTTTCTCTATCTTTGAATGGGCCAATTCTTTCTTTCATCCTCCTGTTCTTAGACCAGGGTCTTGAACAATAAAACTGAACTGCAATAAAACCCATATCTAAAAGCACCTCCCTTCAGCACTTCTCTGTAGCCTCTAGAAATCAAGTAACAAAATAAGTACTTTTGGGATCAGAATTCTCTAATGGGAATTGAACCTTTTGCTCTAATGTCGCTAGAGGAAGCATAGTCCATTTATCACGGTATGGCACAATCCATTTTAGCCTAAGCTGAAACATATAAGGGCATTGCAAGAGAATATATACAAGAGAGCTGACTGACTGAAAGGGGCAGGAGCATAACTGATTTAAGAAAGGGATCCTTAACAGGAAGCCAATTAGCAAGTTTGGGACTCATTTCCACAATGAAGAAATGGAAGACGGCAGATTGAGAAGGGCCATGCACAATCTCATCAGGAAAGTAGTAATTCCCAAAAAGCTCAGTGTACGGCCATCAGATTGTTAATCAAGGCCTCTCAAGAGAGTCTGTCACATTAACATTTCTTAAAGAAAGGTGTTTTGCCTCCAGTTGAACTACTTGAACTATTTGGAATTTCCAGCCACACATCACCAATCAATCAAGGAACAGAGGTGTGCCCTGAAAAAAATTGTTTCAGTTTTGGAGCCATGGATTCTACGCCAATTATGTGCTGTATTAGTTTTTTGTTTCTGGGCAGAGCGTGGCTGGCTCACATCGAATTCTTTTGTTGTTATTATCATGAGTTTTGGCCCTTTAGGGCAGCTTCTTTTTGCACTTAATGGCACCAAAATTGCACAGAACACAGTCCTCCCTCTAAACCATTGATCTACCCAGTTTTTTCTCAGCTGCACTACACACACACACAAGAATGAACCCTGAAGAAGATGATTGTCTGCAGCCGGACACACACTATGGCAAGAAATTGACTGACTCAGGCTGTCAGTGACATTAAAAACAATCCTTCTTTATGTTCACTTTTTTTTCCCTATAATGCAAATAAATAAATACCTTGCATCATGCTGTTGCCTGTTGGTTTCATGTTTTCTTCTGCTTACTTCCAGGGAAGTATCTTTAGGATTGCAGCCTATGATTAGCATCTTCCAGGGCTTTTATCAAGTTTGATTGATTGTACTGACCCCCTCATAGTAATTCCTCTCACAGCGACCTTCCAAGTGCCCTGATAGGGTTGGGAGAAACAGCCCAGTGCCTAGGTATTACTGGAAAACAAACCAAGATGCACCCTAACACGTCTGCTCCAAATGTAAGTCTCATGTTATTCAATAGTGCTTACTCCCAGGGAAGTGTCTTTTGAATTCCAGCCTATGTTTGAAGTCTGCACATTCCCCCTTCCAAACTTTTCCAAAGCTGATAGGCAGGGAGAAGATCTCCCCAATTGGCAGGGAGGCAGAGCCATTGGCCAGCTATCAACAGGGAAAAGATGCACTCATGTGTATTGTGCCCATTCCCCCTTCCTGCCAACACAGTTAATTAATAACGTAAGAACTCTCTCCCCTTGAGATCTGATTGGTGATCCGATTGGTGATTCCTTGGGATTCAATTCCTTAACACCAAGGGTATTAGGGAAAACAAGATGCTGCCCTGTGAGTCAAGACTAGTGCTTGCCTGCTGCTGCTGCAAGTTATTACCAAAATGAAACACACAATCATTTTGGTGGGGAGGGACTAGTTATAATTTAGTTTCCTGGATTTGGTTCAGTGTTCTGGAAGCTGCTTTAACAAAATGAAACAGTTACTTCTGTGTGTATATCCAGCTCATTTGTTTCATCTTGCACACGCACAAACACACTTCTTTCTCACCCACAGCCTTCCCTCCTTTTCCTCATTAGGAAACTTATTCATGACCCTGAACCACTCCCTCCTCCCCTTCTAACAGTCATGTTGCACACTTGAAGTTTCCATTTACTCCTTCCCATTTTATTAAGCCTGTAAAGAAAATAAACATTTTCTTTTTAACACAAACCTTTTGACCTATAATTGGTGCCAGAATCTAGCTCCAAATGTGCTCCTGTTAACCTGGACATTTACCTGTCCAATTCCATCTTACAAGTTATGAGGATCTGTTCTGGACATGTCACATGTTCCTGCTGCTCTTCTTTGGCTTTTTTTCCTGTCTAGATGCATGGACACTGGATTGGGAATTTGGGAACCTACTTTACCCCCTGATTCTACTTTTTAAAACCTCTTCCCCCAATTAAATGGATTAAACATTGTGATGTTGCTTGGAATACTTGGCTTCTTTTAGTGGGCTTTCTATTGTTGGCCATGGTACTTAATGTTTAGTATTATTTTGATAGCTTGAATCTGCTAACTCTATAGCCCTGGTGATATTATTATTATGTTATTTCTCCTAAAATATTCATAATTTATAATTTCATTCTAAACCAGATTCTAACTGTTCCTCCCTAGCTTGTTATAAGATCGTTTACCTTCAGTGTATGGATCAAGGTCCAGATTGGGGTCATTTCCTTAAGCCAACACTTACCTTTATCAGAAGAAGGACAGGCAGCAGAAGGAAGGGAAGCTTAATCTATTTTGTATGATTCAAACAGCTCAATCCTAAGCCATGAGACAGTGCCATCGCTTGTGCGTGTGTGGATGTAAATGTGGTGCCACCCCACTCCTCCCTATGGACTTTTGCTGCAGAGTCCCACCAGTGGCCGAGCTCAGCGAGCTGAGGTGCAGCTGCACCCAACAGCACTTGCCCACCGTTCCCCTGACAACCCTGCCCACACCAGCCAATGACTGCACCACTCCCCTGACAGGCGGGCAAGGGGAAAGCAGAGGTGCAGCCAATGGAGAGGGTGCGATCCCCACTGCTCACCAACACCCCCTCATCAGGGAGCAGACATCCCTACCAGGGAGAGGGGACAAAGGTAACACTGAAGGTGTGGATTGGACATCCACCCTCTTGCCTATCCAGCCCCCATTTCTGATGAGGGCCTGGCCAGTGGCTGCAGCTTGGTGCTCCAGAAAATCCCCTCATCACCACCACCACTGCCACCACAAGAAACAGATTCCCCCTCCCTGAGAAGTAGGGCCAGATAGTAGGGAACTGATCTCTGTTGCTTGGAGATCAGTTGTAATTCTAGGAGATCTCCAGCTACCACCTGGAGACTGGCAACCCTAATTAGTCCCCAGGTTCCAGAGAGGCAGGTGTGTGTGGGGGTAGACAGGTTCTTCAATGAGTGACAGGAACACCCATTGTAAACCATGTGGGAGGGGCCGATTGGAAGTGAGGGGAATGAAAAGCCACTTGAACACATCACTGCATCTCTACAATGTGAGAATGTGGGTTGGACCTCAACAGCCATGCCCCAGTCCTGGGGTGGTGCCTTCCCAGCGTGGACTGACAGCCCCTCCTCATGCTAGATTTCCCAAGTCCACCCCTGCTTTGGCAAATGGCGAAAAGGAGGGGGATGCCCAGTAACTACACATCCCCCACCCTGGCAGCAACTTCCCACATGCAGCGACCATCTTCCTGGCATATCAGATGCCAGCAGCTCAGACTATCAGAGAATGAAAGTCCTCAGTGCCCCCCCCCCCCCGCACAGACATTCATGGGCTACATTTCAATTCCCACCCCACTGCCTGAAGTTACATTGAGGAGAGGAAGGGGGCAGGGAGGCTGGAAGGGATGCCACTTGAAACAATTGCGGGGATGTGTGAGAGGACATTCCAACAGGGAGTTGAGGCCGGGGGTGGCTACTGGCAATGTCGGGCAAGCATGCAAACACAGCAGTTTGTTGTTTTTCAACACCTTTTATTAAACTGGAAAAAGTGCCAATGTCCCTCGGCTGGAAAGAGAGCCAAGGCAGGTTATGCATTCCTTGTTCTGCACTCCCAGGGGCGAGGCTGAGATGTGGACTGCCTTGGGAAACTGCTCCCTGGGCTGGATCTGAATGGCACTCATGGAGGATTACCGGGGGGGGGGGCACTGAAGCCGACATATTCTGTCGTCTCCCGGATATGCCTGAAAGGGAAAGGGAAAGAGACATATGTACTGCAAGTAACCCGGCCCGGTCCATGGCCGAGGCCAAGCCCACACTCCAACATCTGAGAAGATGCACATAGCCAAGATCAGCAGTGGCAGCCCCACAGATACAGCTAGTGACCAGATGATGCATGACCCTCTGGCGATGAAGCCCTCTGCCTTGGGGTGATTTTACCTTTAAGGGAGAAAGTCAACAAGTAGTTAGAAACACCCCGTCAAGAGTAGTTTTCTGGGTAACTGCCTCTGGGGCAGGCAGAGGCTGCCACCACTATCGCCTCCCTGTCGATCCTCACCTGAGGAGGCTAGCGGTCAGGTGAGTTTAGGTGATGGGGCAGCCGGCACAAATCAGTGAGCTGGGTTAGCTGCTGCCCCATCTCCTTCTTACCTGTAAGTGCTCCCTTGCTTCTTACTGAGCTGGAACTTCAGAGTCAGATAACCTGCAAGGAGACTTGAATGGTTATTGTTAGTTAGCTAGACATTCTGGAGTTTGCCCTTCTTCCCTTGAGCAAGTGCAAAGTTCTCCCAGTTTTCCCAGTAAGTCCCTTTTAGTTCACTCTCCCACCTCATGCACAAAGTTCCCACAGCAGAAGGCTGATGGGCAGAGCCTTCGGCCGTATGCTAACCTACTGGAGGTCATGAGCAGCACAGCCGGATGTTTTGTAGGGTGTGTGAACAGGTGATTGGGTACGGGGAGGGGGGATCGCCCACCCTGGAAGTGCACGTGGATTGGCCCCCATGGTAGTTGCCATCCTATGCTCCTTTGTGCTGCGTGGGCGGGGCTGGGCACCAGGAGAGGGGCTTGAGTTTTTCCCATTCAATGTGCGCCTATGGGCTATGCCTCCTTTTTCGTGAAGTAACTTTCTGCTGCTGCAGAGCACGTTCCTGGGCCTGGAGTGGCTTTGGATGTGGACTAACTTGAGCCCCGCCCCGCCCCCGCCCTGCCCCCCCCCCCACACCAACATGGGGACTTGTTCCATACTTGCACCTCCGCCTGGCTGCCAAGTGTGCCTGCCAGTGGCAAGCTGTCTGCGGTAGTGTGCCTCAGGTGGGTGCTGGCAGAAAGGGGTTTACGTTGACGTAAGAGCCATTTATGCCCTCACAAGCCTCAGTTCTCTCCCTGCACACTTCCCCCCTGTTGTGGGCTCTGATTCCTCGGAGGATGAAGACCTCAGGGAGGACGACAGGGGAGAGAGTGTTCCAAGCTCCTCAGGAGTCAGGCACGTGGAGGACCAGCAGGGAGTGGAACAGCAGGAACCCTTGCCAGAGCAGGCTGAGGAATCCAGGGCAGAGTCAGAGACAGAGGCTGTTCCCTCACCTGCACCAGCAGCTGAGACCAGGGCAACATCCCCACCCAGCTCCCCTGAACATGAGAGGCAGCGTAGGGGGCGGCAGCGTCTTGTTGTTCAGGGAAGGAGATGAAGTGCGAGGCTTCAGGCACTTAAACAGCGCTGTAGTGACCTTGAGTCGTAACAGGATGCAGCACTGCCTTGGAGGTGATTGCTCTTAAGCCAGGACGCCCTTTCCCTCATTGCAGAAGCACCTGTGCAAAGACACACCTGGTTCTACTGCACCCCAGCTCTGCTCTGTCTGCTCTCTCGGCTCTGACTTTTGGAATCAGCTCTCTGGACTACGCTCCCTGCTTTGTTCCCTGGTTGGCTTCGTTAAACTCCGGACTTTAGTGAGGCTTGTGTTGGATTCCCCGCCCGCATTCCAGAACACACACCCATTTTAGGACTGAGCAGCCCGTCTCTCATTGAACTGTGGACCACATTGAAAACAACACATTTCTTTCATTCTGAGTATAGACAGTGAGAGTCATGAATTATTACTTCATTGAACCAGTTTCTTCCAGCTTTCATTTGGGGACCATAACATTTTCACTGGCCCTAAATCTCTCTTGTACATGCTTTCATTGTGTTGCAGGTTATTCTGTTGCCATTCTGTATGCATTTGCTCTTGTGAATGCTATATACAGTCAATCAGTTAGGTAAAACTATGGAAAAGTAACTTGGGTAACAAACCAATCATGGCAAGAGTAACATTTTTAAAATGTTTTATGGATGACTTTTAGCCTTCCAGAAGCTGTTTTGTGATGTTTTCATGTCCATGATTTGGTTTTTTTTAAATACTGATAATTTATTTATACAATGCCAAGACCACGGCAATACAGCCTGGAAAACCCACAACAACCATCGTTCTCCGGCCATGAAAGCCTTCGACAATACACTGATAATTTATGTTGCTGTTTTACGGTTTCGTGGTATTGTTTCTTCCTGTGAGCCTCCTCAAGCAGCTCTCTCTCTCTCTCTCTCTCTCTCTCTATATATATATATATATATATATTGAATAAATAAAATAATGTTGAATCAATGTTGCAAATAGTGTGCAAACTTCTAATTTTCACATCATAATCTCATAGACAGAAATTAACACCAAAAGGGTGCTGTTTTACCAAACATGTCTCATTCTGTGAAACACAACATCATATAGTTGCCTCCAAATTAACGTCAGAGAGCTACATCTTGCTGCTTTAGAGGTGCATTCAAATTCTATCAAATGTGTTTCTTTAAATTCAGGGTATGAATTAACCTGCTGTTCTCCATAACCAGACTCTGTGTAGATACATTCTTTTCCTCTTCGATTATTGGTTACAGGCTTTCCATTGCTTAGCATAACACCATTTTCTTCCCTTTGGGTAGAATTTTTGCAATGGAAGATGCAAAAGATGTTACTTATTTATGTATTTGTAGAAATATGAAAAAATGTCAAGTTTAAAAGTTCATTATCTACATTCACAAAGTTTATTTCAATACAAAAATCAGCTCCAGAAAGTCGACAGTAGTAACAAGAGTAAAAGGAATAAGAAAATAAAAGTAAAATAAAGTAAGGGAGGCACATGCAGTGCGACGAGCACAGAACAGTGAGCACAAATTGTAGGGAAATGGAGAGATGATGCCTTCCTCCAACAGGGCGATAAAATTATTAAGATTTAGTCAGCTGCTTGCGTATTCCATACGCCCAAAGGCAAAATTTAGCAACTGTATTAGTTATCTCCTGGGAAGAAACTGCAAGAAGGAGGGAAATATAAACTTGTTCAGATCTTCCTGGTAAATTTGACAAGATTGGAGCTATATGCTGGGATCGGATATGGTTATAGAATGAGCAGTGGAGCAGAACATGGTTGATAAACTCTACTTTCCCTGTATGGCAAGGGCAGAGATGTTGAGGGAGTGGGACACGATGGTATCTGCCTTCCAGGAGAGCTGAAGGTAGAACATTAAAGCATGCAAGGGTAAAGATTCTCCAATATTTGGAAATGGCAAGGGATATTAGATCTCAAGGGAATGGATCTTAGGTAGCCTGCTGGTTGAAAGCATTTGGTGTACTGCAGAGTGATTGAATATTTCTGTATCTGTGTCCAAATCTACATAATTTGGAGCTTAGAAAGACACAGGGTTTGTAAAATTGGTATACATGTTTAATAAACATTAGATAGAACATACTCTGTTACAGAAGAACGATAAAATAATTCAGCCTTACATGTGCTGGCTTTTACCTTTCTAGAACATCTAGACCAAACTTTTACACTTATGTTGCCGCAAGTCTAAAAGTGAGATAAGAAAATCATATGGTTTCTGGAGATAAAATGAAATGCCCAAAAGAAAACACCTCCAGGTTTTCATGATAAAAGTAGCAATAATAATTCAGGAAAATGACTTATGAATGGTAATTCATAAAGAGTTGAAGCTGTTGTGTTTTACGGATATTAGCATTTAATGTTATGAGGTCTTCACAACATGCATGTCTGGTCCTTACATTTTCAATATTTAAATGTCATTCAACAGTTTATGAAGCTATTAGGAAGTGTACTTCTCCTGCTGATTTCAAAGATCTATTTCTTCTTCTTCTTCTTCTTCTTCTTCTTCTTCTTCTTCTTCTTCTTCTTCTTCTTCTTCTTCTTCTTCTCTCTCCCTAAAATATTAGAAGTAACCACAGCGCATCGCGTGGTCTTGAATAAAACCATGAAGTATGTTGAAGTACAGGACTGAGTCACAAAATTTTGTTATCTCAGGCTCAACAATGACTTAAGTGAAATGTGCTCAAATCCAAAATTTCAGAGTTTTTCTCACACATTGCACATCAAACTCTCTTAGGTGGTTCTACACCAGTCATTTATGGAGCAACTGCCATCAAGCATGCATGTAGCTATAATGATGATGATTCCAGATGATGTCAGCAACACTTAAATATTCTCCTATCTTTTCGCCATTTTGATTTTTCCAGTAGCTGATTGGTGGCAACTTTTTCCTCTTTATGTACAATAGAAGCACAGCTTCTGTGGTGTATGAATGGTGTTCATGCTAACCAGCACTATTTCTCATGTTCATGCTAACCAGCGCTATTTCTCTTTTTATCCACAACCTCTAGGCAATACAGCAAACAACTACCATTGTTCCAATTCAAGACACAAAATTAAATTAAAATATATTGGGCATATAATGCTATTAATAATTAGTTTCATTTCTCAGTGTATGGTTTCTGATGGATAAAGAAAAGAAAACTTGAGAGGAAGAGCTTGGATTTTCTAGCTATACTTTGCTGAAACTTGAGTGATGCCTTAAGGGAAATTGCACAATAGTCCCTGGGAACTGAATACAGGAGCAGCAAATTATCTGCTAAATAGCGGTGTGTGAGAGGAGAAAGCGGTGATATAGTATGATGAAATAATAGTGCAGAATCACTGAACTAAAAAAAAAATAGGTCATGTTGGTGAACAGAAGAAGGGGAAAAACTGTGATCAGAAGAGGGACCACAATGTGGGGTGAGGAAACGTTTTATCCTTCCCACAGTTAGTTTTATAGATTGAAACCATTCTCTCCCTAGTATAGAGCAAAAAAGATAGGCATGCTTTCTTTGCTCATAATTTTCCCATAATAGTCCAGGAAGATGACAGTTTTGATCAAAGAGAAGAGTTAAAACTTTCCTACCCCAAACTATGATCTCAGTCCAAAACTGAGGCTCTGCGTAGTGGCTGAAGTCTTTAACAAAAGCTGGACAGATCTGATCATAGAAATGGTTGCACATCCGGTTCGACCCTCACTATAACCTGATTAAAGTTGTGAGAAGTCTATTTGATTGAGGAGAGGGCCCACAGACCACCATACCACGAGACATCATGGAAACGGTACAGCTTCTCTAGAGGGAAGAGAAGGTACTTGCTTCAACATGGGCTGTTTCCTCACATCCTTAAAATAGCAGCACATTCCTGGAACGCTGGTGACTTTTTCACACGATATGTGCCAAAAAAAATGCACTGCATCCATTTTAAACACAAAATTGCATGAAGAAGCCGACAGCATTCTGGGAGTGTGCCACTATTTTAAGGATGTGATGAAATAGCCATTCTCTCCCCTTGGCTTATTGTTGACACTAGGAGTCACAACAGTGAAATCCTAAGAAGAGTTACTCCAGTCTAAGCCCACTAGACTTAAGTAATGTCAAGAACTACAGACCAATGTCTCTAACTAATAATGACTATAAAATATTTGCTAAGGTATTAGCGGAAAGACTTAAGGTATGGTTAGTGGAATTTATAGATGAAGACCAAGCTGGTTTTTTTACCGGAAAGGCAAATAAAAAATAACCTACGAGTGTTGTTGAATGCCATTGAGTATTAGGATAAAAAATCCAGGGAAGCAGGTTGGCTTTTTCTTTGTGGATGTGGAGAAAGCGTTTGACAATTTGAACTGGGATTTTATGTTTGCAACAATGGAGAAGATGCAGTTGGGAGAGAAATTTATACAAGCAATAAAGGCAATATATAAAAACCAATCTGCAAATATAATTGTCAATTCAGATGTAACAAAAAAGTTAGAAATCAGAAAAGGAACAAGACAAGGGTGTCCGCTTTCCCCACTTCTGTTTGTAATGGTATTGGAGATTCTACTTAGGCAAATAAGAGAAGATAATTTAATAAGAGGACTGAGAACAAAAGGATTTGAATATAAAGTGAGAGCTTTTGCTGATGATATAATGGTGATAGTGGAGGACCCAATAGAGTGCATGCCTAAATTGATGAAGAAAATGAAAGACTTTGGAGATTTAGCGGGATTTGTAATAAATAAGGTGAAGTCCAAAATACTGTGCAAAAATATGACCAAACAACAGCAAAAGGAGTTGATGGATAAGGTGGAATGTGAAGTAGTAAACAAAGTTAAATACTTGGGAGTGGAAGTGACAGCGAAAAATATTGATTTATATAAGAATAACTATGACAAGTTATGGCAACAAATAGATAAAGATATGATTAGATGGAATAAAATGAACTTGTCATGGTTAGGTTGTATGGCAGTAATCAAGATGAATGTTCTTTCAAGAATGATGTTTCCACTACAGACAATACCTATTGTTAAAGATAGTAAACAATTTGAAAAGTGGCAGAGAATGATATTAAACTTTGTTTGGGCTGGAAAGAAACCCAGAGTTAAAATGAAAGTACTCTATGATGCAAAAGAAAGAGGAAGGTTTACAATTACCAAATTTCAAATTATACCATGAAGCAGTATGTTTGGACTGGCTAAAGGAATGGTTGACATTGAAGCATTTGAAGTTGTTAGCATTGGAAGGATATAATAAATTATTCGGATGGCATGCATATCTATGGTATGACAAAGTAAAAGTAGACTATGTTTTTACATCATTATGTAAGAAGAAGCTTGTTTGTTGTATGGACTAAATACAAGAAATATATGGAAGAGACTATACCAATGTGGATTATCCCTGCGGAAGTAGTAAATCCAAGAACAGAATATGCAGGGGAAGACCGGTTGACATATAAAGAAATGCTTGAGATAAAACAGAACAATTATTTGCTTAAAGGCAATGATGAGTTGCCATTCCAATATGGATGGTTTCAATATATGCAGATAAAAGATTTGTATGAGAAAGATAAAAGGAAAAATGGTTTTAGATTACAAAATTCTGAGATTGAGAACTGTTTGCTTCAGGGGGGAAGAAAATAATCTCTAAAATATATAAGATATTACTGAAATGGTTCACAGAGGAGGAGGTTGTTAAAGTTCAGGTGGTTAAACGGGCAATAAATTGTAATAGAGAAATTTCAATGGAAGCTTGGGAAAAGGTATGGAAAAATGTAGTTAAAATTTCAGCATGCACCACGGTGCGTGAAAATGTTTATAAAATGATGTATAGATGGTATTTAACACAGAAGAAGTTGGCCAATGGTAATAGTCAGATGTCTGATAAATGTTGGAAATGTAAACAGCATGAAGGTTCATTCTATCATATGTGGTGGACTTGTGATAAGGCAAAACAGTTCTGGGGGGATATAGTAAAGGTCATGTCGGATATTTTACAAAGGAATATAAATAAAACCCCAGAATTGTTGTTATTATGCATGAACCTAGAAGATTTTGATAAAATGGACAGAGTTATGGTGTTTTATATGATTACGGCGGCCAGAATGTGTTATGCACAGTTGTGGAAGACTCAGGAGATACCATCTATGGAAGAATGGATTTTGAAAGTTTTGAATATGGCAGAAATGGACAAGTTATCAAGGAAATTGAAAGAACAAGAAGAATTGGAATATACATCAAGCTGGGAAAAATTCAAGAAATATGTGGAGAAAAAGTGGGACATGAAGGGGAAATTGTGGTCTTTGGATAGTTGTTAAGGGGAGATAGAAACTTACTTAAGGTTAAAAGGGGGTATATTATTATATTTTAATGGATTAGTATAGAGTTATAGAGTTATAGTATTATAGTATTATAAAGTTAAGAGTAAGATAGTATAATTATTTGGTAAAGTATAAGATTGAATAACAAGATTGTATGGGTAATAGGGAGTATATATGATATTTTAGTGATGTAACAGAAGTAACAGATTTATAATATAGATAATAGGGATTTAAGGAATAGTATATTATATATATATATATATATACACTTAGTATATACTTATATAATTTTTACACTCTTAATTTAGATAAGTATTATATTAAGATAGTTAATACAAGTAAATAGACTAGATATATATTATATATATTATTATAGATTTTAAGAATTTATATGATATACTCTTTAGATCAAGTTGAGGATGGAAAACTGTTGGGAGTCACTAGAAAAAGGGGGGGGGAAGGATGGGGAAAATGCAATGGTGTGGAAAATGATAATGACTTGTATGTTTATATTTGTTAACCCATCCAATAAACATTCTTTAAAAAAAAATAAGCCCATTGAAGTCAAGGGGCTTAGACTGGAATAACTCTACTTAGGATTTCACTCTGTCACATTACCCAGTGTACACCAGGAGTCTTTCCAGTTTGTCTTTTAACTCTAAATATTGACAGAACATGTAAAACCCATATTTTCAGAGGATTATAAACCCACCATAGTATCCATGAATGCAGACCAGTGATCCAACTGATCCAATATTCAGATTAAAGTCTGTTATGCTGTAAATGGCTGTTTATTTATTTTTATTTATTTATATTTCAATTTATATACCGCCCATCCCAGGGGCTCTGGGCGGTGAACAGTTTAAAATCGATAAAAAAACAACAACAATACTAAAATCAATATACAAAACAATAATGAAATAAATTAACCAAGTGCAATGGTGGGGAGAACCCTCCCCCACCCCAAAGGTGGAAGGCCAACATGGCACCGCCCCCTTCAACCACCGAATGCCTGGCAGAACAGCTGTCTTACAGGCCCGGTGGAATGATAATATGTCCCGCTGGGCCCAGGTCTCCATTGACAGAGCGTTCCACCAGGCTGGGTCCAGGACTGAAAAAGCTCCTATAGAAGTCTGCTCCCATAGAAGTCAGGAGGGGTGTAAGACAAGGCTGTGTCTTTGCTCCTACCTTATTTAATCTTTGTGTTAATGATTTCACCCCTAGACTGAATATGCCATTTTTGCAACCCCCACGGCAAGGGACTCCTCTGATTCCAGTCATGATTTATGCAGATGACACGGCTCTAGTATCAATAACCAGATTGGGACTGTGACAATCAATTGAAATCTCCATTCAATACTGCGCTGATGAACACCTAATAATTAGTTTAGAAAAATCCAAGATTTTTGCTAGATTTTGTAGGCTGGAATTATTATGCTGAACTATCTCAGGCCACGTTATGGAAGAAGTTCAATTTTATAAATAACTGGGAGTTGTATTCCAACGTTCACTCTCTTGGGCTTTGCACGCTAAAGAGAGACCTATGAAAACCAAGAGTACAGCTGCAATTTTGAGAAAATTCTTTTTCCCCACAGGTGTTCAATATCTCCCTGCAGCTTTGGGTGCATTTTGGACAAAAATAACCTCACTGTTTCTGTATGCTTTTTTGGTGTGGATTGGTGGCCTGGGTATGTGCCCAGATAAAATCCAGACAAATTTCCTTAGATAGATTTTAGCATGTCCTAGATGTTTCGTCTCATCCTCCTTGCTAATGAAAACTGGACAGAAGACAATTTCTGTCCTAGCCTAGTTAACAGTTGGCTTGCAATTGACTTAGAGAGTTTCACGTTTAGTATCAGATTCTTTTAAACCTGGGTGGGTTCACCTGCTCACAGATAAACTGAACTCACTGGATTTGAATTGTGACTCTCTGCTGGCCTTAGGGAAAACTGGGGGTTTGGGTTGGGTTAGTAGCCAACTTTTGGTGGAAGAACGGTGAGGTCTCTGGGAAGGGAAATGGCGCATATGTTCACCCATGTACTTTCAACATTCATGTTTTAATCAATACCAGTTACCATATTATTTCTGTAGTATTATGCTATTACGTTTTCAGAGATTTTTTTTCTTACTAGAATGAATTCCTTTCCACTTGCTGATTTACACGGACGATTTATAGGCCAAGGAAGGGGATCTTGAGTTTATGATAAATCTTTGGTAGAAACTATTGAGCATTTCTTCTTTTTTTGTGTCATTTATTTGGAATTGAGAAGAAAATGTTTGGATCCTTATCTGAATAAGAAGCCTGTTCGCTCTTCTAACTATCATTTAATGACTCTGTTTGCAGACCTGGATTTTAATATAATATTAGATGTGTGTAAATATATAGCTGCTGCAATTAAATGCCATTTGTTTTTAATGAATATTGAACAGCAATAACTTGTCTTTTTCTGGTTGAACAGTCTATTGGCTCTAAGACCTAGGTGGGTTATGGATATGGCTCCGACATCTAATGACTTGCCTTCTGCTCAAATCTGAGGCTTGAAGAATCGCCTTATGCTTTCCTACCACATAGTGAATCCCATAGACTATCTTTTGAACCTATTCTTTTCCTACAAAGAAAAACATGCTCCCAAAGAGATATGCTTAACAGCCGGGGCGGGGGGAGGAGGGCTTGTTCCCCAAAGAAACTATAATGAAAGCACATCCATTGTATTAACATAACTCACTTGGAATTTTTTTAAAAAAACAAACGGGAGAGGGAACATGTAACTTCTGTAGGTCAATGATGAATCACCAGGAATATTATCTTTTGTCTTTCGTTTTGCTCCATTCAGTTGATGAGACATGTTTTGTGTGAAGCAAATGCAGATAAAAGGGTATTATAAAACATGGTAATTGCATAATTAATACGTTAAATTGCAGTGATAATGACACACTTGATCTATACTTCGCAAAGTCTAATTTAAAAAGTAAAGGGGGGGGCATGATTCATTCACGTCCAACATAATTATCTGAATCAATTTATCTTTTAAAGGTACATTTTCTACTTACAAAACTGAACACATTTTTTGCTGGAAGAAATCAATTGAAGTCAATGGAGCTTCCCTGGTTTACATTGGCAGAATATTTAGGCTAAAATATTCAGCTCAGAAACTAACAGTGCAATTCTAATCAGATTGAGTAATAAAGCTGGCTGGGTCCAATCCATATGTAACAAAGTGCACAGTACATCACTATATCACCTAAAAATTAGGTTTCGTGATGTGTCTTGTGATCAACTAACCAGTGACAATTGCATTGGTAGTAGTCCACCCGCCCTCCCCAATAAAATTGTAAATGTATCAGGTCTGTTGAAATCAAAACAGATTTCGCTAAATTACTAATGCAATTTAGCTGGATTGACAGTACCTCAATTAAGTTTCTAATAAAATATATGGGATAATCTTGTACCCTAATATTTAATACCCACCCCCCTCATGGTAAAGGAAATTGTAGTCACTGATAACTTGGACACAGTTTTAGCATCTTTCCATCTTTCTCTTTTTCTCCATCGGATAGATATTTTCCCTGACAATTTCCAATTAGCTAATTTCTTCATTTCTTGGTCATGGGTCTATTTGTTTTCCTGATGGTAGTATTAAGATATGTACTTTACGGCTCAGAATTGATTCTCTGACATTCTGTGAGGACATAACAATCTCTCTCTCTCTCTCTCTCTCTCTCTCTCTCTCTCTCTCTTTATCTCAGTCTCTCTCACTTGCCCTTTGCCAGGGATGTTATATGATATGTATTTATTTACATTAAAACCTATCTTAAACACTGTAATTAAACATAAAATGCCAAAAGCAAACAGCTCATCAAAGCAACAATCAAATCCCTTCTTTGAGCCTACTAATTGTCTGAGCCCTCTGAAATAAATTACTTTTTAATCCTTCCAAAAAGACAAGGGGAAAGGAACTTCTCACCTCATTCTAAAGGTCAGATCATTTCGAAATGAAAGTCTTCTTTCTCCTAACCTTCAGTAAGACTGTGTAGGAAAGAACTGCAAGCTTATACCAACAATGGGGTTAAAGTTCTCATTGCATTATTTGTGCAGGAAAGCTACACTTGAAAGATCCAGTATGGTATAGTGGTTAGACTAGGATCTTGGAGAATCTGCCATAGAAGCTCACTCAGTGTCTTTGGGCCAGTCACTCTCTCACAGCCTCAGGGCCAAGCTACAAGTGACAAATGACACTTGAACAGCAAGTGAACAGACTCACATGTATTTCTCCCTGTTCACTTGCGCTCCACTTGCACTACATGATCGAGTGGAGCGCAAATGAACAGGGAGGAATGCACACGAGTCTGTTCACTTGTTGTTCAAGTGTAATTCATCACTTGTAGCTTGGCCCTCAGCTACCTTATAATATTGTTGCAATGGTAAAATGGAAAAGGGGAGAACAATGTTGGTTGTTCCTACTGAGGAGAGAAGCAGGGAATAGATGGATGGATGGATGGATGGATGGATGGATGGACAGACGGATGGACGGAGGAAGGATGGATGGGTGGGTGGGTGGACAGGTGGGTGGATGGGCAGGCAGGCGGATGGGCGAGTGGATTTGCTTTTTAGCTTAACAAGCAGCAGAAGAGCAATTTTCAAAAACCTATCCTATAACTGAGTAATTTCCCCTCCTTCCTAGAATATATAGCCTTGTTAGAATAGACAATAAATATTTGGCAACTAAGTCATAAAGTGGAAGCAAATCCTCTGTCCACCCTCACATGTTCTGAATGTGGGTTGAGTAGACCAAGTATGTGACATGCTGAAATGGATATGTGCCATGCTTGGTGGCTCAAACCCATTTATGGAAAAAGCTTCTTCAACTTGGTTGAGTAATGCCAAGGGCACAAACAGTTTTTATTTATTTATTTAAAACATTTTAATGCTACCTTTAAACCCAAAGAGTGTTCCCAAGGTATTAAATATTAAAACACTTCAACATTAAAATCATGTAAAGTATATATACAGTAATTCAATAAAAACCATATGAATACACATAACACTAAAAACCAGAGAGGAAGTCAATAACAGTTGTTGGGTATGCCTAAAAAAAGAAAAAAAAGTTTTTCCTGGTTGGCAGAAGGCAACAATAGAGGAAGATGGATGAATTTCCTTGGGGAACTGGTGGCAACTCAGCACATATCTCAGGATGGCTTCTCCTAGCAGCTTTACATAGATGTTGAAAAGCATGGGGGGCGAGATAGAATGTCATGGGACTCTGAGGGCCAGAGTCCAAGGGGCAGAGCAGCGGTCCCCCAGCACAAACTCTGAAACTTTCCTTCAAGGTAGGACTGAAACCACCGCAGAACCACACACACATCCCAGTCCCAACTCTGAAAAGTGTATGTAATGATTTGCTGTAGAGATGGGCACGATCCAAAAAAAATTAATGATCAAGCTGATCATGGATCAGCACCAGCGACGATCCCGATTTAACGACCCACACCGAGCATCTCCTGTTCCCGATCCGTGGATAGTGGATCGTGGATTGTGGATCGTGGAGGCAAAAGCGAAGGGGCGCCCCGCTGTTCCCAGCGATACAGGAACGGTGGGTAATGCCGGTGGCATCTGTGTTTGTGTTTGGCCATCTGTGTTTGGCCGTCAGAGCTGCTTATCAGGGTTTGCAGGGATGAGATTGGAGTGCCCATGGCTACAGAACACCCCCTTCCCCCTCCCTCCCCTGGGTGTCTTATCCCAACTGGTGACTACTTTGCTGCTCTATGGTTGGAAGGAAGCCCTGCTGATCAAGGAAAGCTGGGCTTCCATTCGGGTTTCCAGGGCGACAGAAGGAAGGCAAACAGAGCTCAGGCTTTCCCCTGGCTCCATTGCCAGGGGAATAGATTGCTGGCGCCTGAGTGTCTGGATCCCCGATCCGAGCCCGATCGCCCCAATCCAGGCCCCTCCCAATTGCTGGATCATTGGCCGTGGATGATAACGATCTGCTGGGTCATGATCGCGTGATCGCCGTTATCGTGGGTTTTTTTCGATCGTAATGCAGATCGTGCCCATCTCTAATTTGCTGTTTCGTATATATAAAATGTATGCATTTGGACCTTTAATTCAACTCCTCCATATGTTACCTTAAACTTATAACTCAGGAGAAATCAATCAATCAATCAATTGATCGATCGATCATTTATTAATACGGTCTAGTACCAGCACAGAACATACAAAACTGTTCCTTTGAATAAAACTCATAAAATTACAACACATAAAATGTGGCTTCTACATAATTTACAAACAAAATTCTTTGGAAATAAATAATCTTTGTTAAAAATCAGTTATACTTCTTACTATTTCCTTATGAATTTTACATGTTGCAGAGAGAAATCTAGCACAGGGAGCAGTAATCAATGGGTTAACACCTAAAAGCAGTTTCCTAGCAAGTTCTGAGTTGGAACAGCACGAAAACCTACTTACAAAAAGGTACTAGAGACCTCAGGAGAGCTCTGGTCACGAGCAATACTCTTTTCCCCCCGGAAAGAGCTTCAGGTGTTCTCTACTTTACCCAGGTTTTGCCTTGAGAACACCTTTTCTTTTGTGTGTGATCTATATATTGCTGACTCCCTTGAAAGGTATTAGCTGCCACCAAAGGTTTTCATCTTAGACTTCCTTGGTTTAACAGGTAATATAGGAAGCCTTGTTATACATGGTAGTTGGACAGAACAATCAGCATGTGAGGGTGGTTGTGAGGTAGAATGGGGATCTCCTATTTTTCCCTTAAACCAAAATAGAACTCATTTAGTTTCTTGAGAACGAATTTTTACCAATCTACCCCTCTGAAGCCACAAATCCTAGCTAACAGGAGCTGACAGCATAACAAATTCTTTTCTTTCTCTCGCCCCGCCATCTGCCTCCTTCAGCCATCCATGGGATCTGATTGGCTGTTACCTGCTTTGTGCAACACACACACACACACCAAACAGAAGGTAAGTGACTGCCAGAAAAGGCTGGACTTTGCCCCATCAGTCACAGTGCTTCATTTAAAATTTGAATGGCAGCTTAAACAAGCACAGCTCATATTTAAAGGCAGGAAAAACAAGGGGTATAGAGTTGGGTTTTTTGAACAAAATAGCTCTAATAATGAAATATATTGAGAAGTTCCAAAGTTAGGATGAATGAGAGATAAGGACCTAACTCTCAAAGTCTCAGGAAAGGCTCGTACGGAGATCACCTCCCTCTAGAGGGCAGTGTTTCCTGATAAGGACACTCTATGCTGGAAAAGAACAGGTCACAGATACTGAACTAATAAATATAACAAACAAAATATTGTAAAAGGGTTATTATACTAGGTTTTGAAATAGAAACAGCTCAGTTCCAGAAAGAGCTTTTCTCCGAAGTAGGATGTTCAGAGATTCAGAACACAAGCTGTCTGCCAGTGATACTATTATACAATATGATTATCGTCTCCTAGACACAATTATTTTGGTGCTTCTTTTATTTCATGAAAACAAAAACAGCGTTAGCACTGGGAAGTTTCTTGAATCAATGCTGTTAAGGGAAAAGGTTTTTTTCCTGATAAACTCTGAAAGACATTCTGGAATTGTTACGATTGCTAATATGTATTATCAACAAACAAACAAACAAACAACTCTGATATCCCTTAGATGAACAACCCTTTGATTTTGTTTGCTAACACAATCCTAAATAAAGTCTAATCCCAATGATTTCTATTGAATTAGAAGGTTGTAATTCTGTTTTGAATTGCACTGTACATAAAACCAAGGAGCTGTTCATCCCAGTGGTAAGATCCACCCTCATCTATTTATTCCTGCAGTAACTTTCCTTGTCTTTTTTATAATGGGGTTATAGAATCATAGAATCATAGAGTTGGAAGGGGCCATATAGACCATCTAGTCCAACCCCCTGCCCAGTGCAGGATCAGCCTAAAGCATCTCTGACAAGTATTCATCCAGCCTCATCTTGAAAACTGCCAGTGAGGGGGAGCTCACCACCTCCCTAGGCAGCTGATTCCACTTTTGAACTACTCTGACGGTGAAAAAGTTTTTCCTAATATCCAGTCGGTACCTTTGTGCATGTAGTTTTAGCCCATTGCTTCGCGTCCTACCCTCTGCTGCCAACTGGAACAGCTCTTTGCCCTCCTCCAAATGACAGCCTTTCAAATATTTAAAGAGAGCAATCATGTCCCCCCTCAACCTCCTCTTCTCCAAACTAAACATTCCCAAGGCCCTCAGCCTTTCCTCATAGGCCTCAGTCTCCAGACCCCTGATCATCCTCGTTGCTCTCCTCTGCACCCTCTCAATTTTGTCCACATCCTTTTTGAAGTGAGGCCTCCAGAACTGCACACAATACTCCAGGTGTGGCCTGACCAAGGCAGTATAGAGAGGGGCTATGACCTCCTGCGATTTCGATGCTATGGACCCTTTGATACAACCCAGGATTGAATTAGCCTTTTTTGCCACCGCATCACACTGACTGCTCATATTCAGTTTACAGTCCACTCTTACCCCAAGATCCCTTTCACATATACTACTGAAGTGTATCCCCCATCCCCCAGAAGTGTATCCCCCATCCAGTATTTGTGCTTCTCATTTTTGTGGCCCAGATGTAATACTGTGCACTTGTCTTTGTTGAATTGCATCCTATTCACAGCTGCCCACTTCTCCAGAGTATTCAGGTCTTGTTGAATTTTAATTCTATCTTCTTGGGTGTTTGCTACCCCTCCCAATTTGGTATCATCAGCAAATTTAATGAGCAGCCCTTCCACTCCTTCATCCAGATCATTGATAAAAATATTGAAAAGTACCAGGCACAAAACCGAGCCCTGCGGCACCCCACTGGACACCTCCCTCCAATCTGATGAAACGCCGTTGACCACCACTCTTTGAGTGCGGTCCTCCAACCAGTTCCCTGTCCACCGAACTGTCCTATAGTCTACTCCACAGTCTTCCAGTTTGCCCATCAGAATGTCATGGGGGACCTTATCAAAAGCTTTACTGAAATCCAGATAAATCACGTCAACAGAGTTCCCCCGATCCAGTAAGCTGGTCACTCGATCAAAGAAGGAAACCAGGTTGGTCTGGCAGGATCTGTTAGATCCTGGATGGGGGATACTCTTCTGGGTTAGAAGCGTGCAGCTCTGTTTAGATCGGTACAGTAAGAGTTGGATCCAACTATCTTTTCTACTGTTGACTTCTCTTTGACCTCCTCAAAACTATTCTAAGGATCATGGGATCTACATAGACAAAAGCCATGTTGAGGCTGCAGTAAGGAGTGGATTTAGCTGGCGTTGAATGGAAAAGATGGTTGGATCCAACCTCAACAGCGTCGTCCTAAGAACACTTTCCTGGGAGTAAGCCTCATTGAACAGACTTGAGTAGGAGTCTAAACAGACCTTTCCCAATCATTTGGTCCTATCTGTAGATACTTTTAAAAGATTTTTTAAATGTGTATTCAAGATACATTCTAGCCCCCATTACTTGTCATCACTCTTTCAGGCAATTCCACCTATTTCTTTTCTTCTTTCTTTTTATATGGTATTTTGACAGCTCAGACAATAGCAGCAGAAAGAGTGATTTGGGTTTTTTTAAAAAGAAAATCCTTTGTAAAATACTTAAAATATATTCTATTTAGCATAAAATGCCTTTGAAAGGGTATAAATAAATTCTTCAATGTAATTAACCACTTCAGATGGTTACAGATCTATTAAATCTTACCTACCTGCTTGCTTATCAAATCTGCCCGTGATAAACTGCTTTCCAGTTCCTGCAGATAAATTAAAACTGGAATATATATAATTAACCTCACAACGACTACTTCTGTTAATTGGCAGACCAACAAATGGAAAGCAGGATACCATGCAGAGAGATGGAGGTGGCAGGAAGTTTTCAAAATGTAGACTCCAGACAAAGCAACAGGGACTGAAAGACTCAATGTGAAGTGTTTGTCTTATTTCTGGGAATACGGTTCAGTCCACAAAGACCATCTAAGAGAAATAGTTTGATTTCAATCACATAAGAACAACACTACATATAATTTATAACAATTTGTCTCTTTTCAAAAGAGTACAGAGACGAAAATAGCATAAAGATCAAATTATTTCTCACTTGAAAGGGGCTGAGATCTTTAAATTAGAATGGAGTCATTGGCAAGAAATAGCAATTTCTTGTAATTCATTAGGCTTTATCACCATGAGACTTTTGTGGGAACCTTCATTAGAGCATTTCTCTAATTCTTACTTTCAGTGACCTGGTCTGTTTATTCTCACAATAATATTCCTTGCCCTCCCTTCCGTTTCCATTCAACAAACTGTTTATTCATCAAATGTGAAACATCTGAGATTGGTCCTCCTTTGGCTGTCTTTCCCCAGCTCTTGCTTCAACAGTGCTTGAATGGAGCCAGGTTGTAGCTACCCCATCCACCATTTCTTTGCTAACCAGCCCACCACCTCTATTTGCACCATGAGCTTCCAGGTCCATCAAAATGACCACACCAAGGGCGAAGCTGGGGTCAACTGCTCAGTCAACCAGCTACGCCTATCTGTCCTTGGGTGATTATTTCACCTGGGATGATGCGGCTTTATCCAAGTTTGTGTCTTTTTTCCAGCATCTATCTGAAGAGAAACATGAACAAGCCGAGAAACTCTCGACCTTCCAAAACCATCATGGAGAGAGAGCTTTTCTGCAGGATGTCAAAAAAACAGAGCAGGATGAATGGTGGAACAGATCCTCTGCCATGGCCTTCGCCCTTCAGCTGGAGAACAGCATGAACCAGGCCCTGCTGGAACAGCACCAAATTTCTCCCCATGTGGATCCTCATATGTTTGACTTCCCAGAGACTCACTAGCATCATGAGGAGGCGAAGTTGATCAAGAAGCTGGAGGACCATGTGTCCAACCTGAAACATGTACATGCCAGTGAGGATGACCTTTTCGATCGCCTCACTTTATATGAGTCCAGCAACTGAGCTGCAAAGTGCTGGCTCCAGAGTAGAGATGGGCACGAACAGCAATATGCACTAAAAAAGCCACCAACAGCCCAATCAGCTGTTCGCGAACAAGCTGTTCATGAGGCCCCATTCTAAACAAACAGGTGGTCATTGCAAGTCTTGTTCATTGCTGTTCATCAAGCCAGACAATCTGGCACCTGCAATCAATTCCCTTGGCAACTGGAGGCCCGGACTGCCTGAACTCTGTCTGAACTTTTGCTGTTGCCCTGGAAACCCCAATCTAAGCCCAATTTAGCTTGATAGGCAGGTCTTCCTTTCAAGTGTGGAGCTCCAAATCTGTTACAAGGAAGCAAAGAGCAGGGGGGCTCCCAGCTCTGGTTTTGCAGAGAGTGAGGGAGAGACAGTAGCTGTTGGCATTTTGAGAGAGAGACAGGGAGAGTGCATTGAAGCTTGAATTTTGTTTGTGTGTGATGGGATAGGGATCTACCTCTTCAAGTTCCAGGGCTGCTGCCAGGCTCTGGGCCAAACTATTATTTATTACTGGTACCTTTCCTGCTGCCTGCTCAGGTTAGGTTTCTGGGAGTGGTGCGGTAGGGATCTTGATGGCTGGAGGAGAGCCTGCTGGCCCCCACGAACAACAAACATGTTCATGAACAGGTCATGTTCGTCAATGTTCGTTGTTTGTTGTTCATGGATGGCAAAGAACAATGAACACCATGTTCAGGGTTTTTTTTCTGTTCGTGCCCATGTCTACTTCAGAGTCCTCTCACCAACTTTTCCATCTGTGTTGTTCTAATTCATTGCGCCTATGTATTTAAATCTAGCTGTTCAATGAATGAGGCATGCCTCTGTACGCTGCCCATCTTGGGGAGAGAGTCTGTAACTTGCATTAAATAAAACTTGGCATTAAGCACTAGTAAAAAAATGTAAAAAAAATCATATAACCCTCAATAAATGTGTAATCAGACAAAACTCCCAAGCTGAAGGTGGTTGAGAGAGATAAGAAGAAATCTTGACTTGTGTGTGGCACAGAAATCCCATAGTTGCTATGAGTCCAGATCCTCAGCCATTAAAAATGAAACCATGGGGTCACTTCATTGACATAGCCAATTTCCTATTAGTCAGTTTGTTTGTTCATTAATTCTTACGAAAAAAAAGTTTATAAAAGGCACAATTTTCAGTCTGAATCCAAGCACGGGAAAGCTTTTGCAAAGGCTGAAAAAGGTTTGTATCCCAGGGTTACATTTTCAGAATAAAAATTATTGTAGAACAAATAAGGAATGTTTCCAAGAGAAAACAGCTGTTAACTGTGCCAGTGCAAGACAATCAATATGCAGAGAGGTCAAATTCAGTCCATAGGTGCTTGCTGAAAACTAGGTGACCCTGCCATACATAATATGCAATCCTAACAAATTTTCCTGGGAGTAAGGCCTATTGAGACATAGTTCTGTGTAGGCCTACCTAGACTTGCTCTCTCAGTCTTTGGGAAATATCTGACTGTCGTGGCCACAAGGCAATATCTACAAAGAAAAGGAGCCTTTATCAAGTGATTCTGCCATTACCTCCTTACCATCCTTTCAATGTGATGGGAGCGGCTTCCAGATGCTGTAGCTTCATGACAGGAGAGAAGCTGCCCATGTCCACAGTGACACACAAGCTTCTGGTCTTGTCTGGAGATAGAGGTACTTTGTGGACATGTGGTTATGTCAGTGATCTCATTCCTTACCCCTCCGGATCATCTGTTGTTGCATCAGGACCTGGGGTCCAGCCGTGGCTGTTTTCACACTGCTTACCAGCCATGGAACATTGCACCAAACTCCCAGAACAACAGCTTCTTCCTGGGGCGATTTCGTGCAAGAACGCCTGTCATTCCAGAAACTCTGTGCAATGTTCCATGGCTGGTAAGCAGTGTGAAAACAGCCCATGTATGAAAGCACAAACATACAGTTTCTTTTAAGAAACAGATCAAGATGGGTAGCTAAGTTAATCTGTCTGTAGCAGTAAAAAAGAGCAAATGTCCAGTAGCACCTATAAGACTAACAAAATTTGTAGTAAGACATGAGCTTTCATGACTCACAGCTAGCTTATTATTTGCTCTCCCATTGGGAATGAAGAGACAGACAACGTCGTTGGATCTAAGGGCCACTTTATTAATTAAACTCAACATTAACATCAACCCAACTGCGGCAAGGGTAAGCGGTACAGGTCAAGCCACGTGGTCACCCTTTGACCCCCGCCTTGACCTGTCTGGGCGAGCCCCGAAGCCCCGGGTGCAAGCCATCCCACTAGATGGCTAGGATACCCGGCCAGCCAGGCAACATGGTTCCCCCTCCAAGCTCCCACTCCTCAGCCGTGCAGCAGTGAGGCAGGACTTGCGCATGGGGTTTACCTAGGCAGCCTGCCCACGCGCGCTGGCAGCCGTCACAAGCAGTACCAGCCGCTCCTAGCAGACCCCTCTTCCCACAAGGGAAGCGCCAAGGGTGCTCACCAGCCCGCTGCCTAAATCCCAACTCAATCCCGCCAACGCAAGGGCCAAGCCTCTGCTTAGACCCTCTGCGCCCCACTATTGGCCTAAGGCCAACCTAAGCCCTTGCCGCAAATCATTAAGGAAAATTTCGTTGCCGGCCTCCGAGAGATGCACTCCATCACCACGGTAGAGGCCGGCAACCGTGGCCCTGATCCCAGGATGAGGTAGATAAACCCCTAAGCCTTCCCCAAGGGCCTTCTGAATGGCCCTGTTGGCCTTCATCCTGGCCCTTTCAATGGCTTGCCTGTCCATTGCCTCACGCCACACCTTGCGAGGCAACATAGCTGACCACATTATAAGGGTCCCAGGCCATCGTATCAAAATATCCTGCATGTCCCACTTGGCCTGCAAGGATAGAGCCCTACCGTGAATGAACCCAAGGTCATTCCCACCCAGATGAATAACCAATATGTGCGGTATTGGCCCCTTACGCTGCTCAAATAATAACGGCAACAAACCAGGCCAACGCAGGCCTCGCCGGCCCAACCATTCCACTGAAGCCCACTCACTGAGACCTAACTGGGACCCAACAGCAGACTTCCTGGCCTGGTGGGCAGCCCAAAAGACCATGCTGTGCCCGCAGATCAAAATCCGTCGTTTCTCCCGGCGAGACACAGCACCTAGGAAAACATCAATTAGTAAACTCTTAAAACTTTGGTAAAGGGCGAACATAGGACCTATAAGCCGCAGATTTCCACCTACCTACCCCCTGAATAGCCCGAGGCGAGTACCCCATTGCAGCTGCTGTGGATGCCGCCCCAATTCTAAACGAATGGGTACCAAACTTAACCCCCAGCAACCCTAATTTGGCCAACGCTCTCTGCGTAATTGTCCAGAATTGATAACGCGTCAAGGGCGACCCGTCCGCATGGCAAAATAAAACTCCAGGATCAGATTTCCTGACTCGTATATATCTCCGCAGAGCACGTACTGGGCACAAATCCCGGTCAGCACAGGATCCCAATTTAAGGGTCATACCCCTCTGCTTCTGATCAGTCTTGGATTTCCTGATTAAAATGGAAACCCCACCATCTATAAACTTAACATCCCCAGCCTTGATAGCCCGATCAGACCTATCAGTCTTAGACCGAGACACCAATTCACTAATGCGTAAAGCCCCAAAAAAGGCCGTAAGGGCCGCCGCATGAAATAACCGAACCTCAAATTCAGAGCTGCACACAGCACCCCAAGTAGAGATCAATCCTTTCAAGACTGAAGGTGACATAGGTTCCCTGGAATCGACGCGAGGACCAACCTCACGCGACCAACCCTCCAACATTTTCCTAACTCGAAAGTCCCCCGTGGCCTCCGAGAACCCCCGAGCCTTGCTCATGAATGCAAGCGCGGATAACTGGCCCCTTATGGACTTAACCGCCAGTCCACGCCCCTTCTGATAAACACAAAAACGTATTAAATGGTCAACAGGGATGGGCCAAGTCTGCTGCATGCCCTCCGTGTACCTAAACCCCAAAAATTGCCCTACCGCTCTGTCGTAGCTCCGGCGCGTGCTAGGAGCCACCGCAAGACTTATGGCCCTGAAGGCTTCGGCTTCCCAAGGAGCCATAGTTTCAAGGGCATCCGTGCTGGTACCTGGTCCGCCTCCGGAGCAAGCTGCCAGAAACGCCCCATCTGTTGGCGAGACAAAGCGTCTGCCACACCGTTGCTTACCCCGGGGACATGTTTGGCTTTAAATAAGATATTCAGCTTGAGACACAGCAATGTGAAGGAACGGACCAGCCTCATAACCCGCTCAGATTTAGAGGATAAGGAATTAACCACCTGCACCACGGCCATGTTGTCACACCAAAAGTGGACAACATGGTTGGCCAACTCCTCCCCCCAGAGGTGTACCGCCACGAGAATGGGGAAAAACTCCAAAAACGTCAAGTCCTTATCCAGACCCCAAACATGCCATTCAGGCGGCCACTCCGCTGCGCACCAATGCCTGCGGAAATACACCCCAAAACCAGTAGAGCCTGAAGCGTCGGACGTGACCTGGAGGTCTGCTTCTAAAAGCAGGTCATCCCTCCAGAAAGTGACCCCATTATAACCCACCAGGAAGTCAGACCACACATCCAGATCCTCTTGCATTCCACTAGAAACCCGAATGCGATGATGTGGAGCCCGAAGGGCTGACATAGCATCACACAGACGCCGCAAGAAGGCCCTGCCTGGGGCAACCGCCTTACAAGCGAAGTTTAAATGGCCAACCAATTGCTGCATCTCTACCAATGACACTTTACGCTTGGCCCTAAATTCCTGAAGCTGAATCTTGAGGTCAGAAACCTTTTCAAGGGGGAGACGGAAACATTGCTGCACAGTATCAATCTCAATTCCCAAAAACATTAAAACCTGGGAAGGACCCTCCGTTTTCTCCCCTGCCAAAGGAACGCCCAGCTCCTCTGAAAGCTGTGTAAAGAGAGAAAGCAACCGGGCACACTGCCCGGTACCAGCCTCCCCAACGAACAAAAAATCATCCAAATAATGACAGGAGTTGCGGCTATGCGCCCTGCGCTGTAGTTCCCACTCCAAAAAGGAGCTGAAACGCTCAAATGTAGCGCAAGAAATGGAACAGCCCATAGGCAAGGCCCGATCCATATAAAACTTCCCTTCAAAGGCAAACCCAAGCAACTCAAAGTCATCAGGATGTACTGGGAGAAGGCGAAAGGCAGACTTAATGTCGCATTTTGCCAACTCCGCCCCCAAACCACAGCGGCGCACAACCTTTACCGCCTGATCAAACGACGTATAGCGAACCGAGCAAAGATGCTCAGGAATAGCGTCGTTCACAGACTCACCTCTGGGGAAAGAAAGATGATGAATCAGGCGGAACTCCCCCGCCGCCTTCTTAGGCACTACACCTAAAGGGGAAACCCTCAAATTGGGAACCGGGGGTGTGTGAAAGGGGCCCAAAACTCGGCCCTCTGCACACTCTTTGGCTATCTTATTCCTCACTATGTCCTCCATACCCACCACGGAACGCAAATTAGAACACATATAAGCCGAACGATCCCCTTGAACTGGAATCCTAAAACCTATAGAAAAACCCTGCAACAAGAACCAAGCATCCTGCCTGCGCGGGTAAGCCTGCAAAAGCCTCTTAAGGACCTTCAGCTTTATTGGGCTGGGTCCCTTTTCCAGGAGCCTGCTGTTTGCCGGCTCCGCCGCCCCCAAAACCGCGGCCGGCACCACCTTGTCGTGCTTTGGTGCAGGAATTGTAAGAGTGGGAACCCGCACAGGAGGGGCATTCATGCCTAAACCGGCAAGGCTTACGAGAACATGCCCCCTTGAAGGCAAACTCCCAACATAACAACCGGGGTTGAACCGGCTGCCCCGCAACAGAGCGGGTGTGGGATGCAGAGGAAGAAGCTGACCGCTGTACAACGTGACCACTGTCCGATCGGTCACCCACATTTGGCTTAGATGGAGTCATCACCGACAACCAGAGTTGCTGGTGAACCCTATCCCATGGAATGCTGGGGTTAAGAGCAGCCCTCATCCTGAACTCCTCATCGTACTGCATCCAAGCAGCACCTGAGAAGCCAGTATAACCCTTGTAAATGATGTCTAAATATTGAAAGAGGGCAGCCGCCCGATGAGGCTGAGCCCTCACCAATACCCCAGCATAAATTAAGAAACCCGGAAGCCAATTGTGCCAATTCCTATCCACACGCCTCCTCTTGAGTCTCTCCTTATCCCTATCATCTAAATCGTCTTTGTCCTTCTTTTCCAACTCCCGGAAAAGAAGGGAAAAAACGTCAACGTACTCGCCCCTGACGATCTTATCACGCGTAGCTTGCGTTAAATGATCCCCCAGTGGCAGCGCAGTGTCGCCAAATGGGAGAGCATTGAAGGGGACGTTACCATAAGCTAAAGGGGAATAAGGATAGAAACCCCAGGGGGCGCCCTGGATACCAGGCCAACTACCCGTTTGAGGCTGCCCCCACATAGCATCCGCTCCGCCCCACGCCGAACGAGAAGGAGCTCCCTGCTGGGTACCTGCTACCCCTGACCCAGCTCCAAACCATTGGCCCTGAGATCCCAATGCCCAAGGCACAGGCAACTGTGGGTAGCCACCAGCACCAGGCATCTGGGACCCCCGAGCCTCAAAATGACCCCAAGGCCCCCAAGGCCAAGGGAAAGTGTTGTGTTGTGTGGCATCCTTACCGGCACTATCCGTAGGCTCAACTGCCAATGCCACCGGCTCAGGATCCGCTGCCTCCTCATGCTCCAGGTCCACCAACTGCTGCTCCGGCGCATTGCTTTGAGCCGCTGACACCCTGGTTCCACTGGACTCACCAGCCACTGCTCCTGCAGATCCCTCCAGGACAGAAAGACGTCTCAAAATTTGTCTATTTACAGCATCCCTAGATGCCCCCCTAACTGGCCTGGAACGTTCATTACCCGCCGTAGGCCTGGCAGCAATACCCCTACCTTGCTCTAAAGCCGCCAGCCTTCTTAAAATATCCTGTTGGCTCACAACCTCAGTATCCTCATCAGAGGATAAGCCCCCAGAGACAGGCCGTTTGGCTGGAGCCCTAGGAGCAGGCCCCTTGCCCTTAGAAGGGCCACCCCCTTTCTTGTAAGGCATAGTTCCTCAATAGGGCCTAACAGCACCCAAAATGGCCGCCACAAATTAACCACCCTCTCACCAAAAATGGCCGCCCGCCAATCAACCTCCTGACTGGAGGTTGGAAAAAACCTCCCCTTTTCGCCTTCTGTCTCTCTTATCCCAGACAGCACTGCGAAAAAGCACCCCAAAAGGCCAGCGAGCCCTAACAGTTCCTCCACTGGGAATGGAGGGGTGGGGGGGGGAAGGGGTAGGCACCACTCCCCCCGGGCCAGCTAATATGCAATAATGGGAGGGTGGAGGGGGTGTGTGTAGCACTCACACCCAACTCAAGCCCCCCCGCTAAAGCCCCTGGCCCTTTAAGCAAGGAAACCCAGTCAGCCTCCCCCACCCAGAGCCGACAGAGCCACCCAAGACCCCAGAGAGGGCTGGCCGATGCCCGGCCTAGGAGGGACCCCGTCAGCACCAGCTGGCTTAAGGAGGCCTCCTGCTCTAGGCCCGCTGTTACTCGCCGCCGCCCTCCTTGAAGCCGCCGCCGCGTTCCCTAGCGCTGGCCCGCAACGAGCGGATCACCGCGCCGCTGCCTTCTGCGCTGCACAACGCTGCAGCCGCTCTCCTCCGTCTCCGGGAAGCCCCGCAGCCACCCGACAATGCCCTGCGCAGCCGCTCCCGCTCGCAGAGGGACACGTCCGTTCCCTCCGAGCTTCTGGAAGCGACTGCTACAGAGTGGGCAGAGCCGCCTAAAATGGCTCCTGGCTCCGCCCACTCTGCAAAGCCCCGGATGCCCGGGAAAGCTCTGCTCTCCCTCCCTGCGGAAGAGCAAATGCCGACCCCCTCCTTGAGCAGCTGCAGCTGCACGGAGGTAGGGTCGAATTGTCTAAAACGTCATCTAAATCTAATACAGAATTCCTTATGGTATGATCTACATAGGGTGATAATATATATTCAATAATCAATACAATAGAGTACGTTCATACCTTTAAGAAATTGACTGATAGGAATTCTTTCCTACATTTTCGTTCATTTCATCTTCTACATTTAATTTACCCTATGGTCAATTCTTGTGGCTCAAGCAAAATTCAACTGATGTATGCGATTTCAATCATGAATGTGCTATAAAGGAGAAGCAATTTTTGAACCTTGGTTACCCATTAAGGGTAGTACAAGCAGCAAAAATGACGGCTCAATATGCTAAATGTGAAGTTTTATTTAAAGAGAAACCACCTCAGACAGCTAATTCCATTACTTGTGCCTTTCAATATACCTCCTTGGCTTACCCTATCAGAAGGATTATTCATAAATATTGGCTTATTGTGTCTCATATACCAGGTGGCTCCAATAAACCCCACATAGGTTTTAGAAGGACAAAAATACAAGAGATGTGGTAGTTAGATCCAACTTTACATGTAAACATAAAGAGAGGTTTAAAGCTATGGGGCACTTCAAATGTGGCAACTGCTCTATAGGCCCCGTGGTGGTGGTGGAGAGGGCCCTCAGAGATGAAATAAGGGAGTTCTGTCATCTGCAGGGCATTTCCTCTTTTACATTGTCACATTTTACAAATTGTAATTCAAAGAGGATAGTATATGCGGTCATGAGCCCTTGTCAATTATTATATGATAGAAAGAGTATGCAAGTTGTTAAAACCAGGTTCATGGAACATAAATCTAGAATTAAAAATAACATAATTGAGGCACCTTTGGTAGCACACTTTTGATTGAAGAGCTTTGTGATCTTCAAATATGAACCACATTTGTACAACCATGATGATGCTAGAAGAAACATTGTTACAACAGGAAGCATTCTGGATCCATAGACTATGCTCTTATGCACCCTTTGAGTTGAACCAGAGTTTTGATATATCCTGTTTTGTTTGAAGCATTTTTATTTAAAAAGAAAAGCCTTGAGAAGTATGTGTATACAGGCTGTAGAGGCATTCTTGGTAAAATAATGTTCTGGCACTTTAAATGAGTATATGACATTTTCCTAGCTGCAAGAAATTGCCTTTAGGGAATCGTTTCCAAATGCTGAAAAGCTGTTAATCACATGAGGCCAACTCTGTTTAAATTGGAAGCCTATGTTGCTTCTAGAAAAATATGATTGGCCTTGTGATTTGAAGAGTGGGTAAGTTTGTAGGTCTTTAGTGAATGATTCTCATATAGGACAAGGATTTCTGGCAGTTTGCTTGTAAATAATGAGATTTCTCTATTGTTAATTACAGATTAAGGCTTTTTCAAAACTTCATGCTGAATCCTAATTGTGAACAGCACTATTGAAGCTGAATTCATGAAGCTGACTTAGAGTCTCTCTGCATGAGACATCTTACACGGGACGCTCAAGTGAAGGGAGATGCAGTGTTGGCCGGGAACCACAGTTTAGAAGAGCCAAAGACTCTGACAATTTCACCTCTCTACATGAGGATAGTTTTAAAAGACAGAGCAGGTGGAGATTGCTCCTCAGTGGGTTTGATAATTTCATCTTCGCTTCCCCAAAGGCTCTGTCAATTTCACCTCCCCTTTGTGGAGGCAAAGATGAAATTAACAAACCCTGTGAGGAGCACTCTTTAAAACTACCCTTGTGTGGAGAGGTGAAATTGATATTTTTAAACTATGCTTCCTGGCTAACATTGTGTCTCCCTACAAATGACTTACTTTCTATGTGGTCTTACATTCAGGTGTGCTCTGTCTCCCTAGCAATGCATGTGTATCCACAATGAAAGAACAAGTGTAAGATCTTTCACTTGAGCATTCCCATGTAAGATGTCTTGTGTAGAGAGACTCGTAAAGAAAGACTTTGAAACAAGATTATATCTAGGCTGGGTTTCATCACTGTATATGTTTGTAATTGATTTTGATAATTGCTTTACAATAATTGTTTAACCAATCTTGTGCTTCTATTTTATTTCTGTGCTTCTATTTTATTTCTACTTTCACGCATTATTATAGCTTTGCTATTATTACAGTTTCTTTATGTTTCTGTGTTTGATTAATGTATAATCATGTTTTGGGACATTCAATAAACAATACAATAGGGTATGGATAGCAGAAATTTAAAAAAAAAACACAAGCGTAAATCTGAATACTGAGCTGAAAAAAAATACTGAAACAAAATATAAGTAATTCAACGTGACCCAGCAGATGCATTCTTACACCAACAAAAAATACACACTAGTACAATCTATAGTCACTATCCATAGGTACAAAAGTAACATAAGAACATAAGAGTAGCTATGCTAGATTAGTCCAACATGCTAAATTAGTCCATCTGGTCTAGGGCCAGCAGGCTGAATGTTGGCTCCACAGCACATCTAGCCTGAACAGATTTAAGCATGGCTGAGACAAAAGTGATGCCAGGACATCATTGGTAGAGTGGATACCCCGCTCCACTTCCAGAAAGGATAAAAGGGCCAAGCCAAGGCCAGCCGCCATCCCAAAGTGAGTGAGTATTCTGAGAGCACAGGCCTACGATGACCTCCCCAACAAGGACAAGGCCCCAAAGGTGAGATCAGCTAGGCTGTGAATTAATGACATGCCAAAGGTTACAGCTCAGTAGCTGTGAAGTTGATTGCCTTTACAGCCAAGATCTTGTATATGTACCGAACCAGTGCTTGAAAATGCATACGTCATAAAGATAAATATTTAAAGCCAAAAGGACTGCAGCTCTCCACTGAATGTCAACTGTGGCAAACCTGAACTTTTTACAATGTATAGGGCTTAGTGTTCTAGTACTCTTTCAGCATTCTCATCTCAGCATTCTTCTACTCTAGCCACTGCACTACGGACTTAGAACTGCAGAGTATATCTAAAAAACAGCACGGTCAAAACAGTTTTCCTTATTTTAAAACTGACTCATCATTAGACATCACATCACTGATGTTCTCACTAGAAGAAGGAATCTGATATCACCAGTGGAATCTGACAAATCTGGCTAGTGAAATGAAGGTCAAACGGATTAGGCTCCCAACACAAGCTGGATAGCCAGGAGCCTGATCATGAAAGTCTGGCCAGAGCTTCTACTGATAGCAGGGGCACCATCTCACTACTAAAAAGACATCTTAACGGCCGATGATGATCTGGGTAGAGGCTTCCCAGTAAGACCTAAAGAAAAATAAGTCAGGGAAGAGAAACTAAGAGCCAAGCTACAAGAGACGAATTACACGAGGAGGAGCACGTGAAGGGAGTCACGGTGTTAGCCGGGTCACTGAGTTTTAAAATAGATCGGAAGGCTTTGTCAATTTCCCCTCTCTACAGAGCCAGGGCGGTGGCAGCTCAGAGAGTTTGTTAATTTCCTCTTTGCCTCCCAAAGGCTCTGTCAGTTTCACCTCCCCTTCTAGGAGTTGAAGAGGAAATAAACAAACCTTCTGAGCAGCTATCTCCCCGGCTCTGTACAGAGGGAAAATTGACAGAGCCTTCTGATCTCTTTTAGAACTCAGCTTCCTGGCTAACATTGCAGGTCCCTTCACGTGCTCCTCCTCATGTAACTCGTCTCTTGTAGCTTAGCTCTAAGGCACCAAGCTTCTAGGAGTCTTGTTGGGAAGCTATTCTTCCTATAGCCCTTTGAGGAAACCCCTGAACCCCAGAATTCTATTCAAATCCCACAGAGCCCTCCCTTAGCAATTGCTCCCCTATAGCTCAGCATGTATGTTGAACCAGAGTGAAGACACACTAATTATCCCTTAACATTTTAATATATTGCAGTACACTGGAACTTGATTGAAGAGTTATTCATAATGGCCACCCGGATTGTCAAGATCCAGATAAAATGTAGTAAGTCTGAGCTCAGAAAGCAGGCTGACCTTTCAAACCCTTCTGGACATGAGAACGAGGAGTTTTATATGGCAAACTGCATTTTATGAAGTAGAAATGAAACATAATTATCAGCTATGTCCTATCAACCCGTTAATAGCTAAACTTCATCATAAACCACTTTAGCCAAGAGCATTTTGTGCTTCAGCAAGCAAATGGTAATATGATTGCATGACAAGTTTCTCTACTTACGGCTTGTTACAAGATCTTATGCGCAGTATCACAATGAACTTTAGGCAGTTTATTTTTCTTGGTAAAAAAAGACCAGTGTTCTTCCCTGTCCTTTGTTTTTTTGCCCTTAAAACCAATTCAGGCTTTCTCCCCTGCCTCCATTTTCCACAAGCCATAGGCCAGCATCTTTTGCAGGTGTGCAGAGGGGATGGCAAAATGGATTCTCCCAAAGTCAATTTGGTGTTTCCCGGCATGAGAAGATGGCTGCTCTACAACATCTGCCCAAATTACAGAAGCAAATAAACACAGTTTATTTTTTTAATAAAAACAGGATTTTTTAAAATCCACCTATTTCCCATAGTTAGACTGCCAACCAGCTTTTGTGTTTTTCTCATCTGCAAACTTCATTCCCAGCAAATGTTATTTCTGTTCTTGTAGCTTAAACGAGATCCATGATCTTGTCATATGCAGCCTTGGCAATTGCTCCTCGTTTTCTCAGGACTTCTCTGGAATTCAGAATAAGCTGATTTCCTTCGGTTTCCAACACCTTCACACCAAGATATGATGGAGCTTTAACTCTCAAAAACTTATACCCTGACCATCTTTTTGGTCCTTAAAGTAACACTGGACTCAAAACTTGCTGCTCTGCACCAAGAATATCCCTTTCATGTCTCATATTTTACTTTATCTCCTGCCTTAGACTCTTTGTCCTTGTAGTAGTCAACAGACACATTTTTTTATAAGATTACTGATTTCATGTATAATATCTCCGATGGCAGAGGGAGCTGGACATCTGAAGAATTTGGCTTTAATATTAATATTAATAAATATTAATAGTGACATTCACATTAATATTAATATACAATACCATTGCCACACACAATAACCTGATGATGATAATGAGATTGTTGATTACCTCTGTAGATTCGAGGATGTTCCAAACTATTCCTGTAACATGTTTAGCATGCTCAAAACAGGCTCCTGAGGGTGAATGTAACACCAAAGTCGTATCACTTGTTCTCAATGGACACCCTCACCTGCCTGTGTTCTTCCGCTTCCCTCACTTCCTGAAGCCATGGAAGGATCTGTGTTGGTAGACAAGTCAAGGCCCATCTGGTTGTCAGTAGAGAAGCACCTCTCATAGATCGGCCTGCCTTGGGGCTGACAACTGAATGTTAAGTAGATACTTGAAACGTTTGAATCTGAATTCTTTGAGCATCTTAGATTCCCCCTAATCTATGGGTCGGCTGAATGTCACCTTGCGGATGCAGTAGGCTAAGTTGTCTTACAGCTTTTATTTTTAAAAGACAAAACAATTGCTGCTCAGAAGGAAGATGGCCTTTTGTCCCCACCCCCTTTCTTGTCCCAGGTCCCTTTCATGTTCTAAGAGTACAGACTGGTCTTTAAATTTCCTTTTTGATGTGCCATGCATAATGATGACCAAAAAAAATGGTAGAACTAATGCTGTTGCACATGCATTTTTTAAAATGGAATCTCATCTTTTGAAACTATTTGGCTTGCAGCAGAATTTGAGTCCAATGGCACCCAGGAGACCAACAAGATTTTCAGAGTGTAAGGTTTCAAGAGTCAGAGCTCCCTTCTTCAGTCACCCATATATGAAGAAGGAAGCTCTGACTCTCAACAGCTTACACTCTGAAAATCTTGTTGGTCTCCTAGGTGCCACTGTTATAGTTCCAGAGGAGTTAGCCATGTTTGTCTGCAGTAGCAAAATAGCAAAGAGTCCAGTGGCACCTTTAAGACTAACCAAGTTCATTCTAGCATAAGCTTTTGAGAGCCACAGCTCTCTTCTGACGATGCATCTGATGAAGAGAGCTGTGGTTCTTGAAAGCTTATGCTACATTGAAGTTGGTTAGTCTTAAAGGTGCCACTGGACTCAGATCCTGCTCCTCTACTGCAGAACAATACGGCTGCCCACCTAAAACTATTTGGCTTGCAGCTCTCAAACTACCCCAATATTTGTTTTAATAATAAAGTAATAACATAACATAGCATTTGATTTATATACCGCCCTTCAGCACAACTTAACACCCACTCAGAGCAGTTTACCAAGTGCGTTGTCATTATCCCCACAACTAGTACTCTGTGAGGTGGATGGGACTGAGAGAGCTCTGAGAAGCTGTGACTGGCCCGAGGTCACCCAGCTGGCTTCAAGCAGAGGAATTAGGAATCAAACCTGGCTCTTCAGATTAGAGTCCTGCTGCTCTCTCTCTTTTTTTTCCAGGTACAAACTAACTTTTATTATAAGGAGGTGAAAACAGAGAATTGGGGAAAGCATGATGGTGGCCCAAGGCTCACTATACGAAATCAGATGGAGACCTCAATACAGATGGGGTTCTCCTGCCCAATGTTCTCTCTGGCAGCAGGAATGGCAGGAACCTGAGCAAGAGGGCTGAGCACCTACCCCATGGATTGCAACTCCGCCCCACGGAGGGACAAAGGAAGTTGAGCTCCAATATACTCCAGACCCGCTTCACAGCCTTCTGCCATCGTTTGCCTTGCCGAATTCTCGTGGTGTTTGGCGTCCTTCCTCGCCAGAGTCCTGCTGCTCTTAACACTACAAAGTGGCTGGATATGTGTGTTCCTCAGTTGAAACTGACCATTACGAAGTCCCATCCAGTTTCAGCTGATTTCCGGGGAGTCTCCAAGAACTCGAAAAATACAGTGTTTCCAGAAAACATGGAAGGGAAACATGAATATTAAATCAGGTAGAACATTTCTTTTGATATACAGAATGCCATTGACTCCGAAATGAGCACATAAACCCACATGCTTATTTTCACCTCTACAACCCCATTAAAGGCAATTTTACTCCTTAGTCAATAGGCTGGGAAGCATTTTAGTTATGTTACCAAAAATAAAATATTAGGTATGTTCAATGATGAATTGGCAATGGAAAAAAAAAAAGTGGGTTCATGATGACTGGTGGTGCAGTAAAATGCTGGCTTCCTTGGGTTAACAGGCATCCTGAAATCTCTTAGCTACTGTACTGTGCTTAGAAATTCAGCTCTTCTACGTGTATAAATTGGGCTCATGGATATTCTTTTTTTCAGCGCATTCTTCTCCCTGTTCAGCAGCAGAGGGGTCCTTTGAGCAGTCCAGGGTTTACTTCAATCTAGTCCAATTGGTGTCTCCAATTGCTCCTTCTTCATGTCCTTCCAGATTGCCCCTACATTTGTTTAGGTTAGATCTTCTTGTAATAAAATTTACGAGCTCAGTCGTCCTTGTATTTTCTAGATATAAATGCTGCTGAGAGATCCACAGACTGTAGTACATTTTCTACACAAAATACTAAGATTTGAATGGAAGACAATAGGGCTGGGTTTTAAAGATTTATGGTACTTTCTCCATTGTTTTTCTATGCTTTAAGCATGGTTCTCTGTTTCAGGTATCCACTTAGGGCCAAGCTACACATGACGAATGACACTTGAACGGCAAGTGGATTGAGTGGAGGGCAAGTGAACAGGGAGAAATACACTTGCTGTTCAAGTGTCATTCGTCATGTGTAGCTTGGCCCTTAGACAAACACATTTCTTGGCTGCGGTGCTGCCCGGTTAGGCTATAGTCATTGGGATTTAAACTTTTAAATAGAATTAATGCTATCTGAGATCAGTAGGAAGATAAGCATGTGATGAGAGACTCTGGGAGGAAGAAAGCAGGTGAATATGTTGTGAGGGGAAGAAGAGGGCACTAAGGAGGGGCAGGAAGAAGGGGAAAGATTGCCTGTGTCCAGTTTTTCAGGTTCCTAATTTCTTGTGGGTATGTATGATGGACATGTAGTCCTTTAGCTGGTATCATACCTGCTAACATGGACATACCAATAGGAGATAATTTTGAGGTACATGGTGATGGAATAGGTGACTCAGCATGCCTTTGACATTGGGAGGTGCTGCATATCTCTCTCTGTGTATGTGTAACTCTCTTGATAGCAAGCTGCTTCTCTTTGTCTAAAGCAGGAATGCCTCCTGACTCCTCTTCTGATTTTGTCTCTCTTAGGAGATTTTCCCTTCCTTTGCCTCACAGTCTTCCAAATGAGAAGGATGTATTTCTCAGAGCTCCTGCCATGAAGGCCTCATCCACAGACCTACCTGCAGCCTCGCTGCAGGATTCTGGCCGTGGTTTATTAATAGGGCAAGCGACTTTTAAAACTAGAAATCTTTCTCTCTATTCCAAGATATTGCTATGGATGGAATCTATCTCAACAAACTGTAAGTTCTATCTTTCTACAATTTGTCTGAGGATTAATTACTGCACGTTGGAGTAAACACTTTTGACTAAGTAACCCTGCTACCAAAACAAAATATAACTAATTCCTAATACAGGGCAGGGTTTGGGTGAAGATTGTGAATACACATAGGGATAGAAATATTAAATGATTACAATACAGTTAGTTTCCAGGTTGGTTTGGTGAACCCATCTGTCTGATCTGCCTTCCTGGTGGCCTTCATTGCAGCAGCAAAGGGTGTGTGTGCAGCACTGTACAGATGGTGGGACTGGTAATGCATTCTGTGCACGTGGCAACTCAAGGGCACAGCTGTGCACTATTGACTGTACACACGTCTACTGGGGTGTGTATTTATGAACACTTCCAAGATTCAAATACCACCCTTATTGGTCTTCTCAATGCAAATATTGTGTCATAATGCTAACACCCCAAACCTCATCCTCTCACTATGTAAGGATGAGCAGATTCTCACATCTCTGCCCAAGTGTTCCTTGGTATTTGATCCAGTGGTGGTGCCTTCCAGTCATAGCTGATTTATGGTGACCCCTGGTGGGGTTTTCATGGAAAGAGACTAACAGAGGTGGTTTGCCATTGCCTGCCTCTGCAACACTGGTCTTCCAATCGCCTTATGTTAAAGTTAATGAAATTTGAAAGAATGGAAACCCAGGAGTAGATTTGGATATAAGGTACATGTGCATCATATGAAAATGATTACTTATTTAAGTCAATGTTTTTTTAAGTTAACCTTTTTCTTTTTTTAAAAAAAATATATATGCCATTATGATAATTATTACGGGTTAAACCTTAAAAGCAGCAACAAGCATAAAACCTGAAGGAATTGAACTGATAGGGAAATTAAGAAAGTGATTTAATTTAAAAGAGAGATGTTTGGTGGATCGTATTCTGCATGATAATATCCGGGGGGTGGGGGTGGGAATTATTCGAAGAAAGAGCCAGTTTGGTGTAGTGGTCAAGAGTGGTGCAACTCTAATCTGGAGAGCCGGGTTTGATTCCTCACTCCTCCACTTGAAGCCAGATGGGTGACCTTGGGGCAATCACAGCTCTCTCAGCCCCACTCACCTCACAGGGTGTTTGTTGTGAGGATAATAATAACACACTTTGTAAACTGCTCTGAGTGGGTGTTAAGTTGCCCTGAAGGGCGATATATAAATCGAATGTTGTTGTTGTTAAAATATCCAATGAAAAAACAGAAATTGAAAGATGCATAAAATTAAACCAAGTTAGTTAGCTGCTGATTGGTTTAATGACTTCAGACTCATTAAACAAGACAGTCTTTCTATCTTATATTAACTATGTAGGAGCTTATACTACAACTGAAGGATCTGCTGAGCAAACAACCTCTCAATCCCTATTAGTTTTTTGTCTATTGCATCCTATTGTCTTCTTTGGAAACCACTTTAATCATATGTTGATACTAAAAATTTTTACAGTGTAATCCTAAAGAGAATTACACCTTGACGTCACTGGGCTTAGAAGGCTGTAACTCTGTTTATGATTGCACTGATTATCTTTCTAGCCACAAAGGAACATGGGTATTCATATGCATTTGTGCTTGAGCTCAATCAAAAGGCTGTTCTCACAGTGTGGTCTTAGGCAGGCAACCAAAGACTTTAAAAACAACTAGACTTTGGCCAGATTAGAGTCCTGCTGCTCTTAACCACTACACACTGTCCCTTATTTTTTCTTAATATAATATAGTTGACTCGTTAATGCCATTCATTCTACATTAACTCCAAGCTCTTTAGAAAACTTGGCTTTCTGGATTAAAGTCATCACTTTTCCTTCTCTTTTCTCCTTCCTTACCTCACTGTGTATCACGTGCTTTTAAATTCAGTGCCATAATTAAGGGTGTGTGAAAAAACATCATGCTGTGTCATGCGGCCTGGCCGTAAATAAGTGAAGTTGCAAACCTGCCAATGGTGAGGGTGGTGCTTATTTCTCATGCTAAAATATTAATAAAGGGCTGGAATTAACTATTGGAAGGATCGTGGCAAGCTCGGGGACTGTGATGCATAGCTGTTGCTGTTGCTCACAAAGCAATTCAAACTATTTCATCCTATGAGGCTATTGTATCTGGTGTAAAGATAGGCATGAATCGAATTATGACCCCCCCCCCCAAAATGCACAAACCCAGCTGGTTTGTGGTTTGCAAACCAGTGGTTCGTGGAAGCTCGTTTCCACGAACTTCCATGAACTGGTCTACTGGTTCGTTTGGGTTGTACTAAAGGGGCAGTTTAAATGGCCATTTCCCCAGGGAAATGGCCATTTAAACTTTGCCTGCTGCTTGCAAGTGGCAGGGCCCTTTAAACTATCAGCTGACAGACAGCAAGGGGGATCCCCCCTTTGCTGCCTACCAGCTGGTAGTTTAAAGGGACGTGCCACTTTCAAGTGGCAGGGTCCTTTAAATGGCCCCAGCCCCAGCCCCTTTAAATGGCCTCAACCCTCTTTCCGGCTGCTCTTAAGCAGCCAGAAAGGGGCATTTAAACCCCACAAACCATAAACTGGTTCGGGAACTTGCCCCAGTTCGTGGGAATTCATGGGTCCTGGTTCGTGGAAACTCACGAACCATGAACCACATGGTTCAGGTTTTTTTTGGTTTGTGCCCATTTCTAATCTGGTGGTGTTTATTATTTATTTATTTATTTATTTATTTATTCAATTTATATACCCCCCATCCCCAGGGGCTCTGGGCGGTGAACAGTTAAAATCGATAAAAACAAAAACTAAAATCAATATACAAATAATAGAACAAATTAACAAGGTGCAGTGGTGGGGAGAACCTTCCCCACCCCAAAGGTGGGAGGCCGACATGGCACCGCCCCCTTCAATCACCAAATGCCTGGTGGAACAGCTCTGCCTTACAGGCCCGGCGGAACGATAATATGTCCCGCTGGGCCCGGGTTTCCATTGACAGAGTGTTCCACCAGGCTGGGGCCAGGACTGAAAAGGTCCTGGCCCTGGTTGAAGCGAGGCGGGCTTCCTTAGGGTCGTGGACCACAAGTAAATATTTATTCGCTGATCGAAGCGATCTCCGGGGAACGTACAGGGAGAGGCGGTCCCGAAGATATGCCGGTCCCAACCCACTCAGGGCTTTAAAGGTAAGAACCAACACTTTGAACCTGATTCGGAAATCAACTGGAAGCCAGTGCAGCTGGCGCAGGACAGGTGTGATGTGTGACTGGTAAGGTATACCAGTCAGGACCCGTGCCGCCGCATTCTGGACCAGTTGTAGTTTCCGGATCAGGCCCAGGGGTAGCCCAGCGTAGAGTGAGTTACTGTAATCTAGCCTGGAGGTGACCGTTGCATGGATCACTGTAGCCAGGTCCTGGGGCGTCAGGTAGGGGGCAAGTTGCCTGATCTGACAAAGATGGAAAAATGCAGACTTGGCAACCGCCGTGACCTGGGCCTCCATCGATAGGGAGGCATCCAGGAGCACACCCAGACTCTTTACCACTGGCAAAGTTGCCAGTGGTGTCCCATCCAGGGCAGGGAGCTGGATCCCAACATCTGGCAGCCCCCATCCCAGCTGCAGGACCTCCATCTTCACTGGGTTCAATTTCAGCCTGCTCTGTTTCAACTATGCCATCACAGCCTCCAAATCTCTGGCCAGATTGTCTGGGGCCGTGTCTGGCCGGCCGTCCATCAACAGAAAAAGTTGGGTGTCACCCGCGTATTGATGACAACCCAGCCCAAACCTCCGCACCTCTTTGTATCTTTGTTTGATAATATCTGTGTATTGTTTTCGTGCTTAGGGAAGCTTAGTTTTGAATGGCAATCAGTAAGAAACAGAATGGCAATTGTTAACCAGGTATTAAAGTAGAGGCTGAATTTACCCATTCTTTTCGCTTCACAGACACTAGATCCCTGATGCTGCTTACTCTGCTTCACAGCACACACTTAGGAAAGACTCGTATTCTTCCATGTATTGATTTTCATCATCCTTTGAAGGCCGTTCATTTCCTTTCCCCCTCTTGTTTTTTTTCTTTTTTGGTTTATATAAAGGTCTTTAGGTACCATTAGACTAATAGCTAAATGGATGAAATGTAAACTTTTAAAAATCATCTGATGCACTAATGATAGTAAAAAAAGTCTAATAAAAGCTTTGATTAATTCCTTATTTTAAACGCTTTCCTCCCTTTTTCTCCTATTTGTTACAGTGGTATTACAAACAGACAAGGATAATGCTCAGGATAATAATGGCAATGGCAACCATTTTGGAACATCGGGACTCTGAACACAGCCATAATTGACATGGAAGCATATCATTAGGGAGATGACAGGGAGAAAACAAGTATCAGTATTACTTCTAAAACAGTAAAGAGTCCAGTAGCACCTTTAAGACTAACCAACTTTATTGTAGCATAAGCTTTTGAGAACCACACCTCTCTTCGTCAGATGCATCATCAGCTTTTGAGAACCACAGCTCTCTTTGTCAGATGCATTGTCTTTTCTTATTTGTGGAATTTCGAAAGTATCCCATACATTCAAGAATATGATCTTTGGATCAAGGGGGATTTTGTAGCCCGTTATTTCTTTTATATAACATAATATATCATTCCAAAAAGGTTCTATTCGGGGGCATTCCCACCAGCAATGTTTAAACATTCCTATATTTCCACACTCTTTCCAGCAGAGCGGAGGATTTGTTTTAGTTATTAGTGAGAGTTTTCTTGGTGTTATGTGCCATCTGTGAATGATTTTGTAATTTTGGATTTGGGAGGTAACTGTCTTAGGTTTTAGAATGTTTGCAGTCCATATTTCTCTCCATTGTTCAGGTGTTAGCTCTATGTTGCAATCTAAGTGCCAATTTGTTTGGCATTTTAGAGTTTTAATTTGGTTGAGAGATAAAAGGATGTTGTATAGTTTAGAAATTAATCCCTTTTGTTTGAGTGATTTGGTAAGATGCATCGTCAGCTTTCAAGAACCACAGCTCTCTTTGTCAGATGCATGGGCTACAGACTAACTCGGCTAACTCCTCTGAATCTATTGCTTCTAATGCTCCAAATTCACCACATAGGAGGTAAAATATTGGCAATTTTGATGAAGGGATTCCATTAGGGAATCTCTGGGGCTGCCAGACTTCCCGCTATGGAAGGAGGCCTTTCGTTGACAGCCTTAGTTGCTCAGCAGAAGGGGGGGGGGGAAACCACCACCGATATCAGTTGCTTCACTAAATCACTTCCAGGGAAAACCTGAATTGGCATAGAGTAGATGTAAGAATTGCTGGAAATTCGAAGGTTTTACAATAGAGATGCTACGTAGTGACAAAGGGAATGTTACACCCCCCCCCCCATGTTCCTGCCCCTAACCATCCTACCAGTTGCCAGGCTTGGCCTGGCAATCCTAGGATTCTTGAACACAGTTGAAATTGTGTCCTGATCACCAATTTTTTGATGTTTGGGTTGACTACTTTCTCTGAACAAAGATAAACATTTGTTACTGCAAAAGGCCTTTCCTTTCTAAGGGAACCCACACAACTAGGGTTGTGCCTAATGAAAATCTTAAGTCATAAAAATTATGAAAATAACTTTCTGGGTCTTACTTGTAACTCTCCAGAACAGAACACTAGCCCTGGCTGCTTGGTAGTCTCCCTCATGAAATTCGTGGGTCCCCCCGCCCCAATCTGGTCTTTATCAGCAACGCGGCATTTCACTTTGAATCTCTACTGATTTCCTGGAGAATTACTTCCTTCCAATCCAATTGTTTCAAAGGAGGCGCAAAGAGCACTACCAGCCAATCCAAGCTGCAGAGAGTTGCCATTCTTCTCCCCCCCCCCTGCCTCCTTCCGCTTCACCCCTCCTTCTGGGCTGGAGAGAGACTTTTTTTCTTTTGAAAGTAGAAAAGTATTCACTTGCTCAGGGGCCCATAGAATTCAAACACTTTGCCCAATTTGCTTGAAATTTGGGGGTTCTTTGAAGGTCAGGGATGTCTCATGACATCCTTCTCTTCCTCTCTTTGTCATACAACTATCTCTCCTCTCCATCTTGCACCACAGATGCAATCCATTCCCGTCCTTAGACTAGATAGGTAGACAGGAATCTATTTCTCTTCTTTCCTATCAACGTATGGAGTTCCTATAATAAAGATTCTCATTTCTTTTCTAAACCTAAGCTAAGTGTAAGTTTGTTATTTTCTCTCTCACACACACATCAGCCAGCAATTTATTTATTTATTTATTTATTTATTTATTTATTTATTTATTAGATTTTTAGTCCACCCTCCCTGCCAAATGGGCTCAGGGTGGAGTACAACATTTCAATTTACATAAATAACAGTTAAAACAGATAAAACAGTATACAAATAACATTAAAACAACTTTATACAATACAGCTTCTCTTTAGATGGCGACGATAAAATACTTGCTTTTCAAGCAACCTCCAATAGCCATCACATTCTTCCCTGTGATTGTTGCTACTCTGCAACTCTTGTACTTGTTTATGGAGGACTAGTGTATTTTTATGTATTTTAATAGTAGAGGTAAATGTCTCTGTCACAACACCAGGCAGAACTATACATGACTCTTGCTGTTTCCCCACGCCTTAAAAATAGCACCCCACTCATGGAACGCTGACGGCTCCCTTCACACAATTTCTGACGTCACTGTTTCTAAAATGGATGCCAGCAGTTATTCTGTTTCATGGCACCATCCTTTTTGGAAATAGTAACATCAGAAATCGCATGGAAAAGCTACCAGAGTTCTGTGAGTGGGCGCTCTTTTTAAGATGTGGGGGAAAAGCCACTGTTTGGTCTCTGGCTGAGGTGGTCCTGAACTGACCTGCTTCCCTCTAACATTCTGTCATATATGCCTCCTGCCTATCTGCATTGAATGTATATGGGCTCTGCCTCTGGTCTCTAAGAGTATGAGAAGTTCTTTATTGCTACAATGCCAGCAGGTTATCCCACAAATGTTTAATTTCTCTTTCTCGCTCCACTGAGCCAGTGTCCTTGACTGCCAGCTGAAACTGGCTCGAAATGAATCCTGCTTGAGAACCAAAGATAAGTTCATTTTTCTCACTGTCTACTCTAAAACAATGTCTCACTCCACCCCCCCCCCCATTGATGGTCCTCTTTCCCAAGGTGGGAAGATTACCTATAACTAACATTGCTAGCCCCACATATGTCACTTCTGCCGATTTCCACTGTCTGAGCACCTTGAACTGAATGGATCTCTAATAAAGTTACTTGAACTGGAATACCTGTGTGTTAACTGCGGAGAACTTGGGTGTCTAACTGCCAGGAACTGACACATTCCATCCCACATTTCACAGGTACTTGGATGCTGAGGCAGAACTCCCATAGGGTCAGCATGAAACAGCTGAGGGCCAATCTACAAGTGACAAATGACACAGGTTGGACACTTGTCAGCTTCCCTCAAGTTTTGATGGGAAATGTAGGCAGCTTGGCGGAATGTAGGACAAGTGACAGTTGAAAAGTCCATTGGACAGCAGTCAGAGAGTGAAGCTGACAAGTGTCCAACTTGTGTCAGACATCACTTGTAGCTTGGCCCTGAGTGGCAGCTTTTCCTTTCAGGGACAGGACAGCCTCCTGTCCATCACAGTTACCAACAGTATTGTGATACCTTCTGATTCTTAAACATTAACAACACAGAGTAATTTCCTTTACAGATATTTCTGAGCGAGTGTCCTACAGGTTTCTGCTACAATCTACCATCACTTAAACATATTCTGCTTATCTCATATATTATATAGATTAGTTAATGTTGACCTTTACACGTGCTTTCCATTATAGGCATCTGACGTTTGCACAGTTCAAGGAAGAGTTCAGGTTACCGTAAAACAGCATCATTAAAACAACAATGCAAACACATCAGTCATATTTTAGCATGTTGTATTCAGCCAATCAAGGCTGTATTACAAAACAGCCTTGAAAACCAAAGTGAAAACAAAACTTTTAGTAGGTTTTCTAGGTAGGTAAGTATATTGCAGTTAGCCATTGGCCATAGCAAATTAATAATTAGAACATACAGTTAACGTCCAATCCGTAAGCTCTGTAAACTACAGAATGTCAATACATCTATAACAGATAGAATCCTGGTACTGTTTAATAGCAAATTATTTATCCAAAAGTGCCATGAGCTAACACCTTTGCACGTATCTTTCTTGCCACATCTCGGATTAGACAAGAGTAGGCTTCACTGGACATGGTTTTGCTACAAAATAATGTCTTAACTTTGTTCGCCAGCAAACAATACCTCTTACATGGAGGAAAATCCAAGTATAACCTACCTTAGATGGTCAAGACGAGTGATGTGCTCATATGAGCATGTTTATTGCATGACTTCGGCTCATTGGGAGAGCATCTCCGTTATGTACTGAAGGTCCCGGATCCAACCCCCAGCAACTCCAGGTTTAGAGTGGTGTAGTGTTAAACTAGGATCTGAGAGGGGAGAGAAGGTGGCATTACACAGCCTAACCTCATCAGACCTTGGAAGATAAGCGGGGTCAGTACTTAGAAGGGGAACCACCAAGGAAGACTCTACGGAGGAAGGCAATGGCAAACCACCTCTTCTTTTCACTTGCCTTGGAAGCTACTTTCTGGGGTCACCATATGTCAGTTTCAATGTGAATGCAATAGGACCTGGGAAACCCAGGTTCGAATCGCCACTCAGACATGGAAGGTTGCTGGCTGACCTTGAGCCAGTCTCACCCTCTCAGCCTGTCCTACCCCACAGGGTTGTTGTGAGGAATAAAAAGAGGATAGGAGAATGAACAAACAAATGAACGAACAAACAAACCAACAATGGTTGTAAAGATTCCTAACTCTGTCCGAATCAAAAGTTGGTGGATGGGAGCATTGACTTAGAATAGGAAATGAACTGCTCTTTTTCTTATGGCCTTTAATTTTTATCTCTAGATACTTGAAAAATACCATTCAGAGCAGATGCAATTTAATAAGATGAATGCTTGAAAAACAGAACATTATTTCATAGCTAAAGTACTAGTTACATCTGACAAAAGAGACTCAATTCAAGAGTGCCGTATTTATACCTAACCGCTGGTATTTCAATGGAATAAAAAGGCTTTTATTACACATAAATATTCTCATTACACAGAAGCAATGGAGATAATTTTAGGGGAAGAGTTTATTAGGGAAGGGACCTAAACTAAAACTATTTCTTGATAAAGCTAAACAGTCCATACTCATAGAGTGATTCCACACACGTTGGATAATGCACTTCCAATCCTCTTTATAGATCATTTGGAACAGATTTTTTCATGCGCGGAACAAATAATCCACCTCAAATGATTGATAAAGTGCATTGAAAGTGCATTATCCAATGCATGCAGAATCACTCTATATCAACTATTACAACCAGCATCCAGTAATCTGGTAGGTAAAAAGTGAGGGAAAGTGTATGAGCAACTTTGGGGGAAAGAGTTTTAAACAGGAAATTGGGAGGAATTAATAAGGTTCTCAAAAAGAATATTTAGCCCTCCTCTGTGGGACAAATTAGACACGGGCCATTTCCACACGGCTTACCTTTGGCCAGGATGCAGCATGTTCTCGTGCGAAATCGTGGCAGGAAGACACTGTTATTGCGCAAGATCACACTGTTATTGTGTGATTTCGCGCGAGATCATGCTGCATCCCGGCAAAAGGTAAGCTGCGTGGAAACGGCCAAGAAGCTGTCCCCAGATTTGCTCTAAGGACAGCCTTCCATTTTGTAGAGCCCTGGAATGCCTTTTAGGAGCACTGCAGGGGCTTGATTCTGGTCGGGACCACATTGGTGCAGGGTGGAAGAAAGTCTTCTGCCTTTCCCCCATGCCATTTTCAGTTGGGGAAAAAAGCACTCCTGGGAAGGCAGGAGACCTTTCCCCCCTCATTCTGTGGTGGTCCCTGTTACAGCCACAAAGGGGGGGGGGGGGAATCTGTGTGTGCGCATGTGTGCATGTATATCTGTCAGGTGCAGGGTCTGACAGGTGCTGCTGCTGTTATGATTGTAGTCTAATACTATATTATAATTATGGTTAAATGTTGAGGCTATTCTTTGACTAGACTGTAAATGTTGCTCTCCTTGTGCTTCAAACCAGCAATGTGAAACTATGCGAGGGGGGCGTTACCTGTATGCTGTTGTCTGTATGCTCCTCTGAACTGCACCAGGGCCTTCTCTGCTTAGTCTCGGAAGAGGTGCCTGCACAGATACCACGACCTTGAAAATCCCATACATCAGTTCTGATGTTTTCCTGCTTAGATGCTTTCCCGCTGAGCTGACCGATCGACTGGGGAGGATTTTAGAATTTGCCTGTGCTTTAGAAGCCTATATACAGGGCTTTTTTTCAGCTGGAATTCGGTGGAATGGAGTTCCAGAACCTCTTGAAAATGGTCACATGGCTGGTGGCCCCGCCCCTGATCTCCAGACAGAGGGGAGTTTAGATTGCCGTCTGTGCCGCTGGAGTGGTGCGGAGGGCAATCTAAACTCCCCTCTATCTGGATATCAGGGGGCGGGGCCACCAGCCATGTGGCTATTTTCTACGAGGACAACCCACTGAGTTCCACCACCTCTTTTCCCAGAAAAAAAGCCCTGCCTATATATATTTGATGCTCGCATGTGAACATTATTCCTGGCAAAGATGGAGTAAGCTCATGATACTAGCACCTTTTCAATAAAGATCTTTTACTACCTGCTGTGGCAGATCCTTACAATATCTAAGAAGGCAATCCCCACTTGACCCATTTTCTTTCAGTTTCTGTCACCATCAAACTGATTCTAGTCTTCCCTTTGCCGGCAGTTTGGGACTCTGAGAGTGTGTAGAGGGTCTAGGCCCACAACTCCCACAACTCTTTGACCTACTTGCTCCTAATCCAGCCAGGAGTGTGAGTCTGAGCATGAACAAATGCCTAGGTGCATAGGGAGACTTTGAGCACAGTCTGCTTTCTTGGAAAAAGAAAGATATTTATTTACTACTCTGCACATCTACAATCTAGAGCATACAAAACCTAGGGGAACGTATATCATAACACTAAAGGCAATTTCAGAGCAAACAAAATAATATAAAATATTCTAGCTGGGATAACTTGAGAGTTACTGTTGTTACCTCAGCACCCCAGTCTTTTGGGATGGTCACAAGTATATTGGAAAATACTTAATAGAGCCAGCCTAGGATTGTCAACCTCCAGGTGGTGGTTAGAGATCTGCTGGAATTACAACTGCTCTCTGTGTTGGAGAAGTGACAGCCTGATAAGAATCTAGTTACTGTAAATACTGCTGAAAGAGCTTAATCCTCTTGTACCCTAGGGGGAGCTGTGGAGCGTTCTCTAGAGTTCAGGGTTTATTGAATGTTTTCTCTTGCAGTTCAATTTACCTCTTGTTGTCTTCTCTCTCTGCTGTGTGCTAGTACGTGTTAGTGCTTGTACTCTGAATGCTTCTTTGTTACATCAATGGCCTGCAGTCAGTTGCCTTTTGCCAGAATCCTGTTGCAGTAAATTCATAGAAAGCAGACTCTAAAATGTGGATTAGATTATTTCCTGAACTCTGCCAATGCTCTGGATGACAGAGAACAGTTCCACCGGATAAAATGGCTTCTCTGGAGGGTTCCCAGGTGCCCACCAGTGTCCGCCCATCACCCAGCAATTGGTGGGAGGGGGCACACTCCCAGAGGTTGCCCACCACTGGCAGGCACCTCAGGAGTGTGCCACACACACACACACTCACAACCAGCATGCCAACATCACTTCTGGAAGTGATGTCACCGCACTGCCAACAGGTGTGTTTCCATACTTTGTTCGGAGCTGATTTGGGTCCCAAATAGACCAAATTGGCCCCATGCAGAGCATGGGAGTACTTGTCAGACTGTGGCTAGATAAGGTACTCTCTGCCAGATTCCCTTTAGAAGCAAGAATAAGTCCAATGTCTAGCAAAGGAAGTTTTATTGCAGAAAAGGTCCATTATAGTCCACTGTCCTGAATAGGAGACTCAGGATGGTACATGATCATTGTTACCAATGAAGAGCAAGCATAGGATACAGAGTAACAATACCCATCTGGAACAGCCTCCCCCCACAGTTCTCAAAACAACATCTTTCAGTCCTGGGAAGCTGCTCTCCTTCAAGGCCAATGCTTGGTGGAACTGGGTTAGACACAACAATCTCCTCTGGTGGGAATGCTGCCTGGGAACTGGTGCACCTGGGGAGAAAGCACTTAAACACTAGAAGCATTAGAAAATGGAGTCAGTACAGTTTAGAAACATACTGGACCTGACATTCTGCCCCCCTTAAAATAGATCCCCCCCTGGCTTATATGGATAGCGAGTATGAAAAGCTTTGGTTAATCTAGGAGCATGAACATGTGCAGAGTTCACCCATTCATCGTAACCAGAATCAAAGTCCTTCCAGCGAATGAGGTAAAAAAGCTGGTTCCGTTTGAGCTTAGAGTCCAAGATTTGTTGTACCTCATAGTGTATTTGGTCGTCAATCAAAGTTGGAATGGGTGGAGCTTTGACGTGCCATTTGTTGTCGGTGGGAGCTCTTTTCAGAAGACTGACATGGAACGTATCATGCACATGGCGCAAGTTCTTGGGCAAAGTTACAGCAACAGTCACTTTATTTATTATCTTGCGCACAGGAAAAGGTCCTAGGAATTTTAGAGCGAGTTTGCGGCTTGTTTGAGCTAGTTTCAGATTTTTTGTGGAAATATATACATGATCTCCGGGTTGTAATTCCCATTCGGCCACACGATGGCGGTCTGCGTATTTTTTGTAATCCAGTTTGGCTTTTTCGAGGTGTTTTTTAATGAGAGTCCATTGCTGTGCCGCCTCCCCCCACCATGAAGACACATCTGGCAATTTAGAGGAATGGAGAGGGGGTGCGTCCAACGGGAAGGGGTTGAAGTGGGCTCCGTAGACAATTTTGAAGGGGGCCTCTCCCGTCGAAGCGTGTACACTGTTGTTATATGAGAACTCGGCCAAAGGGAGGAGGTCCACCCAATTATCTTGCTGAAAATTGATGTAACAACGAAGGAATTGTTCTAATATTTGATTTGTTTTTTCGGATTGCCCGTCGGTTTGTGGGTGGTGGCTTGAACTGAGGCCTTGCTCAATATTCAACATTTTCAAAAGCTCCCGCCAGAAGTTGGCAACGAACTGTCCGCCGCGATCCGAAATCACCTTGGACGGAAAGGAATGTAATTTTACAATGTGTTTTAGAAACAAATCCGCTAGTTTTCGAGCGGAGGGTATAGCAGTGCAAGGGATAAAATGAGCTTGCTTGGAGAACAGATCTACCACAACTAAGATACTATTATGTCCTTTAGAGATAGGCAGATCAGTGATAAAGTCCATAGATATTACTTCCCAGGGTCTGTTTGGTGTCTCCAAGGGTTGTAAGAGACCCGGAGGCTTCCCTTTCCTGGTTTTGGCGCTGAGGCAAATAGGGCAGGAACTAACGTATTGGGAAATGTCTTTGCGCATGCCCGGCCACCAAAATTGTCTCTGGATCAGGTGTAAAGTTTTCAAATACCCATAATGTCCAGCAGTGGGAGCGTCATGACAGCGCTGTAAGATCTCCAGCCTGAGGCTGTTTGGGACATAAAATTTGCTCCCAGCTAGCCAATCCCCGTGTGGGGATTGGGTTAGTTTGTTTCGTGGAGCCCTATCCCCCTCTTTCTCTACTTCAGTTTTGAGTTTCGATTTCCATTCTTGGTTAGCCGGGAGGGGCAGCTTGGCCCGACTGCGAGTGGTCACCACGCCCCCAAGTTGCGTAGGTGAGAATACAGTGTCGACAGTCTCCTCCCTTTTGCTCTTGTGTTGGGGCATGCGCGATAGGGCGTCCGCTAAAAAGTTAGTTTTGCCCGGGAGATAGTTTAGAGTGAAGTTGAATTTGGAAAAGAATTCCGCCCATCGCAATTGCTTAGCATTCAGTCTGCGCGGGCTTCGGAGGGCCTCCAAATTCTTGTGGTCCGTCCAGACCTCGAAAGGGTATCGCGCCCCCTCCAGCCAATGTCTCCAGTTAGTGAGGGCTGCCTTTACTGCAAAGGCCTCCTTCTCCCACACATTCCAATTTCTTTCCGCCTCCGAAAACTTTTTAGACAAGAAAGCGCAAGGCCGCAGCCTCCCATCCTCCCCCTTCTGCAGCAGAACTCCCCCAATCGCTGTATCGCTGGCGTCGACCTGCACTATGAAAGGGGTTTGTTCGTTGGGGTGGGAGAGGACGGGTTCCGTTACAAATTGCTTTTTTAAATATTCGAAGGCCGCCTGGCAACCGGGGGTCCATAGCAGTTTGGAAGATGGTTTCTTAGCTTGGTCCCCTTTATCTTTGGTTTTTAGCAAGTCTGTTAAAGGGAGCGTGATTTGGGCGAAGTTTGCTATGAAATCCCTATAGAAGTTGGCAAAACCCAGGAAGGATTGCAGTTCTTTACGGGTGGTGGGTGTTTGCCAGTCTTGGATCGCTTGTATTTTGGCTGGATCCATTTTCAGACCCTCTTGGGAGATACAATACCCGAGGTAAGTAAGTTCGGTTTTATGGAATTCACATTTGGACAACTTGATGGGCAGATTATTTTCCATCAGGGTGGCTAATACTTTCTGTACGGTTTGGATATGTTCCTCCTCGTTGTCTGAGTAAATTAACACATCATCAAGGTACACCACCACCCCTTTGTACAGAAATTCGTGTAGAATTTCGTTTATCATGGACATGAATACGGATGGGGCTCCCGTCAAACCAAAAGGCATAACTAAGTATTCATATTGTCCGAGGGGCGTATTAAAAGCCGTTTTCCACTCATCCCCTGCCTTAATACGAACGTGGAAGTAAGCATCTTTTAGATCTAATTTTGTAAAGATCTTACCTTGGGCCACGACGTTGAGAAGGTCTCGGATGAGCGGTATAGGATAGGCGTTGTTTGTGGATACCGCATTTAACCCTCGGAAATCAGTACACAGTCGGAGTCCGCCATCCTTCTTTTTCACGAAGAGGACTGGAGCGGCGTGGGGGCTGGTGGCCGGGCGTATGAATCCGCGTTGGAGGTTGGTGTCAATGAATTTTCGAAGCTCTTTACGTTCATGGAGACTCATGGGATAGAGCCGTCCTTTGGGCAGTGAGGCTCCGGGTAAAATTTCTACCGCACAATCCGTACGTCTGTGCGGGGGTAGAGTATCCGCTTCCTCCTCCGAGAAAGCCTTTAGAAAGGGCCAGTACGGTTCGGGTATTTGGCTGACTTCTTCTTGGGTGAGAAGGGCCTTTTCTTTATGCGTTGGATCGTCGCCCCAGTTCTGATTCCAACGGTGATTTTTACAGTTGGTGTGACTGAAGGTAATACATCCTTGTGCCCAATCTATATAGGGGTTGTGATCACATAGCCATCTACTGCCTAGAATTAACGGGTACTTGGCAGTAGAGCTGATGACAAAGGACCTCTTCTCCCAATGTTGCCCCATGCCCGTGATTACTGGGATGGTCTCCGTTGTTACAGGATTCATATTGGTACCATCCATTTGTTCAAAGATTACTGGATTTTGTAAATCCCGGGTTGGTAGGACTAGTCCATTGACTAACGCAGGGGCGATAATGTCTCTTGAGCAGCCCGAGTCAATAAGGGCTTGCACCCGAATGTGCATCTTCCTCTCAGGGTTGAGTAGAGTCACTGGCATGAATAAAATGGACCCAGGTGGCCGGTCCCGTGCAGGGACGGGCTTCTGGTGGATCTGTCGTTTGGGTCCTTTTACGACAGATCCATTTCGTTTCCCGACTGGGGACTTTCTGGATTGACTTCTGCGGTTGGGGAAGCGGGATCATATTCCATGACTTCTTCCGCTTCCAACCCTCTCTCTGAGGCTGGCCTTTGGGAAGTGCCGCGACCTCTATTCGCCCGGGGTGCTGGAGTCGGGCGTTGGGGCGCAGAAAACTGAGCCGGAGTTGGACGGCGTAGTTGGAGCGGAGGTCTTTGCACAGGCCGGTAAGGGCATTGTGCTGCAAAGTGACCAGCCTGTCCGCAATGCAGGCACAGCCCTTGTTGCCATCTAGCATCTCTCGCTCCACGGGTGGCGTAGCTAGTTCCCCGTGCCGCCCTCTGTAAGGTTAATGGTCTTCTTTGTCCCGTTTGTTGTTGTTGTTCAACCAAACGGACTTCTAATATGCGATTCTCCACTTCACAAATAAGTTGGATCCACCCTAACAGCGTAGGGGGATTGTCTTGCATGAGGGCTCTGTCCAAAAGTCTCGGGTTAAGGCCTTGTTTGAACAGGATAATTTTGGTGGACTCCTCACACTTGGGGCACTTGGCTGCTAATTGTCGGAATTTTGTAACATAGTCTCTTGCTGTCATGCTGCCTTGTTTGATGGCTTGCAGTTCTGTTCGAGCCCTACTTTCCTCTAAGGGGTCTTCATATTGGGCTCGAATAGCATCCACCAACCCCTGGAGAGTATCAAGTTCTGGGGCCCCGACATTGTATAGTCCTACATACCAGTCTGCTGCCTTGCCCTGTAGACGAGATCCGAGATGTTCGATTTGACTGGCCTCGCTGCCGAATAGGTGCCCCCAACGGTTGAAAAACTGTACCACTTGTACTAAGAAAAATCCCAGTTTGGAGGGGTCCCCATCGAAGGTGGCTTCCAGCTTTACCCAGCCCATCGGGAGGTCTTGTCTCGGAGCAGGCACTGGGTAAAAGTCCATCGGCATTTCTAGTTGTCCCTGAGGCACAGGCGGAGGTAACTGGGGCCTCGGTAGGGGCAACGGTGCCGGCTGTGCTGGCGGCGGTCGAGCCGGCGGTGCCGGCTGGGGTTGACCTGGTGGTGCGGGCGGAGGTTGTCGTGGTTGCGCTGGCGGGGTTGGCCTTGGCTGGGCCGGCGGCTGCAATGGCGGGCGAGCAGGTGGCGGTATCCTCGGTCTAGCGGGTAACACCGGAGGCGTTGGCGGTGGCTGTCGAGGTGGAGTAGGTTGGTGTGGTGGATTTGGGATCGGCCGCTGCGGAGGCGGTCGGAGGGGTCGTAGTGGTGCAGGCCGTCCCGGTTGGTTCGGGGGTGGCAAGACGGGCTGGTCCTGAGGCTGCTGCACCGGTGTGAGCTGCGGTCGAGGTAAGAGGGGCCGCAGCGGCGAGGGTTGAGTAGGTGGAAGGCCGCGCGGGCTTGCCCCTCCGGGCGTCGTCAATCTAGGAAGCAGCGGCTGGCCTCTGGGCGCTATTGGACCTTCTCCCGTAGGTTGGCCGACGGGGACAGTGTTTGGCGGTTGACGCGGGGCTCCCTCTTGGTCCGGCCGGACCGCTATAGGAGAAGTAAGAGGGGGTATCACCGGTGTATCACTTGGCTTTTCGTCACCTTCTGTAGGCCTCTCCACGGGAGTCTCATCTGGGGGCGCATCCCCTTCCTGGTTAGGTTGTTCGGTGGGGGTCTCTCCGGGTGGCTCAACCGAGTCATCCCTTCTCGGTGGAATTTCTTGCTGCTCGGGAAGTTCCTCGGTTTGCTCTCCCGATTCGCCCAGATAGGTGCCCCCTTCGCCGGTAGGTGACGGCTGCTGTTGGGCATCCTCCACCGGATAGGATATGACACTTTGAAGGGTAGCTATCTGTATCGCCATCTCTTCAGGGGATAATCTTTCCCCTGCTCCCATTGCCGAAATTAAATGGATGGCACGAGCTAAACTTTCTTCCATATCCATCAGTTTAGCTTCTAACTGTTGCATACGACTCGCCCCCGGTTGTTCGCTCGTGGAAGCTTCATTCGTTGCACTCACCGGGGACAAGGGGCCCCAAGGAGGAGGGTCCCCTTGGACGACTCTCGATCTCGCGGCTAGGATCCCCTTGGCCATGCCCGTTACGGCCGAGATGCTGGTATCCACCGCATAGGTGCGACCTTGTATCTGCTCCCAACTTTGTTCAGGGACTTCCGTTGGCTCTTTCCACGGAGCAAGTTCGGAGTAATCCCAACTCAGGGCGCCGCGGCGAGACGTGTCCTCTTCCGTCTGCTCGAGCGTCCTGTTCCAATAATTCCATGATTGGCTGTTGTCTAGCTCCAGGACGGTTCCTAGGCTTCGGCGCCTTTCCATAGAAACTCGAGGATGGAGCCCACCTACACGACGCTCTCTAGTTTCTCTGGGTCTGGCACCCCACTCCGACGGGGTGGGTACCGAAATCAAGGGGAGAGCGGTCGCTTTCGGCCTTGCCCCGAGGTCGGCTTCGGTCTCGACCCGAGCACTGAGGTCGATGAGAGGCGGGGTGGAAGTGGAGACTTCGGTTCCATTCCCGGCTGCTCCCAGCTCCTGGGAGTCTTGGGCTTGTACGGGTTGTTTGTCGGGAGACACATACGGCTCGAACAAAGGATCCCTGTCCGGGACAACCTTGGATTCCGCTGGGCCCGACTCAGACATGATTGGTAACAAAATGTCAGACTGTGGCTAGATAAGGTACTCTCTGCCAGATTCCCTTTAGAAGCAAGAATAAGTCCAATGTCTAGCAAAGGAAGTTTTATTGCAGAAAAGGTCCATTATAGTCCACTGTCCTGAATAGGAGACTCAGGATGGTACATGATCATTGTTACCAATGAAGAGCAAGCATAGGATACAGAGTAACAATACCCATCTGGAACAGCCTCCCCCCACAGTTCTCAAAACAACATCTTTCAGTCCTGGGAAGCTGCTCTCCTTCAAGGCCAATGCTTGGTGGAACTGGGTTAGACACAACAATCTCCTCTGGTGGGAATGCTGCCTGGGAACTGGTGCACCTGGGGAGAAAGCACTTAAACACTAGAAGCATTAGAAAATGGAGTCAGTACAGTTTAGAAACATACTGGACCTGACAGCGCGGCCGGCATGGTGATGTCACTTCCAGAAGTGATGTCATCACACTGGCTCTGGGGCGTGCATGCAAAAAAAGACCTTGTGCTCAGCAGAAGGTAAGTGCCAGGTATTCCACCCTCCCAATGGGAGGTGAGAGGTACCTGACAACCCTAGTTCTATGGCCGCTGAGGAACCCAGATGAGGAATTGACCTTCCTCAAATCCCACCCTCCATAGCTGCCATCTCCGAAATCTCCAGGTATTTTCCAACCCAGAGCTAGTAATCCTAAAACAGCCATTCTCCGATTCCCTCCCTTGCCCCCATCCAGCTTGAGCTTGGCTTTGTGTACTGTAAACAGGGGTTCAGATCTTTTAACCCTTGATTGATTGATTGATTGATTGATTGATTGATTGATTAGATTAGATTTTTAGCCCACCGTCCCGCAAACAGGCTCAGGGCAGGTTATAATAATAAATAAATTACAATAAATAAAACCAATAAAATACATCTCAGTACCAACATGGATTTCAGCATTCCAGATGGTGCAACCTTCCCCCTGTTCATCTTGCTCTTCCTGGCAGTTTGAACAAATGTTTGTTACCCAAAAGGGGGTTTCCTTGTGAGTTGGTGGAATTAGCATTCAAGGAGACACAGCAAGAGAGGGTAACTAGGGATCTCCACCAATGTATACCAGGATTGTTCCTTTGGAGAACTCTCAAGTAAACAGGTGGGTGTACAACAGGAAAGGTTTCTTTATTAACAAGAGCAGTAAAAGGTGAACATACAGATAATACACAGTGCGTACATACAGAAGTAACTAAGAAAACAGGGAGGAAAATGGGATAGAGGATAATTGGGATATGGTGATATTTACCAATCTCGGGAAGGAGGAGGAGAGGATCTGTGGAGGAGCAGCAAAGTGTCTTGTGCTTCATGGCAAGAAGGAGACTCGAGCAAACTTGAGGGCATGTGAATAGATACCAAGGCACACACAATGGAGTGAGAACATGGCGGGACAGCCCAATTACAGTGTAAAAGCCGCCCTGGGGCAAACGTGGCATCCTTGCCCCCAAACAATAGCTTAACGACTTGTCCAGAGGTAGGGTAATAAGTTGGGAAAGGTGTGATGTGATTACTTGGGTTGTACTATATATAAAAATATAGCTTGATGACCCAGTAAATACTGGATAGGGAGGCTATCAGATGTGTTGAGTAGCCTTGATTAGGTAGGTGGGAAAGGAAAGGCAGAGGGAGGTGCTGATGGGAGTAGGCAGGGGTGTGTCTCAGGAAGCTTCATCAGCTCTGCTGCTCTCTGGGGCATGGGGGCTGTTCAGTTAGTCACTCCCCTATGACTCACGTCTTGGTAATTTTCCAGCTCCAGGTGGGCTGGCAACCGTTCTGCCTGGCCAAGGCAGTGCCATGTGCAGATGGCATATGAGGAAGGGGCTTGTGATCGTTCATATCCATAAACTGCCCTTCTAGTATGAGAGAGGGTCTGACTGCTAACCCAGGCTCCAAGGGGAGGTGGTGATATACTGTAGCATGGTGCAGAAAGGCCATGATTCTATACAGCTGATCACCCTCCTCCTTCACCAGAGTGATTCTGAGGGTACATCCTTAAGTTTTACCTGGGCCCCAGAATCACTTAGATTGTCCCTGTCCAAAGGCTCACACCTCTGGCCCCACCCAGGTTATATACCTGCAGAAGGAGGAAGGAGAAAGTCAAGCTAGAGGGACCTCAGCTGTTGCTAGCCTGCTTCTGCAAGGCTGCAGGCTCTTCCTTGTTTCCCCACTCTCCCTTTTTCTTCCCATCTATACAACCCCTCCGATGAGTGAGAGCAGCCCTCTCTGCTCTTGATTCAGAGTCATCAGCAGGCATTCAAGTTGTTTGGTGCCAAATCGAACAGACGTGGTGATCATCGCACATCTGATCATCACATGTCAAAAACGGTAAATTCAAATATTAAACATGTTTGCCATGAAATTCACAGCATTCCCTCCTGGCGTTCTCAAAGCTCATGCTCAAAATAGCATGAATGACGTTGGTTATCCCATAGAGCTTCCCTGCCTGTCTTCCACAGACTTGCACAAATGTCCACCTTAAAGGTCGATTGTGGATTCCAGTTATTAAAACTGCTAGGCTTGATAAGTGATTGAATAGAACTGGCGACGAAGTGAAAAGAATGAAAGGACAAAGCACACCTGCTAAACAACTGTTTCAGAAGTCTTGATGTCACACTGTAGATCTTTGCTTGCAGTGGCTGGTCTATTTCCAGAATCTCTTCATGCTCACTCACTAAAGAGATGGCTGGAAGGGACGTGTGGGACAAAATAAGTTCAAGAGGTCAAGAGTTCAGAAAGTTGAGAAACTCTATCCTAACTAGGTTGTATTACTATTGTCTAGATTGCGTCCACTGGGAGAGTTCACACAGGATGTTGGTGGAGAAGATCTTCCCTCCAATTTCTCTTTTCCTCAAGACGTACATCCACAGAAGAAAGAAAAAAAGAGTTAATTTTAACTGATTCACCTTTACTGCACCTCTGCCCTGTGCTGCTTTTTTCTTACGAAAGAAAATCCACTTTCCCAACACCTTCCACAAACTTTTCAGGTTGATCCAATCCACTGTTGGCTAGTTAATGGCTTGCAAAAGAATACAGTGTTTTAATCTAGTTCATAGATTCCTTATAGTCATTGTAGCAGATAGTTTTGGAGCTGAAATGTGAGGTGCTATTCAGGAATAGTCCTCAGTGTTAAGAATAATAACTAGGGATGTACATAATGGAAAAAAACCCAAACTGAAATGACATACAGAACTAGCTTCCTTCCTATCAGCCTTGGAAATTTATTTATTTATTTATTTAGATTTCTATTCTGCCCTCCCCACGAAGAGCTCAGGGCACATTACAGCATATTAAAACACATTAAAGTTAATTTATACAGTTAAAACCATAATAGATTGATAAAAAAATAATATAATATAAAAATATATATTCAGATAGTTGCAATCAATAGCAGCAGACACAACTCGACACGGTAAGGTGGTGGACAACCTTAGTAGGGAGGGATTCAGATTTTATTCTTCTCCATTTTTCTCCATTTTTCAGCTGGTGGAGGCCAAGCCTGACCTCAACCATATGCCTGGTGGAACATCTCTGTCATACAGGCCTGGCGAAATGATAACATATCCTGCCAGCTCTGGTCTCAGTAGACAGAGAGTTCCACCAGGCTGGGGCCAGGAGCGAGAATGCTCTGGCTCTGGTTGAGGCCAGGCAGACCTCCTTGGGCCAGGGACCACCAATAGATGTTTCTCTCCCAATTGGATCATGCTCTGGGGTACATATGGGGAGAGGCAGTCTCATAGATACGCTGGTCCCAGTCCGCATAGGGCTTTATAAGTTAGTACCAAGAACTTGATCTGGTACTCCACTGGCAGCCAATGCAGCTGGTGCAATATAGGTGTTATATGCGCTCCTACAATAACATGCGCTGCTGCATTTTGAACCAGCTGCAGTTTCCGGGTCAGGCTCAAGGGAAGCCCCGCAAAGAGCGAGTTACAGTAGTCCAGCCTAGAGATGACCGTTGCCTGGATCACTGTAATTAAGTTGCTGACTGAGAGGCATGGGACAAGCTGCTTGGTCCGTCACAGGTGGAGAAAAAAGGGGACCTGGCAACCACTGCGACCTGAGCCTCCATTTTCAAGGAGGCTTCCAGAATCACCCCCAAACTCCTAACCAACAACACTGGTGTAAGTGGCGCCCCATCGAGGGTTGGGAGTTGGAGTCCGGCACCTAACCCCCCGTGACTCAAATACAGGACCTCCATCTTCATAGGATTTAATTTCAGTTGACACTGTTTCAAGCACCCAGTCACAGTGTCAAAGGCACACTCCAGGACATCCAGGGCTGAGCCAGGCTGGCCATCCATCATCAGGTATAACTAGGTGTCATCTGCATATTGATGACACCCAAGTCTGAACCTCGGCACCAACTGGGCATGGGGGCACATATAGATGTTAAACAGCAATGGGGAGTGTATTGCTGTTTAGAAGGGAGAGTTTGTTTAGAAGGGAAATGTTTAGAAGGGAGACTTTAGTCATAGGCTGAAATTCAAAAGGTGCTTCCCTGGGAGTAAGCAGTGCACCACTGAATAACAACCTCAGTAGACCTGTTTAGGATTGCTTCCATAGTCTTTTGGGATCACCTCTTTTTCTGAGTCAAACGGCAACCCCCTTTCAAAAACAATCCTGTCCGCTCCCACAGCAAATGAAAAACTTATGGGGCTGGAATAACAGCCACTGAGTGGAAGGACAATCCCAGAAATCATCATTCCAGCCCCAGAGCAGTTTAGCTGGCCCCAGGGACCATCATTCCATGATTTTCTAACTCCATTCCACATTTTCTAACTCCATGCCACGTTTTCATTGCACCTTTTCAGTACTGTACTGTATTTCAATGGAGCCAATGAGAGGGCCAAGCTACACATGACGAATGACACTTGAACAGCAAGTGTATTTCTCCCTGTTCACTTGCCCTCCACTCAATCCACTTGCTATTCAAGTGTCATTCATCATGTGTAGCTTGGCCCTAAGTCAATTGGCATTCATGGCTCCCCTTCTATCCAATGGGCCTTTAAGCCTCTCCCATAGTTTTCAATGAGAAGTTGGGAACAAAACTACAAAAAACAAGGAAACATGAAACCTACAGCCAACAGGAGAATGCAAAGGTAATAAGCAATTGGGATTATAGAAAAGAAGAAAAGGTTAAGGGTTTTTTTAAAGATGTGAGAAAGATTTTGAATGCATTGTTTTTTTTAAAAAAGTTGGAGTTCTAAAATCTTTGACTGTTTTATATGAGATTTTATATTGGACCAATGGTATGTTCCCATGTTCTGCTGCGTCTCCTCTTTGCTGGCACACACATTTAAATATCTTCTTTCTGTGCATTTCTAACCCATTTAAAAATTTCCTCCATTCCCACCCTCACATTTTTGCCTCAGAAGTGAGACAATAATGAGTGAAGAATTGGTTGAAACTCTCCAGAGGGGATGTGACAGGGTGTGAATTCTCTATTGAATTTTGATCACTGCCTGAAGATGAGGGATACAAAGCCTGTCAGAAACAGGCTTTGACAGAGCGGTCCCTCAGTGGAATAGGCTTCCTTGGGAGGTGGTGGGCTCTCCTTCTTTGGAGGCTTTTAAGCAGAGTCTAGATGGCCATCTGACAGCCATGCTGATTCTGTGAACCTGGGCAGATCATGAGAGGGAGGGCAGGAAGGGTTACATCTGTGCTTGGTTCTCACGGCCCCTTCTTACATACCCAGGGTAAGGCTGATCGCCACTTGGTGTCAGGTAGCAATTTTACCCAGGCCAGTTTGGCTAGGGATCCTCCCTAACAGTGTTTTGCCATCTTTTGGGCATGGAGCACGGGTCACTGGGGGTGTGGGGGGAGGTACTTACGAATTTCCAGCATTGTGCAGGGGGTTGGACTAGATGACCCTAGAGGTCCCTTCCAACCTTATGATTCTTGATTCTGTGGTGCTAAAGTGGTGCTAAAGTGACCTGAAAAGCTCCTTTACAAATGCCTATATGGTTGTTTATCTTGAGGTTTTTGTTTTGTTTTTTACCTTAAAATCTTTATTTTATATATTTTTGCATTCAATATAACGTTATTGTATAAAATCTATAGACACTTGCTAATAAGTGGAATAGTTTATTTTTTTAAAAAAAAGAAAGATAAAGATGAAGCAGGATAGAGTGCCTTATTTGATTTGTATTTAAGTACCATATTTTGGACAGATGTTTTTGACTTCTATTTTTTACGGTGTATTTCTTGATTTTTGAGTCTATGTATGTTTATTCTCTTTATATTTTTGTATGTATTTTATCTTCATTGTAACCTGCCCTGAGTCTGTTTACGGGAAGGGTGGGCTAACAATGGAATAAACATAAATAAACATTGTTTTTTGCAGTTGTTGCACTCCCCTACATGGGAATAGAGATGGACATGAACAGCAATACAAACAAAAAAAAAGCCACAAACAGTCCAATCTGCTGTTCGCAAATAAGCTGTTCGTGAGGCTCCATTCTAAACAAACATGTGGTCATTGCAAGCCTCATTCGTTGCTGTTCGTAGCTGTTTGTCAAGCTAGACAGTCTGGCACCTGCAATCAATTCCCTTGGCAACTTAGGCAGGGATTGTCTGAACTCTGTCTGAACTCCTGCTGTTGCCCTGGAAACCCCAATCTAAGCCCAATTTATCTTGATAGGCAGGTCTTCCTTTCAAGTGTGGAGCTCCAAATTTGTTACAACAAGGGAGCAAAGATCAAGGGGGTGGGGGCCTCCCAGCTCTGACTTTGCAGACAGTGGAGAGACAGTTGCTGTTGGCATTTTGATAGAGAGAGTGCATTGGAGCTTGAATTTTCTTTGTGTGTGGTGGGATATGAATCTACCCCGTCAAGTTCCAGGGCTGCTGCCAGGCTCTGGGGCCAAGCTATTATTTTTTATTGGTACCTTTCCTGCTGCCTGCTCAGGTCAGGTTTCTGGGAATGGTGCAGTAAGGATCTTGACTTGGATGATGGCTGGAGAAGAGCCTGCTGGCCACACAAACAGCCAGCCACGAACATGTTCGTGAACAGGGCCATGTTCGTGGTTGTTTGTGAGTCCCTGTTTGTCTATGGCAACGAACAACAAACATCATGTTCATTTTTTTTTCTGTTTGTGCCCAACTCTACTTGGAAACACCCCTGACTGCTGTTCCACCTGTCGATATTCGCCTGCTATGAGTCTGTTGTTGTTAAGTTTGGTTGTTATTATGCTTGAGGAAAAATTCAGTGGTTAAGTGGTTTAGACTAGGAGGGGGAATTATGGTTGATGCTGTTTTTGGTTAAGTGTGAAAACAGCTGTTCCAGTTTCATTTCCTCTTTGAAAAGAGCAGTGTGCTGTTGGCATGTACGGCCAGTGCATGCACAATGGACAGAAACAGAAAAACCCCAAAAGGATCATTTCCGAACCAGTATTGGCCAGCCTGTAACAAATAGTAACGAAATGGGGTTTATTTAAGAACTCCCCAAAACTGAAATGGAAAATTTCTTGGTCCACACCCCTGATAAAAACTTTGCTCCATCTTATCCTCTTTTTCTGGCACATCAGCAACGAGTGTACAAATGCAGGGCAGAATCTAGCTATTGGCTACAGCTACAAACCACTAGTGCCATTTGAAGACCTGTAAGAAATTGACATGACAGAGGACTGGCATGTTTATAGGATTCTCTTGGCTCACAGGTTAGGGACCAACCTGGGTCAGCTAGATTTAGACTGCTACAAATGATTTCATTGACATGAGAAGAGATTGGACAAAAAGACAAAAAAAGCCAAAGCCAAACTCACAATGGGGTTGTAGATTACACATGTGGGAGACTTTTATATAACAATCCTCATTTTGTTCTTTCCTTGCTGTTCCCTTGGGATTGTTCACTGGAGCTGTGGAGAGCAAAAAAAACTAATTTATTTTGATGGTGCTATCCTTTATAGATGCAAACTCAAACTAATTTCATATGACTACATTTTTTTTCTTCCAGTTTTGTATAATAAGCCATCTGGCTTAGCCAAGATTTTCTTTAATTTTCTATCCTTTTCCTTCTGGTTCTGCGAGACATGATAAGATCCAGTAAGACAATCCTCCCACAATATAAATCTTATGAATAAAAACTAGTGACACCGGGACTGATTTGTTTCCCTTACGATGCAAAATGAAACTTTGAACAAACTTGTGTGAAAGTATGTTGAAAGGCCCACAAAATGCTCAGGAATTCAACGTTAGAATATGGAACTTACCATGTAGACCAAGTCAGAGATATCTAAATGCCATTAAAATCTGGAAAAAAGGTCAGTGCTCAGCTGTGAACTAAAATCTTATTAATTTAAATGGAAGTACATCTTCCAGAATGGGGTCCATTGTATTTCCTGTTGAACTGATTGTAAATACATTTGTATTCCTTTTCAGTGTAATGTAGTGTTATCAAGACATCATCAAAAAAAATTGACTGTGTTCTATATTGTGAGTAAAATGTTCTCCTGCATTCTAACTTTTTGTAGGTTGCAGGGTTTTTGTAGGTTGCAGGATTGTACAAATGTGTCATTTTTTTGCAGATCATCTGTAGTAGATCATCTGGTGGCATGCATAATAATACTAACCACAACATTTAATTTATATATCACTCTTCAGGACAACTTAATGCCCACTCACAGCAGTTTACAAAGCATGTTATTATTATCACCACAACAATCATCCTGTGAGGTGGGTGGGGCTGAGAGAGCTCCAAGAAGCTGTGACTGACCCAAGGTCACCCAGCTGGCTTCAAGTGGAAGAGTGGGGATTAAACCCGGTTCTCAAGATTAGAGTCCTGCTGCTCTCAACCACTACATGAAACTGGATCTCCCTGGCACCTGCAGTTAGAAGAACCAGGCAGTGGGTAATGTGAAAGACCTTTACCTGAGTCCCTGGATAGCTGAGACCAGAAGGAGTAGACAGTGGTGGTGATGGAGAGTGCTATCAAGTCATAGCTAACTTATGGCAACTCCTGGTGGGCTTTTCCTGGCAAGAGACTAACAGAAGTGGTTTGCCATTGCCTGCCTCTGCAACCTTGATCTTCACTGGAGGTCTCCCATCCAATTACTAACCCAGGCCAATCCTGCTTAGCTTCTGAGATCTGATGAGGTCAGGCACACCTGGGCTATCCAGATCAGGGTGTGAGTAGACAATACTTAACTTGATACATTAATAGTCTGATTCAGTATGAGGCAGCTTCAGATCTTCATGTGTTTGTTCATTTATTGTGGCTTAAATTCCATGAAATATTCCTGCAGACAGAAAGATATGCTTATAAAGCGTCACTTTCTCCCCTCTCCCCCCCCTCCAAAAGCTACCTGAAATGCCACCTGAGTTTTGCCCTTCTGCCCATAAAAATACTGTGGGGACCTAAGCCATTGCCTTGTCACTCCCCCCAATTTTGTTAGTGTTCTGATTTTCTTGTATGGTATTTTACAGGATTTTTATGCCCCTTATGCATTATACACACCTGAAATGCCATTCAAACACCACAACAGCATAAAAACGTATAACTGCAGTGGAGAAAATTTAACACAAGGAAATAGGGGGAAAAACCAGGAATATAAAGGTTTTGTGGATTCGGTGTAAATGGGAGAAACAACATCAAAATGGGATTTTTAAAAAACTGAATAGGCGTGGATGAACAAATCAAAATCACCCTGAGCTTGGTGCAGTGCAGACAATGGCTATGAATAGGAGATAGTTCAATTCAGACTTCTGCTGTGTTATGCATTTCACTGGATCACTTTGGATGAGTGTGAATTAAAAAGAAGACCATTGAGCAAGCTAAAAATTCATAAGCCCCTTTCTCTAATGCAAGGGAGGGAGGGAATGGTATAGCCCAGTCTTTTCAGATCTCAGAAATTAAGCAGTAACACAACTTGGATGGAGGACCACCAAGGAAAACTTTGTAGAAGAAGACAATGGCGCACCGCCTCTGCGTCTCTCTACTGGGAGGGCCATAAGTTGGTTGCAACATGACATCATGTATTTATGTTCTATAATGCATAGCAAAGTAGAAATAATATGAGTTGGCTGGGCTCAGCGACACCAGCAAAGAAAAGACAGATAGTTTTAAAGACAGAAGAAAAATGCATGTCCCACACAACAAAAGGCATTTGAGAGGTCCTTCAAACACAAGCATTTATATACTCCTTTCACATCACTAACTGAGAAATCTGAAGTATTTCTTCCCATTTTTTTTTCAATCTTAATGTCCAACATCAGCGTACAAAACGGGACCAAATTGTACAAAATGAAACACGCTATTCAGATAACCAATTCGAAAGGTAAAAATAGTCAAACCCACAACACCTGCAGTGAGGAAGAACAATCCCAACGGGAGTTGGCCGAAGGGTTGAGAAAATGGAATTCTCTTCTCCTGGTGTGTGACAAATAAGTATGTTTGGTGTGGCATCATTCTCAAAAAGGCCCTCTGGCCTTCTACAGAATTTTCCTTGGTGGTCCCCCATCCAAGTTCTGACGCTGCTTCTGAGATCTGAAAAGACTATCGCTATCAGTTCCCTTTTGAAGCCAGAAAAACTCACACAACTTCTTGGATGAATATTGAAAAGAACGGGCCGCTGAACGTGGAAGCAGCTGGATTTTTAGATAACCTGTTTAGAGCTGTAGGGTTAAAACCGGCACTTTGAACTTCATCTAGAAAAAAAAATGAGGAGCCAGCAAAACCATCTCAGAATAAGAGAAAGTTGATCATTAGGCCAGATTCGACTATGATTAAAGTTAGGACATTTGGCAGTGCAATTTTGCATTCTGCCTTCGTTTTCTTGTTTACAATGACTTTCCCCCCCCAGCTCAATGGAACGTAGAAATCCTGCTGGTCCCAGCATGCCAATCCGACAGTCACTTCAGCTGTTCTTTTCTGAGATGGAGGAAGAGGCGGGCAGCTTTTCAATTTTTTGACTTTAAAGGCGAGTACAGAGCTGATCTCCTTCCTGAGCAGTAGTGTCTGTTCCCGCACCTGCATCGACGGGGTGTTGCTGTTTTCCACCTATGCATAGTAAAGTCTCCTATTTGCTTCTTTTTTTTAAAAAAAAAAGAGTAAGATAGTATTGTCCTTAGGAAAGATGCCAGACTGACACCCTGGGAGATGACAAATTTGTGTTTATGCACATGACAAATGACAGCCGCGCAAGCTTCCCTGCAGTCTTGCCAATGTGTCTTGATGCCGTTTTGGAAGATTGTGGGGGTAGGTCTGACATGATGCCCAATCAATCAATGGCCTCTTTAATCTGCATAGAAGAAACGACCGTTGTAAATGGAGTGTGTGTGCGTGTTATGTAATCCTGTGTGGGATTCTTTAGTGCTGTTAAAAACACTGGTCTCAGCCAAACATGGACACACGCTGGCATCTGTGACACCAGCATTCTTTTTCTTTTTTGTTTAGCACAGGAAACAACTATTTTATCCAGCAACGATTCTACAGAACACTTTTCGTTGGTCTTAATTATCCTAGCCTTTTCACAGTGGCACATAGATGTACGACTTGTTTATTTGAATCACCTGGAGAGCATGTAAAGTGTTTGAGCCGTCACAGCAAGCATCATGCTTTTCCTACACAGAAATGACTCTGCTCTGCGAACAGTACAAACTTGCCATAATGTGTTTATGGGCTTGCCAGATTTCCCACTCCCTCTTGTGTCCATTGGCTCTCCTCTGCTCTGCCCACTCTCACAGTGGGAAAAAATGGGGGGGGGGTGACAAAATGAACATAGCAATATCACTTCCAATCGCTGCATCCTTGATGCTCTAGGAAGTCCTCCTATCTCTATGGACTTTACTATGGAGATTGAGGAATTCCCAGAGCACTACACGACACTCTCCCTCTCTATGCCCACAGTTCCCGGAATTGCCAGGTGGGGCAACCCTATGCTCATGACATGCATCTATGTAAGTGTCCCACATCTGGTACATTTTCCCTGCCTTTCCTCCAAGGACTCCAAGGTAGCATACATTCTCCCCCTTCACCATTTTATCCTTATAACAACCTTGAGAGGTAGCTTAGGTGGAGCAATTAGCCTAAGAGGTTACTCAATGAGCTTTTGGGCAAAGGGGGATTTGAAAATAGGTCTCCCAGATCCTAGTTAGACACCCTAACCATTACAGGACCTATCTCTACAGGTGTTAGTGCAGAAATAGTAGCACAGGTGAAGCAGCTTCAGAGGTTTCTCTAAACATGCCCTATTTACATAGGCCAGGATGTAAAGAACCATGTACATAGCTAGTCATATGTACCAAAGTGTTTTGTATTTCTCAGGATGGACAACCTCTCTATGTCACATGATAATTTTTAAAAAGTTGGTAATAAAGAACAGGGATGATCCTGCTGGATATGTTGATCCTGCTGGATATGTTTAGTCCCCTGGATATTCTTATTAGTGCTAGTCCTATTATTTTCTAGCATTAACCTATATAGGTGCCACAGCGAATTTGGATAATGAAATATTTCAGATCAGTTAGATGAGAATAGTTGTATGCTTTCAATTGCAAGAATTTGGGGGCATTGCAAAAGTCAAAGGGTATGATCCAGCCAAGGTGAAGCACATTTAATTCCCATTGAGTTCAATGGGAAAAAATGATGCATACTCTTAAATTTCCCACTGAAATTATGAAACTTTTAAAATTAGAGTCAGTCACTTTATCCCCGTCTCTTTATCATACTATCAAGAATGAACATTTGCTTAATTTCATTCCATTAAAGGTTGGGTAGGATTCTGTTGGGTAGGATTTGTTGGGTAGGATTTGTTGGGTAGGATTCTGAAGAAAAGCTCATGGAAAGAGCTGGGAAATCAAACCTTTCCAAGGTTTCCCCTTTCACAAGCAGCGTGATGTTTGCTCCAAAACTCTTCTCTGAAGGTCAAGAGAGCTGAACAAACAAAATACACTGCAGTACAGAGGGTCTGCAGCAGTCATAAGGAATCTGGTAAAATATCCTCCTCTGTTGGTGAAAGCAGAAAGGATTTTTGGAGATAGGTGGAGAAGATCTACTTCACCCTCCTTTCATGAACATCCCACTGCCTTCCATAAGAGGGATTTAACAATGTGCTTAGTGCTTCCACTGAAAAATAATTTGGTCACATCATGTCCAGTAATACAAGTGAGTGTTACTAATAAAATGTGGCAAATCAAATGCCGATCACTTTGTCATTTAAGAAAATATGAAGAACCACCTTCTGTGTAGCCCCAAATCCTGTTTCCTACTGTGCCCAACCAAATAACTCAGAAAACCATAAATTGGGACAATAAGGCCAAAGACTCCTTCAGTTGTTCCACCCTAACAACTAGTATTCAGAATTTTATCACTTCTGAAAATAGAGGTTCCATTTAGCCAATTTATCTAATAATCATTAATAGTACTGTCCTTCATGATAATTCCAGACCGGTGGCTGTGTTAGTCTGAAGTAGCAAAATTAAACAGGAATCCAGTGGCAGCTTTAAGACTAACCAAATTTATTCCTGGATAAGCTTCCACGAGTCAGAGCTCACTTCATCAGATGCAGAAATGTACGTACATTGATGATTTTATATTCACAACCGTATATAAAAACATCATCCGAATAGGTGTACACTTCAGGGCATTTAATGAAATCAGCTCTGAATGGCAGAAGCTTATACTAGAATACATTTTGCTGTCCTCCATGAACTTTTCAAACTTCCTTTTAGATCCATTTGGCATGCCTATCCTCTCCAGTCCAGTGCCGAACTTTTACTCTGGCTCGCCTAAACGCTTTTCCATCGATAGTTCTCTTTGGCAGATTTAGGCAAATACCTTTTCAAAACAGGCTGTGTCCATGCAAATTAGGAGCTCTTGATTTGTTGTCCCATATTATTCTAGAGTGTCCTCTCCTTGCTTTACAATGTAAACAATTCCTGACTGAATATCTCCAGCATAGCATTCTTACCAAAGGAAAAATCTTATCTTTTAGAAGATGTTAATCTTCGAATTACTACATGTATCGCAAAAAATTTAGCAGAAGCCTACAAAATTAAGTCCAAGCACATCATTGTATCTTAACTGTTGAACACCTATTTATCCTATTACTTTTTAAATGATTGTTTTATGCTCTTGTTTTTATTATTTATCAGTGTTTTGTGTCCATTTCTGACTGTAGATTATCACTACTTTCATGCCAATAAAGGTATTGATTGATTGACTGATGGTCCTTCATGATAATTCCAGACAGGTGGCTGCGTTAGTCTGAAGTAGCAAAATTAAATTTGGTATGCCTATCCTCTCTCTTAGAATGTCACTTCAGAGCTTAAATATTGCCCAAGGCCAGTTAGAAATAAAACAAGAGCACAACATTGTTAGCATCAGTTTCTTCAACATACTTTCACAACAGTAAAGACCTACATGCTCAAATTCAGGACAGGACATTTATCCAAAATTTGCCACCTACGATGGCTTCAAATGTCTAGTCAGTCTTCTAATATTTCCAAAACTTCTTTATGACACAGTAGAGTTGTTAAAGCATCAGCTGGAACTGGTGTCTCTGGCAGAGAAAATCGCCAGTATCTGCAGTTTCCTGAATGTTTTCCAATCACAAATCTGAAATTGCCACGGAGATGGCTGACACGTTGGGGATTTTCCAAGCAAACACACTGTACGAGCAAACAAGGAGCTCATAACAAACAGTATCAGAGGCAACTTCCAGGATGATAACAGCTTCTGCTGGAATTGGTGCCAACCATAAATATAAATGCTTGATGGATTTCATTCAGCTGATTGAATGAAGGAACTTGCCTGTGCTGAAACTTTCAGAAAATACATGTGGTAGACAGGATATTACCAGCTGATGATAGTGGAAATCAGGTACTGGAAAGAAACCCATTCCAATAAAAACACACCTTTTTAATGTTTGGCTTGTGATAGACTAAATACATATTCAAAATTCTGCCTACCAGTCTGCATTATCACACCGAACATCAGCCAAAGGGATTATATCTAGATTCACACATGCATGTATGTCACTTAATATCATCAGTCAACAGCTCATAGTGGAATGTAGGAAATACTCCTTTGAATGCAATTGCGTATCAGTTAACAGCAGGAAGCCAGAAGCATAAAATATCTAGTCAGAACAAACCTGAAGGCTTTGCACACAGATCCAAAGGCCACTTCATACTAGGGTTGTGCAACCCGCCCCCCCCCCCAATAAAATCTGGGTAACCCAGATCTGGGTTTCAGGGGGTGGGGAATCTGGGATCCCTGAAATCCAGGTCAGATTCTCTGATCCAGGGCTGTTTCGGAACCGCTTGAAAATGGTCACATGGTTGGTGACCCCACCCCCTGATCTCCAAACAGAGGGGAGTGCCCTAATCTAATCAATCTAAACTCCCCTCTGTCTGGAGATCAGGGGGTGGGGCCAACAGCCATGTGACCACTTTCACCGAGGGTGATTTAAACTTTTAAAAACTCCCTCCTTGTTCCAGCTGACCCAAAGTGACATCATTGGCCCTGGGAGCATGCATGCCCTTTGCGCATGCACATGTGGTACCAGGGGCACCACCTCCTGCCAAGAATTGCCCCCTGTGTTGGCAACCCACTGAGTTCCCCCACCTCTTTTCCTGGGAAAAAGCCCTGCATATGCTACATGACTAGCTCCATCAGTTTTGACCAAGGGTCAGCTCCAAAGCAGTTGTTCATGGTTTCCATGAAAAGTAGCGACATGTGATGACATCACAATCCATTTTCTTACTGCTATGCGTATTTCTATGAGCAAGCCACTCCCTCTGCTGGCTTCATACACAATGTGCTTGGGAAAAGCTTATTTCTTAAAACATTATTCTCCGTGTAGTAAAAAGACTGAATCCAGTTATCCTCCCACTGCTGGGGCTACCAAGAACCATAGGAAGTACAGTTTCCATGGTTCCTGGCAAGCCTAGATACTAGGGTGGATTTTCCAAGCAACTTTCCACCCTAAAGAGCCTTCCTTCACTTAAGATGGAGTAAGACTCCTTAAACTGGAGAAAGGCTTCAAACTTTTCTCAATAGAGTGGTAGAATACAGGTATGATCCACCCCATAGCAATTTACATCTAAGGTTTAATTGAGGCCCTAAGGTTTAATTGAGGGAGTAATATGGTGAGACTTTCCATCATGACCAAAAGATAATTTTGGATGGGAAACTAAAGAGGGCAGCTGAAGAGAAAGTCCAGTTCCGAAACCAGGTCTAGACTACTTGAAATAGTTTGAACTAGCATCAGAATGGGTTTAGGAAATTCCAAACTAGTTAATTTCCAAATCCAGTTCAGAACTTTTGCACCACCACTGCTAAGAAGATCATACTCAAGTACTTTCATTCATCCAATGGCTTTCAGGAAACATCTATGGTTCGGCAGAGGAAAAGAGGCTAAAATGTTGGTATTTTCAGTAGTTGCCTTTATTTTGACTTGACTGCTTTCCCCTTGTGAATTACTATATATGATACTTTTTCACTCTTCTGAGATCAGCCACAACGTTCAGTAACAAAGCTGCATTTTGTGTCTGTTCTATAAGTTTAGTATATTTACATGTGCAGGGCAGATTTCTATCATGTGAAACATACGTTGTAGAAGGATAAAGTTGGAAAGGACAGTGTATTCTGAACTGAATAACTATTGCTATAATCAATTAAAAGAGTTTCTGTAATAAAATGTTTAGTATTTATATTTTTTATAGTCTGCTTTTCTCACTGGGACTCCAGGTGAAGTATATGATATAAGTCAGTACATCCAACAAACAACGTAATAGGATTTGGATTGTAAAAATCTGGAACCAACCAGAAACCTGAAAACAGAACAGAAGCAAAGCCTAAATATTAACATGATGCACTAAACAATGCAAAAATCACACCATAGATTCAAAGAGCAAGATTTGGGTCCAGTAGCATCTTAAAGACCAACGAGATTTCCTGGGTATGAGCCGCTGGACCGGAATCTTGCTCTTTTACGGTAGACCAACACAACTACCCACTAGAAAGTAAAATTCCAAAGTGTTTTAAATGCTGTTTCCAAGTGTTTGTAAGAAGAAACCATGTGCAAGGTTGTTGTGGAAACTTTGGGTTGGATCCCACAGAGGATTTCCATGGATGGAACGGATTTCTATCCATGAAGCTCAACTTCCTTAACCCCGTCTCCTGCTTTAGCCCCAAATGCTGCAGCTGGAGGGTTAAGGACGAGAACAGCTGCAGGAGGGGGAGACTGGCAAAAATCAGGCTCTTCCGTCCACTGAAATCCACAGGGATCTAACTACATGTGCCTGCTGAAGAAGTGATCCATTCACGAAACGGGCTAATACTACGTATGCTGGCAAATCCCGTCCTGTGGCTGATGAGGTGGCTGAATTTGCTGGCTTGGCGTTGGACCCCTTCAGCTCTTCAGCTTGATGTTATTGGACACTTTCGCCCCTTAAATGTTTTTGCTGTGGACGGTATCCCTTGTAAACCGTTCCATGGCTGCCTGATTGAATGGTAGTGCCAGTGCGCACCCTTGTATATTTGTAATTGCGTGTTGCTGCCTTTAGGTTGTATAATTCTTAGGAGGTGCCTGCGTACACCCCCCCCTTTACTGTTTTGTGCCAGTGAGCACTTTTGTGACGTATTTACTGGGATGGTTGTTGTAATACTCACATCTTGATTACTTCAGTATTTGGATTATTTTGTATATACACATTATAACTATATTTTTGATAATTTGAGTGATCTTAATGTGTATTCATTGAGTTTTCACTTCACAGCCCTGGATTTTTCTGTAATTTTGCTTGTGCTTGCACCGGGGTGGTCCCTATTTTTGCTTTCCATTGTGGTAAGACTAGCAAGTGAATGATGGCTCTTGTGAAAGACAGTACATACCTTGTCTCTGTGTTCTTTTCATGGCAAATGTTTCCCAACTTTTTCATACGGAATTCAGGGTAATGTGTTTGGGGTTACTACTTTGGGGGAAAGTCTATAATGAAGCGCACAAGCTGTGTACAATGAAAAAATGTGTGATGGTCAATTAGTGTCATAGTCTTTACAATGATATTCAGACTAGCACAGGCATGTTCGTTCTCTCTCTCTCTCTCTCTCCCCCCCCCCCGCCGCCCCACAGAGGCTTATTGTAATCACCTATTATGTATGACAATATTTCTTTATGAAAAACAAATTTATAACAGTTATAAAACTATTCGATGTCCAGCCATTTTCATTTATCACAGAAATACTGTATATCCCTAAGAATTCTGCGGGGATTAAAACAGCCATAGCAAATCATAGGAAGACAAGACAAATAAGCAGAATCTTTTGTTCTTTCTTTCTTTCTTTCTTTCTTTCTTTCTTTCTTTCTTTCTTTCTTTCTTTCTTTCTTTCTTTCTTTCTTTCTTCTTTCTTTCTTTCTTTTGTTCGTTCTTTCGTTCTTTCGTTCTTTCGTTCTTTCGTTCTTTCTTTCCTCACCAAGACTCAAGGGGGATTACATAGAGCAAATTAATAAATATATTAAATAAATATATTAGAGTACATTCCTGTTTATGTGTAGGAAAATGCCATTAAGTATAAGCCATTTTTGTCTGAACATTATCAGTATAAAGCCAAATAATTTGCTAACAGCATGGAGATGAGCAGGCAGAAGGCCGTCCATCCAGCTGTCACTTCAGAAGAAGGAAGCTCATTTAGATAGCTGCCCTGGAGGAGCCTCACCCCAAAGATGTGTGATGGGGCTCCTAGATTCATTTCTGTTGAGATCAATTTGATAGTAGGGGCTAGAGTATGGCTCCTGATGCCATCCAACCACTCGATGGTTGGGGCACCAAGGTTTTCCAGTGAAGTATCATGAATCTACCTTATATACCATAAGTCTATCTTGATGAACAGTAGACATTTTAATTACCCGTATCTACTCTGACTGATCTGGAAGACAGATCAAGATGGATAGCCATGATAGTCTGTCTGTAGCAGAGGAAAAGAGCAAGAGTCCAGCAGTACCTATAAAACTAACAAAATTTGTGGTAGGGTATCTGAAAAAGTGAGCTGTGACTCACAAAAGCTCCTGCCCTACCACAAATTTTGTTAGTCTTATAGGTGCTACTGGACTCTTGCTCTTTTCTACTGATCTGAGAGGCACAGGTTCAAATCCCTCCTCTGCTATGGAAACTCATCTTAGGTGAGTCACCCACTCTCAGCCTAATCTACCTTGCAGGGTTTGTGTGAAGGGAAAAAATGGAAAAAGGGGAATGATGTAAGCTGCTTTGGGACCCTACTGGGGACAAAGGACATAAATGGATGGATGGATGGATGGATGGATAAAAGAGGTGAAGAAGGTAGTGGGACCATGGAATCTGGACCAGTTTCTGGGAAACTGATGACTAGATGCAGCCTCTGAAGGTCAGGCTCCAAAGGCAGGAGGTCTTCTAAGCCACAGGAAAATGGGGTTTGGGGATCCTTTTCCTCACAATCAAAACTGATAAATAAAAAACCATTCAATCCACAATCAACTATCACATTGACCATCCGCATGGATGGGTTCTTCAATCTGCCTCTGCCCTCAGACCCTACTAAAATGATGGAGAACATGGGTGCTGCTGTGTCCGTGGGATGGAAATAAAGAGAAGATTGGTGTGGCTGGTTGAGCAGCATTGTGTACAAGCACAAGAACAGCAGCTGATGTGGCAGCAAGGGATAGACCAGCAAACCCAGATGTTGAATCAGTAATAGAGATGGGCATGAACTGGAAAAAAAATGAACCATGCGATTCGTGGTTCATCAAATTTCATGAACCACAAACTACAAACTTTCACAAACGTGCCCCCGGTTCATGAATCAATTCGTTTGGTTCATGAAAATGTCACATCCAGGTCAGAAAATCATCACTTCCGGGTCAGCAGAAGGTCCCTTCCGGGCCAGCAGAAGGTCACTTCCAGGTCAGCAAAAAGTCTGCAGGAAGTCCATCCCCTGTTGCCTAGGAAACTGATTGATTGGCACCAGGCTGTCTGCAGTCACAAACCGAAAAATGAACCAGCATAAAGTTCATGGTGGTTCGTCAGAAATGGGATCTGATGAACTATGGTTCGTAAACCACGAACCGGCCTGGTTTATGCTTAATTTTGGTTTGTATTTTGGTTCGTGCCCATCTCTAATCAGGAGCTGCAAGTCCAGCAATATTCACCCACATTCAGCCAGTGGGTTGTGGAAGCAAGCAGTTCCTTCCATCGCAGGCAACACAAACATTCCTTCCTCACTGGGAAGCATGGAGGTTCAGACATTGATGATCAGCATCAACAGCTTTCCATCCCCAACTGCCTGAAATGCTCAGCCCAAATAACTGGTTTGGTTCCTCTCTCCCTATTGTGAAATGCCTCAGGATGCTTTCTGGTTACTTACTTACCAAGAAAGTTCATGCTAAACCGGCTACCTTTCTTAGGTGGCCTGACCAAAGGCAAAATCTGTTTGGGAGCAACTGTAATGATGCAAAGATTAGGAACTACTGAGTGGATCTACATTTCTCACCCATAGCCTCCTCTTCTACAGTAAAACATTAACTAGAACACAGTAAAGCAGCTCTTTACATACTCTAGGAAAGACAGAAGTCTGCAAGCACATTCTACAGTTCCTTATTTATTTTTTAATGGACGAAAGCAGTGTTTTCACAAAGAAGGTGTTTTATCTGTCTATTTCCTTTAATCCCATCAATATCCCGGCATGTTGCCACATTACGTTCATAGATTTGGGGGGAGCAGGTAAAAGAAATGAGTAATTAAAATGTCTACTGTTCATCAAGATTTCAGCTTTCTAATTAACCAAGCCAATTTCCCTTACAGGAAAAAAAAAATACTGGCAGGTAAGTAACGTGAAATCAGAGAGTGAGTTGTTTATACATAACAACAACAACAACATTCGATTTATGTACCACCCTTCAGGACAACTTAATGCCCACTCAGAGCAGTTTACAAAGTATGTTATTATTATCCCCCCAATAAAACATTCCGTGAGGTGGGTGGGGCTGAGAGAGCTCCAGAGATCTGTGACTAGCCCAAGGTCACCCAGTTGGCTTCAAGTGAAGGAGTGAGGAATCAAATTCGGCTCTCCAGATTAGAGTCCTGCACTCTTAACCACTACACCAAACTGTAGAATTAACATTTACTACAAAAGAATGAGCTGCATCTTACAAAATGTCGATGGAAGGCAAACAATATGATTTATTTATTTTCTTCATTTATATCCTGATTCCTGACTCTCTCCCGTATGAGTACACAAATAGCCTTACACGATTCCTATTTTATCCTCACAACAACCCTGTTAGGTGGGTTAGGCTGAGACAGTGTAACTGGCCCAAGGTCACCCAGTGATCTTCTGCAGCAGAGCAAGTATTTGAACTTGGCGCTCACGGATCCAACAATTTAACTACTACAGCACACTGGTTTTCAATGCTTTTTGTGGCTAGCAAAAACCATTAGAGCAAGATTTTGCACCAAGCTCGACGGCTGGTGCATTTAGTGTGCATTGCACAATGGTGGTGGTAGAGAGTGTCCTCAGGCCAGAGCTGAATTATGGCTACCCCTGCTGGGGTTTTCATGGCAAGAGCCTAACAGAGGTGGTTTGCCATTGGTTGCCTCTGCAACCCTGGTCTTCGTTGGAGGTCTCCCATGCAATTACTAACCAAGGCTGACCCAGTTTAGCTTCTGAGATCAGACAAGATCAGGCTCACTTGGCTATCCAGGTCAGGGCACATTGCAAAATGAGACGTTCCTAACTGAGCCATAGTTTCTAAATCATCTACTTCAACTTCCTGCTCAGTGTAGAAAATTCAGAGCTCAATTATCCTTAACAGATGACTTTCCACCAAGGCTACATACTATAATTCAGACCTAGCTGGATGAAGCGAGGAATGAAGCCCAGGAACGGGTGGGGCTTAGGATTGCCATGCCAAGCCTGTCACTAGTAGAAGGACTGAGGGCAGAGACAAGGAGCTTATATATGCCATTGATGATGCTGCTGAAATCACGTCATTTCTGGGTACAACCTGGAAGTGTCAAAGGGTAGTTCTAGGAATTGCTGGAAACTTTGTGGAAATAGCAATGTCAGTGATTTTTAGGGTTGCCAGATCCCCTTACTCTCCCAGCACTTATGTTCTTGATGCTTGGGGAATCTCCTCATGTATGCGCTTTGCAAATGTGAAGCCCCTTGCCGGCCCACTGCAAAGCACAGGAGTGCTCTCAAGGTGGTGCAGTGATGTCAGTGATGTTGTCACACCAGCCCTGAAAGCATGCCCAGGAGGCCAGTTCCTCACCTTTCCCCATAACCGGGCAATGCCCCCCCGAACCTAAACAATTATGTCAAACATTTCACTCAACAGCCCCGGATAAAAACCCCAAGAATTTTCTAGATGCACGAGAATTTTCTGGATCCATACTTATTATAAACAGATGATGTAAAAGACCTTGAATTGGGTCCAAGAATACAAAGGAGTGCAAATGAAATAAAACTGTCCTTTCCCCATAAGAAGATGGGCAACAGCATCCTGTATTAACAACATTTATGTAATAACTATTATTAAGACCACCCAAAATAGCACAACACAAACATTTGATTTTTCCAGAACTCTTTATAAGGCTTAGGCTTGCCTCCATGCTCCTATCTCCGGTACTTGCTTGATGGAGCAGCAGGAGGAAAAAAATGGAGGGACAATGGTGCAGACACTCTGAAATCACTTCCACTTGAGTACCCAGAAGTGGTATCATGGTGTACACAATGCTCTAGGAACTTTGTCCAAACTCTATGGTTTTATCACAGAGATAAAAGGAATTCCTACAGAATCATGGGTACTCACTAGACATGGGCATGAACGCAAAAAAACCCAAACAAGCTGTTCATTGTTCATTTCCATCCACAAAGAATGAACAATGAACAGTAACAAACATCACCCTGTTCACAAACATGTTCGTTGTTCATTGATCATGGCCCCTTAAAGATCCCTTTAATCTATCAGCTGGCAGGTTGCAGGGGGAATTCCCCCCTGCCACCTGCCAGTTGATAGTTTAAAGGGCCCTTTCCTGCCACGTGCAAGGAGCAGGGCCCTTTAAACACCCCACAAACTGACCTTCCCAATGTCCAAAACCCACCAAATTTGCAGGGGACATAGTCCTCACTGTCCTCCAAAGACCCCCCATGTTTCAGAGAGATTGCACCCAGGGAAAGGCATGGTCTATGGGTCCTTCCCTTTGTTGTCATTTTCTCTTCATAGTGGCAAAAACAGGACTCTCTGCTGGAAGTACTTTGAAGGGTTAAAGCCAGAAGGAAAGCCAGAAGGAGTTCAGACAGAGTTCAGTCCCTGCCGTTGCCAGGGGAATTGATTGACAGGCCCCAGACTGTCTGGCTTGACGAACAGCTGACAAAGGCAACAAACGAGGCTTGCAATGACCACTTGTTCATTTAGAATGGAGCCTCACAAATGGCTTGTTTGCGAACAGACGAATGGGCTCTTCGTGGCTTTTTCTGTTCGTAATGCTGTTCGTGCCCATGTCTAGTACTCACATGGTAGTAACATCACAGCATCAACTCCATCATTTGTTCCCTAGGCTCTGCTCCCAAAATTCTCCCAGGGATTGCCAGGGGAAAGTGGAAAGCTACCAATCCTAATCGCACAGGATGTTTTTAGCTGTCCATTTTATAGGGAAGTTCGTCTTAGATTTATTACCCCATTAGTTGATATGATCATCAGTCATATAATTACCCATAAAGCAAGGCTACACTGGTTTTTATCTGATAAAAATGTCGTGATTGCATGTCAAGTTGCTAAATTCTGTGCTTTAATTCTTAAACGACAAGAGTTGCATTTTAAAAGCTCTTAAACTGACTTTTAATCTTTAATTGTATTTTCCCTTTGAATAATTTGTATGCTGGTCTTATGATCGTAATAAACAATGATCTTTGTAATCACACTGGATGTTGAAAGGGGCAGGGAAACATTTCAAGCCATGGTATAAAGGCCTCTTTGTCTGCATATCATGTATCATGCGTTGTTATTTCAGTTAAAACTGATATTAGATAGATTAGTAGATAGAAACATAGAGCTGCAAGGGACACATGGGTCATCTAGTACAACACATTGTACAATGCAGGAAATTCATAGCTACTTCCCCTACTCCAGGCCCAGGAGAAGCCAAAAAAGTTACAGAATATCTGGCCAATCCAGCCTGGAAGAATATTTCTTCCTGAACCCAAAGTGGCCATCATTACCGTGGGCATATAAGAAAGAGCCACGATAGCCGGGCACTGGCTCATCTCATCCTGCCCTCCCTCTCCTGATTTGTCTAAATTCTTGACGAGTCCCTGAATCAGCATTAATGACCAACAGCCTTCTAGCCTCTGCTTAAAAACCTCCAAAAAAAGACAGCCCACCACCTCCCAAGGAAGCCTGTTCCTCTGAGAAACTGCTCTAACTGCCAGTTTGGTGTAGTGGTTAAGAGCTTGGGACTCTAATCTGGAGAGCTGGGTTTGATTCCTACGGTCACCCAGCTGGCTTCAAGTGGAAGAGTGGGGAATCAAACCCGGTTCTCAAGATAAGAGCCCTGTTGCTCTTAACGACTACATGAAACTGGCTCTCCCTGGCTCCTGCAGTTAGAAGGACCAGGCAGTGGGTAATGTGAAAGACCTCTATCTGAGATCCTGGATAGCTGAGACCAGAATGAGTAGACAATGGTGGTGATGGAGAGTGCTATCAAGTCATAGCTGACTTATGGCATGCAAGGGAGAAGAAACAAAACATTAAAGCCGTCCATCTGCATATATAACCCCAAGTAGCTGATCAAATACCTGTCCGATGTCAAAAAGAATACTTCCTACATTATTGGCTGTTTTGAACATGCTTCAAAGCCGTATCAATATAAAGCAAGTTTCAATGTTCTCTTGATTTTTTAATTTATAGACTTTCACAGCAGTTATAATATGGAAGTACAATTTAAAAAAAATCCATTATCAAAAACAAACCAACAAAAGTAAAAATACATAAAAGGGTTTCATGAGTTCTCACTGATACAAAAAAATTCCATTGTTAACAACAAAGATTTAACTCAATGGAATCCCAAACAAGATTGTTTACACATTTAAGCAATATTTTGTGGTTAATGGTTTAAATGGTTGCCAGCCTCCAGGTGGTAGCTGGAGATCTCCCAGAATTACAACCTCTTCAATTATGTGTTTCTTTTTGTATGTTTGGTCTAAGGACTGTAATAATAACAAACAAACAATTGATCTCCAGTGACAGAGCTCAGTTCCCTTGGAGAAAATGGCTGCCTTGGAAGGTGCACTCTATGGTTCTATACCCAGCTGAAGCCCCTCCCCTCCCCAAACCCCACCCTCTCCAGGCTCCACCCCCAAAATCTCCAGGAATTTCCCAACCCAGACATGGCAATCTTAATTTTGAACAATATCTATTGTGCCCTAAATTGATGCCAGTCTCCACATCTAGATCTCCCATTGTGGGTCATTAAGGCTTTTCCAATCCCAAAATAAATCTGGAGACCAGACCCCAAAAGACCTGAGTCATTAGGAAATTCTTTACTTTGTAAGTTATTAGTCTCTTTAATCTTTCAATTTATGAAGAAGGCATTGCCATTTTTTGCTTTGAAGAAATTATCAGGATTTTAACATGCACATTTTATGAGCATTTAGATAAAGTATTTGCTTAGTTTTTGATAAGCATAGGTTCAAAGATTATAAAATCAGTTTCTTGTTCTGCTAAATATTGTTAAAAAAAACTCTTCTAGCCCCTCCTCCCATTCTAATAATATCACTTAATTTGCAAAAATATTTCCTGCTTGAGAGGGATTTTCTTGAATTAAATATGACCTCTTTTCACATTTGAAAATTAAAATGGCTATCAACCAGTTGAGGTCATTTTTGTTATTAATTGCCAGTCTTTTAACACATTAATTAACTAATTAAATTGAAACAAATTGGCATATGAACAAAATCTCAGTATGAACCTTTTTGAGATAGCAATTGAAATTTAAAAGTTTACAATTTAATCAATATATTTAATTCTTAACACGGCCCCATTTATAGATACCGGGAATCTGGAAACTGGGGCCATGGACAGGCAAGGCATATCTTTCTACAAACCTGAGAAAAGCCCTAGGTTGCAAAATAATCTGGGAGGGTAGTTAGAATGACAGAAGCGGCACTTGTAGTTTTAAGAAACAACTCTTAGTGGTTGCTAGGTAACCACAACAGTATTGCCAGCCTTCAAGTGTGGATTCTGTCAATAAAAGCCTGGGTTGGAATGAATGAATGAATGAATGAATGATATAGCTGAAGACTGGGTGGGGGGCAGATAAAATATATGTTGTTGGGTTTTGAGAAAGAGAGAAGGAAGCAGGGAAATGTGAGGGTATGTGGGCTGCCGGAAGGAGAGATATAGTATGGGAAGAGGATACAGGGGAAAGTAAGGTGCTCCTTGCTAGTCCTTGCAGGTTTCCCTCCAGAAAACTGGGTTCAGCCCAGCCAGCACCATGCAACTTGGCCAAACTCAGTGACTGAGCTGGCACCACACAATTGGGTCAGACTTTTCACAGGGAGAGGTTTCCAGGAGGAAGGAAGGAAGGCAAGCTGAAGACAGGGGCAAATAAAGGCAGGTTGGCTGGTGGATGGGGAAGAGAGCAGGAAGCGGGGGGAAAGCATATGCCTATGAGGGCTTTGGGGAAAGAGGGGGAAAGGAAAATGAGATGCTCCTTTCAAATCCTGGTGTGGCTTTGTAAAGAAAACGGAATGTCATTGCTAAAAAGAAAACTTAACTATTTTGATGTGCTACATAAAAGGTAACCCTTTAACTGTCCAATAAAACAGGGTGCTACCATTTAGCATTTGTTGATTAATATGCTGATTAATCCAATTGAGTGTTGCAACTTAAAGTTTAAAAGCTGCCCAAACTCTCTTGTAAACACTCTTGCCTCACTCATCAACCAATTCTCACCTTGTAAGAGAGCATTTCCATGGCATATTGTACTATGAAAAGGCTACTACAGGACTGCTAGTTCTAACCTGGAAGAAATCTAGAAATCCCAACGTTAAACAAATCCTTTCACTTTCAGCAAATTCTTCCCAATTTCTTGCAGACTTTTATATCGGAGGAAGTGTCTTCAAATGTGAGTACCAACCTGCACAGTGAGTCATTTGCTGACAAACGTGAACGGTAATGCACAATTATGGATGCTAGAGTACAGTATAACACAGCAAGAACATATGGGGAGTGTGATAAGTTCCAAAATATCGAAGTGCATCCATGGCAGCAGGGTGCCTGCTTAAGTCAGTGGCATACATGGGGCTTTTTTTCAGCCGGAACGTGGTGGAACGGAGTTCTGGAACCTCTTGAAAATGGTCACATGGCTGGTGGCCCCACCCCGTGATCTCCAGACAGAGGGGAGATCAGGGGATGGGGTCTGGAGATCATGGGGCGGGGCCACCAGCCATGTGATCATTTTTGCCAAGGGCTATTTAAACTAAAAAAACTCTGCCCTTGTTCCAGCTGACCCAAAGTAACATCATTGTGCGATCCTGAATTCCACCACCCCTTTTTTCAGAAAAAAAGCCCTGGGCATACCAGAAGGCTTCTGTGGTTCAAAAATAAAGCAAAAAAATGACATGGTTCCTTAGAAAGAGGGGCCAACATCCATGTCTACAAACATGACTGCCTCCAATGAGAGATGGCTTTGAAATTCGAGGCAGGGTTTGGATACAGAATGTAGGAATGAATACAAAGTTAGAAGTATTACAATAATACATAAATCGTGGTTTCCTCTTTGATTTGGTCCTGCTTGCAGCAGCAAAAAGGCCTGACACAATATATTGAGTGGGGCCAGCCATGATACATAGTACATGCTAGAAACACAGTAGAGCACAGGCATTGTATTGTTCACCCCCATGGTTTTTTTTGGAAGCTGAACCTAACCCAGCAGGGAGTTGTTTATATAACACTGGAGCTGTGTGTGGACACACAGTTCTAAATGTCTGTGTTGTGTGTGTCTGTGTTATGTGCCATCAAGTCACCTCTGACCTATGGTGACTAGACATGGGCACGAACCAAAAAAAACCCCCGAACCAGCAGATCGTGGTTCGGTGCAGACGACGATCCCGAATTCGCGAACCGCAATAAACATCTCCCATTGCCGAACCAGTTCATGGTTCGTGGAGGCCAAAGTGGAGCGCGTTGGTGTTCCCAGCAATACAGGAATGGTGGGTGATGCCAAGCTCAATTGTACTCTCAGTCTCTCTCCCCAAAGACTAGCAAGTGGCAAGCAAGAGCTCTGTCCCACTCCACTGCTCGCAGAAAGTGAAACCCAGCCTGGGAGACCATGGCTATTTATAAGCATGGGTCCCATTCAGCAATACAGGAGGTCTATGTTTGGCCACCAGAGCTGCCTATCAGGGTTTGCAGGGATGAGATTGCCCATGGCTACAGAACACCCCCTTCCCCCTCCCTCCCCTGGGTGTCTTCTCCCAACTTGTAACTGCTTTGCAGCTCCGTGGTTAGAAGGAAGCCCTGCTGATCAAGGAAAGCTGGGCTTCCATTTGGGTTTCCAGGGCGACAGAAGGAGGGCAGACAGAGCTCAGGCATTCCCCTGGCTCCGTTGCCAGGGGAATAGATTGCTGGCGCCTGACTGTCTGGCTTCCCAAACCACGCCCGAATGCAATGAACCAGGCCTCTCCTGGACGCTGGTTCATTGACCATGGCCAATCACAAACCGCTGGGTCACAATCGTGCAATCGCCATTTTCATGGGGTTTTGAGGTTCGTAATGAGGTTCGTGCCCATCTCTAATGGTGACTCTGTGAATGAAAAACCTCCAAAATGTCCTATCATTCACAGACTTGCTCAGATCCTGCAAACGGCAGAACATGGCTTCTTTTATTGAGTCCAGCCATATCATTTTAGGTCTTCCTCTTTTCCTACTGCCTTCCACTCTTCCTAGCAGTATGACTGCAGGGGACACGAGTTGTGTCAGGGAAATCCAGCCACAACTTGCCCCCAAATGTAACATCTGGTTTGGTCACAGATGTTTCTTTAGAAGCAAATTGTTTTATGCCACGAGAATTGTGTAGGTACTATTCAGATACCATACTAAGACCAATCCATTTAGTGCTTGTTTATCTGCTAAAGTTCCAAAAATAAGAAAAACTGCAGCTCAGACGTTGTCTTGTCCTTTCACTGCACTGCTGTGCCAAAACACCGCATTAGTATGAGATCTGCGCTTTCTGTAATCCACCATTTGTATTCAAACCTAAGCCTCCACTGAACTTTCTTGCTGTTGCGTTGACCTTGGTCTTGCTATTTTTGAATTATATTGGGGACCTCTGGATAGAGAATGTATTTTGTACAGTGCTGTGCAAATGACTGTAGCTTAGCAAATAAGGAAAGGCAATATAAGTGCATATTAAGGGCAAACCCAATTGTTATTGGTTTCTACAGAGCTACCACCATGTTTCATCCCCATACAGCTTCACTCTTGGGGTTATTCACAAAAATTGAATAACCAAAACGCTAGACGAGTATCCTGTTTTTATTTAAAATATTAACTCACACGCTGGGAGTCAGATCTCTACTGTTCAGTTTTCCAGATGTTACACTCAGACTAAAGTCAACAAAAATATGTTATTTGAGATCATCTGCTAATGGTCTCAGCAGATTGCATGCATCTCAATTCTGGAAATTCTTTCATGATCAAAAATTCGAATATATATATCAATATCTCTTCCAGTAACAATTACTATTGGATGTCTGATTAAATATATTTGAACTACAGGAATGCATTTTCAGAACTAAGGAGTTCTTTATTTATAACAAATTGAAAAACAATACAGTTAGAAATGCAATTGCGCATTCCTTTCGGGTATGCTTTTGTGTGCAAAAGGGGAATTCTCAATACTACACCATGTAGAGATGTGGAAGCTAACATACGTGTGTGCTGTCAAGCTGCAACTGACTTAAGGCAACCCCATCGATGGGGTTTTCAAGGCAAGTGAGGAGCAAAGGGAGTTTTCCATTGCCTTCATCTGAAGAGTCTTTTTTTGGTGGTCTCTCATCCAAGTTCCAACTCTGCTTACCTTATAAGATCTGACAAGATGAGATTAGACCATACCATGCCACCTTCCCATTTGGTAACCTACATACAGGGCTGCCTTTGAGCCTGACCTGGAGATTACAGCTGGTACAAAATGCAGTGGTGCATGTTATTACAAGAGTGCCAAATAAGGTGCATATAACACCATTCTTATGTGAGCTGCATTGGTTGCCAGTGGAGTACCGAATCAGATTCAAGGTTCTGGTATTGACCTATAAGGCCCTGTGTGGACTGGGAGCAGCGTATCTATGGGATCGTCTCTCCCCATATATTCCCCAGAGGATGCTCCGATCAGGGGACAAACAGCTGTTGGTGGTCCCTGGCCCCAAGGAAGCTCGCCTAGCCTCGACTAGAGCCAGGGCCTTTTCTGTCCTGGCTCTCACCTGGTGGAATGCTCTGTCTGCTGAAATCAGGGCCCGGCAGGACTTACTATCTTTTTGCCGGGCCTGCAAGACAGAGTTGTTCCACCAGGCATATGGCTGAGGCTGGGCCCCCACCGGCCTGGAAAAAAGGGGTGTATAAAACCATCCCTGTGCAGGCTGTCCGCCATCTTGTTTTAAATGTGCTGTTTTTAATGAATATGAATTTTAACTGTATTTTAATTGTATTTTAATATGTTGTTATCCGCCCTGAGCCTGCTTGTGGGGAGGGCGGAATACAAATTTGAAATAAATAAATAAATAGAGGCCCCTTTTAAGTGCCCCCTTGTTGCTTCAATCATTCTTAATATTATCAAGAGCTATTTTGACTGTGCTCCTATGTAGCCAAAGTTACTGTTGTGGAAGGATGGCTTCCTGAAGTGGGTGGGGTCATCTGCCTTGCCCCCTTTGCCCCTTTTCTGCTTCCATTCTGATCTTCCCTCATAATTCCTGGGTGGACAGGTGTTTGATAAATCACTGCTACTAATTTGGCTTTGGAGGGACTTTTTTTTCTTTTAAGAGAGGTTCCCCCCTCAAATTCCCCTAGCAGCATTCCCCCCCCAAGGAAGACCTGACTGGTTCAGCCATTGAGCCTGAGATGCACAAAGTATCCCAGCAGAGTTTTAAAAGGTGTTCAAAACAGAAAAAGTCAAAAGGTATAAAAAAACTGCTAGAGAAGCAAGTTAATGCAGTTGCAAAAAAATTCCTTCCACAATCTAAGTCTAGCCAGTAAGACGGCCCTCAGCCAGTTTGGTGTAGTGGTTAAGAGCGTGGAACTCTAATCTGGAGAGCCGGGTTTGATTCCCCACTCCTCCACTTGTAGCCAGCTGGGTGACCTTGGGCTAGTCACAGTTCTCTGGAGCTCTCTCAGCCCCACCCACATCAAGGGTTGACTGTTGTTCTGGGGATCATGATAACGTACTTTGTAAACTGCTCTGAGTGGGTGTTAAGTCATCCTGAAGGGTGGTGTATAAATTGAATGTTGTTGTTGTTATTACTTTGACACAGCCAATGTTCTCACTCTTCTGGCTTTCCACAAAACTGCGCAAAACTAAATTATTCAGGAGGGCTTTCTTACAGAGGTAATAGAGCAGTCTGCAAGGCAATGGTTCAAAGAGATGCTTCTATAAAGGGGCAGCAAAATCGAAAAGAGTCCATTAGCAGCTTTAAGAATAACCAACTTTATTGTAGCATAAGCTTTCGAGAATCACAGTTCTCTTTGTCAGATGCATGACACATCTGACAATGAGAACTGTGATTCTTGCAAGCTGAAAGTGGGTTAGTCTTAAAGGTGCTACTGGACTCTTTTGGTTTTTGCTACTACAGACTAACATGGCTAACTCCTCTGGATCTATAAAGGGGTAGGTCTTGTAGATTATACTGCTCTGCACTGTATGTTACTGTTCTTTATTATGTTATGTCAAATAGCTTAACGTTGTATCAACTTTGTTTCAGCTCTGAATCAGATTTCTGCATATTTTCAAATTCCTGCAATCTAAACCCTATTGTATTGTTTATTGAATGTCCCAGCTGTTGATTGCATAGAATCATACTGTTTAATCCAGTCTTAGTGAGAAAGGTGGACTACAAATTACATAAGTAAGTAAATAGTAACTATTCTCATGAAAATAAAGACATAGCAAATAGTGTGTTGCGGGGAGGGGGTGTTATATAAAAACCAAGTCTAGGCAAATATGTGGGATTCATATAAAAAGCCAGTTCTTTAGAATGGGCAGTTCTGCACAAACACACAGCACGGAACAGTGGGTTGGCTGGCGCTAGAAAGCTGAATACTCAAAGAGATGTTGGCCAAAAATGCAAACATACAAATAAGCATTCTTACAGCTGTGAGGTTGCCAGGCAAAGAAAAGCCACAAAAGGTTCCCTAACACATAATACAGCCACCCCCTTACGTGCCCCTTAGTCCTTCTCTATAACAGGCTGGCACATCCCATGCTTCCCTAGCATGCGGGCACAAGTTCCGACAACAGTAGTCACCCTGATCTCAAGGAAACACACCCCAAGCTTTAGAGAGGGAGGGTTTTACAAGTTCCCCCAGATCTCTGCCCCATTACTCATGAGTGGTTACCATTTCCCCTCCAAAGCAGGGAAGGACCAATCCTAAATCCTGAATTGTCCTGGAACTCTAGGAAAAGAAGGACTAATCCAATATTGCTCCGGGGGGGGGGGACTCTATTAAGCACCAAATAACAAAGAGACTACCCTGAAGGTCTAGGAATGCCACAGGACTGGGAAACCTAACAGGGCTTGATAATTTCTGCCAAAGAAAGAAGTTGCAACAAGGTGTTTTACAAAATTGGACAAGTGGGTTTGGAGATCTGCAATTCTTTTGGGGATCGGTGCTGTTTGAAAACTGCCTGTGGATTTGCCTGCTTTTGATTTACACTTTGTTTGTTTGTTTGTTTGTTTGTTTGTTTGTTTGTTTGTTTGTTTGTTTGTTTGTTTGTTTGTTTGTTTGTTTGTTTGTTTGTTTGTTTGTTTGTTTGTTTGTTTGTTTGTTTGTTTGTTTGTTTGTTTGTTTGTTTGTTTGTTTGTTTGTTTGTTTGTTTGTTTGTTTGTTTGTTTGTTTGTTTGTTTGTTTGTAGTCCGCTTTTCTCACTGAGACTCAAGGTGGATTACACAGTACGAGCTTAGTATAATCAGTATCAAGTACGTTTCCATACAGTGTCAAGGACATTTCCATAAACAATGCCATAGGGTAAATAGATACAAGTTAAAAAAGACATAGCGTTAGCAAGAATCCAATACAAAATAGAAGAAAATACTGGAACAGAACATAATTACTTCTAGGATTGACATTAGACAACATAAAGCACAGGTAGTACATAGGAGTACATATTTACAGCAACAGATAATATGTAAGGCAACATAATGGTGAAGTCTATGGTCCCTTTTTAAATAATTCAGTTTTGCATTGTTTGCGGAAAGCCAGGAGAGTGGGGGCTCTCCTGACCGCCTCAGGCAGGCTGTTCCACAAGGTAGGGGCCACCACAGAAAAAGCCCGTGTATGGGCTGCTGTTGATTTCGCCCATGCGCAGCCTGTCATCTGCAGGAGACCCTTTTCAGATGAGCGAAGCTGCCGTAGAGGAACATAGGGAGGGAGGAGGTCCCACGGGTATGGCGGACCAAGGCCATATTTTCAAATTCCTATTTGGAAACATTAGCCACTGAAGTCATTTCAATATTTGAGAAATGTGTTTCCAGCAGCCAGTCTTGTAGCTGTGTTCTGTACCACCTGAAGTTTCAGGGCAGTATTCAAATGTAGCCCTGTTAGTCAAGCCTGGAGGTTATCAGAGCATTCATAACATTGAACAGAATCTACTTACTAAGTTTTTAAAAAGGTAATGACACCGAAACTTCAAGAGCAAAAATAATTTTCTACAATTGACTGAGCATTATCTGAAGCAATGAATAATGGATATATCTCTAATATATAATGAATATATTTTTAAAAAATATATAATGGATCAGGGTACCTTCATGGAAAAAAGTCATACTGGACAAGGGCTGCAGTAAGGAGCTCTATTGTGTGAGAAAGTGTAAAAGCTTAATGGGATCCATTCTTTACTGCTGATTTTGTTATACATTGTTGCAAAAAAAATTGCCATACAAAAAGTTGACCAAAACTAGTTTGGCTTTAAAATGCTCTGAATATCCACAAGTAATATGATAGGAAATAATATATTATGGCCATCAATAGAGGATCCAGTTAATGCATCATCTAATAATACTATCCTGAATAAATAGGCCTGGATTTAAGAAGGGATTAATCAGATACGGCAACGGTTTAAATATTTTATTGGTGAATTAAAACTTAACAGCTTGATGTTTTATCACTGCGTACAAAAGTCTGTTAACTTCAGTGGAAGTTTTAAGAAGCAGAAAGAGCTTGAAATCAGGCCATTAGCTAATATCTTTTCTAACATCTGTACTTTATGCTTTACGAGATCTCCAAAAAGATATCAGGGTCACTCTTAACATGTGTTGAACTTTCCCTTTTGGTACTGAGAACCACAGACTAATTTAATGAGCACTGGATCAGCATTTTATGGTTATGGAAAGGTTTTTAGGGTTGGGAGATTGGATATTAATAAATTATAACTTATCAGGGTCTCTAATTGGAGCCTAAAAGCTCTCATTAAAAGAAGTATGATTTACTTTCCAAAGATCCTGTTTTCAACCCAACATCTCAAGGAGTGTCTAGAATACTAAGAGACTATGTTGATGCAATAATTGTTATCTAGCCTTAAGCACCCAAGTATGCCAATGTAAACAGTCGAGAAGACTGTACGTACCTTACAAAGTGTGTGCAGTGCACATGCATAGAGGAGTGGGAAAGGGTCACATCTGGTCAGGTCTACTGGCCCCAGGCTGTTTCCTACATGCATTCACATAAACCCTGTTCACATGTTCTGGTGAATACATGTACATCCTGCATGTAGACACACACATCTGTTTGTAGAGAAGAGCCTATACACTTTCACTGTGCCATTGAAACCAGGGCCAGGTACCTGGAAAGATGTGGAGTTTGTATCACATGCTTAGCTGAACATGCGTTGAATGTAATATAAAAATTACTCAAGGCATGTATAAAAAAAAATCAAGTATATACTGTAACTGGATTATACATGCATTTCCAGTAATTTATGAACAGGCTATAACCTGTTATAAAAGACAGCCTATGCACATACAAACTATACCTGTATACTACAGAAGGAATTAAGCATGTATTAAGATCTATCACATTTTAAAGATGGTGAACTTTGGCCAGAGATGACTAAGGAGGCTGTGGCTCAGTAGAAGTGCCTCTGCTATGCAGGCAGAACAGCCCAGGTGTAATCCCTGGCATCTCCAATGAAAGTATCAGGTAGCAGATGAAGTGAAAGACTTCTACCTGAGGCCCTGGAGAACCTCTGCTAGTCTGAGGGCCAAGCTACAAGTGATGAATAACACTTGAATGGCAAGTGGATAGAGTGGAGCGCAAGTGGAGGGCAAGTGAACAGGGAGAAATACACTTGCCGTTCAAGTGTCATTCGTCACTTGTAGCTCGGCCCTCAGAAGACAATAGTGACCTTGATGGACCCATGATCTGATCCAGTATATGGCAGTCCCATGAGTGTGACTAGTCTGGTTACACAAAACATGCAGTGTGATATAAAACCTGTTTACTCAGAAGCAAGTCCCACTGAATGCAATGGGAGTTATTTGTATTCGTATTCATATTCTTTCTTTATTTCAATTTACTTATATGTCGCCCTCCCCACGAATGGGCTCAGGGCGGCTTACATCATCATCAAAAAACAATAAATTAATAGTCAACTTTAAAAACAATTTTAAAAATTTATATTAGAATACTCTGGCACCATTATACAAGGTCCCTTTCGTCTTCTTAGACTAGCAGAGGTATTTTGGATACTAATAAAAGACCTACGTAAGTCAATTTTTATTCTTATTCTTTTCTTAGTCTTATTTATGTCATTTATAGTCCACCTTTCTCACTAAGTCTCAAGGTGTATTACACAGTCAACTTCAAGGATATTTACATAGTCAATGCCATAGGGTAAATAAACACAATTTTACAAAGACATAGCATTAGTAAGAATCCAGTACAGAGTTGAAGAAATGCTGAAACAGAACATAAGCAATTCTAGGGCTGACATTTGACCACATGAAGCACAAGCAGCTCATAGGAGCACATATTTAAGACAACAGTTAGTACGTAAGGCAACATAGTGGTGAAGTCTATGGTCCTTAACTCACTAGTGAAGCATCTGAGAGCCCCTCCCTACAATATAAAAGCCTTTTTGAATAATTTGGTTTTGCATCGTTTGTGGAAAGCTAGGAGAGTGGGGGCCTCCCTGACCTCCACAGGGTAGGGGCCACCACAGAGAAAGCCCGTGTACAGGCTGCTATTGATTTCGCCCATGTGCAGGGTAGCACCTGCAATAGATCATGTTCAGATGAGCAAAACTGTCGTACAGGGAGACAGGGAGGGAAGTGGTCCTGTAGGTATGCTGGGCCAAGGCCATGAAGAGCTTTGTATGTGAGATAACCCATATCTTGAACTGAGCATAGTAGCTGACAGGTAGCCAGTGGAGTGACTGCAGAATGAGGCTGATGTTCATGTTCCTGCATGCTTCTGACAGCAGCCACAGCATTTTGCACCAATTGGAGTCTCCTAGTTAATTTGAAAGGGAGACATGTATAGTGCTTTACAACAGTCAAGTATTGATCTTACCATTAGAGATGGGCACGAACTGAAAAAAACCTGAACCATGTGGTTCGTGGTTCATCAAATTTCACGAACCATAAACTTTCACAAACCTGCCCCTGGTTTGTGAACCGGCTCATTTGGTTCGTGTAAACATCAGATCCAGGTCAGAAAATCATCACTTCTGGGTCAGCAGAAGGTCATGAACCACAAACTTTCACGAACTTGCCCCTGGTTCGTGAACCGGTTTGTTTGGTTTGTGAAAACATCACATCTGGGTCAGAAAATCATCACTTCTGGGTCAGAAGAAGGTCACTTCTGGGTCAGCAGAAGGTCTGCAGGAAGTCCATCCCCTGTTGCCTAGGAAACTGATTGATTGGCACCTGGCTGCCTGTAGTGACAAACCAAAAAACAAAACAAATGAACCAGCCTAAAAATTCGTGGCAGTACGTCAGAAATGGGATCTGACGAACTGTGGTTCGCGAACCATGAACCGGCCTGGTTCATGCTTAATTTTGGTTCGTATTTTGGTTCATGCCCATCTCTAGTTACCATAGCAGGGATCCAGGTGGCCAGGTCAGACATGTCAAGGTAAGAAGCCATCTTCCAGGCTATAATGAGGTTGTAAAAGGAATTTTTTGCAGTTTCCTTAACTGTTTTTTTCTAATAGTAGCACTGGATCAAATATAAGCCTTAGGCTCTTGTGGTTAAGAATAGAGGTGGGCATGGACTGGGAAAAACCAATGGGCTGTCAGGCTGTGGTCTGTCACATTTCACAGACCATGAACAATGAACTTTCCATGGACCGTGCCAGTTCACAGACCGGTTCATGGGTCCGTGCCCACCAGTCAGCTGGAGCAAGGGGGGATTAAAACGTTAAAGCCTTCCCCGCGCTGTTTGCCACCAATGCCAGGAGCACTTTAACTGCCCTCCCCTTGTTCCAGCTGACTGGCAGGCCCGCCATAAGTTAGCTATGACATGAGGGAATGCTCCACCACCAAGGAAAGCCAGAGCTGCTGCGCAGAGTCAGGCATTGGCAAACTACCTGAATGTCTCTTGCCTCGAAAACCCTACAGGGTCACCATAAGTCAGTTGTGACTTCATGGTATACACCAAAAAAGCAAAGAAGATCAAGGACACCTATAATTCCTCCAAATTTTCAAAACATTCAAGGCCTTTTTGTAGTCTGGCTCTGGTAGTCAGGCTCAATAACAGGAGAAACAGATGATAATGATTTTAATATGGAGATGATCATGATTTTAATATGGAGACTGTATCTATGGCAAAAGATAATGAAGAATTGACAGATATCCCCTACGACTCCAATCAAATGCTTTCAAAAGACAGCCCAGAAAGACCACCATTAGCACCACTGCTTTCCGAAGAAGGTTTACAACAAACATGATACAGTAGTACTGCCATATCTGATTCATGTTTTTAGATCCAGGCTTGCAGCTTAATAAAAGATTCTGTCAGTCAAAAAAAAATTGCTCTCTCTGGCATCCTAACTTCTACAGAAGTGCAAAAGCTAGCAAAGGCCATGCCAAAAAATAATGGTAGACATATTTTTTCTAAATTTCTTTTCAACTGTAAGTGTATTTTTCTAAGATTTCTACCTCATTTATCTTATTAAATGAAATTTATACACACATGCATGCACATACACACACACAACATCCCTCCAATTAATTTTCAGAGAAGAGCGCATAGCTCTACACTATGTCAGGCAGTGAAATTTCAGCAAGCTAGCACGAGACTGTATGTGTCCTACTCTAGTTAGGGCTAGAACTGGGAAGCCACCTAGCTTAGGGGCTCACGGTATTATGAGCTTGGAATCTAGCAAGAAATAGGATAATGGATTCTACTGCTCCCAGAACTGTGGCTATGGAGGTAAATTACATGCAAATTGTTTTCATAGGATTATTTTTTTAACTTTATTTAACAGAAGAAAAAAGATATTTGAAAGTGCATAAAGAATACAGAATAATAGATTTAAGCCATAACAAAAAATGTAAGCAAGATATGTAACACAGCTAAATTTCATATTACTCCTCTCCCTCTCCTTAATTACTTATACCCCAAAATTTATACTTAGCGTTCTATATTCAATCACATATATCACATTTTAGATTCAACATTTTTAAGATCTTATTTTTATAATTGATCTATATCCATGTTTTCACTGGGTTATTTAATTGACATTGCAAAGATTTCTGAAGAGAAGCAAGAGATTTGAGTGAGAAAGTTATCAGCTGAGTTGGCTGTTGTTTAGCAGACGAGTCAACAAAAGCTTCCTCATTGCTATTTCTATTTCTACTGATTCCCCACTTCCCACTGCAGACCCCTCTCATGTAGTTCCTCAGGGGGCCCTATCCACCAGGACTGGCATTTCATAGAGATTGTTGGGCTATATGGGAAAGAAAAGGAAGGAAAGTTAGTCTTGATCCAACCCATAGAATAAATTACTATATTAGGACTAGACTAAGGCCTGTTTATTAGAATGAACGAAACTATAGATGAGCACGAACCAAAATACGAACCAAAGTTTGTCATGAGGCAGGCCAGTTCATGGTTTGCAAACTCATGGTTTATGGTTCGCAAACCAAAATTAAGCATGAACCAGGCAGGTTCATGGTTCGCAAACCGACGGTTCGTCAGAGCCCATTTCTGATGAACCACCACAAACTTTAGGCTGGTTCATTTGGTTCATTTTTTGGTTTGTCACTGCAGATAGCCTGGCACTGATCAATCAGTTTCCTAGGTAATGGGGGATGTGCTTTCTGCAGACCTTCTGCTGCCCCGGAAGTGATGTTTTAATGAACGAAATGAACGGGTTCACTAACCAGGGCAAGTTCACAAAAGTTCATGGTTCGTAGTTTGTGAAACGCTGCGAACCACAAATAGCATGGTTCAGCAATTTCCCAGTTCGTGCTCATTTCTAAATGGAACAATCCAAAGTAATAAACTTGCTTCCCAATTTCACTCTCAGTTATTTTGACACCTAATTTTTTTCAATAATTTGAGTCCATTTGGTATCCAGCCAGATCATAAACTGCTTAGCTATAAACTCAAAATGCTTTTAAGACTATTTTATGGGCAACTATTTTGAATCCAATTAAAGCCTCTCTCATTTGTGTTAACGCAATCCACAAGCTAGTAAAAATATATTAAAGCAAAATTAGTGTAAATATGTATATAACAGATTCTAGCAACACCAGCTAGCAGGTATTTATGGATTTTGCCAGCCTAAGACATTGCATGACTCAGAATTGAGCACCAGGTAAAGTAAGAATTTTCTCAGTCAAGATCCCAAAGAAATAACAAAAAAAGTTAGTTTAACTTTTCTTGAGCGCTTTCAAGTATTATTAAGAGAAATTCTCATAATTCCTCCTTACCTATTTTCTTTTGGAAATCCAACTATTCTTTTTCTTTTCCTCTTATTTTGGAGTCAGTTTCAAATAATTTTTTTTAATCAAAGAGAAATTCAAAGACAGAAGGGGCAGGAAAATTTTACTCTGTAGATGTTCAGAGGCAAGCTATGTCTTCCCAAACCTTCCTCTCCTCCTGCTAGAGCATTTCTCTTCAAAGAGAAAGCCATCTCTTAAAGGAGAAACAAAGTGAATAAGCGGAATCAATGGCTCTATCTTAAAAAATCAATTTTGGAAAAAAGAACCCCTCCTCCCCATCCCAACCTGGAGTGAAATGGATTGGTGTCCTGGTTGTTTTGCAGCAACTTCTGTCCTGATTGACTTCTTTGTACATACAGCACAATTAATAGTGCAATTCTATGCATGTCTGCTTAGATGTAAATCAGACTGTATTAAATGGAACTTACTCTTGGATAAGTATAGAGGATTGCAGCCTTACATGTTGAATAGGGACATCATGAGCCCTACTAGCATTCCAAGCTCCAGCTCTCAGTTCATCATTGATCTGTCATATCTCTAGCATGCTTCTTCCGAGGAGCTCTGAATATCTCTGCCACTTGTATGAGATACTTACAGAGGAGGGAATTGATATAATGATTACTGCGCAACTTCTGTTTTATCTCTGCTTCTTCTAGAGATGATTTTCAGTTGCCCTTCTTCTGCCTTTAATACATATGCCAGGAACTGGAGGAAAAAACTCCACTGACATGAATATTGTTGATCAAAGGCAAGTTTGAGTCAGTGGAGTTATGCCTCTCTACTAACCTACCCCACATGATTTTGTAGCATGTATAGATACGTGGCGGAGAGTGCCCTGAAGTCAGAGTTGACTTACGGCGACCCCTGGTGGGATTTTCATGGCAAGAGACTTTCAGAGGTGGTTTGCCATTGCCTGCCTCTGCAACCCCGTTCTTTGTTGGAGATCTCCCGTCCAACTACTAACCAAGGCTGACCCTGATTAGCTTCTGAGATCTGATGAGATCTGGCTCCCCTGGGTTATCCTGGTCAGGGCATATAGATATGTATGTTACAAAATTACATAGTACAGTTGTGGGGAAGGGGGTTAATGAACATTACAGAGTAGATAGGAATGGCCTGGCTGAATGCTCACCTATGATTAAATTCCTTTCCTTCACATAAAAATAAGTAGAATACTTTAGTAAATGTATTTAGATAAATGTATTGGCTAAGTGCTGTAATAAAGAATCTATCTATCTATCTATCTATCTATCTATCTATCTATCTATCTATCTATCTATCTATCTATCTATCTATCTATCTATCTATCTATCTATCTATCTATCTATCTATCTATCTATCTATCTATCTATCTATCTATCTATCTATCTATCTATCTATCTAAATGTATTTAGCCATTCAGGCTGCAATCTGAAGAGCAGTTTCCTAAGAAGTCCCACTGAATAAAATTGAACCCCCACCCTGCCATGGATCTTAGGCCTCTCATATACTCTCAGCTGCTCCTACCTCCTAGGGTTGTTGTGCAGATAAAATAGAGAAAGAAGGAATGTTCAAAGCCACTTCGAGTTCCCATTGGAGAGAAGGTGGAGTATAAATGAAGTAAATAAAGCAGGTCTTACTTCTGCATAGAACTTATTAGGGTAGCTCTCTTAGCTTTACACGCTAAGTTTATACAAGGTTTAAGTGATGATCATGGCTGATTCCGCACACGTTGGATAATGCACTTTCAATGCACTTTATCAATCATTTGAGGTGGATTTTGTGTTCCGCGCACAAAAAAATCGGTTCCAAATGATCTATAAAGAGGACTGGAAGTGCATTATCCAACGTGTGTGGAATCAGCCCATATTCAAACATGGGATGCTCTCCGGCAGTCAGAATGGTGCAGCCCTGGAAAGATTAGCTCATGTGTTTCTACTGCAGGCAAAACTAGTTAGGTTTGCGTCGGACAGTTTTTTGCATTACAAATCGCTGCCTTTTGTGCCTTGATCCATTTTTCCTACATATATTTAATGATGTGAATAGAGAGCAATAATGCTAGACTTAGCCTTGGGCTTAGAATGGAAAATAGGAGGGAGAGTATGTATTTATTTATTTAGAAGATTTACAGACTGCAAGCTCTCAGCCAATGACTCCAGAGGTAGTTGTACCTGCTCTTCATCATTCTGCTTCATTTCTCTCGACCACTTCCTGAACAACCTTTATCTGAATGGACACAGAAGAGACAAAGGAATATATCTAGCTTCGCCATAAATATATGCGTGTGTATACGAGGGTCATTTTTAAAACTCATCCTGAACCATGTAATATATGAAAGCAACTTAAATCATGAGTCAAGTCACTTGCTTCTGTCAGCTTGAGCTATAGAAAAAGTTGCCTGCGTGTTGATGAGCCATTCATTTAAAACTCTTTCATCAAGAAAGGAAGGCCATTTTTAAGCTTGTACATCTACTTTACCAAGATAGAAAAATAGGGAAGAAATGTAAAATGTTTTGCCTGTTAACTTGGCTTGCTTTTTATTGGACATTAATTTGGTTTATCTTGGCAATCAGTGTTGAGACAAAAACAAATCTGTCTGTACCTCTTTGCATTTATTACATAGTCAGGCACCTTTAAACAAAATAATGAGAAAAGGACTTGCTGGAAAAATTAACTAGCACATCAGTCTAGCATGTCTCACCTATTAAAATGAGGTAAATGTAATAATAGCTATCATAAAAAGGTGAGATCAAGACTAAATCTATTGGTTTGAATGTGGCTCAGAAGTGAAGCATTGGTTTTGCATGAAAATGGCTCCAAGTTCATCCCCCAGTATCTCCCATTAAAAGGATCAAGTAGTAGGTAATGGGAAGAGGTCTACTTAAGACCATGCAGAGAGCTGTAGCTGGTCACAAGATGCAACTTCACGTATTCATTTTAGAGATAGGAAGAATGCTAATGCTTCTGTAGTCTCGATATTTGATTAGTGTGCGGCAATCATCAGTGACAGCTGTCATCCATTTTTTTTTATATTTAGATACTAATTTCCAGCAAAATTTCTGGAAGTTGTTTATGGATGGGTATAAAATAAAATTTAATTCACTCATGGCCCAGTCAGTACCATGGGTCTCATTATGCCAGCCCCGTAACTCAAACATGTCATGAAATATTATTGGGCAAGCCATGCTGTGGAAAATGGTGACTGAATTCCAATGGCACCTTAATGACCAATGCTGATACTGTTTTGGAAACCGTTTTGGACACAATTTTCCAGTTCTGAAATTTCAGCATATGATGATCACAGAGGCAGGGCGGGGAAGCAAACACACACACACACACACACACACACACACACACACACACAAACAATGGTCATGAATGATACACGTCCCTTTAAAGTATAGATTCAGTGGAGTGGATTCTAGTCCATGGCACAACCAGCCCTTTGCCCCCTCAGTTGGAATGAAAGGCAGACACAGTATTTGGGTTCTAAAATGGGTTGCTTTATTAAAATTACAACTATTAAACAAACTACAGCAAAGGCCTAATTAGCAGTACAGGTCAGGCCCTGGGGTCACTCCTGGACCCCACTCTGACCTGTCTGGGTGAGACACCCACTGCCCCGGGTGTGAGCCATCCATGGTATGGCTGGGGCCTGGTCTGGCCAGGCAAAGTGGTTCACCCCTTTAAAGCTCCCCACCCAGCCATACAGCAGTGTGGGGGGGCTGGCTTTCCAGGGGTTCCCCACCAGGGCGTCTGTCCTCGCAACTGGGCCATTCAGCAGCCAGCCGCTCCTGACAGACCCCAATTCCCCACCAATGGGGAGGCGCCAAGAGTGCTCATCAGCCCACTCAAATTTTCCCCTAACTTAAATCCTGCCACCAGGGAATCACCTCAGTCCCACCAATTACCTCCCTCTTCTCACATTGCAGAGTAGGCGAAAAAACTCAATTCCCAAGTGCCAATTAGGGACAAGGAGAGAAAAATTCCTACCTGGCCCCAAAAGGCAACCAGCTAATCCTGCACTGCAATAGGGTGAGGTGGGTGGGCCGAGCATGAGGCACAACTGAAGACAATGGGAGTGGAGAAGCCAGCTAAGGCTACAGACTCCACCCCCAATGCTAAGCCCTGGATGCCAGGGTGCACCTTCTGCTTTCTTCCTTCTGAGGAGACAAAGAGTGGCCACCGGCCTGAGTGGCTGTTGCCACTGGCTGGGATGGCTGAATTAACTTTAAAGGGTCATTGTTTTCAACAGATGGCAGACCTAACTTCCTGAATTCCATGACAAGGTCTTCCCATTGAAAACAATGTCTCTTTAAAATGTAAAGGGGAAATATACGACAGACCAGCTTTCTCTACCTCCTTGTTCCTGCTGCCTCCCCAAATCTTGAAACAATTCCATGATTCCAGGTGATTACCAATTCCAGAATTTGGGGATTGTTATTTAACAACAACAACAACACCAATAATAACATTCGATTTATATACAGGACAACTTAATGTCCACTCAGAGCAGTTTACAAAGTATGTTAGTATTATCCCCACAACAACAATCACCCTGTGAGGTGGGTGGGGCTGAGAGAGCTCTGAGAGAGCTGTGACTGACCCAAGGTCACCCAGCTGGCTTCAAGCGGAGGAGTGGGGAAATCACACCTGGCTCTCCAGATTACAGTCCTGCCCACTCTTAACCACTACATCAAACAGGCTCTCTTGGTTATGTCAGATGTTTCTGATCTCAGGTTTTGTGTTGATTTTAGAATAACTGAATGCACATCTCCAGTCAAAGTTCTCTTCATCAGCTGCATGGAGTGCAAAGCCACAGGAGATATATTTTACTTAAAGATACAAGTAATGGGGACTTCCGGTTTGGGATCCATGGAGGTCTAACGCAGCTCTAAGTGCAGAGCTGACCAGGCTGCTGTTTCAGTGGCCGGAGGGGCACAAATAGCCCGCGGCCACCTGCTCTCAGGCGGAGAACAGGCAAAGAACGCTCAAAGACCTCAGGGCACGTCGATCTCGGGCAAGGGGGGGTTCTGCGCTAAGGATTCTCTCTCGTCCCTTGAGGTCCCACCCTAAGACAGGTCAGCTAAAATCTCTGCGGCAGAACCGGGGCCAGTGCGGCTGGCATAAGACCTACATGCCCAAGCTTCAACAGGGGAAAAGAAGGTGGGAAAGAATTTGAGATCGAAGCAGTGATTACAACCCAGAAAGACGCTTGAAAAGGTAAAGATCACTATCTCTCGAATCGGGATGGACTGCTTAAAGTAATGAACTTTTAAAGTGAAACTTTAAACTGCAACAGACGGAATATAATGAGGGGAAGACTCGGCAAGAAATAGTTTAGAAAAAGGACTAAGTTAAACGAAGCTATTAAAGAAACTGGATAATTGTTTTTCATACCTGTGGTCAGAGAGTGATAGCAGGCTGTGAGAAAACTTCTACCATCGCGAGAGCTGCAGTGGAGAGACGGGAAACAGGAAGTGCGTCACAGTGATAGAGCTGCTGGAGAGAGAAGGCCCTTATTGGAGAACAGGAAGAAGGGAATCGCCATTTTTGAAAAGGGAAGGACTTTGACTTCAACAGGAGAGGAAGTAGGACATCTTGGATTGCAAAAAGACTACAGAAAAACCATAGAGAAAAGACACCCGACATTTTGGATTTCTTGAAACATCTTTTGCTTTTTTAAAGAATCGGGACAGTTAAATTAATTTAAAGGGACACAAACCTAAATGCCACGGAGTTAAGGAAACGTGCAGACTCGTGGGAGCAAAGTAAATCAAGCCCCACGATGTCGAAAAAAGAGTGGCAAATGGCTATTGAGAACCTGGACAAAAAATTTCTGGAAATGTTAAAGGAATTAAAGGAGACAAAACAGGAGTTGGTGAGGGAAGTTAAAGATGTCAAAGAGACAGTAAAAAATGAATTGGCAGAAGTAAAGAAGGGAATGGAAACAATACAAAATGACTTGCAAGCAGCGCAGCAAAAAGTTAATGTTGTTGAGAAGGCGGTGGAGAATCTTACAAAGACGCAACGAATGGATATGAGAGCGATGAGGGGAAGGATGGCAGTTGCGGAGAGCAAGTACATGGAGAAGCAGCTAAGGTTTCGAGGTTTGCCGGAAATAGATGGAAAGACAGCACAAGAACAGGTTACAGAGGTGTTAGCTGAATACCTGGGAAAGGAGGAGGAGGAGGTTGTGGCTATCCTTGATGTGGTGTATCGAATAAATTCCAGATTGGCGACCCAGAGGAAATTACCAAGGGATGTGATTGTGCAATTTACGACAAGGAATTCAAGAGAAATGATAGTGAGTAAGCAGTTTCAAGATCCATTGATAGTTGATGGCAAGACGGTTATCATCATGAAAGAGTTACCCAGATCGGTGCTGCTTGATCGGAAAAAATATAAAGTCTTAGTTCAGAATTTGAAGGACATGAAAGTAAGATACAGATGGGAATTACCGGAAGGGATATCCTTTGAATTCGGAGGAGTGAGAAAGCGCATCAGATCTGAATTTGAGATGGAAAAGTTTATGAGAGACAATGAAAAAGACTTACCAACAACAAGGCTATGAATATGGAGTGTAAAGTACTATCTTGGAATGTAAATGGACTTAATTCACCTAAGAAGAGAAAAAGTATTTTCCACTGGCTATTAAAACAAAAATGTGATATTGTGTGCTTGCAAGAGACCCATATTAGAAATCAGGATGTAAAATATCTTAAATTGGGCAAGTTGGGCAATGAGTTTGTAGCGGCCTCAAAAAAGAAAAAAAGGGGAGTGGTATTATACATAAGAGAGGAGCTACAGCCAAAGCTAATGATTAGAGATGTGGAAGCCAGATTTATAGCAGTGGAATGTACATGGAATTTAAAGAAAGTGTTGGTGATTGGAATTTATGCACCAAATGGAGCAAAAGAGAGCTTCTTTGAGGATTTAAGGAAGCAATTAGATGAACTCTCTTATGACCAGATAATCCTTGCAGGAGACTTCAATGGAGTTACAAATTTAGAACAAGATAAAAAATCAGTAACTGCACAAAAGAAAAGAGGACTATTACCAAAGACTTTTTTTGCATTAATGCAACAGGAAACTTTGGAAGATGTGTGGAGAATGCAGAATCCCACAGGCAGACATTATACATTTTTCTCCGCAAGGCATTCTACCCTATCACGAATCGATATGATCTGGGCCTCAAAGGACTTAGTGCTTTGGACTAAGGATGTAGAAATAATGCCCATGGTAGGCTCAGATCATAACCCAGTAATGTGGAAGTTTGGAAAAAGAACTAAGAGGAAAGGATGGAGAATAAATGAGGACTTGTTACAAGAGGGAGAAAATATGGAGATGTTGAGAAGGGAAACTAAATTCTTCATACAGCACAACATGAATCGAGAAGTACCAACCAATAAGGTATGGGATACATATAAAGCAGTAATTAGAGGCATACTAATGGACTTAAATGGAAGAGCTTGAAAGAAAAGAGAGGAGAAGAGACAGGAGATTATGGAAAAAATAAAAGTAAAAGAAATACAATTAAAGAAAAGACCAGGGAAAAAGAAAATCTATCAAGATATTAAAATCCTTCAAGAGCAGTTGACGGCAATGAATAATAAAGAATTGGAATGGAATCTTAAAAGAATGAATCAAAAGTCGTTTGAAGGTGCAAATAAACCTGGGAAATATTTGGCATGGCAACTGAAGAAGAGAAAGGAGAAAAAGATAATAAATAAAATGTGAGGACAATAAAGTGTACCTGGAACAGACTGCTATTAGTAGAGCTTTCTATAAATTTTATGCTAAATTGTACGATAAAAAAGAAGTGAATAAAGATTCAATAGCGACATATTTAGGGAAAATTAAGCTTCCAGTAATCTCTGATTATTGGAGAGCTAAATTGAACTGTGAAATAACAGAGGAAGAGATAAGGAAAGCAATACAGTCAACAAATTTGGGGAAGGCGCCGGGACCTGACGGACTTACAGCTAAATTTTACAAGGTAATGGTTAATGAGTTGGCATCATTTTTAAAAGAAGTGATCAATGGTGTTTTGAGAGATCAAAGAATTCCAGATACTTGGAGTGAAGCTAATATATCATTGATCCCTAAAGAAGGACAGGACTTAACCAATGTCAAAAACTATAGACATATTTCTTTACTTAACAATGATTACAAGATTTTTGTGAAGGTCTTGGCAGAGAGACTAAAGGGATGGTTATCAGAAGTTATTGAGGAAGAACAAGCAGGTTTTTTACCAAACAGACAAATCAGAGACAACCTAAGGACAATGTATTGTCGAAGGCTTTCACGGCCGGAGAACGATGGTTGTTGGGGGTTTTCCGGGCTGTATTGCCGTGGTCTTGGCATTGTAGTTCCTGACGTTTCGCCAGCAGCTGTGGCTGGCATCTTCAGAGGTGTAGCACCAAAAGACAGAGATCTCTCAGTGTCACAGTGTGGAAAAGATGTAGGTCCTTTGTATCTACTCAGGAGGGGTGGGGTTGAGCTGAGTCATTCTGTAAGAGTTTCCCAGGGTGTGGAATGCTAATGGCGGGAGGCTTCACTGTATCCTGAGGCGGTTCTTTTGCATATGGATTGGTGCTTGATGTGCTAATCTTCTCTGCAGGGCTATTGTCGGGTGTGGAGTGTTTTGTTGGCCTGGTGTTTTTCAGAACTGGAGCCCATGCTCTGTTCATTCTTAAGGTTTCTTCTTTCCTGTTGAAGTTTTGCTTATGCTTGTGAATTTCAATGGCTTCCCTGTGCAGTCTGACAAAGTAGTTGGAAGTGTTGTCCAGTATTTTGGTGTCCTGGAATAAGATACTGTGCCCTGTTTGAGTTAGGCTATGTTCAGCCACTGCTGATTTTTCAGGCTGTCCAAGTCTGCAGTGTCTTTCATGTTCTTTTATTCTTGTCTGGATGCTACGCTTTGTGGTCCCGATGTAAACTTGTCCACAGCTGCAGGGTATACGGTATACTCCTGCAGAGGTGAGGGGGTCTCTGCTGTCTTTTGCTGATCGTAGCATCTGTTGTATTTTTCGGGTGGGTCTGAATACTGCTTGAAGGTTGTGCTTTTTCATAAGCTTTCCCATCTGATCAGTAATTCCTTTGATATATGGCAAAAACACTTTTCCTGTAGGTGACTGTTTTTCCTTGGTTGTTTGATTCATCCTGGGTTTGATTGCTCTTCGGATTTCATTTCTGGAGTAGCCATTTGCCTGAAGTGCGTGGTTTAGATGATTAATTTCCTCATTGAGAAAGCGCGGCTCACATATCCGTCTTGCACGATCCACTAATGTTTTCATTATGCCTCTTTTCTGTCGGGGGTGGTGATTGGAGTTTTTGTGTAAGTACCGATCAGTATGAGTTGGTTTCCTGTAGACCTTGTGACCTAACTGAAAGTTTGCTTTGCGGATGACCAAGGTATCCAGGAATGAGAGTTTTCCCTCACTTTCTTTCTCCATTGTGAATTGTATGTTCAGGTGGATGTTGTTGAGATGATTCAAAAACTCCATCAATTCTTCCTCCCCATGGCTCCAAATGATGAATGTATCATCCACAAACCGGAACCATACACTGGGTTTGTGGGGTGCTGATTCTAGAGCTGTTTTTTCAAAATTCACCAGAAGAAACCTCCATCTTGGCTAAGGGAGGAAACTTTGCAGTCACCCCCACCAGAATTCCTGTGGAAGACATCATTGCAAATGTAGAAGCTGCCATCCGTCATCTACCTGAAGAGGAAGCTGAGGAAATAAGAGGAGAGACAGCCAGGATTCTACGAAAGGCAAAGCTTCCCACCAGCAATATAACACGCAAGGAGAGAAATGCCATCAAGACCCTCAATGCAGATCCAGACATCATCATTCTACCAGCTGATAAAGGCAATGCTACAGTGATCATGAAAACGGAGGAATACAAAAAGAAGATTAAGGAACTCCTGGACCCCTCCACCTACAAAAAACTAAAACGAGATCCCACTTGCAAAATCACCAGGCTAACAAATGCGCTGATCAAGAATTCCTCACTACATCCCGACACGCACAGCAAACTATGCAAGACTGAAGCACAGCCACCTAGACTATATGGACTCCCCAAAATACATAAAGATTCAGTCCCACTCCGACCCATTGTGAGTGCCATTGGTTCACCGACATATGAATTAGCTAGACATCTGGCAGATCTCCTGCAGGACCACATCGGGAAAACCTCGTCTTACATCAAAGATTCAGCAGATTTCATCAACAAAATCAGTTCTCTGAAACTCAATCCACAAGACATACTGGTCAGTTTTGATGTCGTATCCCTGTTTACCAAGGTTCCAGTAAAAGACACTATTGCACTGATTAATCAGATTTTCCCAGAGGATGTAACAGCCTTATTCCATCATTGTCTGACAACCAGTTACTTCCAATGGGACAACGAATTCTATGAACAGATGGATGGGGTGGCCATGGGGAGCCCACTCAGCCCAGTTATAGCAAACTTCTACATGGAACATTTTGAAAAAACAGCTCTAGAATCAGCACCCCACAAACCCAGTGTATGGTTCCGGTTTGTGGATGATACATTCATCATTTGGAGCCATGGGGAGGAAGAATTGATGGAGTTTTTGAATCATCTCAACAACATCCACCTGAACATACAATTCACAATGGAGAAAGAAAGTGAGGGAAAACTCTCATTCCTGGATACCTTGGTCATCCGCAAAGCAAACTTTCAGTTAGGTCACAAGGTCTACAGGAAACCAACTCATACTGATCGGTACTTACACAAAAACTCCAATCACCACCCCCGACAGAAAAGAGGCATAATGAAAACATTAGTGGATCGTGCAAGACGGATATGTGAGCCGCGCTTTCTCAATGAGGAAATTAATCATCTAAACCACGCACTTCAGGCAAATGGCTACTCCAGAAATGAAATCCGAAGAGCAATCAAACCCAGGATGAATCAAACAACCAAGGAAAAACAGTCACCTACAGGAAAAGTGTTTTTGCCATATATCAAAGGAATTACTGATCAGATGGGAAAGCTTATGAAAAAGCACAACCTTCAAGCAGTATTCAGACCCACCCGAAAAATACAACAGATGCTACGATCAGCAAAAGACAGCAGAGACCCCCTCACCTCTGCAGGAGTATACCGTATACCCTGCAGCTGTGGACAAGTTTACATCGGGACCACAAAGCGTAGCATCCAGACAAGAATAAAAGAACATGAAAGACACTGCAGACTTGGACAGCCTGAAAAATCAGCAGTGGCTGAACATAGCCTAACTCAAACAGGGCACAGTATCTTATTCCAGGACACCAAAATACTGGACAACACTTCCAACTACTTTGTCAGACTGCACAGGGAAGCCATTGAAATTCACAAGCATAAGCAAAACTTCAACAGGAAAGAAGAAACCTTAAGAATGAACAGAGCATGGGCTCCAGTTCTGAAAAACACCAGGCCAACAAAACACTCCACACCCGACAATAGCCCTGCAGAGAAGATTAGCACATCAAGCACCAATCCATATGCAAAAGAACCGCCTCAGGATACAGTGAAGCCTCCCGCCATTAGCATTCCACACCCTGGGAAACTCTTACAGAATGACTCAGCTCAACCCCACCCCTCCTGAGTAGATACAAAGGACCTACATCTTTTCCACACTGTGACACTGAGAGATCTCTGTCTTTTGGTGCTACACCTCTGAAGATGCCAGCCACAGCTGCTGGCGAAACGTCAGGAACTACAATGCCAAGACCACGGCAATACAGCCCGGAAAACCCCCAACAACCAACCTAAGGACAGTTATAAATGCTATTGAATATTATGATAGGCGCTGTGACAAGGAGGTTGGTTTCTTCTTTGTAGATGCTGAAAAAGCATTTGACAATCTGAACTGGGACTTTATGTTTGCCACTATGGAGCAGCTACAAATGGGAGAAAGATTCATAAGAGCAGTGAAAGAAATTTACAGAGACCAGAGTGCAGCAATTGTGGTGAATGACGAGTTGACCAAAACACTGACTATTGGCAAAGGTACTAGACAAGGTTGCCCGTTGTCTCCACTGTTGTTTATTTTGGTCTTGGAAATTTTAATGATACAAATTCGAGAAGACAATGCAATCCGTGGAATAAAGATAAAAGACTTTTCCTACAAGGTCAGAGCATTTGCAGATGATATAATGTTAATTGTGGAAGATCCAATTGAAAACATGCCTAAGGTAATAGAAAAAATTAAAGAATTTGGAGACTTGGCAGGTTTTTATGTAAACAAAAAGAAATCAAAGATACTATGCAAAAATATGACTAAGTTAAAACAGCAGCAATTGATGGAAGTAACAGATTGTGAAGTAACAAATAAGGTGAAATATTTGGGAATTGAACTGACTGCAAAAAATATAGATCTATTCAAGAACAATTATGAGAAATTATGGGTTCAAATAGAGCATGATTTGATTAAATGGAATAGATTGAACCTGTCATGGTTGGGAAGAATTGCAGTAGTTAAGATGAATGTGTTGCCAAGAGTGATGTTTCTGTTACAGACAATACCAATCATTAGGGACTTTAAGCAGTTTGATAAATGGCAGAGGAAAATATCGGAATTTGTGTGGGCAGGCAGGAAGCCTCGAGTGAAAATGAAAGTATTACAGGATGCAAAAGAAAGAGGTGGAATGCAACTGCCCAATTTGAGACTTTATTACGATGCAATCTGCTTGGTATGGTTGAAAGATTGGATGAAGCTAAAAAATCGCAAATTGCTGGCCTTAGAGGGATACAAGAAATTATTTGGATGGCATGCATACTTATGGTATGACAAAGTAAAAGCAGATTCTATGTTTTTGCACCATTATATTCGGAGAAGCCTCTTCACAATTTGGAAGAAGTACAAAGACTACCTACAAGAAGGAATCCCCTCCTGGCTGGTTCCATATGAAGTAATAGATCCGAGAACGGTTGATAATGAACAACAGTGCTTAACGTACAAGGAGATAACGCGAATAGAATCCTCTAAAATAAGAATAAAGACGCAACAAGAGTTGTCTCCAAATTACGACTGGTTTCAATATAGACAAGTTAGAGATCTTTACTACTCGGACTGTGTGAAGGGAGGGATAAGAATGGAGAATTCAGATTTAGAGAAAGTAATTTTACAAGAAGAAAAAAAAGAAATCTCTAAGATTTATAAAGTATTGTTAAAATGGTATACGGAAGATGAAGTAGTGAAGTGGGCTATAAACTTTAATAAATAAATAACAATGGAGGCGTGGGAATATTTGTGGAAAAATACATTGAAGACTACGACATGCACCAGTATCAAAGAGAATCTCTACAAAATGATTTACCGTTGGTATTTGACACCAAAGAAAATTGCGCTAGGGAATTTGAATATGTCTAATAAATGCTGGAAATGTAAAAAGCATGAGGGATCTTTGTATCACATGTGGTGGACTTGTGAGGTAGCTAGGCAGTACTGGGGGGAAATAATAAGAGTAATGAGTGAGATTTTACAATTTCAAGTTAATAAGAACCCAGAACTCCTGCTACTGAACTTGGGAATGGAAGACATTCCAGCACAACACAGGACATTGTTATTCTACATGACAGCAGCAGCTAGACTTTTATATGCGCAGAAATGGAAAGTACAAGAAGTGCCAACTATTGAGGACTGGCTTTATAAATTGCTGTACATGGCGGAGATGGATAAAATGACAAGAAAATTGAGAGACCTTGACCCGGGACAGTTTAACACGGACTGGGAGAGGCTGAAACGATATTTGGTGAAAAAATGGGAGGTGGGAGGACTGTGGCAGTTCGATAATTACTGAAATATAACTAAAGGAGAGGGGAGTGACTATACCGGGGGGAGAGAGTTAAACGAAAAAATTCTAAGCAATTATTTTATTTGATTAGTATGTATAGTTGGGTATCAATAGTGTTATTATCATAAGGATTATAAGGATAGAATCTAATTAATTTTTTATGCCAGTAGATAACTGTACAATGGAGAATATACATTAGCATACAGAATGTGGGTTTAATTGGTAGACTTATGCGGAACGTGTACATGAATTGTTTGTTGGATAGTTTTATAATGGAGGAATTAGTTAATTAAAAAGGACAAGACATGTAAAAGAAAGTAAAGAGTAACATATAGAGTATAAGTCAAATTGATTGATCGATAATGAATGTATGCAATGGTTATAGAAGTATTTGAAGTTATGCATAAAGAGGGACAAATTGTTTGTCTCATTTTGAAGTAATTAGAAAGAGTAAGATAGAGTATAGATTATCAAAATGATTATTATTATTATTATTATTGAAAAAGATAAGTTAAGATTGTTATACTTTTACCCATTTGAAAAGGGAATTAGAGATAGCACTATGTTACTATAGATAAGCTTAGAAGAACTTGAAAGTATATTATAATAAGTATAATAAGTTTTAAATGAGTAGAGGGAGAATAGACAAGGGGTTGGAAAACTGTTGGAAGTCAACAAAAGGGGGGGGAAAGGGAGGGGGTTAGAATTGAAAAATTTAAGGGAACGTGATTGTATTAAATTTTATATGTGTCTAATCCAATAATTTTTTTTTTTTTTAAAGATACAAGTAATGATGAGAGTGGGGAGATGTCACAAACAGTGGTAGTTTGGAAACAAAAACTAGTCAAAGATTGGCTTGATTTCAACAAGTTGATTAAAGATGATATTCAACACAGATAAGGCCACCATCTGAAGGGAAAAAGAAAAACCCAAACCTGATAGTGCTCTAGGAGAGCAATCCTAAATACATCTGCTTGGAAGTATAGGGTGTGGCTACTTGGGTTGTAAGGTGTGGCTACTTGCATACTTGGCGTGCAAAAGACCCCAGGTTCAATCCCCCTGCATCTTCAGTTAAAAAATTAGTAGGTGAGGTGAAGGACCTCTGTCTGAGAACCTGGAGACCTACTTCCAGTCTGAGTACCAAACACTGAACTTGATGAGCCAATGGTCTAATTCCTTATAAGGCAAATTCCTGAATTCATATAGTAAGTCCCATTTTGTGAACCTGCTCATTTAGTGTGTGTGCAATAGCATAAAATATAAGACAGTTTCCAGTATTATAAACCAATAGCCATCACAGCCATGTAACATCAATAATATTTCACATTAGCCATACAAATATGTAAGGACTAGGAGTCAATTGTCTGTAACCTCTGCCCTTATCTTAAGGAGAATTTTGCCATTCTCCTGCATCACTGGAGATTTGATTGGGTGCAGGTTGTGTGGCAAACATCTCTTCGGTATGTGACCAGATGACAACACAACCGAATTCCAATAAAACTTTAGGCCCCCAATTCAAAATTACCATTCAGTGATGGCTGTCTGACTTCAGGTCATGGTACAGAAGTCTGAAATAGATGGCTCGAGAAGGGCAGAGTGCATGACAAACTGAATGATAGGAGAATATACTTTTTGATAGAAATTCGTGTGTGCTTTTAAATTTTAATAACATTTTTAGAACTTATTTTTTTTTAACCAGGAAAAGGGTATGGGAATGTGTTTGATCCTGATTGCTTGACAGGTAGATATGCAATCAGATGTTTTTTTTAAAAAATTCAGAAACTTAGATTTTGAAATATCTCCCCAATGCTGAGAACTGCTATATAAAAAAGAAGAAAATAATTTACTCAAGACTTTTGGAGATTTAAGGGGTCCACACATGGATTATACCAATGAGCGGGTGTGGGTCATAGCTGTTATACATGGATATTTATTACATGAATCCCTCAATTTGAGGGTCTCGCCACACAGTGGCGCCTGGCACGTGCTCTTTAATTGTCAGTTTTTTAAAATTTTTACCGAGGAGCTGTAGTTTTAAAAGAGCTGTTGGACAGAGAAAGATTCACTCTTTTTGTAAAACAAAGAGTTGGCAGGCAGTGAAAAAGAAAAGAAGCTTTTGGCTAGCTCCCTCAACTCCTTAGTTGTTGAACTACACAGTCTCTCCCTCCCCTCTCCACCCCCTCTGAGTGGAATCTGCCAGGTGGGTAGAGACTGTGTAGTTCAGCAACTAAGAGTTAGGGGAGCTAGCCAAAAGCTTCTTTTCTTTTCTGCCCCTCCTTCCCAACTCTGTTTTACAAAAAGAGTGAAGCCTTCTCTCTCTGCAGCAATCCTATCCAGCATGTCTTTTAAAACTACACCTCCCAGGTAAAATTCTGAAACCCGACACTTAAACAGCATGTGCCAGGCGTCACTGTGTGGTGAGTCCCTGAGTGGAACTTGGAGTGCTGAGTAGATATATTTAGTGTAATTAATGATATCCACTGGCTAATCTTTGCAATATTGTGGGCCTCCCATGCCCACAATGGTTTAGAGGGAGGATTGTGTTCTCTGCGATTTTGGTGCTGTTGTGTGCAAAAAAAACAGCTGCCCCAGAGCCTTGGATCCCCACTTACCCCTGAAAATAACAGTGTGTGTTTGTGCATGTGCAATCAGCCAAAACTGATGAAAACCAAAACAAACAAACAAAAAAACCCCAAACGGATCAGATCCAAGCCAGCACTGACCCAGCCGGAACAAATAGTAATGGAGTGGAATTATTTCAGAACCCCCCCCACCCCCCCAGAACTGAAACAGGATTTTTTTTTTTGCCGCACACCCCTACACGTTATAGTAAGAAACTGGCTGGCAAAGGGGTAGGGGGTGGTGGCATTAAAAACAATCCTGTTTTATGTGCACTTTTTTCTTTCTCTACAGTGCCAATAAATTGTTACCTTTGGTGCCATGTATCCTTGTGCTTATGTCAGGGCCTGCCAGTTAGATCCCCGGTTACTTCACTGAAGACACTCCAAGAGTCCAGTAAAAGTTTCTTTATTAGAGATCCATCAGTATCAGCACACTCAGACTACAGCATTGGCAGAAGTGTCGTAAAGGGGTAAAGCAATGTTAGTTATAGGGCAAGGTTTCCGCCCCTGGGATAAGAACCATTAGAATTTAGGTGTGCAGGGCCTAGAGGGTTGGATGGAGTAGGGGAGGGGAAGACAAGGATGAGCTCATTTCATGTGTCAGGGAGATACGGCTCCGACTGGCACTCCAAGGACACTTTCCCATGCCAGTCGAGAAAGTGAAAGTAGCCACCTGCAAGATAAGCGATTCACAGCTACACAGTTATTTCTTTACACATTCTCAGAGACTCAGAATAAGGTACAGAGTATAATAAACACACATGACAGATAAGCAGGGCACATCTGACAGCTTACTTCCAAGGAAGTGTCTTTAGAGTGGCAGCCTATGACTGAAGTCTTCTAGGGCATTTATCACATTTGATTGATTGAACAAAACATTTGAACATATATACTTATGACACTTTTCCTCATAGTGATTGTCCAAGTGCCTTCGTGGAAGTGGGGGAGACAGACCAGTGCTGGGTAGCCCCATAATACAAACCTAGAATCATTCCCCCTGAACAGCTCTACTTAGATGTAAGTCCCAAGTTATTCAATAATGCTTACTTCAAGGAAAATATCTTTTTAATTGCACCCTATAATTGACATATGCACATTCTCCCTTCCAAGCATTTTCAAATCTCATAGATGGGCAGGGGTCATTTTAATTAAATTATTTACTATTTAATTTTTATCCCACCCTCCCCGCAATTGGGGCCAGAGGGGGTTACAACGGGTATAGGTACAATTTAAAATTTTAGTCCCCAAGATGGCAGTCTTCACCAAACAACAGTCCCCCACCTACCCCCGGGGGGGGGGAGAAAGGGGGGCAACAGTCAGACAGGAGACTGGAGGGGAGGCTCAACTGATAACCTAAAAATGGCCTTAACCATATACCTGGTGGAACATCTCCATCTTACAGGCCCACCGAAAAGATAGGTGGTCTTGGAAGGCCTTTGTGTCAGCAGACAGAGAGTTCCACCAGGTCTCCCTTTGCAAGGAAGCAAAGCCATTGCCGGATGGTGATGGAAAGAAATAAGTTGCACTCATGCGCTTTGAGCTCATTCCCCCTTCCCACCAACAGAGTTCATTAATAACATAAAGGTGCTCTCCTCTTGGAATCCAACTAGTGAATACCGTTAAGGAAAACAAGATGCTGCCATGTGAGACTAGGGCTTAGCGCTGATGCTATTGCTGCTGCTGTGAGGTACAAACTGAAACAAAACACACAAACTTTTTGGTGGGACTGTGCAGGCCTCCTTGGGGCCAGGGACCACCAACAGCTGTTTGTTCCCTGATCAGAGTGTCCTCCAGGGAATATATGGAGAGAGACTTTCTCATAGATATGCTGGTCCCAGTCTGCACAGGGCCTTATAGGTCAATACCAGAACCTTGAATCTAATCTGGTACTCCACTGTGCAAGAACAGCTGCCCCAGAGCTTTGTTTCCCAAGAACAGCATGTGGCTATGCATTTGCAGCCAACACTACGGGGGCAAAACTCATGAATGATAACAACAGAAGCAAAATGGATTCGATTTGAACCGGCAACTCTCTACCCAAAGCAAACTAATAACGGAATTGAAACTGTAAGGAAAATTTCCCCAGTGCACTCCTCTGCTGGAAAGATCATATGATGCTGAGTGTCAATGAGTTTGCTTAGGGGCTCACCATTACTGAGCCCCTAAGCACGGAATCTAGATGTTGCCTGCCATCTGCACCATTTTAAAGATCACGTTGGACTTATGTATCAGAAAGGAACAAAAGTGATCCAGTCGTCTGTTGTTTGCACAGGCTTTGCTGTAAGATATATATAGCATCCAGCAACACCTGGTAGTGAAGTCAATTGGCTTAGCCTGGAATAGCTCACATAGGATTGCAGTGGGAGTGTATCGGTATGGGTTGTCTCTTGTGTCCTGCTCTTCCTCCAAGAAACTGACAATGTTATTCATTGGTTGAACTGCATTTTAGGGGGATTAAGTGATAAAGAGTTCCCTTCATGGGCTGGGACCCAGCTCCACCAGATCTAAATCCAGTACCCTATCTACCATAACGTCCTGACCTGGATAGCCCAGGTGAGCCTGATCTCATCAGAGCTCAGCAGCTAAGTAGGGTTGGCCTTGGTTAGTAATTGGATGGGAGACCTCCAACGAAGATCAGGGTTGCAGAGGCAGACAATGGCAAATCACCTCTGTTAGTCCTTGCCATGAAAACCCCACCAGGGGTCACCATAAGTCAACTCTGACTTGAGGACTCTCTCCACCACTCCATCTACTATACCAACTAAATTTTATACAGTGGTATGTGTGTATAAGGGGTTATTAAGTCACAACTGACTTATGGCAGTTCCTGCTGGGGCCTTCAAGGCAAGTGAGATGCAGAAGTGATTTGCCATCACCTTCCTCTGCAGAGTCTTCCTTGGTGGTCTCCCATCCATGTTCTGACCCTGCTTAGCTTCCAAGATCTGGTGAGATCAGGCTATACCATGCTGCCTTCCTTCCATCATACAGTGGTATATCTAATATATATGGAGGTTTGCCTTGCAATGATATCTCTTTGGTTAGAGCAGCACTTTCTGATGGGTTTGGGAACTGAATCTCACAACATTGGTAGTTTGTATTTTCTGCATTCTGAATATTTTAAGTATGGAGAATGAGATTTGTGATGCCTTAAAAAGTGTGGTTTGAGGGAATGTGTATTTTGTAGTTAATTTTTTTTTTAATGGAAGGACATGGCCCCATACCCCAGGGAAGCAGCTCACTTATTTGGCTTGCTCACTATATATTCCTTGTTGATGTCAAAAAATGTATCTAATTTTGCCCTATAAAATGTTGGAAGGTACATAAATATAAAGAAGTACGTTTGGCTTGCCCTGCACAACTCATAATCAAGCCTGCACACTCAGAATTATGCAGTAGTAAACCTTATTGTGACACTCACACAACAACATACAAAGCAAAAGGCATATTTTCTAAATCAGCTTATTCTGATCTTCCTCTAGGAACAGTTGCCTATATCATACATAGGTTGCCAGCCTCCCGGTTGGGTCTGGAGATCTCTCAGAATTACAATTGATTTTCAGTTCACAGAAACCAGTTCTCCTGGAGAAAAAAATGACTGTTTTGGAAGATGGACTCTATGGCATTATACCCTACTGAAGTCCTTCCCCTCCTCAAATCCTGTCATCCCAGGGCTACAGATCCAAGTCTCCAGGAATTTCCCAACCTAAAGTTGGCAACCATTTAGCATGTGTATTTTCCTGTCCTTAATCCTCTTGCACTTTTCCACAAGAATTTAAGGCAATCGTTTTTCAACATGGGAACCTTTATATTTAAAAAATCCCCCTTGCATAGGATATGATTTGCAATTGACTAATCTTCTGAAGCAATTCACGTGGCACTGCTGAAAACGGGCTCCTGTGCCAATAGTAATACACAGAGAAAAGTTGGCGATTGTAGATCTGCAACCTCCTAAGAGGTCCCAAGGAGGAAATCCCCTTAGGCTACGCTCTGATGCCTTGAACCACTTTGCTGGAGACATGCACAGAAATCAAAAAGGAATGTCAGCAAAACAAGAACAAAAAAGCCCTGTCCAAATCCAAACAAATCAAGTTGACAGGTCTTGAGACTCAGTCTTGATAACCCTGCTGTGATCTTCTCTGTTGCCTGACAACTTTGAAGATAGACAAGAGGAACAGAGTGCTTCTTTCCCAGCCTTGATCCTTTTGCAAAGGTAGTTATAGCCTAGAATTACAATTGTCGCCTAAGGGAAATATACTCTTTAAAGATGCTACAATGGATGATGAACTAAACCTAGGGTTGCTTTTTGTTTTATGTGCCATTAGAGTTTAAGAACACAACATTTCCAGAGGTGATGGAGCATTGTTTTGTCATGCATTTTTTCAATTATTGTTATACTGTTCATTGTATTGTGCCTATACGAGTTAACTAGAGCAGTATATTCTAAAAGTGAACTCCTGAATCTATATCTGACACTTGGTCTATCAGGGTCAATATTGTCTACTCCAACAAGCAGAACTCTCTAGGATTTCAGGCAAAAGTCTTTCTAATCACTTACTATTTCATCCTTTTAAACTGGAAATGCTAGAGATTGAACTGCAGGTTCCTCTCCATGTAAAGCACCACTGAGCCCCTCCCCTAAGGTGGATCAACTGAGCAGAATTCTAGAAAACATAGTTTAGAGCAGCAGTTTTCAAATTGCGAGTTATCATGACAAGACATGGGCACGAACAGCATTACGAACAGAAAAACCCATGAACAGCCTAATCTGCTGTTCTCGAACAAGCTGTTTGTGAGCCCCATCCGAAACGAACAGGTGGTTGTTAAAAGCCTTGTTCATTGCCTTCGGCAGCCATTTGACAAGCCAGACAGTCTGGCACCTGCTGCAATCAATCCCCTTGGCAACCGGAGGCTGGGAGGGACTGAACTCTGTCTGAACTCCTTCTGGCTTTCCTTCTGGCTTTTACCCTTCAAAGTACTTCCAGAAGAGAGTTCCGTTTTTGCCACTGTGAAGAGAAAATGACAGCCAACGGGGAGACCCGTGGATCATGCCTTTCCCGGGGTGCAATCTCTCTGAAACTTGGGGGGGGGGGGTCTTCAGAGGACAGTGAGGACTATGTCCCCTGCAAATTTGGTGGGTATTGGACATTGGGAAGGTCAGTTTGTGGGGTGTTTAAAGGGCCCTGCCCCTTGCATGTGGCAGGAAAGGGCCCTTTAAACTATCAGCTGGCAGGCGGCAGGGGGGAATCCCCCCTGCCACCTGCCAGCTGATAGTTTAAAGGGATCTTTAAATTGCCAGGTAAGTGGGTTTGAGGGGAGGGGGGCTAAGTGGGGGTGGGGGTGGGGGGTTCTGGCCCTCATGAACAATGAACAACAAATATGTCCAGGAACAGTTCATGTTCATCTATGTTCATTGTTCATGGATGGCACTGAACGACGAATCCATCTAATCAGCCTCCTTATCAGTCTCCTGTCAGCAGGGGGCCTGCATAGACATTCCCCCCCCCCCATGAAGCATAGTCTGATCAAGACGGCTGTTCTTCCCTCTTCCCTTCCCCCTGTGCACCATTGCAGGATGGTATGGGCCGCTGGCTCAAGAATTGTATTTTATTGTAATATATGATCGTGTTGTTAATGTGGTTTTATTCTGGTTTTAAATGTTCTTTATATCTTGTTTTAACCTGCCCTGAGCCTGCTTGCAGGGCGGGCGGGCTAGAAATTGAATAAATAAATAAATTTTTAAAAAATGAGTAGGGGTATGCATCTAGAACATTTTGGTTGTTGTTTCGGATATGGGGCTGTTAAGTGAAATGTTTAAAGTGATTGGGTAGTTTTCCTGTGGGCCTTACTTGGTTGGGGAGGGGTCAAAATGTGTTGGGTTTTTTTTTCATTCTCATGATTTTTTTGGCTGTTCTTTTCAATGTAGAAGGGGAGGGGGACCAATTGGAGTCTCTGGGGCAGCTGTTTTTTAATTTTGCACACAACGGCACCAGAATCGCACAGAACACAGTCCTTCCTCAAATCTAAAGCCTTGCTAAGTTTCAGACAGATTGAACAAATGGTGGGGGGCAACTTTACAGACCCCCAAAGTCTTAAAAATGGACACACAAAGGCTTTCAAAATTATTCCTGGAGCTATTCCTTTGAAGGGGCAACCATATAGATCATTTGAACATGTCTCCAGTTCTCGAAGCATAGTCACATTCAAAGTTCTCCACCCTCTTACATGTTTAGAGCCATCTAAAGTCTGTGTAGATGATGCATTATATTGGAAAGGATTCTTCTGCCTTCTGCTAGAAACCGCAGCATACAAAGGGAGTAGGAACATTTTAATTTAATATGGTTATGCTACATGGGCAGATAGAAAAATCAACAGCATTTAAAAATAACTCCTTAACTTGGCACATGGTTTTCCAGCTGGCAGGGATCTGTACAATTTGGATCATTTGTCTTAAGCATTCCAAAGTGGCAATATTTTTTTCTTTCTAACATATGATTCAATTCAATCAGTGCAGCTGATAAGTCACTCAGGTTAGGCTGGATGAGTCCTTTAGCTTTCTGTTGAGTTGTGTCCAGCATATGACAAAGATGTGTTGTAATGTTATTTACGTCTATAATAGGTTTCACTTTCAGGTTGGTAGCTGTGTTGGTCTGCAGTGGAAGAGTAAGATTCAAGTCCAGTAGCACTTTAAAGGCCAACAAGATTTTCATGGTATAAATTTTTGAGAGTCAAAGATCCCTTCATCAAATACAACAAACACAAAAGGCACCTTCCAAAAACACCTACTTCATACAATTTGCCACAGCTAAGAAATTGCAAAAATTTGCAATATCTAAAGATGTGTCAGGCTATGGATGACAGGATATGGCAGACAGATCCCTGGACCATTGCAGCAAGACAAAGGTTCTTGGTCAAATGGCTTTTATTCAGAAATCAGATCATTTCCATATATATGTCCATAGGACTACTTAGAAGCAAGGTAGGCATCTAAGCAGCAAGAGTGAAAGTTGATAGGAATGACATCATGTGAAACTTCTCTTTTAACATTCAAGTTTGCTCATTTCCCCCCTCCCAACCATAAACAAGGCCTTGGCGCTCTCCTGGTGTGAGAATGTTCCACATATTTGTGATATCAAGTTGAGTTACTAGGAAGCAAGATATAGCAAAGTCTGGGGAGGAGCACAAGGTCATAAACACTGGAAGCTGTTACAGCCCAACAGATAAACACCTGTGAAAGCCTGAGAAAGAAATAGCTATGACACTGGCAAAGTGATATTGAGTTACAGCAGGATATATTTGTTCAGCACAACAGGATCAAAATTGGCATGGGTGGGGCTCAGACATGACAAGAAACATCCTAACTTGAAAATCTAACAGGGCAGATCTAAACAGTCATACCATTTTAAGCCTACTGACTTTAATGGATTTAGAAGGATACAACATAGTCTAGGATGGCTCTCCAATCACACTGGATTTCTTGAGCTCTTATTGAATCCACATGGATTTGATTAACCTACCAGCTTTTCAAACAGGACTTTTATGATCAAAACATCCAGTATGGTTGCAGTTTACCAAGCTTTCCTTCTGCTTTGGACTGTTGAAACTAGTAGAGACTGTTCATAAAGAACATTTTGTAAATTGCCTCCTCTGTGTCTCGAGAAATATAGCTATACAATTGTTCACTGATACATAGATGAAGCTGTCTCCGCTCATCAAAATGTTTTTTCCTCCTGTTCTCTCTTGATTGGAAATGGCACCAAAACCACATTTAGAAATTGTGAATTACCAGTTCTCTAGATATGAGGTTTGGTCACATTGTATTTGTCAATACAAATTTCCATTGCGGCAGAATTCAGCTGTTTCATTTTCAGTGTAAGGCATTGACTCTTAAAGACTTTTTTTCTGTGTTTGGAGTAATTGCTGCTCTTTTAATGATATGCCAGCATCCGTTTATTCCCTACTTTGTTTGCAATTAATGTCTACATCCTGATGTGCTTATAACATTCAAAAAATGTACTCATGGGTATCTAAATGGACATTCCAGCTTTGATAGCTACAAAATACAAACCAAGAGGAACAGAGACCGGGGCAGAGACCATAGACCTGTCCATAATGTATTAGTTAATGACGTAAGGAACCGTATCAATTCCATGGAAGTGCCCCAGGGCAAATTCAATCTTCCCAAGCCCAAGGAACATTTTTGTTAACTCTCATCAGTCAAAGAATCCCAATCTTCTGGAAGGGAACATTTCCATATTTTAACTTTTAAATTTGAATTGGTTTCCTTGTTTTAAATAACACACAGCACGATCTTTGCTGTATAAAACTCCCAAAGGGGCACGGACTAGGAAAAATCTATTAACTGGAATATGAACGAATGAAGCATATGGCTAGGTGAGTGTGACAGCATAAAGTCACAGCACAAAGGCAAAGGGGAGTGAGAGACAGATAAAGATGTTTATACTCCGCCAGACTGAAATGTGTGTTCAGTGTAATAGGTGGGAGTCAGATATAAAAGAGAGAGAGAGAGAGAAAGAGGGATAGAAACAGAAATCCAATCTCGGTGGGAGGTGGCAATAGATTTTGTGTTGCAAGCCTTCAACGAGTGGTTTGGTGCCTGTATACATGACTTGTATATCCTAAGGAAATGACATTCAGTTCCTTGGCAGCAATTGTGAAAATGAGAATCCAGTTGAAATGCATAAGTATGCCCTCTTTTCATCCCTACATCATTTAAACAAGACAATAATGTAACCAATGCTTACAATCCCAGGCTGCCATCTATGCAGGCGTGGAAGAATCACGCATGCAGCTGGACACGTCTGCAGCTTATTGCCCAGATGAATGGGCAAGTTCCCGTCATTTTAAAATTGTCTGCCTTTGCCAGCTGATGGCATACAGACATGACCCCCCGAAGCTGCTTTATACTGAGTCACATAGGGTTGCCAGCTCCAGGTAGGGAAATACCTGGAGGTTTGGGGGGTGGAGGTTGTGGGCGGGGGGGGGGGGGGGGTTGGGGAGAGGCTCGAGCTCAGCAGGTTATAATCCTATAGAGTCCATTGTCCAGAACAGCCATTTTCTCCAGGGGAACTCATCTCTGTCACCTGGAGATCAGCTCGAATTCCAGGAGACCTCCAGCTACCACCTGGAATTTGTTAAAAATAGCGGCATGCCCCATCATATTCCTACACACATGAACCAATAAATACATATTCAGTCAACCATTCATAAGCAATCCATATATAATCTTTGCCACATGGCACAGTAAGTAAAATATTTTCTTGATGCTGCAGGAACCACTGGGAGTCCATGCCCAAGGCTACTTGTTAACTTTTCCTGAAGATAGGTAAAGATCATAAATAGTTGTCAATGTGGCAATTAATTTTTTTCTTTTGTATTCAGAGGTTTATGGAGAAATCAGCTGCTCAGCTCCATGTGCTCAACAAAATGCTAGCTCCATGCTCATTTCTCATCTCTTCCTCAAGAGTGTGCCTGTTTGCAACAATAATCCAAAAATCAATCTGTCATTCCTGAATTATAAGAACAGCTGTTTCCTGTCCAGGTGTTACCTGGATGGCACTCCTTGTGAGTAAGGGGAAATTAGTGGCAAGGAGGAGCAGTGTTCCCGCTAATGTGAGCATGTGAGCAATCGCTCACAGATTCTGAATCCTCTGCTCACAGCTTTTCAGCTGTAGCTCACAGATACTAACCCTCAGGCGGCCCTGCCCTCCCACTCAGCTAGCATCTGCATGTGGGCCCTATAGGGAAGGAGCAGGGATTGAGCCTCATCCCACTTCTCTGCTCCCTTCCTGGCTGTGGCTGGTTTGGCCCCCAGGGTGGTGCCAGAGAGCGCCTCCAGCCACTGCTGGCTCTCTAGCTGGGGAACAAAGCAGAGCTGAGTGATCGGGTTTGGCCTGACCCATGCAGCCTGAAATCGCTAGGATCCCCTCAGCCCCAGAGAGCTGAGGAGAGGAGGTAGCGTCTCAGCCGCCACCATGGTGAAGGCATCATTTAACTTGGCCTTAGTGCAGAAGGAGGCTGAAGTAAGCAAGCATTGACTCACAAAAGCTCATCTTGAAATAAATGTTCTAGTCTTTAAGGTGCCACTGCATGTCTGCTTTATTTTGTAGCAACAGACTAATACAACTACCGCTTTGTAATCAACATGGACATATCCATTTTTATACAGAAGTATACTCTGATTTTTGTGGCCCTTTCACCTAATGGCTTTTATTGTTAAATTGTTTTGATTGTAATCAAAACAAGTTGATTGTAATTTTGTTTTTAAGGAGGTGCACTCAAAACTTTAATGAAAGTTGTTGTTTCGGCTCACAAAGTAGATTTTTAGCTCACAACACTGCAAAGCTTAGAGGGAACATTGAGGAGGAGGCTGTGTGAGAGGGGTAGCAAAGTGGGTTACTCCACCAATTTTTACAGGGTCTCCTCCTCAAGGAGACTGACCAGAGATGGGTTCTTCAAATAAAGAGTAATTTTATTTAAAGGAGAGAAACTCACATACACACAAGAAACAGTCCATTGAGGAAAAGGGCTTCAAATAGCCAGTGTTCTCAACCTGGAGAGGCTTAGGGAAGGAGACCCCAAAGGTACAGCAGAGATGAGCACGAACAGCAATACAAACAAAAAAAAAGCCATGAACAGTCCAATCTGCTGTTCGAGAACAAGTTGTTAATGAGGCCCCATTCTAAACGAACAGGTGGTCATTGCAAGCCTCGTTCATTGCGGTTCATCAAGCCAGACAGTGTGGCACCTGCAATCAATTCCCTTGGCAATGTAGGCAGGGATTATCTGAACTCTGAACTCCTGCTGTTGCCCTGGAAACCCCAATCTAAGCCCAATTTAGCTTGATAGGCAGGTCTTCCTTCCCAGTGTGGAGCTCCAAATTTGTTACAAGAGAGCAAAGACCATGGGGGGGGGGCTCCCAGCTCTGGCTAGTCTTTGCAGACAGTGGGGAGGGAGAGACAGCTGCTGTTGGTATTTTGAGAGAGAGACAGGGAGAGTGCATTGGAGCTTGAATTTTCTTTGTGTGTGGTGGGATATGGATCTCCCCCTTCAAGTTCCAGGGCTGCTGCCAGACTCTGGGGCCAAACTTTTTTTTTACTATTGGTACCTTTCCTGCTGCCTGCTCAGTTAGGGTTTCTGGGAGTGGTGCAGTAGGGATCTCCCCCTTCAAGTTCCAGAGCTGCTGCCAGGCTCTGGGGCCAAACAATTTTTTTATTATTGGTACCTTTCCTGCTGCCTGCTCAGGTAGGGTTTCTCAGAGTGGTGCGGTAGGGATCTACCCACCCTCAGGTTCCAGTGCTGCTGCCAGACCCTGGGGCCAAGCTATTCTTTATTATTGGTACCTTTCCTGGTGCCTGCTCAGGTCAGATTTCTGGGAGTGGTGCAGTAGGGATCTTGACCAAACTTGGATGATGGCTGGAGGAGAGCCTGCTGGCCCCTACAAACAGCCAACCATGAACATGTTCGTGAACAGAGCCATCTTCATGAGTCCCTGTTCATGGATGACAATGAACAACAAATATCATGTTCAATTTTTTTTCAGTTCATGCCCATCTCTATACAGCACTGAGATCCAGGAAAGTGTGCATGATTTGAATGGGACAAAGCCTAGATTCTTTCAGAGAAAATTATATCCTGAAATTGGGGAGCCCCCTCAGCCATTAGGACAAAGACCTGAAAGACCATCTCCTGGGAATGACAAAGGTTTGATTACCTTTGATTGATGCTACCAGAGTGGGGCAAAAGAACAAGATTGAGCTCCCTTGATGTTTCGCAAAGAAACGTTTGCTAATGAATGTTCCTGGAGCTGAGCTAATCAATTTAGAGCTTGATTACATGTTCCCAGGAAGAAATTATAAATTTATCAGAACTGATTGAGGGCCCTCAATCTTAGGATAGGATTCAATCACAGAAAGGATGGGAGATTGGAATGTTAGGGCGATGATGCAGTGAGCACCTTTCTCGTCACAATTGTACATTCTGCAGCTTGGAGGGGCAGGAAGCCAATCACATTCAGTCCTCGGAATTTGAATTCACATTCCAGTCAATAATTCACTCTCCTGGGCAGGACTTGGCAACACTTTGCTCAGCCAACTGGGGCTCTGTAGTGAATTAAGGTACACCAGATTCAAGGGCCTTCTGATTTTTATATCCTAGGCAGCTATTAAAGATGGCAGAGGTCGGGGTCAACTGCTCACACAGGGTGACACTGCCCTGCACCTTCTCCAAAGGGGAACCTCTGCTTTGCATGCAGAAGTTTGAAGTTCAAGCCCTACAATATCCAATGAAAAGGACCAGGTAGCAAATGATAAGAAAGATTTTCTTTACCTGAGATCATGGAAAGCAGCTGCCAGTCTGAGTAGACAATGCTGATTTATGTATTGTCGAAGGCTTTCACGGCCGGAGAACGATGGTTGTTGTGGGTTTTCCGGGCTGTATTGCCGTGGTCTTGGCATTGTAGTTCCTGACGTTTCACCAGCAGCTGTGGCTGGCATCTTCAGAGGTGTAGCACCGAAAGACAGAGATCTCTCAGTGTCACTGATCTCTCAGATAGATCAAGGGTCTCATTTAGTATATAACAGCTTCCTGTGTTCATGTCTATTCATGCAATACATTAGCTAAGGTAGGGGGCATGGCTCAGTTCCAGAGCATGTGCTTTGCATGCAAAAGGTTAAATCCCCAGCATCTACAATTAAAGGATCGGGCAATAGGTGATGTGAAAAACCTCTAACTGCAACTTTGGAGAGCTGCTACTAATCAGAGTTGACAATATAGACCTTGATAGCCCAATGGTCTGACTCATTAAATGGCATCTTCATTTGCTTGTGTGAAAGTATAAAATACTGTCTCTACGTGAGACGAATTACACGAGGATGCTCAAGTGAAAAGAGATGCAATGTTCGTCAGGAAGGGTAGTTAAAAAGACAGATTGGAAGGCTCTGACAGTTTTACCTCTCTAGAGCCTGCAAAAATCACTCCTCGGAAGGTTCGTTTATTTATTTCCTCTTTGTCTCTCTAAAGGGGAGGTGAAATTGACAGAGCAGGGAGGCGAAGATGAAACAAACAAACCCTCTGAGGAGTGATCTTTGCCGGCTCTAGAGAGGTGAACTACCCTTCCCAGCTAAAATTGCATCTCCCTTCACTTTGTCTCATGTAGAAAGACTGTAAGAGACAGTCACAGAGAGAACAAGGAGCTCCAGATTTCAGTCAAGAAACAAATTTAATTAAATAACAATGCACCAGAGGTTTGATGTAGAGGAACTGACACGAGCCCCTGGCTTGCTAAGAACCACTTCGGTAGCAACAAGAAAGCAAGATTGTTAGCTCAATAAATGCCAAGAAATCACAAAGGGCTAAACCCATTAAAAGCAATCAATTAAATGGCTGGGAGATCACAAATTGGCGGATTAATTAATAGCTACAAATAAGTAAATCAAATTTCCCAGAGGTTCACATGCAGGATATCCTCAGGAGATGAAGACGAGATGAACATTGGTAAGCATAGCAGGACCCGTCACGGTAAAAATGAGGATGCACATTGGCACGAGTTGGCATGGCTTCCAGCCTACTTCTTATTTGCACGTAGCTGCCTTTGTCATTGTCTCTGCTAATACTGTAGATGCCAGCGCTTCAGCTTTCTAAGCCTATGCATTCAGTAGACTTCAATACCAGTCAGCCTGCAAATGCAACTTGAGTTGATAATAAATGGTAGACAAGATGATGTGGCTTTTTTGGTTAGTTCTCAGAAAATACAGGCAGACACATTTCAGGTTGGGAAGTAAAACTCCAGTGAAATGATGAATTTCGCTGACAATATGCCTGTTTACACCATGAATCTCAAGAAGGATTACGGCGGGGTGGAAGGATATTCTAACAGACACACATGACTAGAACTGGAACTACAGCTTACTTGTACTGAGGGGAGGCAGTTGTAGTGATATTACAAGTTGATAAGTTGATAAGGAGCCAGTTTCGGGTTGGTAGCCATTTTGGTAGAATCATATAATCATAGGGTTGGAAGTTACCTCTGGAGGTCATCTAGTCCAACCCCCTGCACAATGCAGAAAATTCACAACTACCTCCCCTTCCCCCACACACACCCACTGACCCCTGCTCCATGCCCAGAAGATGGCAAAACATCGTCAGGGTCCCTAGCCATACTGGTCTAGGGAAAATTGCTTCCTGACCCCAAGATGGTGATTGGCATTACCCTGGGCATGTAAGAAGTGGGTGGTATGCAGTAGAACAGCATGATCTCAGTCTTGTTGCACATTAGAGACCAACTAGTTTTCCAGGGTATGAGATTTCAAGAATCAAACCTTCTTTTGTCAGACACAAGGACTGGAAAAAGGAAGAAATCTTCCTTAGTATTTCAGTACATTTCATTGCTGACCTAAAAGTTGCAGTTCTCAAACAGACACATTTCAAAAGAAAATTAATCTGCAAGATTGCTCAAATTGGGTTTATTTGCAAGTTTGGTACAATGAACCCCCCAGGGTTGAATTGGGACACAAGATGTTTCTCATACTACAGATGTTAATTTTCTGTGCTCTGCACCCCTGCTCTGTCAAGCTAATTACAACATGTATTATAGCTAGCTTCCTGACACTCTAATTTGCAATACCCCTTCCACCCTCTGCCTGGATTATAAAGTCTCCTACCTTTTCCTACTCCTTGTATTTGATTAAAGGACTTTGACTCTCGAAAGCTCATACTCTGGAAATCTAGTTGGTCTCTAAGATGCAAGTCTTGCTCTTCAAAAGCCCTGTCCAGAGGGACAGCCTTAGGGTCACTCTCAATGTTATTTCTTTTACAAGTTTGCCACAGAACCAACCCTTGTTCCACAGTCACACAGCAGCTCCAGGGAATGGCCTCTGTAATAATAATAATAATTAATTAATTAATTTTTAACTTTCTTTTTTCTCAAAAAGTTGGTCAGTTTCAGCAATTATGAAAAATAGGTTTTGTATCTGCACTAGAAATGGGCATGAACCGAAATACGAACCAAAATTAAGCATGAACCAGGCCAGTTCATGGTTCGCGGACCAGCGGTTCATCAGATCCCATTTCTGATGAACCACCATGAACTTTAGGCTGGTTTGTTTTGTAATTTTTTTGGTTTGTCACTGTAGATAGCCTGGTGGTGATCAATCAGTTTCCTAGGCAACAGGGGATGGACTTCCTGCAGACCTTCTGCTGACCCAGAAGTGATGATTTTCTGACCTAGATGTGACGTTTTCATGAACCAAACAATCCAATTCACAAACCAGGGGCAGGTTCGTGAAAGTTCGTGGTTCGTGAAATTTGATGAACCACGAACCACATGGTTTGGTTTTTTTCTGGTTCATGCCCATCTCTAATCTGCATCCACACAAAACAATGGCTTTATTGAACTGATTTTTAAACTTGAACTATAGAATGATATCCTGAATGTGCATTTACTGCTCTGTCATGTTTGAGGAAAATACCAAGTAAAAATGGAAAATGCTGAATGCAGGAGGTACTTCACAGGGGTTGCTTCCATGGTTTCTATGCCTTCCTCATAATTCAAATTGATTCTTTGCAAATTTACCAGTTAGAAGAAGACATGCATCAGCTTTCATCTGTCAGTGTCAAATATCATCAAGTTAATATTATTATCACATATCCTCATTAACATCCCTCTGGTATTGGTTGCAACATGATGAATTGTATGCCTGAAACTAAGTTCAATATAGCCATGATTCTACACTTAAATGTGCAACTCTTGGATAAATATTATATATGTTTTATAGTAAATACCCTTATAATTCCCTGTATTATGTGTTTATTTAGAGCTGCAATGCATAAAGATGAAAACTTAATTTTATTCCTGTTATCACCACATTATGGCTTGATCCTGTTCCCTTCTGCCTACACTCCTCTTAGCCCATTAGGGAGGTGGTCATTTGTCTCATGCAAGGCATTTTTGGCTTTTTGAAAGACATTTTTTCTTGCATGAGCTGAAGTGCACCAGATTAACATGCACAGTGCTGGACTGCCTCTGCAATGGATGTAGATGAATGAAAGTAAAAAGGAAGAGAAGGAACCAATCCTTCCGTTTTTCTATTCTCACAGTTCATTTTTCATTGAAATTCCAATTATGTAAAAAAACCCAACCCTTGTTGATGCTCTTTTTCTGGAGGAAAAATTGTATATAGTTTAAGAGGGGGAGGAACAGTGCAAGTTAATTTACATGGACAGTGAGCACGCTGTATAGAAGTGATCCTTAAACTGAAGCAGGGAAACTTTACTGTTAAAATGCCTTATCATTTATAATAAACTTGTACATACGAATTGAATTCCTCTACAGATCATGGGTTGGATCCAACTGGCTTTTACACTGGTGAAAAAGAAGGAGAAGGTCCCCTTTGACAACCAAAATGCTATGCTAGAAATCATAGGACAAAAGAGGCCATTTTGGGGGGAGGGGTGGCCTTTTTTTATGATTTTTTTTTATGACGGGACCATAGGTTTTTTTATGGTAAAAGAAGGTCTCCTCCTCCCTTTTCAACAGTAGAAAAGCTGATTGGATCCAACCTCATGCTTTAAAAAAGTATTTTTTTAAATTCAACATTTTCTGTGGTTCCCTATGTTCCCTGGAGAGCCTTGTGTTCCTCTTTTTGGCTCTGGCACCAGCCTGGTGGAACACTCTTTCAGCTGAGACCCAGGCCCTGCAGGCCCTGTTACAGTTCCGCAGGGCCCGTAAGATGTAGATGTTCCAGGCTTATGGCTGAGGCGGGCGGTTCATCACTTAGGCCTCCTCTGCTTCGCCCCCTGCTGTTTTAATTTTTAGTAGATTTTATTCTCTCTACACTGTGTTGTCCTACCCACAATGCTGCATATAAATTGCAAATAGATGCCATGTGTGGCATTATTTATTTGGTTTTATTGCTGAACTTAATCTTGTTGTATTTTATATTGTATTTATTGTATTGACTGATGTTGTTGTAACCCGCCCTGAGCCCACTTGAGGAAAGGATGGGATAAATATACAATAAAATACAATAAAAATCAAATTCTTTGCATAGGAATAACAGTTTTCATGTAAAAGGTACACTGATTTTAAGCCCTCGCCAATCATCACTTTTAATTTGTGGAAAAGTACATTTATAGCTTAATTAAAATCATGTTCTGGAAGGAATTGAAAATCCTCCAGAAGGAGCTGTTATCATAATTTTTTGTTCGATGATTTATGTATCTTCATCTAATTACAGATAATATGTAGGCCAAGCACATGCAACTGGAGCACACATTCAAAATAAAGGGTAATTGTGTGGAAGTCACAATACAGGTGTGAAAAAGGATAATGGCTGCATATGCATAGCGAAGGATGCGTGTTTTGAAGATATTTTCCAATCGGAACCAATATCAGCTTACCTCAATGTGGGCAACTATCTCTGCCTTTCCTATGATGGACACCTTTGTACTGCAGATTTTGTAATTTTTAATGTTTAATTTTACTGTCTTAACTTTGTATTTTTTTATTGATGTGAGCTGCCTGAGCCTGTTTGCTGCTTTATGCTGAGAGCCAAGCTACAAGTGACGAATTACACTTGCCTGGCAAATGAACAGACTCATGTGTATTCCTCCCTATTCACTTGCCATTCACTTGCTCTCCACTTGATCAAGCGGAAAGCAAGTGAATGGCAAGTGAACAGGGAGGAATACACGTGAGTCTGTTCACTTGCCAGGCAAGTGTAATTCGTCACTTGTAGCTTGGCTCTGAGTCACATAGGATGGTGAGATATTAATTGACAGACAGACAGACAGACAAGTGTTCTGACTGACTCATCAACGTCCAGCCGAAACTCCTGGACCTAGAAATACGAAATTTGGGGATAACCTTCCTTTCATGATGTAAACACCCACTAAGAAGGGATTTTAAGAAATTCACCCTCTAAGGGGGTAAAAAGGGGTAAAATGTGTTCTCCCAAAGGGATTCATCTTCCTTGTGTGGCTGGCAGGCTGCTGCCTGCTTGCACCCATGCCCACTTCCAGCTCAGCTACTCTTTCCTGATTGGGCCAGCCTTTCAAGATCATTTGCATATGTGGCCTCATTGGTCTCCCCTCCCCCCCCCATTCTAAACAAGATGCAGTTGCTAAAAGGTTGCCAAGCTCGGGTACTATGCTATTATACTACAAAACCAACTAAACTCACACACACACACACAAACCAAAAAATGTTACATACCCATAAGTATTATAACTGGATTTAAAGTAGTTAAATACTGTAGCGAAGCACGGGTATCAAGCTAGTAAGTAAGTAAGTAAGTAAGTATGCAGTTCTCCCACCATCCTGCTACTCTTGTTCCAGCAGCACATGCTACCCAGCTCCATCGAGGTAAGATCATGCATGCAGTGCACGTGGCTGAGAGCATGGGCAATGGGAGGCCTTGCACATGAGCTGGCGAGACACAACGCATAAGCAGGTGATAAAGGAGGGGAATGCGGGCAGGTTGGTGGGAAAAGGTTGCAAATGGGGATGACAACAAGCAGAAGGATCTGGGCACTCTCTGCCCAGGGACACCAAACCCTGGAACCTGGTACTGGCCCTGTTTCCAATATATTGTCTTCTAATTGTCCCCAAAGGCAATTCAATGTGCTACCAACTTAGAGTCCATCTACTTGTTACTAAGTACCTGGGGATGCTCAAGTGCAGGATTGCATGTCTAGTCCTCAATTCAACTGCAAGCTGTTCTTGCCCGATGCATGCAAATGCCGCTTTCACGGAAACTCTCTTTATGTGTCTGCGTCTGCAAGTGATTCCAGAAGGCAAAGTGCCAATTCCATTCTATTTTTGCTGTGAGAAAAAGTTCTGTAGGCTCCTTTGAATTGCCAATTTGTATTTCTTTAAGATGTGAGAAAGTGTCAAGATCTGTATTTCAATGAATGGATGCTGGAGGTGGGGGAAACTGGGATACTTTAGCAGTTGAGGAGGAACTGATATCAAACACCTGGGCTGTTTCCAGATGGCTTACCTGAAGCTGCCCCATGCCGTAACGTTGTGGATCGTGCTGGGGAAAATGCGAAATATCGCGTTTTCTTGCGCGAGTTTTGCGTGACGCCGTGCAAAACTCGCGCGAGAAAATGTGATATTTCACGTTTTCCCTGGCACGATCCATAACATTGCGGCATGGAGCGGCTTCAGGTAAGCCATCTGGAAACGGACCTGATATAGAGCGATTTGAAGTCTGACTGTGGGATCGAGTGCATGGAAAGTTAGAGGGAGGGCAAGTGAAATGAGGTTCATTTGAGCATCCCTAGGTACTTAGTAACATGTAGAGAGACTCTTAGTTAATATATTTTAGAGGAAAATTCAGTTGGAAACTAATGGCGAAGGGTCAAACCGTTCATCAAAGTAGAAGAACCAGAAATGCCTCTCCAGAGCATTCGATCTTTAAACAGTGTTAAAACGGTGGGGGGAATCTTCAGTTTGGATTGGGACTGTGGTAAAAGGAGAGGGGAAATTTGACGTTTACTTTCGGTGCTTTCCCCCCCTCCAAATTCTTATAATCCTCTGGAGCTGTTCTTTGCTATTTGACCAGAACCTTTTTCTCAGAGAGCATTTCTGAATCATTTGAGGATGAAACAATTGTTTAGGGAAATATGCTTACCTGCTGTCCTGGTGTCCAGTGGCCTTGGTTGGGACTGGAAGTGCCGCGGCTGCTATTTAATAATTTTTTTAAAAAGAGAACTCTACAGATCTTCTCATGCGTCACAGACTCTGACCTTAATGGTATAGAATTATGAATAAAAGTAGGCCTGAGAATCTACTTTCACTTTTTAAATCTGCAAACATGTACATGTTTCTTACTGTTTCAGCAATGGGCTTGCTGCCCATCTTTGAGAATGAATAAATGGCTTCATGCACAGAATAAATCCAAGAACAAGCCGAAAACAGTCCTTCAGTACTCAGAGGTGTCTTCTATCTCACCTTCAGAAGAAACAGATTTGATGGTTTTAATACAGCCGCGTGAGCTTGTTGTAACTGGGTCTATATAAGGTACACTAAAACCCTTTGAATCTCTCAGATTTGGTTTGTGGAGAGCCATTCTTACCTTTTCTGAAAACACTTTGGGTGAAAATCTAAAAAATTGTATTTCATGTTTTAAATTTAGATAGATAGGCTAAGGGATGACATGCATGCCTTTTATTTACAATTTCATTGAGATATGCAAGGTTTTTTTTGTATATTTATGGTTTTTTATATTTAATCATTTCAAGACTGATTTGACTGATTTAAAATAAATATCTTAAAAGACAATATTGAGTGAACTTTGGCTGGGATACAAGGTTTTCACTTGACACCTGTAATAAATAAACTTCTGATTTCAGTCAGAGGGCTGACTACCTACTAGAGACTGATTATTAGAGAGAATGGTGGTGGCGAGTGCCTCAAGTCAGAGTTGACTTACGGCAACCCCTGGTGGGGTTTTCATGGCAAGAGACTAACAGAGGCGGTTTGTCATTGCAGTCCTGGTCTTCATTGGAAGTCTCCCATCCAATTACTAACCAAGGCTGACCCTGCTTAGCTTCTGAGATCTAATGAGATCAGGCTCACTTGGGCTATCCAGGTCAGGGCATTAGAGAGAATAGTCATCTCAATACAACTGTGAGCTACTGTAGCAAAGTAGCTAAGTTGTTGTCCTGCAAATAAGCACTCTGTTGGTTCAAATCCCATTACTGCCATGAGCTCAGCAGGTATCCGTGGGCAACCCACTTGTCTCAACCTCAGCTCAGCTCTGTTTTGGGGATAATAATCATACTGCTCTGAGTCAGCAGTAATCTGTCTGGAAGAGCAGTATATAAACACACTGTTGTTATTAGGGTTATGCATCTAGAAAATTTTCATAATGCCTTCGCATTTGAGGCAGTTCAGTGAAATGTTTATCATAAATGAGTAATTTTCCAGAGGAGCATTGCTGGGTCAGACTCGAAATCCATTTTGTTTTCTTTTGTTCTCATGATCTTCATGGCCTTTTCAATGGAAAAAATGAGGCTGTGACGAGGTGGAAGCTCTGGGGCAGTTGCTTTTTGCACTCAATGATGCCAAATTCATACAGAACACAGTCCTCCCTCTAATCTAAAGAATTCCGAAATGTCAAGAAGATAGGACAAAGGGGGCAATATTACAGATCCCTAAAACAAGTCTCTTTATTTCCTTTGGGTTATTTTGAAGGGGAGGAGCTGGAGTGATTTTTCAAACAAATCTTCTTCAAAGAACCCCCAAGTTTCAAGCAAACTGGGCAAAGTGTTTGAATTCTTCAGCTCTTGAGCAAACCAAGGCTTTTCTAATTTCACAAGGGAAAAAAAAACTCTCTCCAGTACATAAGTAGGGTTGCCAGATGGAGTCTGGAAGAATACAGGACCCCGTAGAGGGGGGGGGATGGGGTAATGGGACTTACTTTTTCCTTTTATTCTCAGTCTGGCATGGTAATGCCACTACTGGAATTGACATTATCATGCCTCCCCCCACTTCTGGCCAGGCTGGTTGGCCACTCCTGGGTGCTGTGCAGGAGATCGGGCAGCTAGGTGGGATGGCCATTCTTCCCAGCACCACACAGGAGGCTGGGCAGGCTGGCCACCCCCCTCCCCCATGCTGCACAGAAGGCCACCCAGGCTGGTCACACTTCACAGAACTTTGCAGGATGTCAGGTGGCTGGGCAGACTGGCCACTCCCCTAGCACTGCACAAGAGGCCAGGTGTGATGGCCACTCTTCCAGGATCCACATAAGAGGCTGGCTGGGTTGGAAAGCTCAGAGATGCCTGGAAGCAGGGGAGAGGGGCCAGGTGTCCAGTATTTGGGGAATGTTTCCCCTGGAAAGTCTCCCCAAATACCAGACTGCCCAGATGAAAACTGAACACCTGGCAACCCTGCCCATAAGGAGGGGAGAAGCGTGGAAGGAGAATGGCTGCTTGGGTCTTGCTGGGAGTGCTCTGCAGCTTGGGTCTGACTGGGGGTGCTCTTTGCTCTTTCCTTTCAACAATCTGATAGGAAGGGAGAAACTCAGTATAGAATAAATGCAAAGTGAAATGTGAGCTCGTGCTCCATTCCAGCTAAGTACTGGAACTTGGGGGGGGGGGGATAGATTTTGTAAGAGAGACTTTGTGACCTCCAAGCAGCCAGAAATAGTGTTCTCATTCTGGAGAGTCACAAATAAGTCTTGAAACCAATTTTTTCATTATTTCAGTGGCTCAGGATTTTGTTTATGCATACCCTTGTTGTCGTAGATGTTGCTATGGAAGAGACTCATCATTTCCATGTGCCTGTTTTAAGGTTAATGCTTTCTTCTATGAATAGGATAAAACGCTGTAACTCATGGACCTTTGTTTCATACATTTACTAAACAGAGCTACTCCCTTCTAAGCCCATTGGCTTCAGTGGACTTAGAAGGAGCTTGCTGTGTTTAGGACTACACTGTTAGTACTTTTTATTCAAAGCATCTTTGAGCAATTTGCCTGGTTTGATCCTAATTATTATTATTATTTATTATATTTATATCCTGCCCTCCCTGCAAGCTGGCTCAGGGTAGGTCACAACAGAAGATAAAATATACAAGATAAAATCACAACACAGCTTTCTAATACCTGCTCACTGTATAAAAACCATATAACATCTGACGGAGGTGGAGGTGCGGCTTAACCATGTGTGGTCACTCATTTATGGGGGGGTGGATGTTCAATACCCCCTACAGATATAGAGGAGCTCGGGAGAGAGACTCATTTGGTGGAAACCCTGATGCCCTCAACCATATGCCTGGTGGAACATCTCCGTCTTACAGGCCCGCCTGAAGGAGACAAGGGCTGCTTCCACACACACTGCATAAAGCACTTTCAATGCTTTTTAGTGATCATTTGGAACCGGGCTTTCACGTGTGAAACAAAAAATCCACTTCCAAAGGATTGCTAAAGTGCATTGAAAGTGCATTATCCAATGTGTGTGGAAATGGCCAAGATTTTGGCTGGCCCAGGTGTCCTCAGACAGAGAGTTCCACCAGGTCGGGGCCAGGACCAAAAAGGCCGTGGCCCTGGTTGAGGCCAATCGAGCCTCCCTGGGGCCAGGGACCACCAGTAGGTGCTTACCGGCTGATCTCAGCACCCTCTGGGGAGTATATAGGAAGAGATGGTCCCTCAGGTATGCTGGTCCCAGTTTGGGACCAGCATACTTAAGGGCCAAACTAGACTTGATGGCATCCTCATGTCTGCCACAAGGAGGCTGTCAATATTTTAAAGCCTAAAATAGGCAATTTAAAAATGCCACAAGGGCTTGCTCCTAATTCCATGGGTGGGAATCTGTAATTGTTACAGATCAGCACAACTGCATATATTTCCACCTATCCTTGAGATCTGTGTAAGAAGGGGAAATAAAAATGTAATAAATAAATGAAGAGTGGTAGCCTACAAGGCCCCCTGGATCTTGGCAAGTCATATTATATGGCTGGGGTTGGCTCCAACCATTTTTATGCTTCTGAAATGGGAAGGAGATAATAATAATAACATTTGATTTATATACTGCTCTTCAGGATGACTTAACACCCACTCAGAGTGGTTTACAAAGTATGTCATTATTATCCCCACAACAAAACACTCTGTGAGGTGGGTGGGGCTGAGAGAGCTCCAAAGAACCGTGACTAGCCCAAGGTCACCCAGCTGGCTTCAAGTGGAGGAGTGGGGAATCAAACCCTGCTCTCCAGATTAGAGTCCCACACTCTTAACCACTACAACAAACTGGCTCCCATGATATACCGTAAGGACAGACTTTTCTAACTTACCTGTAAACAGCTGAAGATGGCAAACGGGTAGTGAAAAGTCATGACATCACTATATTTTATAGCTTTAGTGCTGTTTTATATATTGCTGTATTTATTATTATTCATGATATTGTGATTAGACATGGGCACGAATGGGGAAAAAAACCTGAACACCCTGTTCATCGTTCGGTGCCATCCACGAACAACGAACAACAAACATGGACAAACATGAACTGTTCCTGGACATGTTCGTTGTTCATTGTTTGTCGGGGCAAGAACCACCCCCACCTCCAAACCCTCCCCACTTAGCCCCCCTCCCCTCAAACCCACTTACCTGGCCCTTTAAAGATCCCTTAAAACTATCAGCTGGCAGGGGGGGAGGGGAAAGGTCTCCCTGTTGGCTGTCATTTTCTCTTCACAGTGGCAAAAACAGGACTCTCTGCTGGAAGTACTTTGAAGGGTTAAAGCCAGAAGGAAAGCCAGAAGGAGTTCAGACAGAGTTCAGTCCCTCCCAGTTGCCAAGAGGATTGATTGCAGGTGCCAGACTGTCTGGCTTGCCGAACGGCTGCCAAAGACAATGAATGAGGCTTGCAACAACCACCTGTTCGTTTAGGATGGGGCCTCATGAACAGCTTGTTCGAGAACAGCAGATTAGGCTGCTCTGTCCATAATGCTGTTTGTGCCCATGTCTAATTGTGATTCGCCCTGAGCCCGCTGGCAGGGAGGGCGGGATATAAATCTAATAAATAAATCATGAGGACACATGAACAAAGGTCATGTGGGATAGGGACTGTAGTAACAAGAGTAATTAGGTGACGTTGAGTGAAAAAGATGGCTAGATCTAACCCTGTACAATAAACCTGTACTAAGTATTGCTCACAAGTGAAAGTACTCAACAATATCCAAAGACTATGTGAAAAAAAAAAACACTCAGCAAGATCGTCAATATGAGGAATATTTTCCAGCAACATCACGATTCCCATATGATTATTTACAGAAGAATGGTCTCATTACCTTTGTTGCAATGGCTGACTTCAACCTCAGATAAAATATCTGCTGGAAAAAAATAGGCGCCAAAGGATGACTAATAGATATGTATATACAGCTAGGTTGCTTTGTTATTTCCATCAAAAGAAAACTGAACAATAATCACACAACCATTGTGGTTCCTAAGGTTTTATTTTTCTACAGTGAGCCTAAGTGAGTCACTTGTGCCAGCACAACAGAAACCAATATCAAATATCAAGATGAGTGCAGCAGCACTTGGAAGTATGTTTATTACAATGATCCTATTATTTCCCCCCAGTATTCATTGCATCAGTGGCATTCAAAATATTTATGAAGTAGCTTCTTACAATAGTTGACATGCTTGAAAAAAAAAATACCTGTACCCATAAATCCAGCTTGGTTTCTCTCTTGTGACAGTCTCTCAGGAAATACTAGTGAATAATATATTCAGAGGCACAAATAGTATACTGATTTCACTCATTTTCCAAATCTGATTAGTCTTAGACAGGGTTCATGAGAACCAAGAAAATGGTTGTGGGAGACTAGGACTCAAGAAGTCTTTAACCCCATATTTTGTGTTCTCATAAAAATAAAAAGCCGTCACCAAAAAAAGAGCTCAGATTTATCCCTAATTTCTATGAATGTAGGGAACATTTCAATTAGTTTTATAATAACCCATATTGCTTCTTTTTGCTAGCAGCAGGAGCACACCAAATCACTGAAGCATGCATAGGCACAGAGATGTAAGTTCATAGGCGTATTAATGCAGTGAAATAGCAATAATTTTATCATTAACAAATCTGAACCGAATGGCATTCACGCAGACAAGGAAAAGAGGTATTAGACCATGTCTCCATTAGTCCAAGCACATATTTTCCAATAGTTCATGTCATGATTACAGAACAAAGAAAACAAATATGAATTTGACGTCAGAATTCTATTAATCAAGCAAATGTTCTAATTCTGAATGCAATTATTGTCATCATTCAGGAGTAATTAGAAACTGTCTGATCTGTTAGTTATTCTGATTCTTTACTGCCTTCTCTGAGTTTCTCAGGCAATGAGAAGTGGAAAGATCTGCAAAGAGACAAAGTGACTCAGCAAGTATGGGCTTCACAAGGATGTCATCCAACCAGAACAGTTAGCTACTCTTCCTACCAACCACATAACCAGTGTTTCCACTCTGCCGCAATCACTGCACTATGTCATTTAGAAGAGCTGAGATATTTGGATGTCTTTATTTTATTTAAAATAACTACCTTCATGCTAGAACTGAATACAAATTAGTTAACTTTAATGTTAAGCATGGGTGCTTTTCATTCCCTCAAAAAGGAGACCTTGTTATTCTAACTGAATTCGGAAATATGGTGTCCTAGGGAAGTTCAACAATCTCCCTTGCCTTGAAAACCCCACTAGGGGTCTCCATATGTCAGTTACGACTTGATGGCACCCTCCACCACACAGAAGGGAGGAGGATTTATTCAATTGAAACCAAAGGTAAATATTAAGAAAATAGAATTACGAAAATGAAACAATAATGAAACAAAGCCACAAGAAAACCCAATGACAAAGCGAAATACCATGCATAAGTCTACCAGATGTAGAGTCCTCTTCTACAAAATTTGAAACATTGCAAAATCACATTAAAAGTTATATGTATTGTTTTCTTCAAATCTGCTAAACTTTTCTTTCTGGCTTCTGAGGTTCCAACCATCTTCTCATGAAGGGAATATATTTAACAACCACAGACACCGAGAAAGGTTGTGACTAGACATGGGCACAAACTGCATTACGAACCAAAAAACCCATGAACCACCTGATCATCTGTTCATGAACCAGTGGTTCGTGAGGGTCCATGGCCAATGAACCAGCATTTGTTGGAAGCCTGGTTCATTGCGTTCGCCCGCGATTCATGAAGCCAGACAGTCAGGCACCATTAATCAATTCCCTTGGAAATGGAGCTGGAGGAATGCCTGAACTCTGTCTGCACTCCTTCTGTCACCCTGGAAACCCAAATCGAAGCCCAGCTTACCTTGATCGGCAAGTCTTCCTTCCAACCATGGAACTGCAAATTGGTTACATGGGAGAAGACACCCGGGGGGAGGGAGGGGGAAGGGGAGTGTTCTGTAGCCATGGGCAATTTTATCCCTGGAAACCCTGATAGGCAGTTCTGATGGCCAACCCCTTGTACACTAGGCCAACGTCAACTGGTGCCTCTAATTTTATCGAATGGGAGTTTCCTGGGGGCCTCAGATTGGAGAGGGTATAACTCCAAGATCCCTATTGCAATCTTGACCAAACTTGGAAGCTGGCTGGAGGAGAGCCTACTAAACATTCCCTGTGAATATGGGCTCTCTAAGTCCAATGGGGGCCATTCTGATGCCCACGAACCATGAACCACGAACCTCGAACCGGTTCATCAGCAGGAAATGTTAATTTTGGTTCGCTGCTTCAGGTTCGTCATCGGCATTGAACCACGAACCACCGGTTCATTAATTTTTTTTGGTTCATGCCCATGTCTAGTTGTGACTGCCTTCTTGTTGTCCTCATCTGTGATCTCATTTATAATGAAATAGTGGCCCACCGATTTAACACTGTACTGATAACCCTCCTTTTTTTATCAACCCTCTCCCCTCATTTTCCCATTGATACATTTTTATTACCACTTTTTTAGTAGAATAGTTTTAAAAAATGAAACTAATATTTACTTTAATTGTGAATTTTCAGCAGGTTGTTCATTGTTGAAAGCTGAAAGGAACACTAAGGTCTAAGGATGGAGTCTTGCTCCATGATAACAGGAAGTTCAAAACTTAAAGATCAATAATCGCTGGACAACTATATACCTGAAGCTCAATTTGAAAATCTCCCTTTCAGTTGCCCTGATTCTATCTTTAATAGCTGTCAAGAGATGAAAGACAGAAGTCTAACTTTTGGTGACATCAACCAATCAACATGGTTCATGAAGACAAGAACCATGGTTTGTGAATACCAGGGAGCGCGTACTATTGTTCTGGGATTCTAAGCCTCAGATAGAGTTTGGAGTTGGTTGGGTTACAAAATGGAAGCTTGCCTTTTTATGGGGCCAGTAAATCAGTGAGACCTTGGTCAAAATGGGTAAGTGGAGGGTGAGAAGTAGAATAATGCACCGATGTTTTCTCAGCTTCTGGGTCTGAAACCACCTGTAGATGATGGGATGATATTTTTGAAAGCGTGTGGCACAAAGATAATGTGGCACAAATGTTTTACAGGGAGATGTGATGGGGATAGAAAGAGCCTGACTTCTAGACATGAGATGAAGTCCAGAAAAGCCATTTTTGTATCAACAAGAGAATGCCGTGGGTTGCAAGGGCTGCTTTACAACCCAGCCATAGCATTGCTAAGGTGGGGTGTAAACAGATTCACCCAATCAATCCCTCATTGCTTCCGTGTATCTGAACAGAAAGCATCCAGGGTGTTAATGTTTCTTACCCTTTGCATTTTCCCGTCTTCCAGGGGATGTGCATTTCCCAGCAGACTGAGGTTTATTGAAATTTTTGCAGCTATAATTTGGACTCAGCCTCATCTGACAATTGACTGATTGCTCAACATTTATTGTCTGTTGATTGCCTGATAAACTGTTCCATTGAATTCCTATCACTGACTGCTGGTTTTCTCCAACTCACTGACTGCATGTTTCATCAAGTCTTATTGAAAGACTCAGTTGGTTGATGGTTCACAGTTTATTTTTTGCAGTTTTCCTAGGCTTATTTTTTAAGCATTTGTGACAGCTGCACTTTTTAAAAGCTTAGAAGTGCTGTGCAAACAGCTGAAGAACTGTGAAGGGTTAATGCTTCACTGAAACAGAGAGCCATGAGTGACAGGCTACTGCAAGGAATCTGATTGGGTAGCAGGAGCTGAACAGAAAAAGGCTTCTGAACTGGATGCTGGGGAGAGGGAATCTGATTTCAGCCCTAGCTGAGAGGGGCTTCGAGATTCATCCCTGACTGAGAGCAGATTGGAGAACAGGGGAAAGTTGGCAAGGAAATTTGGGAAGTAAGTGCAGACTCCCATTTGGGCCAAAGAAAGGGGGTAGATCTTGTAGTAAGACAGTAAGACAAACAGGGAGTTAGCTCTGAAAAGTTAAGAGATCCCAGGTCTGGTGTGGTTAGAAGCTGCCCTTGGAGATCTTAAGAGTCCGTTAAAAAGAGTCCAGTAGCACCTTTACGACTAACCAGCTTTATTGTAGCATAAGCTTTCGAGAACCACAGATCTCTTCATCAGATGTGACTCTCAAAAGCTTATGCTACAATAAAGTTGGTTAGTCTTAAAGATGCTACTGGAGTCTTTACTATTTTGCTACTACAGACTAACACGGCTAACTCCTCTGGATTTATGACGTTAAAAACTATGTTTCCAGAGAAGGGGTTTGGGTACTGGAAAGAGGGCCTTCTGGAAACCAAAAGAGTAAGAACATTGCAAGAAAATGTACTCAAGTGTTTGGGGAAAACACTGGAACAAAAGGCTTTCAACATAAAGATTTAAGTAACTGTGAAGAGCTTAAGAAATTCTTGTTAGTCTGAAACATAAGAATATAAAAAACTTGGATTGTTGGCCCTCTTCTACTTGTAAAAAAACAGAATTAAAGGTTATCTCACTATTATTAGCAGCTGCACATGTTGGAATAGCATTAAATTGAAAAAATATTTGTACGCCTACAATTAGTGACTGGAGAATACATCTTTGGGATTATTTAATTATGCACAAAATTGTGGTCAATTTAGAGATGCCAACTAAAAATAACACAGTAGAAAAGTTCATGCAGACATGGTATTGTATACTTGAATATTTGATGGAATGTGAAATTTTGCCAAACAATCCTTTTTACCAAAAATGGTTATTGTTTTGATCTGGCTAATGGATGGTTGTATTTGTGTTAAATGATTGTTTTATACTTTATCTCCATTGGTAGATAGTTTATGATAGTTTAATTGATGTTTTAGATATTTATGATGTGATAGGTAATTTTTAGATTAATGGATAACGGATTAATCACTGTGTTATGTTTATTTATGTGAATTTATTATATCTTTATTTTACAGATTAAATTTTTTAATAAAAGAACTAAAATCTGTGCATGTACTGATTTTACCTCAGAGTTATCTATATTCAGTTACCTCAGAAATTTTCAACCCCTGATTTTACCTGACCTTTCCCCTCTATGGCCGTTTCCACAGGCTGTTAAAGAGACAGCCCACTCACTGAACTCTGGCGTTTTTTTCACTCACTCCATACATCTCCGATTTCAAAGCGGAAGCAGGCAGTTTGGCTTTCATTTTTTCAGCATCTTTTAGCCGGAAAGTGAGGGAGATTCCGTTCTCAGAAAAGATACCAAAGAAACGGAAGCCAAACTGCCTGCTTCCGCTTTGAAATCGGAGACGTATGGAGCGAGTAAAACAAAACACCAGAGTTCAGTGAGTGGGCCATCTCTTTAACAGTGTGTGGAAACGACTTATGTTAAACAAAACGTTTTGTTATTTTTGAATTTAAAAATGCCTTTAGTGCCATTTAAGTTGTTTAAGTCAAAAGGGGGGCATCATAACATGCTTTTTTCTAACCCCAATACCCACTTACATTAAAAAAGAATAAACTGCAGATTACAGGAGGTTAGATCAATGATACACACATTAAATTAAGTAAAGCAAATAGAAGTAAGTCATTGTAAACAGGAAAAACTCAGCATGCAGATTGCCTGGCTGGGGATGTTTGCATGCTGCAGGTGCAAATATTTGGGTTGTGTAAACACAGAAGAAGAGCACAGCAAAGGATTTTTCAGTCCGAGATTACATGGAGTTAACCTTCATGACTGGCTTTGTCCATCTTTCTGTGTAAATGTGATGATCCACTTACTGGAAAAGGATGCTGCGTTACACCTAGAGATTGTACCTGCTTCATTATGTCTTATTTTCAGGTGTGGACTGGAAAGTGAAACTGGCCCTGGAGCGATCCAAGCTGAGAACCCTGTGGCACTATATGTCAATGCTGCAAAGGCCATTCAGTGCAGTGGCACCAACACTGAGCATTAGATCACCCTCTGCTGTTCCTCCAAACTGGTGCCAGTGTGTGAAGAGACAATTTGTGAGCTGACACCAAGGGCCATTCCTGACGAAGGGTCTGAGCCACGTGGCCCTCAATGTATGGTGGATTTGCTGGGGCTTGTCTTTGCTTCATCCTGGCCACCAGCAGCACACCAGGTAATTTAAAGCAAGGGTTGCCAGCCTCTAGCTGGAGGTCTCCCGGAATTACAACTGATCTCCAGGCCACAGAGATCAGTTCACCTGGAGAAAATGGCAGCTTTGGAGGGTGGACTCTATGGCATTATACCATGCTGAGGTCCTTTCTCTCCCTACACCCTGCCATCTCCAGGTTTCACACACACACACACCCGGGAGATGGCAACCCTTCATGGACTGGGACCTTCATACCTATGAGACTGCCTCTCCCATTATGTCTCCCGCACTCTGCACTCTGTGGATAAGCAGCTCTTAGTGGTCCTCAGCCCAAGGGACATTTGGCTGGCCCCTACCAGGGCCTTCTCCACCCTGGCTCCAGCCTGGTAGAACACACTCTCGATGGAGATCCAGGCCCTGTGAGACCTATTGCTGTTCCACAGGGCCTTTGTCTGAGATCCAGTGAACTGCCTCTTTCCTGACTGCCATACCCCACCTGCAACCACCCTGGTCCTGTATCATGGCTGCGCCTGTCCTTTTATAATTTTATAGTAGCTTGGTATTGTTAGAGGCACCTGGATTTTAGCGGACAAATTGGTTTTATATTTTTATGATGTTTTAATTGTATATTTTTTTTCTGTTGTAAGCCACCCTGAGCCCATTCACAGGGAGGGCAGGGTATAAGTCAAATAAACAAACAAATAAATTTCCCTGTAAGTTAAATGGCCAGTCAGCTTCTGCTTATTTTTGAGTACCGGGAAGAGGCCACAAGGGCAAAAGACTGTAAGGGAAACACAGCAGTACTGAGTGAAATGGGGCTTTGTTTGTAGAAGGCCAAGGCCAAGTCCACCACGATATCAGCTCTGGAAATGCATTTCCTTCCTCCAGAGCTTTATAAATGCCCTCCCCTTGCATTTTTACAGTTGTTGAGTTGGTTTGTTTTGTTCTGCCCATGCCTTAAATACTCAGGATTTTCAAGTGAGGGGGCTGTTGTTCTTGGTAGCATCATTGGTGACACCATAGCACTCTCTCTTTTTTTAATGCATGCTCACAAAGGTTGATTTTTTTAAAAAAAGAGATCAGATATGAACACATGGGCAAGTCTTTGCTTGGGATTACTTAAAAGAGGAGCAGCTGAGCCAGAGCTAGGAGGCAGAGGCTGGCACAACCAAGCAAATTGACCTCCGTTGGGATAGTGCCCAGACCAGCATGCTTTTTTGGTGCCAAAAGGGGCCACCCTCCTTCCCCTGGGCTCCCTGGGCATTTGCAATTCCCCCCCCCCTAAAAACCATCATTTTTATAGCATAACATAGACCTACTGCTGTAACAATACAGCATATTCTCTGAATTCCCCAGTTTTTTAAAGTAAGTCTCTAGTCCCTTCATTTGGCATTATTCCTAGGATCCTGGACCATGCCTTCTTTCCTCTGATACTCATGTGACCCCACCTACCCCTCTTCTCTCTTTTCAAGCCATGAAAAAACCTCTCTTATTTTCCTCTAAGGAACTGCAGCCTCCCAGTACTTCGTGTTCCCCAAGACTCAGTCCTGTTTAAAACTGTTCTAAGACAGATGTTAAACCTAAGAGGATTTAAGATCAGGCAAATTTTGATAAGCATTAATTAAACACATGCATTTATAAGTAAAAGGGGAAAGGAGGGTGTAAAAGCAGAACTCAGGATAGCCGTCAAGGAGAGGAAAAGCCGACTAGAATGTCAAAAGAATGGCTAATACAGAGTTAAAAGAATAATAGCAAAGGCAGGAAATGAAGCAAAGCAGAAAGGTAGAACTATGGAATAATAAAAGAAACTGACAATTGACTGAGCAGGACAGACAACTGAAAGATACGGCAATTGTGGGAAGAATGGCACAGAAAGCCACTGATGCAGGGCATGAAGCTGAACTCAATGAAGCAGGACTGGATAAGACTGGAGTACAGCAGACAGAAGATAACAGAATCACAGAAGTTAAAAACGGAGGGGAGGATTAATGGGACTCTTGCCACATAGCAGTTCTGAGTACCAAATCTAAGAGCAGGCTGGCACAGGAGACAGAGCTAGAGTATATGTAATACAATGGCAGAGAAAATGAAGCTGTGTGCTGTAACCAAGTTTGTGCAAAGAATGAAGCTTCACACTGTGCTTCTGCACACACAGAGCTGTTCATAAGGTCCACAAAAATTGTTAGACTTTCTATGGCCGATATCAGGTTTGCACCTTTATGAATGACGTTACGAATGTTAAGCAAGTATGGAACTAACAAGAGGGTCAAGAGATCTTCAAGACCAGAATTTAGTTAATAAAAAGAAAGCATTTAAGGAAACTTTTCAGAGACCGTAAGACCTGCTCTCAGTGAATTTCAACTTTGTGGAAACTACACTTCCCATGGATCCTGGTGGTCCTAGATGCTGCTTTGAGAAAGCATGACATCATCCAGAGATTGAAAATCGACTCCAGCTGTTATCACTAGCTCTTTCCACTGCACATCTCAAACAATAAAGTCTGTATGAATGGCAGGAAAGCAAGAATGGCTTCATTCAGAAATATCTTCATCAAGGAAGGATATGATGCTGTCCTGCCTTCTGATACTATCCCAGACTTCCACTTCTATTCCATTCTGGGCCATTTATTGCAGCAAAAGTGAAATGTTGGAAATTTTCAATAAGCAAAAATGGAAGACAAAGCCTGGTCAGTATACAATGTAAATGCAAAATTAGAAATCTTTAGATGCTCCTCTTAATGTCATATCACAGCTGCTGAGATGAAATATATGACTAATTGATTACAGAGTGACAAAGTAACTGTTAGTGAAACACTGCTTTACCTGACTTTCAACATGATGGAGAGCACCCTCAAGTCACAGCTGACTCATGGTGACCCTGGTGGGGTTTTCGTGGCAAGAGACTAACAGAGGCGGTTTGCCATTGCCTGCCTCTGCAACCCTAATCTTCGTTGGAGGTCTCCCATCCAATTACTAACCAAGGCCAAGCCTGCTTAGCTTCTGAGATCTGACAAAATCAGGCTCACCTGGGCTATCCAGGTCAGGGTAGTTTTCAACGTGGCCATGCATAAAACAAGGGATCAAAAAAATAATACGAAGAAATGAACGGGAATGGAATTGTTGATTTGCTGTGCTGTTTGCTGACAGTCCAATAAGATGGCTCCTGAATCCATATATACATCCACAAATCTGTTTTCAGTTTAACTAGCCCACACCTGCATTTATAGCTATTAGAAGTGATACCGGCTTTTCTAGGCCCTCAGGATTCCATTCAAATCAGCCTTTTCTCACTGGAGAAAGGAACAGCACTGCACTGGCGTGACAATTTCTCTCTGTCTTTCTCTCTTGATATCCATTCACTCGAGACTTAAGATGGTATCAGACATATTTTCTTTCCATAATGGCTGAATAATTAGCATTGACAATATTTCTAAGTTCCACAGACAGGGGAAAAAAATAAAGTTTTATTCTCCTATTGGAACAATAGCACTTTCCTTGAATGGCATCTCCCTGTTCATTTCTTTGAAACCCACTGAAGCAACGCTGCCCATAATGAACTCATTTATATAGCCGGGATGGGTATCCTATTACAGAATATACTTCATAGCAATTACATTGTAATTCGGCATGAAGCATTACTCCATTGCAATTAGAGCACACGACAACTTTGTCATTCTTGGCAAATAAATGGAAGCAAAACTCAGAAGAGTCCTAGGGCTTGAAGGCAAACTTCATTTATCCAGATTTATCTGTCGGGTTCTTAATACGGCCCAAATATTTTAAATAAACCCAGCACCAAGGATTGGATCCAAAGGTGCTATCCACCAGAACATGTACGCCTGCACAAATGTGCCGTCAAGTTGCAACCAATTTATGGAGACCTCAGCAAGGAGATTTCAAGGCAAGTGAGAAGGAGAGGTGGTTTGCCATCGCTTTGCAGAGTCTTCCTTGGTAGTTCACCATCCAAGAACCAACCCTGCTTAGTTGCAGAGATCTGTTAAGATAGAGCTATACCATGCCACTTGCCCTCCAATCTACCAGGATAACAGCAGTTTAATTGGCAGTATGGCACGGGCTGCTGCAAGGGAGCAGGAAATGGGGAAGTCTCAATCTGCCATCTTCCTTCCACCATCTGTGCTTTGGAGGCAGCCCCACATTTTAAAAGAATTTGATTAGAATGGGAAAAGTACAATTCTTCTGAAAATACTGCTTCATCCAGGGGAGTCTAAGCAACAGTAAGAATGTCAGGGAAGGGAAACATTTAATACTCTGAGTCCTGATTTGCAATGCTTACAGGCCCAGACTACACATTTTCACTTGTAGCATGTAGGACTGGGATTCCACCAACCTGACTTTGATGCTGACAGCAAGACGTGAAGCAAATAGCACCCCAGGGCTGTTTTTAGGTTGGGTAACCATTGCAAGAGGCTAAACTGAAGCACCATTTCCCTCTCATCTTGGTCCCAGTCTGAATTGGGGCTCCAGTCACATGTAGGAATCCCATTCCACTGGTGGGGGCGGGGATCCCAGTTTCTGCCCCTGCCACTGCTTACCAGGCTAATGGGAGGGAAAAGATGCAGGGAACAGGCCTGGGAGTGCTCTGAAGGACTTCCTTGTTGTGCTGGGAATGCGCAGGAGCACCGTCCAGAGCTCCCAGGCTGGTTCTCCGCACTTTTTTCCTCCCACCAGCCAGGTAAGCAGTGACCAGGGGGGAGGAGGGAAGGCTGGGAACAGGAGATCCACTGCCATGATCGTAAGGCCTCTTTGACTGCATGGTGTGACCTCCAAAATGTCAGGCATTTTATCTTATCTTATGCTATCCCCTCTTGATGTACTGTATTCTGTTACCCTACCCTCAAGTATATGTTGGAGAATTATCTTTTTTCTATAAATTTTTAAAATCTCAAATATTCAATATGTAAACAAACAAAAAACCCTCCATAATATGCTAAATCAGATACTACAAAGAACTTAACGGTATAGGTAATGCATTCAACTATCAGCTACAATAGAATAGCAATATAATTTTTAAAAAACTGATAAACAATTTATAAAAAATTATACAATTTCGATGTAACACATAAACTAAGCAGGGCAGTCAATTAACATTTAAAGCCATAGTCTCCTAACCCTATGTTTCTTAAATCACAACTAGGAAAATAGGGCTATCAAGCTTCCAATGTGGGTGGGGAATCCTCCACTTCCAAAGAAAACCCTGAAGTGACATCAGTCATCTTTAGTAATATCTGGAAACTCTATGGCTTTACCATAGAGTTTCCAGCAATTCTTAGAGAAGACTGATGTCACTTCCAGGTTTTCTCCAAAAGTGATGTCATGATAGCTGACGATATCCCCTCAAGTCCTTACCCCCCCATCTCCTGCTAATCCCAAATATTATCGCACCCCTTTATTCTGTTGTCAGTAGGAAGTTTATTCCTCTTGTTTAGGCAAACAAAGTTCACCATAAAATGTGCATCTTTTAATACAGAAAAAATATAGTATTAGAGAGTTCAATAAACTGCCTTTTCCACTTGTAAATGGTAGTGGGATGAAGCCTGTTCTGACTACATGAATGAGAATATCTTGCTTTTTCTTCACTGAAGGATCACTTTCTCCTTCCATTCAGCTTATTAGCTACTTGTATTCTTTCATATTGTGTTCTTTCCGCAGGTTAACAGATCTGGACTCTGCAAGTTTGCAAAAATATTTCAGAACAGGTGAGCCACTTCATAAATCTGCTTAGGTATATGACCCTTGTGTAATAAGATTACAATGTTTTCAGGTGTTGTCCTGGAAAGACTACTAAAAGGATTATTGCCTCTGCTAAAGGCAAATTGGGTGAAGCTTCTTGAATGATGGGCTTCAATTTGAAATTATAATTTGACTGTTAGCAGCTTTAGAATTTCCTTTGTGCAGCAAGAGAAAGAATAAATAACTTGATCAGGTGAAAACAACCATGAATATGGCTGCCATGTTAGAATGCTGAAAGTGATGACAGCATTTCAGAAGCAAGCAGCAAGGTATATCCAATTTGTTCCATCTTTACCCAGCAGTAATCAAAGAAGAGGAAGCCAAATGGAGAAGTAGAAGACACCATATAAACGGCATATAGAAGACTTTGCAGACCCAAATATAATCAAAGCCAAGATAAAAGTGGTAAAGGGTTTGAAAAGGCCAGGGGTAGCCAACCTTGCAAAGCCTGTGGGCATTTTTGGAATTTTGAGAACAACAGCCTAAAATATTATGGCTGAAAAAAAGTTAGGAGGCTCCAAGCCAAGCTTCCTCCTGTGATGGGCAGAATTTCTGAAAGGGTTCTCCTTGCAACACAAAGAAGATGCTCCACAAAGCAGCAGGGAAAGGGGCATTTAAACCCATGGATCAGCTGCTTGTCAGGGAGATCCCCAACAAACAGCTGATCATTTAAACAGCAGGGCTTGGCTGCCCAGCCAGGAGTTCCCAGTCAACTAGCCAAGCCCCACAGTTTAAATGGCCATTTCCCTGCCGCTCAGAGCAGTGGGGCACTCGGAGTGGCAGGAGTTCCCATCCGGCCAGCCAAGCCCCACAGTTTAAATGGCCATTTCCCCACCTCTTAGAGTGGTGGGGAAATGGCCATTTAAAGAGTGGGTGAGGCTTGGCTGGCTGGCCGGGAACTCCCTGCTGGCCAGCCAAGCCCCACCCACAGTTTAAATGGCCATTTCCCCGCTGCTGGTAGCAGCCATTTAAACAGCCCCGGTTTAAATGATCAGCTGCTTGTCGGGGATCTCCCTGACAAGCAGCTGATCCACAGGTTTAAATGCCCCTTTCCCTGCCACAGCTAATCGGCTGGAAAGGGACATTTAAACCCAACGAACCATGAACCACGAACTGGTTCGTGAACTTGCCCCAGTTCGTGGGAGCTCGTAGTTCCTGGTTCGTGAAAATGCCACGAACCGCAAACTGCACAGTTTGTTTTTTTGGCAGTTTGTGCCCATGTCTAATAAGGACATAGAAACATATAAGTGAGTGCCGTGATTCCCAGGGCACCACATTAGGAATCACTGTCCTAGGCGCTTCCTTTTCCTTGGGAACTCATATCCTTGGTGAGGGTGGGAGTGGAGAAATGCAGTTTTGCTACTCAGTTACCAGTCTCTTAAAGGTGTAAGCTCCATCTTTAGGTTACAGTCTGGTAACTCACAATGTCCTGAAAGGGAGGAGAGTAAGTGAAGGGAGTGGTGAAGGAGTAAGAATAAGAGGGGGAAAGGACCTGCTGTGTGAGAGGTCATTTATTTTAGATGGTTGTTCAATCTGTTTTTTTCCCCTCCCTAATCTTGCACTTTAAGGAGCTAGGGCTGTCATAAAAACAACATCTCCCTCCTCCAAGCTTCTGAGCGTTATTCTCGAGTGATGCGCTGCCACTGGCACTTCAGATATTTCTATTAAATAAGCAATTTGGATTTAACATATTTAAGTGTCAGGCTGGAGAGAAGATACCATAAAACAATCTGGTCTAATTGAAGTTATGCTGATCGTTCTCTTTTTAAGCAAAATACCCCACTTGAGAAGGGACTCTGAAGCTCGGCTAGTCAATCAAAGCCCTAGAAGGGAGGGATCATTGAAAGCAATGTGCAGCATGATAAATCACAGGGCTGGAGTTTATAGACTGTACTGGGAAGCTTTTATGGTTGATCTGATTAGAGAGGCTGGAAGCGATTACATTTGCACATACATAGCACTTTTCTGAACTTGAAGGCACATATAGTGCTGAGCAGCAAATATAGTCCACATTCATATTAAAATCTGGGAACTTTAGAAAAGCTGGAAAGGGGGGGGATGTTTGCTAAACTGCAGAAACGTGCAAGGTCAATGACCACACACTGGTCAACACTGCAATTGATAAATCATGTCACAAAAGGATTACTGAAGATTTACTCCTGTTTTTTAAGTGAGCATTTAGATTTACAGTATCATGCTAAATGATAATGTATAGTGGATTTTGCTTCTTGGTGGATTTTTTTCCATATTCAAGGCATAATTGATCAATATATTGGGGGACAATAATCATGTCAGAATGGCTAGTGGTGTTTAGACTTATTTATTTTGTGTTCACATGCTTAAGACATCCAAGTATAATTTTATAAGAATTAATAATCACAAAATTTTCCTGTGCGGGTTCTGAGGAAGAACATTCTTGAAATATTTCCAATATTTATTGAAGCATTGATGTTTGGCACCAGCATTCAATATCTATGGCAATAACAGTCTGCATTTGATCATATCTGACAATTGATATATAATAGGTTTTAATATTTGACCATCAGGCACGTCTCAGTCAATATAACAGCTGGCATGCAGTTGCAGACAGCATTTGGTAGTATTTGTAGTAGAATTTTGTAAATTTTTAATTAATTCATCCAAGTAATCTATCAAAGGAGGATTTTGTATGTAGATATCATATTTCAGTACAAAAATCTGCATGCTGAATGTTGAACTTAATTTTTCTATCCTTTTCAGATATCCAGTTTTGGTGCTCTATCTGCATGTAATGTGGGTACACACTAGAGATGGGCACGAACAGGAAAAAAAACAAACATGACATTCGTTGTTTGTTGCTATCCACGAACAAGGACTCATGAACAACCACGAACATGGCCCTGTTCATGAACATGTTTGTGGTTGGCTGTTCGTGGGGGCCAGCAGGCTCTCCTCCAGCCATCATCCAAGTCAAGATCCCTACTGCACCACTCCCAGAAACCCGACCTGAGCAGGCAGCAGGAAAGGTACCAATAATAAATAATAGCTTAGCTTGGCCCCAGAGCCTGGCAGCAGCCCTGGAACTTTAAGGGGTAGATCCCTCTCCCACCACACACAAAGAAAATTCAAGCTCCAATGCCCTCTCTCTATCAAAATGCCAACAGCAACTCTCTCCCTCTCTACTGTCTGCAAACTAAGCCAGAGCTGGGAGCCCCCTCTCCCCCCTGCTCTTTGCTCTCTTGTTGTAACTAATTTGGAACTCCACACTTGAAAGGAAGACCTGCCTATCAAGCTCAATTGGGCTTAGATTGGGATTTCCAGGGCAACAGCAGGAGTTCAGACAGAGTTCAGACAATCCCTGCCTAAGTTGCCAAGGGAATTGATTGCAGGTGCCTGACTATGTGGCTTGACAAACAGCAACGAACAGCAATGAACGAGGCTTGCAGCGACTACCTGTTCATTTAGAATGGGGCCTCACGAACAGCTTGTTCGCGAACAGCAGATTGGGCTGTCCGTGGCTTTTTTTTGTTCATAATGCTGTTCGTGCCCATCTCTAGTACACACACCCCAAACCCTCCCAATACATTTTGAGTGACAGCGCAACACAAGAATTTGCCCATTTTCATGCATCTTTAATATGTGCAAATGCAAGTTCTCAAAAGCCCAGTGGTGCATTTCATGTTCCAAAGGTGGAAAATATGTGTTGCTCTGATCACACAAAATGGTGATGGGCATATCAGGAGAACTAAGTTGCATGAACTTCACTTACATGAGGCTGGAGTGCCAGAATGGAATATCTGTTTAGGGCCATTGGTGAAGTAGGGAAATGTACATCATGACAAGATCACTTCATGCGTTCCTTCTACCATTATTCATGAGGCAGAGGAAGGGGGACGTTTAAGAAAGGGAATGCCATTTTGGGTCACACTCACTACTTTATATTTTTGGGTGATACATAGCTCTTTTCAGAGACAGCGCAATCCAGTTTGAGGACCAAATGGTGCCCAAAAGGAAGATATTAAAGAGCTGTAAAGATGCACTTTAGAATTTCAGCTGAAAAATGACAAGGCAGAGACATGCTTTAGAAGCAGAATATTCCTTTATCATGAATATCATATCCCTCTCAGCAGCCTCTGAGCTGAGGGTACACTGAATTCCTTTGCTTTCCCAAGAAACTCTTCACTGAAGCCAGAAGTGCATATTAAATTTATTTTTTAACAATGAGAACATACGGGCTCTGCGAGGCTGCACTGGAACTTTCACACATTTGAATAAGATGCTAATTTACAAAAGGCACGGAGTACTTTCTGGCTTTTATCTCTTGCCGATACAACTGGGCTTTCTCTCTTTCTCTCTCTCTCTCTCTGCATCATTCAGCTTTTTGAAAAAATGTCATTACAATAAATGCTCATTTTGTGGAGGTGTACCTTTTCCTTAAAGGGGAATCTTAGTTATTCTGGAAATGTTAAAGCTGAGGTTCAATAAGGAATCCAAAGTCTATGAGACACCAATAAAATCAAGGCCAGAGCCTGTCAAATAAAATCCAACGTAAAATATAATTTTCTGTTCTTGCTGCTGCTTTTTAAAGTTCTTATCTCCACACAGATACAGGCTTTCCCTTTTAATCTACTTCCCTTTCTCTAAAACGTGGTGCATTTTAATTATGGTGCCTGGAAGCGTGGTGCACTGATTCGACGACTGGAATTTGACTGCTGATCCATCCAGCCCATTGAACAACTTCGGACTACTCACTGCTTCTCAGCCGAATCCATTTGACTGGATTGCTGTAAAAATTAACTTCGGTGAGGCGAGGGGAGCTCTGTATGCTATTCTAGTCTTGAAGGAAGGCTGGAGATAAAAATTATGATTGAAAGACTGTTATCACATGGCACCTAATGAATGGAGCTGCTGTAGAAAACAGCAATAGTCCAGTAGCACCTATCAGACTCTTACAGGTGCTTCTGGACTCTTGCTCTTTTCTACTGCTACAGACAGACTAATATGGCTACCCATCTTAATCTACCCCAATGGAGCTGCTATAACATTTGAGCACTGCTGACTAAGCATCATCACATTCATTGCTATTGTAATAAGATTTCTACTGCCCTGGTTTGTATACTCCTCATGCAAGCCATACAAGTCCTATTTTCCTTCCTATAGAGCCACATGTTCCATTCTGCTGAAGTACGGGGACAAAAAAAAAATCCCGTGACAATTCAAGACAGGGACTGGCTGTTCTGCTGATCCTATTGCTTGGTGAACATGTCCCCATACGGTCCAACATAGTTCCTACAGTTTTGATGGAGGAGGTAGGAACCACATGTGTTACTTGAGCTCCTCTCCAGAAGAATAGGGTAAAGATGTGATGTGATTGATTTGTTCATATAATTTCTAAGTCCAGAAACTTTGTGCTGTCCCCAGTACCTCGTTACTGGATTTGTTTAATCACTTGAGTTCTTGAAATGCATCCCCCAAATTACAAATGTTCAACTAAATGTAACAAAAAGTGCTTTCTTTCCATACAAATCAAGGAAAACCACCCACACACCCTTTAACAAAAAAAAAAATTAATCTAATGCAGGTGCTTCCCATGGATTCATTTTGGAAAATAAAAAAAAAAATAGAAGGAGTGGCAGGTGGTACACTTGCGGGCTAATTAAAGAATCAATTTGAGAGAAGGCTGCAAAGTAGTTGGGATACATTATACATATAAAGAGTTAATTGATAGGAAAGCAAAATGGCTTTGTTAAAGAATTCAGGTCTTTTTCTCCACAGAAACAAAGGCAGGCGTGTAAAATTCTATGGACTTGCACATGTGAAAACCACACATTTTGCTACAATGATGTATGTTCATAAATGTGTAATCCTGGCTCACGCAGAGTCTCTCTACTCAAGACTAGAGATGGGCATGAACAGAAAAAAAAACTCAGAACATAATGTTCGTTATTCGTTGCCATCCAAGAACAGGGACTCACAAACAACCACAAACATGGCCCTGTTCATGAACATGTTCGTAGTTGGCTGTTCGTGGGGGCCAGCAGGCTCTGCTCCAGCCATCATCCAAGTCAAGATCCCTACTGCACCACTCCAAGAAACCTGACCTGAGCAGGCAGCAGGAAAGGTACCAGTAATAAATAATAGCTTGGTCCAGAGCCTGGTAGCAGCCCTGGAACTTTAAGGGGTAGATCCCTATCCCACCACACACAAAGAAAATTCAATCTCCAATGCACTCTATCAAAATGCCAACAGCAACTCTCTCCCTCCCTCTCCACTTTCTGCAAAGTCAGAGCTGGAAGCCCACTTCCCCCCTGCTCTTTGCTCCCTTGTTGTAACAAATTTGGAGTTCCATACTTGAAAGGAAGACCTGCCTATAAAGCTAAATTGGGCTTAGATTGGGGTTTCCAGGGCAACAGCAGGAGTTCAGACAGAGTTCAGACAATCCCTGCCTAAGTTGCCAAGGGAATTGATTGCAGGTGCCAGACTGTCTGGCTTGACGAACAGCAAGAACAGCAACGAATGAGGCTTACAATGACCACCTGTTCATTTAGAATGGGGCCTCACGAACAGCTTCTTTGCAAACAGCAGATTGGGCTGTTTGTGGCTTTTTTTGTTCATATTGCTGTTCATGCCCATCTCTACTCAAGACATCTTACACGGGGACACTCAAGTGACTTACTTTCTGTGTGGTCTTAGATTCAAGTGTACTCTGTCTCCCTAGCAGTGCATGTTTATCCACAACGAGAGAACAAGTGCAAGATCTTTCACTTGAGCATCCCCGTATAAGTTGTCTTGTGCAGAGAGACTCACAGACCGTGGATTTTCTTGGGTACATGCTTGGATAAAACAATGTCAGGTATGAAATTGGCTTTATAATAACCAGCATGAGATATTTTTGACAGGGTTATTCAGGAGACAGCATCTTAATTCCGCACACATCTGTAATACATAAGAGGAGGTGTTGTTTTTTTCCTTATGAAAGGAAAAATCTCTAGTGAAGTTATGTGATGAAAACTCAACATGGGCCATTTCCACACGGCTTACCTTGTTCCGGAAAACAGCGCAATCTTGCACGAAATCGCGTGAGAAGATGTTGTCACGTGAAATCGCGCGAGAAGACGCAATAACAGCATCTTTGCACGAGATTTCGCTGTTTTCCAGAACAAGGTAAGCCGTGAGGAAACAGCTTTGCTTACTGAAGGGGTCATTTCCCCCTTGATATCTAACATTCCCTGAGAACAACCATGGCACACCGGAGCAATTTGGTTTGCATGAAAGCTGGTTCTCCAAGCAAGCCACCAAGCAGTGTTGCTGATTGGGTTCAGCTTGCCCACAGTCTAAACCAAGTCTATACCTTTTCTGCACTCAGTCCTTTCAGTCACTTCTGTTTTATTTTGTGTTATGGAAATTTCTTTTAAAAGAACTCTATTTTAATTTTATTTTCCATAACAGCCGTTACCCTCCATTAATCAAGAAACCAAAGTGTGATCAATGAAGAAATACGAGTTTTATTAATAACAAAGCTCAGATGCAGTTGCCCTCATTAGGACATATGCATAAAGATCAGCCATAAGCAGAGAAGCTTAAATACTTTCCAAAGCTAATTGTTTACAGAAAAGAGATAAAACTGTTATACAGAACTAGATACAAATAATTCTTCGGAATCAAATTCTTCAGGAGACATGGCACCCAAACAGTCCTGATTGACAAGACAGTAAACTCTGTCTTGTAATATAAACATGCTACATGTCTGCTGCCACACAGGAATTTTGGATATCTTCCTGAGAGGCAGCTTATCCAAGGTAAATTCTTGAGTACAAAGTCGAAACGACAGATAATGGGCCAAGCTACAAGTGACAAATGACACTTAAATGGCAAGTGAACAGACTCATGTGTATTCCTCCCTGTTCACCTGCACTCCACTACATGATCAATTGGAGCGCAAGTGAACAGGGAGGAATACACTAATGCTCTCATCTTATTGTTATGCCCTGATGTAATAACATTTTTGATGACAGATTTGTTTTGTTTTACTGGCTTTTGCTGTAATAATAAATGACTGACTCTTCATTCAGCTAAAGAATTCCAAGATAGCATTATATGATTTCTGCATAAGCATGCAACCATTAACTTGCATCTTTGACAATGAACATCTAATTGAAGAGGGAAACACGGATGGCTATTTTCTATATGCTTAGTAGCTAAGAATGTATCTGAATGACATTGTTATTAATGTGATTTCAATTTATTGCTGGGATGCCAATTGCCCCCCTTTTTTCCTATTTGCTTCGTGCTTGCCATAACATTCTAGATTCTTTGAAAACTAGAATTTGGGGACACAAAAGCCATTCAGATATATGCTTGATACTCACATACTCTAAATCACAGGGCTCAAGGTTGCCTTGGTGCCGAAACTGAATCTTTTCCGATGTAGAGTACAGTTGCATACACCACTCTGATCCAAGTGACATTTCTTTGAGCCTTGCAATATAGCAAAGGGAGATACGTTATTAACTTGTTCCACTGCTGAAGGCTGCTAACAGATCTTACGGGTCTGAATGTTGTCACTCCTTGGCCAGACATTAACACTCTGTCAAAGTGATCTTACACTATCATATTCAGGTCTGTAGAATGAAAACAGTCATTCTTGCTTCCTTTTTCCCACATTGCACACAGGTTCAAAGTGTGGCAAAATTGGTACACTATGATGACTGGATTTGCCACAGTTGTTTACTGATCTTTGCTCCGGTGCCTTTGGCAGAAATTTGACCTACAGACATCAGCAGATAGAAGTGCTTATCTTCCATGCCATGAAAAACTTCACTTACAGATTAAATGCCTTTTAAAAGCACAAGAGGAACCCCTTTTCAGAGTAGGAATGAATAGATTTCCTGTTTCCATTCCTTCATAGTTCCAGAACGTCATTGAACCAAGTTCTAGCTTCCCTTTAGGCTGGTTTACAATAGCAAATATGGTAAGTTTAATTCTAGATCCTCATTCAGTTATTTCATTTCACTTATACACATCACCCAAAAACTTGAGCACAAACACTACAGCTATCTTGTAATTTTATTTATGATTGCATCAACATTGCTTTGGTTGTGATATTTTATATGAAAGCAGGCATGTACACTTTACGAGGAAACCCTCCAACCCATACTGGATCCAACTATACAAGGATGTACCAAGATTGCTTTGTGGAATTGTTCTATCAATGCAAAGATGCACAGTGTTGATATAGGTGATGTTTTTTAAAAAAGAAAATGGCTAGAAAGCAGCAGCAAATTGTTGGGGAAAATGGGTTAAAATAGTTTAAAATCAGAGTTACAACGGATCTTGAATCAATAGAGTGTCAGACGCCTGTTTGATTTTTAAAATATTTACTTCTAAAGGAAAAAGGTACATGGGTTTCCTACAAAACAAAGAACTCTATCAGCTACATCTTGCTGCTGCATGCTAGAAACTTAGACCATACTCGGTAACAGAGATTCTTCCTCCTTCTTCTTGACCCCTGAGAGAAATCACCTGGCCTGTTGACCAATAACAGTTTACAAACACATCTCAGTTTCCCTGGCTTTCAATCAGATAAGGCTATTGGCTCTCTGCCAGGTTTTCTTCCAGGTCAACACAAACAATAGAAACAATAGAAACACTAGGTAAACACATTAACCCCTGTAATGACTGAATGTCAGACCTTGCAACATATATTCCAACTAGAGATGGGCACGAAACGAACCACGGATCAAAATTCCGTATGGAATGGCTGGTTCATTTGCACCAGCCATTTACGGAACAAATGAATTTTTCCAGCCGTTCTATGCCCGGGTTCGGAGTTTCACAGACCCCGTGCCTGTTTCAGCCCATCGGATGAACCCAGCATGGGGTCTGTGAAACTGACAGCCCAAAAAATCATGGAAGATGTTTCTACTAACCATAAACAAAGCTGGTATAGCCTCTCAGCTAAGCATGCTGAAAGAGAGTTTAGAGACCCAGCAAAGAATGGACATGGAGAGGGGGAAAGAAGCAAAGAACTAACACAGTTTTATGGCCTTTTGTTGATTAGAAGCTGTCTAACCCATTTCAATAGTTAAGGCTCAAGTGCAAAAGCAAATGAGAATGGCCAGAATGTACAACTTCACAGAAACGAATATACAGTTCAAAAGCAGTGTGTATTGCTTGAAGGCTAAAGGATATTCTCTCTTCTAACTGTCAGGAGATCTGTGCAGCTTACCTGTTCTTTAGAACCAACCTATCAATCAGTATCTAGTAGCAAAATAAGGAAAGTATACTTCTGCCAGAGGGGAGTGGATTTGTGATCATAATTAGAGATGAGCACGAACAGCAACACGAACGAAAAAACCACGAACAGCCCAATCTGCTATTCGCAAACAAGCTGTTCGTGAAGCCCCATTCTAAATGAACAGGTGGTCATTGCAAGCCTCGTTTGCTGCTGTTCTTGCTGTTCGTCAAGCGAGACAGTCTGGCACCTGCAATCAATTTCCATGGCAACTCAGGCAGGGATTGTCTGAACTCTGTCTGAACTCCTGCTTTTGCCTTGGAAACCCCAATCTAAGCCCAATTTATCTTGATAGGCAGGTCTTCCTTCCAAGTGTAGACTGGAGCTCCAAATCTGTTACAAGAGGAAAAGACCAGCGGGGAGGGGGTCTCCCAGCTCTGACTTTCAGGGACAGCTGCTGTTAGAGAGACAGGATGAGTGCATTGGAGCTTGAATTTTCTTTGTGTGTGGTGGGATAGGGATCTACCCCTTCAGGTTCCAGGGCTGCTGCCAGGCTCTGGGGCCAAGCTATTATTTATAACTGGTACCTTTCCTGGTGCCTGCTCAGGTAGGATTTCTGAGAGTGGTGCGGTAGGGATCTACCCCTTCAGGTTCCAGGATAGGGGTGTGCAAGGAAAAAACTTTCGGCTTTCTTGTTTCGGGATTACCCGAAACAAGATTCTCTACCGTTAAAGCCGAAAGCCGAAACAAGAATCTCTTTCGGGATTCGGGATTCGGGATTCTTTCGGCATTCTTTCGGCATTCTCTCGGCTTTTTTCTATGGGAAAATGCCTCCGTCTTTCAGGACGCCTGGAGGAGGCATTTTCCCACCTAATAAGCCCAAAATTGGTGGGGACCTTCCTCTAACCCTTCTCTAACAACCACCCAAGTTTCAGACCGATTGGACTTTGGGGGGCCATGTTATGGCACCCCAAAGCAGGTCCCCCCATCCTCCCCATAAGAAAGCGAAGGAGCAGCATATTGTTAGCATGCTGCTGCTAATCTTTCTTCATTATTTCCTATGGGGAAAAAATGAAGAGGCAGGCTTCCTTTGCCAGGGGTGGCATTTTGCATGCAAAATGCCCCCCTACCCTCAGGGACCCTTCTCCCACCCCTCCTCCCACCCCCCACCAAGGCTCAGCCTGCTCCCACTTGGGGGGGCATTTCATGGCCTCCCCAAGTAGGTGCTCTAATCTCTACCACTGACAGATGGGGGAGGCTTGTGTTGCCAGGGGTGGCATTTTGCATGCAAAATGCCCCCCAGCCCTAAGGGGCCCTTCTCCCACCCCTCCTCCCACCCCCCACCAAGGCTCAGCCTGCTTCCACTTGGGGGGCCATTTCATGGCCTCCCCAAGTAGGTCCCCTCAGCCCCCAAAGTCCACCCCTCACAGCCCCACACAAACCCAATTCCCCCCCAGCTGCCACACACAGACCCAAATCCCCCCAGTAGCCCCTCACAGACCCAAATCAACCCCCACCTGCCCCACACCCACCATAACCCCAGGAACAGGCTGGCCTGCCCTCCCCTTTTGGGAACCCCTAAACTCTCTTTCCCAGGGCAGTTCTGCACAGACAAGGGGTGCCACAATGGTGGCAGTGCCAAATCGTCCCTGGGAAAGAGCACCTGCCCTGGCACACAGACAACCACCCCCCTGACCCCCACACCACCTGCAGAGAAGGCTGGCCAGCCTGCCCCATTGTTCCCTATGCTGGGAACCAACCTCCCATCAAAGAAGGGAACACAGACACACAATCATTAAGTTTAAAAAACCTTTATTTTATCATTTTCAAATTACAAGTGGTCAACAAATCACAACATATTACACTTATTGTCCCTCACAGCACAACACAACACAATTAACTACACATCAGAGAATCTTAAAAACAATTTTTCTTTTGAAATGGACAAACAGTAAAGTTTTGAACATTACAACAGGTTACATAGTAAGCGGGCACAACAGGGCATGGAAACAGAAGCCCACACTAGATGATCATAATAACTACCAGCCTAATACAACTCTCCCTCCATAACATGACTTAATGGGGGGGGAACCACTGCAACAAAATCCCCCCCAACCCTCTGGGGCCCTTCTCCCACCCTTCCTCCCACCCCCCCCCCCACCAAGGCTCAGCCTGCTCCCACTTGGGGGGGCATTTCATGGCCTCCCCAAGTAGGTGCTCTGCTCTCATCTCTACCACTGACAGCTGGGGGAGGCTTGTCTTGCCAGGGGTGGCATTTTGCATGCCAAATGCCACCCTTACCCTCAGGGGCCCTTCTCCCACCCTTCCCACCCCCCCACCACATGCATTCCTTGACAATCAAGAAATCTGGAGTTAAACATAATGTTCATGTAACTCCCTCAAAGACAGAAGCAATATGGAGGTAATGACCCATTTGATTTCCACAACCTCAGACACAATTAGGGATCCGTTTCCCCTTGGTGGGGGATCCCCCACTCTCACCTATCACCCCGAAGGGGGAAAGTCAGGGAATGAGCCTTCAAGGTACGCTCCAGGGGCTGCTGCCGTGATGTCACTGATGTCATCTGGCTGCCCTGAGAGTATTCCTGTGCTTTGCAGTGGGCTGATTTGGGCCCTACAGGCCAAAGCAGGATCCCTTGTGGCCCAAATCTGCCTGCTGTGAATTGTGCGTGCTCCCCAGCCTTGTGTAATGATCACATCACTTCCTAGAACAGACATCATCATGCCAGAGCATTGCCATGAAATGATCATGCATGTGTGAACAGACCCTAAGTATCCTGTAGGCTTCAGTAATGGTATAGTAATGTTTTCACTCACATTATAGAGAGAGAGAGAGACAGAGAAGGGGGGGAGGCACTGAACCTAGATTATTTCTTCTATTTTACTGTCCCCTTCCAAAGCCAGGGTGGCATTGGCACAATGCCCCCCTCCCCCCGGCCAGAGCCTTAGTACCAGTATGCATTGACAGGCCCATGCATCATAGTCCTTTTTGAGACCCAGCCAAGTTGTGTGCCTTTTGGAGAAAAATGTTCAAGTTGCTGGTGGGGGTATGAACAATTTTTAGATATCCACTCTAGTGCAATGGCTAGAGAGTTGGTCTAGAATCTGGCAGACTCTGATTCTGTGCCTTGTAGGCTTGATGGATGTTCTTGGCTCAGCCTAAGTAAACAATTGTGTTGTGTTTTCCAGAGGCAGTCTAGGTGATTTTGGGGCCCTGGACAAATGTTCTGGACGGGGCCCCAGAACCAGTGCCGCCCCACCACTGGCTCCTTGCCAAGGCCAAGCAATTTGGTCACCTAGGCCCCAGATAGAGTGGGCAGGAGTGCGTTGTTTCCTTCCCCCCCCTCCACCCCCTCATACAACTAAGAAGGCCATCGGTGGATGTAGTCACTCCAATGTGAGGCATGGAGCAGCTGTCTATTGTTAGCCTGGTTGTGATGAGGGTGAAACAAATCAAGGGAGAACAGCAATGTGTAAACCACTCTAGGTTCCCATGGGGGAGAAAACCGGGGCATAAGATAAACCTTTAATTTGGTGGGGAGGGGGTATATACATTTTATGTGTATGTGTCTGTATGTTTTATGCATTCAAATCACTTGTGGTGTACTTTAGAATTATATTGAGCTCCACAATATCCCAAAAACCATGTCCATGTATTGCAAACCGAAGTCAATCTACCACATCTAGGGTATTCTTCTTTTCCCTACTGCCTTCAATTTTTCTTAGCATTATTGTCTTTTCTAGTGAACCTTGTCTTCTCATGATGTGACATAAGCACTATCATCAATTGATATCTTCAAGGGAGAAAGCAGGCCTGATTTGGTCTGGATGCCACTTACATGTCTTTTTCGGAGTCCATGGTACATGTAAATTAAAACTTTCTTCCCACTTCACAGTATGAATGCGTTTTCTTCCTATGAGCTTTGTCTAAATTTTACTGTACTGATACTGCTCATTTGGCCAAAAGGCCTGCCCTTGAGCAATGCCACATTAAATACTTCATAATAAAAATATGTTTTTAGAACCATTTAAAAGTGTCTTTAAGTGCCATACGCTGATTTAAAAAAACATGAGCTAAATGTTTGGGAACACAACCAGATATGTGAATGACTGAAATGCAGCCCAATCCCACTGCTACTTAAAATCCATTTTTGATGGAGGTCTGGATTGTCTTACAGTGGTGTAATTGGGCTTGGAATCAGGAACCTGGAAGTGTTCCATGGGGGCTACAACTTTCATGCCAAGGCTAAGAGGGTGGGAACGGGATCTCTCTGGGGTGGCAAACTCTGGCCTTGGAAGTTACTGGCAATTTGGGGGTGGGACTTGTGGAAAGGGAAATCTGAGTAGGGATCTCCCCCAGAATCCATGGTCCGCATTTGCCCTCTAAAGAGATTGCCCTTGGAAGCAGCCAGTTTCTCTGTAGGGAACTACTCTCTCTAACCTGAACTCAAGCCCAACCAGGAGTTTGGCAGCCCTAGGAAAATTTCTGAAAAAGATGGCAAAGGAGGGCCAGCAACTGATAGAGGCATGGAAGCCCACACCAGGACAGTAGCAGGGGCCTACTTGGGCACAAAGGACGACCAGTGCTCTCATCCCCCATAGTCCACTCCTTACAGCCCCACACAAACCCAGTTCCCCCACCCCAGCTGCCACACACAGACCCAAATCCTCCACTCAGCCCCTCTCAGAACCAAAACCACCCTCAGCTGCCCCACACCGAGTACCCCAGGAACAGGCTGGCCAGCCTGCCCCATTGTTCCCTATGCTGGGAACCAACCTCCCATCAAAGAAGGGAACACAGACACACAATCATTAAGTTTAAAAAACCTTTATTTTATCATTTTCAAATTACAAGTGGTCAACAAATCACAACATATTACACTTATTGTCCCTCACAGCACAACACAACACAATTAACTACACATCAGAGAATCTTAAAAACAATTTTTCTTTTGAAATGGACAAACAGTAAAGTTTTGAACATTTCCACAGGTTACATAGTGAGCGGGCACAACAGGGCATGGAAACAGAAGATGATCATAACTACCAGCCTAATACAACTCTCCCTCCATAAAATGACTTAATGGGGGGGAACCACTGCAACAGGGTCCAGCAGAACCTATGTCATTTCCTGTGGCTGTGCTTTCAGTTCAGACACACAAAGCTGAACTGGGCACTTCCAAGGCACTGGACAATGGTATTTCTGTAGCAGTTCTGCAGAGGTCTCCCCCCACCCCCACACCAGCCTCAGAATTTACCTGGGAACATCTGTGAGAGATCATCATTGGCCGGTGCCCATCCACCACTCTTCCCGCATCCCCCAACCATGCAAACCCAACATTAACATCAACAATTTTTTTTTGGTTTTTTTTTTTAAACATTAACATTCAATCAACTTTTAAAAAACATAATCACAACATTTTTTTGGGTTTCTTTCTTTTTTTTACATGAACATTCAATCAACTTTTAAAAAACATAATCACAACATTTTTGGGGTTTTTTTTTCTTTTTTTTACATGAACATTCAATCAACTTTTAAAAAACATAATCACAACATTTTTTTTGGGTTTTTTTCTTTTTTTTACATGAACATTCAATCAACTTTTAAAAAACATAATCACAACATTTTTTGGGTTTTTTTTCTTTTTTTAACATGAACAGAACATCAACTTTCAAAAAACAGTACAACAATTCTTCTTCAATTTTTTTTTACAAGGATTTCATCTGATAAAAACACCTAAGCAATCCCTATCTAACCTGTTTCTCCCTCCAGTAGCAATCCATGTTTCTGGGGCATTATTTTTCATAATAAATTTGGTCCCACAGGGTCTGTCTCAGTGATGGGAGATGTTTTGAATACCCTGGGGGGGGGGGCTTTCAAATTGCTGGGTGTTTTCCCTTTGCCACTGGTTCCTAACCACCCTCCCTCTACTGGCCGGTTTTAACTGTATATACAGGGTTTTATACAGGGGAGAGCGCGATTCCAAAGGATTGGATGCAGGCCACAAGTTGGGCTCACCTCAGTCACTCTGGAAGTCCAGTCCTGAGAAATCGAAGAGGCAAGAGTTGACCTTCAGGAAGGTCAACTGCTCGACTCTCCATGGGAGAAGGCGAGTGCGATGTGGGCCGACAATGTCGCCCGCATGTGAAAAGATGCGCTCGCTCTCCACGCTCGTCGGAGGGCATGAGAGCAGCCGCTGCACCTCGAGGGAGAGGTCCGGCCAGACCGACTCCTTCCTGGCCCAGTAGCTGAGTGGATCGGTGGAGAGCGACTCGCAGGGCTCCGCGAGGTAGTCCCTGACCATCGCCTCCGCCGGATCCTCTCTCACGGTCCTCACGACCCCAGAGGGGACGAGGGCCCACCAGAGCATCTCCATCTCCATCGGCACTCCGGTGGTGGCCTCGGGGGGGGCCTGCGCAGAGGGGGCGTCAGAGGGACCCGCACGGCAGGGCCCCTCTTGCGTCCCCCCTGTCGACAGGCGTCCCCTCTTGGCCTGCCTGCGCCTCACCCAAGAGCAGAGCCCGTCTCTGGCTTGGGTGAGGTTCCCGTCCCGCTCGGCGAAAGTGCCCTTTATGCGCAACATGTATGACTCTTCCTTAGTGAGAGGAGTTAGCCTGGCAGCTATGCCCTGCTGCAGCCTTCTCACTAATGCGCGCACCACTGGAACAAGGTCAGCACGGGGCGCGACCCGGTCTGCAAGGGTGGCCAGATTCCTCTGGAGCGTGTGCACCAGGGGAATGACCAGACCGAGGGTCGCCGTGTCTGACGAGACCGCCACAGTGAAGTCCTTGAAGGGCTTCAGGACCTCCACTGTCTGGGTGATGGTGAGCCAATCCTCCCGGCTGAACTCACCCACCTGACTCGCACCGCGGTTCTCGGAGAGCCACGCGTGGAATGCGGCCTTCTGCTCCACCAAGCGCTCAAGCATGGCGCAGGTGGAGTTCCAGCGAGTGCTGACGTCAGTGATCAGAGCATGCTCTGGCACACCTGTCCTGACCTGTGTCTGGCGCAGTTCGTGCGTGGCCTTCACGCTGCGCGAGAAGTGACCCGTGAGCCTCCGACATTTCTGGACAAGTAACTGGAGTTCACGGGTCCGGGTATCCACGGGTTCCTTCGAGGAGCCCAACCCCAGCGCATCTCTCACCACTAGGTGAAGCTTGTGAGCGGCACAGTAGACGCTCTCTCGGCTCACTAGATGCGCCGCTGCCCTCATGTTCTTGCCACCGTCCGTCACCATGCATCCCACGGTGGCGGGTCCCTGGCCTATCCACTCGTCCAACTGTCTCCTTAAGGTGGCAGCGATGTTCTCCGCCGTGTGGGACACGTCGAGCACCTCGGCGTGAAGCAAGGCCTTGCAGTAGCCGGCCTGGCGGTCTCGCATCCTTCCCTGTCTAGCTGTGCTAGGCACCTCCCCCCGGCCCCCACCCAGAACCGACTCGGGTTCCCACCAGTGAGCAGTAAGCGAGAGGTACGCTTGCTGCACACTTGGGCAGGTCCAGATGTCCGATGTGAAGTGCACAGTTCTCCCGGCAACCCGGGACAGCTGTGCCTTCACATGATCCCTGGCAGCCCTGTAAAACGAGGGCACCACCGATCTGCTCAACGACGTGCGAGCAGGGACGGCGTACCAGGGAAAGCAATCTTGGAGCAGCCCTGAGAAGCCGAAGTCTTCAACTATGGAATACGGTTGCCCATCCACTGCTATCATGTTGACGATGTGGCGCGTGATGCGCCTGCTCGCCCTCCGGATCCCCTCTCTGGGCACACTAGCGCCCTGCATACCAAGCATCTCCGGGAGAGAGGCTTGGCATCCCTTTCCTGCAGGTACCCTTAGGGGGAGAGCACCAGAGGAGCCTGCCTCCTTCTGGCTAGCTGGCGGCCGTGCGGCGCCACTCGAACCCTCCTCCCGAAGAAGCACCACCTGGTGGTGCCTCTTCATATGGTACCTCATCCCAGACGTGGAGAGATGCCACACATCTTTGCCACGGCTGACGCGCTGCCTACAATGCAGGCACAGGGCTGCTCGGGGATCCTCCGCTGTCTGGAAGTGCTTCCAGATTTCGGAGGAAAAGGGCAACCCACGCTTCCCAGGAGAAGCGCTTTCCGGATCACCCTGAGGCACCTCCTGTGAGGTGCTCTGGCTGGACACACCGTGTCCCACTCTCGGCCGGGCAGGTGGGGATGGACGAGGCTGAAGGGGCAGAGATGTGGGCTCTTCCACCACAGTCTCTGCCTCTTCCTCCCGCATCCTCTCCTCCTGCACAGCCGCGAGAGGCCTGCTGCTGGCCTCAGAGGAAACTGGGGTGGACCGCCCCAGGGGGGGTCTCACGGGCAGTTCCTCCAACATCCTCCGGGTTCCTGGGGTGAGCGGGAGCGCAGGGAAAGTCATGCGCTCCGCGCCCATCCCAGGAGACACCACATGCTGCCCCTCCTCCAGCAGCTGGCTCGCAACCACTGGAGGAGGAGGAGCCTCAGCAGCAGGCCCCCGCCCAGTGCCAGCCCCTGCCTCACGCACCCGGGTTGGGGGTGGCCCTCCAGCAGCTGCCTCAGGAAAGAGAGTCTTGCGAACCCTCTTCCTGTCACCAGAAGCCAGGCTGGTGAACGGCAGCAGCGCCGGGGAGGGCCTCCTCCGCTCAGATGGGGGGGCTGCCGCAGCAGTCCCCCTCCCCCTCCCCTCCTCCCCTCTAGATTTCTCCCTAGCCTTTCCCCCGGGGCCCCTCTCTGCTTTCCTCTCTGACATACTTTCCCCTCCCAAATTCTACCCTAACTAATCAGAAAAGATTTGGAAAACAAAGGTCAACTTTGTTTTCAAGACCTAACTAACCTGCTCTAAATCTGTGCTTCTAGTGGCTCTGTGACTTGGAGATGAACAATCAAGTGCCTTTTTAAGCAACCCTATTTATGTCAGGGAACCTGAGCCTGCCAATCAGCTGAATTCCTCTGGAATTGAGCTGGCCCTAAACCCCAATAACAGGTGACAAAGCCTTAAACACTCACACACTAGTATGCCCGGGCCGGCCTGGCACCACCACGGGTGCCAGAGATGGGCAGTGGAACCCTAGTTATGGGGGCACTAATGGGAAGCCTATTGACAGCTATTACAAATTTTTTATATATATATATATATATATATATATATATATATATATATATATATATATATATATATATATATATATATATAGAATTCAAACCTAACACTCACTCACTAATGCTTTCCCTGCTGAGTCCCTATTTAGTTTTTTAAAAAAAACTAGGCTTGGTTTCCCTAATAATTATGTTGAGGGCAATTATCCACTGATCACCTACCAACTGGCCTACCTACCTAAGAGACACTATTTAGCGGGACCAATGTATCTGTGGTATGTCGGTGTGGGGTGTGGATGTGGTGTTTTGAAGATGAGCCTCCCCCCTCCCAAGCTAGCAAGAACCCACCCCCAAGCCCACCCAAATGTGAACCCGGACTCGCTCACACTAACACCAGTCCTGCAGTCCAGCGATGTTCAGGCGGTCTTGCAGCTGGTCCTCCTCTCCTCCACGATGCTGTCAAGAAAATTGGAAATGTTAACAGAGTCAACACCACACGCCGCACACGCAACCCCCAAAATTCAAGGCCCCGTTGCACAAGCCAAGTCAGCCCCCCCCCCCTGAAAGGCTAGGGCCAACCAGCAGCAAAACAAAACACATCCACCCAGCAGAGCTTCTGGCCTTTGCAGGCCAAAAGCTGGCACACTCATTTTTTAGTCCTGTGAAACAGTAGTTCAAGCCCACCCCACACTCAAACTTGAAAAATGAAACATGAAAGAAAGCAGGCACTGCAATCAATGCTGCCCCCCCCAACCCCCAAACAATATCCTCTTGCCCAACCAGAAAATGCCCCCCCAGCCCAAGCCATAAAGACAGAGCCAAAGCATATGCTCACAGGTAGGCACAGCAGCAGACATAAGCTCAAAAACCAAATTTAACAACAACCCTACCAGTCCACCAGTCCAGATGTCCAGCAATGTTGATCCTCCACGCAGAGATCTGCAGGCCGATGTCCACCAAGTGCAGTCCAGTCCAGAAGAGGTCCACCAACGATAAACAACCTGAATGTGAAGCAAAACAGTGAGTGCCAGGCCAGCAAACGGGAAGGGTTACCAAAGCCGGAGCAGCAGGCCTGTGTGTGGGCCGAAGGCTGGCACAGTTGATCAGGACGGAGCCTGTTGGGAATCCTTGCAAGCAGGGGACCAGACACAGAAAAACAAGCCACACCATTCCAGATTGTGAAGCACAACTGTGAGAGCCAGCCAGAAGAAAGGCTTCTGGCCTGTGTAGGCCCAAAGCTGGCACACTCTTGTTTTAATCTTAAAACAGTAGATCAAGCTTAAAGAAGGCAAGCACAACAACCAATGCTGAACCCCCCACCCACCATCAAACATTGTCTGCCCAACCTGTCCCCCAGGCCATACCTGTGTGTGGGCCGCAGGCTGGCACAGTTGATCAGGACGGAGCCTGTTGGGAATCCTTGCAAGCAGGGGACCAGACACAGAAAAACAAGCCACACCATTCCAGATTGTGAAGCACAACTGTGAGAGCCAGCCAGAAGAAAGGCTTCTGGCCTGTGTAGGCCCAAAGCTGGCACACTCTTGTTTTAATCTTAAAACAGTAGATCAAGCTTAAAGAAGGCAAGCACAACAACCAATGCTGAAACCCCCCCCACCATCAAACATTGTCTGCCCAACCTGTCCCCCAGGCCATGCCAAGAATAAACTGCAACACCTTTTTGCAGAGGCAGGCCACAGCAGCACATTGCCCAGCATCAAAAAAAATTACAAAAATTTAAAAAAGGCCTACCAGGTGTCCTCTCAGGATGTCCAGCACAGTTGATCCTCCAGGCAGATGTCCTCCAGGCTCCAGGTGCAGTCTCTCTTCTTCTCCTCTCTCGGTCACAGCTCAGCAGCAGCAGCAACAGAAGTGTTCCAGACAGTCTTGCTCCAAATTTAAATCCCCTGCTGCAGCCTCAGCCAAAGATTTAAATCTATTGGCTGGCATGAGAATGCAGCAGTGGGATTGGTGACTCCTAAAGTCCCCCCTCCCCTGCCTTTCCCCACCCACACTCCAAGAGCCACCCTCCTCCTGCTCCCCCTCCCCTACCTGTTAGTTTTGGCGGGAATCTCTGCTGCTTTGCAAATGCAAAGTGCAATGCAATGTTGCACCTTGCATTTGCAAGGCAAAGCAGGATTCCCTATCCTCCTTTGCAAGAGGGGTGGGGGGTGACAGAAGGAGTGAGTGATTCACTCCTTCTCCCCCCTCCCCTCTTCTAAGAGCCTGCAGGAAGCCTTTGCTTCCAGCAGGATTTTGCTAGCCGCTTGCTAAGGCAAACGGCTAGCAAAAACAAAATGGCGATTCTCTAATGCCGAAAGAATGCCGAAAGAATCCCGAAACGTTTCGGCTTTTTCTTTCGGCTATCCCGAAACGTTTCGGCATTCCCCGAAACGTTTCGGGATTCCTGAAGAATGCCGAAACACTTTTGTTTCGGCATTCTTTCGGCATTCTGAATGCTGAAACGCACATCCCTATTCCAGGACTGCTGCCAGGCTCTGGGGCCAAGCTATTATTTATTATTGGTACCTTTCCTGCTGCCTGCTCAGGTGGGGTTTTTGGGAGTGGTGCAGTAGGGATCTTGATGGCTGGAGGAGAGCCTACTGGCTCCCACGAACAAGGAACATGTTCATGACCGGATCATGTTCATCAGTGTTTGTTGTTCATTGTTCGTGGATGCCAATGAACAACGAACACCATGTTCGGGTTTTTTTCTGTTCGTGCCCATGTCTAATCATGAAGTGGATTTTTTGATCAACCTCCTGAGGTAAGGAGAAAATATAGGAGGCGAATTATTGCAACATCACGATATCCACTGATGTGGCTCTTCTAATGTAATTCTTGACTTGTAATGATATCGCTAATACTGGAACAGCAATGAGTTACTTGCAGATAAATGGTTGCAGTACAGAACCTCCTGGAACTCTCAATCATTCCACAACCACATTCTACTCTTGTTGGCTGAGTTACAAGTTCAAGTTCTTCATTTTAGGATTTTGTATTCCCTAGAAGCCAGTTCAGTAAAGTTAACAGGGAAAATCAGCACATAAGATCACTGAATCAATCTTCTACCGCAATTACAAGCAACATCATTTCTAGAAGAGATTTTTGCGTTTAGGATGGGTTAGAGTTACCAGCTCATTCCCATGCTTGCAGTCCAGCACGTTTAACAGTAGCTTGACAGCAGTAACTGAACAACTGCAAGTAACATGTACTTGATGAATTTCTTCCTCTGAAATAGCTGTTTAAAAGAGTTGAGCTGAAAGTATTTCCTTTACTTTTTTTATGTCAAAAAGCAGCTCCCGTTTTTCAGTGATGAACACATTCACTTTGTTCAGAACCTGGGAGGTTTTGTGTTTCCCAGCACCATTTTGTTCTTCTTTTCTCTCACAATCCCACACTGTGCCCTCATTTGCCACCACCGCTATTTAATCCTGTTGTATGTGGCAGCCCACATAGTTCGGTTACTGTCACAACATGGTGCCTACTATGATAATGTCAGGAATGATCACAGACAAAATTGCATGGGTCAGCCCAGCAATTTACACTGAACAGAAATGTGGGCTGAGGACTGTGAGGGCTGAGAAGAGAAAACAGCATTCGAGAAGAGCATCACCTCAGGTAACACAAGGTCACCCTATGATTCTAAGCCAATGGAAACGTTCAGCAGATATTTTTCAGTCATTGCTTCAACAGCATCAAATGCGTTACTTACTTCCAGAGCGATTATCGAAATTAAAGCACAGCTATAGTTAAGAGAGCAAGTGAGCTGTGACTCATGAAAGTGCATACCCTACCACAATTTTTGTTAGTCTTATAGGTGCTATTAGACTCAGTCTTTTCTACTCTGCAGACAGACTAACATAGCTACTCATCTTGATCTGTAGTGAAGAAATCTAGCTGTCCTAAGAGGCCTTGGTATAAAATATTCAACAGAAGGAAGTTAGCTTAATGTAAATATCTCTCCAAAAGTTGAGCATTCTCTAGTCCAAGTCAGGTACAGCAATTGATGCATTGTTTTAAACATAGGCATGCAAAACAAATGGGCCCATTGTTAAAAGAGTGTGTAGACCAGAAGTGCAAAAGCCTCCCTTCCCCTCCAGCTTCCTCCATCTTTCCCTCATCTCCTCCACTTGAAGCCAGCTGAGTGATCTTGGGTCAGTCACAGCTTCTTGGCACCCCTTCAGCCCCACCCACATCACAGGGTGATGGTTGTGAGGATAATAATTACACACATAATAACAACACACTTCGTAAACCGCTCTGAGTGGGTGTTAAGTTGTCCTGAGAGGCAGTATATAAATCGAATGTTGTTGTTGTTATTATCTGAGCTAGGAAGCTGGAAATACTTTTGGTTGTAAGGACAGCAGTTTGGGAAAGGAACTACAGAGGGAGAGTTCTACATGTCTTATCTATCTGTTCCTTTTTCTGTTAACATCAGACTCTTGTCTGTTCCTGCGTTCAAAATGATTGGGGTAGATCGGTGTTTAAATTCACAGACCTCTCAATCTCACGTGTAGCTTAGCCCTCAGTAACCCAGCAAATTAGCAAAAACATATGATTATCCTTAACATACAATGAGCTTTCACACCGAAATTATAAGTTTACGAGCTTAAGCCACTTGGCTGGCATTGCAAATAGCTCCCCACTGTGAAGGACTGGACCTTTTGTGAAGTGGGAATGTCTGCAGCGTAGCAGTATTGACTAAAGTAAATCAGCTATAGGAGTCTCTATTGATGGGAGGTTAATGGGAGTCAGGTAAATGGAGAGGCAGACAGAATACAGGATAGATCACAGAGCTCGAATTAAAATTAGTAGTTCCATTAAACTCATAAAATGCCAACCACTTTTTACTTCATTTTCTTATGAACTATAATTTTGGTTCCAGTGGTTTCTTAACAACATGTTTATCATTACCAGCCAGCGACATTATCAGCCAATAGCCCAGTCCATAGACAGTTAAATGACTTAAATGTATTCAAGTCTCACAGTGGGATACTAGATCAAATCAAACCTGAATTCTCCCTAGAAGCTAAAATGACAAAACTGAGACTGTCATACTTTGGTCACATGAAAAGACAAGACTCTCTCAATATTGCTAGGAAATGTTGAAGGCAGTAGGAAAAGATGGTCTGACTCAATCAAAGAAGCTATGTCCTCCAGTTTGTAGGATCTGAGCAAGTCTGTTAATGATAGGACATTTTTGAAAAAGAAGTGAGTGAGTGCAAGTATGTTGCAGTTCACAGATGTTATCAATTCCCTTCTATGCAAAACCCAGCTAATTCTATAATTGGGAGGATTCTCATTCTCTGAGAGCCTCACCGTGTTGTGCTAACAAGCGAGCACTTCTCCTCCTCTCCCACACAGCTGCCTTTGCTTTCTACTTCCTTTTCTCAGCTGGCCCAGACAGCTCAGGCTTCTCCCTTGCTCCGTGGGAGTCCCTGTTTCCAACAACCTCCACAGAGGCCCCTGGCTGCTCCTCCTGAGTTTCCTTTGGTGCCATGGCCATCACAGCTGGCTATAAAGTAGACCCTGCTGGTTCTTCCAGCTCCTCGTCCTCTGAGGAGGACTCAGGGGCAAGAGGTAAAGTGGCTGGACGAGGCTGATGCATGACAGAAGGTTTCCAAATTAACATAGATGAAAGAAGATACTAAAAAGTAAGACTAATTTTAAACATAGAATCATAGAATCATAGAATCATAGAGTTGGAAGGGGCCATACAGACCATCTAGTCCAACCCCCTGCCCAGTGCAGGATCAGCCTAAAGCATCTCTGACAAGTATTCATCCAGCCTCTTCTTGAAAACTGCCAGTGAAGCAATCATTTATCTTTTACAATTCATATTTCCAAAATGATTACCAACACTTTTTTTTTATATAAATAAAGCAGTTTGGTGAGAAGAAACCTCAGGAATCCATACGGGGCAATATTCAGTATCATTATCTAAGCACACATATTTACACCTGCAAATATTTGTCTAAAGTTATAGAAAGCAGATGAGAAAAAATTGGGACGGGAGTTGTATCTGGAGAGTTTCTAAAGATGCAGTGAGATCATATCTGATGAATGTTACTCCCCACACACATTTCCTACCTTCTTGTAATGTATGTCATTAATGAGTGGTAAATGGCAGAATTTTCCAAGCTGTTCACTTTCTGCTTGGGATGAAGCAGGGGTTCCAGTTGTGTGTATGAAGTGCTACCAAGTAGCAGCTGATTATGGTGACCCCATAGGATTTTCAAGGCAAGAGATGAACAGCGGTTGTTTACCACTGCATGCCTCTGTGTACTGCCCTGGACTTGCTTGGTGGTTTCACATCAAATACTAACTAGGGCTGACACTGTTTGGCTTCCAAGATCTGACAAGATCAGGCTAGCCTGGGCCATCCAGGTTAGGGGTTCCAGTTAGAAAAGTAAAATCATATAAGAAGAAGCTATTGGCCCCAGAGGTTGTTACTAGAGATGGGTATGAACCAGGAAAATGGCTGTTTGCTGCATTTTGTGGTTTGCCATGTTCTCATGTTTCATGAACCATGAACTATGAACTGGCATGAAATTGCCCAGTTCGCGAACCAGTTCATTTGATTCGTGAATACGTCACTTCTGGGGCAGCAGAAGGTCTGCAGAAAGCCCCCCCCCCCCATTGCCTAGGAAATGGATTGATCAGTGCCAGGCTGTCTGCAGTGACAAACCAAAAAAATGAACCAAATGAACCAGCCTAAAAATCATTGTGGTTTGTCAGAAATGCCCCCCAATAAACTGCTAGTTCATGAGCCAAAAAAAAAACCCTTTTGGTTAATGAAAAACTTTGGTTCATATTTCAGTTTATGCCTACCTCTAGTGTCTTTATGTCATTAGTTTTGTCATATTAAACCACAGAGGGGATATGGCTCAGGGACAGAGCATCTGTTCTGCATGGAAAAGTTCCCAGGTGTGATCTCTCGTATCTCCAATTAAAAGCATCAGATGAGATGTGGAAGACTTCTACTTGAGACCCTGGAGAGACACTAGCCCTGTTCAAGTATTACAGTGAATGCATATACATCCTGCTGTTCATGCATATATCTGTTTGTAAGAAAGAGCCAACAGCCATTCAGTTTATAGAGGAAACCAAGGGTTAAATCACACGTTCATCTCTATGTGCATTGACTGTAACATGGGAATTACTCAATTCTCATATAAAGAAAGCTCAAGTGTACATGGTACATGAATGGTCTGTAATGGTACTGTCATCAAAGTAGACAATACCGACCTAGATAGACCCGTGCTCAGATACATTCTTTATTTGAAACACTAGTGTTAGTCAGAAAACTAAACTATGGAATAATTTGAATTAAGAGATAAGCTATTAAGGCCAACTGAAATGCCATAAAACAGGACCAAAGTTTCCCAAACTCATCAAGTTGGTTTTTTGTTGTGGAGGGAAAAACAGGAAGAAGAATAAGACAGGGAAATGACAATTTACCATGGCAAATACAAAAATCAGTGGTTAATTCAATGCTATATGAAAGTGGAAACTGCCTTCCACTAGATATGGGCATAATCTGCGCTGGAGTGGCAACTGCTCTCCAGGGTCTCAGGCTCACACGCCACCTACTATCTTATCCTTTTATCTGGAGTTGTAACAGATTGAGCCTGCCCTGACCTGGATAACCTAGGTGAGCCTGACCTCATCCAATCTCAGGAGCTAAGCAAAGTCAGCCTCGGTTTGTAATTGGGTGGGAGACCTCCAATGAAGGTTAGTCTCTTGCCATGAAAACACCACCAGCCATCACCGTAAGTCAGCTATGACTTGAGAGCACTCTCCACCAACACATTGAGCCTAGACATTCTGCACACCATTCAGATACTCTGTTGCTGAGCTGTGGCTCTTGTCCCAGTTTCTCATCAATTGTAGCTATTTAGACTTCCCTTTTTTAAAATTAATTTTATCCCAACTCCACTTACACATCCCAGTGAATTGAGACCTCTGATCAGAGAGTAGTTCTAGGATTTGGAGCAATTTCTTTCCCATCTTGCATCCTTTCCATGATCTACTGAGCTCTCTGCATTAGTTGTCGTAGATATTAAATAATTTAGTTCAATCAGGTTTTGTGGAGGGGAGAATGGGAGCAACCAATCACCTTCTTCCCCCGAAAAGTTTGTTACAGTTCAGGATGCTGAGTCAGAATGTGTATGCTAAGGCTTTCCTCCAAGAGAGGTTAGGCACACTGGTTTATCGGTTACCTCCAGTGCTTATTTTAAACCCCTTCATTATGGGCATCTTTAGCTACTAAGGTAATGGCACCCTAAGGAGCAATTGGCTGCTTGGTAGTCTTGAAGAAGGACCTATTTACTGGATACACGTCTCCATGATGCAGTTAGATTCCCATTTCTGTTTTTGCTGTATATGTCACCATTTCTCACCCCGTACCTCTTCTCGACTCCTTTTCACTGACACCCAGTGGTCGTAATGAACCTCTGATACAGCAGCACTGCAGTGACGCAGCTCCCCCTGATGGCTCATTAAAACAATGTGGCTATTACTGCAGCTGCATGAACATTTGGAAGGAAAAACCTGCTTGGAATAAAATCACATTTTATCCAGTCCTTAAACGCATCTGCATCTATATTTTTAAAGAACTTGCCACTTTGAAATGGACTTTTTTAACAGCAGCACAATGCATAGCATACAAGGTAATATAGTTAGTTCTGTAAAAAGGAAAGAATTTAAGTATGTCATTTTTAAGCCCACATTTTTTCCTATAGTGGATTCAGAGTGGTTTGCAAAGAGAGTTTAAAAACATGCCACAATACAAAAATCACTGGAAACCACTCGTCGCAGAGTAGCAATCCAATCCAACAAACCGTAGTGACGATGACTCTAAAAAGATCTATCAACTGAAAAAGCCCTCTAAAAAGTTCAGCCTTGCATACTGTTTCCTAAACAAAGTGGATGCCTTCCTGATTTAACTTCCCTACAGGAGAAAATGATGTTATTTATTTGGAGGATATTTACTTAGAGGATATTTAGAGGATTTCTGTGCTGCCTGTCCAGAGAACCTGCTTGAACATAATGCTTGAACATGATGAAGGTTCTGGGAATTGCTTCATGGGCGCATCCTGTTATGAGGAGAAATGAAATAATGGACCTAATTTACACACATGTTGTACTGCATAATACTGCGCAGAACTGAGCCAATACTTCTTGGTTTCTTCAGCACCTGCAACCATTGGGCATACCTGTAGCCAGGGCTTTTTTTCAGCTGGAACGTGGTGGAATGGAGTTCCAGAACCTCTTGAAAATGGTCACATGGCTGGTGGCCCCGCCCCCTGATCTCCAGACAGAGGGGAATTTAGATCGCCCTCCACGCTAAACTCCCCTCTGTCTGGAGATCAAGGGGTGGGGCCACCAGCCATGTGACCATTTTCTCTGAGTGCAACCCACTGAGTTCCACCACCTCTTTTCCCAGAAAAAAATCCCTGCCTGTAGCCAACACCAAGGCACATACATCAGCAATGTTGTTGTGGCTGGTCGAAGCAATAGTTTCCATAGCGCTGGCTAAGGAGCTACAATATCTTTATACTGGATAGGTACTTCCAGCTTCCAGTTGGTTCCAACTTCTCCAATTGCTTGCAGTAGCAGTGATGATTATTGCACAGCAGCTAAGATATCCCCACGTAGGACTGTATTTTGCTGTGGCTCGTATCCTGTACTCAGGGTGTTATATCAAATGCATTCTGCAGGCAAACATACAGTGCTCACCAGCTGTGACCATCCATATGCTGTACTATACTGTACTTGACAGAGTTTCATTTCTATGCACTTTGCAAGCCACTTTTGTAGCTGAATAGTGCATGGAATTGATTCTCACCAAGGGTTATAAATGATTATGAATTAAATTGTGTGTGTGGGGGGGGGGGATACTATGCCTCCAATTATACTAAGGTTGCCAGCCCCTGATGGTGTTTCCTGCCACCACTGTTAGTGGCAGTGAGAGAAAAATTAAATTAAAAAATGTCCATTGGCTGACAATGTGAGTGATGTCATGACTCTCTAGGAACTGGCCAAAACTTTATGGCAAAGCCACCATCCTTGTTCTCATCCCCTCAGTCTCCCACTGGTTGCCAGGCCAGGCCTGTCAATCTTACATGATACTAGGCAAATGTGCAAAATAACCTTGAAGACTAGGCTTACTTTAAGAACAGACAAGATATCTCTTCTTCATACTGAAGGAAAGCACCAGGTTTGCAGAAAAACCTGAAATCTAACACACACACATATGTGTATGTATCTATGTATACATGTATGCACGCACATGGGGGGTATTAAAAAACCAAAAATAATAAAAATGAGTGACTGTAATTTTAAGAAATGGATGCCCATAGTAGCAGTTACTAGGCAACTGCAATAGTATTACTAGCCTTCAAGCCTTGTTTCTTTCAATAAAGGGCATGTGGAGGGCGCAGTGCCCTTTCCAGGATTGCTTTGGCCTTTGAGGAAGGACTCATCATGGCCAGGCCTGCCAGCATCCAATGGATGACTTGCTACCACTCAACAGCAACCACCCCACAAAAGCCAGTGTGGTGTAGTGGTTAGAGCTTGAGACTAGGATCTAGGAGACCCATGTTTGAACCACTACTCTGCTAAAGAAGTACGGTTGTGATTCCCCTAGTGAGTCTAGGGGATTTCCCACCCCTACACTCATTTCCTGCCTCTTTGGGGGTGGCAACAGGAGAAATTTTTTGAAAGTGTGGTTGGGCCTAGAAATCCAGAAATGTCATCACACCTCTCTAGGAATTGTCCAAAACTCTATGGTTTTATTATAAGAGTTGTGACATCACTTCCAGGTTATAGCTGAAATATAGCTGAATATAGCTTAAATATAGCTGAAAATAGGAAGAGGCAGATAAAAGGCAGTGAAAAAGAGAAGGAAGCAGGGAATGGAGAGGATAAGAAGGTTGCCTGCAGGTGGGAAATAATGTGGAGCAGGTAATACAGGGGGAGATGAGGTATCCTATGCAAGTCTTTGAGTGTTCCCTGCTGTGCAACTGGGTCTGGCCTAGTGGCCAGCACCATACAACTGGATCTGGCCACCAGCTGGCAACTTACACCTGGATCATATTTTTCTCAAGTAGAGACTACCAGTGGGAGGAAGGAAGGAAGGAAGATCTTTGGATGAAAGTGAGGATGGATGGTAGGCAGGGTAAAAGGAGGAAGATGCTGTGGTGGGTGGTCAGGGAGATAAAAGAAGGCATGTAGGTGGGGGAGGGGGTCACTTCCAGGATGTACTCTACAGGTCTCTAGGGTCCCCCATTAATTATTTCTTCTAATAGTTATTCTGAAATATATTTACATGAAAAAGAAACCAAAATATTAACCAGGCTGTGATCTGTGCTTCAGAACCTTCTAATCAGAACCTTGGTGTTTAAAGCCCTTCACAAACTGGGACCTGCATACCTGCGGGACCGCCTCTTCCATTACGTCCCCTGCAGAGTGTTGCGCTCTGCAGACAAGCAACTCTCGGTGATCCCCGGCCCGAAGGACATCCGTCTGGCCTCAACCAGGGCCAGGGCTTTTTCTGCCCTAGCCCCGGCCTGGTGGAACGCTCTCCCGCTGGCGATCTGGGCCCTATGGGACCTGTTACAATTTTGCAGGGCCTGTACAACGGAGATGTTCTGCCAGGCCTTCGGCTGAGTGCCAGTGGGTGTCCCCCTTCTTCCATCTAAGACCACCACTTCTTCTGGGGCTGCCCTCGGCCATCTGCTATGCCCATATACGGACTCTCAATATTTGTTTAAATAGCCTGCTCCTGGACTATTTTAATGATTAAAAAAAAATATTATTGACTTTGTTTTTGTGATTTTAATGTTTTTTTTAATGTTGTTAGCGGCCCTGAGCCCATCTATGGGGAGGGCGGGGTATAAATCGAATAAAGTAAAGTAAATAAATAAATCTAGGTGTCTTCTTGCTGTTTGGCTTGTTTGTTCTTTCAGATATGTTCACAGTGTTTGAGCATAAAGATTTATTTCATTTTTTTTTCAAAGCGAAAAGGTTACATAGTGGAGGACTCCTGCCCGATTACATTTCTTTCTCTGGTGGATTCAAGTATTGGTAGACGAATAAAATGAAATAAAATCTGTGTTGATTGGGATTCTGTACCTTCCAGTCTTGCTCATCAAGAATTGGAGAAAATAAATAATGATCTTGAACCTCTCAACCTTTTCAATCTATATAGTTCATGAAGCTTTTCCAACACCCGAATCATTCCTTTCAGTTCCTGCCTATCTTTTCCCCGCTCTGTCTTTTGCTATATCTTTGTAAAACTGTCAAGAATACTTGAAAGCAATATAGTCTTTCTTTTAGATTATTTCAAAAAGTTTGCTGCTGGATTGATTACAGACTTCTTATTGATCTTTGCTGGGCTGGAATGATATTTGATATCTGAGCCTTTGTAAACACAAAGATGGGAGCAGTCAAGTGACACACTGACAGTTAACCCTTACCTCAGGTTTGAGAACCAGAAATTGTTTTTCAAAACTGTTGATTTTAGCAAGGAGGAGGAACAAACACTGATGTCTACCTGCTCAAAGCTGGCAGCCAAGACTTTTATATTCAGCAACCAAAATAACATTCACTTCCCTAAGGTGTTAATTCTCCCATCATCTGTTGATTTACTTGCCCTGCACCTATATGTCATGGTGAGAATCTGACAATATTATTTTTAAAAACTGCAACATAAACATTTATTCTAAATAAGCTTCTGAATATAACCCTGGCCATTTCCACACATCTTACTGTCTGTGGAACATCACACAAAACACCCAGAAGACAGCATCTTCTTGTGCAAAATCGCACTAGGAAGATGTGATTTTGCGCAAAACTCCCGGATAACAGCGCCTTCCTGGCGAGATTTTGCATGAGAAGATTCTGGGCCAAGCTACAAGTGACGAATAACACAGGTTGGACACTTGTCAGCTTCCCTCAAGTTTTGATGGGAAATGTAGGCATTCTAGTCTTGCAGCTTGGCTCTCCAACTGCTGCCCAATGGACTTTTCAACTGTCACTTGTCCAACATTCCGCCAAGCTGCCTACGTTTCCCATCAAAACTTGAGGGAAGCTGACAAGTGTCCAACCTGCGTCATTCGTCACTTGTAGTTTGGCCCTCTGTCTTATGCGTGTTTTGTGTGATGTTCTGGAGGCAGGTAAGACATGTGGAAACAACCCCTGTGTTGTGAAATCTGACATTTGCCACATGCTTATGTTTCACAAAGAAATTTTTTTTAACAAGTCGATTTTTTTGGTAGGCATAAGCAAATGTTCCTTATAGGATAATTATATTCAATTATATTTTTACCAACAGTTTTCATCCTCTGATTTGTATTGCTTTTTAAAAACCATTTATGCATATAGCACTATTTTTAGACACCTTGTATATATGTGCTATTTATTTGTAATAATAATAACATTCTATTTACATACTGCCCTTCAGGACAACTTAACACCCACTCAGAGCAGTTTACAAAATATGTTATTATTATCCCCACAACAAAACACCCTGTGAGGTGGGTGGGGCTGAGAGAGCTACTAGAAGCTGTGACTGACCCAGCTGGCTTCAAGCAGAGGAGTGGAGAATCACTCCGGATTACAGTCCTGCTGTTCTTAATCACTACAGCACTATGTGCTATTTATTTATTTATTTACTTCATCTATACCACACCTTCCTCCCCAATGGTGACCCAAAACAGTTTAGATTGTTCTTCTCTCTGCCATTTTATTCTCGCAATAACCTTCTGAGGTAGGTTAGGCTGACTGGCCCCGCAGAATTGGAATTTGAACCTGGCCTCCCACAAACTTCCACACCACACCAGTTAAAGACTCCCACAGTGCCAGGTAGGCAAAAAACAACTCCCTATTGTGCCAATTAGGGAAGAAGAAAAAAATCCTACCTGGCCCTGTTAAACAGCGACCAGCTCATCCTACACTGCATAAAGAGAGAGGTGGGTGGGCCGAGCCAACTGCAGCAACTGAAGGGGCCTGATGGGCAGAGCCAGTTTATAAGCCTTTGGCTCCGCCCCCCAGCCCCCCGAAGAAGCTTTAGCTGCTGACTGGGAAAGGGCCACATTATGTTATGTGTATGCAATTAATGCAAAACCTAATTGAAAAATGTAGAATTTATCCCTGGAATAATTTTTTTGCAAACTCACCAACTCCAGCAGCCATCTTAACCACTTGGGCTGCCAACTCTGGGTTGGAAAATTCCTGGATATTTGGGAGGGTGCCTGGGGATAGAAGGATTTTTCTTCCCAGACACCACCTAGTGGTAGATAACCTCTCCTACAAATATTAACTCTTTCTTACTCCAAATACTCTTTTTTCTTTGTAACACTTTACCACGGCATTTGAAAACTCGGTCTTAATTTTGTCTTTGCAAGACAGTATGCTGTACAGAATGAATGCACAGTGGGAAAACAGAAATGAGTCTACCAGCCCCAGCCTAAAACGTTCACTTGAAGGTGTATATACAAGTACATGGTTCTTTCTGAAAAAGCAGGTTTCCTGATTCTGTGAAGGGAACCGTGCACACACATGCTGTGGGCAGACCACCAGATAAACGTACTCAGGGCAGGGATGACGCCTGTTGATCATTCTCTCTTCTGCATGATGCACATTCATTCTATTGTGATGCCATCTGGGAAGAAAGCTACGATGGTACCTTCAAATATTAGAATCTAGAGCCAGTCTTGCTTCTACCTCTCATAATCTGAGTCTGTTTCTCTCTTCTTCACACCTGACAGGTCACTCATTTCCCACCTCCCTCCACAACCTGTTCCATCACCCATCTTGGTTAGGCAATCAATGATGTCACTTAGGGCATCTGTTTTTTTTTTTGTTTTTTTTTTTATAATTTTTTTTATTTTCATAACTACAAAACACTACACCAGACTATCACAAGGAAAGGGGAGAGGGAAGGGACAAATGGGGGTGGAAAAAGAAAAGGGGGGGGAATGAACTACAAACACTAAACACTACACTTCAATGTTTCCCTTCATACTGTCATAATACAAAAATAGCTCCATAGAATAATGATGGAGTGGTTAATCATACAGAGAATAAACATTTCAAATTCTGATTAAACTTTCCTCCCCCTTCTAGGTCCCGGACGCAATTCTCTCTGTGCAACCGCTGTTGCGGTGCTCTCCTCCTCCTCCTCCCCCCCCTCCGGCTCCTCCTTTTCTTCGTTCTCGGTGCAGCAGAGTTCTGGGTTTTTATTCTCAAAATCCTTTAGTTGATCTTCTGATAATATCTTATAGGCCTGATCTTTATATCTGAACCATATTCCTTCCGGGAATAACCATTTGTACTTTATTCCATGGTCCCTCAGAAGAGCTGCAAACTTTTTATATTTAAAACGCCGTTTCCGGACTAGAAATGGAACGTCCTTCAAGATCTTGACTTTCAAACCCATAAAGTCCAAATCCGCATTGTATGAGTTATATAGGATGGTGTCCCGAATCTTTTTAGATGAAAAGTCAATAATGATCTCACGAGGCAACTGTCGCTTTGTTGCATATTTTGACGAAGCCCGACGGACCTCCAAAATGGCGCTTTTAACCTCTTCTTTAGTCGTCCTCGCGGGTGTCGCCAGTAGTTCCGAGACCAAATCCCACAGATCCTCATTTTCCTCCTCTTTCACGTTTTGGAGACGCAAAATTGTCTGCGTTCGTTCCACCTGTAGCCCGATCAGCTGGTTCTCCACCAACTTCAGCTCCTTTTTTGTAGCCTTCACAAGTGACGCACTTTCCAGAGCAGACTTTTCTGCCCCCCCCCGCTGCTGCCTTAATGGTTTTCACCTCGCTTTCAATTAAGCCCACCCTTTGATCAGTTTCGTTCAGCTTGTCAACAAAGGGTTTTATGGCTTCCACCACCGCCCTGCGCACCAACTCTTCGAGCGACTCCCCCTTCAAAGTAGCCGAGATTGACTTACCGAGAGCGGGACTTTGCTTCCTTGCTGCCATTTTGGGGGGGGGGGCGCCAACAAAATTCTGGAACTCAACGAAGGGGAAGAGCGAGTCTTCTTCAGATCAACCTCTCCTTCACAAACGCTTGTAAAACAGAAGGGATTCGCTTGTTTACAGGCTTCCGCCTGTTTCTTTTACTTGCCGTTTCTCGTTGCCCGGCGGCACTCGAGGCGCCGCGCACATCTGCCGGCCTCCATAGGGACAAACGGGCAATTCCCCCCCCGCATTGATTTCGGGGAGTTCTTCCCACCGCGTCCCGGACCCTGGCTCCCTCCCTGGGAGTCCTGGGGGCTAATCCTTGCGGATCAGCCGCCCGGTCAGGGTGCCCGGTCGTTTCCTCCCAGACCAGCCGAGAGGAGCGTCCGGCATGGCTGAGAAAACGAAACCGAATCGTCACTTAGGGCATCTGTGATGTTTATTTATTTATTTATTTATTTATTTATTTATTTATTTATTTATTTATAGTTGGCCGTTCTCACTGAGACTCAAGGTGGATGACATAGTGTGAGATTAGTACAATCATTATCAAGGACATTTCCATAAACAATGCCATAGGGTAAATAAGTGTTCAGGGGTGGACATCATCATCATCATCATCATCATCATCATCATCATCATCATCATCATCACATTTCTAGCCTGCCCTCCCCATAGCTATAAACAATGCCTTAGGGTAAATAAATGTACGTTGGCGGAAACTGCTATCATCATCATCATCATCATCATCATCATCATCATTACCACATTTGTAGCCCTCCCTCCCCACGAACCTGCTTGCCACTTGGGGTTGTGTTAAACCTAATTTATTTCCATATTGGGCCCACTGCTATTAAATATATGATACAATCAAGGAGAGGCACTGCTCCTTGAAGCCACTATTCTGCTACATTGTCTCCATGCAAATTTTAGGAGCATGGGAGTATTCATATTTCTTGGCACTGATTGGATTAAATTAGAATAATTCACTTTGCTTAGTGTGACTAAATTGAGTTCATATTGAAAAGCCTGATACACCATAGAAAGTTCATTTTGTTTGCCGTTACAAATAAGACAAGTTAAAATAGCACTGATGGGTGCTTTAGGTATAAATGTCATTTTGATCAGCAGACAAAAGCTTATGTTAGTATATATGCTTATGGTGAAATCCTTAAAAGAGTCACGCCAATCTAAGCCCATTGATTTCAATAGGATTAGACTGGAGTAACTCTGCTTAGGATGTCACTGTTTGTTCTGTACGTATGCGTGTATGTATGTCTATATTGGGGTACATATTTTTATAAGTTTTATTTAAAATTTTATTTAATGAGTACATACTAATATCTAAAGCCACATTTGGGATTTAGTTTAAAGGCTTTGGTTACACATTGCTTCTAACTATCCCTTGTTTAAACTCCTCTTTAGTATTTCAGAGATATTTCACACACATGGTTGTTTAGTACATGGGTTCTCCAACTTCTTTATACTGAACATTGCTCAATTATTTAAGCAATAATAATCTGCAACTGCTCTACCAACTGTAATTAGTACTCATGATACTTTATCACACTTCATAAATCCAGATGCAGTTGAAGAGAGCAATCCTAGACGGTTCAACTTAGAAATGTCTCATTTTATTCCATGGGGCTTACTTCCACAAAATCTTCTTAGGATCATGGCCTAAAGCCTATGTCTAAAGTACAGAACACGTTTTACAGAAAATCACCTGGCATCATGTTAAGCACTAGGTGTCAGGTAAAAGGTTTATTTAAAAAAAACCTCAGGTTCTTATTTTATTTTGATGATCTGCAGTTTTGAATCAATTTCATCTTTTTTCTCAGCTTAGCCTCCCTGTTTAATTTGCACAGATGCTGCTGATCTTAAAACGGCTTTTATAACATTTCTGTGGGTCATTGGGCGACACATCAACTCCATGCCTTGACTGTTCAGGCTAGATGTAAATACAGCTGGGTTGTACACTTATTTTTTATGAATAAAGATGTTTACTGAAAGCCAAACTACATCAGATGTTAGACACATATTCTTCATATATCGCGTTCCACAGGGTCCCCTGGGTAGCGTAGTCTTACAAAGAACAGCCGCTTGATGCGATTCGTTTCTAGGGGAAGAACAATGTTCAGCTCAGGTTTTCCTCCAGGAGCTCAGGGTGTGTGTGTGGGGGGGGGGGGGATGTAACTGGAGGCAGGAAATCTAAGGCTACTTTTTGCAAGAGAGAAAGAGAATCTGTGATGCGATTCTCCGCCGGGAAGATCGGTGGGGGGGGGGATTCTGTCTCTCTTGCAAAAAGCTGCCCTGGATTTCCTGCCTCCTGCTACATTCTGCCCCCCCATCCCTGCCCCCCATCCCTGAGCTCCCAGAGGAAAAACCAAGCTGAAGCTTTTTGAAAGAAAGAGAATGCCTCCCGTCGTTCTTCCTCTAGCAGATAACCGCATTAAGTTGCTGTTCTTTGTAAGACTACACTACCCAGGGAACCTTGCGGCATCCAATACATGCCTGGATGTCTCATGTAGTTTCTCTCTAAGGGGCCAGTGATTATTAGAGGTAGCTGGGAACTCCTCATTTTGATAGTCATGCCCCTCTGAGGCTCCACTTTACTCATGTAGGAAGAATAGACCTGACAATCACTTAATCATTTTAAAATGTTTTAGACTTTCTCATAACAATAGTTCTTGTTCTTGTCCTATTTTAATGCTATTTTATTGGTATCATGTGTTTTTAATGTTAATGTTCTTTGCAACCACCTTGATAGCATTAATAGTATATAGACTGGAAATCATAAAAGTGTCCATCTAACCATCCATATGTCCATCTGTCTGTTCATGGCAAGCATAACTCATCAGGAAATAAAGCTACACATCTCAAAATTGGCCCCTGGATTCAGAATGATGGTAGGAGTTGCACTGCCAATCAGGAAAGGAATTAGAACATCCTGGCCCTTGCTGTCTTGAGAAACTTCCCATCCCATGCTATGTGCAATGGAAGCAATGGAATGCCTTGCTTTGTGGCCGGCACACATAATCCAAAAATGAAGCTAGGCATCTTAAAATTGGTCATCAGCTTCAAGATGATGATGTTACTTGCAGTGAAACACCCTACTGGAGATTAGTTCTAGAACACCCCTCTGCTATTTGCAATGGAAGTGAATGTTTACCCATGAGAAATCAGGAAGGGCAGGCAGCAGGGCTTTTTTTCTGGGAAAAGAGGTGTGGAACTCAGTGCTGGAACTCAGGACTGCACAATGATGTCACTTTGGGTCAGCTGGAACAGGGGGGGGAGTTTTTTAAAGTTTAAATTGCCCTCAGCAAAAATGGTCACATGGTCGGTGGCCACGCCCCCGATCTCCAGAAAGAGGGGAGGGGACAATCTCCAGACAGAGGGGAGGGGACAATCAGCGGCGCAGAGGGCAATCTCAACTCCCCTCTGTCTGGAGATCAGGGAGCGGGGCCACTGGCCATGTGACCATTTTCAAGAGGTGCCAGAACTATGTTCCACCGTGTTCCTGCTGAAAAAAAGCCCTGGCCGGCAGTACAGACAGAGAGGGTGGAAAGTATCCCGTGTTACAAAAATTTAACAAATACCCTGGCCTATCAGAGTCCGTGATGTGTAGTGTATCTGACTAGGATCTAAGAAACCCAGGTGCAAATCCCCGCTCTGCCATGGAAGTTTGCTGAGTGACCTTGGGCTACTCACACATTCTCAGCCTAAACTACCTCACAGGGTTGTTGTGAACATAAATGGAGGCGGGGAGAACACTGGAGAGAAAGGTTTGTTTCAAAGCCAATTTTGGCTATAGTTCGCAAAAAAAAAAGATGATCATTCTTGCTGTTGCATCAACTGTATTGCACAGCTGTTTCAGCAGGAGGTAGAAATGTTTGTTCAGTGTTCAAACTACCATTAACAATTGTGAGTGGAGCAATTTACTGCAATGGTGAGTGGGCACACCACTAGTATATAAATAAATACACAAATGTTTACTCAAAAATAAGAACAACTGGTTTTAATCACACAGACATTGAACATTTTAATCTTCTGTTGTGATGATCTTTGAACTCCCAGCATTCAATAAAAGCAAGTTGCTAGCCCTTTTCCTTGCAGAGTTATAAGGAGAAATATACACCACGTGGTTCCTCTTATGACTCTTTTAACGAAAAGGGCTAGAGATTTACTTATTAAAAATAAATACTGGGAAATCAGAAGTTGTGGTAGTAGATCATTATAATATCAATGTTTACATTTGCAATACCCTGACCTGGATACCCCAGGTGAGCCTGATCTCATCAGATCTCAGAAACTAAGCAGGGTTGGCTTTGGTTAGTAATTGGATGGGAGACCTCCAACAAAGGCCATTGTTGCAGAGGTAGGCAATGGCAAACCACCTCTGAAGGTCTCTTGCCATGAAAACTCCACCAGGGGGGTTGCTATAAGTCAGCTATGACTTGAGGGCACTCTCCAGCACACCACACATTTGCAATAGCAATTTCCATTGTTAAAGAATGCCCTCAAGTGGCATGTCAGAGGGAAAATGCAAAGAAAATGATGGGGGAAGTTGTCTTGGTTGTAGCTATATACAGTTAGAGCAATGAAAAATCATATAAATCAGGTATAAATAAGTGATTTTTTTAAAAAAAACATACCATCCAATGTTAATCTAACTAGCATTCAGTGTCAATAGCTGCTGGTCTATTTTGATCTGCTGTGTGTTTTGGTGTGTTCATTTTTGAAAAATCCCAGGGTAGACCTATTTAGGAGGCCTTCAATTCATTTGGTACAAACCAAACAGAGTGAGACATTGGCTCATGTCTGGTCATTTCATTTGAATATGGAAATTTCACCTGTCAGATACATTCAATGAGGAATTAGCAGCAGCCATACCTGCTGCATGTCTACACCAGGGCTGGGATACTGAAACAACTCAGTGTCTCTCTACATGAGAAAAATTACACATAGATAAAAAGACAAGAGCCGAAGGTTCAGTTTTACCTCTCTAGAGCCAGCGAAGATTGCTCCTCAGAGGGTTTATTTCCTTTTTGCCTCCCTGAAGGCCCTGTCAATTTCACCTCCCCTTTGGGGAGGCGAAGAGGAAATAAACAAACCCTCTGAGGAGCCATCTTTGCCAGCCCTGTAGAAAAGTGAAACTGACAGAGTCCTCGGGTCTGTCTTTTTAACTACCCTTCCCGGCTAGCATTGCATCTCCCTTCACTTGAGCATAATTCGTCTCATGTGGAGAGACTCTCAATGACATGGCTAGCTCAGAAGAGAATTTGACACTGGATAAGAAAAACGGCTGAGGAAAAAAGAGAAACGTTAATATAAAAGGCTGCTGATAACACTGTAAATTTCACTGCCTTGCGGAGGCTCCAGTTTGCTAGCCTTGCTGTGGTTACGTATGCAGTAATGATTCAGAGAATAGAAGGGACTAGAAGGATCACCCTCCTCCAGAGATTTCAGTGCAGAAAAATAAAGTGTTGACACTTCGGCCCAGAACCATCAATTTGTATGTGGGTGGAAGGATGGGGACAAAGCCGTTCTAATTATGCATGCAAAAGTTGGCTTGCCAGTGAAGCCAATTTAATAACCATAGTTATTTTCCCAATGAATTTTCTTCAACTATGTTTCAAATACCAAATATATGAAGTTCTTGGGCCTTGTCTATGCAGCTGCTTATTTCCTGGAGAAATAAATTGTGTGGTGTGTGTTCACTTATTTGTTTCTAATGGATGCAAAGAACATTTTGTGGTCCAGTTCTTCAAAGGCTGTCTGCCTTCACATTTCATTCCGTGCCTTCATAGCTATACTGATTTCAAGGTCAACTCATCAAACCTGACCTCCTTTATAGCATAAGCCAATTGAATCTTCTCTGTTTATTACTGTATCAAGCTAATTAAATTGCATTTGTCTGAAACATACCTTTTAAGAGGGCTTTGAAAGATGAGCTTTCATTTCACACTCTTTTTTTATTATTTCTTTTATCGACTGCAGTATATAGAAACAGGCAGAAAAAGAGAGAGGCCTCCAAATGTTACAGCTTCGATCCAGAGTTCTGTTAGTTTTGATTTCTTATCAGTTTCTTAAACATAGCTTTATGCTTTCTCAAAATGATTAAATTATTAAAGATAAAATGAAAGCCTAAAAATTAGTTAATGAACTTGGTGTACAATTTCAAATCCAGTGTTCAAAGCGATATGTTACATTGGAACCAGATACTGAGATGATTTGGTTGTTCTCAGGGGTCATTCCATAGAAAAAGAGCAGGAGGAACTCATAGCTCATTAACATATGCCACACCCCTTGACATCACTGGAAGTGTGTAATTAGCATAACTGATTTGCATGTGCCACACCCCCTGACATCACCTATCCTGTCTGTTTTGGACCCAATCCTGGCCATTCAGGGCCAAAATTGGGCCCAAAATGGCAAAAAGGGATGAAAATGGCCGCAAAGGGGCCCAAAATGGTCAGGATCAGGCCACTGCTGAGTGGGAGAGTGATCCACCACCCATCAGAGGCCTGATCCGGGCCATTTCGGTCCCAATCCAGGCCCAATTCGAGCCCAAAATGGCTGAGAGTCAGGAGGGAGGGACCACCTGTCATTTGACCTCTTTGGGGAACTGCTAGAACTGCGTTCCTGTGCGTTCCCCCTCGAAATGAGCCCTGGTTTTTCTGCATATCTGAAGGATATGATTGTCAAGCCCCAGGTGCTCTCCCAGAATTACAGCTGATTTCTAAACTACAGAGATCAGTTCCCCTGGATAAAATGGCTTTAGAGGGTTGACTCCAAATGGCATTATACCCAGCTGAGGTATGATGCTCCCCTCCCCTAACCGTGCCATCTCCAGCATCCACTTCCAAATCTCCAGGAATTTGCCAACCTGGAGTTGGAAACTGTACTTGGGGAAACTCCAAAATTGCAGGAAAAAAATGTAACAGGTAAAATCATAATTTGGGAAGTAAACCCCAAAAAACTCAAAGTGATGTCTGGACATTTGACTTGCCAGGTGCCAAGTTATGGAAGGCAATCTCCTAGCTATTCCCCTGCCCACCAATCACCAGCTGATTGGCAAGAGAAAGAAGGCTGGCAAAACACAGGGACACATGCTCACCATTGCCAGCCAATGAAGTCATTTCCAGAGCGACCTGGAAACAAGGGCGCTCTGGCCAATGTCTTTAACACAGAGTTTTAAGCTAAGATTTTGGCCAAGTGTTAAAGAATCTATCCTGTTACAATACCATCACTTCCGGGTCACTCCAGAAGTGATGTAATTGGCCAGGGATGACAAGCACACATGGCCCAGTAAGATTTTTGCTTTTCTTGCTGGTTTTGTAGAATTGTTTTCATTGCATATGCAAGTTGAGTGTGTTCTATAAACAATTTATACAGCATTTATACATGTGAGTATATACATATATGCTTGCCATTCACATGTAGTATATATAATGCTACTCTACTGAGGCATTAGGCTTGTTGAAAAGGTTCAGTTTAACAAAACAGAAAATGATGTGGGGGGAGAGTAAAGATAAAATGTGAATCACTTCTAGTACAAAGAATCTTCATTGGATCATGTTTTGCAAGAGTAAAATAATAAGGTAATATATGAAGAGCTCCTGTATAGATTGGCCACTCCTTCCCTCCTCCTTGTCTCACTTCCCCCTCCCTCCTCCCCTTCTCATCTTGGGAAAAAACACAGAAGATGCCAGAGAAACAATGAGCCAAGAGGCTGAAATTGTATTTCCCACATTTACCTGGATTTATCTGAAGGTCTAGATCTGGTGCCTGGATCAGATCCAGGATTTTCTAATTTGATCTGGAAAAGCCAAATTTAGCAGATTGGCAAAAATCTGGCATTGTTACCCAGTTCCTGGACCTGGATGGCACAACCCCTAGTACACACATGCAAATCATGTGTTACTCTTGTTTCTTTGGAATCATGTTTCTATTTGTTACAGAACAGCAATCTGTGAACCTTCTTTCAATGCTCAATTCTTCCTTCTTCTTTTCCTATACATCTATGAGGCATACATCCTCTGTTTTTATCCACTGTTTTTTAAAAGAGCGACTTGCTTACATTTAACATGTTAGCTCTACTGAAGCATGAACAGAAAGGAAAACTCGCTTAGTGCGGTTCTGTTTGCACAATCAATAGTGCTAGGTATCGCGTCTTGTGTGTGTTAAGTCTTCTGCTGAAAAGAAAACAATATAAAATATATTAACATATTTTAAACACAGCATGGGAATTAAAGGACGCTTTTCATCTAAAACAAGATGAAGAACAAATTATAGCCCACGCTAGTCAGATCTTGGAAGCCAAGTAGAGTCTGTCTTTGTTAGTGCTTGGATGGGAGACTACCAAGAAAGAGCCGGGTTGCAGGCAGTGGCAACTACCTCTGTCCATCTCTTGCCTTAAAACCCCCAGCAGGGGTCACCATAAGTCAGCTGTGACTTGACAGTACTTTATGCACACATGCACACACACAAGATCATTTTTAGGGCCTTATAATATGAGACACCTCTATATGTTTGAAGTAGAATGGGGTTGGTTATACTCCTATCCTACCACTCCACTGAACCAAGTCTGAAGCTTTCCTCCAGTTTATGGAGCCTTGCTTCAGATTAAGTGGATTAAGGAGGTCTTTGGAGGATCCACCCTTTTATAATTTTTTCTTTCTGCCTTTCCTTACTATATATACAAAACAAAGCACTCTTTAATATGCTCAGCGTCCTTTCTGTGAGAGTTACGATGTGCTATTTTTATAGTATGGCACTTCCTGTGGAAGGCATCCGATCGGGGAAGCATGTATAGTGAGTCCAAGGACCAACACATAAGACTGATTTTCTTTCCTACGCTAGCTAACCAATTAGATGGTTCAGATTCCAAGAGCATTTGATGAATAAGTTTCCACTAAGGACTACTTCATTCTGAATGACTCCTCTCCAAATATATCTGAGAAGGTGGCTATATTTCTGCAATGTGCTAGTAAGCTGCATTCTGATAAGATATAAAGAGTTATATAAAGAGATATTCTGATGGTATATTTATTTATTTGTAACCCTAATGCAGTCGGTACATCATGCTTCACTCTATGTATTCTTATGCCAATAAAGGATTGATTGATTGATTGATTGATTGATTGATTGGCACTTCTTAAGGTGACATAATTCAGGATGTTGGTGATGGAAAGTGTCCTCAAGTCATAGCTGACTTACGGTGACCCCTGGTGGCGATTTCATGGCAAGAGACTAACATGCCTCTGCACCCTTGGTCTTTGCCGGGGGTCCCCCATCCAATTACTAACCAAAGCCAGCTCTGCTTAGCTTCTGAGATCTGATGAGATTAGGTTCACCTGGGCTATCCAGGTCAGGAAAATTTAGGGCCTTACTATGTCATAATCCAGCCTGGTCGATTGAGGTCTTGTTTGAAGCATCATTTATAGTTTGCACTGATCTGTAGCGGATTCTATCTTTGAAAGGAATTTTGTCACATCAAAGGATGGTTTTCACCCTTCACAATAAAGCAAGTTCATTCTCCTGCTCTATGTGACTGACTGCCAGAATCTCTCAAAGATGTTTTCATGGCAAAGTTCTACCCCCAATACTTTGCTCTCTCTATATTATAATTGAAAATAAATCTGTTCAGACACTTGGGGATTTTAGCAGTTTGGTATCATCAAGATGGATGTATTCACCGAAATAGTATAAAAGATGTATATTGGTTAATTTCGGATCAGGTTTTAAACTGTGATATCCCACCAGTGTAGCATTTTGAATGAAAAGTAGCAAAACAGTGCAAGGTTTAAATAGAACAAAACTCTTCGGGGTGCTTACAGCCGATCATGGGTCAATGCATTAAGCTCAGGCTGTGAAAACGCTTTCTCTAGACTGCAACATTAAACCCAGATGCTAATCGCTTAGCATAACTATGGCAACAAATCTGCTTCCCCCATCTCACATTTTTTTAAAAAAATTAAGTTAATCTGTCTATATAGTTTACTAATTATTGGTTGATTTAATAATGAGGTTATGTTGTGTTGTATATCCGGAAACCATATTTTAAACATTATATGGTCATTGTATTTTGACAGTCTTTGTAAAACATAATCTTCAATGTTCTCTTTTTAATTTTTATTCCCCTTCCCCTTTTCTTTCTGTACCCCTTTATATGTTTTAAAAATTAAAATAAATAAATAAATAAAAAGACTGTGGGAGTTTGACAGACAAAATCGATGGGGAAGTCCATGAATGACTTCTGACTGGAAAAAATATCTTTTACTGGTAAAATGATAACTTCTCTCTGAGCAATTGAGTTAAATTGTATATAAAGCTTTCTGACATGGTAACTTGTTTAAAAAGGAAATATTTACTTCAGCCAAGGCTGAGGTAATGTTACCTTGTTCTGTTGCCTGTAAACATTTAAGCATGTCAAACAAATAAATCACAACTGCCTCTCTTTTAGAAAAAAAATGCGAACATATGGTTGTGCACTTGGAAGTCCAGATGAATCCAAAGAGGCAGAAACATTATGTTTTTCATCTAAATTACTTGTAATAATATGTGATAACTAAAGTCTAGACCATTCAGTATCTAGTTGTTCATGACCTACAATTATGGTACCCTTACCCCTCCAGAGCCTGGAGATGCCAACATGGGACTCCCTTGCTGAGCCATGGGGCCTTGGGACAATGGAGACACCATGGGGGGTGAGAGCAAGTTGTAGCTGGGCAGGCCCAGTCCTGGCCAGAGCAGTGGTAATGCAATGGAGGCCTTTGCCAGGCCACCTATTACCTCAGGAGATGACTGGAAGGGGTCTTCTTCTTTGGAGACCTGACCCGCGCTGCCTTGGAGACCTGACTTGACTGTTCTGTAAGCCGGAGGATCCAGGGAGATGAGAGGGTAGAGCTGATGGTGGGGATGTGAGGCAGCAGAGTGCAGGGAGGCCTTTGTCAACCACAAGCGGAAGTGGCAGACTGGCTGTGGTTTGCAGAGAGAATGGGGAGACATGACCCAGGGTGGAATTGCCGAGGACATTGACGCAGCCTGTTCTTACCTCCCTGTTTGTGGGGGCTAAAGGAGACATAGAGCCCAATATGGATTTTATGGATATAAAAATCTTTGTTATTTCAGGTTTAATTATTAGAGGACCTATAATGATGCCCTTGAAAAAGGCAATGTCCAAAACGAGTTGAGCATATTAGCTGGCTCCTTATAGTGCTGGGGGTGCATGTGCCCTTGCACCTCCCATGTCCTGGTTCATCTTGAAATATAAGAAGAAAAACATCATTTGACAGTTTGTATATCTACACGTGGAAAGCTGTATTGCACTTACTAGCTGCTTCCGGATATCAGCATGTAGTATTCTTCTATGTTGCATCTGTGAGGACAAAGAAAAATATTACTTTTTCTCTGCATGAGAATAGATATATCCTACTATATAAAAGGCTAAGCATATTCAAGACAGCTCACTTCCTACCCTGGTGTGCCTCTAGAGGGCGCTGCTGAGGAGGGAAGCCCAGATGAGGCAGCCAGACCTCCAGAAAGCATGCCATGGCAGGAAGACCAGGCCAGGAGCAGGCGTGGAGCAGGTGGCAATGCCTGCCCCCCCATCTTCACTCAGCTGGGATCAGAAGTGAAGCAGGCAGCAATGCCTAACCCCCCAACTTCACCCAGCAGGGATCAGGAGTGGAGCAGGTGGCAATGTCTGACTCCTGTCTTAACTCAGCTGGGATCAGGAGCAAAGCAGGTGGCAATGCCCATCCCCTGCCTTCACCCAGCTGGGTTCAGGAGCAGAGCAGATGGCAATACCTGCCCTCCGCCTTCTCCCAGCTGGGACCAGGAATGGAGTAGGTGGCAATGCCCGGCCCCTATTGAACCAGCTGGGATCAGGAGCGGACCAGGTGGCAATGCTTACCTATTGATTTCACCCAGCTGAGATCAGGCACGGAGCAGGTGGCACTGAACAGATACCTCCTTCACCAAACAGGGATAAGGTGCGGAGCAGGTGGCAATGCCCACCCCCAGCCTTTGCTAGCTGGAATCATGCATGGAACAGGTAGCAATGCCTGCCCCCCACCTTCACCCAGCTGGAATCAGGAGTGAATAATTTTTTCTATTTATTAATATATATATATATACATATATATATAATATATGGATATATAATTTATGGATCAATGTTTTAATATAAGAGACAATTTGTTTCACTTCAATAAAGAAGTAGTTAATTATCTTATTAATAGAGGTTATATAAGAGATTAAATTAATTGTAATTTACATGAGGGAGCGCCTCAGAAAAAAAATATTAATGGGTCCCTAGTCCCTGTGGGGCCCCTAGGCTTCGGCCTAGTCAGCCTTAGGAATAATACAGCCCTGGGTGGGGGCAGGGCTGCAGCAGAACCTGATAAAAATACAGTCCCAGCTGGGAGAGGAGGAGGACAGAGGGCAAAGGAAGAAAGTTGTTAAGAGCAGGGCAAGAGGAGATGTGTGTGCAAGCAGCTTTCTCAAAAGAAGAGCAGGGAAGGAACTGAAGACAGACCAGACCAGGCAGCAGAGAGAAGCACCAAGCAGAGCTGCTCCCTCTGTGAGGCAGGGCCAGCAAGCAGGCTCCAAACCTAGCAAAGACAGACTCCAATTAAAGGAATAGCACTGTTTAGCTGTGGGTGAAAAGGAATAAGCAAAGGGTGCATAGCAGCTAATGATCAGGATGGGCAAAGAGGGAACTCTTTGCGACAGGTGCATTGCCCCCTGAGGTACCACTGAATCCAAGTGTGACATTATCTAAGAGTGTCTCCCCTTCTGCATGGCCTGGTCTACATAGTACATTCATTTATTAATTTGATTTTTCAGGTAATTCAGGTAATCATGTTTTGGCTGTAGCCAGGCTCTTACTCTTGACAGCTAGGGTTGTGCAATTTGGGTTCAATATTTGGGGGGAAAGGCAAATTTTTGTGGAATCAGAGAGTACTGAATCAGATTTGGTATTCCAAATTCAAGCCCAATGGGAGGCCAATATGTGACACTGGTATTAAGGTATCCTGTGAGAGACATAACATACTGGTACACATCTGCGTGGATTCCAGTTTAAATATAAACAATGATTTGAAATAATCTTATCACCAAATAATATCAAGATTGAAGGATCAAAGTCTCAAAGAAGGTGGCAGGCTGAGAGAAAAAACACAATATGAACTATTAATATCTGGAGACGTGTCGCATCTTTTGGGGAAGATTACAAAATACAGAAATGTAGCAAGTTAAAACTTGTATGAAACTACTCCGTTTGACGTATTGGAAAATTATGAATTAAGGACATAACATTTACAGGTTGCCAGGTATTGAGGGAAAATTAGTTTAAAATGTTCTTTAGATGGTACATTACTCCCAAAGACATTGCGAGGATTAGTAAGGGTTATAGTGGACATTGTTGGAAATGTCAGAATATGGATGCAACATTTTACCATACGTGGTGGACTTGTAAGGAAGCACGAAAATACTGGAAAAAATACATGAAGAGGTGCAAAAGATCCTCAGACTCAGACTTGAATTAAATCAGAAAAGTATGCTTTTAAATATCTTACCAACTAATATGAGAAAAGAACAAGGAGACCTCTTCCGTTATATGGTGACGACAGCAAGAGTATTATTTACAGGTAGATGGGAAAATGATGCCTGTCCTGGTCTCCCAGAGTGGAGGGATAAGATTTATGAATATGCTTCAATGGCCAGACTCTCTACCTACTTACAAAATAGACCGATAATCGAGTTCTGGAAAAAATTGAAAGATTTCTTCAATTATTTAGGCTAAATTAATTGATACAGAAGTTTAGAGGGTGGGTGGGAGGGAGAAGGAGAAATGTTATGCATTTAAGTTTAAGGAAACTTGAATGTTTTGCTTGTTTTACTCCTAAAGCTCTTATATCTATATTGTTTATATGCATATTGGTTGTATAAGATTGTTTAACTTTCAATCTACTGTCCAAATTAGAATCTATATAACTTTTATATTATGCACTTACTTTACTTCAATTTCTTTCCTTTAATAAAATCCTTTTTTTAAAAAAAGAAAGAAACATAAAATACACATACTGGTCAATGTTATGCTTGAAACAGCAGTGTTCAAATAATGGAAAATTTCCCGTGATTGTAAGGTATTTGTTTCCTTCATGTTGGATTTCAGAATCATCCACTTGGGAGAGTTGGAGGTTAAAAAGTCAAGAGCTGTATCATGACTCATTCACAAACAAACAAGAGAGTGTTTTATATTGTTAGCTCTTACATGGGAAAGGATCCATTGTCCACCAAAGCGTCTCTGGGTGTTTGATTTTCACTGTCTTCAGCTCTGAGATAAATGAGAGCAAATATAGGCAAAATAATTTTATTGCATATATTTGGCCAGGTTGTCGTAAATACTGGTAAGATTCGCTAGGTTTACAAAGATGATTCTTCAAAGACTCATAAAAATCTCTACAAGTTAATAATATTAATATTAACAACAACAACAACATTCAATTTATATACCCCCTTCAGGACAAGTTAATACAACATTCAGAGTGGTTTACGAAGTATGTTATCATTATCCCCATGACAATCACCCTGTGAGGTGGGTGGGACTGAGAGATCTCTGAGAAGCTGGGATTAAATCAAGGTCACCCAGCTGGTTTCAAGCAGAGGGGTAGGGTATCAAACACGGCTCTTCAGATTAGAGTCCTGTTGCTCTTAACCATGGCTCTCTTTATGAAATAAAGGACTGGTCTACTATGTAACAGACACAGGGTTCTAGAATAACTTCCCTAGCATATGGGAACACTAAATGGTATGTTGTGTCAGGCCTCCTCAAAACTTCCAGAGGTTGCCCTGCACCCAAAGGAGCTCTCCAAAATATATGTATGCTCATTGTTTTTCAGGACTGGAAACCATGCTCTATTCATTCTTAAAGTCTCTTCTTTCCTGTTGAAATTGTGCTTATGCTTATGAATTTCAATGGCTTCCCTGTGCAATCTGACAAAGTAGTTGGAAATGTTGTCCAGTATTTTAGTGTCCTGGAATAGGATACTGTGTCTTGTTTGACTTAGGCTATGTTCAGCCACCAGGCTAAAAACACCAGGCTAACAAAATACTCTACATCCTACAATAGCCCTGCAGAGAAGATTAGCATATCAAGCACCAATCCATATGCAAAAGAACCTCCTCAGGATACAATGAAGCCTCCCTCCATTAGCATTCCACACCCTGGGAAACTTTTACAGGATGACTCAGCCCAAACCCACCTTCCTGAGTAGATATAAATCACTTGCCAACATCTTCTCCACACTATGACACTAAGAGATCTCTGTCTTTTGGTGCTACACCTCTGAAGATGCCAGTCACAGCTGCTGGCAAAACGTCAGGAACTACAATGCCAAGACCACGGCTATACAGCCCAGAAAATCCACAACAACCAACAAACATCATGCTCGGGTTTTTTTTTCTATTCGTGCCCATCTCTAGTCCAGAGACAGCAAACTTCTGTGTTAGAAGGCAACCTCCGGTTAAGACCTTGACTTCTGTGCCTTGATTGTTGACCCTCCAGAACAACTGGTTGGCAACTGTGTGAAGCAGGATGCTACATGGAACACTTGTTGGATAAATATGAGCATTACGTACTGGTACATTGATGAATACTTACATAGACAGCACAAAGGCAGTTCAGATAAACCAGGGGTTCGGAGCCAGTTTCAATGGGATGTCATGTATGTGTTTAAGCATATGTCTAAGATCCCACATCACTGGAGCTTGTGTGCCAACATTAGGACACGAAGGATTGGATCCAGAGAGTGTTTTCTCTCAGTTCCTCCAAATTCCCTTCCTTAACGTGGCTTCTGCTCCTTGATGTCCCATTAATCGCAGCATAGTATTTTTTGGTGGTAAAAGGAGACTCCACCCCCCCCTTTTGCAATAACAGGAAATCTGTTTGGATCCAAATCCAGAGATCCAAAGTCCAGGATTATATGACCCTAACATGCATTGGTTAGTGACTTGTTGATGCATAGCAATGTTAAACCCGTTGGGGAAAGTGTTTTTGTTTGAAATGCCAATTATTACATTCAAATCAGGCCTCATCCAAGCAGCATTTAGGAAACAAAAACCTTTAGTATATTAAAAAATGTGAATCTGCTTCAGGAAAGAACTTGCTGCACCTGATTTCTGGGCTTTCTTTTTTGTTCCTGCCAACTTCAGATTTAATTAAAAATGGAAAGCTTGGAGTTTTTTTTGAAAAAATGAAAAAATCGTGCAGATGCAAAGAAGCCTCTCCTACTTCTGAAACTCTAAACAAGGGAAACAGTCTTGTCAGTCTGGCTAATGGTTCTGAATATTGATAAAACAGATTCTTTATTAGATTTTGAGACAGATGATTGCAGTTTAATACCTAGCTAATGATCATTCTTATGCCAATCTCAGCAATGATAATTACTTTATGATTAGTGCCGTGATTGAAATCGGTGTAATTTTTTTACCCCCTCAAGATGTTTCTGATGACTTCTTTCTCTAGACAACTTCTTGTTATGAATGGGTGATAATTTATTACGAAGGCACAAAAAGATGGGAGAAGTTCTATATTGAGGCCTTTAACCTCCACCCCCTCATCCCATCCCATTTTTATTATCCTCGTTCTTTAGGCTTACCATTTGCATGCTTATCCTGGGCAAGCTCCAGGTAATAAGTTTCTGGCCTGATCACAGGCACATCACTCTATGGTACAACCTGGAAGTGATAATGGTAGATCTAGGAATTGCTGCAAACTTTCTGGTAATCATAGAATGTAATCATAGAGTTCTGCAATTCCTAGAGCTACCCACCTTCATGTTGGGTTGTACCCCAGAAGTGACTAGACTGGAGCATTGCTTTTATTTATTTTTCTCTCTTTTCCTGCTGGCATCCTTATTCTTTACACTTTCACATAGTAGCTGCTACTGCATGAGAGGTTGGCTTAATTGCCAGGTCCTGATCTGTGCAGAAGAGCCAATTTCAAGTGTTGTGTCCTTTGTGGCACAACGCCTCATTCAACACTGCCAAGCTTATTCCAGTCTAGCAAGATATGGATGCTGTATCTCTCTGGAGATGCAGGATAACATGCCATACATGTAGTTGGCCGTAGCTCCAGAATGGGGCTCATGGCACTGTCAAATTCAGCAGCAAAGATACGGCCGTATACTTGTGATGTATGACTATGGAAGACGTGGGAGATGGTGGGTGTTTCTGAGACTGGTCCCCAAGCCATTCTGGGAGTGGTGTCCAAGGTCTTCTTTGGAAGTAGGGGCCCTGATGAAGTACATATGACTTTAAAGAAGGTTGGGATTTGGTGAGGAAAAGGCCAAACCCATGCACAACTTCAGCACAACAGAAAACCAGAGTCTGTAGACAAGTATTTCTTTGACCTGACCAGGCCTTCCACTATGGCGGGAGGTCTTTCTGCCGATAGCCTCTGTTACCTACTGCCACTCTGAGCAGTGGCAAGAAGTAAAATTAAAATGCTGTAGTCCCCTATGCCAATATGTCACTTCTGAGTACAACCCAGAAATGACAATGGGCAGATCTTGATCTATAGGTGTGCAGTTTAGGTCTGGGAGTCAGAAAAAAAGTGATTTTTTTGCTGATTTAGTAAAATTTGGCTTTCCGGGATCAAAACAGAGAATACTGAATCATATTTGGTATTCCAAATTCAAGCTACCTAATTAATTCGGTTTAATTCAAGAAACTAGGCTTGGCTGTTCCTTTGCTGTTTCCCTGCAAAGAAACAGTGTTTCCCGCCTTTTTTTGCAAGATGGGAAGGGGAAATGAGGCAGCATCAGGAGGCAGGAGGAAGGAGGCAAGTAGAGGGAGGGAGTGAGCCCCTACTTTGGGGGTCAATGGGATTATTGAAGGAGGAGTGAGCCTTTTTCAAAGTGTTTACAAGACTTAAATAAGGAGGCTTGCCTCAGAGCAGTCTCCATTTTGTGTGGTGTGGTCTGGACTTGAGATTGAGACACTGCTGCTGCTGCTACTGGCTGTTGGCTCTCTCTGGTCTGATTGCCCTGCTTTTGATTCCTGCCCAGCCTGCCCAGTGTATTCCTGCCTGTTCTGCGCCTGTGCTGCTGATGCACTGCTGAGGAAAAAGAGACTGCTGCTGCACCTGGAGAACTTCTGTTCTGTGCCATCTTATTGGGTTGAGAGTTGTAGACTCACTGAGTTTTTTCTGTCTTTTGTGGAAGCGGGGGGGGGGGGTTGGCCTGGTGTCTAGGAGGGATAGGGTTGAGAAGGGAAGAGACAAGTTTTTTCTTAGGTTACCTTTTAAAAACTGCTTTTGCTGTCGTCTGTGTGTGTGCATGGGGACGTCGGATTGGCTTTTGAACTTGATGTTTTTTATAGTGTTCAATTTGCTGTTTCTTCTTCAGGAGGAGGAGTTTTCTGTTTTCTCCTGTTGGGGTGCTTTGTTCATAGAAGTTTGGCGTCACTATTAATTTTTGCTTGTTCACTTGTTCATCTAGGGGGAGGGTCCCCCATTATGGGTGCTTTGTTGCCATAGAAGTTTGATGTTTCATAGTGGTGGAAAATTTTCATGGCTGCTTTTGGTGGGGGGAGGGCTTGGGGTGCTTCACAGAAGCTTGATATTGTACAATTGCTGTTAATTTTTGCTGATTCAGTTGCTCTTCTGTGTGGAGGGTTGTGTTTTCCCTTCTGCTGGGTGCTTAGTTGGCATAGAAGTTTAGTGTTTTCATAGTTACTGTACATTTTTTCTGACTGTTCTTCTTGGGGGGGGGGTCTGGTTTCCCCTGTAGTTGAGGTACTGTGTGAAAGCAAATTACCAGAAGCAGGCCTGGACAGATGTGACAGAGCACTGCCTGATCACTGACGCTATCACTCACTGGAACTCCACCCATACCATGCTTGAGTGTTTGGTGGAGCAGCAGGCTGCCGTAGCACTGTGGCTCTCAAAAAGTGACACATGGACAAGGGAGGGTGAATTCAGCCAAGAGGATTGGCTCACTATCTCCCAGATGATATAGATCCTCAGGCCCTTCAAGGAATTCACCGCCATGGTCTTGTCTGACACAGCGACCCTGGGATTGGTCATTTCTCTGGCACATACGCTTCAGACGGCTACAGCCTCCCTCCTGGACTCAGATGCAGGATATGTAGACTGCATTCCAGCAGAATGTGTGCTCATAACAAAGCTGCAACAGGGTATTACATCCTAGCTGCAGTCTCTCACTGAGAGGGAAACTACACAAGATGCCTGACACATGTTCTTCACGTGTCAGTTTCCTGCAAGTTTCCATGGGAAGTGTAGTCAGATTAGCCACTTGATGCAATTCTCCACCAGAGAGAAGAATGAGAGAATCCCTCCCACATTCTGCAGGTGTAATTGGACCCTATTGAGGAGGGCAGCCCAGGAAGCCAGAAGCCAGAAACCAGCCCCTCGCATGCTCACCTCACCATGCGGTGGTGGTGCCCAGTGATTCCTCCTCCTCCCACCCCAGCCAGGAACACTTGTGGCAGCCCCAAACACCAGTTCCCGCTCAGGGACTGAGCAAACGCTGTGCACACTCCACTGCCTCCCTTGGACCGAGGACTGGAGCATAGTCCACTCAGCTCCCTCTGGCCACCGATGGTGCACTTGGCTCCCTCTGGCTGCTGCCAGTGTACTCCCTCCTTGCAGAGTGAGCCCCCTCTGATCATTCAAAACATCATTTGCTGGGGATTGTGAAACCTGCATGGACAAAAGCTCTACAGGAGAAAGGCTGTAGTGTATTTGACTTGAGCAGGACTGAGCACAAAAAGCTAGTTCCCACTTGTAACATGAATATAATATGCCTTATGCTTACATTTCTAATCTTTCCAAAAGAAATTCATGAGACAGTTTTTTTTTCAAAGAAGAAAGTACAATTAGTTTTAATTTTCTGTAAGTCAGAGTGTTTCTGAAAAAGCATTAAGAGCCAATCTAATGTTTACACCAGCAGGGTTCCAGAATAGAAAATGAGAGCACACAACAGAGTCAGTAAAAACAACCACTGCTGCCCCAAACAAAACAAACAATATATTAAAAATATATATACTTGTACTAAATATAGTCAGAGAGGAGTTAATCAGTAATTGATTGTGCTACCATTAGGCTCGGGGTGGATTTTCATGCTGTTTCCATTCTACAAAAGTAATATCCTTAATAATTATCATAATTTGAAGGCCTGCAGATCTGTTAGTGCATTAGGGGAAAGGCCACAAATGTTACAATAGCATGCTTTGTGTGGTGTTTAGAGAGCAGAAGTCTATCTCTGGCCAAAGCTGTATAAAAAGCCCCCATTAATCTCATACAAACTGAGAGCCAGTTTGTTGTAGTGGTTAAGAACAGCAGGACTCTAATCTGGAGAGCCAGGTTTGATTCCCCACTTCTCCACTTGAAGCCAACTGGGAGACCTTGGCTCAGTCACAGCTTTCTAAGAGCCCCACCCATCTCACAGGATGATTTATATATATATAAAGTAAAAGTTTTATTTAAAGAGAAATGAATAACAGTAGAAGGTGCATAGAAACTCTCTCAGCCCCACAAAAGGATAATTGTGAGGATAATAATAACACACTTTGTAAACCAATCCGAGTGGGTGTTAAGTTGTATTGAAAGGTGGTGTATAAATTGAATGTTGTTGTTATTATTATTATATACAAGGTCAGATTAGAAACGATGAAGGCCATGTTCCAAAGAGAGACTTTAGACGTGTCCATGAGATTTTGCATCTGTATCATCCACACCATCTCTAGGATTGCCAGTTGTCAGGACGAGTTTCTGTGGGGTGGGGACAGGAGTACCAACGTTGGTGCAACATGTCATTTCACTTTCAGTGCAAAAGCAGAAATGACACCATCTCATTGCACCGATGCTCTGGGATTTGTGCCAACATCAGTGAGCCTGCTGACCTGAGAAGCAGCAGTGGGGAATGGGTGCCCATTTTGGGAGGTTGCCTACTTTAGTACCCTGGGAAGTCTCCTTCCACCCCAATATCACCCCTAGGAATGAACGGATCCCCTAGTTTCATTGTTCGTAGTTCTGTTACATCCTGTGGTCTGCTTCAGTTGCCTCCCCGCAAGAAAAGAAAATTTGAGAAAGTTGAGAACTGATTTTGTACGTACATTCTCACACTTTAATTGTCAACACCTTTTGGTTGCCAAGGTCCCCTCCATATTTCACCGTGTGGAAAAGCTGGTTAGATTCAGCCTGATACCCCTTCTCCAGAAGTTATGACATATTTTTCCTGATTGTTTTTAATGATGGCCGTTTCCACATGTCCCGGCATAGCGCTAAATTCATGGACCGAGAGCGTCTTCCTGGCACGATTTTTGATGTCATCATGCCACGTGGTGTGATGATGTCAGAAATCGCACAGAAAGATTCTCTCAATCTGTGAGTTTAGCACTATGCTGGGTCATGTGGAAACGGCCAATGTCACCATTCGCCTGAGCAGAATGTGAGCTAAATTGGCTGGTACCCAAGCATATCTTTTCCAAAGCATCCTTAGGTAAGAGAAGCTATCCACATGGATATTTAGTTTCCAGATCAAGTTCTGCCGCTACCAAAAATGCCCTGCCTCAGATTACAGAGATAGGTAGGTAGAACAATTAAACAGCATCTGGCCTTAAAAGGATGAAGCCCCACCCAAGCTATTTTAATTTGTAGCAGCAGTTTGCTCTCATGTGCTTCCTTGACATTTTTTGTCATTGATTCAGATTTTTTAATGTATCGTATAGGGAAATAAATTTTAATGCAAAGGAATGCCTTTACAAATAGTTATTTATGAATGGATGCATAGTTGTTGCCTTGTTTTTTGAACAGAGTCCCAAGATACATTCATGGTAGTCAGTCATTGTATGTCATATATGTCATGTGTACTCTTCGCATGATGGCCTTCAAAGGGCATGAAGATCTTACAGTTGGGTATGCTTTGGGTATAACCTGTGCATTTGCATGGCATTATGCCAATATGGACAATTCAAAACCAGATGTGTGTGTCTTTGGTGAATGCAGCCATTATTTCAAAAATATTCCCTCCATTATAAAATGATAAAAGTGCCCAGTCTTACAGCAGAAACTTTTTGTGTGTGTTGTTTCACATATTAAGTGATACACATTCACAGACCAGGTTGCTCATGCTAGACTGCCTTCCTGTGATAAATAACAAGATTAGGTGCGAGTTAATAGCCACACTTCCTCTCAGCTATGGCTACTAATGTTCCTGGAAAAGAACCCGATAAAATAGTTTCTATTCAATCGAAAACAGAAAACAGTGGGCCTGATCTATATTAATTACACACACAAAATCTATCAAATCAAAAGTGACATTCATTTTTATTTGAACAATCTCTGAAAGCTATGTACATTCTCCCCCCTACCCACGTAGCCAGTAACATTTCCCAGCTGAAGGGAGGTTTAGAGCATTCCACTGCATCACGACAGAATTGATTTTATTGTCCCGGGAGAGTCCTTCATAGAGTAGCCTAGCCTTGAATATTTCCAGCAGAGATGATAACACATCCTCTCTTGCCAGCTAGTTCCATTTTCTTCAAAATTAACTTATATATATATATTTTCTCTGCTGCATCTTAAAGCCAATTACTTTTTGTTCTGTCCTCCACAACCTCAACAACAAGTGAGAATCAATCTCTGACAGCTTTTCATCCTGTCAGGTATGCCTGAAAGAGATCTGAGATTGGAAACCACCACTGAATTTTGAGTTGGATTGTTTAAATCTAAGCCCCGCCCGCACCCACCCACATACCATTTCATTTGTGTTCTCCTTTGGTTATGTACGTTAGCGCTGATAATGAAATACGAGGGGCCTGCGGCCAGTGCTTTGGTTAGAAAGTTCCAACTCTCCCTCCATCACTGGTTATTCTATTTCATCCTGCTTTCTTTTATTGTGCATACACTGCAGGAAAGGTGTCTGCCACAATATTGTGCATCTGTTATAAGCTCCCCACTTTTCCAAGCAGTGAGACGTTCCAGGGAGAGCGCTTACTTAGGGTGGTTCCTGGAGGGGGGGGACTTTATTTACAAATATACAAGCAGAGCACAGATGGAGGCAATGAGGCACTCTTACAGGGCAGCAACAATGCTACCACCAGGGTTCATTTTGAGGGGGAATGCGCAGGAATGCAGTTCCGGCAGTTCCTCAAAGAGGTCACATGTCAGGTGGCTCCACCCCCCTGACTCTCGGCCATTTGGGGCCCGTTTCAGCCTGGATTGGGGTCGAAACGGCCAGGATCAGGCCTCTTACGGGTTGTGGATTACTCTCCCACTCAGCAGAGGCCCGATCCTGACCATTTTGGGCCCTTTTTTGGCCATTTTCAGCCCCTTTTTGCCATTTTGAGCCCAATTTCAGCCCTGAATGGCCAGGATTGGGTCTAAAACAGCCAGGATAGGTGATGTCAGGGGGTGTGGCACATGCAAATCAGTCATGCTAATTACACACTTCCAGTGATGTCAAGTTGGCGTGACATATGCTGATGAGTTATGCTGATGAGTTATGCTAATGAGTTTCTCCAGCTCTTTTTCTACAAAATGACCCCTGGCTACCACACACACACAAAAGAGAGAGAGATACCCCAGAGGAGTTTGGCCAGCTCACAGGAGTTTGTCTCTTTCTCTTTCCATCTCTGCCAAATTCAGACTGCCATTTTCTCATGCATACATATATAGCTTTGCTAGCTTGGAGGAGCTAAGCCCTGAAGTGACTGGGATGGAGCTTTGCTTAATTATACCCACAGGATGGGGATATGTCAGATTCAGAATATATTGTAACCAAAGAAACCAAAGTAACCAAAGAAACTCCATTTTAATTCTGTTAGTGTTCTAAGTGCTCTCTTCACAGGTGCCAGGATGTTCCCTAGCAGCTATCTCTCAGAAGAGGAATGTTTTGGCTACAGCTTTTCCAGTCCTGGGAAACTTTCACTGTCTCAGCTTCAAAGGGATTGTTTTGAGAACTGTGGGGGGAGGCTGGGCCTACTGAGTCTTGATACTTTGTACTGTATTCTTTGCCTTTCATTCGTAACAATACACGTGTACCAACCCAGATATGGCATCTGGGCCAGTGGACTATAATGGTTGCATTTTTCAGTAAATCTTTTGGAAACAATGGACTCTTGTCTGATTGCAGAAGGTAGTCTGGATACAACTATTATCTAGCCACAGCTCTGACAGTCCAGTGGTAAAGCACCTGTTTTGCATGCAGAATGTCCCCGGAACTCTCTCCAGTCAGAAGGAATAGGAATAGATACTGTTAAAGAGCCCTAACAGAGACCTCCTGGAAAGCAACTGCCAATCAAAGTAGACTATATTGACCTTGATAGACCAAAGGATTGATTCAGCAGAAGGCAGCTTCACGAGCTGATTTATAATTGTTTTTTAAAAATATTATTCTTTTGTTACAGGCTCTGTTTCTCCATAGGTACTCCACTGCAGGCCAAGCCCATAAGACAACCCATTCAAAGTGATCACACTCCATATTAGAGATGGGCATGGACAGCAATACGAACAAAAAAAAAATAGCCACAAACAGCCCAATCTGCTGTTTGTGAACAAGCTGTTCATGAGGCCCCATTCTAAACGAACAGGTGGTTGTTGTAACCCTCGTTCATTGCTGTTCGTCAAGCCAGACAGTCTGGCAACTGCAATCAATTCCCTTGGCAACGTAGACAGGGATTGTCTGAACTCTGTCTGAACTCCTGCTGTTGCCCTGGAAACCGTAATCTAAGCCCAATTTAATATATTGTCGGCTTTCACAGCTGGAGAACAATGGTTGTTGTGGATTTTGTGGAGATCTCTGTCTTTCGGTGCTACACCTCTGAAGATGCCAGTCACAGCTGCTGGCAAAACATCAGGAATTACAATGCCAAGACCACGGCGATACAGCCCGGAAAATCCACAACAATCATAAGCCCAATTTAGCTTGATAGACAGGTCTTCCTTTCAAGTATGGAGCTCCAAATTTGTTACAAGGGAACAAAGGCCAGGGGGGAAGGGCTTTGGAGCTCTGGCTTTGGAGAGGGAGAGACAGCTGCTGTTGGCATTTTGATAGAGAGAGTACATTGGAGCTTGAATTTTCTTTGTGTGTGGTGGGATAGGGATCTACCCCTTAAAGTTCCAGGGCTGTTGCCAGGCACTGGGCCAAGCTATTATTTATTATTGGTACCTTTATTGGTGCCTGCTCAGGTCAGGTTTCTGGGTGTGGTGCAGTAGGGATCTACCCCTTCAAGTTCCAGGGCTGCTGCCAGGCTCTGAGGCCAAGCTATTATTTATTATTGGTATCTTTCCTGGTGCCTGCTCAGGTCAGGTTTCTGGGTGTGGTGCAGTAGGGATCTTGACTTGGATGATGGCTGGAGGAGAGCCTGCTGGCCCCTATAAACAGCCAACCACGAACATGTTCATGAACAGGGCCATGTTCATGGTTGTTTGTGAGTCCCTGTTCGTGGATGGCAATGAACAATGAACATCATGTTTGTTTTTTTCTGTTCATGCCCATCTGTACTCCATGTTTATAGAGAAGTCTCATTGAGTTCACAGAATCATAGAATCATAGGGTTGGAAGCTACCTCCAGGATCATCTAGTCCAACCCTTTGCACAATGCAGGAAATTCAGTTACCCCCCCCCACACACACACACCCAGTGACCCTTACTGCATGCCCAGAAGATGGCAAAACACCATCAGGACCCCTAGCCAAACTAGCCTGGGGAAAATTGCTACCAGACCCAAGGTGGTAATTGGCCTTACCCTGGACGTGTAAGAAGGGGCTGTGAGAAGTGAGCACTGATGTAACCCTTTCTGCCCTCCCTCTCATGATCTTCCCAGGTTCACAGAATCAGCATTGCTGTCAGATGGCCATCTAGCCTCTGCTTAAAAAACTCCAAAGGAGGAGAGCCCACCACCTCCTGAGTTCAGTGAACTTTATAACACATAGGATCACACCTTTGGTCTACCTAACACTTCTTAGGGGAATGAAAAAGCAGAAGTGGTCATTCTATCTTTGTCTCTCCCAATGCAGTCCAGTCCTCAGTACTTTCAGCTGGTTGCTACCATGAGAGCTGTTTCTGATAGAGGAGCAATAAATGTTCTTCTTTGCAAGAAATAATATGGTGGTTAGAGTGTAACACAAGGATAGAGTTGCCAGGTACTGGTTGGGAAATTCCTGGAGATTTTTGGGGTGGAGCCTGGGGAGGATTTTGTTTGGGAAGGGGACCACAGGTGGTTATAATGCCGTACAAGTTTGCCTTGTTCCAGGGAAACTGATCTCTGTCGCCTCTTGGAGATCTCCAGCTGCCACCTGGAGGTTGGGAACCCTAGACTAGGATCTGGAAGACATAGCTTTGAATCTGTACCCTGCCTTGGAAGTCTCAACCCCACTTTACATTTGAACAGGCAGTGCTCATACGTTATCACAAGATGCTACACAGGAGAAAATGTTGCTCTGTCTCTCTCTCATGTCATATTACTGTAGGCATTCTGTATGCTTTACTTCTAGATTGGTTAAAGTCTCAGTCTCTCCTCTATAAAGCAGGAAGGCTATTTATCCCAAGGGGGAGGGCAGAGAACCCAGGTAGACTCGCCTCTGATTCTGTGGCTCCTTCCCATGTCATAACCGCCTGTCTTATAGAAAATACTAGCAAAGCCATCTGAAAGTGCTAAGCATCAGTAAAATGACTGGAAACCCTCTAGCTCTGTCTCCCCTACCAAGGGCTTGCACGTCCATTGAGGTAGAGCTGGAGGCCGCCTCAAGCACAGGTCTCTGAAGGAGATGCTGTGGCCCATGCCCGACGACCCCCCGGCCCTACCCAGCACCAGTGCCGCAGGCCATGCAGCACAGAAGCAACCAGGCTGTGCCTGTTGCTTCATGTGCTTGCGCCCCTGGCCCAACCCGGCGGCAGTTCCGTGGGACACATGGTGCAGAAGCAATCAGGCTGTGCTTATTGCTTCGTGCACTTGGTGAGTCAATCAGGTTGTGCCTATTGCTTCGTGAGCTTGGTGGGTATTGGACATTGGGAAGGTCAGTTTGTAGCCCCTCAAAGTAGCTTCCAGCAGACACGCTAGTTTTTGCCACTGTCCCTGCCAATTAGAGAGCTCCTATTCTGGTCCATCCAGCCAGGAAAAAGGTCAGCCCCTCAAAGTAGCTGCCAGCAGACACTCTAGTTTTTGCCACTGTGAAGAGAAAATGAATGTGCCAGGAAAGCATGCTCCCCCTCCTGCTAACAATTATGTGAATGTCTGATTAGCTAGAATGTCTTCCACAAAGACTGCTCCCTTTGCCAGAATTAGAGCCCTCGCCAAGTCAATAATATGATGGGGGTGGGAGGATGCTTTGGGGAGACAATCAAATCAGGGATGTCACAGCAGCACACAAATGGCCTAACTGGATGTGTACCTGCCCAGCTTATATATACAAAGTCCCTCTCTGAGTTTCCCCTGTCCCTTGATGCCCCACATTTCTCCACAACAGGGTCTCCAGAATGTATTAAAACATTGTTCTCCCTCCATTTTATCTCCTACCATCTGAGGTAGATCAAGATGGGTAGCCATGTTAGTCTTCATATACCAGTTCACTTCTTCAGGTATCTGAAGAATCTGAAGTGAATCTGAAGTATCTGAAGAAGTGACCTGTGGCTCATGAAAGCTCATACCCTACCACTAATTAAGTTAGTCTTATAGGTGCTACTGGACTCTTGCTCTTTTCCTCTGAGGTAGGTGAGGCTGAAAGAGAGTGCCTGGACTGAGCAAGCCTCCATGGTAGAGTAGGAATTCAAACCAGGGGTCTCTTGGTTCTTAGTTCAACACTCATACTATGGAAATGTAGCCAAAGACATTGTGGTAGAGCTAGAAAAAGGGCCAGGGTTTAGTCAGTTGAAACCTGTAAACTAGAGGCATTCTTGTTGGAATCAGGGCCAAGCTACAAGTGACGAATGACACTTGAACAGCAAGTGTGTTTCTCCCTGTTCACTTGCCCTCCATTCAATCCACTTGCAGTTCAAGTGTCATTCATCACTTGTAGCTTGGCCCTCAGTTACTGTTACTGTTACTGTTACAGCAGAATGATATATAACAGCTGCTGTAACATATATCTTTATACCATATCACAATGTGACAGAAATGGAGGATGGAAGAGCTGCAATGCTGCCCTCTATACTCCAATAATCTTACCAGAGAGAAAAAAACATTGCCCATATCAAAAACACAAGTCACAGTGCGATCTTGAGAGTAACTGTTTTGAGTCTGGAGCCCTAGAAGTGTATTCAGTCTCCCTGGCTAGGAACTGTTGTCACATTTCCAAGGGGAGTTTAAAAGAAATGAATGGGAAAGCCAGTATTTACCTCATAACCTGTGGAAACTCCTGTAACCAGCCCCAAATGTATGCCTTCTTAGTTCCTAAAAATTGTTGAATAGGACACTTTTTTTAAAATTAGGAGTTTTATATAATTAAAAAGAAAAAAACAAAGTTATACAGTTACACAAAAACTAGCTAAGGGACAAACAGAAGTAACAAACCATACAAACAGAACATAGAATAAACATCGAAAAGAAAGAAAAACTATATAAACTAAAAGGAGGCTTCTGATTTTCTCCGTGACAAATATTAATATTGTCTAATTTTCTATTACTCTATGTTAAAAATAAAAGTTCTCTTTTTTCTAATATCTAAATTCCTTAATCCATAAATCCACAAATCATCAAATCATTATTGTCTATTTCATGTAAAAATTCAATAAGGGGCTTCCATTCTACAAACAAGCTTATTAAATAGAATGTTATTTTTTCCCCTTTAGATGTGCTTCCAGGTTATTAAAATAACTAATAATAATGTCCCTCAGGGCCAAGCTACACATGACGAATGACACTTGAACGGCAAGTGGATTGAGTGGAGGGCAAGTGAACAGGGAGAAATACACTTGCTGTTCAAGTGTCATTCGTCATGTGTAGCTTGGCCCTCAGTTAACTCTTCCACTCCACTCCCCCTTAAATACTGAGTCAGAAAGGAAAGATTTTATCAGGATGACTTGAGCACAAAAAAGGTAAGAATGATCTGGAAAATTCCATTCTGAGGCAAGGAGAATCTGGGGTGGGCAGAGGTGGTACATATAGGGTTAGGGTTACCAAGTCCTCTGGGCTTGAAAGTGGGGGGCAGGTGGGCCATGAGGAGGCACGATGGGAAAACTCACCTCACAGGAGCATGCTCCAGAATACTTCCATGTTGCTCCAGAAATGATGTCATTCCCTGCATGACTTGGCAGCGACTGGTCACAAGTGGGCCTGATTTGGTAAAAATTGGCCCCAATCTTGTGAGAATGTGAGGTGGTGAGAGGTGAAGGACGGCAGCAGAGGACCCCCTGCCTCCACTGGAGGGGGGGGGGTAATCCAAATGGGGTACAAGCACCTCCATGGGAGGGGGAAACAGCTGCTACCAAATTATTTCAACCAGATATTTTCTTGTTCAACCCCTCCCCCCTTCTTTAAATGGAAAATTTTGTTGCTCAAAAAAATCATAGTTGGGGAGAATCATCAGTCGAGGAGAGGAAACCTATCCATTGAACCTACCCTGGAATCTTGTCCTCTGTTCCCAGGTGTCTGGAAGCAGACTGTTGTTACTCGGGGGTGAGGAAAATGTGCTTAAGTGCATCCCATCTTTCCAAAACATGGGCACGAGATGGCCTGGCAGACAAAGAGCAGGGACTCTTTAGCAGAACGAATCTCAGAAGACAAGCCTCTTGCACTAATAATACAGCTAGCCTGATGCAAATGAGGCTTGCTTTAGAAGGCCTTTTTTAATAAGATATTACAGCAAGCCATTTTCAGAGTGCCTGTTTCCCATTGTGATCAATTAATTTAACAAGACAGAACATTTAATTACTGTATTTCTGAGGCTGTGTTCTCCGGCGGTAATTGGTAGCTCATGATTATCCGTAGCCCTACCAACTAACTATCATTTTCACTCCCTCTTCCTTCCTTTCCCTCATGGACTATTAAACTATGTAACAGGTATGTTGTCATAAGGAACGGCAAGGAGATTCTGGCCTTAATAAACTGGCAGGCCTGCATCTGCATAATGGAGAGGAAGGCGATATTTTTGAGCAAAGAAAAAGCAGCGTAAAATATGGAAAGGACAGAAGATTTTACAGTAGGAAAACTGAGATGGTGCAATCTATGATGTTTAAAAGCCAGTGTGGGAGGGTGGTTGAAGTGTTGAACTAGGTCCTGGGAAAACCTGGGTTTAAGTCACCACTCTGGGCCAAGCTACAAGTGACGAATGACACTTGAACGGCAAGTGAACAGACTCACGTGTATTCCTCCCTGTTCACTTGTTCGTGATCAAGTGGAGCGCAAGTGGAATGCAAGTGAACAGGGAGGAATACACGTGAGTCTGTTCACTTGCCGTTCAAGTATCATTTGTCACTTGTAGCTTGGCCCTCTGTCGTAAACCAGCCAGCATGATCTTCAGCCAGATACAAACTCTCAGCCTGATCTGCCTGAGAGGTTTGAGACCAAGTGGAATGTCATGTTAGAATGTCAGATAAGGATTTGGAAAACCCTGTTTTTAATCGCTACTCTGCTATGGAAGTTCAGTGGTCGACTTTGGGCCAGTCTCTCTATCTCAGCTTACCTTGAAGGATATAATGGAGGAGGTGAGGGAGTAATATTTTAAGCTGTTTTGGGTCCAGATGAGGGAGGAAAACATAGCACAAATATTTTTAAAAAATGAGGTTGGTTGGCTTAGCCATTATGCTTCACCAGCTCCCAGCAAACATTGGTGGAACCTACAGAGTTACATAACCTCATTTAATCAATACATTCATTAATCCCGATCTACAAAAATGTATACCTCACACAGCTGAATGCAGTTTACCAGGTGCTTATCAAGTTCCCTAATTTTGCAGCTCCATGAAGACAACAAAAAGAAGAGTTTCACTGGGCCCACTGTAGATGGCATCAGACCCGTGTTCATCTCAGCGGATCAAGAAGTTGTGGAAACACATTCTATACAGCGGCTCTCTCACATCTTTCTTCATAACATTAACTAGAACGACGTATTCTCCAAAGTGTTCGGGAAGATTTCATCTTTCAGAGCTGTAGCAAAGTGATTTACTAAGTTCAGCAATGTGACAAGATGGACTCTGCCACTGGTGATGAGAATCTCTGAGCACTTGGCAATTAGACAAGGATTGGCGGAGGGAACATGAAGGATATCGAAAGCAGTGGAACCCACTTAGTGTGAAGTGCCGTGAAAGTCCCAGATGGCTTCCGTGCATTTCAATGAACCTTCCCCTGCTCTTCGCAGTAAAATGTCTAGCGCAGTTTCATTTCACTTGGATTCCCTGTGGAGGACAGGAAATAACGCTACACAGATACAAGTGTTAAAATGTTGTACCCTTTGGGGACTGTTGCTACTCTCTGCCTTAATTCTGACTAGTTGGAATGAAAGTAGAGGGAAGAAGAATTTGTGAGCCCATATATCAAGATAAAGCCCAGATGTCTCTAGATTGCTGCTGTTGACACACACTGAGTGGGGGGGAAGCGCAAAACTCCCACAATCCCACACCAGAGTGGACAAAGCTCTCAATGGAAAGTCTATTTGCTAATCTATTGGGATAACTCTGTTGGGCAATTGAGGTACTATATGCTGTTTGAACACAATGCCTTGGAAAAACCCAGCTTCTCTGATGGTATAAAGAAAAGAGGGATCTGCTTTGACCACCGAAAAAAGCTATGCTGGGGGTCATGGGCCTTACATAGACAATAAGGGTATGCATAATGAGCAAAAAATATACACAGAAATTGCTGGTTTCGCTCGTTAAAGTAATTTCTGGAACACATTCGGGAAATGAGACTGTAATGACACTCACCCCCACCAAAAAGGGTGTGTATTTCGTTTGGGTTCTCACCACTCCGAGGCCATGCATGCAGGCCAGGCAGTGAGGAGCTGTGCAGCAGCCTCTTGTTTTCTTTAATGGAAAGCCCATCTGCACGCATCGATGATGCAATCAATTGGATCCAAAGGGGAGAGACTGAGCCCTTAGTATTAGCTCCGTTGGCAAGAAGGGGATGCGCATGGTGCGCATAAGTACAATTTTTTTCCCAGCAATGACATTGGCACTGAGTGACTCACAGAGATCAAATCACAAATGGTTTGCTTTGCACCGAGGAGGGGAGCAGCAGATGGAATGGTGCCGTCAGCATCATGCTGTCTGCTGCTCCCCATCACTTTCTGTGCATCTTTACACACAATGAGAGGAAAGACTGTCAACACCATGTGGGTATGCACACATAGGTTCGAGGCGGAATGGGTCTCCTTCAGCTTTTGAGCCCGTCTGCTGCAAAGTATCATGTTATGCAGATTAGGGTGAACATTGGAAAGAAAAAGCAATTATCAAAGGAGAGCCAGCTCCACCCAGGCATGTGGAGCTGGTTCATGCCCATCTAGTGGCCTTCCGCTGCTGCTGTCCTTCGCTTAGGTGCCATGGTGCCAGGGCCATCTCTGTGACTAAAGGAGTCTTCCAAAGATAGTGGGTTAAGGGTCACCAGGAGGAATTTCATTTTGCAGAGAAAGTCTTCTGTCTTTTAGGGCTTTTCTGATTAAAACCATTCACCCAGAGTTAAATGATGGGGAGGTGTAGCAGGCCTGTGCATTGCTCACATGCATGCACACTCATCTTTCCAAATCAATATTCCACATGGAAGAAACAGTCTAGTCAGATTTTTTTATTTTGCTGCTCATCCTCCAATGTGATATATGCCCTCATGTGCCAACAATGTCCATCTGCTCTGTACATTGGACAAACCAGCCAACCTCTACGCAAAAGAATAAATGGACACAAATCTGACATTAGAAATGACAACGTCCAGAAACCAGTGGGAGAACACTTCAATCTACCAGGACATTCCATCAAAGACTTAATGGTCACTGTAGTTCAACAGAAACCTTTCAAAAACAAAATCCAACGGGAAGCTGCTTAATTGGAATTCATATGTAAATTTGACTCTGTCAAGCTGGGACTGAATAGGGACTATGAATGGTTATCTCATTATCAGAGGTAACTGATTTCCTTAACAGAAGCAAACTGATCTCCATATCAGAAGGAGCTGTTTGCATCTCCATATCAGAAGGAGCTGTTTGCATCTACTCCGCCCTCCCCTCTCCTCCTCTATATCTGACCAGTTTCTTTTTGCCCTCCATGCATCTGATGAAGAGAGCTGTGATTCTCGAAAGCTTATGCTACAATAAAATTGGTTAGTCTTATAGGTGCTACTGGACTCTTTTTGATTTTATTTTCTGCCACACCAATGGGACTCTCGTCTTGACTTCTTGTGATTTCTCCTTTTTCCTTTTCACTCAATTGTGGGTTATCTGATTTAGTTGGAATGGGAGACTGCCAGCCAGCAACCTGTCCAGTCTCCCACTTTTACTAATAAAAAATAAGGAGGGGGGAGAGGACCATCCTCCCTCTACTTCCTCTCCTGTGCAGGAAAAACCAACCACTAGCCCTTCTATTCTGTGTGCTTTTATGCACAAAACCAGGACAAGCTGGTGATGGTCAGTGTGTTTAAACAGGGAGTCCCAGGCTGCTGGAAAGCAGATTAGGGGGAAGAGGATTCACCACTCATTGTGGAAACAAAACTACAAGGCACAGGGAAACAGCATAACAGCAGGACTCAAAGGTGACAATTTATTGGCTTTTTCACTAAAGCAGGATTTTTTGAAAAAAATTCACTGTGCCATGCTGGTTAGCAATGGAGCACTCTCCTGTTTGCGTAAATGCTGATGCCACTTTGAGTTTCCTGCCATTGTGTGCACCATCAACACTGACCTTCTTTGGAGTCCATTGTTGTGTGAGTTTTCATGTGCTTGAGGAGAAACTCATTGGATTGATGGGATTTTTCAATAATGTGGTTTCTGGCAAATAGAGCCTTGTTTCCTCAACTCCCTCCCTTGAAAAGAAGACTGTGTGTGTGTGTTCACCGAGCAGCTGCCCAACACTCACATTGATGCTCGCCTCCCCCAAACATTCCTTGGGGTTCATAAACATGGAACCCTGTTGTTGTTGTCAGGACCAGACTGCTTTCTTGTGTGCCTTTGCTTAACCGACTCCATTTTTAATCCTTTCAGTGTTTAAGTGTTCTCTTCCAGGTGCCAAGGTTCCCAGGCAGCTATCTCCCAGAAAAGGATTGTTTTGGCTACCGACGTTCCACCAAGAACCGGCCTTGGGAAGTTTCCGCGCTTTCGGCTTCAAAGGGGTTGTTTTGAGAACTGTGGGGGGAGGTTGGGCCTGCTGTGATCTGTTACTCTGTTCCTCATGCTTTGCCTTTCATTGGTAACAATGCATCTGTACCATCCTGGATTTTGTATTCAGGCTCGTGGACTATAATGAACTAATTCTTCAGTAAAAGCCTTTTGGAAACAATGGACTGTTGTCTAATTGCAGGAGGTAGTCTGGAGTAAGAACGTTATCTAGCCACAAGTCTGACATTTTGTTACCAATCGAATTTTCCAATGCCTAAGCTGGATCAGACGGAATCCAAAGCTGTCCCTGTCAGGGATCCTTTGTTTGACCCGTATGCCTCCCCCGGCTCTCAAGGCTCGGACTCTCAAATACCTGCACCGAGGGAGAATAACTCCTCGGTTACAACGATCTATACCCTTGCTCCAAGCAAGGCTGATACTCAGCCTCGGGCCACAGCTCTCCCACTGCTGTCGCTGCCTACCCCGACACAGTGGGGTGCGAGACCAAGGGAAACGAGGGATAGGAGGGCCAGCGCGATGTTCACGCATTTACAGCTGGATAGTCGGCGTAGCCTGGAATCCATCCCCGAGCAAACCGGTGATCAACCTTGGCTATATTGGAATAGGTCGACTGAACAATCGGAGTGGGACACGTCCCGCCGTGGCACCCTGAGTTGGGATTATGCGGAAGTCGCCCCGTGGTCGGGGCAACAAGAAGTAAGTGAGCACCAGTGGGTGCAACTGCAGAGCAGAACGATAGCCATTGACTCAGGGATTTCGGCAATCACCGGCCTGACAAAAGGAGTTTTAGCTGCGAGGTCCCAGGAGGAGCGAGGAGACGAGACACCCTTGCCTTGGCAGCAAACGCTCACCACGGGATCGCGGACTGAAACTAGGCAAACCTCGCAGACTGCCGGAGCTGCTGAGGGGGAAGAAACAATGGATAGAGTGCAGCTTTTGGAAAACAGACTCATAAATATGGAAGAAAGTTTGGCTAGTGCCGTCCACCTGCTGTCAGTGCTAGTTGCGGGGGACAGCGGTCGTGATCGGCCCGCTGGATTACCAGACATCAGTCAGAGTTTGGCCAACCTTCAAACGCTCCTACCTCGGCCGGGGGGTCCTATTCAACCCTGGCCGCAGCAGCCACCAGAGACGGGAGATGATGACTCGGTTACCGGAGAAGGACCCGGCCCAGATAATCCGTGTCCAGATGATTCCCATCCTGACCAACCGGTCAGACCAGGTGACGATGGGACCAGTGGAGGAGGTGACGGGCCGCAGCCGGGAGATCCCCGTCCCACCACTCCTACCAACGGCGGAGGAGAACCGCTACTGCCGACGGCCCCGCTTCTCCCTCCAACCACGACGCAAGCGGACCAGCCGGTAGCCCCTCCACCTACAACGCGAGCGAACCAGCCGCCAAGCATTCCAGGGACGGGACCAACGCCAGGGCCTCGAGGGGATACGGTACCTCTCCAACCCATTTCTCCCCATCCGCTACCATTACGGCCGGCCCCTCATCAGCCGCTGCCTAGAGGGGAACCAGCACCCGTTCGGCCAACGCGACCTATTCCGAGAGGACTCCCCCAGCCGCTTCCGGGAGTGCCTCCACCGCGCCAGCCGCAACCGTACCAGCCGCAACCGCACCCGCAGCAACCTCTACCACAGCTGCCGCCAGCTCCATGACAACCCCCTTTACAACTCGGCCCACTCGATGTCTATCCAATGCCGGCACCGGCCCCTCGACAAGACCTTCCGATGGGTTGGGTCAAGTTGGATGCTACGTTCGATGGGGACCCTTCCAAATTGGGATTTTTTCTAGTACAAGTAGTGCAATTTTTTAATCGTTGGGGGCATCTTTTCGGAAGTGAAGCTAGTCAAATCGAACATCTGGGGTCACGTCTTCAAGGCAAAGCAGCTGACTGGTATGTAGGACTGTATAACGTGGGGGCCCCTGAGTTAGATACACTTCAAGGGCTGGTAGACGCAATCCGAGCTCAATATGAGGATCCCCTAGAAGAAACCAGAGCCCGAACAGAATTGCAGGCTATCAGGCAAGGCAGCATGTCGGCTAGAGACTATGCCGCAAAATTCCGACAACTCGCTGCCAAATGCCCAAGGTGTGAGGAATCCACCAAGATTATTATGTTTAAACAGGGTTTAAACCCTAGATTGCTAGACAGAGCTTTAATGCAAGATAATCCTCCTACGCTGTTAGGGTGGATACAATTGACCTGTGAAGTAGAAAACCGTCTGATGGAAGTTCGTTTGGTGGAGCAACACCAACAACCTCCGGGCCAAAGACGCTCCTCCACTCCTGCTCGAGGGAGCCGGGGGGCTGGCTACGCTATCCGTGGAGCGAGAGATGCTAGATGGCAACAAGGATTGTGTTTGCAGTGTGGACAAAGTGGTCATTTTGCAGCGCAATGTCCTTATCGGCCTGTGCAAAGACCTCTGCTCCAACTCAGATGCCCAGCCCCCGCTGCCTACCCGGCGCCACCGCGCCCTACCCCAGCCCCCAGAACGGCAAGAGGTAGGGGAACGCCGAGAAGAAATCCCCCTGAGAGGGGGCTAGAACTGGAAGAAGTTATGGAATATGATCCAACGGCGATGGCGGGAGGGGAGAATCCAGAAAGCCCCTCCTTGGGAAACGAAATGGATCTGTCGTGAAAGGACCCAAACGGCAGATCAAACCTCAGTCAGTTCCGGTTCCGAACCGACCGTATGGGTCCATACTCTTCATACCAGTGACTTTAGTGAATTCTGACAGAAAGATGCACATCCGGATACAAGCCCTCATTGATTCGGGCTGCTCTAGAGACATTATTGCACCAGCCTTGGTAAACGGACTAGTACTCCCTGTCAAAGAATTAGACATACCGGTCATTTTCGAACAAATGGATGGCACTAACATGAATCCAGTGACTACAGAAACCATGCCAATCATCACAGGCATGGGGCAACATTGGGAAAAAAGATCTTTCGTTATTAGTGCCACCGCAAAGTACCCTTTGATCTTGGGGAGCAGGTGGTTATGCGATCATAACCCCTACATCAACTGGGCAAAGGGAAGCATCACATTCACCCATGAGTCATGCAAAAGTCATCGGTGGGATCAAAATTGGGGAAAAGATCCGACCACAACCGAACCGGCTCTCCTCTCCCAGGAAGAAATCAAACTAATACCCAAACAATACAGGGCGTACACCCAAGCCTTCACAGAAGAAGAAGCCAACTCGTTACCTCCTCACCGGAGGACAGACTGTGCTGTGGAAATTTTACCTGGCGCCTCGCTGCCCAAAGGCCGCCTATACCCTATGAGTCCTAACGAAAGAGAGGAGCTCTGCAAATTCATCGACCTCAACCTTCAAAGAGGATTTATTCGGCCAGCTAACAGTCCCCATGCAGCGCCAGTACTTTTTGTAAAAAAGAAAGATGGGGGCTTAAGATTATGCACGGACTTTCGAGGTCTTAATGCGGTCTCTGCCAGCAATGCCTACCCTATTCCGCTCATAAGAGATCTACTCAACGTCGTGGCTCAAGGTAAGATCTTTACGAAATTAGATTTGAAAGATGCTTACTTTCACGTTCGTATTCGAGAGGGGGATGAATGGAAAACAGCCTTCAACACATCACTCGGCCAATATGAATACTTAGTTATGCCTTTCGGCCTGGCCGGAGCCCCCTCAGTTTTCATGTCCATGATTAATGAGGTACTGCATGAATTCCTCTATAAAGGTGTAGTGGTGTATCTGGATGATGTGTTAATTTATTCAGAAACTGAAGAGGAACACGTAGGACTGGTAAAAAGAGTCTTAACCACCCTCATGAATAACCAGTTACCTATTAAACTCTCCAAATGTGAATTTCACAAAACGGAACTCACTTACTTGGGCTATTGTATTTCCCGGGAGGGTTTGAAAATGGACCCAAGTAAAATACAAGCAGTACTAAATTGGCAAACCCCCACAACCCGCAAAGAATTACAATCCTTCTTGGGCTTTGCCAACTTCTATAGAGAGTTCATTGCAAATTTCGCCCAAATCACACTCCCCCTAACTGAACTGTTGAAAACCAAAGATAAGGGGGACCAAGCCAAAAAACCAAGTGCAAAACTGGCTTGGACGGCGGAATGCCAAACGGCGTTCGATCACCTTAAAACGCAGTTTGTATCAGAGCCCGTTCTACAACACCCCGACGAAAGCCGCCCGTTCATAGTACAGGTCGATGCCAGCGACACGGCAATTGGGGGTGTACTGCTACAGCGGGGGGCGGATGAAAAGCTCAAACCCTGCGCCTTCCTTTCCAGAAAGTTTTCAGAATCGGAAAGGAATTGGAACGTATGGGAGAAAGAAGCCTTTGCTGTAAAAGCGGCTCTCACTACCTGGAGACATTGGTTAGAAGGAGCCCGCCATCCGTTCGAAGTCTGGACGGATCATAAAAATTTAGAAGCCCTGCGCAGCCCTCGCAGGCTAAACGCCAAACAACTGAGATGGGCGGAGTTTTTCTCTAAATTTGATTTCACATTGAACTTCCTCCCTGGGAAAACCAACTTCTTGGCGGACGCTCTATCACGCATGCCCCAGCACAAAAGCAAAAGGGAAGAGACAATAGACACAGTCTTCTCACCTACGCAATTAGGGGGCGTGGTGAGAACACACAGCCACACAACCCGCTTTCCCCAACCCGACCAGGGATGGAGAGAAAAGTTAAAAGCTGAAGTGGAAAAGGAGGGGGAAGATGTGCCCAAAGACAAACTGCAACAATCCGATCAGGGGGAATGGCTCTGGGGAGATCGCTTCTATGTACCCAAAAGCTTAAAGAAAGAAGTGTTACAACGCTGTCACGATGCTCCCACAGCGGGGCATTATGGGTACTTAAAAACACTTCATTTGGTACAACGCCAATTTTGGTGGCCGGGCATGCGCAAGGACATTTCACAATATGTAGCGTCTTGCCCCATCTGTCTCAGCGCCAAATCCCGAAAAGGAAAACCTCCGGGACTCCTACAACCCCTAGAAACGCCAAACCGACCGTGGGAAATAATTTCCATGGACTTTATCACAGACTTGCCCCCCTCCAAGGGACACAATTGTATCTTGGTCGTAGTCGATTTATTCTCCAAGCAAGCCCATTTTATACCCTGTACTACAATTCCTTCGGCTAGAAAGCTGGCCGACATCTTGATAAAAAACATTGTAAAAATACATTCTTTTCCATCCAAGGTGATCTCGGATCGCGGCGGACAGTTCGTTGCCAACTTCTGGCGGGAGCTTTTACAACTACTGGGTATTGAGCAAGGTCTGAGTTCAAGCCATCACCCAGAAACAGACGGACAGTCGGAAAAAACAAATCAGATATTAGAACAATTTCTGCGCTGTTATATTAATTTCCAACAGGATAATTGGTTTGATTTGCTCCCCTTGGCAGAATTCTCGTATAATCACAGCGTGCACGCTTCTACGGGAGAAACTCCCTTCAAAATCGTCTATGGCTTCCATTTCAAGCCCTTCCCGTTCGAGGCGCTTCCTCCTACTACTACAGCCTCCAAAGACGTCACCGAATGGTGGGGGGAAGCAGCCCAACAGTGGACGCAGATTAAGAAACATCTCATCAAAGCCAAACAGGATTACAAAAAATACGCTGACCGCCACCGCGCGGCAGAATGGGAATTACAGCCGGGTGATCTGGTCTACCTTTCCACCAAGAATTTGAAAACAACCCAAACCAGCCGCAAGCTAGCGTTGAAATTTTTAGGACCGTTTCCTGTTCGCAAAGTAATCAACAAAGTGACTGTTGCTCTACATCTGACAAAGAATCTTCGTCATGTACATGATACCTTCCATGTAAGTTTGTTGAAAAAAGCCCCTCCTGCTGATCAATGGCACACCCGTGCACCTCCAATCCCCACTCTGATCGATGATCAAACCCACTATGAAGTTCAACAAATACTGGACCCTAAGATACAAAGAAATCAGTTGTTTTATCTCATTAGGTGGAAGGACTTTGACTCTGGGTTTGATGAATGGGTGAACTCTGTACATGTTCATGCCCCTAGATTAGTTAAGGCATTCCACTCCCGCTACCCACAGAAACCTGGGGGGGGAGCATCTTAGGGGGGGCAGAATGTCAGGACCAGACTGCTTTCTTGTGTGCCTTTGCTTAACCGACTCCATTTTTAATCCTTTCAGTGTTTAAGTGTTCTCTTCCAGGTGCCAAGGTTCCCAGGCAGCTATCTCCCAGAAAAGGATTGTTTTGGCTACCGACGTTCCACCAAGAACCGGCCTTGGGAAGTTTCCGCGCTTTCGGCTTCAAAGGGGTTGTTTTGAGAACTGTGGGGGGAGGTTGGGCCTGCTGTGATCTGTTACTCTGTTCCTCATGCTTTGCCTTTCATTGGTAACAATGCATCTGTACCATCCTGGATTTTGTATTCAGGCTCGTGGACTATAATGAACTAATTCTTCAGTAAAAGCCTTTTGGAAACAATGGACTGTTGTCTAATTGCAGGAGGTAGTCTGGAGTAAGAACGTTATCTAGCCACAAGTCTGACAGTTGTGTGCTCTCAAACTTGGTGGGTTGACGGTTTAGAGGGAGGGCAGTGTTCTATGTGATTTTGTTACCATTGCATAAAAAACAGCTGCCCCAGAGCCATGTTTCCCCACTTGTCTTGAAAAGAACATTGTGCTTCTGTGCATGTGAGCCAACACATGTGCAATAGGCCAAAACTCAGGAAAACAAACAAAACCCAAACGGATCGGTTCCAAGCCAGCACATCCCCAGCTGGAACAAACACTAATGGAATGGAATTATTCTGGAAGCCCCTGGGACTGAAACTGAATTGGAAATTTTCTTGATGCACAATCCCAAGACAAAAGTTCTTTGGGTCTGAGGTAAAGAGAGATATTGGGTGAGATGGAATGAAAAGGCTAGCCGCTTACAAACCAATAGATGAATGTCTGTCAATTGAATAGAACTAATCAGAGGTTTGGTTATTGAAGATCATAAGAGTACAAGAGTACTAAGTACAAAGTGTGCTCCATCACTCACAGCCTGCTGCACCCACCATTGTGCTGCTAAGATTTCCCAAATCAAATAGAAAACCAGGGGGCATTTGTTACCGTTGAATTTCTCTAACTCTGCAGTTCTTTGTGAAGATCATGTAATTGTCTAGTCATGGCCATAGAAACAGCTCGTGTACTGCCCTGATGGAAAAGCCCTCATGGAGCAAGAAAAGGAAACTCCACCGCAACAAGGAAATGAAATTCCACCTCCGTAGCTACTGCACAGGTTCATAGCTGTTGGAGGCAAACAGCAAGAAGATGAACAGGTGCTCACTAGTGATCACAGCTGTGATACTATTCTCCTATTGAATGTGTTCCTTGTGAAGTTTTTAATAATAGTAATAGTAATAGTAATAGTAATAGTAATAGTAATAGTAATAGTAATAGTAATAGTAATAGTAATAGTAATAGTAATAGTAATAGTAATAGTAGATTATACCACTCTTCAGGACAACTTAAGGCCCACTCAGAGTGGTTTACAAAGTTTGTTATTATTATCCTCATGGCAATCTCCCTGTGAGGTGAGTGGTGCTGAGAGAGTTCTGAGAAGCTGTGACTGACCCAAGGTCACCCAGCTGGCTTCAATCAGAGGAGTGCAGAATAGAGATGGGCACAAACTTGAATACAAACTGAAAAAAAAACACGAACCAGCCCGGTTCGTGGTTCACGAACCAGTGGTTCGTGGAAGCTCATTTCCACGAACTTCTACGAACTGGTCTACTGGTTCATTTGGTTCATATTAAAGGGAAGTTTAAATGGCCATTTCCTCAGGGAAATGGCCATTTAAACTTTCCCTGCTGCTTGCAAGTGGCAGGGCCCTTTAAACTATCAGCTGGCAGGTGGCGGGGGATCCCCCCCTCGCTGCCCTCCAGCTGATAGTTTAAAGGGACCTGAGGCTTGCAAGTGACAGGGCCCTTTAAATGCCTAAACCCCACGAACCCCAGCCCCTTCTGATTTATCTGTCCAATAGATGTTAATACAGCTTCCTTACTTCCATGAATTTGTCCAGTTCCTTCTATCACTGCTGCTAATTCCAACCACAAGTGCTAGACATTTATTTATTTAGGCCTTGCTTAAAAAATAAGAGCTATTTGTCTCACAACTTTTCACAGACAACATAGCTCAAGCTAAAGTTATCCTTGTCTACATAAGGGATGTTCACCTGAAATGTGAACTCCACCCCTACTCCACCCCGCTTAGCATATTCTCCTGAGAAATCATGGATAAAAAATCAAGTTATTAATCAAGATAGACCTGTTATGTGTAGGCTTTTAGCTGCTTCTGTAGCTATTATGTCAGTAGTAGAACTAGTTATATACAGCCATGCCTCTCAAATAGTCACAAGAGCACATTAACATATAGCCTCAAATGGCACAAAAAGATTCATGAAACAGACCTACACATTTCAAGAGAACAAAGCAAGAGCCTTCTAAAGGTTTTGCTAATTAATGAACACTCCCGAGAGCAGCTCTTGCACAGTCAAATTCCGCCCAACGAAATGTCATGCACAACATACTGCCTTTAATTAAAGAGGATATATAAGACTACCCAGGGTACAGCATTCACCGAAATAGTAAAATGCTGGCAATATGGACTCTCCCAAGTTTCAGAAGATCTTTTGGGAGTGGAAAGCATGTAGCCTGAAACTCCTACTCTGCTAGCATTGAATTATGGATTCCTCAGAAAATAGTGCTTAAAACCACAAAGGGATGTATGAGGCTTCCCAGATCAGTCATTTTTCTACACTTTGGGAGTACTGGGGTTACATGTGTTGTGTACACACATACACCCAAGTATACAGGCAGGCATTCATTACTGTGTCAGTCATTTCATGGTTTTAAGAGTTGGACAGTGCAATCCTAAATAGACTCATTGAACGGAACGGACTTAGAAAGGTGTGACTCTGCTTAGAATGGCACAGTGAACAAGCGGGAATTTATAAAAGCAAATTTGGAACTGCATCATGCTACATAATTGTAATTCATAGCATGCACCAACACCTGTACATTTCCAGTGGGTGTTCGCAGTACTCAAGAATCACACTCTGTGATATTTAGATTCGAGAAATAGAATGGAGAAAATCCTTAGAACTGGGAACACTACACTATTGTAGAAAAGTGTTATATACTAGGTAACAGAACACCACTTTTGCAGAATAGTTTTTTTTTTCCCTTTTAATTACAGAGATGCTCTTTTGGAGCAACACAATTTGTGATTTGGTTGCAGTTTTTTTTTTTAAAAAAAATCCTTATGAGCTAGGTTAAGACCAACTAGGAAGCCAGATCCATAAGAGGTTTGGGTTTATTTCAGAAGTAAAACATCTGACCTGAATCCTACCAGCGATATCCTTTTGCGATATTCAATTTGATTTTACCAAGGTCTAGATGCACCAAATGCCATTGATTTCAATGGGTTTCAATCGGCTTAGGTACACTTACAATGAAATCCTAAACTGAGTTACTCCAGTCTAAGCCCATTGATTTCAGGGGACTTAGACTTGAGTAACTCTGCTTAGGATTTCACTGTTAATTGCATACTGGGCTCTATGAAATTAGTTCATGTTTAATCAAAGGACACAGCTGGTGTCTCAAAACACAATCAGGATGTATTCAGAGCTGAAGCAAGGGATGCTGCATATTAGAGGGACAACATGTTCGACACTGAAGGACATTGTTTAAAATTTCATTTTCAAAATTATCTCTGCATTCATGAGGACTGACACTGTATTGTATGAAAGGGAAACTGAGTTGCTGAGATTCTAATAGAAGATTGGGCAGTATATTGACTGTGAGAATAGTGTCTTTAATTAAAGGGTTTCAGTAACATCGCACAGGATATAGAGATTGTTAGACTATCTTAAGTGTAGGCAGGCTATTCTCACAGAGTTTCTAAAGAGAGGAAAGTTGGGCACAGTGAGAACTACTTTGACTATTTCCTGCCATATAACAGAGAACTCACCTAAAAGAAACAAGACATAAGCTGTAATTTTAAAATAATTTTTATGGGAGTAAGCCTCATTGAAAAAAAAATAGGACTTATTTCTGAGTAGTCCTATTTAAAATTGCTTCCATGGCCATCTAACTATGAAAGCCAGTGTGGTGTAGAGGATAAAGTGTTGGACTACAGCCTAGGAGACCCAGGTTTGAATCTTCATTCAGCCATGGAAGTTCATTGAATGACCTTGGGCCAAGCACACTTACAGTGTGATCCTAAGCCAAGTTACTCCATTCTAAGCCCATTAATTTCAATGAGCTTAGACTGGAGTAACTCTTCTTAGGATTGCACCATGAGTCCAACTCACAAGCTTGTTATTATGAGGATAAAATGGAGGATGGGGAATGAGAAGTGTAGTATAAGTATCTAAGTAAGTAAATATCTGGATAGAGCTGCAAACCAAAGCGAATCGGAGGGAGGAGTAACAGGTAATAGTCATGCTCAGGATGTTTACCAGTTGGAAGCAGAAAACTGACTGCCCTGCGAGTAAAATCAGCTGGGCCATATCAAGACATGGGCACGAACAGCAACACGAACGAAAAAACTCACAAACAGTCCGTTTGTTCGTGATTCCCCATTCCAAATGAACAGGTGGTCATCGCAAGCCTCATTTGTTCCGTTTGGCCACTGTTCGGGAAGCCAGACACTCAGGTGCCTTCAATCAATTCCCCTAGCAACAGCAAGGACTGAACTCTGTCTGAACTCCTTCTGGCTTTCCTTCTGGCTTCAACCCTTCAGCTTCCAGCAGACAGTCCAGTTTTTGGCACTCAGAAGAGAAATAGCAAGGGGGGGACCCATGGATCATACCTTTCTTGGTGGGTCTTCAGAGGATCATACCTCTCTGAAACTTGGGGGGTCTTCAGAGGACAGTGAGGACTATGTCCCCTGCAAATTTGGTGGGTATTGGACATTAGGAAGGTCAGGTTTTTAACCCCTCAAAGTAGCTTCCAGCAGGCAGTACAGTTTTTGCCACCATGAAGAGAAAATGAAAGCAAAGGGGGTGGTGTTGGCTCCCCCGGTGCAAAAGGGATGGAGAAGCCCCGGGCACTGGGAAGGAGAAGCCCTGGGCACCAGCTCTGCCCACTGTCAGAGGGACAAGGAGATTCTCCTTGTCTCTCTGACAGCAGGCAGAAGCAGCCCCGTGGTGGCACCGGCTCAAGTTCAAGTTTATTGTTACAATCTGCGACCAGTACATATAAAACCATTTGCAAATCAGTTTAAAAACAGTTGAGACTGGATACAGGGGAAGAACGATGAGTAAAAAAATAAGATCATCATAAATTAGTTGTTTAAAAGGTTAAAATACATTCAGTCTGCCTTATGAGATTTACGTTGCTTGTAGACCTGGGCACAGAATCTTGCTACTTGAAGTGTTGTCTGGTGATTCTGACCAGACAAAAGATAATCAAGTTTGATTTTATTTGAACTTCCAGGGAATCTTTCTACTAACGGACTGATGGTTTCCGCTCTAATTTTACTGTGACTTGGGCGGTTAAAGAAGATGTGCTCCATTGAGTCACTTTCTCTTAGGGGACAGGAGCAAAGCCTAAGAGAGTAAGGGACAGCTTTAAACTTTCCTTCCAGAACGGCAGAGGGTAGATTCGAACTTCTAGCTAAAGTAAATGCCCTCTGGAGTTACTGGATTCAAGAAAGTAAAAATAGGCTGCAGGAGCGGCAATATATTTAGTAGTATCTGCCCACTGTCAAAGGGACCAGGGGAGTCTCTCCTAGTCCCTCTGACAGTGGGCAGAATCGGCCCTGCGGTGGCGCCAGCTCTGCCCGCTGTCAGAGGGATGAGTAGATTCTCCTCATAGAGGTGCAAGTGAGATCATGAGATCAGAGGGCTTCAAGGCCATAGACTAGGATGGGAAGCTCTCCATTGCATTCCATCTAAGGGCCAAGCTACACATGACGAATGACACTTGAACAGCAAGTGTATTTCTCCCTGTTCACTTGCCCTCCACTCAATCCACTTGCCGTTCAAGTGTCATTCATCATGTGTAGCTTGGCCCTAAGTAGCACAAAGTACACTGAAAGGGGTAAGCTGTGAACACATCCCAGCTGCAAAGACAACTGCTGTACCATAGCAGTTATGTGGTTGGGCTGCAAATCAGCCCTCCGGTGGTTTGACTCCCACTACTGCCATGAGCTCAGCAGTTGGCCTTGGGTAAGCTGCTCCTCTCGGCCCCAGCTCCCCTATTGTATTGCGGAGATAATAATAACACTGACTTTGTCCACCCCTCTGAGTGGACATTAGTCTATCCAGAAGGGTGGTATATAAGCACACTCTTGTTGCTTTTGTTATTATGGTCACATATCCTAGTAACTACCCTGACTGGTCTGGCAGGATCAGGCCATTCTGAGGGCAGTCCAGCATAAAGCAAAGCTCTTCTTTCCATTCTGTGCCCTGTTTACTGTTTTAGGATACTAGCTGCTTCCATGCCATCATGGGCTTTGGACTTCAGACTTTTGCAGTTTTGTTGGACTCTTGTGGTTTGATCTGAGAAGATAACATCTGTTTTAGGGAACCAAAGCCTGTACAGTTTTTTAGAAGAGTTATATAGTTTTATTATTTTCTTTCCTGTCTTGCATACTTTCTGTAATTGTAATCTTTGGCACTATTAACTTCATTAATTATACTTCTGTAGCGTTATTTGGGTTTGGGGGCTTCAGTCTAAAAACAGTAACTTGGCCAAATTTGTCTACAGCTACCAAGCAGCTATCAGGGTATTGTTTTTGTAGAACTCATCCTGCAGGCATTCCAAACTTGCAGGGCTGATTTTTTGTTTAACACCCAGTAGGGCTGGAGACTTGGTTCCTCATTTCGAAAGCTTAGCATTAGTTAAGAAGGGCGGTGGGTCCAGTTACCCTGGGAGATGAGGCTTTCATCCTCACTATTGAATTTTTGCTTTTAACCCCCCCCCCCCCACTCTAACCCCCTTGAGGACTTGGGGGGTTGTGACAAATGGTGTCTTTATTTGGAACAAAAGTTGGTTAAAAAACTTTTTAGCAAAGGTGATAAACCATCCTGAAAATGTTCGTGATCTGCATTTGTAATAACTATATTGTTCAGGCTTTACTTGCATTATTCTCTGGAGGTGCATAAGATTGCCAGCAAATTGAAGGTTGCAGGGCTCCTTAATTGCCTGTTGTCAGTATCCGGAGGAAGCTTTTGAGTTCTTGAATTTTAAGCTGTCCAGTTTGTTCCTTTGTTTCCTGAGTTGCATGCAGTATAAAAGTTAAAAAGTAGCTGAGCTAAGCTGTTGTAAGTCCATCAACCAAAGTTAGAAGTTGTAGTAACTTAGCCTCTTTAATTATATATCAATCAAATTCGAAAGATCTTTCTTGCCTGTTTTGCAGCAAAGCTATGCCATCAATTTATCCTACACCTCAAGACATTCTTTACCTGCATAATCAGAATTTTTCTAATAGGCGCATTTCTCTCTGGATTTCTATTATTTTTATACATTTATTGGAAAGAGAAGAGCAATTAGATCCTCAAGACTCCTTCACACAGTATGAAAAAGAGAGAGAGACATATTTATGTGAACACTTTTATGTCCACAAGGGAGTTGTGTGTCTGAGATGGCATCCTTTGTACAAGAGCTGTGTGTGGAGCCACTGCACAGGATTCAACAGAATCCTTTCCCCGTCCCCCTATTGGAAAGTATTTGTACAATAACCAATTAGGCTTGCCAATCCTGGGTTGGAAAATTCCTGGGGACTTGGGGGTAGAGCAGGAAAGGGCAGGGTTTGAGGAGGGGAGGGTCGGGTCCTCGGTGGGGTATTATGCTACAGAGTCCAGATTTCAAAGCAGCCATTTTGGCCAGAAACTGATCTCTGTTGTCTGGACAACAGTTGTAATTCTGGGAGATTTTCAAGCCCCACCTTGGGGATGGCAATCCCATAACTAATCAAAACCTGAGTTAGCAATCATACCCCTTCCTTACGCTAAGATGGCAGTTTATGGATGGAATATCATAAATGCCCCTCATAAGTCCAAGGCACTGCCTGGCCCAGAATGGATGCCAGGTGGGCAGGAGCTTGGAAAAGTACTAGAACATGAGTCATAGGCGGTTGACTGATTGATGGCCCCTTCATACCCCGGAGAGATGCAGAGATACCGAGGTTTCCTAAGAAAACCCTTGTCCAATCCCATCAATGCCTGGCTGCACTTTCCCCTCATCCATCTATCCTGATCAGCATTTGGGCTTCTTTTCTCCTCTTTGCCAGGAAACGCTGGTCGTTTTTGCTGCTGCCTCCATGGACTCCTCCTATCTTCAAGACTGCTAATTATCACCCTCTCAAAATTGCTTTCTCCCCCTTTCCTCCCTCATTTTCTTACTTAGCCTTCTATGTGTGCTGTGTGTGATTTCTTTAATTTAAAAAATACGGTTGAACATCTGTCTGACTTATTTGAGAGTTCCTTAAGGGAATAATCCCATAGATGTTGATGAAGTTTCCTAGTCACCCCCTCTTACTTGCCTCCTTAATATTAATTGCCCCAACTAATTACGGAGAATTCCTATTTGGGTAACACAATCCTGTTCACTTAAAGTTAAAGTTCAAAGACAAATACAAAGTATATCCTTGTTCTTCTTTCCTGTCTTTGACTGCCTTTACTTTGGTATGCCACTGTGTGACTGATTGTGAGGCACTGCAGACAGATATTCGTTCAAGGATGGGTCAGGATATTACCGACCGGCTGCCAAAACTCATCAAGCCTGCTGATAAGTACCCGTTTGTGCTGATTCATGTGGGAATGAATGACACAGCTTCCAATACTGTTGCAAGAGTTAAAGAGGATTATGAAGCTCTTGGAAGGCAGTTGAAGACATTGGGGGCTCAGGTGGTATTCTCTTCTATCTTTCCAGTCACAGGAAGAGGAGCACGCCGGGAGTGGACCATACTTGAGGTGAATCGCTGGCTGAGATGGTGGTGCCGGCAGGAGCGCTTTGGGTTCTGGGACCATGGGATAGGTTTTCTTAGAGAAGGCCTTCTAGCACATGATGGGCTTCACCTCTCAAGGGCAGGGAAGAAAACGTTTGGAACGAACCTGGAGAACTTCATCAGGAGAGCTTTAAACTGATGCCGCAAGGGGAAGGGGACGATCGACATGGCAACTTCAATGATGAAGTGAACACAGTGGGGACCCACCTGGGTAGGAAAGGTCAAACAAAGGTACAAGGCTACAAGTGTCTATATACCAATGCCCAAAGTATGGGCAATAAGAAAGAAGAGCTTGAGCTTCTATTGCAAACAGAGGGCTATGATATAGTAGGAATTACTGAAACTTGGTGGGATGATTCCCATGACTGGAATGTACTAGTGGATGGGTATGAGTTGTTCAAGAAAAACTGGAAGTGTAGAAGAGGAGGTGGAGTGGCGTTGTATGTGAGGAGAGGGCTTGATTGTCAAGAAGTTATGGAGAATGGGGCGGACAGCCCGGTGGAAAGTATATGGGTAGAAATAAGGGGAGGAAGGACAAAGGGTATTATTTTTTTTTAAAAAAAATTATTGGTGAGTACATACAATGTTATTCAATACACAAATTCCCCATCTTATCTAAATTATATCAGCCCCCCTTCCCCCCCTCCTTACTGACTTCCAACAGTTTTCCAACCCCAAACTCCTCTTATTACTCAAATTACTCTTAACCATAATTTTTCTAAATCCTATATATATTATATCACTTATTCTAAGCATGTTCAAATTCTTCTATGTCTCCAATTTTCTAATATATCAATCTACATTTCACTGTTTAAACTATCTATTTTTAATACAATCTCCTTATTACTAATATTGGCTTAGATTAATTAATAACTAAGTTTCCCCATTAATGGTAAAGTTACTCCTCTCTCCCCTTTATAAAGTCACATATTAATAGTTCTCAAACTGCCACAATCCTCCTTTCACATCCCATTTTTTTTCTAGATACTGTTTAAATTTCTCCCAGTCTGCAATATATTCTCCTGGATCAAGATCTTTAAGTTTTCTTGTCATTTTGTCCATCTCAGCCATGTACAGCAATTTGTAAATCCAATCTTCTATAGTTGGTATTTCTTGCACTTTCCATTTCTGCGCATACAAAAGTCTTGCTGCTGTAGTCATGTAAAATAGCAATGTTCTATACTGCCTTGGAACTTCTTCCATTCCCAAGTTCAGTAGCAACAACTCTGGGTTCTTATTTATTTGGGTTTGCAAAACCTCATTAATTATTTCTATTATATCTCCCCCGTATTGCTTAGCTACCTCACAAGTCCACCATATATGATAAAATGATCCTTCATGCTTTTTACATTTCCAGCATTTATCTGACATATTTGCATTTCCATGCGCAATCTTCTTAGGCGTTAAATACCGACAAAGGGTATTATTGTTGGAGTATGCTACAGACCACCTGACCAGCGAGAAGAAATGGATGCTGCCCTCTTTGAACAGATTGGCAGAGTATCCAGACATCAGAACCTTGTAATTATGGGTGACTTCAACTTCCCCGATGTGTGCTGGGAGACAGGCTCAGCAAAGCATCATGAATCACGCAATTTCCTGACCTGCCTGGCCGATAACTTCCTTTTTCAAAAGGTGGAGGAAGCTACAAGGGGTTCGGCCAAACTAGACTTGATACTAACCAACAGAGAAGAATTGGTAGATGCCATGAAGGTGGTGGAGACCTTAGGGGGAAGTGACCATGTCCTTCTTGAATTCCAGTTGCTGTGGGGAGCCAAGGAAGTTCATAGCCAGACTCGTAGGTTAGATTTTCGTAGGGCCAACTTCGATGAACTCAGAGGCTTGATGAGAGTCATTCCATGGGGGAGTGTGCTGGAAGGGAAAGGAGCGAGTGAAGGGTGGGCCCTTCTCAAACACGAGCTTTTGCAAGCTCAAGCCCTCACTATCTCAGCAAGACGGAAACATGGTAAGGGCTCCAAGAAACCGATATGGATGCACAGAGAGCTCCAGAATAAGCTAAGGGAGAAAAAGGAAATGTTCAGGAAATGGAGAGAAGGGCAGACCTCTAAAGAGGAGTATATGAGGGTTACTAGGTACTGCAGATCAGCCATCAGAGAGGCCAAAGCTCAGTACGAGCTGGGTCTGGCCAGGAGGGCTCGCTACAATAAGAAAAAGTTGTACAGATATGTGAGAAGCAAACGCAAAGTAAAAGAGGCAATTGGACCACTGTTGGGAGTAGATGGAGAAACTCTGATGCAGGACGGAGAAAAAGCAGACAGGCTTAATGACTTTTTTGCCTCTGTTTTCTCTCTGAAGAACTCAGGCACATCTAGAGATAGTAGAAAATGTGGCAGGACACCTGAGTGGCTAATTGACATTGACAGAGAGGTAGTGGAGAGGCATCTGGCAGCACTGGATGAATACAAATCCCCTGGGCCAGATGGCGTGCACCCAAGAGTGCTGAAAGAACTTTCCAGAGAACTTGCAGAACCCCTGTCCATCATCTTCAAGGCCTCCTGGAGGACTGGGCATGTGCCACAAGATTGGAGAAGAGCTGATGTTATCCCAATCTTTAAGAAAGGGAGGAAGGATGACCCAGGAAACTACAGGCTGATCAGTCTGACTTCTGTTGCTGGGAAGATATTAGAGCAGATTTTAAAGGGATCAATCTGTAAACATCTGAAGGACCATTCAGTGGTCCGGGGAAGTCAGCATGGTTTTGTTCCTAACAGATCTTGCCAGACCAACCTGGTTTCCTTCTTCGATCAAGTGACCAGCTTACTGGATCAGGGGAACTCTGTTGATGTGATTTATCTGGATTTCAGTAAAGCTTTTGATAAGGTCCCCCATGACATTCTGATGGGCAAACTGGAAGACTGTGGAGTGGACTATAGGACAGTTCGGTGGATAGGGAACTGGTTGGAGGACCGCACTCAAAGAGTGGTGGTCAACGGCGTTTCATCAGATTGGAGGGAGGTGTCCAGTGGGGTGCTGCAGGGCTCAGTTTTGGGCCTGGTACTTTTCAATATTTTTATCAATGATCTGGATGAAGGAGTGGAAGGGCTGCTCATTAAATTTGCTGATGATACCAAATTCGGAAGGGTAGCAAACACCCAAGAAGATAGAATTAAAATTCAACAAGACCTGAATACTCTGGAGAAGTGGGCAGCTGTGAACAGGATGCAATTCAACAAAGACAAGTGCACAGTATTACATCTGGGCCACAAAAATGAGAAGCACAAATACTGGATGGGGGATACACTTCTGGGCAGTAGTATACGTGAAAGGGATCTTGGGGTAAGAGTGGACTGTAAACTGAATATGAGCAGTCAGTGTGATGCGGTGGCAAAAAAGGCTAATTCAATCCTGGGTTGTATCAAAGGGGCCATAGCATCAAAATCGCAGGAGGTCATAGCCCCTCTCTATACTGCCTTAGTCAGGCCACACCTGGAGTATTGTGTGCAGTTCTGGAGGCCTCATTTCAAAAAGGATGTGGACAAAATCGAGAGGGTGCAGAGGAGAGCGACGAGAATGATCAGGGGTCTGGAGACTGAGCCCTACGAGGAAAGACTGAGGGCCTTGGGAATGTTTAGTTTGGAGAAGAGGAGGTTGATGGGGGACATGATTGCTATCTTTAAATATTTGAAAGGCTGTCATTTGGAGGAGGGCAAAGAGCTGTTCCAGTTGGCAGCAGAGGGTAGGACCCGAAGCAATGGGCTAAAACTACATGCACAAAGGTACCGGATGGATATTAGGAAAAACTTTTTCATGGTCAGAGTAGTTCAAAAGTGGAATCAGCTGCCTAGGGAGGTGGTGAGCTCCCCTTCACTGGCAGTTTTCAAGAAGAGGCTGGATGAATACTTGTCAGAGATGCTTTAGGCTGATCCTGCACTGGGCAGGGGGTTGGACTAGATGGTCTGTATGGCCCCTTACAACTCTGTGATTCTATGATTCTATGATTCTTCTGCACTTTTCCAACATTGCGATAATTCCATGTGGGTTGCCATCTGTAAAACAAATCCAGTGCCACTTCAAAGAGTAATGAAATTTATTCCAGCCTAAGTTTTCATGACTCACAAGTCCAAGTTCATTTCATCAGATGCAGGAAGTATCCATTAATCATGTCTATTTATAGGACTTCCGGTTTGGGATCCATGGAGGTCTAACGCAGCTCTAAGTGCAGAGCTGACCGGGTTGCCGTTTCAGTGGCCGGAGGGGCACAAATAGCCCCCGGCCACCTGCTCTCAGGCGGAGAACAGGCAAAGAACGCTCAAAGACCTCAGGGCGCGTCGATCTCGGGCGAGGGGGGGTTCTGCGCTAAGGACTCTCTCTCGACCCTTGAGGTCCCACCCTTCGACAGGTCGGCATAGATCTCTGCGGCAGACCCGGGGCCAGTGCGGCTGGCATAAGACCTTTGTGCCCAAGCTTCAACAGGGGGAAAACAAACAGAAAGAGAACTTAAGATTGAAGCAGTGATTACAACCCAGAAAGACGTTTGAAAAGGTAAAGATCACTATCTCCTGAATTGGGATGGACTGTTAAGAGTAACGAAGTTTTAAAAGGACTTTTTAAACTGCAACAGACTTATTATAAGGAGGGGGAAACCCGGCAAGAAATAGATTGGAAAAAGGACTAAGTAAAAAGAAGTAATTTAAGAAAAGGGACATTTGTTTATCATACCTGTGGTTGAGAATCGATAGCAGGCTGTGGGAAAATTTCTACCATCGCGAGAGCTGCAGCGGAGAGTCGGGAAACAGGAAGTACGTAATAGTGATAGAGTCGTCAGAAGGAGACGGCCCCTACTGGAAGACAGGAAGAAGGGCATCGCCATTTTTGAACAGGGAAGGGCTTTGGCTTCAGCAAGGGCGGAAGTAGGACATCTTGGATTGCAAAAGGGTACAGAGAAACCATAGAGAAAAGACGCCCGACATTTTGGATTTTCGGAGCGATTTTTGTTTATTTAAAGGACCGGGACTTTTAAATTAGTTAAAAGGATTATCAATTTGGATGCCACGGAGCTAAGAAAACGTGCAGACTCGTGGGAGCGAGGTAAATCAAGCCCCACGATGTCGAAGAAAGAGTGGCAAGCAGCCATAGAGAACTTGGATAAAAAATTCTGTGAAATGTTAAAGGAGCTTAAAGAAACAAAATTGGAGTTGGTGAAAGAAGTCAAAGATGTCAAAGAGACAGTTAAAAATGAGCTGGCAGAAGTAAAAAAGGGAATGGAGACGATACAAACCGACTTGCAGGCAGCGCAGCAAAAAGTTAACGATGTGGAGAAGGCGATGGACAATCTTACAGAGACGCAGCGAACGGATATGAGAGTAATGAGGGGAAGAATGGCAGTTGCGGAGAGTAAATACATGGAGAAGCAGCTGAGGTTTCGAGGTTTGCCGGAAGTAGAAGGAAAGACAGCACAAGAACAGGTGACTGAAGTGTTAGCTGAATACCTGGAAAAAGAGGAGGAGGAGGTTGTGGCTTTCCTGGATGTGGTGTACCGAATAAATTCCAGATTTGTGACCCAGAGAAAGGTACCAAGGGATGTGATAGTGCAATTTACGACAAGGAATGTAAGGGAAATGATAGTGACCAAGCAATTTCAAGATCCACTGATAGTTGATGGCAAGACAATTATCATTATGAAGGAGTTACCCAGATCGGTGCTCTTGGACCGGAAAAAATACAAAGTGTTAGTCCAGACTTTGAAAGATATGAAAGTAAGATATAGATGGGAATTACCGGAAGGGATATCTTTTGAATTTGGAGGAGTAAGAAAGCGCATCAGATCTGAATTGGAAATGGAAAGGTTCATGACGGACAATGAAAAAGACTTACCAACAACAAGGCTTTGAATATGGAGTGCAAAGTTTTATCGTGGAATGTAAATGGACTCAACTCACCTAATAAGCGAAAAAGTATGTTCCACTGGCTATTAAAACAGAAATGTGATATAGTTTGCTTACAAGAGACTCATATTAGAAATCAGGACGTAAAATACCTTAAAGTAAGTAAATTAGGCATTGAACTTGTAGCGGCCTCAAAAAAGAAAAAAAGGGGAGTGGTATTATATATAAAAGAAGAGCTGCAGCCAAAGGTGATAATTAGAGATGGGGAAGCCAGATTTATAGCAGTGGAATGTATTTGGAATTTAAAGAAAGTGTTGGTGATTGGAATATATGCACCTAATGGAGCTAAAGAGTGCTTTTTTGAGGATTTAAAGAAGCAACTAGATGAACTTTCATATGATCAGATAATACTTGCAGGAGACTTCAATGGAGTTACGAATTTGGAACAGGATAAGAAATCAGCCACTACACAAAAGAAAAGAGGACTATTACCAAAGACTTTTTTTGGATTAATGCAACAGGAAGCGTTGGAAGATGTGTGGAGAACGCAGAATCCCATAAGCAGACAATATACCTTTTTCTCTGCAAGACATTCTACCTTATTGCGTATTGATATGATCTGGGCCTCAAAGGACTTAGTACTTTGGACTAAGGAAGCAGAAATAATGCCCATGGTAGGCTCAGATCATAACCCAATTATGTGGAAGTTTGGAAAAAGAATTAAGAGAAAAGGATGGAGAATAAATGAGGATTTGTTGCAAGAGGGAGAAAATATGGAAATGTTGAGAAGGGAGACTAAATTCTTCATACAGTACAACATGAATCAAGAAGTACCAACCAATAAGGTATGGGACACGTATAAAGCAGTAATCAGAGGTGTATTAATGGACTTAAATGGAAGACTTCGAAGGAAAAAAGAGGAGAAGAGACAGGAGATTATGGAAAAAATAAAAGCCAAAGAAATACAGCTGAAGAAAAGACCAGGGAAAAAGAAAATATATCAGGATATTAAAATCCTTCAGGAGCAGTTGACGGCTATGAACAATAAAGAACTGGAATGGAATCTTAAAAGACTGAATCAAAAGTCGTTTCAAGGGGCGAATAAACCTGGGAAATTTTTGGCATGGCAATTGAAGAAAAGAAAGGAGAAAAAGATAATAAATAAAATATGTGATGACAATAAAGTACACTTGGAACAGGTCGCTATTAGCAGAGCCTTTTATAAATTCTACGCTAAATTGTATGATAAGAAAGAAGTGAATAAAGATGCGATAGCCGCATATTTGGAGAAAATGAAGCTTCCAGTAATTTCCGAGAAGTGGAGAGTTAAACTAAACAGCGAAGTAACAGAAGAAGAGATAAGGAAGGCAATACAGTCAACAAACTTAGGAAAAGCGCCAGGGCCTGATGGACTTACAGCTAAGTTTTACAAGGCAATGGCCAATGAACTGGTACCGTTTTTAAAAGAGGTGATCAATGGTGTTTTGAGGGACCAAAGGATCCCAGATACCTGGAGTGAAGCAAATATATCATTGATCCCCAAAGAAGGACAGGACTTGACCAATGTCAAAAACTACAGACCTATCTCTTTACTCAATAATGACTATAAGATTTTTGCAAAGATCTTGGCGGAGAGAATAAAGGGATGGCTAGCCGAAGTTATTGGAGAAGAACAAGCAGGCTTTTTACCAAATAGACAAATTAGAGACAACCTAAGGACAGTTATAAACGCTATAGAATATTATGACAGGCGATGTGATAAGGAGGTTGGTTTCTTCTTTGTAGACGCTGAAAAAGCATTTGACAATTTGAACTGGGACTTTATGTTTGCCACCATGGAACAGCTACAAATGGGGGAAAGGTTCATAAGAGCAGTGAGAGAAATTTATAGAGACCAGAGTGCAGCAATTGTGGTGAATGACGAGCTGACTAAAAAACTGATTATTGGAAAGGGTACAAGACAAGGTTGCCCGCTATCCCCATTGTTGTTTATTTTGGTTCTTGAAATTTTGATGATGCAGATTCGAGAAGACAATGCAATCCGTGGTATAAAGATAAAAGACTTTTCCTATAAGGTCAGAGCGTTTGCAGATGATATAATGTTAATTGTGGAAGATCCAATTGAAAACATGCCTAAGGTAATAGAAAAAATAAAAGAGTTTGGAGACTTGGCAGGTTTCTATGTAAACAAAAAGAAATCAAAGATTTTATGTAAGAATATGACCAAACAAAAACAACAGTTATTAACGGAAATAACAGATTGTGAGGTAACAAGTAAGGTGAAGTACTTGGGAATTGAATTGACTGCAAAAAATATAGATCTATTCAAGAATAATTATGAGAAATTATGGACTCAAATAGAGCATGATTTGATTAAATGGAATAGACTGAACTTGTCATGGCTGGGAAGAATTGCAGTAATTAAGATGAACGTGTTACCAAGAGTTATGTTTCTGTTACAGACGATACCAATCATTAGGGACTCCAAACAATTTGATAAATGGCAGAGGAAAATATCAGAGTTTGTGTGGGCAGGCAGGAAGCCTCGAGTGAAAATGAAAGTGTTACAGGATGCAAAAGAAAGAGGGGGAATGCAACTGCCCAACTTGAGACTTTATTATGATGCAATCTGTCTGGTATGGTTGAAGGATTGGATCATGTTGAAAAATCGCAAACTGCTGGCCTTAGAGGGATATAAAAAATTATTTGGATGGCATGCATACCTATGGTATGACAAAGTAAAAGCAGATTCTATGTTTCTGCATCACTACATTCGGAGAAGCCTCTTTACAATTTGGAAGAAGTATAAAGAATACCTACAAGAAGGAATTCCCTCCTGGGTGGTTCCATATGAAGTAATAGATCCAAGAACGGTCGACAATGAACAACAGTGTTTAACGTACAAGGAGATAACTCAAATAGAATCTTCTAAAATAAGAATAAGAACGCAACAAGAGTTGTCTCCAAATTACGACTGGTTTCAATATAGACAAGTTAGAGATCTTTATTACTCAGACTGTGCGAAGGGAGGGATAAGGATGGAGGACTCAGAATTAGAAAAAGTAATTTTACAAGAAGACCAAAAGGAAATTTCCAAGGTTTACAAAGTGTTGTTAAAATGGTATACTGAAGATGAGATAGTCAAAGTGCAAATGGTGAAGTGGGCTATAAACTTTAACAAAGAAATAACAATGGAGGCGTGGGAATACCTGTGGAAACATACATTGAAAATCACGACATGTACCAATATTAAAGAGAATATTTACAAAATGATCTACCGTTGGTATCTGACGCCAAAGAAGATTGCGCTAGGGAACTCGAATATGTCTAATAAATGCTGGAAATGTAAAAAACATGAGGGATCAATGTATCACATGTGGTGGACTTGCGAGGTAGCTAGGCAGTACTGGGGGGAAATAATAAGAGTAATGAGTGAGATTTTACAATTTCAAGTTAATAAGAACCCAGAACTCCTGCTACTGAACTTGGGAATGGAAGACATTCCAGCACAACATAGGACGTTGATATTTTATATGACGGCAGCAGCCAGACTTTTGTATGCGCAGAAGTGGAAAGTACAAGAAGTGCCAACTATTGAGGACTGGATTTACAAATTGCTGTACATGGCGGAGATGGACAAAATGACAAGAAAACTGAGAGACCTTGATCCAGGGCAGTTTAACACGGACTGGGGAAAGCTGAAACAATATCTGGTGAAAAAATGGGAGGTGGGAGGAGAACTGTGGCAGTTTGAAAACTATTGAGGTACACAGGAGGAGAGAAGTGACTATACCGAGGGGGTGGAGAGTTAATGGAAAAATTCTAAGCAACTTTATATGATTTTTAAGTATTATATTAAGTAGTGTTGATACTATGAGAATTATTGGGATAGAAATTAACTAATCTATATTTTTTGGAAAGATAACCGTATAACATAGAGTGAATATATACATACATACGTAAATTTAAAGATAGGTCTAATTGTTAGACTTATGGTATATGTATAGATAAAGAACAATATATAGAATAGAAGCCTAAGTAAATGACAATAAGTGTGTATAATAAGTATGTGTATAGCAGTATTGGAATTGATGTATAAAGGGGGGCAAATTGTTTGTCCCATATCGAAGAGAATAGAAGGAGTAAGATAAAACACAGGTTATCAAAATGAATATTATTAGTAGTTTTAATGAAGAAGATAGATTAAGAGGTTTTTATTTATATGACAACTTATATGACAATCTATATGTGAAAGGAAGTGGAAATAGTGCTTAGAAGAATCTGAAAGTATATTATAATAAATAAATAAAATAAGTATGAAGGGAGTAGAGGGAAAGTGGATAGGGGGTTGGAAAACTGTTGGAAGTCAACAAATAGGGGGGGAAAGGGAGGGGGTTAGAATTAGAAGAAATTAAAGAATGTGATTATAATTGTTATTATATGTTTCTAATCCAATAAAAAAAAATTTTTTTAAAAAAATCATGTCTATTTATAATAAAAGTGGCAAACAATAGAAGGAGAGGAGGTTCAAACAATATCCAATCAACAAAGTAATCAACCTCTCTCCATCGTTGGTATGGTAAGTGGGCTGCAGGGGATTCTTCATTGTCCATCCCATGACAATTCAAACATTCTCATGTCTGATGTAGGACAGGGCTCCTCATAGGCTGCCCATTCCTGCCTCCCTTGTACTTAAGATTCTATTTTAATCTTCTCGACACATGAAGTCTGTTTTTCAAAGATTCCACCTGGGCTTCAAACCTTTCATCCCATCAGCAACTTGAAAATTGGCCAGTCAACTCAAAGGAATGCTTGGATACCTTAGAACAGCTATGTGATGGATCCATAAGGACCACCTTACACCAGAAATCCATTAATAACATACATCTCTACATGCTTCCAACTCCTACCTGGAGCATACTGTACAATCCATTGACTATAATCAAGCAGCAGGTTACCACTACATTTACTTCAATTACCCAGAAAAAACCCCACAACTGAAAAATGTACAATAAACATTCTTGTGATTACAATATCCACCCAGTGACGTAAATAAGCAAATTGATAAGGCTAGAGTACTAACCAGGAATGGCCTAGTACAAGAGAGGCCCAAGGGAGATAATAACAGAACATCACTGGTCGTTACCTACATCTAAACCAGAACCATATAATTCATGACCTTCATCCTATCCAGGATCCATCCATCCATCCATCCATCCATCCATCCATCCATCCATCCATCCATCCATCCTTCCTTCCTTCCTTGCGTCCTTCCTTCAAATACTTATTAACTACCTTTCCCTATGGTTCAAGGTGGCTTATATACTCAGATTTAAAATATACAATATAAGTCTCAAATAATGTCCCTCCTCTCAAATGGGCCAGGTGGCCCATCCTGAGCTGAGGACCACTACCACGTGGCCACACCTATGTTTCTCCCTCTCAGACTTCGAGGGGGGCAGGCCTTTCCTTGCTTAGAGACAATCCTCTTGCTTAGAGACAAACTTTTCACCAACAACCATAGAGCACCTAATGGCCACACAGACCTAGGACCCTACAACAAACTTAGAAGCAAACTCTGTCATCAAAAAATAAAGCAATATGATCAGAGGACCAAAGAATACCAGTTTTATCCATCTGGGCTCATTCACTTGCTCATCCTCCAAGGCAATATGTCATCATGTGACAACAACACCCTCATATACATGAACACAAATGACAACTCTTGTCATTTAAAATCAAAACATTCAGAAACCCAGTGTGTAAATGTTTTAATCTTCCAGGGCATTTTGTTGCTAATCTGTAAATCACTACTATTTAAGAAAAGAACTTCAAAAGGAGCATCCAATGTGAAATTATGGAATTATAGAATAAAGAAGTTCAAAACTCTCCCTCCTCCTCCAGTCTTTAGAAGGACCTGGTAGGTCTCATTCACTAGAGGTGCTAATATCTTAGCATATCCCATCCCTTACAGATGTTAATCAGTTCAGCTTTTCTAATTGGATCTCTTTATCAAGTTTCACCCTGCACTTTTGTAGATTAAATCGGGTTTCATGTTAATCTTACTTTACCTATCAACAGTTGGGAATGGTCCTTACCCACTTGGAGAAGATTGATTACATTTTTGATTGGATATTGTTTTAATCTGGCCTCTCTTTGTAACATCCCCCCACCCTCCTGTTGTTTGCAGCTTTTAGCATAAGTGTATCTGCCTAATGAATGAACACTTCATGAACTGGACTTATTAAAGTATTTGCTGGAATAAATTTTGTTCATCTTTAAGGTGACCCTGGAATTCTTTTTTATGTTTCTTACTTTTGGCATTTCCTGCCAAGGCTCCATGCTCAGTTCTGCTTTTCCTGCATGTGTCCTATGGCTTGGGAAACAAGGGTGATAACAAGTTGATGGATGCCTGTAGGGAAGGCTTAAAAGGGTTTGTCTTGGAATGAATGACGTTGTGAAGATGTGCACATAATTCAAAAACTTTGACAGGGGAAGTGTGTCCTGTAACTCCTATGAAGTGTCTCTACATGCTTCCCAGAGGACACATGGTGCCTTTTTTTCATCCATCTTCACACATTCTGGGAATTGGAGTTCCCACAATGCCTTACAACGATTATCAAGAATTTGGGGCATGTATGTACTATGTGATTGCAGAAATGATCTGTTCCTATATTTTTAGGAGCCATTTTGGAGAAGGCATCAAACTACTGGGTCGGCAGGATAACATGATGCTATCCAGCCAATCAGAGGGACCCTTGGATTTAGCTATTAAAAGGAAGCACACACTTTATCTTTCTGACATTTTATTTTTTAGAAGACTTGCCCCACCATCCCTCCTTTTAAGTATCGGTTGCTACTGGCCTGAGTAGAAGTTTATATGGGGTTGTCTTCAATTAGCTTGAGCCAGTCCTTTTTTCTCCTGCTTTATACTTTATGGTGGAGAGGAGTTTGGAATTGAATGGGCCTGGTAAGAGTAGACTGCTGAGGCCTTAAATAAGGTAACAGGTTTACTGTGGGCTCATTGGTATGTGGCATCCTGAGTTATCTTAGGAAACAGAGAGCTAACCAAATGGAATGCTTCAAGTTTTCTGATACAAGTAGTGCCTGAGGAGGGAACTCTTGTGGTGCTGTTGGTTAACACCTGAATATTCATGTTGACCAGTACAAGGCAATGGCTGTGGTTGGAAATGTCTCTCCACACAGCTCTGATGTGCAGGCAAGGGCAAGCGAAGAGCAGCTATATAGCACTCTTGGTGTGGAAGCAGAATGTGATTGCCGTAAATGCTTTGGATAGCATCTGAGGGTGCCTACACTAATAAGGTAAATAAACCTGTTGCAGTTTAGCCTTTTAAATCATTACTAAAACCTTAGATTAACCAGTCTTGGTTTCTGTATATTCCTTTCAGGTTGGGGGACCAAGAATCTTCCATTTAAATCTTAGTGTTGCAAATCCCGGTCGACATTCTGCTTTCATATAGGGAAGAGAGCAGAAAGGGGTAGGAGATGCTAAGAAAGCTTGTGAACATCAAACCTTGAAATTTCATTCATCTGTGAAAAATATGATAACTTATAAGCCAAACTTAGCATTAATTGCTAAATATGAAGATAATCATTACTTCACTACTTATATATCCATTATCTACATGGATGTTAACTAAATGAGCAGACAAAATACAGGAAAATACAGTCCATTGACAACCTACCAGATGACACCATCCTAGCAACCATGGATGTGGAGGCTTTATACACCAATATCCCACATGCAGATGGACTGCAAGCCATAAGGAATATTATCCCGGACAAAACCACAGCAAACCTCGCCACTGAACTTTGTCACTTCGTACTCACTCACAATTACTTCGAATTTGGTGACAACTTATATCTACAGATTAATGGCACAGCCATGGGCACACGCATGGCACCACAATATGCTAACATATTCATGGCGGACTTGGAGCAATGCTTCCTCAGCTCCCATCCACTGGAACCACTACTATACTTAAGATTCCTGGATGACATCTTCATCATTTGGACCCATGGGAAGGAAGCCCTTGAGAGATTTCATCAGGACTTCAACAACTTTCACCCTACTATCAACCTGAGCCTGGACCACTCTACACAACAGGTACACTTCCTGGACACCACTGTACAACTACATAATGGACGGATAAATACCACCTTATACCGGAAAACCAACAGACCGATACTCATATCTACATGCCTCCAGCTACCGCCCTAAACATACCACTCGGTCTATTGTCTACAGCCGAGCCTTACGTTACAACCGTATCTGGTCCAATGCTCTTGATCGAGATTCCCACTTAAGAGATTTACAACAAGCATTTTTGGGGCTACAGTACCCACCAAATGAAGTGAGGAAACAAATCAACAGGGCCAGACTAGTACCCAGAAACAGCCTGCTCCAGGACAAACCTAAAGGAACTAACAACAGAACACCACTGGTTGTCACCTATAGCTCCCAGCTCAAACCCATCCAACGTATCATCAGTGAGCTACAACCCATCCTGGAAAATGATACCTCTCTCTCAGAAGCCCTGGGTGGAAGACCTTTCCTTGCCTACAGACAGCCCCCTAACCTTAAACAACTTCTCACTTACAATCATGAATCGGCTAGCAGAGTCACCAGCACAGGTACCAGGCCCTACAACAGACCCAGATGCCAGCTCTGCCCCTATAGCTACCCAGGGAATACAATCACAGGACCCAATGGCATCAACTACACTGTCTCTGGCTCTTACAGCTGCTCATCCTCCAATGTGATATATGCCCTCATGTGCCAACAATGTCCTTCTGCTCTGTACATTGGACAAACCAGCCAACCTCTACGCAAAAGAATAAATGGACACAAATCTGACATTAGAAATGGCAACATCCAGAAACCAGTGGGAGAACACTTCAATCTACCAGGACATTCCATCAAAGACTTAAAGGTCGCTGTAGTTCAACAGAAACCTTTCAAAAACAAAATCCAACGGGAAGCTGCTGAATTGGAATTCATATGTAAATTTGACTCTGTCAAGCTGGGACTGAATAGGGACTATGAATGGTTATCTCATTATCACAGGTAACTGATTTCATTTACATAGGCGGGGTCAGGGAGAGTCCAGTGGCACCTGTCGTGGGCTTTCGAGGACCACAGTTCTCTTTGTCAGATGCATCTGGCGGGGAGGGCTGTGGTTATTGAAGGCTTGTGCTGCAGTGGAATTGTATGGTCTTGGTGGTGGTGCTGGACTCTTTTTGATTTTGCTACTACAGACTAACACGGCAAACTCCTTTGAACCTTTACACAAGCAAACTGATCCCCACATCAAAAGGAGCTGTTTGCATCTCCATATCAAAGGAGTTGTTTACATCCCTCCTCTCCTCCTCCCCTCCCCTCTCCTCCTCTATATTTGACCAGTTTCTTTCTGCCCTCCATGCATCTGACGAAGAGAACTGTGGTTCTCGAAAGCTTATGCTACAATAAAATTGTTTAGTCTTAAAGGTGCTACTGGACTCTTTTTGATTTTGCTACTACAGACTAACACGGCTAACTCCTCTGGATCTACGGAGAATGGAAATTGTTTATTGACTCCTCAGATGTTTCCAAGAAAGTACAAATATATGGCTCTGGAACAAATTGAGCCGATGCACATTTATCAGAAGGAAGTCCAAATGTATTCAAAATGAGTTTAGCTTGAGTTTAGCTCCATAGGTAGGTGTGAATTCCTTCTTGAGTATTTATTATTTCTGGGGGAACCATTTGTGAAACACAACAAGGAAGGGCTGAGTTAGAGGTAGAGAATAGAGATGGGCACAAACCTAAATATGAACCAAAATTTGTGACGAACTGAGCCGGTTCATGGTTCGCGAACTGGCAGTTCGTCAGAGTCCATTTGTCAGTCTATGGAAAACAGGATACGTTGAAGCTGACTCCCCCCCTTGCAGCAAGAAATCCAAGCTCTCTTGAGTCAAGGTTTTTTATTGAGAAATCATAACTAAAGCATATATATGTCCATAGGTTGCACAGAAGCAACAAAAGCATCTGGCTGTACACAGAACTCTTGTTGAGAATGACGTATGGAATGTTTGCTACAAAGTTCCAGTCCCTCCCTGTGAGCCCCCCACCCCCAGTGCCCAACCATAGTCAGTGGGAGAATAGGAAGGAACCGTCTCAAGGCCTCTGTGGCGAGCCATCCGAGATAAGCGTTCTGTCTTCCCAGGAGCTGGATGGCCTGTGTGAAAAACTGCACACACACCAAATCAAGGGAAGATGGAGGGACTGTGGGCAACAGACCTGACACCATTTCTGACAAACCATCATGAACCTTAGGCTGGTTCATTTGTTTTGTTTTTTGGTTTGTCACTGCAGACAGCCTGGTGCCGATCAATCAATTTCTAGGCAACAGGGGATGGACTTCCTGCAGACCTGCTGACCTGGAAGTGACCTTCTGCTGGCCCAGAAGTGGCCTTCTGCTGACACGGAAGTGATGGTTTGCTGACTGGATGTGATGTTTTCATGAATCAAATGAACTGGTTCATGAACCAGGGCAGGTTCATGAAAGTTCGTGGTTCGTGAAATGTGATGAACCACGAACCGCATGTTTTTTTTTTTTTCTGGTTCGTGCCCATCTCTAGTAGAGAGACTCTGAATTATGTAAAAGGGAGAAATATTCAAAGGAGAGGGAAGCAGGACAAGTAATGAAGTTACCAACAGAGAGCTAAAACAGTTAAATGGATGTTGGCCTGTGTGTAAAATGCTATCAAGTCCCATCCAATTTATGGTGACCCTGTTGGCTTTTGAAGGCAAGAGGCATTCAGAGGTAGCTTGCCATAGCAACTCTGGACTTCCCTATTGGTCTCCTATCCAAGAGTTAGCCAGGGCCAATATGGCTTAGCTTTTGAGATCCAACAATATCTGGCTAGCATGGGCCATCCAGGTCAGGGTGCTTGTTATCTAGGGAACTCGGGACCATACCAAATCTCAGTGAAAGAGACTACAGGTCACTTTTCTCAAGGTAGACTAAGAAGTGTTATGAGCAGAGTCAAGGGTCAGTGACAGCTTCCTAAGAGCTAACCTGCTCTGAAATGCTCAGAACACACTTTAAATGACACTGACTCTCACAGGAGGGGCTTTTCAATAAATGCTGACCCTGAATTTAATAGAACCACATCACTGTAAGCGCTCACTGAATCCTCTACTAATAGGCAGGCTCTGTTTGCTTTTTGAAACTTAGTATTCAATAAATATTTTGACCGATAGAAACAATTCATTATTCCACCATGTAGCCTCCTCAAAGACTTCCTCATTAGTGCTAAATATAAGATTCCCACTAGCAAGGCCATTCAGTCTCTTTCATTATTTTTAAGGTTATCACAATATCAAGAATAATAAAAAGGACATCATTCCAAAATCAGCATCTGGGAAACTTCATGATTCAGTGATATTGAAATAGTCAAAAATGGTTTTCATTAAAACCCAGTCTTTTTCTCTGGATCAAAGAGAGAGATTAAGATCTATCACTTGCTTTATCAAATTATGGCATACAAACAAGGTTTCATTCTCCATGTAGGTGATACTTCACCAATTGGCATATTAATTAATTAACTGTAAATTCACTCTCATGAAGATTTGACTAGGATTTTATAAATGACCTTGTTTATTTTTTTAAAAAAATGTGCCCAGAAACAATACTCTCAGCAGTTTCCCTGGAGCCATTTAATCTGGATTTTTTTTTACTCAGCAATCATCACTGGTTGTTGAAATGTGTCTCCATCATTGTAATAAAATAGAGAAGAGTAACAGTGATGGGGTGTATGTAGCAGCATCTTAACTTGGAGGCTACAAATATGCGTACTTGGTCACTAATAGCAACCAGCAGAGTGAATCTCTAGTATCCTCTATCACCGAAAGAACATTTTGAAAAAGCTACTGGCAACACCAGGCAACAGGAAGTGCTGCTTCCAAAATGGCACCAGGCTGTATTTTGTTCTTCAGTGCTTCATCACTGTCAATAACTAAATGAAAGGGCTTGCTAGAAATTCACACCTCAGTTGTCTCTACTGCCTTGTAAAACTGTCACGCCAAGAACAAAAGAGACATGCCGATGGTACAGATAGGAGACCATCTTCAGACAATTTTTGGAGAAACTTCTACCCTACATACACACATTCAGTAGAATGTGCATAGTCCTAAGCACAGACAAACTTTTATGTTCCCAAAATTCACTCCTCATAAACAGGAATACAGCAAAGGTGCTCACACAAAGACACTTGATTGCATATAAGATCTATGCATGCTTTCCAATGAATGTGTACAGAGTGAGATTGAAGAACTCTGCTGTGACACCTCTCTCCCAAAAATGTCGTCTGAAAAGCTCTACATGTACATTATGAAATTTGGTGAAAGTCATTAGGACATTGTCTCTGCATTCTGAGGCATTCACCACCATCAAAATGTGCTTTACGGTCTGTGAGTTTGCCATTGTTAAAATCAATGGCCCTTTATTGTATGTTGTTATGGACAGAATGAAATCCTTACAGATTAGCACTTGGAGAAAATCATTTGTACAACTCAATTGTAAGGTTGCCAGGTCCAGGTTGGGAAGTTCCTGGAGATTTTTTTTTGGGGGGGTAGAGCCTGGAGAGGGCAGGGTTTGCGGAGGGGAGGGGCCTCAGTGGGGTATAATGCCATAGAGTTCACCTTTCAGAGCAGTCATTTTCTCCAAGGGTACTGGTCTCTGCTGCCTGGAGACCAGCTGTAATTCCAGGAGATCTCCAGCTATCACCTGGAGGCATTCTATTTCGGTGCTGAAAATGAGCAGCGATGAAAACCTTTGCTCAAATTGAAAAAAGTCCAGCTCCCAGATATTTATGGGCAATGGTGTCTGACCTAAGCCTCCTTGATGAGATTGATCAGCTAATCCCAATCCCTATCTCTGATGTCAGAGACTATTGCCAGCCAGTTTGAGAGCTATTTTGGTGTAGTGGTTAAGAGCGTGGGACTCTAATCTGGAGAGCCAGGTTTGATTCCCCGCTCCTCCGCTTGAAGCCAGCTCGGTGACCTTGGGCTAGACATGGGCACGAACCACATTATGAACTTCAAAAACCCAAAAAAATGGCGATCGCGCGATTGCAATCCAGCAGTTCGTGATTGTACACGGCAAATGAACCAGTGTTCAGAAGAAGCCTGGTTCAGTGCGTTTGGCCATGGTTTGGGAAGCCAGACAGTCAGGCAACATCAATCAATTCCCCTGGAAATGGAGCCGGGGGAATGCCTGAACTCTGTCTGCGCTCCTTCTGTCGCCCTGGAAACCCAAATGGAAGCCCAGCTTACCTTGATCGGCAGATCTTCCTTCCAACCACGAAGCTGTAAAGTGGTTACAAGTTGGGAGAAGACACCCAGGGGAGGGAGGGGGGAGGGGGTGTTCTGTAGCCACGAGCACTCCAATCTCATCCCTGCAAACCGTGATAGGCAGCTCCGATGGCCAAACACAGACCTCCTGCGTTGCTCTATGGGACCTCAGCTTATAAAAAGCACTGCGCTCCTAGGCTGACTTTCACTTTCAGTTAGCAGTGGAGTGTGAGAGCTGTTGCTTGCTACTTGCTAGCCTTTGGGGAGAGACAGAGAGAGTATAATTGAGCTGGGATTTTTGTGGGAGTTTCCTGGGGGCCTCGGATTGGAGAGGGTATAACTCCAAGATCCCTATTGCAATCTTGACCAAACTTGGGTGCTGGCTGGAGGAGAGCCTGCTACACACTCCCTGTGAATATGGGCTCTCTAAGTGCAACGGGGGCCATTCTGATCACCACGAACCACAAACCAGTTCGGCAACAGAAAATGTCCATTTGTGACTTAAGGATCATAATCGGCACCGAACCATGAACCGCGGATTCATTAAATTTTTTGGGTTTGTGTCCATGTCTAGTCACGGCTCTCTGGAGCTCTCTCAGCCCCATCCATCTCACAGGGTGTTTTGTTGTGGGGATAATAATGACATGCTTTGTAAACCGCTCTGAGTGGGCATTAAGTTGTCCTGAAGGGCGGTATATAAATCAAATGTTATTATTATTGTTATTATTACCAGTGAGAGAATTATTTCAGGATGGCTCTGCACTTCCATGACAAAAAGTGAATCTGGCCCAAACCTGTTGCCCTTTGTCAAAAAAGGATTAAGTTGGCAAGGTTCTGTCATGGGAGGTGGGGTTACCTACAAGTCTGACAACCATCTGATTTAAAAAAAAATGATTTTTTTTTAAAATCAAATTCTTCTGAAAACCTGAGGCTCTTCTCCAACTTGTAGAAAGATCTTTCTTGTCTGTCTATGGCTCCAGTCTCCAGATTTAAGTATTCACAGATAGGGGCACATTAAAAATTAAATATATTGATGATAATATGTGGGTTACTTGTCTCGCATCCCAGTTATCTCAGAGAAAGGTGGGACTACAGACATTTTAAATAAAGGGAGTGGAAAAGTCTTTAGAAAATACCAAAACCAAGTTTAGTACTGGCATACAAGGGTATGGAATATTTCTAAGTAGTTCCCAATAAGTTATATTTCAAGAGCTTTGGGGGTGGGTGGGTCTGCTTCTCTTTTATGTTATATCTGGTCAGGAAGAACAATAAACCCTTAGGAATTTATTGAATGGAGAACAAAAAGTCACTATTTCCTATCCTTAATGTCTCTATGACAGTTCTTTGGAGAAGAGATATATAAGTGGCATAAAGTTGCCTTACTGTACCAATTTTATCTGAAGGGAAACCCTGTCCCTTGTACTAAAACAAGCCTCACATATTTAATAATTCCCAGTGACTAAAACAATGTTTATTACAACAGAAAAGACACAAGAGGTTTATTTCATGGTTCTTCTTTTCCATCTACATCTTTTCCATCTACATTTATAAAATTTACCTCAGTAATTTTTACCCTTTGCCATCATTCATTTATGATTCATTTTAGCAACTCATCTAAGCAGATTCCACACCTTTCCTCAGAATATTTTGCTTTCTTCACACCCAACCATATAAAGAATTTATAGCCAGAATCTTCTTTAAAGTCAAAATACGTCAATATAAAATATCTAGGACCGATGCCTTCCCACCGCGAGACAGCATGATAGCCAGTGTTGTGTTTTTCTTAGAACTGAAATGCTATTGATTTCTTTTTCTCTTATGCTTTGTGACTTTAAAAAAGCTGATGTTTGTTGTTACTTTTAAATTTCTGCTGTTGCAGTGGCCTGAGGAGGAAAATTCATCTCTTTCACCTCTCGCTCTGTCGTGGGAAGTCCTTAATTCTACCTCAAACAGATGATCCAACAAAAACAATTTGCCTTTTTAGGACAGCAAAAAGTGATATATGCTGAGAAATTCATCTGCCTGATGGCTGCTTCAAGGCATATACATAATCAGCTGCTTGGGACTGATGTTGGCATGTTAAATCTGTCACCAGGTAAACACCTCTCATACAGACCTTCCCATCAGCCAAGCCGAAAACATCTACCAGTCTCAGAAGGCATCTTCTCAGCAATTAGCAATCCCTAAAACAGACCTCGGGCTTGAAGGAACATAGTCTGGTTGACCTGCCTTCCAGGCAAAATTGAGTAGATTGTACTCCATGATGTCGACGAAGTGATGAGTGTCCTTCAGGCAAACATGCACAGATTCGTATCTGTTCTGAGCAATGCTGTTGTATGGGCAATTTGCCTAGGAGGCAGTTTCCATCTGTACCTCGCTGAGGATTTATCACCGTTTCCCTGAAAGTCAATGAAAGACTAGCCCAGTTTGCTTCACGTATATACAATTAATTTTCCTTTACACTTCAGACACCACATAACTTTTACCCCATAATACAATAGATACTGGATAGGTTTATGTATACACAGGGCATATCTGATTGGGCAGAAAGATGGGATACAATGTTTGTAAATAAATAAATATAACAACAATATATTCAAAATGATGGAGGCCAGTGTCTTCAGACACTGTAACCATAAACCTCATTAAATCAGGTACATAATGGAGCCCTCTGGAACCATAAACTTTAGCGCATTTGTACTACAATCCTACATTGAGAGTGAGACTACAAGTAACTTTCTTCACATGGAGAATACTAGATTTTTCTCACAAGGTTACCTGGGAAGTGAAGTCCGAGTGGTCCTTCCCCTCTCTGTTAGAATCGCTGCCTGAAGAGCCACAAGAGGGCTTCGTTTGGGGGTGGGCAGCTGTTACTTTCTCCAAGGGCATCCTGCAGCCTGCCTGCTCCCGGGGAGCTGCTCTGGAGAAAGCGGCCGCGTCGGTGATGCTTCAGCCACAGTGACAGTGGAAGGGTCTGCAGATTCTTCCGCTGTCGCTGCAGCTGAAGCTTCACCGATGTGGCCGCTTTCTCTAGAGCAGCTCCCCGGGAGCAGGCAGCCTGCAGGATGCCCTGAGAGAAAGCAGCAGCTGCCTGCCCCCAAACAAAGCCCTCTTATGGCTCTTCAGGCAGCGATTCTAACAGAGAGGGGAAGGTCCACTCGGTCTTCACTTCCCAGGTAACCTTGTGAGGAAAATTTAGTGTTCTCCACATGAAGTAAGTCACTTGTAGCTTTGCTCAGAGTTACTCCAGTATAAGTTTAGTGTGGGCTCTGCATAGGAATACACCGAGTGTGTAGTATAAGAAAAATGGTCCACTTTATCATACTTTTTTAAAGTGACAGATGAAGTGTGTTTTACAAGAAATCCTATGCAAAATTACTTCAGTTTATGCCTGTTGAAATCAATTGGCTTAGACTGAAGACTCATTGTTGGGTTTTCATTGTATGAGATTAATAGAAGTGGTCCACCATCACCTTCTTCTGTGCAGTACTAACCAGGACTAGTTGAGGTGACACTGCCATTGTCTGTGAAAGATCTTACGCCAGTGTCACCTTCCACTACTGATGCTGCCCAGTAGCTAGCCTTTAAGAATTCCTCTGCACCCATCACCATCAGAACAGTCAATTCTCTTCTGCTGAGGTGACCATTGATCCCTGAAGGGGGTGGATGCACCTTAGTAGAAGACAAAAGCAATGACTACTAAGGAATTACACAATTTTAAAGTTGATAATAAGGAAATAAAAATTTTCTATTCCTTGGCTCAATCATCAGCCAAAAAGGAGGCTGCAACCAAGAAATCAGAATAAGATTGAGACTTGGAAGAGCAGCTGTGAGGGAACTAGAAAAGATCCTTAAAGATAAAGATATCTCTCCGGGGACCAACATTAAGATATTCCAAACTATGGTATTCCCCATGACTGTGTATGGATGTGAAAGTTGGACAATGAAGAAAGCTGATAGGAAGAAAACTGATTCATTTAAAATGTGGTGCTGGAGGAGAATTTTGTGGATAGATACCATGGATGGCCAAAAGACAAATAAGTGGGTTCTAGATCAAACCAAGGCTGAATTCTCCTTAGAAGCTAAAATGACAAAATGTACAGATAACCATACATAGTACACATACAAGGCTAACTAAGAAAATCGGGGAGGAAAATGGGAGAAAGCAGCTTTAGGGAGGGCAATAGTTACCAAAGAGCAGAGGGGTCCACTGAAGCAGCAAAATGGATTTGAGGACATGTGGACAGATGCAGAACACACACACAGCACATGGCTGGGGAGTCCAGTTATAGGGTGACGTTCCCTGGGGCAAGCTGATATCTTTGCCCCTCAAATAATGGCTTAATGGCTATCTCCAGAGGTGAACAATGAATTTGGGAGAGGCTTCCTAAGGTGGACTGTAGGTGAAAAAATGTTTGATGACCCTTTAAGCACCAGATGGGAAATGCTTCCAGGTTTGCTGAATAGCTTTGATTGGGGAAGGTGGGTGCGGGGAAGTGAGATCGGACATTGACAAAATAAGTTAGGAGTTTCCTGGGAGCCTCATTGTTTTAAGTTATGCATCTCTCTCCAGAGGGTAGAGGGACATCAGTCAATCAACTTTTCTGATTCACACTCTGGTAGTTTTCCAGGCTCCTTCTGGCTGGCATCCGCTCTGGACCAGGCAGTGCCTTGGGCTTGATATATGAGGAAGGAGTGTTTATGGTATTCTATACATAAACTGCCCTCTTAGTGTGAGGAGGAGGTCTAACTGCTGAAAAAGAGGAAGACCTAAAGTGAGATGGCTTGACTCAAGGCATATACATAATCAGCTGCCAACTGGAGAGCCAGTTTGGTGCAGTGCTTAAGAGCAGCAGGACTCTAATCTGGAGAGCCAGGTTTGATTCCGCACTCCTCTGGTGGAAGCCAGCTGGGTGACCTTGGGTCAGTCACAGCTCTCTTAGATCTCTCTCAGCCTCACCACCTCACAGAGTGATTGTCATGAACATAATAATAGCACACTTTGTAAACCACTCTGCATGTGGCATTAAGTTGTCCTGAAGGGCGTTACATAAATCGAATATTATTATGTTGCTGTTATTATTCAATAAAAGAAACCATGTCCCCCTGTTTGCAAGATCTGAGAAAGTCTTTTAATGATAGGAGGTTTGGGAGGTTTTTCATTCACGGAGTTGCCATAGGTCAAAGGTGACTTGACAGCACATAACACAGAGAGACTGGAGTAACTCTGTGTAGGATTGCACTGTCAGTCTTCCAGAATTTCTGCGGGGAATGGAGGAAAGAAAAGAGATGCATTCACTCCTGAATTGGATGAACCTTCTTCTCACTATATGGGATAGGAATGTTTGCGGTACAACGAACTTCTAAGTATGAAAGGATGTCCCCATCTCTTCCATGAGCACGGTGTTAGTATTGAGTCCTAAGGACACATCTATGGGAGTAAACTTCATTGAATAACATGGGACTTACTTATGGATACAGCTGCTTAGTATTGCTCCCATAGCACATCGTTCTTCTCAGAAATGAAAACATGAAGCCCAGGCACGTGCAGAGCTTCAGATGGTGCTCATTGGCTGGAGACACATGGGTGTAATTTCCTTGGAAGCAGGCCTGTCTCCAAAATTTTTGGTGTCCTAAGAGAATGAATTTCCTCCTCTCCTGCCCACAGGAAGTATCTCCCACCTGGGTCAGGGTTGACTTGCCACTGTGCCAGGCCTGTCATCAGGGGTTGATGTGTATGTGTGTTGCCAAGTAGGCCCCCTCCCCTGCTTTAAAGCCTGCCATGAACTGTGTTAAAGTTTCCTGCATTACTGTTTCACTGCTGCACAAAGATTGCTTTGCACGTGTGTGCTCTGATACACGTGTCAGTTTCCTGCCTGCGTGTCAATTACCCTGCTGCTGTAATAGACTGTGTAGTTTACTGACTCCATGTTTGGATAACTGCACAAAGGACTCTCTTTCTGGGCAACCCTGCCCTGACCTGTATCTGGACTTCCCAGTGTGCATTTGGACTGTGTGCCCCGTGCCTGCAGTGCCATCTACCACGGACCGTGCCTGTTCTTTGCCTTGGACTGTGTTTTAAAGTGTTGTTCCCCCTGCCTCCATGGAAGCCTGCCTCATATGGGCCCAAGCCGCTGCTAGCAGCCGGGCGCCCGCCGGGGAAACCTCCAGCGAGCCTGGCTAGGCGCTCCCTGGTCAGTTCCCGCCTGGAGCCTCCCGCGAGCCGGTCCCCGAGCTTGCCCTCGCTACCGGGCAGCCTGCTATCCAGCCCCAGCTATGCCCAGCCGGCATCCATGTTCTCAGGCAGCCAGAAGACCCTGGGAAGAAGACTGCTTTGGGAAGCCATTTCGGCGAAGCGGGCACACCACGTCCGCAGCGAGAGCCCCTCGCCCCGCTCTGCATATCTTAGGAGCCGCCCCGGAGAAGAACTAAGTGCCGACCATCCCAAGCACTTAGAGAATGCATCTCAAAGAAACCTCCGCATTCCAGAGCTGATGACATCAGGACAAGCCCTGTCCGCTGGAACATCCTTTCAGCCCACTTGGATTTCCCCCTCCCTCTTTTGTCCCCTCTTCCTGAGGTGTCACTTATCACAATCTGATTACCAAAGTGGCCCATCCAAGCCATTCAGTAACCCATTAGAACCTTTGTTTTAAACTGTGAGAACCACCAAGTACAGCACCAGCCCCAGGGTACGTTTTGGGGTATTTAAGCTGGTCTCTCAGACCACTCGGTGCTTAGGCCATTCCTATCCAGACTTCCTTGCTGTCCGTCTGTGGTCCCAGTGCTGGCATTGGGCCACCCTCGCTGCTGTGTCTCTGCTTCGCTCCAGGATAAGTGAGTATTTCCCCTATCATCGTTGGGAACCAGCTAATGCGAACATCTCTGTATTTCATACTCTGTATTTCCTAGATCTTGTGTGTTTCTTGTATGATTGTGCAAGTTAGGCTTACGCCACACTAAATACACGTGTTTGGAACCTATTTGTAGTCTGCCTCTTTTTCACTAGAGTGTCTGGGATCAGGACCTCCGTAGACATAGGTTAAGATCCGCGCTAAATATTAAGTTACAGACTGCTAAAGCTAATTCCCCATTATAATAAAGAGCAGTTCTGGTAACAGTTTACTGGTGGAGAATGCGGGCATAACCCAGTCCGTGTGAATACACGTGAGTCGACATGCGTGTCTTCAGCGAACTGACTTAGAGGAAAATTTTCCAGACCTCAGTGTAAAGAGCGCAATTTAGCTCAGGGAATTAAAAGTGTGAGTGTGTGTGGCTCTAGTGAGCATTTCTATCTTGTGGGTTGGCTTTTCCCCCATTTCCTCCTTCAGCCAGCTTTGGACTACTTGCCTTTTGTGGTGCACCGTGAGGCCCTCCAGCCGTTATAACCGGTGTACTGTGGGTGAGGACCTCTGAACTGGTGAAGTTCCTGGCCACTTTCCGGGCCGCCTAAACGCGTCTATGTGGGTGGGATCCCAGAAGTAGGCTCTAGATATATACGCATATATATACTTCCTGAAGCAGCACGTATAAAACTCTCTTCCGCCCTCCCCCGTCTCTCCTAAGTCCGTCCAAACCCCGTTCCTGCCAGCACTTAGGCTTCAATCCCCGCTCCGGAGGAAACGTGAAGGGATTGATAGTCCGTTCGTTTTAGTTTAGCTTTGGGAATCTAAAGCCAGGTTCCTGAAGCCCCGCGGCAGCCGGCCGCACCGTGCTTAAGAGTTTTAAGTTAGACTCTTGGGCGCCTTTCCGCTTGCGAGTTTTAAGTAAGACTCGTGGGCACACCTCGCTTGGGAGTCAGTGGGACTCTTGGGCACACTTTTGCTTGGGAGTTGTTAGAACTCTTGAGCGCACCTCGCTTGGGAGTACAGTAAGCTTTACTCCTGGGCACTTTTGCTTGGGGACTTGCAGAGGCAGTCCTTGAGAGCATTTAGTCTTTTGGTCAAGGCTTGGAGACAGTTTAACCGTTTGTCTCTGAGCACGAGGCCTGGGGACACTTTGCGTTTAGTTCTTGGGCAGAGAGCTTGAGAGCATTTTGGCTTCTGAGCAGAGGCTTGGGAGCATTTCTGGTTGCCTGAGCATAGGCTTGGGAGACCCCTTGGTTGCAGTTTCTGAGCAGAGGCTTGGGAACACTTTTTGGTTTTCTGAGCGCATAGGCTTGGGAGACCCCTGAGCTTTGGCTTCTGAGCAGAGGCTTGGAAGCACTGAGCGTTTTGGTTCTTGGGCTTAGAGAGCTTGAGAGCACCTTCTGAGCCAGTAAACTTTTCCTGGTCCCGTGGCTTGTAGGCAAGCTTGAAACGGGAATAGGAATTTTTCCTTCTCCCCCGGTGGAGAAGAACCGAGTGTAGGACCCTTAAAATACCCTTTAACCCTAAAAGTAGGACCTTAAAACCCCCTGGTAAAAACCCTTGAGGACCTGAGGGAAGGATAAACCTCCCAAAAGGAACATAGAGAGGAAGAAGTTGTTAAAACCCTTGAGCAGCTTTAATTGCCCCACCCCTGGTGTCGCTGATCTACTCTTTAACCTCCCCTGAGATCAGCCCTAAACGAAAAGAAAAAAATGTACCGGGCAGCCCCCACCGTGCCCCGCCTGGAGAAGTGGCTAGTGAAGAAGGGAGATTGCCCTTGGGAAGCCGGTTCCTTCAAGGGACCCGACCCGCTCCAGATAGTCAGAAGTGCCTTCCAGGATTTCTGTGAGAAGGAGAAACCTAGGTCCAGTAAGAAAGATAGATACGGAGCTTGGGCACTTTTCACCGCCCTACAGGACAGTGTGTCCCTAATTAATAAGCTACAGGCAGCTCAAGAAGAGCAGGAACAGGAGATAGAAAAGCTAAGGAAAGAAAAGAAGGAACATGAGGAGAAAGCAGCCGAGTGGCGTTCAGAACGCGTTAATTTCATGATGGAAAAACAGAGTCTAGCCGCTGCCCTCCAAGACGCCCAGCACAAGGCTGAAGTAGCCACCACTCGTGCCGATATGGCTGAGCACGCAGTAATTGAAGGACAGGAGAAAATTGCAAAATTAACCCATGCTGCCCAGTTCATGGCAGAGCAGAAAGTCGCAAAGATAGCCGCAGCAGACCACTCCGCTTGTAGGAGGGAGCTAGAGGCCCTAAAGCAGCACCTGGGAATGCAGCAGGCCATAATTTCCGCCGTGCATCCCGCAGCCCTCTTGGCCCTCCCCGAAGGTAGTACCGATAGCTGGTCACCCCCTTCGCCCCAGCCTGCGGACGCCCCACAGCCCCTCCATCCGATAGCTACCAAGGAAATTGTCTCCACAGACGAGGATGGCAGGAAGACAGACCGAATAGTTAAAGAGACCCGTAATTGGAGGCCCGATGAGCTCCAAGCCATAGCGGACCGCATGGGACCCCTGAACCGAGACTCAGCTATACAGTGGTTCACACACGTGACCATGTCCCAGCCCTCTGCCAGTGGCTCCGATGTAGCTCAGCTGGCTCGCCATTGTGCCAGCCCCGAAATAGTCACCTCTCTTAACGCATATATTTCTAACCGGAGACTAGCCACTCGCAGTCAGTATGGTGCCATGAAGGAGTTGTGCGCCTTCCTCTGGCCCACCAAAAGCTTAAAAGCCCTGTATATTGCAGAATCTCAAAAACCCGGAGAGGACCCAGAGGCATATTTGGCCAGAAAGCAGCTCCTAGCCGAACTAGCAGACGAGGTAGATTTAGACTTGAGCGACATGCCGGACTTCGATGACTTAGAGTTTAGGAGGGCAGTTATAGATGGGCTCAACAGCACCACCCGCCTAGCCCTGGCAGGAGTGGAGCCCGGGAGCATCTCATGGGGAGACCTGGAAGCTCGCATCAGGAGCATTGCTGGCCTGTTGCGGGAAACCGGTGCCATCCGCCATGTGAAATCCCCAGCCTCCCATAGGAAAGAGAGTGAGCCCATCAACACAGTCACGTATGCCAACCATGGTCCCCACTCCCAATATCGGCCCCAAGGGCATAGCTCGTACTCGGAGCCTAGAGGTGGCATCTTGCGTGGGAGAAGCGGTAGCTTCACTCGGGGCCGCAGCCAAAGGGACTCTCATCCAGGAGTAACCTTTGCGCCCACCCCCAGTCGCTACCCTTCCTCCCCACAGGGACCCTCTGAGCCCTGTAGACCTGCGCTGCCCTCGGCGCCCCCGCCCCCTCGGGCACCTCACCCCTACAATCACCAGGTCTACCCTCCCCCAAGTCAGGCTGACTCCTGGAGACTGCGGCCAAAGGACCACGAGGAGCCCTCTGACATAGGAGAACCGCCACCAGCTGGGAACCCCTTTTTCCAATAGGGATGCCCGGGGGTCACACATGCTTCTCCCCACTTAACTGCCCGTGGGAGAAGACCAAAGGTTGAGGCTAGCCTTCGACCTCCGGGAACTAAAAATAGCTTGGAACTTAAAAGAGAGAAGGAAAGATTCCAAAGGGTGATTCGCACCCAGAACCCAGCACCAACTTTGCCAGACACCTCTGAAAAAAACCTGGCAGAGCTGCAAAATAAAATTCAGGAGCTCATAAGTGTAAATAGGGAACAGAATTTAAAAATAAATGATCTTAATAAAGAGAATGAGGAATTAAAAGAAAAATTAAATGCTTGCACAATAGAGAAAGAGCAGCTCCACAATAAATTCCTTAGCATGCAGACTTTGCTGGAGAACCAGAATAATGAAACTGCCACTTTAAAAACCCTGATGCAAAATCTCCTGGAATCCCAGAGACTCACTGAGGCCAGATTAAAGACTTTAGAGGAACAATCAGTGATTGAATCAGCACCCCGCCCCGCCAAAGGCAGTGAAACATGTAGCCAGTCACCTTTGCCTCCAATTTCTGCCTCAGCCCCCATGCCCAAGAAGCCAGAATTCACTTTAGCCTCTGAGCATGTGCAGAGTTTAAAAGCCATTCCCCAAGCAATTGTCTTGGCTCCCATAGAGTGCCACCAGCCAAGCTATACACAGCCCACCGTGACTGTGCCCTCTTGCAATGACCCTGAAAACCAGACAGACGAGAGTAAAAATGCAGTTCCTTTAAAAGAATTAAATTGCTTTGAAAAACCAGTGCTTGCAACTACACACCAAATAGCTTTCTCTCAGCCTTCCCTGACTAACACCCCTGAAGAAAACCTCATGTTGGGCCTGTGTGGTTTAGTAGTGCTCGAGCTAATTCAAAGACATTTGTGTATCTGTTTCCACGTTTTAAAAGGCTCAAGCCCAAAACTTAATGAAAAGGTAGAGCCTCCAGCAGTAAGTGCAGTCAGGAATGTAATAAGGCAAGTGAGCAGACTCCAGAAAGAATCCCAGTTGCTAGCAGCGTCTAAAACAAACTGTTCCCACTCAGCACTACACCCCCATCCCTCATTGAAATGGAAAAACTGGTCAGACCAGGATTCTGACCTCCTCCCAGTTCTTCCTTTTGTCCTCTCCCAGGCTGAAGTAAGCCCAAATAAATGTAATCACTGGTTCCCTGTCAGAATTTGGAAGGGATTGGAACCAGGAGTGGAAAAGCCACCTTAAGGAGACTTGAGTTCAAGTCCCTGCAGCCCCCGTCCCTTTTCGTTGTGCAGTCTTAACTTTATGTGTGTGTGAACCTGAAGCCCAATTCCATTTTGAGTTTAGATGTAAAAAGCCAACTTAGCTTCCTATAATCATTTAGTGTTTTTGTTATTTCTTGTCAGTTCTATTCTTTAACTTCATTAGGCGGGCCCCACAGTTGGGACCCTTGGGGGAAACACGGCAACCAAAGCCAAATAGGACCACCACCGAGAGTGATTCTTAATTGGATTGTAAGCCGCATGTTCGGAAAAAAATTGCACAGGCAAAAGAGATTTGCTGTGTGTGAAAGTGTTTGGAGAGGCTTTAGCCCAAAAGTGAATGCAGTCTTCCAACGTTGAAACCACCAAATAAGGTGATTTCTTTGTTTGAAAACATTTCCCCCGCCGTGCTGGTGAAGATCCCGCATCTACGTAGATTCGGGGTCTCACCTGCCAGACCCACGCTTTCGCATGATGGTCGGCTTTGGCTTTGAGGGCCGTGCCTCCCCTGAAAAAGGATCCCCAGATAACCCAACATCCCTCTTTTACTAATGTTCATATTCGTCATGGTGAGTTGCTATACGGCGCCACCATCTAGTACGCTTTAGTGCAAAGGTAAAAGACCCGCCAGTATTTTGTAAATATGTTACCTCTGGAATGTGTTATTGAGGTGCGTTCGCTACGCACAAGGGGCAGCGTGCCTCATTTACATAGCCAGGATCCCCTGCGCCAAGATGACCCCTGAATAACCCAGACCCAGTGGCGCCGGCAGATCTCGGCCGCCTCCGCCACTTTTCGACAAACGCTGCCGAACGCCCTCGGCTCCACTTTGGCCCTTTCCGCCAGCAGCCGCCCGCCCCGCCCAATGTAATCTTTTCCCTTGCCCGTACCGTATAAGGGAAAAGAAGGGGGGGAGACATATTGAAGTTATAGTGAAGCCCTGCCAGGCCTTCCAAGGGAGGGCAACCCGAAAGTACCCCAGACCCGTAGGCTTCCTGCTCCGTGTGTTTTTCTTTTGCTCAGTGTATTTTTCTTTTTTTCCGGTGTACCTTTTTTTTAAACCAGAAAACGGGGCCTCCCGAGGGAGTCCCTCCAAAAATTGGTTGTCCTGCAAATATATGACGAAGGCCTATTTTTGAAAATTAAAACAAGGGCCCCCGTCTGCAGCAACCCTTATAGTTAATGGAAACCGCTCTCTAGTTTTTTCTTTTCAAAACGGCAAGGCCAGGCCGAGCCGGACCGATAGCTCTCAGCCCGCAAAATAAAAGCAGCCCGCCACCGAGCAAGGGGCACCTGAAGGCCACATAGCCTAGACACCCAGGGACCCCTGGGGCGAGTTTGCATAGTCCCGCCTAACGCACAGCCGACCCTTGCCCGACGCAAAGACGTTACCCTCTGAAATATACATGCCTTAAGAAGAAGCCCCCGCACAGGAGTTCCCCAGAGCAACAAGCTGGAAGGCTCGCTTAGTGCTCTGGGACTTCTCGTTCGAACCCCGCCTAATAAACAGTGCTGGCAGAAAAACACCCTCCCTTTTTTTCCCACTTCACTTCATTTATTTTGCTGCAACCAACTCAGGGAACCTGTACTTATACCCACAGGTCTCCCCAGGATATTTTCACCACAGAAAGGAAAAGAAGGCCAGGAGATGAGGCACCTGGCTACTCTGTGTTTGCTCGTGCTGGCAGGCACCCTAATAGAGGGACGCCCGTCCAAATTAATGCCCTACCCCCACTGGAGATGTATCAATACACTAGCAGGGAATGAAATGATGGTCTGCACGGTTGTGCAGCAGAGTAATATGACCACCCCTATGGAGCGCACAAACTTCCGCAGTTGTGAAGAGCAGTGGATCCGACCCCCAGAGCTTGTTATTTTATGTGTGGGAGTGAAAACTATGTCCCAAGAGCTAGTGTGCTACTCGCCTACTGATACGGTTTCACCACTTGCTCCAATTCCATGTATGTTCCTTCCCCGTATCAGGCCAGCCCCCACCGCAGTCCTGGTGGTAGACAAATATACCACCCCTGCCAACTTTGAAACCTCGCCATTTGTCACTGAGGCCTTCGGACCATACTGTGAAGTTATTTTAGTGTCGGCCGCAGTATGGAAGGCAGGAGACCCCTTTAGAATGACCATCCTACTAGGCACCACTACCACTGAGTCTGCATCTGTCACTATCACGCCCCCTTCAGGCGCAGTTCTCTCCTTCGCTATAGAGCACTTGGAGAACTTGACCTGGATTGTAAAAGAGGAAGACCTAGCCAAACACGGCCCACCCGATTGGATACTGGTTCAACAGACGCCCGAATGCCAAACCAAGCCCCTAGTAGAGAAATTTCACCGGCTTGGGCTGCTCTTTGTAAATTTGACTCATGAACCAGGCAATTATTCCCTGCTGATCCGGACCCAGGAGACCCACACCATCCAAATTGACCCTTTGATTGCTAGCAATGAACAATTAAGCCAAGGCGGCACGCATATAGTGGGCTCCCATGTTTTGAAAACTGACATTCGAGAGAGAGTTCTAGTCCGCCCGCAAATGTCTTTGAAAGAGATCCGCATAGACCTAGCTGAGCTAAATATAACCCAGAGGCTGCCGCAGTGCGCTCCCTATCTGGAGGCTGGTAGCAAGGGTTGGAATGCATGGCTACAACTGTGGATCGATCCCTCCCCCTCTCTCTCGCGTGCCAGACGAAGCATTGCCGACTGGACTGCTCCTGCAGCCGGAGGCTTAGCAATCATGGATTCGGTCAACATTGAGACTCTCGCTAATAAGTTTGCCCATGTCACGACTAGCATCTCCGACTTAGGTAAACCGGTGGTGCAGTCCCTAAATTCCATTTCAAATGGGCAACACGAGATCAGCTCCATTTTAGTTAACTGGGAGAGTCAAATTGAAAGAGATTTTTCTCTGCTACTCAAAGGAACACAGTCTTTGGAACGCAACATGTCAATAGCCATGGCATGTATGCAAGCCCAACAATTAAACCAGGCTGTGGCCATGGGGCTAATTCGGCAAGCCACGGACGGGCACTTGCCCCTGGAAATTAAAAGATTGATTATGCCCAAATTGTCACCCATAGAACTGGAGCTTGAATCCTGGTGGTCCCTTGTAAATTCCTCATTCTTACCGACCACCCAGGAACTTAAATTATTTTTATTAACGGCCAGTGCGCACGAGTCATTCCATGTGTATCCAGTTGTGCCTCTGGGACTCCAAGTCAGCGACACCGAAGTCCTCTACGCCCGCCACCCCGACCATTGGGCCCGCTTCACCCCGACCGGATGGCAGCTCGTCAGCCTCCAAGGGTGCCAGCATCGAGACCAGACCGGCTTCATTTGCCAGGACCAAGCCTTTGCACCGCATCACCCCTGTGTAGCCCCGCAAGTCGACGCCCTCAACGAGTGCTCTTTCGAGGTCGCCCGGGAGAACAGCTCCGCTGTCGTCTACCTTGGGAAAGGATGTGTCTGTGTGCGAACGGCCTGCGATTTTGTGATCCTGAACTCGTTCCAGCCCAAGCCCGTGATCCCGGGAGTCAACCGCTGCTTCTGCAACCTGTCTTCGGTGGCAGCCTGCGACTTCACCTACACGGTACCGGTCTGGACCCAAGAAGAGATCCTGGTGGCACCCTCCATCTATCGACATGTGAAGCCCATCTCCCTCGGCATCGGTCTAGAACTAATCCACGAGCTCCTGGCCCACCCGCAGCTCCACCGCACCCTCCAGAGCATCCAGAGGGACGGGGATACTACTGCTTTGGTTGTGTCCCACAACGGAAAGGAGATCCTGGACCTGGTCCAACGAATCAAGACCACCGGTAAGCATTCGTGGTGGGAGACCCTCTTTGGCTGGAGCCCCACTGCCACTGGAATTTACAATTTGGCTTTGCACCCGATCGTTGTTATTTTGGCCTTTCAAGTTTTGTTGTGTGCCTCACTGCTTTACCTGGGCTGTTGGAGCCGCCGACAGCTCCAGCAACTCCAACTGTCTTACCGCTTGGATCACTATAACCCCGACCTTCTTCTGCCTTAAGGGTTGTTCTTGGTGCCCTCCTTTAGCCCTTGTTTATTTTGTTGCTTGTGTGATTACGAACTATGCTTGTGCATTTATGTGTAAGAACTCTGCACCGGCCCCATGGACGCTTTGCTGCCGGACACCGCTCCGAGGCCCTCTTGTGGACTAGGGGGGGACATATTTCCCTGCCCCCCAGCCCACGGCCCATCTCCAGATGACCGCCAGCGACACCACCTCCATGAGGACTAGAACTGTGTGCCTGAAGCCCTTCTCGCCGCCTGCCGACCCTGCTCTGCGGATTGACGCAGACAGCAAGGGGGGGTGGAAGTGTGTTTTGGAACACATGGACTAAGTTTGCTTGTTCCTGTATATATGCAACCCAGTCCAGCAGCTGTACTGCGGGCTGAGCCGCCTGTGATCTTTGCTGCTCTATTGTTTTAAGGTTCCTATGAATTTCTTGCCATTGCTTTTATGAATTTTACTCCCATGAATTTAGCCCCAAACTAGTCCCTCCCTTTATCTATTGCAAGTGCGCCCATGATCTTCCCATGAACTGGGATCTTTTAACCATCCCCTATCAATTTTTTTCTTTCCTATGAATTTGATTTCAACCTTATGGATTGCCTTTTAACCTGACTCCCTCCGCCGAAGTGATCTTAGCCTATCTATTATTTTATGAATTGGGTTTTAACCGGGACCACCCCTGAACGGTCTCTTTTAAAGGTTATTTTATTCCTGATTTTAAGCTCTATGAATTTGGTTTTAATCTGGCCGCATGAGTTGGTCTTTTAATTGCAGAGTTTATTTTTCTGTCCCCCATGAGCCCTTCCGCCGCTTACCCTCATGAATTATTTCCCCGCACTTGCTTTTACTATTGCTGCTATCATCTATGAGTTGGTTTTAACTTCCTGGGTTATTGCTTTTAATCATATATATATATGTATTTATGATTTTAACCATTTATGAATTGCTCTACCCTCTATGAATTGGTCTATGCCTGGCTTGCACTTTCCTATATGAATTATTCCCTCACCTATGAATTCTGCTTTTAACTTCCCATGAAGTAGCCTGCTTTTATTCTTACATTCATGAATTGTATCCATGAATTGCCTTTGCTTTTAATTCTATGCCTATGAATTAATCCATGTATATGAATTGCTCCTGGTTTTTAGTACTTTTAACCCATCATGAATTGCGTATGGAGTATTCCCATGTATGAATTGATCAATGTACACAGATATGAATTATTGCCGCTTGTATACATGAATTGCTCATTGCTGCCTATATCACTATGAATTACTATTGCTATGAATTATTACTATTTATTCTGACGATTGCACTTAGCACACCCCCTGGTGTGAACCCAGAGACCTGCAGCCCATTGGCTGATCTAAATTGCACTTATTCGGTTAGGTGGTTCTCCAAACTAAATTTTTGAGTGATGCCTCCTCTCCCTTCCCTTCCCACTCCTTTTCGCTCGAAGCTCGACCACCGGACATTGCCGACCACCTCGCCTTTGAAGTCAAGTTCGGAGACCCGCACGCCTGACGTCACGGGGTCTCTGAGGGGGGGAATTGTTGCCAAGTAGGCCCCCTCCCCTGCTTTAAAGCCTGCCATGAACTGTGTTAAAGTTTCCTGCATTACTGTTTCACTGCTGCACAAAGATTGCTTTGCACGTGTGTGCTCTGATACACGTGTCAGTTTCCTGCCTGCGTGTCAATTACCCTGCTGCTGTAATAGACTGTGTAGTTTACTGACTCCATGTTTGGATAACTGCACAAAGGACTCTCTTTCTGGGCAACCCTGCCCTGACCTGTATCTGGACTTCCCAGTGTGCGTTTGGACTGTGTGCCCTGTGCCTGCAGTGCCATCTACCACGGACCGTGCCTGTTCTTTGCCTTGGACTGTGTTTTAAAGTGTTGTTCCCCCTGCCTCCATGGAAGCCTGCCTCATATGGGCCCAAGCCGCTGCTAGCAGCCGGGCGCCCGCCGGGGAAACCTCCAGCGAGCCTGGCTAGGCGCTCCCTGGTCAGTTCCCGCCTGGAGCCTCCCGCGAGCCGGTCCCCGAGCTTGCCCTCGCTACCGGGCAGCCTGCTATCCAGCCCCAGCTATGCCCAGCTGGCATCCATGTTCTCAGGCAGCCAGAAGACCCTGGGAAGAAGACTGCTTTGGGAAGCCATTTCGGCGAAGCGGGCACACCACGTCCGCAGCGAGAGCCCCTCGCCCCGCTCTGCATATCTTAGGAGCCGCCCCGGAGAAGAACTAAGTGCCGACCATCCCAAGCACTTAGAGAATGCATCTCAAAGAAACCTCCGCATTCCAGAGCTGATGACATCAGGACAAGCCCTGTCCGCTGGAACATCCTTTCAGCCCACTTGGATTTCCCCCTCCCTCTTTTGTCCCCTCTTCCTGAGGTGTCACTTATCACAATCTGATTACCAAAGTGGCCCATCCAAGCCATTTAGTAGCCCATTAGACCCTTTGTTTTAATCTGTGAGAACCACCAAGTACAGCACCAGCCCCAGGGTACGTTTTGGGGTATTTAAGCCGGTCTCCCAGACCGCATGGTGCGCGTGCCATCCTATCCAGACTTCCTTGCTGTCCGTCTGTGGTTCCAGTGCTGGCATTGGGCCACCCTCGCTGCTGTGTCTCTGCTTCGCTCCAGGATAAGTGAGTATTTCCCCTATCATCGTTGGGAACCAGCTAATGCGAACGTCTCTGTATTTCATACTCTGTATTTCCTAGATCTTGTGTGTTTCTTGTATGATTGTGCAAGTTAGGCTTACGCCACACTAAATACACGTGTTTGGAACCTATTTGTAGTCTGCCTCTTTTTCACTAGAGTGTCTGGGATCAGGACCTCCGTAGACATAGGTTAAGATCCGCGCTAAATATTAAGTTACAGACTGCTAAAGCTAATTCCCCATTATAATAAAGAGCAGTTCTGGTAACATGTGTGTTATGTGCCATCAAGTCTCCTCCGACCTATGGTGACCCTATGAATGAAAGACCTCCAAAACATCCTATCATTGCTCAGCTATAGCAAATTGGAGGACGTGGCTTCTTTTATTGAGTCATTTCATTTGGGGTCTTTCTCTTTTCCTATTGCCACTTTCCTAGCATTGTTGACTTTTTCAGAAAGTTTTATCTTCTCATGAAGTGACCAAAGTACAAGAGCCTCAGTTTTTGTCATTTTAGCTTCTAGGGAGAATTCAGCCTTGATTTGATCTAGTACCCACTTAATTGTCTTTTGGCTGTCCATGGTATCCGCAAAACTCTCCTCCAGCACCACATTTCAAATTAGTGGATTTTCTTCCTATCAGCTTTCTTCACTGTCCAACTTTCACAGTATATAGTAATGGGGAATAGCATTGTTTGGATTATCTTGATCTTGGTCCTCAGAGAGACATCTTTATCCTTAAGGATCTTTCCTAGTTCCAGTTTGGTGTAGTGGTTAAGAGAGCAGGACTCTAATCTGGAGAATCTAATCTGGAGAATCCTCCACTTGAAGCCAGCTGGGTGACCTTGAGTCAGTCACAGCTTCTAGGAGCTCTCTCAGCCCCACCCACCTCACAGGGTGTTTGTTGTTCTGAGGATAATAATAATATAGTTTGTAAGCCGCTCTGAGTGGGTGTTATCCTGAAGGGTGGTATATAAATCAAATGTTGTTGTTGTTATTCCCTCACAGCTGCTCTTCCAAGTCTCAATCTTCTGATTTATTCATTGCAATCTGCCTGCAAGGAAGGGGTTGAAAGGGAGGCAAAAACAGCCCTGGAGGGAAGGAGGTAATGGGATTGATTTTGGCACCCCTTCCCCTCTGGCACCCTTTGCCATTGCCTTTGTGTGCCTAATGGTTGGGCCATCCTTTCTTGGAAAGTCAAAATGGATGTAGTCATATGCTAAATGTGACTCTTTCTATTACGCTGTGATTCAAAAGGACAAAGCCACTGATGGAGCAATATAATTCTCCCCCGCTCCGAGTATTTAATTAATAATGAAATAAAACCAAGACAGTTAGCAGAAATTATTGAAATTATTTCTCTCTGCAAAGAATAATTTAAAACATGGCTTTTTTTTTTAAAGGTAAGAATTTAATTGTTCTCCAATGAATTTTAAAGTAGCTAAATTTATTCTCCTTTTTTTACAAGGGGAAGAAGAGAAAGAGAGAAAGAAAGGATAAACTATAAGCTCAATATCTTTTTTTAAAAAGAAAAACAAAATAAACCCTAACCAAATCCAACATTCATCTCTGGATGAATGAGAAGGCACCTCTCACCAAGGCTTAGAGAAGGGGATGACCAGTGCTTTTTTTCTAGAAAGGAGGTGGTGGAACTCAGTGGGTTGCCCTTGGAGAAAATGGTCACATAGCTCAGCGGCTCAGCGGCACGGAGGGCAATCTCAACTCCCCTCTGTCTGGAGATCAGGGGGCAGGGCCACCAGCCATGTGACCATTTTCAAGAGGTTCCAGAACTCCGTTCCCTCGCGTTCCCCCTGAAAAAAAGCCCTGGGGATGACCAAAGATAGGCGGTACTTCACATTCTGTGCCCACATAGCACGGCTGAAAGCCTGAATGGTACCTCATATCTGTATGATATATATGATATACATTCACAAAAAACACCAACTAGGCGTCTCTGGGCTTTAATTCAGACCACTTTAGGAGGTTACCATATGGTGGCTGTTTAAGATCTCTGCTTTCTAATTTTTAAGTGTATATATGGGGCTATATTTATATTTATGATAATTGTTGTAAGATATGTGATATATGTTAATTAGATTTTATAATATTTATATTTGTACTATTTTAACAGAAGTTTTAACGTATGATTCTTAACAAATAAGGGAATGTCTTATTTTACTAGTTTAAAGCTGGTCATGAACCGAAATAAAGTAAGTAAGCATGATATACATCATATCATAACCAGGGACAGGAAAAAAATAAATGATTACATGGGCTGAACACTAAGATAATCATCATGGTTAAGTCCAGGGCTTTTTTTCAGCCGGAACGTGGTGGAATGGAGTTCCGGCACCTCTTGAAAATGGTCACATGGCCAGTGGTTCCGGCCCCTGATCTCCAGACAGAAGGTAGTTTAGATTGCACTCCGCACCACTGACATGGAGGGCAACCTAAACTCCCCTCTGTCTGGAGGTCAGGGGCGGGGCCACCAGCCATGTGACCATTTTCACCTAGGGCATTTTAAACTTTAAAAAACTCCCCCCTTGTTCCAGCTGACCCAAAGTAATGTCATTGTGCAGTCCTGAGTTCCAACACTGAGTTCCACCACCTCTTTTCCCGGAAAAAAAAACCCTGGTTAAGTCTGTAGACTCACTGTTGTATAGTGGTTAGAGTGTCTATGATCTGAGACTCCCTAGTTCAAATCCCTCTATTCCATGGATGCTCATTGAGTAATGTTGGGCCAGTTACTATCTCTTAGCACTAACTTACCTCCCAGGGTTGTTGTTGTGAGGACAACATGGAGGATAGCAGAACAATTTTGTAAGCCATGTTGGGTCCCCATTGAGGAGAATAGCAGGGTATAAATATCTAAATAAATAATTGCCCTGGTGGTTCTGTCATTCTGCTATCCTAGGGTAGTGAAGCCAGTTCTAGAGACCTTATGGATTGAATAGATCCAACAAAGATATGTGGATCAGAGAGGAACCAGAATAAAAACATAACAACTGCCTTGCTGATTTAGACCCAAAGGCCATCTAGTCAGCATCTAGCAGTTGCCCCTGGGAAGCTCTCAAGAAGAGACGATGATGATTTCATTTTGTCACCAACAGTTGGTTGTATCTGGTGGAAAATTTAAGATGTTACATTCAGAAACCATGGCTAACATCTCTTCATGGAGCAACCCTCAGTCTAATTGTCCAATCCTCTTTCTTTGCCACCAAAGGTACTGTAATTATCATACCTTATAACAACAAATTCTCAAAGCTAATTATACATCTAGGTTATTTCTTATACAGTGTGACTCACACCACAAATTTTTAATGAAATATTTCTCCTTGATTCTATAAATTAGAGCTGAACGAATATATGTACTGATTTGCATTCTCAATCCACACTTGTACACCACTGAGACTTGGCCAGTCATTTGTCACACAAATGAACATTCTGACCAATGACATTCATACAATGAAACAATTCAAGCCCAGTCTCCTTGAAATCTCCTCTGTTAAATGCTCACTGGCAGAAAATGGCTGGATCAGACCAAAGTCCATTCTTCTAATAAATCTGAGAAATCATATGGTGTTTCCATAGAAACAGAAGTTTGAGTATCAACTAGATTTGGATTATAGAGTGTTCTGTCATAACCGTTTCTTTGGCATTGCATTGGTATACTTTTTTTAGCTTGTCTTCCCACTGGAGACATGAGTTACTTCTCATGTCTGAATTCAAACTGTGGGTCTCACCACACACGAGACAAAATACACTCGATTTACACAGGTAATTCAAGTGTATTTTGTAATTCAAGCGTATTTGAGTGTAATTCGGGTGTAATTCAAGTGTATTTTGTCTCATGTGGTTTGACCCTGTGTCTGTGTGTTCCACTTCAGACTGTGGGGGGATGGGGCATGTTCACATAATAAAATCTCTTCTTTTTTAAAAAAAACCCTTCACATAACAACAACAACAACATTTGATATGTATATAGCCCTCCAGGACAACTTAACACCCACAGAGTGGTTTACAAAGTGTGTTATTATTACCCTCACAACAATCACCCTGTGAGGTGGGTGGGGCTGAGAGAACGCTGAGAGAGTTGTGAGCCTGTGAGGTGGATAGGACTGACAGAGCTTTGAGAGAGCTGTAACATGGGTGGGGCTGGAAGAGCTCTGAGACAGCTGGCTTCAAGCGGAAGAGTGGGGAATCAAACCTGGTTCTCCAGATTAACCAGTACACCAGACTAGAGATGGGCATGAACAGAAAAAAAAATGAACATGATGTTCATTGTTCATTGCCATCCATGAACAGGAACTCATGAACAACCACGAACATGGCCCTGTTCACAAACATGTTTGTGGTTGGCTGTCCGTGGGGGCCAGCAGGCTCTCTTCCAGCCATCATCCGAGTCAAGATACTGCACCACTCCCAGAAACCTGACTTCAGCAGGCATCATGATAGGTACCAATAATAAATAATAGCTTAGCTTGGCCCCAGAGCCTGGCAGCAGCCCTGGAACTTGAAGGGGTAGATCCCTATCCCACCACACACAAAGAAAATTCAAGCTCCAATGCACTCTCTCTATCAAAATGCCAACAGCAACTGTCTCTCCACTGTCTGCAAAGTCAGAGCTGGGAGCCCCCCTCCACCCTGCTCTTTGCTCCCTTGTTGTAACAAATTTGGAGCTCCACACTTGAAAGGAAGACCTGCCTATCAAGCTAAATTGGGCTTAGATTGGGGTTTCCAGGGCAACAGCAGGAGTTCAGACAGAGTTCAGACAATCCCTGCCTAAGTTGCCAAGGGAATTGATTGCAGGTGCCAGACTGTCTGGCTTGACGAACAGCAACAAACAGCAATGAACGAGGCTTGCAATGACCACCTGTTCACCTCATGAACAGCTTTTTTGTGAACAGCAGATTGGGCTTTTTGTGGCTTTTTTTGTTCATATTGCCGTTCGTGCCCATCTCTACACCAGACTAGCACATTGTGATGTAGCAGGGATAAGGTAGAAAAGCAGAACCCTTCTCCCTATCATCAACTTACCAGATAAGAGGATTTTTCAAAAAATAGAGAAATGAGCACTAATTCATGTGATCCCCCCCACACCCAAACACATACACATACTTCAAACATACCTGCAGTCTGAAATGGTACAGACCAGAGACAGAACTGCTGCCTCATGAGAACTTGAGTGAAGAAGGTTGCGTGAAGAGAGGTAGCTTAACCCTTTTCTTTCTGCCCCTTTGTGTAACTCAAAATCACCTTTTCACAGTGCAGGCATCCTTGCCGCTTAAAGTTTAGCACTTACAGTGCAGATGTCCTTGCAGCTTAAAGTTTAGTATTTACAGTGCAGGTGTCCTTGCAGCTTAAAGTTTAGCACTTACAGTGCAGATGTCCTTGCAGCTTAAAGTTTAGTATTTACAGTGCAGGTGTCCTTGCAGCTTAAAGTTTAGCATTTACAGAGCAGCGAAGAGGGAAGTGCAGGCATGGGGCGCCTTTCCTCCCACTCTCAAGGTGCATCACGGCATTTTCCCTTCCCCTCACCCGGCCTGGCCCTGCAGAGTGATGCCTGGCTGCACCAGGAGACTTTAAGCTGCAAGGACCCCCGCACATCCCTCTCTGCTGTTCTGAAAATGCTAAACTTTAAGCTGCAAGGACACCTGCACTTCTCCCTGCTGCTCTGTAAATGCTAAAATTTAAGCTGAAAGGATGCCTACACTTCCCTCCTTGCTGCTCTGTAAATGCTAAAATTTAAGCTGCAAGGATGCCTACACTTCCCGACAAACCTTTAGGTAAGAGAACGCGAGTTGAATCTAGGTATTTCATCCCGTGTGTTTTGACTGTATGATGCTTTGTTCACCTGATTCTAAGGTGCTACTGGACCCAAATCTTGCTCTTCTACTAGAGACCAACACAACTATCCACCTGAAACTATCTGCTTAGAATTGTGTTGTTAGTCACTTTAGGGCTCAAGGGAAGGTCAACATTTACATAGGTGCTCTCTGACCACAGCACATTCTCCTTTCTTCTCTGGGACACCAATGGGTAGTCAGCCAACTTCTCTAGTTTATTTCCTGTCAAGGACCTTAGGAGGAGCCGGTGCTGATTGGAGGGGCATGATCAATGTTTGATGAGGCATCACCCCTGTTTGCCTTACTGTATCGGGACAGATCACAAAATACAGGCTGGGCTGAGCATAAAGCTTTCCATGGCAGGCCGCATAAAAATCAGCTAAGTTGGGGGCGTCCTAAGAATCTTGTTCTAGAAATCTTTAGAAATGCTTCATGCAGTAGAGATCAAATTTCAGAATTCTTTCCACATTTGCCATGAAACTCTTGTATATCGAAACTTCATGGTTCTATACACATTTTGAAATGTGGCATGCCTTTTCTCTAGGATTGCCTCGTGTGAAAAAACAACTTGGGAGAGCAATTTTGAAATGAAAAACAACCTGCAGGGAAAGGATTTCTCTCCATAGGCCGCTCCTCTATGTAAATGGAGCCTGCTCTTGCTTGCTTTGGGTTATAAAAAAGAACCACTTAATAAAAAGGCATGGAACCCCAGTTAATATAGTTTGAGCTCAATACTGCCTATTTCCCAAAGCAGTTCACTATAATGCATCTTTCATCTTTACCACAGGGTACAGAAATGCACCCCCAAGGACTAGACTCATCGTTTGACACATGTTGTTGGGCCCGTTTGCAAAGGAAAGTGTCCATGTATCACCTTTGCATTTTATCTGTGATTGTTGGAGTCTTATAACTCTCTGGGCACCTTTTGGATCATACAAGCCAGCCAACAAATGAGAGAATTATGCTGATGCAGCTATTTAAGCTCACTCTAAAACAGAGTCTATTTAGGGGCTCTGAATTCCCTTCACATCAATAATCTACAGTCTACAAAAAGAAAATCCAGCTACTATAGATATATCAGCTGGGCATTCCTCCCACAGCAGGGCCACACTGGATAAGATTTTTCGAAAGTTTACAGCTTCTGTGAAATCCTCTTGTGGTGGGGCTGGGAGTTCACAGCTCTAACAAGCTAATGCTTTTTAATGAGTAGCTTATCAAAACAACATCATTGGCTAATAGAGCTAATATTTCACAGCCCTTTCTTTTCCTTTAAACTTGAAACCTAACCATCCTTTCTCTTTCTCCTTTTGCAAGTTTTTAGTGCTGCCAAGATGTTGTTTGTCATAATCTGTTACTCTTGCAATGCCCCTAGTTTCCTTAGAATATACTTTGGTTTTATGCAACAGAGAATTAGCAATGGTTTAAAAAATAATGTTTGGCTTTTTCTAACCCTCCTAAAAATCTAGGTGTCCAGTTTTCACTTCTCCTGCGTGCAAACTGACCTCATGATTATTTTATCACCCTTCTCTGTTTTCACAAATCAATTTTCTGCTTAAAATGTATGCATTTTCCACTGCTATTGATATGACATTCTACATTACATATAGAAGCTTGTATTCAACTACATCCAGTCACATAGTTGATCTCATAGAATGGAACACCCTCAATGTCTCCTCATGCTACAGCCTCCTAAGCCCCCTAAAATTTTGTTTCTGGAGGTCAGCTAGGGATTCCATTCCCCTTATGGTGGTGGGAGATTTCTCGCCCCCCCCCCACTCCTGTTGCCTGCTGCCAATCACTGCAGTAGTGGGAGAATTTTTTAAAAAAAATTCCACAGCATTGCATGCAGTATTACATCACTTCTGGTAAGAAAAAACAGGATGTAGGGTAGCTCTAGAAATCACCAGAAACTCTCTCTGGAAACCATAGAGTTTCCAGAGATTCCTGGAGATACCTGTCATTTTTTTTTACCAGAAGTGACATGATACCACAACCAACGTCTTGCCACCCAGCCCCCTGTATGATCTGGCGATCCTAGGGTCAAAAACTCCTAAGGGAACTTTAAAGCAAAGTAGACAGATTTGGAGGTTTTCACTCCTGCTTCCAGAGACAAGAGTGTATGGCTGGATGTGAGAGTGGCTAGATTGTTGAACTAGGACTGTGTAGTGTGTAGTGGCTAGATTGTTGGACTAGGACTGGAAAGACCCAAGTTGAAATTCCTGTTTGCCAGAAAATTGACTGGGTAGCCTCGGACCTGTTATTCTCTCTCAGTCTAAACTACCTCAACGGGCTGTTATGATGATACAGTGGAAGGGGGAGAACCAGCTGTATCTCCCTGAGCTCCCTGGAGGAAGGGTAAGATGCACCAAATAATATAATAAGTAATAAGATGGATCCTACCCTTCTCATACCACTCCATTGAGCAAAGTTTATTTATTTATTACAATATTTATATTCCACTTTTCCTTTTGGCTCAAGTTTCAAGCCTACTTCCAATCTAAGGAGCTTTCGTCCTACATAAGTGGCTTTTCAGGCTGGAGGAAAGTTACTTGGAGAATGATTGGATCCACCCCAATATATATCAATGACGTACATTATATGAATAAATACTGCATACAATATGTATAAAATTCAGTGTAGGCAAACAAATTCACAAAACCAAGTATAACTGAAAGTGATTGGCAAAAATAAAAAGAAACAAAATACAGAACAATTCCATGTCACTGAGGGGAATTATGCACACAATACTTAAGAGTGCCCTGGTTTCCTAAGCCAAGTGCAATACCAATATGCAGCATTCACGGTCATTTGAAAGCAAAACCTTTCCGCTTGTGTGAATACTTTGCTCTTCTTTAGCTGTGAAGAAGAGCTCTCCCACATGTTCCAGCTTGAGACTAGACATGGCCACGAACAGCATTACGAACAGAAAAAAACCACAAACAGCCTAATCTGCTGTTCTCGAACAAGCTGTTCTGGAGGACCCATCCTAAATTAACAGGTGGTCGTTAAAAGTCTTGTTTGTTGCCTTCGGCAGCCATTCGGCAAGCCAGTCTGGCACCTGCTGCAATCCCTTGGCAACCAGAGGCAAGGAGGGACTGAACTCTGTCTGAACTCCTTCTGGCTTTCCTTCTGGCTTTAACCCTTCAAAGTACTTCCAGCAGAGAGTCCCGTTTTTGCCACTATGAAGAGAAAATTACAGCCAATGGGGAGACCCATGGATCATGCCTTTCTCGGGGTGCAATCTCTCTGAAACTTGGAGGGTCTTCAGAGGACAGTGAAGACTATGTCCCATGCAAATTTGGTGGGTATTGGACATTGGGAAGGTCAGTTTGTGGGGTGTATAAAGGGCCCTTCCCCTTGCATGCGGCAGGAAAGGGCCCTTTAAACTATCCGCTGGCAGGTGGCGGGGGAAATCCTCCCGCCGCCTGCCAGTAGATAGTTTAAAGGGATCTTTAAAGGGCCAGGTAAGTAGGTTTGAGGGGAGGGGGGCTAAGTGGGGGGTTTGGTGTGTGTGGGGGTTCTGGCCCCACAAACAAAGAACAATGAACATATCCGGAAACAGTTCATGTTCGTCCATGTTCATTGTTCATTGTTTGTGGATGGCACCAAACGACGAACAGGGTGTTTGGGTTTTTTTTTTTCCATTCGTGCCCATGTCTACTTGAGACAGCAGACGGTTATATCCTGTGTTGTAAATGCCTGGCCCTTGGCTGGAATTAGGAGACAAATAATCTGGCTTCAGATACAAAATAAACACTGAACACAGCATGAAAACCAGAGGAAGTATTATCAGGCTTTAGGAATGGAACCATAATATGTTTTCTACGAATGTGAGGTGCAGATAGTTTGAACTTTGACAGACATAATCACAGAAAAGTAACACTGGTACGTTAAAAAGGGCTTGTTTTTTATTCAGTTAATCCTTTGTGGAAGAGAAAGAAAATATAATAAAAGCTTCAACAAATGGACAGTGGCACATTCACATAAACTCTGTGTATTTTAGGTAACACTAGGCATAAGGTTATTCTCAGGAATTTACCGATAGTAAGCAAGCATTTTGTAATTCTGATCTGAACATTTTTCTTTCTTTCCTGCTCTGTTTTGCTCACAGCAACATCTGGAAAGAAGCAGACTTTCTTTCTTCAGAAACAAGTCCCACTGTGTTCAATATGATTTACTTCCTTGTAAGCATTTTGAACCGCAGCATCATATCACATGCACACTGAATCTCATCCTATTTCTCTGGGCTTAGACACACTGAACTGTGTAGTTTATGTGATCCGGTTATCACAAGTACTTTTCTGTTTGCACAGGACATATTTCTTAATTTATATGAATTAACACATGAACATGGCATGTTGAGCTGGTAGCTTGCCCCCTAAGGAATCCATCAATACACTGCTGTTTTAAATGATATTTTAATGTTGATGAATTTTTATTGTATTTTAATATGTTGTTATCCGCCCTGAGCCCACTTGTGGAGAGGGCGGAATAGAAATTTGAAATAAGTAAATAAAATAAAAAATATTATACTCACAGAGAAGGAGGCTTTCAGTATAGACTAGCCATAGAGCTCTGACTCAAACCTGTCTGAAAGAACAGGTACTATCTTATCTGTCTTTGTGTCTATGGGCCAAGCTACAAGTGACGAATGACACTTGAACAGCAAGTGTATTTCTCCCTGTTCACTTGCCCTCCACTGAATCCACTTGCCATTCAAGTGTCATTCGTCACTTGTAGCTTGGCCCTATGGCTCTTTATTCAGAATATCGACATCAACAACTTCCTTTAGGAAATTAGAATGGCGTAAAGCATAAGAAACCTCTGGAGCACTGGGGAAAGTTTTTTTTAAAAAATCCTTTATACCACACAATGCCGATTAATATCCCAAGTGGGGCATGATTAATGAGAATTGTTATTTTTAATATCCATAGGTATATAAAAAAATCCTGTTAGCATAACAAAAAGTATGTGAATAAGAGACTTCTTGAAACAGGAAGCTTATCAGATTCCTCTTATAATTCCTATACAGCAAATAAATGTTTCTGAGCATGTGTGCTGAAATGCAGGCGGGGAATCTGACACAAGCTTCACTGACGTCCAGAGTTCAACTCTGGGGACCAAGACCGGGTTCCCCGGTCTGGGGTTCCCCGACTGGGGAACAAGCAGGGAGCGTAGTCCAGGGAGCCAAATCCAAAAGGTCAGAGCCAAAAGAGCAAAGAGAGAGCAGAGCTGGGCCACAGTAGAACTGGGCGGGTCTTTGCACAGGTGCTTCTGCAATGAGGGAAAGGGCATCCTGGCTTAAGAGCAATCACCTCCAAGGCAGTGCTGCATCCTGCTAGGACTCAAGGTCACTACGCCGCTGTTAGAGTTCCTGAAGCCTTGCACTCTGTCTCCTTCCCTGAACAACAAGACGCTTCCGCACCCTATGCTGCCTCTCATGTTCAGGGGAGCTGGGTGGGGATGTTGCCCTGGTCTCAGCTGCTGGTGCAGGTGAGGGAACAGCCTCTGCCTCTGATTCTGCCCTGGATTCCTCAGCCTGCTCTGGCGAGGGTTCCTGCTGTTCCACTCCCTGCTGGTCCTCCACGTGCCTGACTCCTGAGGAGCTTGGAACACTCTCTCCCCCATCATCCTCCATGAGGTCTTCATCCTCTGAGGAATCAGAGCCCACGACAGCATGTGAGTTTTATTTATTTTTTATAAAGTTGATTAGATACATAAATCTGATTTAGATATATTTTATCTATTTTAGCATCTGTATTTCTACTTCTGTACACTGTTACTCCTTTATGATTCTTAAGTACTCTTGCCAGACATCACATCACTGGCAAAGAATGTTGTAAATATGTTGTTTAGATTCAGGACTAAGGTAATTGTGAATGTCAGCTACTGTAGTCAGTTCTGAAAATTAAACCAAATTACGTTTTCATAGAAAATGAATATGATATTCTGGCATTTGTCTGAAAATCTCTAATTAGAGACTGTACAAAGCAGAAATACTTCAGAGGTCACTAATGGAAATCTTTTCTGGACTACAATTCCAAGCAGGGTCTTCAAACCACAGACATTTTAGTTTCTTGAACAAAGATGTGCTCTATGGAGTGAGGAATAAATTAATTCCGTAAGTCATGGTAGGATAAACATTATGTTTTTAAGAGCTATTTAATTTATTTTCTAAGAACCGTTTTGGTAGGTGGAGCAGGCATAAGGTGACATAGATACAACCCCCCCAGTTTTTCAAAGCAAGTCTGTGATGCTCAGGTGAAGAAAGGTCTACTGTTTTCCCAAAGCAAACCAACACCACCCCAACTGTAGTTTGTGCTATGGAGAGAGGCAGGGGTCATTTAGTAGAAAAAGAGCTGGAGGAACTCATTAGCATAACTCATTAGCACAACTCATTAGCATATGCCAAGCCCCTTGCCATCACCGGAAGTGTATCATTGGCATAACTGATTTGCATATGCCCCACCCCCTGACATCACCTATCCTGGCTGTTTTGGACCCAATCCTGGCCATTCAGGGTCGAAATTGGGCCCAAAATGGCAAAAAGGGGCTGAAAATGGCCAAAAAGGGGCCCAAAATGGTCAGAATCGGGCTGCTGCTGAGTGGGAGAGTGATCCACCACCTGTCAGAGGCCCGATCCAGGCCATTTCGGCCCCAATCCAGGCTGAAATGGGCCCAAAATGGTCGAGGGTCAGGTGGGTGGAGCCACCTGACATGTGACCTCTTTGGGGAACCCCCTTGAAATAAGCCCTAGAGAGAGGGAATACACCCTTACCTCTATTTATCTGAAAGAAGTGAACAACAACTTCAATGTGGGCAGTGAGGGGGGGGGAGAGAGAGTCAATAGCACTCTTCTTTCCCACCAAGAGCGTGTGTGTGTGAGTATGCACACATGTACATGAAAGAGGAGGAGATATTTATTTGTTTATTGGAAACATTTTATGCTGCCTTTCAACTCAGGATCACCAGTCACAACCATTAAAATAGAGGTCTCCGATTTTTTTGAGCCTCTGGGCTCATTTGAAATTCTAACACAGTATGGTGGGCGCAGCAACAAAATGGCTGCCACAAAATGGCTGCTGCAAGAGATGGGGCCAGCCACAAAATGGCTGCTACAGCTTACCTTCAGTCACACAGTGAAGATTCTTGTGCTGTGGAAGAAGTTTCTGTCAAAGCAATGGATTTAAAAATCTGAGAGCCAGTTTTGTGTAGTGGTTAAGAGTAAGGGACTCTAATATGGAGAACCGGGTTTGATCCCCCACTCCTCCACTTAAAGCCAGCTGTGTGTCCTTGGGTCAGTTACAGCTTCTAGGAGCCCTCTTAACCCCACCCACCTCACAGGGTGTTTATTGTTGATGGGATAATAATGACATACATTGTAAACTGCTCTGAGTGGGCATTACGTTGTCCTGAAGAGCAGTATATACATTTATTTGTTTGTTTATTTCACATTTCTATTCCGCCCTCCCCATGAGTGGGCTCAGGGAGGATCACAATCCATTAAAATACAATAAAAATCCATTTCCATAAAACATTTAAAAATCATTAAAATAAAAACATATTTTTAGTTATACAGTCAGCCTTACAAACTAAAACAGGATGGTGGACAGCCTTCACAGGGAGGGTTAGATTTTATACACCCTTCGTTGTTTCAGGCCGGTGGAGGCCCTCAGCCATATGCCTGGCGGAACAGCTCTGTCTTACAGGCCCAGTGAAAAGATAGTAGGTTTTGCGGGGCCTTGGTCTCAGTAGACAGAGTGTTCCACCAGGTGGGAGCCAGGACCGAAAAGGCCCTGGCTGTGGTTGAGACTAAGTGGGCCTTCTTGGGGCCAGGGACCACCAACAGCTGTTTATCTCCTGATCAGAGTGTCCTCCGGGGAATATATGGGGAGAGATGGTCCCGCAAATACGCTGGCCCCAGTCCACATAGGGCCTTATAGGTCAGTATCAAAACCTTGAATCTGATCTGGTACTCCACAGGCAACCAATGCTGCTTGCATAATATCAGTGTTATATGTGCCCCATTTGACACTCTCATAATAACGCGTGCCGCTGCATTTTGTACCAGCTGTAATCTCCGGGTCAGGCTCAAGGGCAGCCCCGCGTACAGCAAGTTGCAGTAATCTAGTCTAAAGATGACCGTTGCCTGGATCACTGTAGTTAAGTCATGGGTTGACAGGTACAAGACAAGTTGCCTGGTCTGGTGCAGATGGAAAAAAGAGGACCTGACAACCGCTGTGACCTGTGTCTCCATTTTCAAGGAGGCATCCAGGATCACCTCCAGGAATGTTGTTGTTGTTGTTGTTTTTGTTGTTATACAGCTGATCACATCTCCAATGGTCAATCAGAACTCTGCTGGGCAAAAGCCCCACCTACTTTCTAACACTTGGTGGGCACTTGGTGGGCACAGTTGTGCCCATAGGCACAAAATTGGGGATCTCTACATTAAAAGATGCTTTTAGAAAAACATAATTCAGCGAGGAAATTCCTAACAAAATAGGTATGTCTTCATGTGCTGATGGAAGACAATGATTGATGGGCACAGGTGAGTCTCCCTGGAGAGTGAATTTGATAACTTTGGTACCACAGCCGTGAAGGCCCTTTCTCAAGTTGCTATCCATCTAGCTTCTGATGATAAGGGCACCCAAAGAAGAAGTTTTGAAGATGACTGCTGTGGTTGGGTAGGTTCATATGGGTGCAGACGGCCTTTAAGGTATGTTGGTCCCAAGCCATATAAGGCTTCAAACGTCAATATAAGCACCTTGAATTGGGTCTGGAAGCCGATTGGGAGCCCGTGTAGAGTGATAAGGATGGAAATGGTGGAAGTGAGATAACAACAACAACAACATTCAATTTATATACTGCCCTTCAGGACAACTTAATGCCTGCTTAGAGTGGTTTACAAAGTGTGTTATTATTATCCTCATGACAATCACCCTGTGAGGTGAGTGGGGCTAAGCAAGCTCTGGAAGACCTGTGACTGTCACCCAGCTGGCTTCGAGCAGAGGAGTGAGGAATCAAACCCGGCTCTCCAGATTAGAATCCCACCGTTCTTACCAAACTGGGAAAGGGTGCTAGTGCTGTCATTTTCCCATCCAGAGCAAAGATGTGTGCCCGTGTTTGCTTCCTTCCCCTCCACATGAAACAGAAAGGCCGTTTCCACACACGTTGAATAATGCACTTTCAATGCACTTTAGTTATCCTTTAGAAGTGGATTTTTTGTTCCACACATTGAAAATCAGTTACAAATGTGCACTAAAACGTATTGAAAGTGGATTATTCAACGTGTGTGGAAACGGCCAAAGAGAAGAGAAACTGTTGCTGTGGCTTTGAAGGGAAGGATAGTGCAATGATTACAGCAGCACTGGAAGAAGGGTGGAGAGCTATTTTTACCTGCTTGGAGAGTGACTGGTCAGTCCAGAATGATCTTCCGATCATCTCTGTTCTAAATGGTGCATGCTTTAAAAGATCATGTAAGAAAATGTCCTTAAGAAAAAAAAGAGAGACCCAGTAACTTTGTAAAATCAAAAAGAGTCCAGTAGCACCTTTAAGACTAACCAATTTTATTGCAGCATAAGCTTTCGAGAATCAAGTTCTCTTCGTCAGATGCATGATATCAAAGCTTATGCTGCAATAAAATTGGTTAGTCTTAAAGGTGCTACTGGACTCTTTTTGATTTTGCTACTACAGACTAACACGGCTAACTCCTCTGGACCAGTAACTTTGTGGAAGGGTTAATATTTGGCAGGCTGATTTTGGATTAGGACTGCAGTTCAACTGAACTCACTTCAGATTGCCTGTTGCTGTGTTTGCAGACCAGCAAGGCATTGAAACTTGAGACGCATAGCTATCAATAAGAAATGGTAGACAGCAGCTATTTGGAAAGAAAGGACATTGACTTGTGACAGCACTCTTGATGGGTTCATATTTTATAGTTCCTCTCTCTCTCTCTCTCTCTCTCTCTCTCTCTCTCTCTCTCTCTCTCTCTCTCTGACTCTCCCTGAAGGTGTTTCTGGAAACATACAAATTCATTTTAAAATAACTAAGCAACAAACTGGTGCATTCCAGGCTAAACAGAAGGCACCGTCTCGCTTTGTATTTTTCCATCACAGTAAAGGAAAGAACAAAACAGGTGAATGGTCCTGTCGATTAAGGATATTTCATGCAGGTGGTGCTAAAGCTGTTCAAGTCAAATATGACAGTGGTATTAGTACTGCTAAACAATAATAATAACAATAATACCATTCGAGTTATATACAGCCCTTCAGGACAACTTAATGTCTCACTCAGAGTGGTTTACAAAGTGCGTTATTATTATCCTCATGACAATCACTCTGTGAGGTGGGTGGGGCTCTGGGTCAGTCACTCTGTGACTGACCCAAGGTCGCCCTTGGTGCGTGACCTGGCTGAGCTGTCTCTCTAGCTCTCTCCTTCTCCTTCCTTTGTGGCCCTTTTTGTCATTGCAATTATGATGGCTGGGGACACCTTCAGGAGCCTGTATTGGACCTTTTCATCCATTTTGCTTGAAACTTGGAGGTTCTTTAGTGGACATGCAGCACTAGCTCCAACGAAATTTTGATGTTATTTGGTTGAAAAACAGTCACTCCAGTCCTCCTAGAAGATGTCCCCCAAAGGGAATAATTGCAGAGCTGCAGGGCCAAATGGGGAGGTTTTCTGCAAAGGTAGCTTCAGTCACTGTGAGAATAGGAAAATAAAACGAAGACTTTTAAAAAAAAATGCTGGTGGCTGGCACCATTTCCCGTAAACTGTAATTGGTAGAGAATGTGCACCTGTGCTGAGAGGTGCCTACTTCTAGGGTCTGTAAAATAAAACACTTTTTTTCAATCTGTTTGAAACTTACGAGGGTCTCAAGATTAAAAGTAAGATGACTTTCTGTGTAAAACCAGTTTGATGTAGTGGTTAAGAGCGGCAGGACTCTAATCTGGAGAACCAGGTTTGATTCCCCGCTTCTCCACTTGAAACTAGCTGGGTGACCTTGGGTCAGTCACAGTTCACTGGAGCACTCTCAGTCCCACCCAACTCACAGGGTGATGATAATTTCGTAAACTGCTCTGAGTGGGTGTTAAGTTGTCCTGGTGGAGCGTATATAAATCGAATGTTGTGGTTGTTATTATAAATTTCGTACCATTATTTATTTACTTATTTTACCGCATATTTCTCCCCAATGAGGACTTAAGGTGGCCTGCATAATTCTTGTCTCCTTCATTTTGTCACAGCCAACCTGTGAGATAGGTTAGGCTGAGAGTGTATGACTGGCCCAAGGTCATTCAGGGAGCTTCCACAGCAGAGTGGCGATTCGAACCTGGTTTTCCCAGACCATAGTCAAACATTCTAACCACTATACCACACTGGCTCTCTCATTATCTTTATAAACAACTGCAGCCAGCCCTTTAAATATATTCTTCATTGAAAATAAAGATATTGAAGTGCTAGGTATCCCTCTCCCTAATACACCTAAATCATAACGATTTATTTCTTGGAGCACGTCCCCAACTACTGCGTTAGATAGTAGAAGAGCAATGAGTCCTAAAATAAAATCTTTTAAGATAGCATCCAAAAAGGAAGCTATATCCTTTTTATCCTTTTTATTGTTCAGTATGCTGGAGCACTGAAATAGTATTCAAAGAAGTTAAAGCTTACAATGGACACATGAGATTTTTTAAAAAAATCTGGGTTGGGCTTCTTAATAAGGTTTAAAGAAGAGACTGAGAAAGGATATAATAGCAATGGGAGAAGCTATATTTTGTAAACCACTTCTTGCCACTCTAGCTGTTGAAGAACAAGAAGGTTTCTTAGGGTCAGGCATTGACAATCCTATTTTGTAAGACCTTTGGAAACCATAAAGATAATGTCATTGCTGAAATAGAGACAGGCTGAACAGACAGGGTAGAATAGCTTGCTTCACATTAGCAGTAAATCCTCCTTTTTGTGCTGATAATTATTAGTAAAGTCTATTGCTCCTAGAAGTATTTCTTCCTTCATAAGGGTCTCTCACACAGGTCCATTTGAATTACCATTAGGAGCCACTAGAAAACACTTAAAACTTCAAGTTACTGTAGATCAGGAAAGGCAGATTTACCTCAAATCACACAAGGGTTGTAGCATTAAATGGATGAATCACACAAATGATAGCACTTGACCTTCCCTTTTCTCCCAAAGAGGGAAGCCATTTTGTAAAGTGCTCAGAATATGATATAAGTTACCAAATTACTAGTGATTCCTGCTCTTAGATATTTCAACTAACAGTAAAAAAAAAACAGCTAGATAAAACTGTTTTCTTCTTGGTTTTTTGGGCTAGTTCATAACAGAGAACCTTAAAAAAGAATTGCTTTTTTTACTTGCAGAATTACCTGCCAGTGAACTGCACCAAACTCCAGGAAGATACAGAGTTAAACTTTTAAGAAGTTTAGGGGATGTTTTTCTTTAAATCAGCTGTAGAAATTATGGTTTCATCTCTCTCTACAGTCATAGGAATTTCTAATTCATATTGTAATGAAATGGTTATCAAGGGTGAAATGAGTGCTGGTTGCAGTTAATCTGTCTTAAAGGGGGAAAAATGTTCCCCATGAGGTTTAATGGGCTGTAGTGCTAGGGAGGGGCCTGCAGGAGTCTTGGTATGGGACGCCCTTCTTCCTGGACTACAGCTCCCAGATGCCCCGGGCCAAGAAAGTGCGGGAAAAATAAGGGGTGGAGCAGCCTCTATAAAAACAGACCCAGCCCATCTTGGAAGGGGGGAGTCGCTTTCTTGGTTGAAGAAGGAGAGGCTCCTGCTGCTGGGTGAAACCAAGGTGCCTAGGTCCCAACGTGGAGGGCAGCAGAAAAAAAAGAATGGGTGAACCTTCCCTGAGACCACCCCCCCCCCTTAAGGTAGAGTAGGGAACAGTGTGGTAGGGAAAGCAGACGGCGGTTCTCTTCTGTTTAATTTTCTGCCCTATGGGTTACGAAAGGGGGGGTCTACCCCTATGTGTTGTGCCATTACCTGCTTTGTGTGCAAGGGCTCTGTATATAGTTATTGAATTATACTTTTTGAATATAAAGAACCTTGTGGTGCTCTGATTATGTAACCTCCCCCAACTTGGCACCCTACAAGAAGGGAGGGAGCCCGGGAGAAACTGATAAGGCTAGACTTTGGGGGGTTGCCAATTCTTCAGGGCCCAACCAAAGATCGGGTAATTCACTTCCCAGTACGGAAATTCAGCCAGAGGGGTCTCACTGCCCCTCAGTCAGGCGGTGTACAAACCAGTGAGTGGTGGCAGTGACAGAGAGTGTGAGCCACGCCTACCAGGGATGGTGGGAGGTAGATAGCGAGGCTAGCGGGCCATTGACAGTGGCTCAGTTGCCCGGACTGAGAGCCAGTGCCTGTTCCACTACACATATACACACAAAAACTAGGGTTGTGCACTGAAAAATTACATTTCAGTTTCATATCTGGAGTTTCTGAAGAAACTATGTACTATTATTGGGTTTTTTTTCAAATGGGATATTGCCAGCTCGAATCTAATACATTTGGGATCTTTCGTTACGTTGAGTTTAGGCCCTGTTCTTTGTAATGAGGGCTTTCAAGACCTTTGGTGCAGCTATTTCAGTATTTAATGGCATGATAATCACACAGAACAGAATCCTCCCTCTGAACCATTTATCCATTAAGTATATCCTCGGTTACACTATACACTCCCACAACAGCAGACCCTGAAGAAGGCGAGTGTCAGTGGGTGCACACTATGCCAAGAAACTGGCTAGCAAAGGGTTAATGGGGTGCGGTGGCATTAAAAACCGTTCTGCTTTATGTTCACTTTTTTCTTTTTCCATAGTGACAGTCAAGTATTACTTTTAATTCCTGCTGTTGCTGTTTGGTGCCATGTTTCCTTGTGCTTTGCAGTTTCGTTCCCATGATGAGGGGGTGTTCTCACATTAATTGTCACCACTCTCCATCATCCAAGAGCAGGAGTGAGGGAGACCAACCGGTACCCAGGTAACACTGCAAAACAAACCAAGATACACCTCCCACCATAAACAGGTCTTCTCAGATGTAAATACTATGTTATTCAGTAGTGCTTACAGAGCAGCTGCAGAAGCTGAGCTCAGCTTGGAGCAAATTTGTTTTAACTGTAGCTTATTTATATTAATATTTTTTTTCTTGTAGTAGTAAGGCATAGTTTGTTGCAGCCTAGGAGAGTTATTGTTTTCTTTTGTGTGGCTGACCTTGATTGGCTGGAAGGATTTCCCCTCCTGCTTGGGACACACCAAGCTTAATTAACCTGATTCATTTGAAATATGGTGCTAGAGGAGTTTTGTGGATATCATGGACAGCCAAAAAGACAAATAAGTGGGTTCTAGATCAAATCAAGCCTGAATTCTCCCCAGAAGCTAAAATGACAAAACTGAGGCTATCGTGCTTTGGTCACATCATGAGAAGACGAGATTCTCTGGAAAAGTCAATAATGCTAGGAAAAGTGGACAGTAGTAGGGAAAAAGGAAGACCTAAAACCAGATGGCTCGAATCAATAAAAGAAGCCACATCCTCCAGTTTGCAGGATCTGAGCAAGTCTGTTAATGACAGGACATTTTGGTCTTTCCTTCATAGGGTCACCATAAATCAGAAGCAACTTCACAGCACATAATACACACACACACACACATAATACACAGACAACAGAATTAACCTGTTATATAGGCATTCATCATTTGTTATCAGTATGAGCTACCTTGGTTGATTTTAGTATTACTTTTAACTCTACAGCTATTTCAGCTATTCCATTAGTACTTTTTTTATTAGTATTTTACTAATAGCAGTCTAGGAGACTATTAATCTGTTACTCAGGCATTGGTCATTGGGAGGGGAGAGAGTTTTGGATCCCCCCCCCCCGCTCTCTCATTCAATAGTGCTTACTCCCATGGAAGTGTCTTTAGAATTGTAGTCTATGACTGTAGGCTATACATTCCCCTTCCCTAATGTTTCTAAAGCTAATAGATAGGGAGGGGCCTTCCCTTGAGAGAACCTGATTTGCTAAGAGACAATGCCACTGCCCAGGTAGTGGCAGGAGGAAACAAGATGCACAGAGGGTTGCTGTGAGAATAAAGTGTAATCTGTATATTGTCGAAGGCTTTCACGGCCGGAGAACGATGGTTGTTGTGGATTTTCGGGGCTGTATCGCTATGGTCTTGGCATTGTAGTTCCTGACATTTCGCCAGCAGCTGTGACTAGCATCTTCAGAGGTGTAGCACCAAAAGACAGGGATCTGGTGTGCAAGTGTAATCTGCTTTGGTTTCCCTCTGGAGAAAAAGGCAATGTATAAATATATGTTCCAGGAAAGACTGATACCCAAAAGAGGAAGTGACTGTGCCATTCATGATATGCCACTGCTGTGTTTGAACATGCTCTGAATTTGAAAAGTTCTGGGCAAACTTCTTTTAAGTCTTCAGAAACTTGAAATAACCTGTGGAGAAAATTCTAACAGACACGTTAATGCTAACATAACATTTATAGCACTGTGATAACAACTCTTATCATATTTCTTCATATTTTAATTTGCTCAGAAGGTATCTGGGAAAGATTGACATAACGGGGAAAAATTTAATTCTGATTGCTTTTTTTCCCTTTGCAGAAATTCCATGCCTCTCACAGGCAGAAATTCAACTGCTGTAGCATTTCCTATCTCGGCTCTTGTGCTCTGTAGAGTTGAATTTCTGTCTGCAGTGCAATTGTTAAAAGAGATGAAGAGAAGCCTTGAGTCAGTAATCCTTGAAAAGGTCAGCAGCTAAGTTATCCATCACTATTTCATCTCAGCATAAATGATCATATGTTCTAGGGGGTAGATTTTATAGAAGTTTATAGAATGTTTATTGCATGTGGCCAAAAGCCATCGTAATTGAGACAATGAAACACACAAATAAAACATGAACAAAGAACAACAAATGACAAAACGATAGTGTTAACAGCATATAAAAGTATGTTAAAACACATTAGCACCTTTTTATACATTCAACTATTAAGCACAGCCGGAGCCCGAATTGTCTCAGCTGCCAGGGTGAAATTGTTACTCTATAAGAGATGTACAGATATAAATGGGAAAGAAGGAGGGTTAGTTTTACCATCACGGGAGAAGAATCAATGTCTTTTAGGATTTACCGAAGAAATTTATTTCTGGATTTTGTATACAAAGGGTAAAACAAAATCTAATGTGGAAGGTCTTTGGGTAAAACAAAATACAATGTGGAAGGTCTTCGAGGACTGAAGCACCACAAATACAAAAACAGGCAGCAATTGGTATTTATGTATAAGGTAAAGGTACTCCCCTGTGCAAGCACCGAGTCATTACTGACCCATTGGGGGGATGTTGCATCATGACATTTTCTTGGCAGACTTTATATGGGGTAGTTTGCCATTGCCTTCCCCAGTCATCTACACTTTACCCCCAGGAAAGTAGGTACTCATTTTACCGACCTCAGAAGGATGGAAGGCTGAGTCAACCTTGAGCTGGCTATTTGAACCCGGCTTCCGCCAGGATTGAATTCAAGTCATGAGCAAAGCTTGGGGGGCAGTACTGCCGCTTACCACTCTGCACCACAGGGCTCTTCTATTTGTATATAACGACCGTCTATAATATTTGAGTGTATGGTGTGAAACTTCTGAAAAGGGAAAGCTACTTTAAGACTAGGAAAGGTGATTTTGATCAAGCAAGAAGCTCTACCATGGTCCCTTTTGAACAAATTGGACCAGGGAGAAAATTTGGAACAGAAAGTTGCACTTTTGTCCAATGCAGCATCAATCTTAAAGATCCAGTCTTGTATACTGAGATAATCAAGGGGGTACCTCGGAAGTCATTTACCAGAAAATAATGATGGAGGGTATTGTTAAAGCCAGCTGAGCAAATAAAATCTGAGCATGCTCCCAGCATAGGAATCAGGGTGTTGGATTTGATGCTTCGCTGAACAGAGCAAATTCCAGTAAAAGGAAGCTGACGACTTACCAGCAAGCTGGGTTGGCACCGGGTGCAGGACGCAGTGGAGGCGGGATTACTTGAAGGAGGAGTGTCCATCCAGCACTGGTCCAGCCATGTGGTCAGTGCCATTACACCCGAGCATCTGCAGGAGCAGCGAGTCACCCTCCCACCCTCCGCTGATTAAGGACTATTGGGGGGGCACTGTCTCAATTTTATGGGTTGGTGGTTTTGAGGCATTGGACCGGATCCCAACAGGCTGAGTGGGCCTTCGGGACTGCTTACCCCAATGGATCTGGAAGCAAGGATCGCCAGGCAGGGCTAGCAATGTGTGCTGAGATGTGCCAGCGGGAGGCTGGCGGGTGATGCATTGGTTAGCAGCCAGGCCTCCGATGCCAACGGGGATCCGTGCCCACATGCCAGGCCAATGCTCCATCCAGCTGTAATCAATAAAGTTGTGGCCATTTCTAACCCCAACTAGCGTCTGGTGTGATTCATTAGCTGTAACGCAGTCTGACATAGCGCATAGGTGACAAGCGATTTTTGTTCGCTCTCCCTTCCCTCAGCGTCTCCCCAAATCCCTTTGAAATCATTGCTGAAGGCTGGGGAACCCTCCATAACAGTCTGTCATGTAGACGCTGTGCAAGAATGGGAAGAGATGACTCCTGCCAAGTCCCCCTTTCTCTCTGAAATTCCCTTCTGCTTAATGGCATAATGCTGTGCAGTGGTGCAAGGAGGAGTTGCTGAGGAAAGGGAGAACAAAAGAAATGTTTTCTGTGCACTCCCTCCATTCACAGACACCAGGATGAATTGAGTGCAAAAGTTTGGCCTGCATTAGAGCTGTTGCACAAGGGGAAACAAGAGAAAGACCACAATAGCAGCTTGCGATAAGTCAGGCTTATTGTTTCCCTATGTGCGTATCTGCTTGTGCAACCAATTTCTGGGTACTATAATAAAACACAGAGGTAGGCCAGGGCTAGGAACTGAACGAGATCCTACACAAGCAGAACTGTGTGAAGTCCATTACTGTTTCGGCGTGTGCATCGCTGGATCCAAGCCACCATCTGTTCATCTGCTATAAACAGAGATTCAGTGTAGTGGTGGTAAGAATGTTGGAGTAGGATCTGCAAGGCCCAGCTCTGAATCCCTGCTCTGCCATGGTGACCTTGGGCCAGCCACACACTCTCAATCTAACCTACCTCACAGGTAGGTTGTTGTGAAGATAAAATGGAAGAAAGGAGAATGTAATCTGCTTTGTGTCCAAATTTGGGGGAAAGGCTGGGTATAAATGAAGTAAGTACATATGTACATACGTACATCATTCTCCACCCCCTGTCCCTACCCCCACTTAATCCAACCCAAGGACGGTGGTCTGAGGCCCAGAGTACTTGTTTCTTGGTTTATGCGCCATTTTTCTCCCCAGTGGGGACGCAGAGTGCCTTATGATGTCATTCTCCCCTCTTCCATTTTATCCTCACAGCAACAAAAGCCCTGAGCTGAAAGAGAATGGCTGGCCCAAAGTCACCCAACAACCTTCCATGGCGGAGAAGGGATCTCAACCTGGCTCTGTAAGTCCCAGTCTGACACGACCATCACACCATGCTTGCTTAAAGGGAAAGTGTGCAATGGAAGAAACAACACCCTTCCTCTCCCAAGTTGCTAGGGAGTTGAGGGAAGAGGTAAGGGTTAGCAATAGAGGGAAATAGCCCAATGAGCCAGTATCGTGGAGGGCCATGGGCAAAACAGGAGCAAGTCAAAACAGGTGGCCCCTGTGGCACTGGCAATGCTGCAGGGTCTGCTCCACCCATGTGTTGGGCACATTCTGGGGCACTGTCCAGAGAGCATATGCAACTTGACCCAGCTTGCTCCAGGGCTCTTTTAAGGGCTGGATCCTTCCCTGGTCAGCAGTGCCCAGGCACTCTTAAACATGCCATCTGGGCTACAGGGGAACCATTCTTTGTTATTTAAAAAGGTAAAGGTAGTCCCCTGTGCAAGCTCCAAGTCATTCCTGACCCATGGGCGGACGTCACATCATGACGTTTTCTTGGCAGACTTTTTACAGTGTGGTTTGCCATTGCCTTCCCCAGTCATCTACGTTTTACCCCCAGGAAACTGGGTACTCATTTTACCAACCTCGGAAGGATGGAAGGCTGAGTCAGCCTTGAGCTGGCTACCTGAACCCAGCTTCTGCTGGGATTGAACTCAGGTCGTGAGCAGAGCTTGGACTACAATACTGCAGCTTACCACTCTGCGCCATGGGGTTCTGTTCTGTGTTACTTAGTCGGCAACAAATCTCTGAATCTTGCTAAGTTCTAATGGCTTAAGACATCCCAATGCAGAATGAAAGTATTTTTTTCAAAAAATCAGTTTCACACCCATACAGTATTAAAGCAATAAATACCCTAAGTCTGTACAAATTTTAATTTCAATATCATACCTTACTGGCTTATTCCATCCAGAGGCTATTTTTTCTCTCCTTATTTAATATGTGTTTAATCTACGCTGGAAATGAATATTATGCTCACGTACCCTTGGGGACTTTCATTGACTCCTTTTGATGAACTTTCTAAACGGCAAGAACATTTTCTCCTGGAGGGAAAAAAAAAGCTTTGATTTCTGATACTGTAGTTCCTGCTACACTGGCTAATTGGTGCATTATTGGGGGAAAGAGTGAACTCGGAAGGCAGACTTCCTTTCAAGATATGATTGGAAGCAGCAAGAAAACAGCTCATCAAGGCTATCCACAAAACGATGATTGATTGCATGCGTCAGGCTTCGCTGCACCTTTTGTGAATTAGAGCTTTGGAATAAATGATGGCATTTTATAGCAGGTGCTTTAAGGTTACATAAGAATATGTTTTAAATTAACTTGAAAAAGACAAGGCATGTACCCTCTTTTTTCACCAACCCTTTTTGGGGGTGAAAATCATTTTTTCTTTCCAAGAGAAGCAGCAGGAGGGTCACAGCAATAACTCATGAGCCAAGTCATAATACATATAACACTTAAGACAATGTGTATAATGTGGAGTGACACCTTTTGGAATACCTGCGAGGAAAAATGGAGAAAGAATATGCACAGTTCAGTGAAATGGTGAGGTTTTATCTTTTATGAAGAAAGAATCATCATGCTTACAGGAAGGGGAGCAGCATTTCAGAACATAAGAAGAGCCCTTCCGGATCGGACCGTTGGCTCATCTAGTCCAACATCCAGTCCCTTTAGCCTTTCCTTATAGGAAAGGTGCTCCAACTTCTTTATTGTCTTGGTTGCCTTTTTCTGTCATTTTTACAGCTCTGCAATATTCTTTTTGAGATTTGGTGACCAGCACTATACAGAGTGTTAAACTGTGCAACACAATTCTCATTTTCAAGACCGAAAATGGTTGGGAATGGAGATGGACTGAAGTGCCGTTTTTCAATTCTTTCTGTTCCTGGGTGTTGTCAATGGATTGGATTTAACCAGGGTTTCGGCTGATGATAAAGGAAGGGTGGGATCCCCTTTGACCACTCAAACGGCCATGCCTGGAGATCATGGGACTTCCATGGACAAGAGCCATGTGGGACAGGAGCAGCAATAAGGAGCAAAATTGAGCAAGATCCAACACATTGTGAAAGGTGTCAGTCTCTCCATTTAGTTGTTGATACGGATTTTTTGTTTTTATTTAGTTTATAACATATTTATACAGTGAATGCATACTCTGTAAAGCTAATTTATTGATAAACAAAAAATATTGAAAATGCATACATGGCAAAGGAAGCATTTGGCCCAAGGAAATACAAACTGTAAGAATAAGCAAAATCAAAAAGAGTCCAGTAGCACCTTTAAGACTAACCAATTTTATTATAGCATAAGCTTTCGAGAATCAAGTTCTCTTCATCAGATGCCTGATCAAAACTGGGCAGATACAGAAGAGGAGGGGGAAAGAGAGAGAAAAGGGAGGGGTCATAAATCACAAGAAGGCAGAATGCAATTAGCATAGAGGCAATCAAAACATTCCTTTGCTTGGAAATGTAAACATCTCCTTTTGGTGTGCAGTCAGTTTGTAGCAGTGAAGGTGTCCAATTCCTATGTAGTATAAGCCTTCGGTAACCACAGCTCTCCCTGCCAGTTGCATCTGACAAAGAGAACTGTGGTCCCCGAAAGCCCACACCAGGCGTCACTGGGCTCCCCCAGATCACGCCTCTGTAAAGAGAATCTGTTACCTGTGGTAATGTGATAACCATTCATAGTCTCTATTCAGTCCCCGCTTGACAGAGTCAAATTTGCATATGAATTCCAATTCAGCAGCCTCCCGTTGGATTTTGTTTTTGAAAGGTTTCTGTTGAACCACAGCGACCTTTAAGTCTTTGGTGGAATGTCCTGGTAGATTGAAGTGTTCTCCCACTGGTTTTTGGACGTTTCCATTTCTAATGTCAGATTTGTGTCCATTTATTCTTTTGCGTAGAGGTTGGCTGGTTTGTCCAATGTACAGAGCAGAAGGACATTGTTGGCACATGAGGGCATATATCAGATTGGAGGATGAGCAGCTGTAAGAGCCAGAGACAGTGTAGTTGATGCCATTGGGTCCTGTAATTGTATTCCCTGGGTAGATATAGGGGCAGAGCTGGCATCTGGGTCTGTTGCAGGGCCTGGTCCCTGTGCTGGTGACTCTGCTGGCCGATTCATGATTGTAAGTGAGAAGTCGTTTAAGATTGGGGGGCTGTCTGTAGGCAAGGAAAGGTCTTCCACCCAGGGCTTCTGAGAGAGAGGTATCATTTTCCAGGATGGGTTGTAGCTCACTGATGATACGTTGGATGGGTTTGAGCTGGGAGCTATAGGTGACAACCAGTGGTGTTCTGTTGTTAGTTCCTTTAGGTTTGTCCTGGAGCAGACTGTTTCTGGGTACTAGTCTGGCCCTGTTAATTTGTTTCTTCACTTCATTTGGTGGGTACTGTAGTCCCAAAAATGCTTGTTGTAAATCTCTTAAGTGTGAGTCTCGGTCGAGAGCATTGGAGCAGATACGGTTGTAACGTAAGGCTTGGCTGTAGACAATAGACCGAGTGGTATGTTTAGGGTGGAAGCTGGAGGCATGTAGATATGAGTATCGGTCTGTTGGTTTCCGGTATAAGGTGGTATTTATTCGTCCATTATGTAGTTGTACAGTGGTGTCCAGGAAGTGTACCTGTTGTGTAGAGTGGTCCAGGCTTAGGTTGATAGTCGGGTGAAAGTTATTGAAGTCCTGATGAAATCTCTCAAGGGCTTCCTTCCCATGGGTCCAAATGATGAAGATGTCATCCAGGAATCTTAAGTATAGTAGTGGTTCCAGTGGATGGGAGCTGAGGAAGCGTTGCTCTAAGTCCGCCATGAATATGTTAGCATATTGTGGTGCCATGCGTGTGCCCATGGCTGTGCCATTAACCTGTAGATATAAGTTGTCACCAAATTCGAAGTAATTGTGAGTGAGTACGAAGTGACAAAGTTCAGTGGCGAGGTTTGCTGTGGTTTTGTCCGGGATAATATTCCGTATGGCTTGCAATCCATCTGCATGTGGGATATTGGTGTACAAGGCCTCCACATCCATGGTTGCTAGGATGGTGTCATCTGGTAGGTTGTCAATGGATTGTATTTTCCTGAGGAAGTCAGTGGTGTCCCGTAAATAGCTGGGTGTGCTGGTGGCATAGGGCCTGAGGATAGAGTCCATGTATCCCGAGACTCCTACTGTGATGGTGCATTTTCCTGCAACAATTGGGCGTCCTGGGTTACCCGCTTTGTGGATTTTGGGTAGTAGGTAGAATCTTCCTGGTCGTGGTGCCTGGGGTGTGTCCGTATGGATGCATTCTTGTATGTCCATGGGGAGTGTTTTTAATATTTTATTGAGTTCCCTTTTGTATTGTTCAGTGGGGTCAGAAGGTAGTATTTTATAGAATGTTGTGTTGGAGAGTTGTCTTTCTGCTTCTTGTATATAATTTTGTTTATCCATGATGACAACTGCTCCGCCTTTGTCAGCTTCCTTGATTACGATGCCAGAATTATTTTGGTGGCTGTTTATGGCCTCTCTTTCTCCACGGCTGAGGTTCTGCTTTAGGTGTTGTTGTTTGTCAATTATCTCAGCCTGAGCACGTCTACGGAAGCATTCAATGTAAAAGTCCAATGAGGAGTTACGGCCCTCAGGGGGTGTCCATGTGGAATTCTTTTTCCTGGAGTTTTGTAACGATGGTTGTGTATTGCTGGGTTGGGGGGGTGGGGGCTGCTGAGGCTGCTGTGATGGTGTCTGTTCAGTGCTTTGTTCGTCATTTTGTCCAGCAGAGTAGTTGAAGAATTCTTTCAGTCTTAGGCGTCTAAAATAGGCCTCCAGGTCTCCACAAAGTTGTATGGTTTGTGTGGGTCTGGCTGGGCAAAAGGATACTGTCTCTGGCTCTTACAGCTGCTCATCCTCCAATCTGATATATGCCCTCATGTGCCAACAATGTCCTTCTGCTCTGTACATTGGACAAACCAGCCAACCTCTACGCAAAAGAATAAATGGACACAAATCTGACATTAGAAATGGAAACGTCCAAAAACCAGTGGGAGAACACTTCAATCTACCAGGACATTCCACCAAAGACTTAAAGGTCGCTGTGGTTCAACAGAAACCTTTCAAAAACAAAATCCAATGGGAGGCTGCTGAATTGGAATTCATATGCAAATTTGACTCTGTCAAGTGGGGACTGAATAGAGACTATGAATGGTTATCACATTACCACAGGTAACAGATTCTCTTTACAGAGGCGTGATCTGGGGGAGCCCAGTGACACCTGGTGTGGGCTTTCGGGGACCACAGTTCTCTTTGTCAGATGCAACTGGCAGGGAGAGCTGTGGTTACCGAAGGCTTATACTACATAGGAATTGGACACCTTCACTGCTACAAACTGACTGCACACCAAAAGGAGATGTTTACATTTCCAAGCAAAGGAATGTTTTGATTGCCTCTATGCTAATTGCATTCTGCCTTCTTGTGATTTATGACCCCTCCCTTTTCTCTCTCTTTCCCCCTCCTCTTCTGTATCTGCCCAGTTTTGATCAGGCATCTGATGAAGAGAACTTGATTCTCGAAAGCTTATGCTATAATAAAATTGGTTAGTCTTAAAGGTGCTACTGGACTCTTTTTGATTTTGCTACTACAGACTAACACGGCTAACTCCTCAGGATGTAAGAATAAGGGCGCTCAGCTTTGATTTCTACAAGGAAGAACAACCAGCCGGAACAAGAAATTCAGAATCACTCCTAGTTGGAAAAAGATGTTATCTAGAGCCACACAGAGATATGTACTGAACTCTTTCCATTTTTGATAGAAAAACTCCTCTATATTAAGTCTTCCTTTATTCCCTTTCCTTTAGGGAGAAGTATTTGATCAGTTTTAATATTAGTATTTGCTAGCTGTAGTGCTCCCCACTTAGATGCTTGAGTGAAAAAACAATATCAGACCTTTAACAGGTCATAAACTAATACCAGAAGAGTTGGAGAACCAGCGTAGCATCTGTTTGGAATGTTGGACTAGGATCTTGGAGACCTGTGTTCAAATATCCATTCAGCCATGAAGCCCTATAGATGACCTTGGGCCAGTCACACACTCTCGGCCTAACCTAATTCACAGGATTGTCATGAGAATAAAAGTCTCTCTACTAGAGTTGGGCATGAACTGTGAAAAAATGAACCGTGTGGTTCATGGTTCGTGTGTTTTCACGAACCACAAACTTCCACAAACTGGGGCAAGTTCGCAAACTGGTTCATTGTTCATGGGGTTTAAATACCCCTTTCTGTGCCACTTCGCAGCTTCACAGTGGCATGGAAAGGGGCATTTAAACCTGTGGATCAGCTGCTTGTTGGGGAGATCCCCGACAAGCAGCTGGTCCTTTAAACAGCGGGGCTGTTTAAATGGCCACTCCGAGCGGCGGGGAAATGGCCATTTAAACAGTGGAGATTGGCTGGCCTGCAGGAAACAGGGAAAATGGCCATTTAAACTGTGGGTGGAGCTTGGCTGGCCAGCCGGGAACTCCCTGAACTCCTAGCCGGGCAGCCAAGCCCCACTGTTTAAATTATCAGCTGCTTGTCGGGGATCTCCCCGACAAGCAGCTGATCTGTGGGTTTAAATGCCCCTTTCTGTACTGCTTTGCAGCGGCACAGAAAGGGGCATATCGGTTTAACACAAACCAAATGAACCTGTAGACCAGTTCATAGAAGTTTGTGGAAAATGAGCTTCCACAAACTGCTGGTTCACAAACCACGAACTGGGCCAGTTTGTGGTTCTTTTTGGTTCATGTTCCATTTTGTGCCCATCTCTACTCTCTACACATGACATCTTACATGTGTTGCACAAAAAGTGCTCTTTCCCTTTGCCCCTTCCAATCTTCTGAGCAAAAGAGAGATGAGACAGACAAGGGCTGTTGTAACAGAGTATATTTGCAAATATAAGGTACCAGCTTACAAAATGAGCTTAGAATGTACCACCGAACAAAGGAGCACATGCTTCTTTTAAGGGCTCATGACATCATTTTGGAGAAACGAAACTCACATTCAAACAAAACGTGATCTCTTTACACCTATGGATAGGCTATTCTCCATTTCTCACTCTCGCGACAGCTTTATTCTTCACAGTAGTCACTCGTTACTTTCACACACACACACTCTTCCTCCAAAGAGGAGGGAGGGGAAACTTATAATTCTCCCTTTGTCTCTGCCTCTGCATCCCAAGAATGTTCAGTTATCTGTCCAAGGCCAGATTTTCTCTTCTCATGTGCAATCAGGGAGAATGGGGGTGGGGGTGGCTAAAAGACAGAGACCAGTTACTTAAAACATAAAGAATCCATCCTAAGCTTCTTGCTAGCTTAATATCACAGCTATATGATTAATATAAATTTGCTAATCCCACACATGGGAACACTCAAGTGAAAGATCTTCCACTTTTTCTCCCATTGTGGATAGCATACACGTGCACTGCTAGGGAAACAGAGTACACTTGACTATAAGACCACACAGAAAGTAGGTTACTTGAGTGTCTCCATGTAAGATGTCTTGTGTAGAGAGACTCTAAAATGAGGAAGGATAACCATATACGCCACCATGACCTTCGTGGAGAAAAGAAGTATTAAGAGGGCCATCCAAAGCAGAATTGCTACTCCTCTAAACCCGTTGAGTTCAATGGCATAACTCTCCTGAGGATTGCACTGCAAGAAGAAATGTACTATATGAAAAGCAAGAGCAAAGTTTAGTCTATGGACTGCATATATATGAAAGCTAATAGGCAATTACACTTGCCCTAACTGTGCATCTACACTTGCTTTAACTGTGAAACTCTGCCTGTGCTTCTCTCTTCTTTCCTTCTCCATTTCCAATAATCTCTCTCTCTTTTGAATTCCATGCTTTTACGGTAATCCGAATGATATAGGATAGTTGGGGACACATGGTAAAACCACTGTTGTAATGTTTTGCAATGTACCACTGTATACTGTCTGTTACTTGTCTGTTGTTGTTAAGTATGTTCCTATTGTTCTGTTTAATATGTCCTGTTTAATTACTTATTCTTTGTTTCAGCTCTCTGTCATATTTCTGCTTGTGAGCCAATTTCAACAAATTTTGCATTTTGTTTATTGAATGTCCCAGCTGTTGATTGCATTGACTTAATCCACCTTGAGTCTCAGTGATAAAGGTGGATGTAAATAACACAAGGAAATAAGTTCATGTGTTTTATTTCTGTGTATTAATGGTGGTTTTCAATATATATTTAAAGTGCTTAGAAGTGCAGGCTGATGTGAGATGGAGGGGGGCTGCGTGAGTGAAAGGAGTGCACTCTGATTGGATAGCAGCAGCATCCAAAGAGGCAGTGTGAACTGCAGCTTTTAGTCAGAGTGCTGAGGGAGAGTATTAATTTTGTCAAATTCGAACAAACTGCAGAAGCCTGGTTTTGTCTTGCTGTCTCCGACACAGCTTATTCTATTTAGTTCAGTTAAGACGATCTCTGTGGATGAGAGAATTATTTTGTGAGTGAAGAACTGTGTAGAAAACTAGTCTTTGTGACTAGGATTGTGAATATATCTTTAAGAATATGTATTTTGAAGCAATCAAGCTTAGGAACCTATTCTGAAACCAATGCACTAATTAATACTCTGCAACCGTTAATCATATGTACTTATAAATATTCTACTTCTGGTTAAGCTTGTTTCATTTAGAATACAGAATCCCTTTTCTACCTCACAGCCACCTCCCTGAGCTGACTATTCTGTCATACTACTATCTGTAACAAACCCTTCCTATAATACCAGTTAAATGGAAGAGATCTGTGGTGAAAGCCTTTGGTGGCAGAGAAAACCTTTTGGGAGGCAGCAATATACAGGTCACATAAATAGGGTGAAATGACACAGGTGATGTTAGCAGTAGGATTCAAACCCTAAAGGAAAGGTGTTCTCAAGGTAAAGCCTGTGTGAAGCAGAGAACACCTGAAACTCTGTGTGCATGCAGAAAAAGGGAGTGATGTTTCTGACCAGGACATCCTGAGGTAAAAGTTTAAGGTAATGAAATGAAGAGCAATAAAGATCTAAGGCAACTGAAACAAAATCATTACTATTTTATTTCTAAAGAAACATAACATATAACATTCGATATATATACCACCCTTCAGGACAACTTAATGCCCACTGTGAGGGCATTAAGTTGAGGGCATTAATGTGAGGTGGGTGGGGCTGAGAGAGCTCCAGAGAACTGTGTCTAGCCCAAGGTCACCCAGCCGGCTTCAAGTGGAGGAGTGGGGAATCAAACCCAGTTCTCCAGATTAGAGTCCCACGCTCTTAACCACTACACCAAACTGGCTCTCAGTAAATAAACTTTACATTAAAAATCTAGTATAGCCTGAAAATAGCAAGAGAGGAAGATAATTGAAATTATTCATTTTAGTGGGATAGAGCACAGTAGAAACCATGGCCTGCTTCATATACTTATTAGACTTCTGATCTTCTTCTTACAGTAAAGCATTTTGTAATAATTTTGTAATGTAGAGCATTTTGTAATAATGTAATGTTTGAAACAGGTGCTCAATGATTGCTCTAAGCATTTGTTTAATTGTTCATTCCAAGTTTGTAAAATATTTGTGTTCATGTCTACATAATTTAACATTAGGCATCCACGTTAATTAAAATGAATTTTAACATATCAACAGATACTCTGCTCTCAGATTGTTGGAAATGATGTCCCAAATTGTAATTGAATCTCATGGAGAAAGGTAGACTGTAATGAGTGGTGATGGAAAATGCTGTTAAGTCATAGTTAACTTATGGCAACCATTGGTGGTGTTTTCAAGGTTTGCCTTTGCCTGCCTCTGCAGCCCTGGTTTTCTTTGGACATCTCCCATTCAATTACTAACCAAGGCCAACCTTGCTTAGTTTCTGAGATCTGATGAGATCAGGCTTGCCTGGTCTTATATAGGTCAGGGCAGACTGTAATTAGAGCAGATAGACCAATAGATAGACAGATAGATAGAAATCCTAAGGACATTTCAAATACCATGAAGGTGGTTGAGAAACTTCAGTCTGTACAAATTACGGCAGCAAAATGATTAAATGATATTGTATCAGTTCACAGTTTGTTTCTGGGCTTAATCCACAATGTTGGATCCAAAGCACTGGGGGCTTCACCCTCCGCTCATATCAGCTTTTGAGAGGGGTGATGGCTCAGTGGTGGAGCGTCTTCTTTGGACCCAGAAGATCCCAGTTGCTATCCCAGTATCTCCAGTTAAAAAGAATGAGGTGGTAAGTGATGTGAAAGACCACTCACTGGGGATTGAGGGGAACCCCTGTGAATCAGAGTAGAGAACTGAGTCCTTAATACACCCTGGCTCTGTTTCAGTTTAAAGCAATTTCTTGTGTTCGGCCTACCCAGGCTTTGAGATCAAGAGAGGGTGCCTTCTTCTTGGAGCTGTCCTTATCTGTAGTGAAATCAGTTAGGTCTCTTGGGGGGCTTTGCCAGCTATTGGTCCCAAACGCTGAAACTCCCTCCTCCTGAAGGTGAGAGCAGTCCCTACTGGCATTCCTGATTAAAGATCCTACCATTGCTCAAGTATCCCTGAAGTCTTTATTTGCATTTTTAAAGTATTTCATTGTGAGTTGTTATTGCAAATGTTTGGCTTCATCTTGAGGGTAGGGTTGTTACAGGGGTGAAAATTCTTTTTCTGAAATTGTCTTTTTTAGATATAGCAATTGTTTCCTCTTAGTATCTTTTCCTCTTTCAAAAGCAGAATTCTCTTTGCTTTCTCATTAATTTATTTGGGAGAGTTTTTTGTTTTTGTTTTTTGAACCGTGTGATAGTGCAATGTCTATACTACGTGATGGTGTCGAAGGCCCCCATTTGTAACTTCAGCTCATTCTGCCTGACCTGCCTCACGGGGTTGTTGTGAGGATAAAAAATGGAGTCACTGTGTAGTAGTGGTTAGGATGTCAAACTGGGTTGACTCTCATCTCTGTCACAGAAGCTTCCTGGGTGACCTTGAGCCAGTCACACACTCTCAGCTTAACCAACCTCACAGGGTTGCTATGAAGATAACCTGCTGGGGAGGAAAGGCAGTAGTGAGAAGGACAGTGGAAAATATCTCATCCTTCACATAACCAGGGGAGAGGTTACCAGAGCAACCAGAGACAGTGTGGTGTAGTGGTGAGTATACACGACTTCTTTGAGATCTAATCAAATCTTCACCTTCAAGAAAGAGGAATTGATTCAAAATTGACTCAAATTTTTAATTAAAGGAATAGAAACTGATTGTTGGAATTAAAAGAATTCCACTGAACAGCTCTACTTGGGGGTTTGGGGAGCTGGTGTAGTGTAAGGGTTAAATAATTGAGCTGCAATGCAGCATTCTGCTGGTTCAAATCCCATGATTGCCATGAGCTCAGCAGGTGGCCTTGGGTGAGCTTCTCCTCTCAGCTCCCCAGCTGTATTATGAGGATAAGAACAACATGGGCTTTTGTTCACTGCTGGGAGTGGGGCACTAATCTATCTATAAGAGTAGTATATAAATGCAGCCATCATCGTCATCATTATCATTATCACTATCACTATCACTATCACTATCGGTATCGGTATCGGTATCGGTAAATTCATGTGTCGATTTTTCTTTTTAGATACCCTGCTCTTCTCTCCACTGGGGACCCAAAGTGGCTTAGAACATCATTCTCTCCTCCATTTTATTTTTATAACACTACCTTGGGTGATAGGTTAACTTGAAAGTGTGTGATTGGCTCAAGGCCACCAAGCAAACTTCCCCAGCAGAGTGAGGAGTGAAAACTGGGTCTCTCAGGTTCTAGTCTGAAACTCTAATTATTACACTATGCTGTCACATTTCACAGACTTCAGCATTGTGTGACCTTCTGAGCTGGACAGAGCCCACAGCCTTATGTATGTTGATCAAGAATTCAACAAACTTCCAGGTGTTGCAGTTTCCCTGTAAAGAAAAAGCAAACTGCATTTAAACAACTAGCAGACCAGAAAACATATTTTGGTGGGTCAACCAAGCTGTACAGGCCTGTTGTCAGGCTGTATCTCTGTGCATACACACACAAATCTGCCGAGCTGTCCAACAAAGGCTCAAAACAAACGGCTCCTTTGGAGCCTACATGCCCAGAATTATCCAAATGAATTATCTTAGTAATCGTTTTAAACAGCCAGCAAATGAGAAAAGATCACATTTTATTCTAAGCAATTCGTTAACAGAAGAGGTGAAATTCATCAAAGCAATCATTAGCCATTGTTAGGATAATTGCAAGCGTGATTACTCAGCTCCACCCTCTAAGTTGTATTTTGTCTCAATGGACAGTTTGATTCTGCAGTTTATGCAAACAGTCCCGGATGGCAATTGCATTTGGACTCAGAGAAGAGGCTTGATATTCATTGCTGAGCAGAAAATAAGATTTACATCTTGAGGACATAGAGCTTTATGAAATTAGGGAAGCAGTTTGGGTCTCTCAGTTCATTCCTTTATTTCTGCTTTAATATTCCATTTCCTGAAGATCTCATCTAATTAGTTTTTGTAAATGAGTCTTCTGTTTGAGAGTATGCGTGTGGGTATGTATGTATATGTGTATATATGTGTGTGTGATTTCCATTTTTCATTTCCTAAGATAAAAATAGTAACTTGAGCTAACATCTCTGACGCTGTTTAAAATTTCATGCAGTTCAATGAAATCTTCTTTGGAGACATTGGGTCAAAACGAACCCTGAGATGCTTCTTAATTGGGAGCTAGATCATGTTAACTGATCTCCCTCTCTGCCAGCATCTGAAAATTGCCATCAAGTGTGATTCTCCATGGGGCTTGTTCTACCAGCATGAAGTAATGGTTAAAACATTTGGCGAAAATCTAGGAAACCCAGGCGGAAATCCCCACTCTTCCTTGGAAACTTGTTAGGTGTCCTTGGGCCAGTCACACACACTCAGATTAACCTATCTCTCAGGGTGGTGTTTATTACTACCCCCCCACCCATTATCTACCTCTTCCTCAAAACATTTTGTCCTTCAGATTTTTCTGAACCGTCACCTCCTTCCCCCATCCAATGCAGTTCAAAGCTTTTGTAATCTGAACTCCAAATATACGTCTACCAGCTGCCATAAGGCACTGCCAATCACATGCCAAAAAACCATCTTCCCACAGGTATAACCACCTCAGAGGCATAGTAAATATTACAAATAACTGGCGGTGTCAACTCCGTATTTATTTCCCTCTCTATTTATTGTTAGCAGTCAGACCCTCACACTAAGAGGACAGTTTATGGATATGAAATATCATAAACTCCTTCTTCAATGTGTCATAAGCACAAAAACTGCCCAGCCAGGCAGAACGGATGCCAGCCTCCTACCTGGAGACTGGAAAGTTATGAGAATGTGAGTCACAAATGGGCTGATTGACTAGCTGCCCCCATGTCCCGGAGAGCAGCAGAAATAGTGAGGGCTTCCTGAGACACTTCTCTGCTTAATCCCATCAACATCTTCCTCCACCACTTACATAATCAAGGGCTATTCAACAAATCTGATAACCTCCCTATCTGATAGTTACCAGGTCATCAAGCAATATTTTTTACCTATAGTACAATCCCAATAGTTATGTCACACCTTTCCCAACTTATTGTCTCACCTCTGGAGGCAGCCATTAAGCTATTTTTTGTGGCAGAAATGCCAGTTTAGTCCCAAGATATGTTTTACTTTGTAATTGGTCTGCCCTGCCATATGTTCAGTGTGTGTTCTGATTCCATGCATGCACCCTCAGATACATCTGGACATCTTCCCTACTGCCTCTATGGAACTTTCCTCTTCAAGACTGGTAACTATATCCCTCCTTGAAACTACTTTCCCCATTTACTCCCTGTTTTCTAGTTATCTCTGTATGCATGCTGTGTGTGTTATCTGTGCACTTGATCTTTTTGCTCTGTTAATAAAGAAACCTTTCCTGTTGAACACCCACCTGTTTACTTGAGCATTCTCTGAGGGAATGATTCTGGTATATATTGATGGAGGTCATGTAGTTACCGCCTCTCACTGTCTCCTTGAATGCTAATTCCCTCAACTCACAAAGAGACCCCTCCCATTTAGGGTAACAATATGGTCGTTCAATTTACCTGGATCCAGTTGTCATGATATTCAGTTCATTACCATCACTTCATACCATTGGCTGTCACAGATAGGAGCACAGAAATAAAATGATACAGTAAGAAGAATGTATTGGGTAGAATCAGTCTTGGACCAATGAGACTTAACTTCTATGATCAGTCATGAAATATATTAGATAGCTCTGTGACGGCTACTGTCTCTAAAACAGAGTGAAATTCTCCCAGAAACTCAAAGCTCATTTTCCCAGCAGTTCTAATCAAAGTTATACGAGTGCAGTTGTGACCTAGTTCCAAACTTAGATCCAGGAGATTGGTTTAGAGTCACAAATCTGGAGAGATGTTGGTTAATTATGTTGCATTTGATCTAGCAATTGCAATTTCCCTGTTGTAGGACTATTTTCTGTGAGATCCAATGTTTGCATTTGACAGAATTCACAGTGGCTTACACCCTGAGTTAGAAATGCTTTGTTAATCTAAAGAACAACTAAGATTTTAAAAGAGGAGTCTATATAGATGATTTTTTTTTGCTGAATTCTTCTGTGTTTGGAAAATGCATCATCTGAAGGGGCTAAGTTGTTATTGTTCCATTGAAACATCATTATTGGTTTGGAAAATGTTTGACACATACTTGTGAAGTTGTTGTTGATATAAAACTTACTGTTGCTATTATTAGGGGTATGCAAAATGAAACAAGCTGGAAATACATTGGGAAATTGCTGTTTCATTTCTCTAAAACAGCTTCAGAAACTGTGAACCAAATCTGAGAAACCAAATTGTAACAACACCTGCCCACCAAAAAGTTTGTGTTTCATTTTGTTTCAATTCTGATCTCACAGTGGCTGCAAGAGCAGGCAGTCACTGGGCCCACACGGCAGCATCTTGTTTTCCTTAACAGCATTCACCAATCGGATCACAAGGGAAGACCGTGCTTACATTATTAACTCTGTTGGTGGAAAGGGGGAATGGGCACAATGTGCAACAGTGATTGTAACAAACAGGACTGGCTCAATCTCTGCCTCTCCTGAAAGACCGATAATGGGAGTGGGCAGAATGCTGAGCCAATGAGAATGAGTGTCTGTTGAAGGGAAGAGAAAGGCTCTTGGGGAGCTGCTGGGGGTGGAAAGAGGTTTTGACTCAGCTGAGGGAAGGTAGCAGAGAGAAAGAGCTGATTACAAACCTGTTCTGATACTTTGAAATATTCTCTATTGGTTTATTCGTTTAAAATCTGTTCACTCATATGTTCCCTCTTGTAAATAAAGGGTTTTGTTTTGTTTTGTTTAACCCTGGCTGGCTTGGAATCATTGGCTGCAGGCTGGTTGAGGCAGCCCATGGCAGCATCCAGAGCTGGTGCTGTGGTCAGCCGGTGCTGCAACAGCCTGCGCTGCCCATCCTCCTGGCCTGCCGGCCGGTCGAAACATCCTGTGGCCCATGGCAGCCTCCAGAGCCCGTCCTCCTGGCCTGCAAGCGGTGAGTATATCTTCCCTCCCCACCAGGTATTTTGCTAGCTTTGTCGTCTGTGTAGAGCTGCTGTAATCTGTCTCGAAATGCATAGAAACACACTGTTCTTGAATGTTGCTGTATGTCCCCGACTCCCCAGATATGCAGTGTGCACTGGAATTTTTTATTTACAAATCTGTGCTTTGCTGGCTTTGTAGTCTGTGGAGCTGCTCCGATGATGTCAAGGGGCGTGGCATATGCTAATGAGTTATGCTAATGTGTTATGCTAATGAGTTCCTACAGCTCTTTTTCTACAAAATGACCCATGGTATGAAGGTGCTGTGGTGAGGGGTCACAGAGTGAATTAAGAAAAGGAGTGATCTCATAAATAGGAGGTTGCCCTCTTGAGGTAACATTTTATGGTAAAAAGTAAGGAGGAGTGGTAATAGAAACCCCAAGCAGTTTAAAAGAACATTTTTAGGTCTCTTCTGGCAACACTGAGAGTTTTTTTCCTTCTTTCATTTATATATACACATAACATAGAAACACACCCTATATAAATATTTCTTCACCTTATACACATAAATGATTAAAACATTCTTACACCATTTCCATATTTACAAGACTAGTCCCTCTTTTCCCCTGGACAAGACCTCCACAGCTGTGCTACATATGTTATTCCCTGGTCCAAGTTAAAACCTGGAGCAAGTCCTGTCCATCACATGCATCCCCCCCCCCACACACACTGCTATCTGGGCAATGGCATTTTCTCCCTGCCAATTGGGTACTTGAAAAGGGAGACCCCTCTTCATCTATTGGTTTTCAAAATGTTGGGATAAGGGAATGCAGGAAAGTTCAATCATAGGATGCAATTCTAAACACAGTTGCCTGGAAGTTGAAGTAAGACAACACAATTATCCCAGAGTACACAATATGAATTATTTTTTAATATATTTTAAAAATTTTATAAAGTGCAAAAGTGCAAAAGTGCAAAAGTGCCTGAGTTCATCAATGAATTCTAATAAATATAATAAATAGTGAAATACAGTAAATATCCAAAATGTCTAACACAATTCAATACAACTGTTTACAACGATATCCAAATAGTGGGAGAAATTTACAAAAATGGTTAATTTGTCAGTTCATTCATATCGGTGCACAAAGGCACTCACACCAAATAGTCAAACAGTAGTTAAATCAGAAGCTGTAGTGTTGCTTGATAGAATTTGTGAAGCAGCGAAGTTGTAGAGCTGTAGAGTGCCATGCCTACGGGTTTTGCCAGCATTCTTCATCCAATCCCATTTCGTACCAACACTTCTTCACAGGCATATTTCTATAGCAAATGCTTCAATCAGTTTCACACCACCATATCGGTATTCTCAAAACGGTCTGTCGCTGTTTGGTTTCTGGGAGTAGAAGTAAGCATTATTGAATAACATTGGACTTACATCTGAGTAGACCTGCTTAGAATTGCCTATCCCCATAAGCCATTCGACTACTGTGTCCTTTCAAAAACAATCCTGCTTGCACACAGCAATAGAAAAATTTGGGGGGAAAACACAGGTCAGTTTAGGCAGGGTGAGGTGTGTGATCAGACAACCAGCCTACTTCCCTCCCTTCACTGGGGTGATGGAGATTGATGGTGATTAAGGCCGTTTTCACATGTCTTACTGGATCTGGTACATCAGGCAAAGCTCCCACAAGGACATCATCTTCCTGGCGTGATTTCACATGAGAACCAGGAAATCATGCCAGGAAGACACAGTCCTTGTGGGAGCTTTGCATGACGTACCGGAGCTGGTAAGATGTGTGAAAACGGCCTAATACAAGAACATCCCTCATAACGGGAACAAAATTGCAGAGCACAACAAAACATGGCACCATCAGGCAACAGCAGAATATAAAGCAGGATTGTTTTTAATGCTGCTGCTGCCCCACCAGCCAGTTTCCTGCCATAGTGTGTACTCACTGACATTCACCTTCTTCAGTGTCCATCGTTGTGTTTGTGCAGTGTTAGCTGATGAAAAACTCAATGGATTGATGATTTAGAGGGTGTTCTGTCAGATTTTCATGGTGTTAAGTACAAAAACACCTGCTTCAAAGAGCCTGGAAGTCTGCATTACAAAGAACAGGGCCAAAACTCATGCTAATTTTTTTTTTTTTTAAAAAAAACCAAACAAATTAGATCTGAGCCAGCAATGTCCCATCCGGAAAAAAGTACCTAGTTCCTTTGAAATCCCAAGATCCAAAACAAAAATAGATTTTTTTCAGTGCACACCCTTAGTTGTTACTAACTCCATGACACCTATGATTTCCTTAAATGTGGTCATGTGGTGATCATTGACTGCTGCTGTATAAGGCCTTTGGGGGCAAAATTGCCAATTACAATAGTGCTGCCAACATATCATGATGTCAGGACATAACTGCATGTGATGTGCTCCGTCTTTAGAGAAGACCTACCTGATTCAAATTGCTATGAAAATATATATGAAAGGGAGCCTGCAAAAAAAGGGGGGGCACTTTCATCAAAGACATGAGCAAAAAACAGGGACTAGATTTTTCATCTTGAATGTTCACAATTCCTTTTCAGATGACTCACAGGAATGCTTCAAACCATGGATTAAAGCATTTTTGGTTCCTCCTAATATTATTTGCATTGACTCTTTCTTACTTTCTACTAGACCTGGATGAATTCAGACTTCTTATTAAATCAGCAAAGGAGTTAGTAGTTAGTTGCAGATGTAATTAAATAAATAAAAGCCCTGTGATCCAAACCCCTCATACTTCATTTCTATTATGTGAAAAACTCATTGTTATGATTCTGACAGTAAACACCATGCAAAGTCTTTCACAAATCTAATTATAGCTGTATTATCACAATAACATTTCTAGTCAAGCACATGTTCCAGTGCTACCAGATGCTGCTGATTATTAGAACTGAAATGAATAAGTGGCTTTGCCATTTGGAAAGAAATAATTATTCTTCTTTTCCAAATCTAAATCGTCTACTTGTATCTGATGTTTTGAGAAATTTTCGGCAGACCCAAAATTAGCGTTGTTGGCACTGGTTTGGGAAATTCCTGGAGATTTGGGGTGGAACCTAGGGAAGGTGGGTTGTGGGCAGAGTAGGGACCCCAGTGGGGTATAATGTCTTAGAGTCCACCCTCCAAAGCAGCCATTTTCTCCATGACAACTGATTTATCTCACCTGAACACCAGTTATAATTCTGGGAGATATCTATGCCTCTCCTGGAGGTTGGCAACCCTATCTAGTGCTACACAGTTTTTTTTCTTTGTTCCAAACAGACTAATGACTGATTTCAGATTCAATAACATGTAGGTGAACTTCTTAACTGCTTTGTACTGAAAGAGACTTATATTGCAATCCTATGCAGAGTTGCTCCAGTCTATGGCTATTGGTTTTGATCTTGCCTAGAATTTCCATAGGTGCAAGGAGTGGAGCAATCTTCATCAATTCCACCCATAGTCACGGCTTTCTGGAGCTCTCTCAACCCCACCCACCTCACAGGGTCTTTTGTCATGGGGATAATAATGGCATACTTTGTAAACCTCTCTGAGTGGGCATTAAGTTGTCCAGAAGGGTGATATATAAATTGAATGTTGTTGTTGTTCTTTACTACTACTACTACTAACTACTACTACTACTACTACTACTACTACTACTACTACTACTAGTAGTAGTAGTAGTAGTAGTAGTAGTAGTAGTAGTAGTAGTACCCCCCCCAGCTCCTCTTAGGAAGGATCAATAAAATCATGCCGTTGCTGTGTACCTCTAAGAGAGTTGAAGCTATTGACTTCAGTGGGCTTAGACTGTGCATAGATTTATACTGTATCTACATTTTTCTTACAATAATTCAAGAATTATAGCTCTGTGGAAACCGGCCTAACTTAAAATGGATGTGATTGGTTTCTTTTTAGCCTATCAGAACTAGGGGTAAACCAATACTCTCTTTTTTTTCTCCAAGTTTGTATTTGCCACCCCATTCGGAATGAAGAGACAGACACCAGGTATAGATCTAAGGGCCACTTTATTAATTAACATAAACTAAATAAAACTAAATAAAAGCAACCAATAGCTGCAGCAAGGGCCAAATTGTGGTACAGGTCAAGCCATGTGGTCACCCCATGGACCTCCACCTTGACCTGTCTGGGCGAGTCCTGAAGCCCCAGGTGTTAGCCATCCTGTGGATGCCTGAGATCCAACCGGCCAGGCAATTTGGATCTCCCCCTTTTAAGCTTCTAAGCCTCAGCCATACAACAGTGAGGAAAGAACTTGCACAAGGGGTTCCCCTAGGCAGTCTGCCCAGTCTGACCAAAATATGGGGTGGAGGACCACATCTGTCTCTAAATAACAGTGGCAACAAGCCTGGCCACCTAAGGCCATGGCGGCCCTGCCACTCCACTGTTGCCCATTCACTCAAACCAAGCTGGGACCTGATCTGTGTCCTTTTCACTTGATGGGCTGCCAAAAAAACCATGCTGTGCCCACAGATCAAAATTCTTTTGCTTCTCATGGCAAGAAACAGCACCTACAGAAAAACCAATTAGTAAATACTTGACTTCCACCTGCCCACATGCTGAATCGCCTGCACGGAGTATCCCATAGCTGCTGCTGTCGAAGCAGCCCCAATCCTAAAAGAGTGGGTGAAGAATTTGACGCCAGCTAAACCCAATTTGGTTAGAGACCTCTTGGTCACCACCCAAAACTGATAGCGAGTCAAGAGCTGACCATCCTCGTGCCTAAACAGAATCCCTTGCTCTTCCCCCCGAACTCTTAAATACTTTCGGAGAGCCCTAACAGGACACAACTCTAAATCAGCATAATTCCCCAATCTGACGATTGCCCCTTTCTGATCAGTCTTGGACTTGCGGAATGTAAGGGTGTGACGTATTCACTGGTCGAGGGACCCTTCTGACAGGGAATAGAAATAGGGACCACTTATACTCCGGCTCAGTAGGTGTGTTGTAGACCTCTCCTCATGAGGCTAGAACTCAGGCTGGAAGCGGGTTCACTCTCTGGACAGAATGGAATCCTCCTCAGCTCTCACAGACACAAACTGGAACTAGAATGTCACTTCGTTGCACCAGCACCTCCTCAAACTCTGCCACTTAGTCTGACAGGCTGAGAGCTGGTTCTCCTCAGGGCGTATAAGATAGGCAGGAATTATCAAACCGGACCAGGATGGTTAACAGAACAAATTAACTTTACTGAAGCACATTTTATCTTCCTCCTGCACAGCCTTAAACGGTTAAACGTTCCACATACCTCATTAACTAGTCCTCCTCAGAGAACTCTCTAAACACATCTGCCTTCTCTGGTTGCTAGCCCTCCACTTCCTTTTCCAGAGTCTCCCTTAACTGCCAAAACTCCCAACTAACTATTCTCAACGGTCTTAACTGCTCTTCACTGCCACTCTCTCTCAACATTCTGTTCAGGACCTGTCACTCAAACAGGGCCTGTCCGTCACAAAGGGAAACCCCGTCTCCTTCCAATTTAACATCCTGCGCCATAAGGGCTCAGCTGGACTTGTCCACACCAGGCTGGACCACGAGCTCACCAATGCACAGTGCCCCCAAAAAAGGCTGTCAAAGCAGCCACATGACACAATCTAGCCTTGTAGTCAGAACTGCAAATATCACCCCAAGCAGCACAAAGACCTTTTAGCACTGCTGGAGAGACAGGGTCAATGTGAAACCCAGCCTCATGTGACCATCCCTCTAACATTTTTCTCACCCGGAATTCTTCCATGGCTTCAGAAAACCCCTAAGCTTTGTTGTAAAAGCCAAGGTGGCCAACTGTCCCTTATTTTCTTAACAGCCAAGCTACGACCTCTCTGGTATGCACAAAAACGCATGAAATGCTCCACAGGGATGGGCCAATGCTGCTGCAGGCCAGGATCCCTCCTAAACCCTGCAAATTGTCCTACCGCTCTGCCGTAGGCCCATCTCATGCTGGGGCAACTGCAAGCCATATAGGCCTGTATACTTTGGCCCCCCAAGATGCCATAACTCCTGGGGCACCCACACAGGCTGTGGTTTGGCCTCCAGGGCAAGCTGCCAAAACTGCTCCATCTGTTGGCGAGACAAAGCATCTGCCACACCATTGTTAGTCCTGGGAATGTGTTTGGCTTTAAATAAGATGTTCCACCGGAGGCATAAAAGTGTGAAGTCTCTGACAAGCCTCATGACCCTAGATGATTTTAGAAGTCAAGGAGTTGACCATGTGAACCACTGCCTGGCTGTCACACCAAAAGTGGACAGAGTGGTTGGCCAATTCCTCGCCCCGCAGGTGCACAGCCACCAAAATGGGGAAAAATTCCAAGAATGTGAGGTCCTTGTCTAACCCTGATGCATGCCAATCAGGTGGCCACTGATCTACACATCAATGACTTTGGAAATACACTCTGAAGTCCATGGAGCCAGAAGCTTCAGATGCAACTTGCAGCTTGGCTTCGAGTAGCAGGTTTTCATGCCAAAAAGTCACCCCATTAAAATGCCTGAGGAATTTAGACCAAACCGACAAATCCTCCTGCATACCCTTGCTAACCTGGATACGATGATGAGGGGCGCGCAGTGATACCATAGCATCACACAACTGATGCAAAAAGGCCCTATCTGGAGCAACTGCCTTACATGCAAAATTCAGGTGGCCCACAAGCTGCTGAAGCTCCAGCAGGAACACCTTTCACTTGGTTGTTGTGGATTTTCCGGGCTGTATAGCCGTGGTCTTGGCATTGTAGTTCCTGACATTTTGCCAGCAGCTGTGCCCGGCATCTTCAGAGGTGTAGCACCAAAAGACAGGGATATCTCAGTGTCACAGTGAGGAAAAGAAGTTGGCAGGTAATTTATATCTACTCAGGAAGGTAGGGTTGGGCTGAGTCATCCTGTAAGAGTTTCCCAGGGTGTGGAATGCTAATGGAGGGAGGCTTCACTGTATCCTGAGGAGGTTCTTTTGCATATGGATTGGTGCTTGATGTGCTAATCTTCTCTGCAGGGCTATTGTCAGGTATAGAGTATTTTGTTAGCCTGGTGTTTTTCAGGGCTGAAGACCATGCTCTATTCATTCTTAAGGTCTCTTCTTTCCTGTTGAAATTGTGCTTATGCTTATGAATTTCAATGGCTTCCCTGTGCAATCTGACAAAGTAGTTGGAAGTGTTGTCCAGTATTTTAGTGTCCTGGAATAGGATACTGTGTCCTGTTTGAGTTAGGTTATGTTCAGCCACTGCCAGAACACCAGGACACTAAAATACTGGACAACACTCCAGTATGCAAGTTCCTTACCAACTGTCTCCACTGGATCAACTGTCACTGCCACCAGAGCTGAATCTGCTGTTCCTTCCCTCTCCAAGTCCACCACAGGCACCTCAGCTCCTTGCCCCAGACCCACCAGAGCACCACTGTTTTCACCAGCCAAAGTTCCAACCATACCTTCCAAAGCAGACAGTCACATTAATATCTCTCTATTATGCGCATCCCTAGACGCCTGCCTAATCAGCCTTTTCCTGCTGGCACCCAGTGCAGAGGGCCCAGGAAGCCCTCTGGCCTAGTCTAAAGCGGACAAGTGGTTCATAGTCACGTGTTGGCTGGCATTCACATCCTCCTCATCCAATGAGGACAGAGCCAGGGGAGAGCCCGTAGGAGCCAGTCTCTTACAAGGCTGTTTGCCCTTGTAAGGTCCCCTGCCCTTCTTGGGTGGCATAAGTCATTTAACCAACAAAGGGCCAAAACCCTAAAATGGCCACTGAATATAAAATGGCTGCTCAAGGAAATGGCCTTCCCAGGAGCACAGCCTACCACAGGATGGCTGCCAGGCAAAACTGAGGCCTATGCTAGGCCTAAGAGGTTACAATTTAGGCCTCTGTAAAGCCACCTGAGAGGTTACAATTTAGACCTCAGAAAAGCCACAAGGTATGCAACGGTTTCGGTGACAATAGCGAGCTAAATACAACCCCTTAATGTGCCTCACAGATCAACGTAAATGGGGAGGGGGTATCCCTCAATCAGGCCCAGGCCCTCCTAACCAGCCTGCCACAGAACTCCCTTCCAGCAAGGCAATGGGCCTTTGCACCCACCAAGTAGCAGCAGAAGCAACCACCCAGCTGAGGACACAACCCTCCTGGCAAGCCTCAACTGCCTGAAGCCACCCCTAGATTGCAGGCCTTCTCTGGGCCACTAACAACATGCAGGAGTGGCCAGCCAGCCCAGGCCAGGAGCACCACCGCTGCCTGCTCTCGAGCTGCAGCACAAGGCCCAAGACCGAGGCACAGAGCAGCCATTTGCTCCTGGGCCACCACGCTACCGGTACTCTGTGGCTGCCTGCAACACACAGGTGCTTGCTCGATGCGGCCGCCACCTCCGCAGTGGCCACCGCCTCCACAGTGACTGCCACCCTGGAGAGAACACAGCTGCCACAGAGAGAAAGCGGTGGCAGCTGCTCCGCTTGCCACTGCTGCTCCGCTCACCACCGATTCTCCTGCCGTCACGAAGCCCAATGCTCACCGAAGCAGGCACACATTCTGTTTCACTGAGCAGTTTTGCAACTAAGGCTGGGAGCAGATGGAGCCGCCTGAAGAGGCTGCAGCCTCTGCCCCCTGGTGAAGTCCCGGATGGCCGGGAAACAGTGATGCCTCCCCCTCCTTCGAGGGAGGCAAGTTGTGGCCCCCTGCATGCACGGCCCAAGCCGGCAGCAGAAACGGCCATTTTTTGTCAACAGTTTCAATTCTATGGTTTTCACTGTATGCACAGATACATTTGTGAACACAATGTGTAAGTCACGTGTACAGAATTTATCACTTACATAATGCTGATAATATTGATGCACAAATATTGTTAAAAAATACTTACATTATATATCAGGCAAGTTGCCACAAACAACACAACTGGGGGTGAAAATAAAAGCATTACGGCTTTCATTAATACAAAGAAGAAGTAAACTCAAATCAAGGATTTTCAGGTTGAGATGGCAAGAATGATATATTTCCAGAATTTCTTAACCACAGTTTTTTGACCTTGCAATGTTATTCTAACAAACTTTCCCATTTTTTTTTTTACTTGGCTGGGCTATCTTGCTGCTCACAGCAATGTCAAACAAAAAGAGGTCACTAAGTTGAGCGGATAGCATTCCAACACCTGCTAGATCTACTGCATCTTAAAAAAAAAATTCCCCATTTGAGTAGCATCATTATTTGAGCTTCTTTTTTGTGATAGAAAGATTTTTTTAAAATTTAAGCTAGAGGTACCCAGGGTAGAATTGTGCCGTGTGGTGACACCATTGTAAAAAATGTGTGGGCATGAAAAAAAAATTGCCAAAATGCCAGAGAAGCATCACATGAGCACAGGGTGACCCTAATGTTGATATATGACAACGCTGGTATAGGAAGGTTTGGGGGATAATTTGTTTGCCAAGGACAGAAGGCAATGCAACAAATACAATTCTCAGATTATTTCCCCCCCAGCCTTAGCTCAGAAGCAACCAAGTCCCCTTTCCTCTTTTCCTTGAGGCAAGGTTCCTAATTATCACAATTTTTGCTAAACATAACAGCTTTATTGTCTCAGGCACATACAGACGGTGTGGCATGGTTATTTATTTTGGCCGTTGCAATTATATTGGTCTTCCGTTTTTACTGCACAAGGCTCCCCATTTGTCTTTTTGGTGTTGTAAGCATCTTTATGCCTCTAATTTGTTGAGATGTGATGTGTTAGACAGAATTGCTGCAGTAGGTTCACTAGGGAGATGAACTTTGCCACGGAACTCCCCGGCGAGCTCATTGTTGTTTGCCTATTAGCCTTCTTCCTTGTTGCAAAGTGTGAACGCTCCCTTGCTTATGGTGGGAAGGAAAAGAGCAAATTTAAAACAAAACACTTTCTCCGACTGCAGGCTCTGCTGCATCAGCAGGGAATGCAAAAGGCTCCTAGCACAGTACATTCGTACCCAGGTCTGATTTTAATAATGATTATTTAACTTATAAATGAATCAAACTTCATAATTACACATCAGTTTTAATGTTTCTTTTTTACATGCCCCCCTCGCTGCCTGCAAATTGATGTTACTTAACCAAAGAAAGCCAATGGGAAATAAATCTATAATGAGGAATGGATTTCACAATGAATTATTAGCTTTCTGGATCTAAACTGGGGTCACAACAAATATTCTGTGTTTCGGGGTATGGCTTGAAAACGACACATTCAACGTTCTTGAAGTAACTCGTGAAAAAGGAATTACCCATTGACAATTCCCATCGTTTATTTTTGTTGATTTGTTTATTGAGCTGGCAGTCTGTTGGGGGCGGAGTCTGCACTGTCAGCATCCTGGGGGCACCTTTTTAAAATAAGAACTATAAAGAGACATTCATTTACCTTGGTGCCCATCGGGACCGGGCAGCGGACCAAATCTTCTGGACCTGTGAAAGAAAAAAGAAATTAGCAAGACCATTTTAGGACAGATTTTGACAGATTTGAATTGATGTTATAATATTGTTGAGGAAAGGAATTCTTTATGATTGAACTATTTATTGGCATAATTGATTATTTATTCATCGATCTGTTTCTTCCTATATATGGTATTGTATGCACTTGAGCACTTTGTCACTTTAAATAGTAATGACTGAGGTTTTGATATTGTGAATAGTTCATTATAACCTTGGAAGGGTGATACTCTCAGTGTTGTGTAGTTCCGCCCCCCCCCCCCCCGGGGAGCCTCTTTTGGGGTTTCATTCATTTACATCCTGCGTTTTCCCCCAATGGGGACCCAAAGCAACTGACATCCTTTCCCTCTTCTCTGTTTTATCCTCACAATAACTTTGACAATTTTCACACTGCTTACCAGCCATGGAGCATTATGCCAAGCTCCTGGAATGACAGCATCTTCCTGGCGTGATTTTGCATGAGAACTGCGAAATCGTGCCAGGAAGACACTGTCATTCCAGGAGCTTGGCGCGATGTCCCATGACCGGTAAGCCGTGTGAAAACGGCCCTTGTGAGAGAGGCTAGGCTGGTAAAGACAACAAAAAGGGGAGTGAAAAACAATAACCAAGAGTAACCAAGGTGACTGGAACAACAGAAATAAAAAGATAAGCATCATATGGTTGTACATATACGTACTAAAATCTTGTATATACGTATGATGCTTTTAATCTAATCTATGTATTCCTATTGAGCTTTACACAGTTGTTTTTGATTTACATGTTTAGATATTTTCAGTGGTTTTATATATTTTTATTTCTGTTGTTCTAAACTGATTTTATGTATATACAAGGTAGGTTAGGCTGTCAGGTGTGACTAGCCCAAGGTCATTCAGTAAGTTCCATGGCAGAGCAGTGATTCCAACCTCGGTTCCTAGATCTTAGTCCAGTGCTCCAATAAACACATTTTGTTCCTCTGAATGGTTCTGGTTTGCACCCCTATCTTTCCTTCCTATATGTTGCCCTTTGTGGGCTAGACCTCATTTGACCACCCTACCAACTAATCTACGGAAATCCATCTCATTCTGTTTAGGGCCTTTGTGATTTCCACCCATCAACTGCCCTATCATAGTGTGATCACAATATCCTGTGGATCACCGCATTTAACCAGTGGCAAGAGAAAATGATGTTAAGGACAGCAAGGATAAAGCTGTAGAAGGAAAAGAGATCTGAGAAGGAGCATCCTCTTCAAATAGGAAACGTAGTTCTGGAAAGTGTTGAAAACTGGATGTGCATTCTGATGCTCATAAAGGCAAAACAGAAAATAAGGTAAGCAGTTTTGGTTCGTTCCTAATCTGCCCTGAGCCTGCGAAATCCTTATCCGCCCTGAGCCTGAGAAAGCGGGGAGGGTGGAATATAAATATAATAAATTAAATTAAATTAAAATTAAATTAATCTAAATCCACTTTTCTTAATAAATAAGAATGAAGTTTCTATTTGTTAATGAGTGTGACAGAGTATGATCGGAAAAGCAAACTAGCAGATCATAGAATCATATGGTTGGAAGGGACCTCTAGGGTCATCTAGTCCAACCCCCTGCACAATGCAGGAAATTCACAGCTACCTCCCCCCACACACCCAGTGACCCTTAGTCCATGCTTAAAAGATGGCAAAACAGGATCAGGATCCCTAGCCAAACTGGTCTAGGGAAAATAGCTTCCTAACCTCACAGTGGCGATCGTCATTACCCTGGGCATGTAAGAAGGGGTCACATGAGAACTGATGTAACCCTTCCTGCCCTCCCTCTCTTGATCTGCTTAGGTTCACAGAATTGGCATTGCTGTCAGATGACCATCTAGCCTCTGTTTAAAAACTTCCAAAGAAGGAGAGCCCACCACCTCCCGAGGAAGCCTATTCCACTGAGGGACCACTCTAACTGTCAGGAAGTTCTTCCTAATGTTTAGATGAAAGCAGTACATATCACATTATCACAGCACATATCACATTATCTTCTAAGAATTCTTTTTTTCCCTCCTCCTGGGAAAACAGTATTGCACTCAGGAGAGTCTAAAGTTGATCCGCCTCTGGATATTTTAATTGTATGATACATTAGCAAGCATGCAAGGAACCCTAAGTTGATAAATCTTCTAGAATTTGTAGATTACTCTTTTGCCTCCTTTGAATTGGAAAAGGTGATTCCCCCCTCCTTTTACAAAATAATGTTAATAGACTTTTGTTAAAGATCTCCATTTGTTCCTCAAATGAAGCTGAATAACAAAATTACCTATTCATTATTTCAATCAGAACTTGCATATTTTTATAAAGCAAGGGAGAGCCCCCCAAAGTATCATCAAGGGACATTAAACAATTTCAAATTATGCAATGTTAGGAGGTACATTTGTCACACGTACCCTTTGCTGGGTGTGATAAAATTGCTTTAAGGAATACAGGCCCTTTGTATTTTTCCTTCAAATTTTAAACATTTATGAAATTTAATGAGGAAGCATAAATCGTTTCTAAGTGCTGAATTGCAAAAACAGAAGTTTCTAGCGTGATACCATTTAAGTGGTGTGAATGTAAAATAAAACTTATAGTTTCTACGTGCTGAATTGCAAAAAACAAAAGTTTCTAGCGAGATACCATTTAAGTGGTGTGAATGTAAAACAAAAGTTTAGGATTCCATCTTTTAAATTGTGGTCTGAGAAGATTGCTTTATTCAGGTTAACCCTTTTAAATTATCTAGCAATCTAAAAAAAAATGGGGTTGGATCCTAACTACTGATAAGAGAAGAAATTAAGATCTTTGCCACATTCCTCTTCTTCCAGCAGCCCCTTCTGATGTTCAATAACTAGATTCAGGAGTTTATTGGACCTGTAAGGACAGGTAAAGGGTCTTTGGGGGCTGCCTTCCTGGAAAGGATATGTTAATGAGCTTAATATTTTTTAAAAAACATTTTAATTTCACATCTATCTGCTGAATCCATTTCATTTTCATGCTATGTCTGCTCTCAATCCTCCCCCTTAAAGTCAAGGTGTTTTCAACATTATTGTGTCAATAAATGAGGTATCAGTAAATAAACAAACGTGTCAATAAATGGGGTAGAATGTGTCAATAAATGGGGTATAACATTTCCTTTAGGAAATGTAAATAGGACAAGTGACACTGGGCAAACAAGAGGGGAAGAAACAAAATTAAGACATAGCTGAGAGAGGAAGTGAGAAAGGGGCCAGTTGGTACTTAGGAGATGTCATGATGATTAGAGATAAGCACGAACCACAAAAAAAACCTGAAGCATGAAGCAGGAACCACGAGCTGGCACGAACTGGGGCAAGTTTATGAACCAGTTCGTGGTTCATGGTTTGTGGGGTTTAAATGCCCCTTTCCAGCTGCTTAGCAGTGGCAGGGAAAGCGGTGTTTGACAGTTTAAAGGGCCCTTTCCTGCTTTGCAAGTGGCAGGTCCCTTTAAACTTTCAGCTGGCAGGTGGCAGGGCGGGATCCCCCCTGCCGCCTGCCTGCTGATAGTTTAAAGGGACCTGCCATTTGCACACAACAGAAAAAAATTAAACTGCCCCTTTAATATGACCCAAACGAATCAGTAGACCAGTTCATGGAAGTTCGTGGAAATGAGCTTCCACAAACCACTGGTTCGCGAACCACGAACCGGCCTGGTTTGTACTTTTTTGGGGTCGTAATTCAATTCGTGCCCATCTCTAGTCATGATAGGGGTGAAATGGAGACAGATATAGAAGGAGGAGAATGGGGAAATGGAGAAAGCAGTAGTTGCGAGGTAAGAAGTGATTAGGAAACAGAAATGGGGACACTGGTGACGTAAGCCCTGTTCACATGGACATCCATTTGTAAGGAAGAGCCAACATGCATTCACTTTACAAATGAAACCTGGGATCAGCAGCTTGATCGATATGGGGTCTGTATCGCACATTCAGCTGTACACATGTTGACTGTAACATGAGAATTACTCAGCACACATACAAAGAACCATCAAGTGTACACTGTATACAGATGTTACGTGCGTTCACTGTAATTTGTGAACAGAGCTATTGTGGAGAAGGAATCATCTGCTTCCTTCTCCACAAATCCTCAAGGTTCCTTCACTACTACCTTTCTAGATAGAAAGAATAAATAATAGACAGTTAGTGATATTGATCCAACAGTCATAGATGGAGATAAGTAGAGAGAAATTCTTGGAAGCGACTCGAGAGTTCTTCAGCTTACTAACTCTATCTTCCCGAAAAAGACAGAACACTTATTTGGATAAGTGTTTTGTGACAAAGAATGAATAAAGAGTCACTAAGGTGACAAAGAAACTGAAGAGAAGCAAGGTCCAGTTTTCCCTTGGTCCCTCCCTGTACCAAAGCACATTTTTGCATTGCAGCTGTTGTTTCAGGTTAGCTCTAACAAGACAAAATGTGAAAGAATTGCTCAAAGGAAGCAATACATACTCAATAGTTTTCATTGCAATTAATACTTAATCACAGATGCTTTACTGAACTAATAACGTTTTGTTTTACATGGCAGTTGCTGAATAAGAAATTGATGTTTCCTTATCGATGATGTATTTCTCTTGGTTTTTTTGTGTTGAAACATAAATGTAAATAATGAGCCACTTGCCTTATATTGGCCATGATTAATTGATACACGAACAAAATAGATTGGGCAACACTTACTGTATTATTTCAAATTACGGAAGGAAATAGAACATTTCTTATCTATCCCTTGAGAATGAAACTTGAAGAGAAAGACAATCTACTCCTCTCTTCCCATACAGATATCAAGAAGGTCCATACTGGAAGAGGAATGAAGAAGGATGTTGCTATAAAATTGGTTGCTATTAAGAGTAACTCACTAAAATTACATTCAAGTAACCCACCTTTTGTACATTAGTATTTATGTTTCACATCCCAGATGCCAGACAAATAATAATACTATGTGTAACTTCTGCTTGGGAAATAAATCTTTTTATTGTTCCTCTGAGGCCCAATCTACAAAAGCGCCCCCCCCCCCGCATGTTATTTTTCTTAAAGAATTACAGAAAAATAGCACCAACTGCTTTCACTGTAAGATTTTCCAGCATTCCAGTGTTCCAATAGTCCAATAGTCTGGAAAGACAAATGTTTTATAAATAAATGAATAGGCCAAAGTAAAATCAAACAATTACTTTACCAAGTATATAAATAAATTACTTTATTCATAACAAATGAGGGTGTTTGCCAACACAGTTTTTGTTAAAATATTATACTATAAAAAGTGAAGAAAAACAAGGTGTGTTTAGATAGAAAAATTATGAGCTCTGAGTAATGTTCATTTGGTCATGTCTTTATTTTACTGCTACTACTTTTCCAGTTACTTATTTGACCAGATATTTAGGGTTTGGTTATTTAAAGCGAAGATGTACACATTTTGCTAGTGTATTAACAACATTTTTTCATGAAACAAGTTTGACATTCCTACAGTAGACTCTGTCAAATAATCTAATTAACAGGACACTTTCCTATCCATTTCTTTCCCATTGAAATTTTATCTGAAGTTACAAAGGCAATTCCCCCATGGTGAAATACAACCCTATTCTTGTTGCCTATGGTCACAGGGCAGAGGTCTCAGTTTTTTGAAGTTAGACCAACTTCAAAAGTTACCTCAGTTTTTGAGAACCACTTGCAAAGTAACTCCGTATTACTTTTTCCCCTCCCCATCATAAAACACAACAATCTACTTCTATAAATGTATGTACAGTCTAGGATCTGGGAGAGCAGTCACATTTATGACCCCTTCTTTCTCTTGGGTAGATTTTGCCTTTAATCTTTCCCTTACACCTTCTGGGTAGATTGCTGCCACCGGGAATATTATATTCCAAGATATTTTATTTAAATTTTCCCTTTAGTAACGTGCCCAAGCGTCAGGCTCCTTTATGGTTCTATGTGGCCCTGAGGATAGGAATGGGATATAGCAATGACATACTCCGGGATATAACAAAACAAAGTAAACTTTTATTTTTTTCAAGAAGCATATCGGTTTCATAAGAGTAGTTCTCAATTCTTAAAGTTACTTCACTTAAACTCATTCACGCAGATCTTTTCTAAGGTTTCACATACAGTTTGCCTGCTTTTCCCTGACTGAATGTTCTTTCACAAACATACTCAGATCAGGTTTCCACATAGGTTATATTTCTCTCAGTAATACTTAAACATGCTAAGGCAGCACACAGCTAGCCTTTCTTTTCCTCACTCAATGTTTCTCTCAGAACTGCTTAAATTTACTCAGGCTGCACACAGCTTGCCTGCTTTCTCCTGACTGAATATTTTTTCACAGAAATGCTTAAACCTGCTCAGGCAGCACACAGCTGGCCTCTCTTTCCCTGACTGAATGTTATTTCTCCACTCTAAGGGCCAAACTACATGTGACAACTGACGCAGGTTGGACACTTTTCAGCTTCCCTTAAGTTTTGATGGGAAATGTAGGCAGCTTGGCGGAATGTTGGACAAGTGACAGTTGAAAAGTCCTTTGGACAGCAGTCAGAGAGCCAAGCTGCAAGACCAGGATGCCTACATTTCCCATCAAAACTTGAGGGAAGCTGACAAGTGTCCAACCTGTGTCATTTGTCAGTTTAAAACTGCATTCACTCCGCCCACACTCTCAGTCATCAACCAATCATATCACTCACTCATCCCTTTCTTTCACCCCCACTCTTCACCTATCTCACACCAAGCATTTAAAGACACATGCACCCATTTACTTAAAATCATTACACACACGGTCTCAGCTTAACCCACCTCGCAAGGTGATTGTGAGAATAAAATGGAGGAAAGGAGAACAGTATAAGCTGCACTGGAGAGGAGAAAGGCAGGGTATAAATGAACTAAATAAATACTACATTTATAACACTAATTTATATTTTTTTTAATGTCCAGTTAGGGTTGCCAGCTCCAGACTGGGAAATTCCTGGAGATTTGGGGATGGAGCCTAGTGAGGATAACAGTACAGGCTTTATTCAGAAACCTCAGATTCAAAACTGAAACTTTTTTTCCCCAGTGCACACTCCAGCTATTTAATCTGTAGGCTACTAACAACAATAACGTTGACCACTGGAATGAAGTATAAATTTGCCAAACATTGCAGTAAGTGCCCTCATAGCAGCCAATTTAATGAAAGTTTGTGCATTGAGGCCTTTTTGCCCTGAGGAACCCTTTCTGAGTAGAAACATGACATCCTTTAAAAGATTGGTGTTAGGTTTATCTAAACTCCACCTTTCAGCCCAAATGGAGACTCAAAGTGGACATAATATCGTATACTTTTCCATTCCATCCACACAACAACCATAGAGTTACCAGGGATTCCTAGAGCTACCCATTTTCACTTCTGGGTTATACCAGGAAGTGATGTGCTGAAGGCTTGTGTGTGTGTTATGTGCCGTTAAGTCGTCTCTGACCCATGGCGACCCTGTGCATGAAAGACCTCCAAAACGTTCTATCTCTAACAGACCTACTCAGATCCTGCAAACTGGAGGATGTGGCTTCTTTTATTGAGTCAAGCCATCTTGTTTTTGGTCTTCCTCTTTTCCTGCTGCCTTCCACTTTTCCTAGCATTATTGACTTTTCTAGAGAATCTTGTCTTCTCATGATGTGACCAAAGTGCGATAGCTTTACTCTTGTCATTTTAGCTTCTAAGGAGAATTCAGGCTTGATTTGATCTGGAACCCACTTATTTGTCTTTTTGGCTGTCCATGGTATCCGCAAAACTCTCCTCCAGCACCACATTTCAAACGAATCAATTTTTTCCCTGTCAGCTTTCTTTACCGTCCAACTTTCACATTCATACATGGCAATGGGGAATACCATAGTTTGGATTATCTTGATCTTGGTTCCCAGAGAGACATCTTTATCTTTAAGGATTTTCTCCAGCTCCCTCACAGCTGCTCTTCTAAGTCTCAATCTTCTTCTGATTTCTTCATTGCAGTCTCCCTGTTGGTTGATGATTGAGCCAAGGAATAGAAAATCTTGAACAACTTCAATTTCCTCATTGTCAACTTTAAAATTGAGTAGTTCCTCAGTAGTCATTACGTTTGTCTTCTTGATGTTCAGTTGTAAACCTGCTTTGGTGCTTTCTCCTTTAACCTTCATCAGTAGTCGTTTCAAGTCTTCACTATTTTCTGCTAGTAATGTGGTGTCATCTGCGTATCTCAGATTGTTAATGTTCCCCCCACCAATTTTCACTCCTGCTTCTTCTAGATCTAATCCAGCTTTCCTTATGATATACTCTGCATAGAGTTTGAACAGGTAAGGAGATAATATGCATCCTTGTCTGACACTCTTGCCAATTGGAAACCATTCTGTTTCCCCATATTCTGTCCTGACAGTAGCCTCTTGACCAGAGTACAAGTTGCACATCAAAACAATCAGATGTTGTGGCACCCCCATTTCTTTTAAGACACTCCATAGCTTTTCATGATCTACACAGTCAAACGCTTTGCTGTGATCTATAAAAAACAGGCTGGTTTTCTTCTGAAATTCCCTAGTATGTTCCATTAGCCATCGTAAATTTGCAATGTGATCTCTGGTGCCTCTTCATTTTCTGAATCCAGCTTGAACATCTGGCGTTTCTCGTTCCATATATGGTAAGAGTCTTTGCTGTATAATTTTGAGCGTCACTTTGCTTGCATGAGAAATTAATGCAATTGTCTGATAGTTGCTGCACTCCTTGGCATCCCCTTTTTGGGGGATTGGAATGTAGACTGAGCGTTTCTAGTCGGTGGGCCATTGTTTTGTTTTCCATATTTGTTAGCATATTCTTGTGAAGATTCTGATGGTCTCCATTTCTGTGGCTTGAAATAGCTCTATTGGTATTCCATCTACTCCAGGTGCTTTGTTTCTTTCAATTGCTTTGAGTGCAGCTTTTACCTCACTTTCTAGGATTTCTGGTTCTTCATCAAAAGATTCTTCTTCGAAAGTATCTGTCATCCATCCATCTCTTTTGTATAGTTCCTCAGTGTACTGCTTCCATCTTTCCTTTATTTTGTCCTGATCAGATACTGTATTTCCATATTGAAGGCTGAAGGCTTACTTTTGTTTTTTTTCTTCTACCTCTGTTTCAGGTAGCGGAGGGCAACAGAACAAATTACCTGGAGGTTATCCACCTTAAGCAAGTATATAGTAAACCTAAATAGATGGTAAACCTAAATAAAGCTAAACAGACACGCAAAAACCCTGAAAGAAATCAGTGAACGTGGATGATTGCTTTAAAATGGCTGCAAACATGGCAGATATTATTATCACTATTATCCTGTTTACAGGAATCTTTTAAAATAATGACTTACTTCTGAAAACTTCCCTCTTCATTCTCCTCCATGGAAGATCGTATTCTGAGGACTATACAAGGACTGCAGAACTTCCCAGCTTTCCGCCTCCCCTCCAACAATCCCTTCCAACTCCAGGAATGTTTATTTCTGGGATTGTTGGACCCATATGAAGTATTAGGTTGGGAGGCTGAAGTACATGGAGGAAAGATGACAAAATATCTCCATCCTGCCTCTTCTGTCACTGGATTCCCAACCCATGAGGCTATTGGGCAATCTGACTACCATGGCCTCAGGAATAACCTTTCTCAGGGCCAGAAGGGACCATGGAGAGGGAAGCCAGGATGATCAATGTCATGACCCCCTTTGACCAGCCCAGTAGGGTTGCCAGGTGTCTGGTTTTACCCGGACAGTCTAATATTTTGGTGGACTGTCCAGGGAAAACATTCCTCCAAAACCAAATACCTGAGCCCTCCCCTTTCCCCCTCCCTCCAGCTGTACAGTGCTGACACTGGCCCAGAGAAAGCCAGAAGTCCGGGCACCTGAGCAGTCTCCTATAGCTCCCTCTAGGTGTGGCCAGCAGCCCAGGTGGCCTCCTGCAGCCACGCAACTCCACCTATGAATTGCCAGCAGCTCAGGTGACCTCCTGCAGCAGTACAGCATGGCCCAGGAGAGAGGCTAGCAGCCTGGGTACCCAGGTGGCCTCCTGGGACTGTGCGGTGCCACCCAAGAGAGGCGCTCAGAAGGGGGAGAAGTCAGCATGATAATGTCACTTCCTGCAGTGATATCATCACTCCATCCTGGGAAACGCATATGTATCGTCTGTATGAAAAAGTAAGCCCCCTCACTTCTCCCCAGGGTCCAGAATTCATCCAGACCCCATCTGGCAGCCCTACAACCTATTGACTCTGACAGCTTAGAGGAAGAGCCTGAGGAGCTAAGGAGCTAAGGAGCCTGAGGAGCTAAGGACCAGCAGAATAATGGAGAGCCTGATACTGCAGAGGCACCTGCTGACCGTGCTCTAGCAGCACCAATGGCCACCCTGCCAGAACCTGCAAGTCAGCCTATGATACTGGCCTCTGAGATAACTACTAGGCCTCTGTCGGGTAGGACATGAACCTGGGCCCATAGGCCCCCAGGATCCTCTCCCACTCCACAGGAACGGCAGTGGTGGAAGGCCCAGGCTGAGGGGACACAAAGGAGGTGAAGTGCCAAATTGGCTGCGCACAACCTCCCTGTAGATCCAGAGCAGGGAGCGGTTCTTGCTTGCAGGATCCTGGCGAGAGCACAGCACAGTCTCAGGAGCTTTGCCACCTGCCAGCAAGTGCATGTGAGCCTGATGCCAAATAAGGTCAAGATTTGAGAAGGCTGCCTTGCTGGATCAACCGCTATGTGCAAAACCTGTGCTCCAAGCTCCCTGCCTGCAGCTCCATGCTCCAGTCTGTGCACCCAAGACTAGTCATCTGAGCTGGTAATCCCACTCCAGAGAAGCCCAGACCAGGGCAGCCTGCAGAGCACATAACAATCAGTGACCATCAGGACTTTCTGCTCTCAGATTAGAGGTCTAACCTCATGGGGGGTTCTGCTCATTGCAAAGAGTTTGGTTACCAAGCACAGATGTTTAAATTAGATTTCTATTACTATTTTGTGCACTTCAGTCCATAATTTGTAATGGAAGCAGTTCATTAAATTGTAGAGCTAAAAAATACTTTCAATACCATTTAGTATAACCTCCAACAATAAAGCTTCATTCATTATGTGTAAATCATATGAGATGAATCGATTCCAGTAAGTCAGTTCCCCCTATCATATTCTATAATTTTTAAAGTTTTCAAAACTTCATATCTATAGGGTGAAAACAAATGCAAAACTTCCAATAGGGAAGTCGTTTTTCTGGGATGGAATTATTTAATAACCAAGGCCACCTGCTGCAACTCCTTCATCTAGAAGGGAGAGCCTGGAACTCAAACTGCCACATAAGCACCAAGAGCTGGGTGAGAAGAATGCTGGATCCAATGGGAAGTGTGGTGCAGTGGTTAGAGTGTGGAATGGGAATTAGGACAACCCTCAGTTTACCATGATGTTCACTGGGTGACCTAGGCAACTCACTCTCGCCTAATCTAACCTTCCTTACAGGGTTGTTGTGAAGATAAAAATGAAAGAAGGTGAAAGATGTGTGTTGCCCTGAGTCCCTTTGAAGAAAGGCAGGATAAAAATATACTAAATAAAAAAACAAAATTGGAGAGCAGGGGAGGGGGCTGGAGCTGACACAGTAAAGGAGAGCCAAAGTCAAGGGGGGGGGATATGAGTGAGTGGAGAGTCAGCATCAGTGGAGAGGGGAAGCAATGTCAATAAAGGGGCAGAATTAAATTTCCACTCTCTCATTATGCCTCATGTACCTCCATGTCATCAGTTTTCAGGGAGCAGAAAATACATAAATCCAAGTATCCCCAACATATGATGTTGTATCTCAGCGGTATTGTAGGGAGGGGATTGCAGATGCTTTGCTAATGAGTTAGGGACCATAGACTTCACCACTATGTTGCCTTACATATTATCTGTTGCTTTAAATATATACTCCTATATACTACCTGTGCTTCATTGTGTCTAATGTCAGTCCTAGAATAGATTATGTTCTGTTTCAGCAATTCTTCAACTCTGTACTGGATCCTTTCTAATGCTATATCTTTGGAAACTTGCATTTATTTATTCTATGGCATTGTTTATGGAAATGTCCTTGACACTGTATGGAAATGTCCTTGATACTGATTGTACTAATCTCACATTATGTAATCCACCTTGAGTCTCAGTGAGAAAGGTGGACGATGATAGATAGATAGATAGATAGATAGATAGATAGATAGATAGATAGATAGATAGATAGATAGATAGATAGATAGATAGATAGATAGATAGATAGATAGATAGATGTTTGATCTGAATAATTGTAAGCTGCAATTGAAATCTGATCTTAACAGAAAAGTGGAACACACAACTAGAATAACTTGTGGGGGTGATTTGCAGCTCCCCCACTGCATTCAGTCTAAATGTCTTTCCCTTCCAGTAGCTGATTCCGCACACGTTGGATAATGCACTTTCAATCCTCTTTAGAGATCATTTGGAACTGAATTTTTCAAGTGTGAAACAAAAATCCACTTCTAAACGATAGCTAAAGTGCATTGAAAGTGCATTATCCAACGTGTGCGGAATCAACCAGTGACAACCTCTTTAAAAAATAGTTCTCCAATCTGAAACAGAAAGTAACCATAGATGGCATTGATTGACGATGGCCTCACCAGGACACCTCATCTCCAATTCCTGGAGTGTGTGTGTGTAGTGGGGGGGGGGGAGTGTTCCTCAAAATAAAAGTTTCCATTTTAAAAAAACTAAGTGAAAGATGTAAATCTCGGATGTCAATGCTGGAAATCATGGGGAAGGAACTAAACCAGTGTCCAGTTCATAGAAATGTGCATCATTTAACTTGGGGAGTTGGAAGAATGCTTTTCTCATGCCAACCTTGAGTGACCCACTGCAAGTTCTCCTTCTGTTATTAGCTGATATTCAATTACAGGATTTTGTACAGATATATCCCAAAGCCACCTTAGGTGCAACCGAGGCTTGGGTGTGCCTAGTGTGATTTCTGACTCTCTCCCCACCCATGCGTCATCAGAAACTGCTTTTGAAATTTCCTACAGAGTCAAAAGCAGCTGGTTATGTTGTGGAGGATAAGGGGATTCTTGATTGCAAAATACAGGTCTATTTTGGATGTTTGAAACTAAAATTGCACAGTAATAGAGTTCTGAAATTAGCAGGGGCTTTCTAGGCCATCTAGTCTAACCCTCGTTCAGTGCAGGAAATGCAAAGTTACGGCATTCCTAACAGATGGCTGCCCGGCCTCTAACTCAAGGCGTTCTGAGAGGGAGAGCCCATCGCTTTTCTAGATAATTGGCTCCATTGCCAAACCACTCTTACTTGTAAGACATATTTATCTTGGCCATTGTACTGTATTTCCATGACTTCTTTGAGTGGTTTTTCCCCCCTGAATCCTGTCTAATAGGACTAGGATAGATTGTTGGGTTTTTACTGTAGACGAGGTTATGGGCTTTGAACACTTTGTCCTTAGAAATGCTGTACATAGAAGATATTGCTGTTGAACTTGAAATCTGTGTAAAGCTTTTTGTCTCTGTATTGAAACCTGGTTTTCTGTATGAACCTGAGGGCAAGAGATTGAAGGATTCTGCACGGCATCAACTCTTTGTGTGATACAAGAATGGGTCTTAAATCTTTTGTTCAAGTGGAAAGGAGTGTTCACATTATATTTGGAGTGCACCAATTCATGCTAGCCTTGTTAACTTTAGAAGGGGAAATTATTTTTGTATGTAGCCCTTGCTCCTTGAATGCATTTTTAGCATTTAAATATTTCAGCAAGCACTCCCTCCGTGACAAGTTAATTTACTCTGAATTAGAAACTCATACAACTTGCATGACCTCTTGTCTTGTCTAAACTTTTTAGCAACAATTACAAACTCCTTCAGAATGAAAACTCAAGTATCAATTCTCAGGACTTGGGGTATTTTTCTGTGACAATGTAAATCACATCCTAAGTCTTTAGGCAGAATTGTTTCTAAGAGGAGACGGGTGGCTTTGATGATTATCTCCTAATTAACCTCGAGACATGAACTTTTAAAGCAGTAAAATCTTTTTCAGGTAAATTCAGTAAAATATAAAAATATACACAGATTTCCCTTATCTTTCAATCCGAAATGCTGTCACTGCTCTTTTCAATGATAGAAGTCAGTCTGTGCATAAATCCTTTGGGGGGGGGTGTGATTTTGCTCCCTCCACTGGAATGAATGAGGGGTTTCATGGAATGTGCTGATTCACACATTACAAAGTACACAGATTAAGACAGGAGTCCCCAAACTGCATAATAGGCATAGGGTTGCTAACTTCAGCTTGGCAAATTCCTCGGGATTTGGGGCAGTGCGTTGGGATGATGGAGTATGGCGTAGCTCAGGAGGGATGTGGAGTAGGCATGTATGGTTCGGGAATCCGATTCGGAAAAAATGCCTGAATCAGACCCGATCCGTAAAGATTCGGAATTTCCAAATCAGGGTCAACATGCTGAGTTTAAAGGGTAAACCCAAAGCGGGAAACCCAAATCTTTTCGGGATGCACACCCCTAATGTGGAGCTATAGAGTCCACCCTCCATAGCTACAATTTCCTCCAGAGGAACTGATTTCTGTAGTCTGGAGATCACTTGTTAAGACATTTCCTTATCATCTTTTCCCTCTTCTTTGTCCTTAAATAGCAGAAATGGCACCAGAAGTGGTTTTAAAATTCAAAAGTAACTATTTTATTTCTTTTACAGGGGAAAGGTCAGGTGAAATCAGAGGTTGAAAATTTTTGAGGTAATTCAACACAGAAATCTCTGAGGTAAAATCACTACATGCACAGACTTTAGTTCTTATGCTCTTCACAGATATTAAAATTCTTATGTTTAGAGACTTTTGTTCTCATGTTTTCCCCAAAAACACTCTGGAACACTTTCTTTTAGTATTCTCTTTCTCTTTGGGGTTTACGAATGCTGGTACCTGCTTGCTAGTACCTCCAACCCCTTCTCTTTGAACACCAGTACTTTTTTGACTGAATCTTAAGGTCTCCAAAGGCAGTTTCCAACCAAACCCAACCAGGGATCTCTTCACTCTCCAGAGCTACCTTCCTGTTTGGCTGGGTAGGGAAAGTCTCCTCTCCTTAGATCTATCCCATTTCTTTGGCCCATTTGGGAGTCTACACCTACTTCCCAAACTTTCTTGCCAACTTTTACTCAGTTCTCCTGTCGGTGCTAAACTGCTTTCAGTTAGGACTCCCTCCCAACTGTTCTCACTCTATTCCTCTCTGCAAGGACTAAAAACAGACCTTTCTCTTTCCAGCTCCTGCTACCCAATCATATTGCTTGGAGTAGTCTGTCATTCAAAGTTCTCTGTGTCTGTGAGGGATTAACCCTTGCTTCAGCTGTTTGTTTAGCACTTCCAGGCTTTTAAGAAGTGCAGCCTATCACAGTTGTAATTCCGGGAGAACTCCAGTCCTCACCAGGAGGTTGACAACTACAATTAGACTTGAGATGCAGATTGTCCTCAGCTCACATGCGTGCAGTGCCCAATTTGCATTGGGACAACAGAACACATGAACAATGAGCTTCTCTTCCCTGTATCGGGGCACAATTTCCAATGGCAAAACTTAGGTGCATCCTATGGAAACATGGATTTCCCCAACAGGTCAGATAGCTTTTTCCGGATCATTTCAGGTTGGAAAAGTCCTGTGCCTTTTCTGAATGGGGCAGCATGTGCGTGCACATTGAGAACCCTGAACCCATGTCTAACTATTACACAGGATGGGGTCCCCGGGTGCAGCTGTGTGCTCTGTGATGTATTGCTGTGCTAATTTGAGCACTCAGGACACTGTGATGCAAGAGAAGCAGTTCCTCCTCCTTGAGGAAGAAATTCTGCACTGAATTCATAAATGAGACTATGAGGTCAAAGTCTTCACAGTTCTAAACAATTTGCCACCCCGAACTAAAAAAAAAAATGCTGAAAAGGAAATGTGTTTGAACCTGCCCAAGCAGCTGTATCTTCAGTCTTCTCTCCTCATGATACATTTGTTTCCCACTTGGTACAGAAAGAGAGACCAAGCAATGTGTAGAAAGAAAATGGAAATATACAAAGCATGTAAAATATTAAACTGTGAGAAAATTAGTCTGTGATGTGCATAAAGGGAAAAGAAAGCAATGCAGAATAGACAAATCTTTTTAATTAAAAGACAATAAGGCCAAATGAAAGCAATTCCTCCCCCCCCCCCCCAACATGTGGTATAATTAGAGAGCATCCAGTTAAGGCTTGTAGGAAAGAAAGAAGATGGAAAATGTACAAAAGACTCTCTGGATCATGCTTGTATATCTCTAACTATATATATACATGCAGATATATATATTTAAGACACCCATCCAAGTCAAATGTGCATAATAGGTTCTCTGTCACTGCAAGTTTAAGGTGGAAAAATATTGTTTGGAGGCGATTCATGATAATTGCTTTCCTATGAAACATTGACCATATCAGATGGAAGATCAAGGCTTCTTCAGGTGGAACCCTAAGACCAGCCGGTCAGTCTGCCTGTCAGACAAGTGTGGGTGCTAGATCAAATCAAGCCTGAATTCTCCCCAGAAGCTAAAATGACAGAATTAAGGGTATTGTACTTTGATCACATCTTGAGAAGACAAGATTCTTTGGAAAAGTCAATAATGTTATGGAAAGTGAAAGGCAGTAGGAAAAGAGGAATACCTAAAATGAGATGGCTTGACTCAATAAAAGAAGCCACATCCTCCAGTTTGCAGGATCTGAGCAAGTCTGTTAATGATAGGGTGTTTTGGAGGTCTTTCATTCATAGGGTCACCATAGGTTGGAGGTGACTTGATGGCACATAACACACACACACACACACACACTTGGAGATACCCTGGCATACTGTCCCTCCAATACTACACTGGCACAGGAGCAAGGGGCATGGCAAGGGAATGGGGCTTAGTCAGTATCATAAGCCCTTTCAACTATCCCCCATTCTTTGTGTCACCATAACATTATGCCAGTGAAAACCATGGTATAAGTACACCCACAGTGTGTTAAGAAGTGAAAATACAACTGCATTCTGCCATGCCCTCAAGTCACAGTGCAGCTTAGGGTATCATTGGTACATTTCGCACTCGGTTTTAGAGTGCGTTTGTACCTGTTCCACATCCCATGTTTGCAAGGTTTTCACACTTAAAAGCAGTCATGGGATGCAGTCCCGCTTTTTGTCTGCTGTATCCCCGATTTTCCCCCCTGTGGACATACCCCGATGTTTTTTTAAGTTCGCTGCCAACTGGCAGCTGGCCCACATTTTGCTAATGTGAACACTTTTGCCTCCTTTTTGCTTCTCTCCCCCCCCCTCTCCTTTTCCCTGGGAGCTGATTGGTTTGTGCAGAATTAACCACTCCCACCCTCCTCAGCTCTCTGAACTCCTTGTCCACCATTTTTTTTAGTAAAGCGAGCTGAGGGTCATAAGGCTGCTTCTTCGTTGGTTTCCTTCCTCCCGGTATGCATGCTCTTTTATTTTTTTTCAAAAGCCAGGAGTGATTCCTAAGCTTGCTGCTAATTCCCTGCTAGCTTTAAAAGCAAGGAAAGTGTTAAATAGCTGCTTTCTCCTTCCTCCCTTAGGGTATGCATACACATTCTTTTTTTTTTTAAGACAAGAATGGGTTGCAATGTTGTAATGTTCCTGCACTTTCTTCCTAGCTTTAAAAGCCAGGAAAGGATAAAATGGCTGCTTTTCCCTCCCTCCCAGGCATGTTTCAGACTTTGCCAAAGAGGGGGAAAAAACCCAAGCATTATGCACAGCCCTTTGGAAACAAGCCTCTGCTTCCTGGGAGGAGATGAATCGGCAACATTTTAACCCTTTCCTGGCTTGATTTAAAAAAATGAGAGTGGTACATGTTTCCCCCCAGAACTCTGCCACCAATTGCCTCTCCAGTGGGCAGGGGACAGCCCAATCAGCAAAAAGGGGGGAAGGGTTCCAACATTGCAACGTTACTACGCATGCTCAATTTTTTTAAAAAAAGTGTGACGTGAATTGCAAGGCCCCAAAAGCCCAAAATTGCACCGAGGTTTTGAAATGAAGCACAGACACCAAATTGAAATTGCAGTGGACAGTGTGAAATGAACAGGTGCAATGCCGAAGCCACTGCGATCGGAGCGAATGCTCATAAATGGCAGTTTAAACCGTAAGTGCGAAAAGGGCCATTGAAACCTGCAGCCAAGCTCTATATCAATCCCATTCAGGACACCCATATCTCAAATGACAGAGAGCGCAGAGGGTTACATCTTTCAGAAACACTTTGAACACTCACAGCTGCAGAAACTTTAGAAGTGGAAACTCTAGAAAAAGTGCGTCGTGCATAAGAAGAAACCGCTTTGAGCAAATAGCCATGGAGGAGAACATACATTGTTACAGCATATTGCTGACATATCTCCAGGACTTTGAACTTCTCCAACTGGAAATGGAAGGATGATGCACCCCACACAGGTCGTCAAGGGAGGGTGTGCAAATGTATTCCCCCCCCTCCAAAACATGTACTACTTTGTATTGGCTCAATAACCCTAAATTCCTCCCCCAACAGTAGCTATGAATGACTCTCGCACAAGAAGAGAATTTGCATGCAGAAAGCCGCCTCCACTTGGAGATGTCCTGTCAGTACATCACTGCGATGTTGGTGTAAAGTCATGCTAGTGTAAACTAGACTTGTGTATTGCTTTCGTTATTAATTACAATAATTATGAAAATGGGGGGGTTATATTTATAGTTAATATGAAAACTAAACAAATTCCCTGCCTAACCAAAAAAAAAAATGCTTTGCTTTCATTTTGATCAGGAGCTTTTCTTTCTATCTCCCCTCTGCTGTTTTCCTAACAAGGGCATAAAGGTCTGTTCCTTAAGGGGAAGGGGGAGAGATCCTCTGGGTTTTCTTGATTGATTGCAGGTTTTAGCCACTAAGATTACATATATGTGTGCAGCAGTCCAATCCCAAAGCCTGTGGGGTGGGACTTTATGGTTTCACATACTACAGCATGCTTATTTCTAGGGAATCTTAGATGGAGAGAAATTGTTTGCCAGTTTTATTGTGCCGAACGACAGTGTAGCGTTTTATACTACATAATTCCTCTGAAGAAGTGAGCTGTGGCTCACGAAAGCTCACACTCTACCACAAATTTTGTTAGTCTTATAGCTGTTACTGGACTCTTGCTCTTTTCTACTGCTACAGACAGACTAACACAGCTACCCACCTTGACCTACATTATTCTTGTCTTACTTTTTAAAGCTTTCTTCTTCAATACAGTTTCTGTTCTGTATGTGCTGCATTCTCTAATTTATTCTGAAGCATTTTACTGTTTTATACTTTGTGTTTACTTCCTATACCCCCTCCCCCTTCCTGCATTATTATTTTATTTGTAGCTTGCTTTCTATATCTTACTTCCTCAGCTATTTGGAGTCCAATTTTTTATTTAATTCCCCCTCGGCCTTATTTTCTTCATTTGTTTTTAATTATGTGCTTCAATGTGTAACTTGCTATGATTGTGCATTGCCTGGATGTGTTCTTGTACTATCAAAACTTTCATGTCTTAATTGTGCCCACCTGCTAAGCATCTTTGGGAATTACAATGAATTTGGGATTTGTCTGTCTTGTGTAAGTCAATGTGACGTATGTGAGTGTCCCAAGTGTAACACAAACACAATTTTAGTTATTTTATAACACACAATCCAGTAATAAAAATAGATATATTTCATATACACATTATAGTATCTTATCTGACTCCTGTGCACAAACAGAGCACATCATAACTGACAGGATCATCTATTTCTGGTTGGAAGAATGAACAACATGGTGGGGGCAGATCTGGAAAGAGGGAGACAAAGAGGTAATTTTGAACAAGTAGCAAGTCTGCCTAGCACTGGAAGCCCCCCACCATCACCAAGCTCAAGCTTCTCTTCTTCAAGCTAAGTGTGCGCAGTTCCAATTACTCCAGCTACTTTTTATGTTACAGTTTCCTATCAACTCTCCTTTAGTCTTCAATGTTAAATATGGGCACCTTTCATGGCCTCAAAAATGGGGACCCCTTTATTCTATATGTATGATATTTGTCATTGTAGATGTCCTAGTGGAGTACTGCAATTTCCCTGACTTTTGTCCAGTTCAGGCAGGAAACCTGGAAGGTACACAGACCCAATATCTTCCATTGAAACCAATGGGAAATAATAACAATATAAAATTATGGAAACAAAACAGTAACACAAGAAACAACAATGAAACAAAACCATATGAAACAACCTAATAAACCAACCGTCCCTTTGGAAATTCATAATAAAAATGAAAGAAATCTAACAAACTCCCATACAGCTGTCTAGTGTAAGCCCAAATGCAACAGGGGAAAAGAGTACTAGGAATGGAATTGGGGATGGGGAGCTAGATACTATAATACTTGAAAGGATGTGGACTCTGTAAATAACCCCCTTAAAAATGTGATACACACACTAAAAATTATTATAAGACATAACTGTAATTTGTATGCAAATTTAAGACAATCTCCTTCCCCCCCCCCCATGGTATACCTGTTTTTTTAAAAAATGGTCTTGCATTTAAGTAAATAGTGTAAACGGGGCTGCTAAATCTTTTAGTCTAGCAATGTTTCAGTGCCTTTGAAATCTGCACTCACAGAGGACAGAATCATGGGTACAGTTGTCCCTACGCGGTAAAGCACGTTCCCTTTGTTAGAGTTTTCCCCTAAGGATGCTGTTCGCAGTAAGGACTTCACCTTGCAAAAGAGCAAGAGGCCGTTTTTTGACAATTTCTCCCTCTCACTTCAGCCCCACTTTGAATCTCATGATGTTCTTGAAGGTCCCTCAACCCCCGAGGGCACAATAATGAGAGGGGCATAAAGGACTACAGCTGGAAATGGGAGACCAGGCTGTTACTACTTATGCAGTACAGACCTGCTCTCAATAGTAACTGAGGAATCAAGTTGTATTATAAATTATGTCAACCTACACTAAGAAAGGCCCTGACCTGAATAGCCCGGATGAGCATGATCTGGTCAGATCTCAGAAGCTAAGCAGGGTCGGCCTTGGTTAGCAATTGGATGGGAGACCTCCACCGAAGACCAGGGTTGCAGGGGCAGGCAATGGCAAACCACCTCTAGTAGTCTCTTGCTATGAAAGCCCTGCCAGGGGTCACCATAAGTCAGCTATGACTTGAGGGCACTCTCCACCACCACTATAAAGGGCCACAAGCATGTAACACGGGCCCTGACCTAGATAGCCCATATGAGCCTGATCGCAGAAGCTAAGCAGGGTCGGCCTTGGTTAGTAATTGGATGGAAGACCTCCAATGAAGACCAGGGTTGCAGACACAAGCAATGGCAAACCACCTCTGTTAGTCTCTTGGCATGACGCCACCAGAGGTCACCATAAGTCAGCTATGACTTGAGGGCCCTCTCCTCTTCCCCAGAGAAGACATCATCCATCTGCTCATGTATGAACCCAGAGTGCTTCTGAACATGGAGGTTCCATTTAGCTACCAAGGCCAATAGCTGTGGGTAGGCTTACCATTCATATATTAGTCTTCCGCTTCCTTAGAGCAATCCAAGCTAGAGGCTAACACCACACCCGATGGCAGCATATTCCTGAAGTTAACTCTACATTGAGCAAAACAAAACATCCTTTCAATAAGAACTATATCTTTATTATTTTACAGGTTGCTTTCTGGGGGAGGGAGGGAGTGGACCTAGGAAGCCTACAATCATAGTCCTAGACATATACATTATTCTTTGAACATAGCCTTCCTGATAGCAGTAGCTATGCTCAGCTAGACAGTGATAGGCACCAACAGCAGGTAGCAATTAAAAGAAGACCGATTCTTTAGATGTACATATAAGAAAACCTTCTATCGCAGTAAACAAAAGAGGAGTATGTGTTCTTTCAAACACAGAAGGCACGTAAATCTGCTGACAGAGGAACAGCCTATATTCCGTGGTTCTTTTCCTTTTAGTAAAAAAATAGATCAATACATTTTAATATTTGCAGTGAGATTTAGAGTACAGCAATTGAGATGTACTGAAAGCTCCAGCGGTAACAAACTGAACTACGTGCAGATCCGGGGTTCCTATTTCCTATGGAGTGGGATCCTTGACAAGCTCTTGTTTATCTTTATCATCTTAAATGGGATTTTAGGAATTTCAAAGTACTGAATTTAACCCCCCCTCCCAAAAAATCCCAAACAGTTTGAGATCCTTATCTATTGTGTTTACACCTACACGCAGGCTGTCCTGTCACAACCTCTGTCGAAGTCCCCTCTGTGATAAAAACACATTGCCTTGGACAGGAAGTTTACACAGATCAGTGCTTTAAACACTTAAAGAAGGGGGCTTAGGATATTGCCATATTCATAAGCCATCTTAATATCGTGAACACAAATTTGACCACTAACAGCTATGAAAAGAGCCTGTGCTCTGCACACTAGAGGACCACATTCAATCCATGGTATCTCCAACTGAGTAAGGTAACAGGAATTGAGCAAGTCTTTTTTCTGAGAACCACATATCCTCCAGGTGGATCATTCGGAGCGAGATAGTTTGACTTAGTACCAGGCAACTTCATACATTATGCCAATACAATTTAAAAGGTCAGTAGTATTATCCTTGAACATTAAATCAATAAACTGTAATGCCTACCCCACACTCTACTATGTATTCCAGAATCGACACCAAAAATAAGTCGGCTGAATTTTCTTCATGCCTGCTCCTATGGGTAACTTTTGTCTCTAAATGTTTAAATGTCCATTTCTTCGTAAATAGGTTAGGGGGTCTCCAAAGGTTACTTATCTGTACAGGACACAGAATAAAAATCAGAACATATAGTCCTGAGGTATTCTCAGAGGAAAAGTTTTCTTCCCTCTGATTGCTATAAATTCTTTTCTTCATTTTCTTGTCACAGAAGCAAGAACAGACAGACTTGGCTGCAGTTAAAATTACGGGCTCTCTAATGTTGTAACGCTGGGACACTTCTAGATTGTGAGTTATGATACATTTCACAGGGGCATCTGCTTTTCTGCTAGGAACAGACAACCACAAAGACATTATTTGTTTCTTTTCCCCCTAAGTACAGTATTCCCATGAAAGGAAATGAACTACTGTTCAAGTTACAAATCATCAACAGGAATGTAGAGAACTTCACCAGCTGAACGTACCGTGCTTGTACTCTTCATTTACATGCATGTCAAGCTTTCTCACAGCATCACAGCTCAAAGTTCAACTCAAGCTCCATGAAGATAGGTTTATGCGTGCACAGTAGCCACTTCTGTTACAGAATCATAACCCGGTTAAAAAATTTGTAGCTTATGGGTTGGACCTGATAGCTTTTCATTGTGATGATGATAATAACAACATTTGATTAATAATAACAACAACATTTGATTAATATACTGCCTTTCAGGACAACTTAACACCCACTCAGAGCAGTTTACAAAGTATGCTGTTATTGTCCCCACAACAATCACCCTGTGAGGTGGGTGGGGCTGAGAGAGCTCTGAGAAGTTGTGATTGATCCAAGGTCACCCAGCTGGCTTCAAGTGGAGGAGTGGGGAATCAAACCTGGTTCTCCAGATTAGAGTCCCACTGCTCTGAACCACTACACAAAACTGGCTCGCCTTATATACCACCCTTTAGGATAACTTAACATCCACTCAGAGCGGTTTACGAAGTGTGTTATTATTATCCTCACAACAATCAACCTGTGAGGTGGGTGGGGCTGAGAGAGCTCTGAGAAGCTGTGACTGACCCAAGGTCACCCAGTTGGCTTCAAGCAGAGGAGTGGGGAATCAAACCTGGCTCTCCAGATGAGAGTCCTGCTGCTCTTAACCACTACACCAAACTCGCTCTCATTGAATCGCACCCAGTTCTTCTCCATATTACAACCTCCATCCCAGATACCTTTTGTCCACACAGGTTGCATGACTCTCATCATTGCCTTTTGGATGGTCAGAGACAATGTCTTGTTCCTTGCTCACCAGCAGAAAAGCTGGTTAGGTCCACCACTGTGTGCTACAGCTTGAAACTGCTTTTGTGCCAGCACACAATCACCAGGAAAGATGGCATGTGTCTCACAGGGTCATTAGACTTATCTACTTTTTTAGCCCCATTGGATGCATTGTTAAAATGAAAGTGGAGAACATTGCCTGAATAATAGCAAATGCATGGGACCATTACAAGATTGGCAAATTGCAGCTCACCTGGGTGCCTGTGAATCATCTTGGTTCATGGGCTGGTAATGTACCATTTCTAAAAGAACTGCAGCATGTTAGCAATGATAGAATGGCAGAAGTGTCACTAGAGGGCATTTGCTGTGGTTTTTTAAATCATTGCTTAGTCTCTTTTTCTGAAGGTAAAATATGGAGAAAGTAAAGGCAGATAATCAGAGCGACTCTTCATTGTGTAACAGGAAACTGCCCAGGTTAACTATTGTTCTTCCTCAGAGGAAAATAAATTACAATTGCTATGAGGCATTGTAAGAATCCACATGTATGAATCGACCCATGTACAAACAGCTTGGTACCCATTAAGGGACAGGATGTGACATTGCCAAAAGGGACACAGACACACCTAAGTAGTAAGTCTCACATCCAAATAGAAAATGTTACTATTTTATACAACGCGGCTTTTAACCATTGGAAACAGCAGTAACAGTCACAGTAGTTGTGGTGTGAAGAGGCAGTTGTGACAAAGCAGTACGGAGAAGTACACATGCAGTCATCTATTATTCACAATCAAATATGTTTGAACTATTTGGACACAGAGAATCGGTATGTTAAATACTTGACTCTGAACAAGCCATGAGCACAGCACGGGCCAAAACAGTAAGCAGCTGAGCATACCGGGACATAAATGAAAATGCTGAGATGATCATTTTTAAAAAGTGATCAACCTTCTGAGATACTTTGCAAATCCCATTCCTGTGTCAGTTTGAATATATTTGTTACCTTAATTATTTGCTCACGAACAGCACGTAAAGCACTTTTTCGTCTGCACCGTGACGACATAGTGACTGGCCAAGCAGTCACTTTAATTTTCAACCTTGCTTGGATTCCACACACTCCGGGCATCATGGACAAATCAGGCAGCACCTAAAATCAACTTATTTTAGCGTGTGTGTGCTGGTTTTGTACCCGTGTAGCCAGTAGACTTGTGCATGGGGCTTTGTTTCCTTTTTGTTATTAATTGCAAGAAGGACTATTTCATTATTGGTTTGCTTCATTAAGTTTTGTATTATTATTGTTTCTTTCATTATTATTGCTTTGTTTTCACAATTCTATTCCATTATTTATTTCCCTTTGGTTTCAATGGAAGACCCCCACCCCACCCCTTCATGACTTTACATCCACAATGGACAAAATTCATGTGGATTGCAGTATTCCCCAAGGACACCACCGCGGACAAATTTCAGACAGATGGAATAAAGCTCCGCCTCCCCTTGAGACCATGAAACACACCCATATTTAACGTTAATGTCTATGGGAGAATTGAGGGGATTGGTTCAAAACAGGAAAACAAACAGTGCTGCAGTCACTTGGCTTGATGAACAGGAGAGCTAGGAAGAAGAAGATTGACAAGGCAAAGGGATTTGGTGGCATAAGGAGGGTGAGGCATATGGGAAGGCTGCTGGAGAAGGAGGACCATGAGGTATATTTGGATGGATAGATAATAAAAGTTTGGAGAGCAGCAGGCAAGCAGAAGAACAGAGATTGCAAGGGAAAATTTGGCCCAGCGGAGCAGGCATTGGCAGGTTTGGAAATCTCTGTTCTGGAGGACTCTGGTCAGGCCTGATTTAAATATAGGCATGGACTTAAGAAACCCTGAGCATCTAGTTAGCTTTCCTGTATCGAGTAATTCACCTCCCAGCTATGGAAGTACATCACAGATAATGTTTTAGGTTTGTTACCATGCATTGTTCACAAGCAATATAATTATGGAGTCTCTGCTTCCTTTTTATTCTTTTATTACTACAACTTGCCTACTTAGTATTTTTAATAATAATTCAATCAATAGAAAACCATCTCTTCCACTATAACTGCATAGACCATTAAAGGAGGGCAGGTAATAAAGTCTCTTTGCCAGAGATGTGAAGGTCACAGGCAAGGAGCCCTTCCAAAGAAGAAGCTCGCAATCAGTTTACTTGTATTTATAGGGTTTCAGAATGTTTTCCTAACAATAGCTACTTCAGAGATTCAAATTCTTGGCTAATTTATTATCTTTATGATTCCATACACTAAGCAAGATTATCCATATTTGAAACATCTTCTTGCAACATAAAACAATAGCTAGTTCATTCTCACTACTTTTTGTATTAACAAAGCCTATGTAGAATTACTGATTATAAGTTTCTCATGCATCTGACTATCTTTTGGCCAATGTAACTAGCCATGAATAATGTTTCAGCTTCTATGAAGTTAGCCATTCCTGTCATTTTCAGATATTTCCTGCACCTGGGCCTCAATACATTGTATACATTAGTATGATTTAGATGGCTCTTCTAATCTACATAAGGTAATACAACTATGTAACTCTATTGCTTTATGCCCCTTTCCAAGGTTGTTTTATTCTTGGCCTCTAGGCTCCCTTAGCGGCCTATCTAGTTTAGAGATGGGCACGAACCACAAAAAAAACGAATCATGAGGTTCGTGGTTCGTGGGTTTTCACAAACCAGGAACCACGAACTGGCACGAACTGGGGCAAGTTTACGAACCAGTTCATGGTTCGTGGGGTTTAAATCCCCCTTTCCAGCCACTTAGCAGCAGCAGGGAAAAAGGCATTTGACAGATTAGAGGGCTCTTTCCTGCCTTGAAAGCGGCAGGTCCCTTTAAATGATCAGCTGGCAGGCGGCAACAGGAAACAGCCGCCTGCTAGCTGATAGTTTAAAGGGACCTGCCACTTGCAAGTGGCAGGGCCCTTTAAATTGCCCAAACCCCAGCCCCCAGCCCCACACTTACCTTGTTCTGCGGGCCCGTGGCGTCCTCCCCCTCCTCCCGTGAGGGCCAGGAAGTCCGGTTTTGGCCTCTTCCACCACTGTATGGGCTTGCAGGCTGGTGGAGGCTGAAAACTGCCTTCCCGCCCCTCAAATGGCCGCCGCTATGGGCCCACAGAGCAAGGTAAGTGTGGGGTGGGGCTAGGACTGGGGCCTGGGTGGGGTGGGGTTTTGGCAATTTAAAGGACCCTGTGGCTTGCAAGCAGTAGGTTCCTTTAAACTATTAGCTGGCAGGCAGCAAGGAGGGGATCCTCCCCCCCCCTGCCGCCTGCCAGCTGATAGTTTAAAGGGACCTGCCCATTGCAAGCTGCAGGAAAAGTTTGTATAGCCATTTCCCTGGGGAAATGGCCATTTAAACTGCCCCTTTATGACCCAAACGAACCAGTAGACCAGTTCATGGAAGTTCGTGGAAACGAGCTTCTATGAACCACTGGTTAGCGAATGGTGAACCAGCCTGGTTCGTGCTTTTTTGGGGGTCATAATTCAATTCATGCCCATCTCTAATCTAGTTATGAGGCCAGTCTAGCCCTGTTTCTGTTTGCATAGGTGTCTTGAATAACTTCCTTGGTCATATCCAGCAATAGTCCCCCCCTAGTGACACTGAGAGATCTCTGTCTTTTGGTGCTACACCTCTGAAGATGCCAGCCACAGCTGCTGGCGAAACGTCAGGAACTACAATGCCAAGACCACGGCAATACAGCCCGGAAAACCCACAACAACCATAGTCCCCCTATAGTTCTAGCTATATCCGTGACACCTCACACATGTATGCAATCCTTGCAGTCAGTCAAGAAAGCTCACAGCCTCTCTTCCCCCTTCCCTCTAAGAAGCACTGTTCTCTTTCTGACCTTTTATTTGGAAAATGCTGCCAAACTCAATTACTTAACCCAGAGTCTGCAGCCCCCTGCCTGTTCTGGGTGCATTCTAGCTGGGCTATTGCAGCTGCCCATCATGTATGACTTGCCTCAGCCAAGGTGAGTTGTGCCTGCAAGTCCTGTGGCCGGACAGATCCAGACTCAATGAAAGCTGAGTCTGCAGATAAAAAGAGAAATGCTAGAATAGAGAGAGAAGACTAACATTCACACTGCCCCCACCAGATTAAAAACCTCTTTCTAAATCTTAGCATCTATCTAGAAAACATATTACCAAATGTTGAGTAAAGGACTTTATAATTAGATAAAGCACTGTGAAAACATTAAGGAACAGAATGTTGGGCATTTCCCCCAAAGTCTTAAAGTCCTGCATACAATATGCAAACAAACCATGATCAAAACAGAAGGCTGATCAATACAGCACTTAATAATAATAATAATAACATTCGATTTATATACCGCCCTTCAGGACAACTTAATGCCCACTCAGAGCGGTTTACAAAGTGTTATTATTACCCCACAACAATCACCCTGTGAGGTGGGTGGGGCTAAGAGAGCTCAAGAGAACTGTGACTCGCCCAAGGTCACCCAGCTGGCTTTGTGGAGGAGTGGGGAATCAAACCCGGCTCTCCAGATTAGAGTCCCGTGCTCTTAACCACTACACCAAACTGGCTCTGCATGCAGAAGAGTCGAGGTTAAGTTTCTTGCTTATAAACAGCAAGCGTGTTCCTCCCACTGGGTGATATACAATATACTTGTTTGACACTCCAAACATACAGATACTGCTACGTATTTATTTGGTTACATTATTTACAGTCCACCTTTTGACTCAAGGCATTTCACACAGTGTAAGTCAATACAATCAGCAGTTGAGACATCCAATAAACAATCCAATATGGTTTGGATTGAAGAAATGTGAAAACAAGCAGAAGCCACTAGCCCCAATCTTAATGGGGCTAGAGTTTGCGGGCTGCTGGTGAGGGGAGTGCAGTCCGGCTCTCTTCCTCCCTGGCCAGCGTCTCTGACATGGCTCCCACGACTGTGCAGGGAGCTGTGGGGTTCAAAGTACTCGGCCAGCCAATCAGAGTGGCTGGCTGGGAGGAGTGGCTGGCTGGGAAGATAAGATTTCTCTCAGGTCCACTCTCCTTCGATTTAGGAGGAGCCAGCCGGAAGCGCACGGCAGTTGGGCTCTGAACAGCGATCCCTCCCATCCACTGCTCGTTTATGGTTTTTGTCCAGTCTTTGTTCATGCTGTCATTTATAACTATTCATTGTAGCTTGGCAAAAAAGGTTCTGGACTGATGTGTAATATTGCATTTATTGTCACAACTTTTGGGGTTTTGTCAACTGGTTGGAATGCAGTTTACGTGTTGGATTGATTGTAGTTTATAATAATGTTTGTGTATCCGTTTTAATGTTGGGCATGTATCCTCTTGTGGGGGAAACAAGTTCTGTGTGTAGCTTCCTCATAGATGGGGATCCCCATAAGGGATTTTGGCAAGCCGAGCTCGGGGGCTGCCAGAGCATGCCTGCTTCTAGGTGATGGGGGAACCACGTAGAGGCTGCCGCACATTGTGGATCCTGCTCTCACCCTGCGGTTTCCCTTTAAGCAGGCAGGCTGAAGGGTGAGGAGTCATCAGCTGGCAGGCAGGTTTACAATGGAGGATTGGCTGATGAAGGTGTTGGAATTGGCAGTGATGGAAAAACGTATAGTACTGATTAGAAATAAGCCAATAAGTTTGTTGATGAATGGAAACCCTTCCTAAATTTTGGTGGTTGGTGTCACAATTAGACATGGGCACGAACAGGAAAAAAAACCCGAACAAGCTGTTAGTTGCCATCCATGAACAACAAACAACGAACAGTAATGAACATGACCCTGTTCACAAACATGTTCGTTGTTTGTTGTTCATGGCCCTTTAAAGATCCCTTTAAACTATCAGCTGGCAGGTAGCAGGGGGATTCCCCCCTGCTACCTGCCAGCTAATAGTTTAAAGGGCCCTTTCCTGCCATGTGCAAGGGGCAGGGCCCTTTAAACACCCCATAAATTGACCTTCCCAATGTCCAATACCCACCAAATTTGCAGGAGACATAATCCTCACTGTCCTCCAAAGACCCCCCACCACCACCACCAAGTTTCAAAGAGATTGAACTCCAGGAAAGGCATGATCCATGGGTCTCCCCCTTTGTTGTCATTTTCTCTTCATAGTGGCAAAAACGGGGCTCTCTGCTAGAAGCTACTTTGAGGAGCTACAAACTGACATTCCCAATGTCCAATACCCACCAAATTTGCAGGGGACATAGTCCTCACTGTCCTCCAAAGACCCCCCAAGTTTCAGAGAGACTGCACCCCGGGAAAGGCATGATCCATGGGTCCCCCCCCCTTTGCTGTCATTTTCACTTCACAGTGGCAAAAATGGGACTCTCTGCTGGAAGTACTTTGAAGGGTTAAAGCCAGAAGGAAAGCCAGTTCAGACAGAGTTCTGCCCCTGTCTCTGTTGCCAGGCAAATTGATTGAAAGGTGCTAGACTGTCTGGCTTGATGAATGGCTGACGAAGGCAATGAATGAGGCTTGCAACGACCACTTGTTCGTTTAGAATGGGGCCTCATGAACAGCTGTTTTTTCCCATTTGCAATGCTGTTTGTGCCCATGTCTAGTCACAATACAGCTAACAACAGCATCAAAGCACTTGTTAAAAGATTTTAAAATCCCTATCATTCCTGGGAGAAAAGCAAGTATATACATCTTACCTGGGGTGGAGTGCTCACCTGGGGTGCTCCTCTCAAAATATTTCCTACTATCCATTAGATCTCTTATCTTTATCAATCACAAGATACATGAAAGGTCTATAGACAGGGTTGCCAAAAGCTCAAAGAATAATGGCCTTGCCCCTTTAACAGACACTTAACATTTGTTTGTTTGTTTAGAATACTTCTATGCATCCTCTTCAGAGTCCTTCTTGAGATGTTTTACAATTAAAAACCACAAGATTAAAAAGTAAGTCATTAAAAAAAAAACAAGATGGGTAGCCGTGTTAGTCTGCCTGTGGCAGTAGATAAGACTATCTGAAGAAGCGAGCTGTGACTCTTGAAAGCTCAACTCCTACACAAAATTTTGTTAGTCTTATAGGTGTTACTAGACTCTTGTTTTTTTCTACTGCTAAAAAAAGCAAGTCATTGGACATTAAGCAGCATGAAAACTATCAATAAAACCGAAACAGACCATTAAACAGCTGAAAATTAAATTAAAATCTGGTAAAAGGATATGTTTTAGCCAGGTGCCTATAAGAAAGTAAAATAGGTGCCGGGCAAAGGTCAAGGTAGAGGGCATTCCAAAAGCACGGTGCCACCACAGAAAATGTCAGGTCTCTACTCACCCATCTCGCCTCGGAAGGAGGGGGCACAAAGAGCAGAGCTTGAGAGAGAGATCCAACTGGTGGACTGGATAGTATGGGAGGAAATGCTCCTTCAGGTATGCTGGCCCCAAGCCAATGAGGGCCTTAAAAGTAAGAATTGGAGGCAGATGGCTAGCCAATGAATATCTTTCAGCATAGGAGTGATACAATCCCTGGAACCAACCTCTGCTTGGCTACTGCATTTGGAACCAATTGAAGTTTCCAAAACATTTTCAAATACATCCCCATGTACAGTGCATATAAAGTGGAAATAGGAAATTGAAGCTTTTGATGGCACACTGGAAAATAAGATCACCTGGTCAATAGCATCCTATTAGCCCTCTGTTAAAGCGCAGGACATTTTTTTCCCAGGTTGCTGGCAACCCTACCTATAGCATGGGTGAAAATTATGGAAAGCTTTTCACTGTTAAAAAAACGTCATTCATTCACTCCCATTCGCCACCCCAGTGCCTCTCTAACCTCTCTGACAAGCTGTCTCAAACCTTTTCCTTGCCTCTACTTGGGAAGAGGCAAGATTGGGCAATCCACCCCTGAACAGAGTTGTGCACTCCAGAGATTCTCTTTCTAAGTCATAGCAAAGCCAAATATTCAATGCGTTGCCCTCAATTTCACTTAAACAAGCCTATGAACTAGTCTGTTTTTTACGCTTATTTATGTACATCATTTCAAAACTGCCTTGCTCCCAGCGGGACTCAACATGAGTAACAAGACTATTTTAAAGCCAGAATAAAGGCATGCCACCAACACCTGCAGAACAATATGAATAATACATCTGAATTAACAACGATGTACTTGAAACATCTCAAGGGAACATAGCCTGTAAAGTACACAAATCAGCTGTAGGAACAAAATTTCAGAGGAGTGCCCACCTAAATAGCCCAAGCTTACACAGGGTCCCTGAAGCTAGCAGTGATGTTATCTGAAAGGCCTAATGACCATGCTAGGGACATCATCAGAAAACTTCGAGAGTGAGCAATCACCAACCTCACTTGCCTGTAGGGTGAAATAATCAGCAAGCCTTGATTTGTTGAGCAAACTCGACCCAGGAGAACATACTGGCAAAGTAGATATTTGGGTTATTCGCAGATATTTGGGTTATTCGCCATTGACTTCATAGGTGATAAGCAACTATTTGAAATGAACCTGGAAGTTAATAGCTAACCATTGTAAGGTTTGTGAATGCATATTTAATATGTATATTATGTCTGACACCAATAAGAAATGGGCTGCTATATTTTGAACAGCTGAATTGTTTTCACAGCTGGTTAATGAATAATAAAAGTTATAATGAAGATTATCTTGTAAAAAAAAATCAGAAATAGAAAATTTAGGTTGCTCGGTATTTATTTTATAGTGGTTTTATGTCCTGGCTTGTTCATAATGGCTTTAATTGTTCTTGTTTTTAGTTTTCAGCTGCCTTGAGCAGCAGGTCTCTGGAGAGGCAGCATATAAATTTTCCAAATAAATAATAAATGCAGTATCAGAGGCTATCATGTTAAGAGGGTCCATAAAGAATTAACAGTATGATTTGTCTCAATTCTACAGTGTCTTTAAAAAATACAGCAAACTCCTGGCTTTCATTTGTGGCTATTGCCACACTACCACCAAACTAACTTTTGTGGAGTAAGTAAAAGTCACCTTTCCCCTTCAAGTGTTTCCCAAAGCTTCCCACTCATCCTCTCCCTCCCTCCCTCCTTGCCATTTACCTCTACAGCAAGTTCAATGATGAGTGTCGGTATTGGCTCTGCCGCCGCCCTCAGTTTAACAGTTGAGTGGAAGGGCTTGTTCATCGGGGCTTGAATCACTGTACCGTAGCGCAAGCGCCAAACTTTACATAGTATTGATTTGTTATTACGGCCAGACTTTACAAACCAAAGCCACACTGTTTCAGTTTGCAATAAAGAAAGGAGCTTTAGTGAGATTGTTTAAAAGAGTTGCTGAAACAAGAGCAAGGAGAAAGAGGGTGATGTTCTGGTTCATATCTACAGGAGAATGGGCTTTCCTGCAAGAATCTTTTTCAACGGGATGTAGATGATAGAGCATTGACTTATGCGTGTTGTCCCCCACTTGTTTTCTAGCCATCAGCAGTGACTTTGACATTTCTGCAGTTTTCCTCTGGATCTTTTGGCAGTACATATCCCCATTTTTTTAAACCAAGTGTCTATCTGGCATTGTTCCATGGGGATCATTATTTCCTGCGTTATCTGTCACCCTCTCTTTCTTGCCCTTTCTGTCCCCTTTCTACCCCCATTCTCCATGACTGGCCTGTTCTGATTTCATTGCCACACTTATTTTCTCCTTTCCCCCTCCTTCCATACATCCCCTTCCTTTTCTGCCATTATTATTTATTTCCTTGTTTAAAAACGTGGTATCGTAGCATCGCTGCAGTGGCCAAACCTTCCTTTGCAGTAAAGCAGCCTTGGTGGTCCCCCCATTTAAGTACAGACCCCGCTTAGCTTCTGAGATGTGACAAGATCAGGCTATACCATGCAATTGCCCTTTCATACAGGTAATTTATAATCCCACCCTGTTTTCTTTAAACAGTTTTGAGATTGGGGCATCAATGCCACAAACTTTACAGTTTGCCTTTACTAATGTAAAAGTTGGGGGGTAAGGAGGGGTTAGTGAGGGTGGGGAGATTTTATTGCTGGGCCATGAGGGAGGGAGGAGTAATTATTTTAACATGTAAAGGAAGCAATATTCGATGGAGGTGTCTATGGAACTTCAAGTCAGAGTTTCTGTCTTGGAATATGCATATTACCACATTTAAAAAACAAGCACTTAAAAACACATCTAGTGAAGGCCCTGTGTAAACGGGAATGGAAACATAGTGTTCTTATTCCCTTCATAGTTCCCCCATCCTTCTATGAATAGGACTTTTTTGTTGTGACTAGGGATGTGCATTTCGGCTTTCTGAATGCTGAAAGAAAGCTGAAAGAAATGTCTTTCGGCTTTTTTCGGGTTATCCAAAACGTTTCAGGGAAAGCCGAAACGTTTCGGGTTATCCGAAACAAAATAACCCGAAACGTTTCGGGTTTTTCGGGTTGTTTCGGCTTTTTTCAATGGGAAAATGCCTCCGTCTTCCCGGACGCCTGGGGGAGGCATTTTCCCACCGAATCATCCCAAAATTGGTGTGGACCTTCCTCTAACCCCTCTCTAACAACCCCCCAAGTTTCAGACAGATTGGATTTTGGGGGGCCATGTTATGGCCCCCCAAAGCAGGTCCCCCATCCTCCCATAAGCGAAGGAGCAGCATATTGTTAGCATGCTGCTACTCATCTTTCTTCATTATTTCCTATGGGGAAAAAATGAAGAGGCAGGCTTCCTTTGCCAGGGGTGGCATTTTGCATGCAAAATGCCCCCCCAACCCTCTGGGGCCTTTCTCCCACCTCTACTCCCACCCCCCACCAAGGCTCAGCCTGCTCCCACTTGGGGGGGCATTTCATGGCCTCCCCAAGTAGGTGCTCTCAGCCCCCAAAGTCCACCCCTTACAGCCCCACACAAACCCAATTCCCCCCCAGCTGCCACACACAGGCCCAAATCCCAACATTAGCCCCTCACAGACCCAAATCCACCCCCAGCAGCCCCACACGCACCATAACCCCAGGAACAGGCTGGCAAAGGCCAGCCCTCTCCCTTTGTTCCCTATGCTGGGAACTTCTAAACTCTCTTTCCCTGGGCAATTCTGCACAGCCCAGGGGTGCCACAATGGTGGGCACACTTCTGAGTGCCAGCTGGTCCCTGTGAAAGAGCACCTGAACCACAGACACCCTCCCTCAAATTCCCCCACCACCTACAGAGATGGCTGGCCAGCCAGCCCCATTGTTCCCTTTGGAACACCAAAGTGCATTCCAGCATTCCACCTCACAAAAATAACACAACTCACTTAACATCAGAGAATCACAAAAACACAATTCCTGTCAAAAACACTTTATTTCTTGAACAGCTTTAGGTTACACAGCAGGGGGGAATACCAAAGGGCATGGCAGCAGTATCTTACACAAAAATAACACAACTCACTTAACATCAGAGAATCACCGCAAAAAAATTGCTGTCAAAAGCACTTTATTTCTTTAACTGCTTTAGGTTACACAGTAGGACGTCACAACAGGGCATGAAAGCAGTGTACTACACAAAAATAACACAACTCACTTCACATCAGAGAATCACCCAAACACAATTGCTGTCAAAAACGGTGAAGTGGGTTGTATTATTTTGTGTAGTACATTGCTATCATGCCCTGTTGTGCCCTCCTACTGTATAACCTAAAGCTGTTCAAGAAATAAAAGTGTTTTTGAAAGGAATTGTGCTTTTGTGATTCTCTGATGTTAAGTGAGTTGTGTTATTTTTGTGTAAGATACTGCTGCCATGCCCTTTGGTGTTCCCCCCTGCTGTGTAGCCTAAAGCTGTTCAAGAAATAAAGTGTTTTTGACAGGAATTGTGTTTTTGTGATTCTCTGATGTTAAGTGAGTTGTGTTATTTTTGTAAGGTGGAATGCTGGAATGCCCTTTGGTTTGCCCCCCTGCTGTGTAACCTAAAGCTGTTCAAGAAATAAAGTGTTTTTGACACGAATTGTGTTTTTGTGATTCTCTGATGTTAAGTGAGTTGTGTTATTTTTCTGTGTGAGGGACTGCTGATGTAATGTGTCATAATGCTTTGCCTACTTGTACTTTGAAAGGGAGAAAATAATTTTTAAAAAACTTTATTTTGTGTTGTTTGTGTTTTATTCTTTGTTGTGCAGTTGGTTCCCATCATAGGGAACAATGGGGCTGGCTGGCCAGCCATCTCTGTAGGTGGTGGGGGAATTTGAGGGAGGGTGTCTGTGGTTCAGGTGCTCTTTCACAGGGACCAGCTGGCACTCAGAAGTGTGCCCACCATTGTGGCACCCCTGGGCTGTGCAGAATTGCCCAAGGAAAGAGAGTTTAGAAGTTCCCAGCATAGGGAACAAAGGGAGAGGGCTGGCCTTTGCCAGCCTGTTCCTGGGGTTATGGTGGGTGTGTGGCAGCTGGGGGGGGGGAATTGGGTTTGTGTGGGGCTTTAAGGGGTGGACTTTGGGGGCTGAGAACACCTACTTGGGGAGGCCATGAAAAGGCCCCCCCAAGTGGGAGCAGGCTGAGCCTTGGTGGTGGGGGGTGGGAGGAAGGGTGGGAGAAGGGCCCCAGAGGGTTGGGGGGCATTTTGCATGCAAAATGCCACCCCTGGCAAGACAAGCCTCCCCCAGGTGGAATTGGTGGAGAAAAGAGCACCTACTTGGGGAGGCCATGAAATGCCCCCCCAAGTGGGAGCAGGCTGAGCCTTGGTGGGGGGTGAGAGTAGAGGTGGGAGAAGGGCCCCAGAGGGTTGGCGGGCATTTTGCATGCAAAATGCCACCCCTGGCAAAGGAAGCCTGCCTCTTCATTTTTTCCCATAGGAAATAATGAAGAAGATTAGCAGCAGCAAGCTAAAAAGACGCTCACTTTTCCCTTACTTAGGCAAGGATGGGGGACCTGGTTTGGGGGGCCATAACATGGCCCCCCAAAATCCAATCTGTCTGAAACTTGGGGGGTTGTTAGAGAGGGGTTAGAGGAAGGTCCACACCAATTTTGGGATGATTCGGTGGAAAAATGCCTCCCCCAGGCGTCTGGGAAGACGGAGGCATTTTCCCATTGAAAAAAGCTGAAAGCCGAAAGCCGAAACAAAGCCGAAAGCCAAAAGCCGAAACGGCTAGCCGTTTTGGCTTTCGGCATTATCCGAAATAGATTCTTGTTTCGGGTAATGCCGAAACAAGAAAGCTGAAAAAGTTTGGCTTTCACACCCCTAGAACTTGTGACATGCTACATAGTGATTTTCAAAACATTTTGATTGCTCATCCTGGTAGAGGAGTTAAGAGAAAGGAGTCCACTATATTTTCCAAGTTATATCCCTCTGGTGAATTGAAAATGAGATTTCAGGATACAGGCTACCATGACTTTCCCCCATTAAGGAAATAGAGTGTGGGTGAGTGCTAATCACGCAAACTATAATATTATAACATTCAAGTTATATACAACCCTTCAGGACAACTTAACATCCACTCAGAGCAGTTTACAAAGTGTGTTATTATTATCCCCACAACAATTACCCTGTGAGGTGGGTGGGGCTGAGAGAGCTCTGAAAGAGCTGTGACTGACACAAGGTCACCAAGCTGGCTTCAAGTGGAGGGTTGGGGAATCAAACCCAATTCCCTAGATTAGAGTCCTGTTGCTCTTAACCACTACACCAAACTGGCTCTCACAAAAACTGTTTCCATCATACTTGTTATGGTATTAATGGTGAGGTCATAGTGTATAATTTATGTGTCTACTGTTCTGTAAGGGCAAAGGAAGGTGCTGCCAATGTCCTGAACTGTGTTCCTGTCCAGGCTGACCTGGATGAGACAAGGATCAGTCGCCATCTTGAAGCAGTTGAGTGTCCAGGTAGAGGATGCCTCAGTGGCCACATTTGGTGTGCCTTTACAATTTTGGGGTGTTGTGCCTCCATTTCCACCTCCCAGAAAAGAAGTATAAGCTGAAGATTGCAACCATCACTCCCTCCCCAGGCCACCACCTGATTTGCTACATTACCTCATGGGAACTACAAACTTTTCTCACATCTCACTCACAGCTTTCCTTTACCTCAGTCTGGAGGCCTACTCATCTTTATCTGCCTCTTTTTTTTTAAAGTAGAGCTTCTCTATCTTCTGTCACTCAGTCCTAAGTCACAGAGCTTCTGCCCAACAATATACCTTTAGATGCCCATCCAACCCTATTCCTGGCCTTCCTGACAAGATTTGAGTCAGGTTCCTTCTGAGCCTTTCTCAGGAAGAACAACATATATTCTGAACCTTCTGGAAGATATCAACCAGGACCAGTAACTACATTTTTATTTAAACATCCACTTAAAGAAAAATGTTGATTCAATTGTGTTTTGCAACTCACCTACAACAATTGTGACAGGCTTAGTATGTAGCTATTACTGTGATGAAATTCAGTTGACTTCAATGTTTAACTCACATTTGCAAAATCTGGACATTCTCAAGGGAACACTCAAGAAAGTGAGGCTATTACTAGCATATACTCTTTGAATACATAAAGCTAGCATGTCAGGAAGATGTACAGGCTAGGCTAGAAACGTTCTCTTCCCATCATCACCATCATCATCAGGGATTTTTTTCAGCGGGAACGCAGTGGAATGAAGTTCCAGCACCTCTTGAAAATGGTCACATGGCCAGTGGCCCCGCCCCCTGATCTCCAGACAGATGGGAGTTTAGATTGCCCTCCACACTGGCATGGAGGGCAATCTAAACTCCCCTCTGTCTGGAGATCAGGGGGTGGGGCCACTGGTCATGTGACCATTTTTGCCAATGGCTTTAACTTTAAAAAACTTTTAACTTTAAAAAATTCCCCCCCTGTTCCAACTAACCCAAAATGACATCATTGTGCGGTCCTGAGTTCCACTACTGAGTTCCACCACCTCTTTTCTCAGGAAAAAAGCCCTGATCATCATCATCATCATCATCATCATCATCATCATCATCATCATCATCATCATCATCATCATCATCATCATCATCTATTCGATTTCTAGCCCTCTCTCCCTGCAAGCGGGCTCAGGGCGGGTTACAACAATGTAATAATACAAAATAAACCATTTAGATACATTGAAAACCAGAATCAACAATAAATACATTTAAAATCTGAAAATGACAGTTCTTTCCACTCTTCCCAGCCTAATACAAGCAAGGGGGGAGGGGTACAAACTGATGTCATCACTGTGACTTTGCATGTGGGGGGCAGATGTTATATAGCCCGCCCTCCCGACGGGAGCCCAGTTGAGAGGCATTTCTGGAACACCTAAGACTGGCCTCAACCATATGCCTGATGGAACATCTCCATTTTACAGGCCTGCCAAAAAGATATAAGGTCTTTGCAGGCCTGAGTGTCCTCCAACAGTGGTCTTAGCTTTGCCATGCAGCAATTTTTGACAAAGGGGAGCATAGGACTCCCCCATCCACAGTGAACAGATATCTCGAAGACTATACCAGTTCTTTACTTGAAAGTATAGACTGGTCTTCAGTTCATTGGAATGGAGAGGTATAATATTGATCCCAAAGAAAAAGACCATTTTTTATATGAAACATCAAATGAACTCTTGCATGTGTAACATAATGCAACAGACTGAACTTTATGTCATCACATCACCACCTATGGAACAGTTTTAAGTCAGGGATTTCACACACTGGTTTGCCAGACATTAAGGTCTGGACCATACACATATGACCATGTTTTGATCTGTATACACTTGACTATACATTGACTGACAAGTGAATGTGTAAACTGAGCATTATGTTGAGGAGATGACAGGTAATGTGCAATAAATTTCTATCTCTGGTGCTATCAACATATCCAATTCTCACCACAGCCAAATATGTGGATACTTAAATCCAGAAACTGGAAACCTGAACAGAAAAGATGAATCTTTCTATAAATCTGAAAAACATCCCATGTTTGAACATAAATCTGAAATCTTAAAAAAAAATCATGTGGGAAGGTAAAACTCTTCAAAATAATAAAAGCAGAATCTGTAGCTTTAAGAAACAAATGCCCTAAGTGGCTGTTAGTAGGCAACCACAAAAGTATTGCTAGCCTTCAAGTCTTGGTTTCTGTCAGGAAAAGTCAAGAAGAGAAGGCAGGGTTCTTTCCAGGACAATTTTGATTTTTGAGGGAGGACTCATTGGGTCCATACCCCACAGCAACCATCAGGTTATTTACTACCACATAACTGCTGTGTTTCACCGAGGACTGGTTGCTTGCTACTGTTCAATAGCAGCCACCTTGAAAGCCAGCGTATTGTAGTGATTAGAGTTTCAAAGTAGGATCTGGGAGACAAAGGTGTGAATTCCCACTCTGACTTGGACACTCATTAGATGACTTTGGAACAGTCACTCACACTCAGCCTCATCTACTTCACTAGGTTGTTGAGGGGATAAAATGAAACCGAGAAGAATATAAGTTGTTCTGGGTTTCCTTTCAGGAGAAAGGTGGGGTATAAATTCAGTAAATAAATAATAAATATAGCAGAAGATGGGTGGGCAGACAAAAGATAAGTTGCTGAGTAGGAAAGAGAGAAGGAAATAAGACAAGATGAGGATATGGGGGCTATGAAGAGGGGACAAATAGTATAGGAGGAAAGTAAGGTGTTCCCTACAAGTCCTTACAAGTTCCCCAATGTGCAACCTGGCAAGCACAACACAACTCACCCCAGCCTGGTGATGAAACTGACACTACACAAGAGAGAGAGACTTTCCCTAGGAAGAGGCTGCCAAGGGGAGAGAAGGAGGGAAAACTGAAGATAAGGGAACAGATGATAGTAGGTTGGCTGGTGGATGTGAAAGAGAGAATGTCACAGGGAAAAAGGAGATGCTGTAGGAGCCTTCCGGATAAGGAAAGAGGAAAAGTAGAGGAGGGGGAAATGAGATGCCCCCTACAAGTCTTTGAGGGTCCCTGCTTGTTCCTACCTATTGTGGTCCATTCAGATATGCCGTCCATCATGATGTTGCGGTCATCATGTGATAAACATGTTTGTGTGAATGAGCCTCAACTATATAGTAATCAAAAACTCAGAAATCATGATGCTCATGCATATATTAACTAGCTTACAGACTTCATCTCAGCAGAAACCAAACCGGAGAATAAAATCAACTTCCTTTGGTATTCAATACAATTTTTTCTTTGTTATGAAAGGTTCTGGGCTTGAGAGCTGAACAAATAAAGATGATTTGTTTTTTAGAGTAGGGCGTGAATTCTCCCAATCCGACTGTCATAACATAAAGTGCACAGAATGCTGCTGGGAACTAAGAACCATGTCCCCCGCCCCCGGATCAGAATCCTGGCAAAGGATAGAAACAACTTCAGCTCCCCACACACCATTTTCCTGATGCAAAGCCCTTGGGAAGCACTATGGGAGGCTAGATGAGTATCTTGTTGATCTAATTGTATTGTATTGTATTGTATTGTATTGTTTATTGTTTACAGTCAATGACCATTAAGAAACATCGACAACAGTTACAACAGTCCTAAATCCCAGTATATAAAATACTAGCAAGAAAGACGTGTTGCCGATGACTCACTTTTTATCCCTGAAGATGGGCCTACAAGTGTACCTGTGCGAGGATAAAAAGTGAATTGTCATCAATACGGCTCGCCTTTTATATAGTAGGATAAGATATAAAGATGCATCATAGAATTTAAAATACATATTTAAAAGCATTAATATTGTTGATATCCTACTAAAAGGGAGGAAGCAATAGGTCTCAATGTATAACCTTATTGCTTGCTGCCATCTTTTATCATATAAGCACAGAAGTTGGCTGTATGCCTGGAGATAGTTGGATTTTCATCTATTAAAAGTTTCTCCAAGCAGGTCTTATCTGCATAAACTGTTGGTCTATCAAGAAGGGGAGAAATAATCTTGTCTCGAAGCTCCTTATAAAAAGGACACACACACACACACACACACAAAGCCCATGTTCCAAGGATTCCACTTCTAGTTCAGATATTCATTTATTATCTCTAGGATTGTTTGTTTTTTGTTAACTTTTAGATGAGGACAGGGACATATTTGGGTATGTAAAAGGCATTCTGATTTTGCAATACAACTAAATGTAAAGGGAGATCACTATATGTGTGATCTTCTCAATACATACCATTTTGTGTGAATGCATCCATTTTTCAGCATTGGAATGCATGATCAGAAACCCTAATTTGTGAAAATATATGTGTTGCCTATTCACAGAAAATGGAAGGTTGTGGGCAGTGCAGTCTCCCATTACCCAAGACTGGAGCACCAAAATCATAATGGCAGAATAAAATAAATAATTTTAAATGATGTAAAATTAAAATAAGCAGGCTGAGTGAGACTTCCTTGCAATGGCCATACAGCAGTGGGCAATTTATACACTGCAAACCACAAGGAGTTTAGATCTCACTTGGATTCTGACTGCTCTTCACACCTTGAATAATCCAAAAAAGCAACCACTCAACCAAAAGAAGCACTAACCTGGATAGCCCAGATAAGCCTGATCTTGTCAGATCTCAGAAGCTGAGTAGGGTCGACCTTGGAGAGTAATTGGATGGGAGACCTCCAATGAACACAAGGGCTGCAGAGGCAGGCAATGCCAAACCACCTCTGTTAGTCTCTTGCCATAAAAACCTCACCAGGGGTTGCCATAAGTCAATTCTGACTTGAGGGCTCTCTCCATCAAGAACAAAAATAAACTTTGAGTGGACACAAATATCGAAATGTTCTTTAAAAAGCAACAGTGTGTTTTACTATAGGTTAACAAATAGACCAAGTCTGGAAAAACAATGTTAAGAAAATGACATTATTTCCGTTGTGAAAAGCAATGCTATTTCAATTTTGCCACTGTGAATCAATATTAGTGTCACAACTGTTATCACCTTGACATCACTACTTAAGCTTGCTCTTTCAATTGATGCTAAAAGCAATATTGCTGAATTCAGTTGCTTTTAAAAAGAATTAATATTAGTATGGGCACAAAAAGCATGGGTAGAAAGAAATATAATCAACTGTCTTAAAAATGGCACAATTTATTTTTTAAAAAATCTTCAGAAAAGCAGTCCTGTCTCAAGTAGTCAGGCTGTCAACTTATAGGAAATGATAAAACCACTGGCAGGCAGTTATGGGCAATGTACAATATGGCAAAATATGTTTTGCAAGGATTACATTGACTTTGATGCATGAAAAGTAGGCCAAAGGGTTGTGTACTGATCAGAACAAAAACAACAAGAAGGAACAGTGCAATGGGGAAAAAAAGACGTAAAAAAAACACAGCACACTGGGAAGTCAAGAAAAGAATCCAGCAACCGCTCAAATGTCGATGTATTGTCGAAGGCTTTCACGGCCGGAGAACGATGGTTGTTGTGGGTTTTCCGGGCTGTATTGCCGTGGTCTTGGCATTGTAGTTCCTGACGTTTCTCCAGCAGCTGTGGCTGGCATCTTCAGAGGTGTAGCACCAAAAGACAGAGATCTCTCAGAGCAGAACCACAAGTGACAAAAGGCACAGATTGGACACTTGTCTGCTTCCCTCAAGTTTTGATGGGAAATGTAGGCAGCTTGGCAGAATGTTGGACAAGTGACAGTTGAAAAGTCCATTGGACAGCAGTCGGAGAGCCAAGCTGCGAGACCAGGATGCCTACATTTCCCATCAAAACTTGAGGGAAGGAGACAAGTGTCCAATCTGTGCCTTTTGTCACTTGTGGTTCTGCTCTCAGTTTCCCAGCGTGGAAAAGATATTGGCAGGTCATTTATATCTACTCAGAAGGGGTGAGGTTGAGCTGAGTCATCCTGTAAGAGTTTCCCAGGGTGTGGAATGCTAATGGAGGGAGGCTTCACTGTATCCCGAGGAGGTTCTTTTGCATATGGATTGGTGCTTGATGTGCTAATCTTCTCTGCAGGGCTATTGTCGGGTATAGAGTGTTTTGTTAGCCTGGTGTTTTTCAGAACTGGAAACCATGCTCTGTTCATTCTTAAGGTTTCTTCTTTCCTGTTGAAGTTTTGCTTATGCTTGTGAATTTCAATGGCTTCCCTGTGCAGTCTGACAAAGTAGTTGGAAGTGTTGTCCAGTCTTTTGGTGGCCTGGAATAAGATACTGTGCCCTGTTTGAGTTAGGCTATGTTCAGCCACAGCTGATTTTTCAGGTTGTCCAAGTCTGCAGTGTCTTTCATGTTCTTTTATTCTTGTCTGGATGCTACGCTTTGTGGTCCCGATGTAAACTTGTCCACAGCTGCAGGGTATACGGTATACTCCGCTCAAATGTCCTTTACCAGATACTCTCTGAGAGGGAATTCAATCAGCCAGAGTTTCAATATATAAACAAAAGCATCAGGGCTACAAACTGGGGAGTTTTACCACCAGGATCCTGTAGAGCAGTACAAGAGGCTAGTGCTGATTTATACTTTATAGTCTGCAAAACAGGGGCTGATTCTACTCAAGGGAATATTGGCTCCATGATTCTTGGCAAGTTCTGGAACCCCTGAGTAGGAAAGAAGGGCTCAGTGACAGGTGATGCTTGGATTTCCAGGAGCAGAGGTTCATTTTATTACTTGAACAAGAACAATGTGGGATCCCAAATTAGATCAGGAGGACGATGGCTGAAGGGAGAACCCAGGGCTCATTTCGAGGGGGAATGCACAGGAATGCAGTTCCGGCAGTTCCCCAAAGAGGTCACATGTCAGGTGGCCCCACCCACCTGACTCTTGGCCATTTGGGGCCCGTTTTGGCCTGGATTGGGCCTCTGACAGGTGATGTATCACTCTCCCACGCATCAGCGGCCCAATCCTGACCATTTTGGGCCCCTTTTCAGCCATTTTCAGACCCCTTTTGCCATTTTGGGCCCAATTTCGGTCCTGAATAGCCAGGATCGTGTCCAAAACTCCAGGATAGGTGATGTCTGGGGGGTGTGGTATATGCAAATCAGTTATGCCAACAACACAATTCTGGTGATGTCAAGGGGCGTGGCATATGCTAATGAGTTATGCTAATGAGTTCCTCCAGCTCTTTTTCTACGAAATGAGCCCTCTACAAAATATTTAACATTTGTATTCATAGAAGCTTTGATACCAAGATTCCTTTGCTTCTTTGTATTGGACATACTGTGAACTCTCTTTAGACCAGGATTCACATATCTAGTGATGCTGTAACTGGATGAATCTATTAAGATCAAGTTCTACATTCCTCAGTGCGACATTATCAGGGATTACTTTTGAATCTTCCCAACATGTGAAGGAGAGACTGCTATTTGGGAATCTTCAGTCATGAATACACAAAGCTGGCTTTTCACTCAGTCCACCCACTTGCCTAGATTTGGGGGAAAGAGAGATTAAAAGCTTCTTCATGGTAGATAAAGGGAATTCTGCAGATCTTCAGATGCACACATTCCTTCCTAGCTGCAAGATCTGTTCATCCAAGGGTTCATCTTATAACACTGTTTTAGTCCGTTTTCGTCTGTAAACTGTTAAGCTGCTCAGTGGTCTCTTTTATGGTCTATGTTTTTCACACTGGGACTGGGCTTTTAATGTTAGGTTTTAATGAACAGCTTTTAATGCTATTATTATGTTTCATTTTGTAAGCCTGCTGAGGCAGGTTCCCTGGGGAGGCAGCACAAACATTTCCTAAAAAATATGAATAAACGAGTTAATTCCCAGGTGTTTCTCGGATCTTCTTTGACACTGAAAAAAAGTATTTTTGTAACTTTTTCTTTTGTTTGCAGTAGGAATATAATGATGCTATATTTTGGCAGCCTGGGTACCAAAGCAGCAACGGTTCTGTAACGTAACAAAGCCGGAAATTAACATGATATGCAGAAATAGAACCTTCCGTTCCTGCTGTGTTCTAGTCCCTTGAGGTAATGAGGGTTACTTCAAGAATCACCTTAAAACACTTCATGATGAAGGCATTCCAGTCTCTCAGAGCCAAGCTACAAGTGATGAATTACACTTATCTGGCAAATGAACAGACTCATGTGTATTCCTCCCTGTTCACTTGCCATTCACTTGCTCTCCACTTGATCAAGTGGAGCGTAAGTGAATGGCAAGTGAACAGGGAGGAATACACGTGAATCTATTCACTTGCCAGGCAAGTGTAATTCGTCACTTGTAGCTTGGCTCTCAGTAATGTCATCTGACCCAGTTCTCTAGTTGTTGGTTCTAAGAGCTTTCCTTTATCACTCTCTCTCAGAGGGCAGCAGTCAGTCTGGTGAAAATACACTGTAAAGTGCAGCAACACAGTTGGCTTACGTTCAAAAGAATTAATAAGAAAAGGAACATCTCGGATGCGAAGTCATGGATCCTCACAGTACTGACAAGTAGCAGTCCATCATTCACAGTTGGGTTCCAGTATCCATTGCATTATTTTATATTAGTGCAACGCAAGTTATTATGACCCATATTTATTACAATATAAAACACTTGTTCGTTTATAAGGATAAGAAAATCCCCCCCCTCCACAATGCATGGTGGTGGGGGAAAGTGTTGTTAAGTCATAGCTAACATATGGTGACCCCTGCTGGAGTTTTCAAGAGGTGGTTTGCCATTGCTTGTCTCTGCAATCCCGGTCTTTGTTGGAGGTCTCTCATCCAATTCCTAACCAAGGCTGACTCTGACCCAAGCTACAAGTGACGCCTGACACAGGTTGGACACTTGTCAGCTTCCCTCAAGTTTTGATGGGAAATGTAGGCATCCTGGTCTTGCAGCTGTAATGGAGAGCCATGCTGCAAGAACAGGACGCCTACATTTCCCATCAAAACTTGAGGGAAGCTGACAAGTGTCCAACCTGTGTCAGGCCTCACTTGTAGCTTGGCTCTCAGTTTAGTTTCAGAGATCTGATGAGCTCTGGCTTGCTTGCCCTAACCAGGTCGGGGGCTACATAGTGTACAAATCTTATATTCAAACTAGATATTTGAATTTAAAAACTTTTTAAAATAGATGCCAGCACTCCATCGTTTTTGTTTACAGGATGTAAATGAGTAACAAGTTGCAGTCTATGTAAACTGAATGAAAGGTGCAGGGAGGACTGGGCAGTCTGAAGATTCAAAGTGTAGGAAGAAGGAGAGCCTGGGAATTATCATAGACTAGCAACAAAGCCCATTGTGGGAAAAATACAGTGGGCTCTAGAAAGGGGAGGGCAGGTAGGCGGGCATTCCCTCCTCCTCCATCACCAATCATGGGCGGAGGAAGGTAGGGGGCAGGCATGGCCATCTCCTCTGCACCTGATCCTGGCCGAGTGAAGGGGGTGGGCATTGCCATCTGCTCTATGCCTGATCCCAGCCAGGTGAATGGGGGGCAGACATTGCCTCCTGCTCTGCACCTGATCCCGGCTGGGTGAAGGGGGTGGGCATTTTCAGCTTTTCCTCGCCAGATCCTGGCCTGGTGAAGGGGAGCGGGCATTGCCACCTGTTTTGCACCTGATCCCAGCTGTGTGATGGGGGCTGGGCATTGCTACCTGCTCCCCTCCTGATTCCAGTTGGGTGAAGGGTGGGCAGGCATTACCACCTGCTGTGCTCCTGATCCCAGCTGGGTGAAGGTGGGGGCGGGCATTGCCACCTACTCTGCTCCTGATCCCAGACAGGGAGCAGGCATTGCTACCTGCCCCACTCCTGATCCCAGCTGTGTAAAGGTGGGGGCGGGCATTGCGACCTGCTCCTCTCCTGATCCCAGCTTGGTGAAGGTGGAGGGTGAGCATTGCCACCTGGTCCCCTCCTGATCCCAGCTGAGTGAAGGGCAGGCAGGCATTGACACCTGTTCCACTCCTGATTCCAGCTGGGGGTGGGCATTGCCACCTGTTCCGCTCTTGATCTCAGCTGGCTGAAAATGAGGGGTGGGTATTGCAACCTGCTTTGCTCTTGATCCCAGCTGTGTGAAGGCAGGAGGCAGGCATTGCTGCCTGCTCCGCACCTAATCCTGGCATGGGCTTCCCACTATGGTGCACTCTCAGGAGGTCCTGATGCCTCATCTGGGCTTCCCTCCACAGCAGCACCCTCTCATGGCACACCAGGGTAGAAAGATAGTTGTCTTGAATACACCTTTTATATAGTAGAATAATCCAATAGCATGTCAGTCAACCATGGAATTATGGAAATGGGTGAGGATCTGCATGATCTAAGTGGTAGTGCTACCATTTCACACTGAGTGCTCACGTTCCTGCAGGTCACACCAAGCTGAAGGGGGGGGGGGGAATCAAGGATCATTTTCCCCATTGTAATCCTGTAGAGCATAATCACATAGAACATGCTACTTTATATCTGAAGAAGAGAAAACACCTGACATTTCCCTACATAAAATAAGCCACTGACCTCAAGGGTGAAGGTTGTCCTTCAAACTGATTATTTCTCCCTTGAGAAGATCTGACAGAGGGAATGTACTTATAAATGACTAAAACAAATATGTTGTAGGGGGAGGGCTTAGGGAAAAAATCGAGAAGTCACTAACTGGAGTGGAGGACAAGTCAACGGCTGGCCTCCTTTTGTGGAGAGCCAGACTGTTGCAGGCATAGTAGGATTAGATAACTACTGCTGCACCAAATATTTCTACAATTTGATTTTCAGTACAAAAGTTGTCACTGGGGAAGCAAGAGGATCCATGACAAACTATCAAATGCCACTCTGTACATTTTTGCATTAATTTGCTCAGTTGGTTCCTCAGGCAGCTGTGGCTCCATTCCCCCCCATTAAGCTTGTTCAACATGTGAGCTCAGCCAATCAGGGATCATGTGAACACAATTACATTGTAGCATAGTATAGCCAATCTGATTTGGCAATCCCTAAGGGCAAAATGAAGAAAAAACAGCATATGTTACGAAGGGAAGAATCTTTAATAATAATATAGCTCTTACATTATTAAAGATTCTTCCCTTTGCACCATATACTGTTTTTTCTTTGTTTTGCCCTTAAGGATTGCAAAATCGGATCTTTGATAATAGTATAACCCTTACATATGAAGCCCCATGGTGCAGAGTGGTAAGCTGCAGTACTGTAGCCCAAACTCTGCTCATGACCTGAGTTTGATCCTGGCGGAAACTGGGTTCAGATAGCTGGCTTAAGGTTGACTCAGCCTTCCATCCTTCCAAGATCGGTAAAATGAGCACCCATTTTCCTGGAGGTAAAATATAGATGACTGGGGAAGGCAATGGCAAACCACCCCGTAACAAAAAGTCTGCCAAGAAAATGTCAATGTCCCCCCATGGGTCAGTAATATCTCAATGCTTGCACCTTTACCCTTAACCCTTACATATTTCACATATAGCTTCATCAGGGGGATCTTCCAAATTCCTATTAGTATCGTTCCCATATGTGCACTACAGCAGAGTCTGTAGATCCTAACAGGAATTTCCCCCTTTGGATTCCAAATAATATGAGAGAAACAGTATGATCAAATCATCATTGTTTTAAGCTGTTGTTAAACCACCCTGAGCCTGTCTGATGGGGAGGGCGGTCTAGAAATGCGATTAAATAAAATAAAATAAAATAAATTGTTCATGGTGGAAAATATGCCTTCTCATTCCATTTTGTTTCTCTAATCACACAATTATTACAATACTTCCAAAGATGATTGAGCAGAGGTAATACCAACTCTCTGTAGGTGAGATGGTTTTTTGACATTAATGTATATAAAGGGGAAACAGTATGATTGCACTGACCCATATGATGGAACCTACATGAGTATACTTGGTGTCTACATAGACTATGTGCTCATAAACGGGTGATTGCATGTGGTCATGGGACAGTATCAGCATTCCTGCCCACCCACCTCTCCATGCATATTGACCTCAAAACACGTAGCATTATCTGTAGATACTTATTCTGACAAAGGAATGAGTTTATGGTGTGATGAACCGAACTGGTTCCAGCTCCAACTCTTCTGAGAAACAGCCAATGAGAGCTGGAGGAATTCTGGGCCAGTGACAATTGAAAGTCTGTTGGAGGCAGTTTGAGGGGGAGAAGGCTTTTGAGGCTGTTAGGAGAAGTAGCAGAGATACAGCTGGCTGTTAATCTGTTCTGTTATTGTAATCTTCCCCTGTTTAACCACAATATATTCACTCTTATGTTTTATGTTGTAAATAAAATGTATTTTTGTTTCTGTTTTAATCTGGGCTGGCCTGAAGTTGTTAGCTGAGGCGAAATAAGACACACACGGAAACAAACCTCCAACACTCTGGTGATGATAAATGGGTCAAATTTAATTAAATGGTGGCAGCATATATATGGGAAGTAAACACTAAGTTCCCTTTCCCCAGTAGCCCTGGGCAATAGCTGGGTGAGAGGAAATGAATATAGGGAATAGGCTGCCTGTCTGGTGGAGCCTTGGGAAAGAGGGGATTTGGGTCAGGGCTTTCCACCTGAAAATTAGTTGTTAGCTGCCTTAACTGCCTTGTTCTTAACTGCCTGTGAACCCCCAAACCGATGAAGGGAGGTTTATGGTAGGTGTCAGTGTCAAAGGGGGTCACATATGAATCATGGACCAGTCGTCATCTAACACTCGTTCTTTCTCTACTTCAGAAATAATCAGAGCAGCGAGACCTTTGCACTGCTGTCTTTTCCCAAAAGTGAACACACACAATCACACTTCTGAAAACTGTGCTGTGCTGCAGTACATAATATGGGCTTTTGTAATGAAAGTAACAAGATTCCTTTTTCTCCCTAAACAGAAACTAGGTTTACCTTAATGATCCTGTGGAAGTCTGTAAGAGGAAAGAGCGTTTTAGAACTTTTGATGCAATTTAGGTGTATGATGCAATATAAAGTTATGAGTATCCAGGGCTCTGAGGAATTCTCAGTACACGTTTGCAGTTCAGGGGATGTTTTCAAGCCATCTTCTGAAGCATAGTTAGGAGGTGAAGCTCTCTGATAGGAACTGACTTGGCTGATAAACATTAACAGCACAATCTCTGTTATGTTGGGGGCATAGGCCTCTTTGTATCAAATTGGCCTGTTATTCACCTTCTCAAATTCAGCCCTGGAAAACAGGAGGAAGAGGGCAGGACAATATAATACCCTTTGCTCAACCTGACATCTCTTCTCCAGATGTCAGGCTGTAATAAATTTAAATACACATCCTTTGATCCAAAACAACTTTTCTTTGACAGTTGTCCTCACTAGAATATCCTATGTAAGTTTTCATAATACTTAATTTCATTACCTAATTCATTTATCTGTTAAAATTCAAAGAATCAACTAATATATATTCCTACTGCTTAGGAACTATATACCACTGATGGTTCATAGCCACTGAAGAAACTTGTGCCATCTTATGGTGAGTGGAAGGAGATAATGCTAGAACTTGAGGGGCACCCAGTGAAGGTGATGAGTAGTATCTTCAGGACAGACCAAAGAAGTCCTTCCTTCCTTCCTTCCTTCAGAATATATCTATGGTGCCACTTCAGAGTCCTGCCTGAGAGGACTTTAATTTAAAAACCACAGTATAAAAAACAAGCCATTAAAACAAGCCATTCATAAAAGTAACTTTCATAATTCACTGCCACAAAATGTAGTTATGATAACTGACACTAGACACTAGATTAGATATCTTTTTAAAAAGATATTATTCAACATATTATCCAGCAAACTTAGAGAGGGTAGATTTATCAACAGTTCTTTGCCATGATGGCTAAATGGAACCTGCCTATTCAGAGACATTGTGACTGGGGAGGATTTGGCGTCTGTGCCCTGCCTGTGGCCTTTGAGGGGCATCTATGGGAAGCAGGATACTGGACTAGGTGTTCTGATCCAGAAGGATTCTTCTTCTGTTCTTAGAGAAAGGGATTGGTGTGATGACCCCCTGTTACAGACCTGGAAACTAGGCACTTAAATTTCACACCCATCAAACTCCCCCCCCCCCATACTTTTATCTATTTATTTTTTATTTTATTCAATTTATATTTTGTTCTCCTTGCAGGTGGGCTCAGAGCAGATCACAGATGGTAATAAATACAATAAAAAACAAATAGCATAAATTAGATTAAAACATACAGTCAGTTTAATAAAGTCTAAAATGGACAGTCGTGCCCATATTGCACATCCGCCAAGCATTAAGACACATCCGTGGGGCAGGGTGGCCAGCTACCAGATGACAACAATCTGGGGGGCATCATCCCCCCCCCACCCGGTAGGAGGCGAGTTTTATTTTTATAATTGAGGCTTCAGGGACCTCTTAGGGACAGGCTACAAGTGATGAATGACACAGGTTGGACACTTGTCAGCTTCCGTCAAGTTTTGATGGGAAATGTAGGCATCCTGGACTTGCAGCTTGGCTCTCCGACTGCTGTCCAATGGACTTTTCAACTGTCACTTGTCCAACATTCCGCCAAGCTGCCTACATTTCCCATCAAAACTTGAGGGAAATTGATGAGCGACCAACCTGTGTCATTCGTCACTTGTAGTATGGCCCTCAGTCTCCTCCTCCTCAATGAGAGCAATGCTTGGACTCCGGGTGCCACCCAGCATTCACTTGGCCTGTCATGAGGGGGTGATAAGTTTGAAGGAACCACACAACTAAGAAACAGGTTTATTTCAGTGGAATGTGTGGCTTGGTTGTTTCTTTGTTTTCCTTTTCTTCAGCCCTCTGGGCCTGAGTAAATATAACAAGGCAGGTTTCTTGTTTGACTAATTCAGACTTACAGCATGGAACAGAAAGTCATTTAACCTTTCACTGTTTTTGACAGGAACAGCACCCAAAACTTTATAACATGGAGCAGAACGGAACAGCACCGAAACCCCACCTAGCTTCAAAATACCTAAATTTCCTAATAGACTCCCTGCTTAACGCTTCTCCCTCCCATACCCAACAACCCTAAACTCTGTCAGCTGCCCAGGAATTAAACTGCCACACTCCTCCTTTTATCCCTCCTTTCCAATCCACTGTTTGAACGTGATTGGCTGAGGCTCCTGGAGGGCGGAACTTGAAACCGTCTGTCACAGCCAGCTAGTCTTTCAAGCTATGGAAATGCTCTTAACTTACTTTTCTTTAGTTTCAGCCCTTTAAAAGCTCCATCTAGATCAATATGCATTGGCAAAACAAAGACACACAATGTATAGTAAGAAATAATCACCCAGTCACCACAATAAGCTAATAAAGAAGACAGCAGCCCCCTCCCAGAAACTTGCACAAAGATGCCCCCTTCTGTTCTACACAGATGGTCAGATCCAATTTAGTCTGAAATCTATCATACATGAGCTGGTACGTTCTTGCCTGTCATATTATATTCTTGACAGGCTCAGTCTTTGAAAATGTACTAAAGCTTACTAAGGCTTATATAACAGCAATAATTGGTCAGCGCAGGTCTATTTTCAGAAGCAGCTGATGTTAACCAGCTTTGAACAAGGGAGCATTTTGGCAGCAAATGATTGATCTCAGAAACCAAACTTAAAGACATATGTCTCTTTGCATTTAAGTTTATGCAAAAAAAAATCCTCTATAAGATTTTCTTCCTTTATATAGAACCCAAAGAGTTCACTTTCCTCCCTCCCCCATTCCTGTGTTCATAAGACTGGAGCATTTGAAGTCGCACCATTGATTTTCACTTTTAGGATAGGAGGCATCAGTAGATCACGCTCATTGGGCCTTAAAAACTGCAGTACATCTTCCTAGCAATTTAGAAGGAGGGCTACTGTCAAACCTCACTTGGATCAAAACTGTCCCGACTGCCTTTAGGCTAGATGGAGGATTTGGTATTATGGGAGAGTGCAGGCCTTTTTGGAGTCCTGAGCAATCTTTGCTAAAGGCATTAGGCCCACAGAGTGCTGAGACAAGAAAAAGTTATACCTGTGATCCAGATTCCCAAATAATTACAGCAAACTACAATCATTTCAGTACGTTATAAAAAGGTATAACTGCCTGCAGCATTAAGCTTAATATTACTTTTTAAAGAAACACTGAGCATAATAAACAGCAATAAACAGATAATTTAGAAAGATATCAAACATATTGCGGGGGAGATATATTCGCAGCACAGAAAAACACAGTAGTACACCTTGTGATTCATCCAGGAAGCCACAGATTTATCCCCTCCCCTTAGTTTTTACTTGGAAATGATTGATTGAATGAGCGGTTGATTGATATCCTGCTTTTCTCCCCCAAGAGGGACCTAAAGCAGCTCTCCACAATAATAAAAGAAAATAAAATATAAACACACACAGAATAACATAGAGAAGAAGAGAATGATGTAGGTTGCTTTGGGTCCCCGTTGGGGGAAAAGGTAGAGTATAAATAACCAAACAACATGTCGTGCCATTAGCTGGTTCCAACTTACATTAGAAGGGGAGGGATATGAAAGTCAGTCCCTAATTTGATGTGCTCTGGGTCCAGCTCAAAAGTAGGGTGAAACTTTTTGAGACGGAAGGGTGTGTGTGATGGACTGCGCTTAACAGCAGGTTTTCAAAGTGCAGCAAAAGAGAGCTGGGAGGGGAAGGGTTAACTATTCCCTAGAATTCAAAGTCTAAGAATTAGTATAAGCTGAAGTACAGTTTACACAAACACCAGAGGACTGGGAGTGTGTTTGGACGAGAGTGATTGGGTAATGGTTTGAGAGTCCCCTTCAAGCTAAAAGAAGAGGAGTTATATATCTTCTGCGGAGAAGATGATTAATTCCTGCCCAGTTTCAGAAGGAGGTTGGCTCTGAGGAGGACCCCGAGTCTGTTATGAAGGGAAAATGGTTTTAGATGACTCAGGAGATAGAAATACCCTCTAGTTTCAAGAAAGGAGTGAGTTAGGTGCACAAAGAAAGTGACTAACTCCAGAAAACCTGAACTGTCATAGGAAACTTCCTGAAGAAACATTGTTGCTGTAATTAAATTATGAAGTAAAACATCTCTCACTGTTAAGAACCAAAAAAATATGAAAGTACATTTCAAGAATACTATTTTGCCTGTTACACAAAGTGTATTCTGCAATACCAACAAAAATTTACCTCCTCATTTTCATCCCTTGGCTACACTGCTCTGTGGCATTCCCAGCAGATGGCTACAGCTGTTTTGGCCAGAGCCATCATTTGCCTTCCTGAAGGAGGGGGAGGCAACAGCGCTTTCCCGGCCATCCGGGAATGTTGGAGGGGGAGAGCCAGAGGCCATCTAAGGCTGCTCTGCCCCTCGGCATCTCAGTTGTGCCTCATGCTCGGCCCACCCACCTCACTCTATTTCAGTGCAGGTTTAGCCGGTTGCTGTTTATTGGGGCTAGGTAGGCATTTTTCTCCTCTTCCACAATTGGCAAATTGGGATGTGGGGGGGGGGGGGAGTTTTTCACCTACCTTGCACTGTTGACATGGGAATGTAATTGGCGAAGGTGGGTTGAGTAGCTTCTCCCGTGGCAGGTTAGAAGTTGTGGGAAATGAGCGGGCCAGTGAGCAACCTTGACATATTCTCATTGGTGGGGATTGGGGAATTAGAGTCTGTCAGGAACAGCTGGCTGCTTCATGGCCCAGTTGTAAGGACAGACTGCCTGGTGGGGAACCCCTAGACAAGCCAGTCCTCCCCCAGCTTTACTGCTGGGTGGTGGAGCTTTAAGGTGGGGGAAACAGTTTTCTTGTCCAGGCCAGGTCCCAGTCATATGATGAATGGCTCGCACCCGGGACAGTGGGTAGTTTGCCTAGACATGTCAAGGTGAAGGTCCGGGAGTGACCCCAGGGCCTGACCTGTACCGCTAGTTAGGCCCTTGCTGTGTTGACAGTTATATTGTAACTTAATGAAGCAGCTCTTTAGTTCCCAACTCTTGTATTTGCCTCTTCATTCCGATTGGAGGGAGGGCAAAATCCCTGCCTGTTAAATAAAGTTGTTATTTCTTTTTGAATGTTATACAGTTTCTAGTGTCATTTCCAAGCAAAAATGGAAGAGGGCTCCTGATTTTCCCCATCAAGTTCCTGAGCTGAGCTAAAAGCTAAAATTATACCTGTGTGTCAGGGTGGAACAAACTGACTTTCTAAACACAAATACTAACACACTACTTGGAGCTGCTCAGTCAAAGCAGGAAAACTGAATGTTTCTGGGAAAATCTGTCTCACAGTGGGGATAGTGAAGGGGGGGGTCCATCATAGTTTGCATTACAACCCCGCCCCCCAAAACTGGAAATCCATCGCTGTTACTAGTTAGCATCCGTTTTGCTACTTTGCTATATTCCAGCTTAACCATTGCATTATGGGTAATATGATACCAGTCCTTTGAAAAAGTTGCCAATGGCTTGTTCCAACTCTGTGAGAAGTCTGCTTTGATCCACAAAACAAAATGTTATCAACTGTTGCTGAAGCTGATATGCAGAAACTATCTGTTTATCTTTTAGTCACTGGGTTTCATCCAACAGACGAAGGTGTTGCGTTTCAGTGGTTATGTAGATCGCTGCTTATGTATAGTTTGTGAAGTGATTCAGATGAAAGTTGCCGTATAAATTAAATTGCTGTGCCACTAGTATTATTATTATCTTCATCGGTATTCTTAGGGAAGTGAAGGGAAACAGCATAGCAGAGCCTTCTCAACAGATTTTGAAAAACTACCTTCCTGAAAACAAAATGTGCAAGCACAGATGGGCAAATGTTTATCAAAATAGTGACGGAGGAACATGTTGGCAGAGTCATCCATCATTCCAAATAAATCTGCCGTGCCTTTCTTGGGTACATCTCCCATTCAATCTGTGTTTTTAGAGGGCAGCCAAGGAAGAAAATAGTGGTAGCTCTGACTTGAAAAGTTCTATTTATATCAAAACCTTGGCTGGTATATGAATGTCTGTCGCATGGGAAAAAAGGACTTGCAAACCAACATTTAACAACTTAAGGCTAAACACTGGATATCCATAATCAAGAAAACAGCAGGCTTCATGCCTGATTACCCCAAAGAGGAAATGGCAAAAATACATAAGCAGAAACTCATAATACTTAGTGTATATGTTTTGCCATAAGAGGTTTTATAAAAAATTGACTTCCACTACAGAATTTTGCCCTCCATTGTTCTTACCAATTAAAAGTGATGTGTTTAGTGTGTTGGACCTTGTACTGTTGCATCATTCACTGCAGATCATGTGACTTTAAACGTTTACCAAAAATGATGGGGAGCCAACCTGTGGTGTGGGTACTAATAAAGACAAGCTGTTGGGGCACTAGGACAGGATTTGAGGAGCCAATGCCTATGGTTATGACACGATGATAGGTCTATGTTCTTGACTGTCTCTCCACATCTTGCCAGAAGGGCAAGAGTCCTGTGTTCTGTAACACATGTAGGAGGGGTACTGCTGCTATCTCGTCCCGTGGGCATGACTTGTGTCAAATAGGTTGCCCCTCATTGCTCAAACTGTACAAGAATCTCTTGAGTAGAGACTAGAGATGGGCAGCAATACAAACCCAAAAAAGCCATGAACAGCCCAACCAGCTGTTTGCGAACAAGCTGTTCATGAGGCCCCATTCTAAATGAACTTGAAACGAACAGGTGGTCGTTGCAAGCCTCGTTTGTTGCTGTTCATCAAGCCAGACAGTCTGGCACCTGCAATCAATTCCCTTGGCAACCGGAGGCAGGGACTGCCTGAACTCTGTCTGAACTTCTGCTATAGCCCTGGAAACCCCAATCTAAGCCCAATTTAGCTTGATAGGCAGGTCTTCCTTTCAAGTGTGGAGCTCCAAGTTTGTTACAAGGAAGCAAAGGGCAGGGGGGAGGGGGCTCCCAGCTCTAGTTTCGCAGACAGTGAGAGAGAAACAGTTGCTGTTGGCATTTTGAGACAGGGAGAGTGCATTGGAGCTTGAATTTTCTTTGTGTGTGGTGGGATAGGCTGCTGCCAGGCTCTGAGCCAAGCTATTATTTATTACTGGTACCTTTCCTGGTGCCTGCTCAGGTAGGGTTTCTGGGAGTGGTGTGGTAGAGATCTTGATGGCTGGAGGAGAGCCTGCTGGCCCCCACGAACAATGAACAACAAACATGTTCGTGAATAGGTCATGTTCATCAATGTTCATTGTTCGTAGATGGCAACAAACAACGAACACCATGTTCAGGGTTTTTTTCTGATCGTGCCCATGTCTAGTTTTGACCGGACGATAGGTCTATGTTCTTGACTATCTCTCCACATCTTGCCAAAAGGGCAAGAGTCCTGTGTTCTGTAACACATGTAGGAGAGGTACTGCTGCTATCTCGTACTGTGGGCATGACTTGTGTCAAATAGGTTGCCCCTCATTGCTTAAACTGTACATGAACCTGTTGAGTAGAGACCCTTGGTCTTTTCTTATTTCAGTCCCCAAACAATTACAAGTCAAGATTTGGACCACCAAGAATAAGCATGAATATGCCAAGATAACAAAGGGATGAATCCCCACTATATTCTATTGATTGATTTCCACCCCCATCAGTCAGTTCCTCCCTCCTTCTGCAGATCTCTGATGGACCCCCTCATGCTGTCCCTAAGGGACCCCAGTTCCCTGGGAGTAATGTTTCAGAGTGCTATACTTCAAAGTGAGGAAGAGGCAGGAATGTTCAGTTCTAAGTGAATGAAGTTTCTTCTGTTAGTGGAAAATTAAGTCAGAATCCAGCCCAGGATCCAAAATATTGGGACTTATATTTTCCATTGTTACAAAAATAAAGCCTTCCATCTCTCTGCTGAATGATACTGAGAAAAGAGATAAAGGTTTATCATTATATCAGTTCATTACTTCCATATCCTATAAAAGCGAGACACTTTCTTCTATCTTCTGCTTCGGTGAAGGATTCGAACTGGGAGAGTGCCTTTATGGTCATTGTGCCAAAACTCTGGAACCCTCAGGGCCAAGCTACACATGACGAATGACACTTGAACGGCAAGTGGATTGAATGGAGGGCAAGTGAACAGGGAGAAATACACTTGCTGTTCAAGTGTCATTCGTCATGTGTAGCTTGGCCCTCAGAGGCACATCTGTTGCCTTATATTGCCTTCTTCCGTCTGCAAGTGAAAAAAATCTTTTTTCATCTGTCATTCCCCTAGTGATCTTTCCTTCCTGCTTTACGTTTTAATTGCTGTTTTTTTATAATTTGGGGCATTATTTTAGTTTTGATTATAGTTGTTTTAATGATGTGTTTTGGTTTGGTTTTAATGGCTTTTAAGATGGGTTTTTATAATGTATGTTTTTAAATCTGTTAGCTTGCTTGGTGGCCCTGATGAGGGCAGAAAGGTGGGGTATAAATCTGGTAAACAAACAAATATTTAGTACATTTTTATCCCGCCTTCCTTCCGAGAAGCATAGAGTGACAACATCATTTCCATTTTGCGCTGGTAGGGTTCCTGGGAGTGGTGTGGTAGAGATCTTGATGGCTGGAGGTATTTATACCCTGTTTTTCTCCCAAAGTGGCTTACAACTCTGTTCTCCACCTCCTCAATTTTATGCTCATAGCAACTCTGTGAAGTAGGTTAGGTTGGTGGAGAGAGAGTAACTGTTCCAAGGTCTCCTAATGAGCATTCATGGCATAGTAGGGATTCAAGCCTGGATCTACCACATCCTCGTCTAACCACTAAAATATGCTGTCTCATCATACTCCCCTTCTCCATTTCTCCCTCACAACAATCTTGTGAGGTAGCTTAGGATACAGGTGGCTGGCTGTGGTAGCCTGCTGAACCTGCCATCCACAGCCTTCCTACACACAAAGAGACTGGTCGTAGTCATCTAACCATTCCCACAGTCATCTATCCACTGTGCTCTTTTTTCCAGCACTCCTTTCTGAAGCTTATCACTGCCCTGTTCCTTTTCCTACATTGCTACACCATACTAGAGCCAGATTCTTTCAGCGAAGTTAATACCTGTCAAATGAAACTAGCTAAAATGTCCAGAATGTTTTGAACAGATGGTCTGCATTTGTGAAAATCTTCCACGAACAGTGATAAATATAACCACAACAAATTGTTTTGGTTTGTATTTCCTGACTTACGATTGTGTAACATATACAGTTCACATAATCAAATTGGACTCATTGAGCCTCGGGTCATACATTATTTCTAAAAGCATTTTCGTAAAGAGGATCAGCAACTGTCCTTAATGCTCTTCAAAGGCCAATTTCTAACGGTTTGGAAACTTCATTTGCATAATTCCTTAGTATTTGGTTTTATTTAAGGATAACTTACAATTCTTCATTTCTTTTTGAGGGAGAGAGACTATTATGAGACACTGATGTGGACATCCTAGAGCAGTGCTTCTCTAACTATCTGATGTGGCGGACTGACCATTTTTGACTCCTGCTCAGATGGCAGCTTAGAAGGATCACTGGGGGCTAGAACAGCCAAGCCCCTTGGTCTCCCTGATGAGTTGCAACCTACCTGAAATGGAAACAGACATATGTATGGTGAGGGGCTGCCTTTGGACAAGCCACTTCCAAGTCTACCAGGTCCTGGGAAGGTGCCCATAGTTGGGGGCAGCAGCAGTGGCTCCATCGACACAAATGCTGCTGGCAACCAGGTTATGAATGGCCCTCCGGCAAGAAAGTGCTCCTCGCCTGCTTCTTAATGTTCTTTTCCCATCGCTATTTGGAGGTCTGATCCTGTGAAGGAGATAAGCAAGGAGTTGTGTGCCCACCATTGCAGGGAAGTTACAAGGGTGAGTACCCGGTCTCCCCGACCCACAGCCATGTTTTGTCCTCTGCCCAAGGGGAGAGCTTGGCTAAAGGAGTCTGAATGGAATCCTGGCATGGAGGGCTAGAAGACCCCCTTATCAAACAGCTGGGCTGAGCACAACTCCCTGGGAGATTCCTCTTTGCTCCCCCTCCACTGGCAAGCCTCAACCACAAAGGGCAGTGCTGGGGGTCACTGGTGATGAGAGAGGGTAGATCACTGTAAACAAGAAAGCCCCCCCCCCATTGAGCTGTGAGTGGCTGAAACAAAATATAGGGAAAGGTTTAGTCCTCACTAATGTCTCACCCAAATTCCAGCAGGAGTGTAGCTTGAGAAATTTTTCCTGCTATGGATGCATAGAAATAAATACAGGCGCCATCACTGGGGAAAAACAGGAGAGAAGGATTTCTATCAGTACAATCCTATGCAGAGTTACTCCGCTTTCAAGACTTCTGGTCTCAGTGAGCTTATTAAGCAGCAACTCTGCAAAAGTTTTCATTTTCAAAGACATGTCATAGCATTCCCTATATTTAATTTAATTTATTATATTTATATTCCACCCTCCCTGCTTTCGCAGGCTCAGGGCGGATAACAAATACAAACATCACCCAACCATTAAAAACATTTAAAAGCATTAAATAATACATTAAAAACATTTAAAAGCATTAAATATTGCAGTTCATTTATTCAGGAATGTATTCTCCAACATGTGTCTGCCTAGACGCTAAGGTCATCATTTGCAAACATCTCTACCCGAAGAAATTAGAAAGTAGGCTAGTGGCAATACAAGATAGGAGCTTTTTAACACTGGCACTGAGATTGTGCAACGCCCCATGAGTTATACTGGCCCCCCTTTTTAAGACTAGGAGGAAGTTTAAAATTTGCCTTTTAATGCAAGCATTTGGATAGCTGGATCAGAATTGTTGACTGAGCGTGACTAAGCTCTTTGTATGTAGGGATGGCACAAACTTCACCACAAGCCCTATGCAGACTGGGAGCAGCTTATCTGCGGGACCACCTCTCCCCTTATGAACCCCAGAGGACTCTTCGTTCTAGTGATAAACATCTGTTAAAGGTCCCTGGCTCCAGGGAAGCCCGCCTGGCATTGGCCAGGGCCAGGGCCTTCTCCATCCTGGCCCCAGCCTGGTGGAATGCTCTGTCCAATGAGACCAGGGCCTGGCGGGATTTATCATTCCACTGGGCCTGCAAGATGGAGCTGTTCCGCCAGGCATATGGGTGGTGCTAGGCAGAGCCTCCTGGCTGGTAGATTACAGAATAGGCCCTCCCTACTAATGACATCTCCATCTATTAAATATCCCCTGCTCTGATGCTCTGGAGATGGATAATGGGTGGTCGGTTAGATTATTGCGCCGCTGTGAATATGTATATGTATTTTTAACTATGTGATTTTGAAATGCTTTATTGGTTTTTAAACTGTACAAACTATTTAATGTAATTTTAAATTGTTATTTGGTTGTAATCTGCCCTGAGCCTGCTGGTGTGGGGAGGGCAGAATACAAATCGCAAACAAACGAATGAACGAACGAACAAACAAACAAACAAACCACACACCCTGCATACTTCCCATCACATTGCCTCACTGAATTTGGCCTCATGCAGTACTGTACTGCACTGTTTGAATGCACATGAAAATGACTCAATGAACAAGCTTAAACTGTCCATGAACAACCAAACTTTTCAGTGAAAAATTTGCTCCCTGGTCACAGCCAGCAAAAAGAACATGTGCCGAACTGGCAGGCATTCAAGCGTGCTTAGTTTGAATGTGGATGTCTTGACAAATTTAAAATTGCCCTTCCCCTTCCCAAACTGAAAAGCTAAACCTCCATTTAATGCCAGTTTTGAATCCCAGATTCTGGGAGGAAACAAACCATGGTTCATCCAAGCGCCTGGCATTTGGTAAACTGAACCTTGATTCAAGGCATCCCAAACCAAGAATCCTTCTGTTGATTTCCACGTGGGATTGAAGGAGGGAAGTTAACATGGCAACTAGATGTATTCATGCCCACCATGAATAAACCACTATTTGTCCATGATTTCTGAATGCAGCCACATTCACAAAAAACAACTTGTTCAAAAATAATCTGTTAGGGATGAAAATGAGTTTAGACTCTTTTGGGATACATATGCATTTCCCCAGCTGTCCTAATAGTGCCCTCAGGACTGTTTCAGGCTGGAAAAATTGAGCAGGGGGTAGTGTTATATCTGAAACAGTGTGCCGGATCTAGGCTTGCCAGACCTCCTGCTAGCGAATCCTGTTGCCCACTTCCACTCTGAGCAGCTGCAGGAGAAAAACAAAATTAAACACAGCAACATTGCTGATGTCACTTCCGGGCACAACCTGAAGGTGAGAAGGGTAGCTCTAGGAATCACAAAAAACTCTATGGTTTTAACAGAGATTTCCTGACAGTTCCTAGATTTACACACTCGGTCACCTCCAAGTTGTACCTGGCACTGACATCATATGCATGCTCCCTTGTCCCCATCCCCAAACCTTCTGCTGTTGCCAAGCACCTTTAGTGGAACCCCAGACACAATCTTTGCATTCCATATTGTGCCAAGATGTACTTGGGATATGCATGCATATCAATACCATACAGAAAAGACTGCCTCCATTCAGAAATGGGGGAACTGTTACTGGATTTGGATGCTCGTCTTTTATTCGGGTAGAGAGGCTATATGACTTTATCCTTGAAACCTTGCATTGAAGTAACTATCAGATTACCAAATGGAACTATAATGTATTTTTTCCCCTGGCCTATTTAAGATAAAGCTGTATGTTCACATGTTTTACCGCCACAAGTGAATAAAAATTATACAGATGGTAGAGTATGACTGACTCTTTCCATTTAAGATGCAGGTGGCCTTATTTTTGATAGTTCTTTTAAAGAAGGACTATTAGACTCATGATATGTCCGCTGCAATATAATACTATGCTTTGGCAGTGACAGAGGTCAAATTACTGCAAGGTGGTGGTGGAGGGGGAGGAAAAAAATGAAGCATGAACACATAATATCCAATTTAAGCAAAGCTACTGAATATGTATACTCCACAGAATATCGGCTTGCTTCCAATTTGAGAAATTGATTTTAAAATTTAGCTACCATGAACAGACAGTAGGTTTAGGATTAGTTTAAAATAATATCTCTTGCATTTCATCTCTGTGTTGTACTGTGATACAACTCCCCAAACATGGTGGGCAGGTGGCCCATACAGCCCCCACCCCACGGGTAGGAGACCAGTTTGGTGTAGTGGTTAAGAGCAGCAGGACTCTAATCTGGAGAGCCAGGTTTGATTCCCCACTCCTCCGCTTGAAGCCAGCTGGGTGACCTTGGGTCAGTCACAGCTCTCTCAGAGCTCTCTCAGCCCCACCCACCTCACAGAGTGTTTTGTTGTGAGGATAATAATGACATACTTTGTAAACTGCTCTGAGTGGGTTTTAAGTCATCCTGAAGGGCGGTATATAAATCAAATGTTGTTGTTGTTATTTTGCATTTAAATAGTTTAGATTTTTTTTTCTGTTTCCTAATGTGGAGCTTTTAAAGTTGTTGCTATTTATTTAAATGTAGGCTTCTGAGGAAAGATTAATGGGGGAGTGCATAAGTGAGATGAATGTCATCTGATTGGACAGTAGCTGCACCCAAGGGGGTGAAGCAAACTGCCGTTTCAGTCAGAGAGAAAAGTGTTCATTCTGGTCAAAACAGGCGAGTTGTGAGCAGCCTGAGAGTGTCTGTGTAGCTGATTCCGCATGTTGGATAATGCACTTTCAATGCACTTTAGCAATAGTTTGAGGTGGATTTTTTGTTCCGCATGCAAAAAAATCCTGTTCCAAATGATCTACAAAGAGGATTGGAAGTGCATTATCCAACATGTGCAGAATCAGCCTGTGTGTCAAAGGGCCAAGCTACAAGTGACAAATTACACTTGAATGGCAAGTGAACAGACTCACGTGTATTCCTCCCTGGAGTGCAAGTGGAGCGCAAGTGAACAGGGAGGAATACACGTGAGTCTGTTCACTTGCCATTCTTGTGTAATTCGTCACTTCTAGCTTGGCCCTGAGAGAAAATATTTATTCTGGGCAAAGCTAAGCTTGCCATCCCTCCATTGTCATCCCAGCTGCCTCCTGACCCTGCTCACTTGGCTGGTGGGTGGGAGGCACAGGGGGAGAGGTGTGCATCCATGCTCCCTCATTCCACTGAACTGGCTTCAGCTCACCTGGCATTTCCTTCCTTGTGCTGGAAAACCACATCATTTTCCATGTGCACTGAGGCCAGTTCAATGGGATGGAGGAACACAGGAAGTATGTACCATGCTGCCCCCAGCCCCTTGCATTTTTGCTTTCACCCCTGGGGCCCCTAGCAACCCCTGTCAAAGCAGACAACTTGTGTGGAAACCTGAAAGCGGTTTTTATTCTAGTTCTATCAGGCAAGTTCTATCAGTGAAGCTGGCACTGTCTGTGTTTCTGAAATAAATTATTTATTTTGCCAAGTTCAACGGAACTGGGTGTTCCTGAGATAGTTTTTATCTGTGTGGTATTCTGAGAAATTCTTTTTCTTTTCATTTTATTAGATTTATATCCCGCCCTCCCCGTGAATGGGCTCAGGGTAGCTAGCATCAACAAAACAGCAATAAATACAGGTTTAAAAACTCATAAAACTGTAAAAGTTATCACCAATCACAGTAGTTCAGTTCCAGGCATCGGTAAAATACATAAGCTACTATAAAAAGTATAAACTCAAATTCTGCAGGATCAGCTGTGGAATGGTATCCAAGGTGGGACAGAAAATGGGCCATGGCTGTCAGGAAGAAAGACGGAAGAGGGGATGGACCAAAGGCCCAGTGGAACATCACTATCATACAGGCCCTGTGGATCTGCAACAAATCCCTCAGGGCCTGAATCTCTAATGGGAGTGCATTCCACCAGGCCAGAGCCAGAGCCGAAAAGGCCCTGGCCCTGTTCAAGGACAGGTGAATGTTCCTTGGGCTGCGGGCTACCAGTAGTTGCTTATCTTCAGAGTGCAAGGCCCTGCAGGGGACATAATGGGAGAGACAGTCCAGTAGGTATGTTGGCCCCAGTCTGTTAAGGGCTTTGAATACCAGAACCAACACCTTGAACTGAATCCAGAACTCAACCAGGAGCCCATGCAGCTGGCACGGAACTGGATAAACATGTGCCCTGAATGGGGTTCCCGTAAGGACCCATGCCACTGCATTTTGGACCAGCTGTAACTTTCAGGTCAAGCCCAAGGACAGCCCAGTGTAGAGTGAGTTGCAGTAGTCTAATATGGAATTGACCATTGCATGGATCACCAAAACCAGGTCCTGGGACAAGAGGTAGGCTGCTAGTTGCCTGGTCTGCCATAACATCCAGGGACATGCCCAGACTCTTCACCACTGATGAAGGCCAGAGCTGCGCTCCATCAGGGGTTGGGAGCCAGATCCTCAAACCCAGTGTCCCATGGCCTAGGTGCAGGGTCTCCATCTTCAGGGGATTCAATTTCAGGAGGCTTTGTCTCAACCAGACCACCACAGCATCCAGACCTTTGATCAAGGCATCTAGCACAAACTCCAAATGGCCATCCATCAAGAGATGGATCTGGGTGTCATCCATGTATTGGTGACAACCCAGCCCAAAGCTATGAATGACCTGGGTGAGGGGGTGCATACAGATGTTAAACAGTATCGGGGAAAGAATCACCCCCTGGATGATGCCACAACCAAAGAGTGGCACATGGACATCTGTTCCCCTAGCACCATTCTCTATCCCTAGCCATGGAGAAAGGAGTTTGGCCATTGCAGGATCCATAGCAGCGAGGTGGTGGATCAAAAGATCATGATCAGTTGTGTTGAACACTGCTTTAAGATTTAAAAGGATCAGCAGTGTGCTGACCTGCCCCGATCCAGGTGACATCGCAGGTTGACCAGTGCTATGATCAGGTCGGAAACCAGATTGGTATGGATCCAGTACAGAAGAATCCTCCAGGAATGCCTGGAGTTGTTCTGCCACCACCCTCTCAATTACCTTGCCCAGAAACAAGATTTGAAACTGGGTGGTAATTGGCTGGATCAAGGGGATCCAGTGATGGTTTTTTAAAATAAGAACTGCATTACTGCCTTCTCCAATGAGCCCGGGAAAATCCTGGAACTCAAGGACAGGTTGATGAGGTTAGCTAAAGGAATCTGAATCCCGGCACCACCAGTTTTCACTAGCCATGATGGGCACAGGTCCAATGGGCAGGTGGTGGGTTTCACAACATGCAGGATCCTGCCCATCTCTTCCTGGAAGAGACTCCAGAATTGATCTAACATCAACCTTGAAGTCAGCCAAGGGGCCTCCAGTTCACTTACTGTATCAACTGTTGCCGGCAAATCCCAGCAAAGTGACAAGATCTTATCCACAAGTCAGGCAAATTGTGTGTACACCTGAGAAAGAGAGTGTGTGTCTGTGTATATCTGAGTGAGAGATTGATCTAACCAGATAAGGCAAGTTGTGTGGAAAGGGCTGAGGAAATTTATGTCTGTGTGAAGTTTATGCTGTTAGTGAAGATCTGTGTGGAAAATTACTTTGTCTGACTGAGTCTGTGAAAACACCTTTACAAAGACAGAATTATGTTTGAAACTGCCAAGCTTAAGAACTATTCTGAAACCAACATGCTTATTAAAACTCTGTCACCATAATGCTTGTGTACCTATAAATAAATTCTACTTTTGTTTAAGAAAAAAAAAGATCCTTTTTTTACTTCACAATCATCCTCAGGTGCTGACCATTCTGTCAAACTACGATCTATAACAAAGCCTTCTGTAGTACCTGTTAAGCAGAAGAGATCTAAGCCTTTGGAGGCAGCAAAAACCTTTGGAGGAGGCAGTAATATATAGGTAACACAAACAAATTAGGGCAGGTGTTCTCAAGGTATAAGCCTGGGTAAAGTAGGAAATGCCTAAGCTCTGTGTGAATGGAAATATAAGGAGTATTTATTAGGACCAGGGTCCTCCTAAAGTTTAAGGTAAAGTAAGGAGGAGATGAAGACCCAAAAGCAAAGTTTTAAAATCAAACAGCGAATCATTACAAAGTGGTTTAAAAAACGAAGCAAAATGTTACACGTACCATTAACAGCAACCCCCCCCCCCCAAAAAAAACCCTATATAAAATGGGACATAAATGAGACGGCCAACAATGGATAAAGGAAACTTGATAGTAAAGTTGCATATTTACCCTGAAAAACTGATTACGAAGCAAAACAGAATAGTTTCAAGGGGGGAAAGCAGCTTGAAATTCTGTTGTTTAAACACACTGCGATCAATCAAATGACTAATTCTGCCTCTGCAATATGCCAGTTACAAATGGCAACAACTTGTATTAATGGTATATAATTCATCTTCTCTTTGAAAGTGGAAACAATTTTGATAGGCCAAGCATTGGCGAAGGTAATATGTTTTCGGGGGGGGGGGGGAATTAATTAATATTCCATTCCAGGATTGTTTTTCTTTTAAAACAAGCTAGTCTTTCAAAGGACATATTCGATAACAATTTTCCAACTCTTTAAACAAATGTATTGAGAAAAACAAAATTTTGAGTAAGAATTGACTTGGACATCCATGGGTATGTCGTGTAATGATGCAAATATTCACTGTTTTAAGCCTTGCTCTTTTGATGGCACCCAGTTGGCTGCCATTTATTTTTTCTATGGCTACTCTTTCTACCACCTTTCTGGATCAATCACCTAAACAGTCCTGCCAAATCACAGAAGAGGCTGTGAATGGAATGGCATCACAATGCTATGTAACCAGTTTGAATTGGCTACATAGTGGTATCACCAAAGACGAGTTAGGACAACTGAGAGTGAATGAAAGCCAGGACATTTCTGCAAGCGGAGTTGTAAAACTGTGGAAAATGGGTGTTAGCACAGCTGAAAATGAACATTGTATGAGATCAGCTCTATTTTTTCCCTTAAATACAAGAGAAAAGAAAAAAGAAGCTTTGTAGATATAATAAATACTGATATGGTGGAGAGATACTTATGGCTACCCCTGATGGAGTTTTCATGGCAAGAGACTAACCGAGGTGGTTTGCCATTGCCTGCCTCTGCAACCCTGGTCTTGTTGGAGGTCTCCCATCCAATTACTAACCAAGACTAACCCTGCTTAAGTTTCTGAGATCTGACAAGATCAGGCTCACTTGGGCTATCCAGGTCAGGGCAAATACTGATGTAAGCGGCATTAGATTGTAAACCTGCAAGCAGCACTCTTGTCATTTATGAAATGCTGTACAGTATCTATATATCAGCAATGTCGATTTTCCAAAAGCTCTTCCATCATTTCTCCCATTCAACTTACTTCTTGTATGGTTCACGTTATAGGTGTGTTGTCAACTTGGATCAACTCTTTTTTTATTACCTTTTATGTAACCTATAGCTCCTCTGTGGTTGCATTACTCACCTAAAACTGCATTTTATTATTTTGATAAGAAAATCATGTTCCTTCTGCTAAGGAAGCAAATTGGTAGTTATATGTCCAATTTCTGTATTTCTATGTGCAACGAAAGCTTCTAGAGTAAAAGCATCTGGAGAATTTATTTAGATGTCTGAATCTGTACTGTAATGATCATTAATCCTCTGTCAGTGACTGGCTAAGAAACTCTAATGTGACCCAGGATCATTGAAGATTATGGGTAGGGGAAACAGATGACAAAGAACAAGAGTGCCACCTAGAATTGTCAGGCTTCCCGCTGTGATGGGAGGTCTCCCACAAAAAAATAAAAATGCCTCTGTGCCAGTATGTCACTTACAGGTACATCCCAGAAGTGACAATGTTAGCTCTAGGAATCACTGGAAACTTTATGGTAAAATCATAGTATTTCTGGTGATTCCCAGAGCTACCCATTGTCACTTTTATGTTGTACCCAGAAGTGACATAGTAGCATTGGTGATGTAACCTGCCCCTCATGTCTCCACCCACCCCACCCTCCCACTGGTTGGCAGCCATAGTCTAGCAACACTTGAGCCACCATGGGCCAAAGATCTGTTGTGTGCCCCCTCATCCTACCCAGATTCAATCCAAACACTGTATGAAAAAAATTCCCTTGACTGCCCAATATATGGGACCCTGACGCCGACCTTTTGTATCCCAAGTCCCTCCTCTAGGCAGTCCTGTCTGAGGAAGCTGAAAGCTTAGGAAGCAGCAAACGAAGGAAAGAAACGAAAGAAATATGTTGCCTGAGAAATGAACAGGGGGTTCAAGAACGTTGCCATTCTCCTCACAGATGGCTAAATGCTTCTGAATTTAGTATTCGTAGACAGATTCCTGTGAGAGATGCTTCTAAGAGATAAATAAACAAAATGTCTGATGCTATGATTCATGTTAGTTCCCTCATAAATGGCATCCCTTCACTCATGAAAGAGTTAAGCTAAAGTTTCTGTAAACTAATGATAGCAAGTTTCGCATAGAGCCATTTAGGAGTAGAGTAGACTTTTCACCCCAAAATGGGTGGAGCTTTGGGAAAACTGCCAGTTTCTTCTTCTTAGAGAAAAAAAAAGATGAGAGAACAAAGAAGCAAAATGGAGCTTAGCTGGGCTGTTGTTGTTTTCTTTTCCGTATAACCCTTTCCCTTATTCTAGAAGTAAACTTTTTCTTAGAAGCTAAACACACTTGTGGCTGAGCTGCATTATTCTGCTGTGCTTTATTCACGCTGCTAAACATTTCCAACAAAAACATACACTCCTTTCCTCCCCAAAGTAACTGAAATATAAAACCCTTTTGTGTGGATAGCTTTTACTGAGCTATTGTACAGAAATATTGGGCTATCAGTTGGATGACAAAATAAAAGCAACAATTCAGAAGGACTTTTAGGCTTAGACAAAATACTCAAACCACTGCTTAATTGTACATTTCTTTTGGTACCTTCAGCCACAAGAGATAAGCATTTGTCCTCCTGAACAGTACCGTACTGAGATAAGGGAAAAAACTCATTATTCAGCTTCCACAAAAGCTTTAAAACTTTCCTTTAAAAAAAATGAGCTTTTAATCCATCAGTGGAAGTATGTGATGTTTTGGGGAGATGTTTCTGAGAGCCAGTTGTTACTTTATTGTGTAAGTACTGTTTATTGACTGGTATTATTCACTGCGAGATTTTGAGCGTGAGGAAAAAGTGGGATACAAACCACTAAAAACCAACATTAATAAGCTAGTTTCTTCAGCGATAATAATAATGAAAACCTTGGTTCAGAAAACATTTTGACATCAGCAACATTATGAGAATTGATAATAAGAATTTGGTGGTGGTGGAGAGTTGACTTATGGCGTTGACTTATGGTGAACCAGAGTTGACTTATGGCGAACCCTGGTGGGGAATTCATTGCAAGAGACTAACAGAGGTGGTTTACCATTATATTGTCGAAGGCTTTCACGGCCGGAGAACGATGGTTGTTGTGGATTTTTCGGGCTGTATAGCCGTGGTCTTGGCATTGTAGTTCCTGACGTTTCGCCAGCAGCTGTGGCTGGCATCTTCAGAGGTGTAGCACCAAAAGACAGAGATCTCTCAGTGTCATAGTGTGGAAAAGATGTTGGCAGGTAATTTATATCTACTTAGGAAGGTGGGGTTCCTGAGTAGATATAAATTACCCCACCTTCCTGAGTAGATATAAATTACCTTCCAACATCTTTTCCACACTGTGACACTGAGAGATCTCTGTCTTTTGGTGCGACACCTCTGAAGATGCCAGCCACAGCTGCTGGTGAAATGTCAGGAACTACAATGCCAAGACCACGGCTATACAGCCCGGAAAACCCACAACAACCGTGGTTTACTATTGCCTGCCTCTGCAGCTTTGGTCTTCATTGGAAGGCCCCCATCCAAATACTAACCAAGGCTGACTCTGCTTAGCTTCTGAGATCTGTCGAGATCAGGCTCACCTGGAGTAAGAATTTATAAAGTACTTCTTGAGTGTTCACAGTATTCCCTGTGTAATAATTCATTCACTCTTATAAACAACTCTTGAAGGTAGGCCAGCATCATTATTTCCGTATTGAAGATATAGAGGATACTGCTGAGAAAAAGTGGTTTGCTTAAGACATCTGTCAGTAATACAGAAGAGGAAACAATATAGAATGATATGGAGTATTGTGTTTCCCTGCTGATACATTCAATAGCTGCACAGTACAGAATTGCCACCCTTCTTGGAATTAAGAAGCAGACATAAGGCTTGGGTTCTAAAGGGCCACTTTATTAAAGAAACAATATAATCAGTTAATGAGGAAAAGGGGGGGCTAATTAGTGGTATAGGTCAAGCCAGCAGTCACTCTGGGACATCTTCCTTGATCCTGTCTGGGTGAGCCCTACTGCCCTGAGCATGAGCCATCCATGAGGCATGGCTTGAGCCTGGCCAGCCATGTGAATAGTTCCTCCCTTAAAGCTCCAAACACCCCAAGCCGTGGAGCCTGAAGGAAGGACTTGTCCAGGAGGTCCCATCAGACAGTCTACCCTCACCGCTGGCAGCCATGAAGCAACCAGCCACTCCTGACTAGACATGGGCATGAACAGAAAAAAACAAACATGGTGTTCGTTGTTCGTTGCCATCCACAAACAACAAACAACGAACATTGACTAACATGACCTTTCACGAACATGTTTATTGTTCGTTGTTCGTGGGGGCCAGCAGGCTCTCCTCCAGCCATCAAGTTCCTTACCACACCACTCCCAGAACCCCTACCTGAGCAGGCAGCAGGAAATGTACCAATAATAAATAATAGCTTGGCTCCAGAGCCTAGCAGCAGCCCTGGAACTTGAAGAGGTAGATCCCTATCGCACCACACACAAAGAAAATTCAAGCTCCAATGCACTCTCCCTGTCTCTCTCTCAAAATGCCAACTGCAACTGTTTCTCCCTCACTGTCTGCAAAACCAGAGCTGGAAGCCCCCCTCCCCCCTGTTCTTTGCTCCCTTGTTGTAACAAATTTGGAGCTCCACACTTGATAGGAAGACGTACCTATCAAGCTACATTGGGCTTAGATTGGGATTTCCAGGGCAACAGCAGGAGTTCAGACAGAGTTCAGGCATTCCTTGCCTCCGGTTGCCAAGGGAATTGATTGCAGGTGCCAAACTGTCTGGCTTGACGAACAGCAACGAACAGCAACAAACAAGGCTTGCAACAACCACCTGTTCGTTTAGAATGGGGCCTCACGAACAGCTTGTTCCCGAACAGCTGATTAGGCTGTTCATGGCTTTTTTTAAAAGTTTGCATTGCTGTTCATGCCCATCTCTACTCCTGATAGACCCCACTTCTCCACCAATGGGGATATGCCAAGGGTGCTCACTGTCCCGCTCTAATTTCCGCAACTCTAACCTGCCAGTGGCCGAATTATGTTACAGCTCCATCACTCTAATACACTGCATGCAGACCAAGGCAGGAAAATACCCTGCCTCTCACCATAGCCAATTTGGTGAAAGGGGAAAAAATTCCTACCTGGTCCCTTAATGGAGACTGGCTAGACCTGCCCTGCTACAGTGTGGTGAGTGGGCCATGCATGAGGCACAGACTGGGACTGTCAAGGGACGGAGCTTCCTTATAAGGCCTCTGGCTCCACCTCCCTCACAATGTCTGATGCCTAGGAAGGAGGGACTGCCCCTTCTCCTTCCAGGGCAACAAAAATTGGCACCCAGCCATAGCAGTCAATGGCTGTGGCTGGGGTTGCCACAATATCAATACAATAACACAGAACAATTATTCTTGGTCAGTCAGTACAGAAGAGAGCCAGAGGTATAATAGTTTTACCTTAATGGAACTAGTAAGGTCTGATGAACTTGAATTTGGGAGATTGAAGTTCAAGCCCAACAGTCACTTTTCTTCTGAATAGCTTTGGGCAAGTTTTAATGGAAGATGGGATAGGTTCAGGGTCCCTGGGAAATTCAACCCAAATTCTGAACAGCAATGTAAGTCTCCTTATATCTGGTAATGAGGTAAACATACTCTTTAGGATGGAAGTGATTATACATATAACATTAATCTAGAATTCTTCAAAAGACAGAGGAGTATAGCAAATGGAGTATTGGACTTTAGGACAAACTAGACAAAACCATTTGCAATGACCCAGCACACAACAACTGCAGGGAATTTGTTTTTAAAGCTCCGGAGGGGCCTGCTTCATGTGAGTGTAGAAAGGAGCAGGAACTATTCCTGTCCATCATAACAAGTTACATCGTTCTTCTCTCCAGCATTTTATTCTGACAACAGCCATGTGAGATCCTTAGCACCACAGCAATCATTCTCAATTGGATTGTCTAGGCCACATAGGAAAATCCAGATATGAACAATTGCTATACCACAATGGCAATGATGTGTGAATGGATCCTTGAACCATGCTGCCCGAGGAACAAAGAACAGGGCTAGGAAGCTCCTGTAGTTCTTAACTTGAAGAAGCTAATAGTGCAAAAGAGGTGGTTTCATTTCCAGTGCGAATATACATGCAAGTGTGTATGCTGCTGGTCGTTGTATGTGGTAAGGTTCTTATCTCTGTTGGGAGCAGTGGACACAAGGTTGGAGAGGTGAAAATCTCATTGAGCTCTAGTGATTGGGGAATTGGGTCACTTCGTGCATTAGAAAAGAGAAACCTGCATATACAGCAGTCTCAGCTAAATAGAACCAGAGGTGGTGTACCTCTGAGTGTTAGTTGCTACGTGGCCTCTGTTTCCCGACTTGTGAACCTTCTGGGCCACTTGAGCGGCCGTTATGGGAAACGGTGCAGAACTACATAGACCATTGATCTGATTCTGCTAATGTCTCCTTTCAATTTTCCTGTATTTGTGGGAAAGAAAAGTCGTCACCATGAGGTACCTCAGTACCATGAAATATTGGTAATAATGGCTTGAGTTAAATTCAAAGGAGACAGGATTTCCTATTCAGGCAGAAAGAAGCCATGATCTAATTAACATTTATTTAGGAAGTCTGACTGCTGAACAAAATCAATACCTGTAAAGATTTAAGCTTGCCTGTTTTAGCAACCCATTTGTCATCTTGTTTCTCTAATATTGGACATCTATACCAAATTGAAAAATCACATGGTAGCTTGAAATTTCTAATTTAGCATCAATACAATAAAATCTCCAGTTACCTTTGGTATAGGAGAGTCAGATTCAAAAGAGAGAAAAATACCACCATCTCCAAAGTGTTGGTAAAATACAATTCATTCAAGGAGGAAGGACCACAGGAAATTCATTTCCGAGTATTCTTTTTTCTCTCCAACAAACAGAATTTTTTTAAAAAAAAAAACATGCATTGTGGAGTTCAGACAGATTGTTCCTCCCACACAGGTGAATATCTTTAAAATCGTTATTTGCATTGTGTTTCTGGAAACTAAAGAATCCATGGGAGCTGCAATTATACTGCAGTTCTCGCAGCTTTGCGAGAAAGCCAGATTTACTGTAAAATCAAGGTGGCTCATGATGAAAGAGCTTAACGATATTATTAGCAATTTGGAGCAGCAGAGAGTGGCCCAATTCATGAAATAATAAGAGGATGTTTCATACAATCAATTATTAATGTGCGAATAAAAAGAATATATGTCTTTGCCTTCGATAGAGGAGCATTTACTGCTTGCCCTATCTGTGGGGATAGACAATTTTCATCAAGACATGAGGACTCATAGGGCACCTCCATTACTATTTAGAGAGGGAAAAAAAACTATATGGGGTGAATTGCAAACATGTTTCACAGGCAGACACTCAGCAATAAATTAATAATAAGTCCAAGTTGGCCATATGCTTCTGCAGAAGTGAAGATTTAGAGTGAAAATGCTTGTGTATTGCAAGCAGATCTAGTTAGACTGGAAGAATGGAATACTGTATAAAAATTCTGTCAGATCCTTCATCCATGTCTGTACCTTACATTTCACTTTAAACTGAGTTTAAACTGACCTGGATAGCCCAGGAGAGTCTGATCTCATCAGATCTCAGAAGCTAAGCAGGGTCAGCCTTGGTTAGTAATTGGATGGGAGACCTCCAACGAAGGCCAGGGTTGTAGGGACAGGCAATGGCAAACCGCCAAGGGGCACCATAAGTCAGCTACGACTTGAAGGTACTCTCCACCAAGCACTGACATTATTGCTACGGATCTTTTCCATGTCTGCTACTTCCCTTCGCTTTTGTGGCTCCTATATATGAAGTTAGCTGCCATAGTTCATAGGCTACCATTCAGCAGAATGTAATGTACCACAAGTCCCACCAACATCAGTGAGTCTTGTTTGTGCATAGTTGTCCACAGGAGTGCAGCCAAGGACTGCAGAAGTCAGGACGATGCAAAGCATGTTGTTGACCAATGCATCAAGCGGTGACATGTACGCTTGAATGAGCCATCACAGAAAGAACTTCTCTTATCAGCCCATATCAATACAAAATCAATACAGCTCAAAGGAGAAAGTTCACATAGATGATTGTGCACCATCACACACATCACACCATCACACACATCTATTGATCCAGCACCTTTTTATCCTGCCCTACTTCCAAGAAGCTGCCTTGATGGCCTTGACTGAGAAGAAGGGCAAGTTATACATTTTGTAAATGAACAAATATAAATATGGAGCTCAGGTTTGAGTATGTGGTGCTCCTTTCCTCATTTCTTCCTCAAAACAACCTTGGGAGGTAGGTCAGGCTGAGAAAGTGAGACTACCCTAAGCAAACTTCATGCTGATGTGGGGATTTAAACTGAGATCTCCCAGGCCCTAAACCAGCACTCCAACCACTACTAGAAGAATGCACTATGGAAACCCCCTAGCTGAAAATATACATAAAAATCTCTGTAACAGGTCATTTCCATGTTGGGTTGCCAGGTCCCCCTCTCCCCTGGGGGGGATGTTGGAGATCCGACACCTACCTTTTTGATGTCCTTCTTGCATGCACGTGGAGCATGATGATGTCACTTCTGGGAAGTGATGTCATCGCAAAGGCCACATGCTGCACTCTGGCATTCTGCAGGGGGCTGAATTGGGCCCAATGCAGCATGATTCAGCTTGATTCAGGCCCAAATCGGCATGAATTAGGATGCTGTAGAGCACTGGAGCGCTGCTATGCTCTGCAGCAGCCCGATTTGAGCTGAACTGGGCCTGAATTGGGCCACTGCAGTGCGCAGGAGCACACCATGCCACCCAGGAGCGCATCCCAGGAGGTGCATTCCACCTCGCCGGGCAGGTAAGTAAAGACATAGGGTGGAGGGTGGGAGCAGGAGATCCCCTGCCCCCGGTAGGTGACTAGCAACCCTATTTCTATTATTTTTCTGAATGGTGACACAAATCCAGGAGACTTAGGAATTATGAAACCTCCTCCATGAAAAATCCATTTTTTTATTTTAGTTTGGGTGTTTACCATCAGCGATGCAGCAGGTATCTTGTTTTTCTTTGATTCTACTGATTTTCTGGGCAGGGACCCTGGGAAGGCAGCTTCCCAGGCATTATTTCCCTGAAGAGATAATGACAGAGCTGTAGAATGGGACAATAAGGTATTCTGCAAAGTAAACTTTCATCACTTTGTGAAAGAAAACAAACAACTGATCACAACAAGGAAGAATGACATACTCAGAGCTTTCAGTGGAATGGTTAAAAAAATGTCATTCAGTCACTGTAAGAGGAGGAAACTGAAATGCATGCCAGTTTTTTTAAATACCATTGGCCAGCTGATGCTCTTTTGCTAGGATGTGGCTTGATTACCATTCCCTGCCCCCGCCCCCCAGGAATAAATAGAGAGAAATGCACCTGCGTTGAGGTGCACCTACTTTGGGGGTCTATAAAATTCCATGGATTTGAATTCTAAACCAGTCAAGTCCTTCATCAAAATCTGCAATCACAGTAAACATCCCCTCCCCCAAATCTCAGATCCAAAACTGTAATGATTTTTTTCTCAGAGTACTCTGTTACCCACTACACTATAGTATAGATTACTCTGACAGTGAAAGCCAAAACAGAGTTATACCTTCATAAACCCAATAATATTAATAGGCTTAGAAGGGCATAAACTTTACTTAGGATATCATTGTAAATTAGATCGTAAATTACACCATATCCATCAACTGATGATGACAGCATCAAGAGATAACTAGTACATGAAGGTCTCTTTAGATGACATTCACGCGCTGGAATCAATGTGCATGGAAGGCAACTGGGGACGAACACACATCATCTCTGAATATGATCACTGAAATGTGAGAGTGGCATCTACACACATAAAAAGTGGATGTTCTGAGGTTCTGCCTCTCTTGTTGGGTATGTTTGAAAAAGCAGTGTTCTTACTCATGAGAATGGAGCCCACATATGTACACTTTGTACATGTGAAGACATCGTCAAATTTCAGCATTCTTCTTTTGCAAAATATGGGCTGATTTCAAAGCATGGATCTCATCAGCAGAGGGCTTGTGACTGAGCTATCATCAAATATCCCAGATACAACATTCAGATTACTTGGTATCATCTTAAAAAGAAAGCTTTCAGTTCACATAATTGATAAAAGGATTAAATCAAGTGATATACACGTATTGATAAGTGAACCAGACCCGAGTGATGAGTTCTGATGTTGATATACTCCAATGTGAAAACGAGTCCTCTATTGAAGACAATGAGCTTCGACAGTGTAAATTAGAGATGGGCACGAACCACAAAAAAACCAAACCATGATGTTCGTGGTTCATGGGTTTTCACGAACCAGGAACTACGAACTGGCAAGAATTGGGCAAGTTCACGAACCAGTTCGTGGTTTGTGGGATTTAAATGCCCCGTTCCAGCCGCTTAGCAGCAGCAGGAAACGGGCCTTTGACAGTTTAAAGGGCCCTTTCCTGCCTTGTAAGGGGCAGGTCCCTTTAAACTATCAACTGGCAGGCGGTGGGGGGGATTCCCTCCACCGCCTGCTGATGGTTTAAAGGGACCTGCCGCTTGCAAGCAGCAGGGCCCTTTAAATGGCCCAAACTCCAGCCCCCAGCCCCAGACCCCACCTCCAGCCCCACACTTACCTTGCCCAGCCGCCCTGCAGGCCCACGGCATCCTCCCCCCTCCTCCCACGAGGGCGGGAAGGCCATTTGAGGGGTGGGAAGGCCATTTTCAACCTTCTCTGCCACCCTGCAGGCCCGTGCAGCAGTGGAAGAGGCCAAAAATGGTCTTCCCACCTCTCGCAGGAGGAGAGGGAGGGCACCGCAGGCCCGCAGGACAGCTGGGCAAGGTAAGTCTGGGACTGGGGCTGGGGGGTGGGTCTGGGCTGGGGCTGGGGTTTGAGGATGCCCCTGCCGCCTGCCAGCTGATAGTTTTCCTGCAAGCGGCAGGAAAAGTTTATATGGCCATTTCCCTGGGGAAATGGCCATTTAAACTGCCCCTTTAATATGAACCAAACGAACCAGTAGACCAGTCCGTGGAAGTACGTGGAAACGAGCTTCCACGAACCACTGGTTCGTGAACCATGAACTGGGCTGGTTCATAGGGTTTTTTGGTTTGTATTTGGATTTGTGCCTATCTCTAGCGTAAATCTTCTTAGGATTGGGCTGTCACTGTCCTATCTACAATAGCATTTCTTTTTCATCCTTGTTCTGGTTAGAACTGTTTACAGAAAACTGGGGGGGGGGGTTGTTACATTTGGTTCCTCTGGATGGTCCTCTATTTACTTAACAATCCTATGAAGTGATACTGTTTATAATTGTAATGCATCCACATTTGTTTCTGGACTAGAATATGAGAACAGAATGGCATAAATCATAGAAACAAGCCATAAATACATTACATGTTTCCAGACTTTGTTTATTCATACACATACATACATACAATCCTTATCACAAACACAGACTCTGGTAGCAGGACCTGCAATAAACTTAGATGCCAGCTCTGTCCCCATCTTCACTCTGATAACATAATCACCAGTTATACCATCTCAGGTTCATTCATGGGTTCATCTTTGAACATTATACATGCTATCAAGTGTCAACAGTGCCCTTCTACTCTCTAAATTGGACATAAATCTGACAATAAAAATCACAACACTGAAAAAACAGTGGCAGAGCATTTTATTCTTCCAGGACATTCCATAGCTAGTCTAAAAGTTGTTGTCCTCAAACAAAGAAGCTTGAAGGGCAGATTACAACTTGAGATTGTGGGACCTGATTTCATTTACAAGTTCAGAACAATGGGACCCACGGGGCTGCATAGAGACATAGGCGTTTTATCTCACTACAGATACTAATTTCTGCTCTAATCAAGCTACATTGTACATTTACATCCTGACTCCTCCTTTGCTTGACCTATTCCACCTCGTGACTTGGATATAAATGCTCAGGAATCTCCATTCCCCACCTGTATCTGAAGAAGGGAGCTTTAACTCTTGAAAGCTTATGCCCTGAAAATCTTGTTACTTTCTAAGGTGCTACCAGACTCGTACCCTGCTGTTTTACTGCTCACCAACATGGCTCCCTACCTAACACAGTCACCTGTTAATTTATTTCCCTAAAAACCCATCCTTCCTTTATCTTTTAGCACCCTCCCATAAAACACTGATGGACAGTTTCAAAAAGTTTTTTTAAAGAAATCTTATTATCCATCAGATTACTTCTCATTGAAAGCATATTGCATTTCAAAGATAATTTCTTTAACAAATTTTGAGCAGCATTCTCAAACATATGAAAAACATTCATTGTTTGACCATTCAAACTGGGATCAGAAATGCTCTGTGCACACATATTCTCGCACTCTACTCCTATCTGCACCCCTCATGTGTTTTAGTTTTGATGTTTAAAGCCCTTAATGGACTGGGACCGACATAACTGCGGGACCACCTCTCCCAGTACATCCCCCAGAGAGCCTTGCACTTTGCCAACAAGCAGCTGCTGGTGGGCCCTGTTGCAAGGGACATTCGTCTGGCCTCAATGAGAGCCAGGGCTTTTTTGGCCCTGGCTCTGACCTGGTGGAACACTCTCCCAGTGGAGACCACAGCCCTGTGGGATTTATTGTAATTCCACAGCGTCTATAAAGTGGAGATGTTCTGCCAGGCCTATGGCTGAGGTCTGACAGAGTCCCTTCTTAGCAGATAGCCACACCTAGGCTTGCCATTCCCCCACCCAGAGTGGGGGATCCCCTGCTCCCACCTTCTCCCCCCGTGTCCACTTACCTGGCCAGCAGAGGGGCATGCCCCCGGGGCATCCCTGGCAGTGTGGTGCATCGCCGGGTGGCACAGCATGCTCCTGCGCCCTGCTGCAATGCACTCCCGAGCCCCACAATGGGCCCATTTCGGGCTGAACTGGGCCTGCAGGGGGCGTGATTCAGCCCTTTGGCAAGTATAGGAACACATGTCGGGCTGCCCTTTGACCCACATGATGACGTCACTTTCCGGACATGATGTCATCACACACGCTGGGAGCGTATGCACGAGGAGCAACATTGCAGACTTCAGACGGTAAGTGCTAGGCTCCCAGTCTCCCGTTGGGGGATTCAAGGGACCTGGCAACCCTAGCCATGCTCCTACCATGCTACCCTGAGAGTGACTGCTCCTTCTGTACTATCTGCATTTTATAGTTTTGGTACAGGCTCTTATGTAAGCATTGACGCCTATTCATTTCATTTGTTTTATTTTGATTCCAAGTATATATTTTAAATTCTGTATTTTATTGTTGTTGTGAGCTGCCCTGAACCTGCGTATGGCGAAGGTGGGAAATAAATGTAATCAACAAAATTCCATTAATTTATCATCTCTGTTTAAAAAATCAATAAAGTAAAAACAGATGTTTCTGTCCTGCAGGTGTATGGGTATGGGGAGAAGCTGAATGGCTTAACTCCCAACGCCACCCTTGCTTATTTTTTTTTTTGATTGACTGCAATCCTAAGTAAAGTTACACCTTTCTAAGCCACATCCTTTTAAAATGTGTGACGTTAGAATATATGTGCAACTTTTGATCCTATGCAGTTGGTAGTGTTCCTTGTGCTGAAGCATATACAGACTGTATTTGACTGATTTTCAGTTCCCAGTCAACAGTGTGAGAATGTGTAAATCCAATTAATAAACAAATGACATTTTACCAACTCTACTTAGTTCAGAAAATGACCTTGATTTAGCTGACCAGGCCACATGAATCCATGCTGTGGTTACCTTGAAGCTAGACTACTGTAATGCACTCTGCAAGGGTCAGCCCTTAAAGACAATTCCAAAACTCCAGTTGGTACAGAATGCCATGGTCTTGCTACTATTGGATGATAAGCTGAATCTGCACACTAGTCCCATTTTACAGATACTCCACTGGTTACTGATCAGAAACCAGGTTCGTGTCAAAGTTATTAACTATTAACTACAAAGCCCTTAATGTCATTGGACCATTGTCATGTCTGTAGCCCCTACATCCAGGGCCGGTGCCACCATTGAGGTGGTGAGGCAGGGGCTGCAGGGATGGAGGGGGCACCGGAGGGGTGCCAGGGCAGAGGCACAAGCCATGGAGCTGGCATGCCTGCCTCACGCTGCCGCCAGCCAGCCCCGCGCTGCTGCTGTGGGCCAGCCCTGCAGCACCACCACCACTGGCCAGCCCCGCACTGCCGCCACTACCACATGCCCCGGGGCGGGCACAGCAGCCGCAGGCCAGGGATGGCAGGTGGCCGGGGCAGCGTGTGGAGCACGGGCACCTCCTCGCGCCGCCCCAGCCACCTGCTGGCCAATGGCCCCGCCTTTACTGCATGATGATGGCATCACGTGATGATGTCATCATGCAGTCTCCGGGTGCATGTGCACTATGCACGCGTGTGAGTGGCCGCAGGTGATAGAAACCCTGGGACCAGCGGTGCCTACATCCAGTTCTAGGGGATGCTAAATGCTAATACTGTGTTACTGTCTGATTTCATATTGCAACTTCTATGTACATCACTGTTTGATTTTGTAGACTGTATGCATCACTTTCGTTTTTCCCTCTCACAGCCTGGGAACACTGCTGGGAGAGCTGCGGGTAATCTCTTCCTTTGAAGCTCATTGAAATGACCTTGTAATGTCTGAAATGTTACACTCCTCTCTATCTTGTCTAGCTAATGTATAAACTCCAGAAAAGTTCCCCAGACTTCTTCCCACTCAGACTTGTGGTTTAGAAGGGAGGGGAATGTTTGAGTAGTTAGACCTGTACCTTTCTCAAGCCTTTATTCCTTTCAAAAGAAGCTGTACTGCTTAGTCGCTTTTTGCCTCTAAGTAAGCCTATGGACCTGTGCATATGGAAAAGATCTGATTTCTGAATAAAAGTCATTTAACCAAGAACCTGTGTCTTGCTGCAATGATCGAGGGGTCTGTCTGCCGTATCCTGTCCTCTATAGCCTGACACCCATGTTCCTGCAAGGCCACCTCTCCTGCCGAGTTCTGCTGCAACAGCAAAGCCTCCTGAAGGTGCCACCCTGCCAACAGATAAAATTGGCAACTGCGATACATGCAAATTCTCTGTGTCAGCTCCCACATTAAGGAACGGTCTGTCTGGAGCTGTTAGGAATGCCTGTGCTTCTAGCATTTCATAAAATGTGCAAAACAGAATAGTTCAGAAGGGCATTCTTATAGCAGGAGTGGAGTTGTAATGCAATGGATCATCTTAGGAGATGATCTCTGTTAAGGATATGTTCTTTTACCCCTTCCAGTTCTTCAGTCCCAGCCCCACTGTATTATTTTGTTTTACAAGGAATCTTTGCTGTTACACTCAAATGTTATCATTCAAATGTTCTTGTACTTTGTAATCTGCTTACTGAATAGTTCTACCAAGTTTGTAATCTGCCTGGAGTCCCAGTGAGAAAGATGGACTGTAAATGGAAATAAATAAACACACATGCTTGGCTACAGGAAGAGAGGTCAAATGGACAAGGCTAGTGATGCTATTTTTCCTAGCATTATTGACTTTTCCAGAGAATCTTGTCTTCTCATAATGTGACCAAGTCTGTTGGTCTGTTAATGATAGCACATTTGGGAGGTTGCCATAGGTCAGAAGTGACTTGATGGCACATAACACAGAGACAGTGACACTGAAGAGACAAGCTACATAGCTGAGTCTGTCCCATCCCAGCAAAGATGAAACAATTCAGAAAAGCACCTCCTTAAATTAACAAAAGGGCTACAGTTTGCACAGAGTCATGTATTGTGGACAGTGAATTTGGCCTACCCTGAAAAGGCTATTATTGAGTTGGATGAGGGACAGAAAAGGTTAATTGAAATGACCGAGGAGATGAAACACCTTTCCTACAAACAAAGGCTAAGTGTTAGGGAACGATCCTAAATAGGTCTCCTCAGAATCCTACTCAGGTCTATTCAATGGGGCTTACTCCCAGAAAAGTATTTTTAGGATTGTGCTATTAATCTAGGAAAAAAGAGAGAAACAAATGCAAGCATGATAGACGTTTCTAGAATAATGAATGACGTGGATACCTTTCTGCTATTATCTCAAAATATTAGGCCCATACAATAGATTAAAGGAGGACAGTCAAAAGAAGACACTTCTTCACACAATCAGATTATGGAACAACCTTGCCTTTGGAGAAATAGCCTTCCCCTTTGAAAGGTGAGAAGATCATTTGTTTTACTCAGTTACACCATTCCAAAGAGTCTATTTCACTAATTTAAAGGTGTCTAGGAAAAGGCACCTTTGCTGAAACGAGTGGAAATAAATTGATACGTTAGCACAGCATAGACACATAGTACTGGAAATGTCACTGAATCAGTGCACATTTAAATTACAGCACCCTATTTTATTTAATATTACTGATTTAAGACAAGGCTACATGTCAATTGTTTGGAGGACCAGCTGCATTCGACAGTATTTTCAGATCTGCAGAGGTGCAGGCTGCCAAAACTAAAAGCCCAGTGCAACAGAAGCCCAATTATCTTGGCTGTGTCTGTTACAACTTCAAAGCAGAAGGAGAACTGTTCAATTTTAAACCCTTGTTCCAACATTAAAATGTCAGAGTCCAAGATAAGCATGTTCAAATAATTTATTTACAAAAGTGTGGGCAGACACATAGAGCTTTTGAGTGTTAGCATCTGTCTGTCTTTCCTCTCTTCACCCAAGTTTTCTCTCTCTGCTTCTCTTTATAGACAATCTTCATTTGGAAGGTAATCTCAGTTTTGTTTTCCGTTAACATCCCATAGCAACCAGACACTTCTTGCTTTGACTCTCAACAGGGAACTCAATGTGAAAACAGAATAAAAACTCTTCGTGGTGGTACCATGGAATGAAAATTAAATAACTCAAACGTGACTATGTTCTTCACAGGGTGGAAACTATCAAATCTGTCATCAGGAATCAGGAATAGTCAAGTCAAAAGTCGCCAGGTCCACAGATATCCATCATAGTATAATTTAGATTATAAATTTATATAAGTATATATTAGATTAGAAAAGCAGTGTGGTGTACTGGCTAGAGTGATGGACTAGGATCTGGACAAACAAAATACAAACTTCCCATTCTTCCACGGAAACTTTCTGGGTGACTTTCAGCCAATCAAAAACTCTCAGTCTAACCTACCTCTCAGGGATTGTAGTGAGGGAAAAATGGAGAACGGAAATTATATAAACTGCTTTGGATTGCCAGTGTGGAGAAAGGCAGAGTATAAACGAAGTAAAACAAATAAATAAAAATAAAATGGATTCCTTAGTTGGTTGTTGGGGGTTTTCCGGGCTGTCTTGCCGTGGTCTTGGCATTGTAGTTCCTGACGTTTCACCAGCAGCTGTGGCTGGCATCTTCAGAGGTGTAGCACCAAAAGACAGAGATCTCTCAGTGTCACAGTGTGGAAAAGATGTAGGTCATTTGTATCTACTCAGGAGGGGTGGGGTTGAGCTGAGTCATTCTGTAAGAGTTTCCCAGGGTGTGGAATGCTAATGGCGGGAGGCTTCACTGTATCCTGAGGCGGTTCTTTTGCATATGGAGCCTCCCGCCATTAGCATTCCACACCCTGGGAAACTCTTACAGAATGACTCAGCTCAACCCCACCCCTCCTGAGTAGATACAAATGACCTACATCTTTTCCACACTGTGACACTGAGAGATCTCTGTCTTTTGGTGCTACACCTCTGAAGATGCCAGCCACAGCTGCTGGCGAAACGTCAGGAACTACAATGCCAAGACCACGGCAAGACAGCCCGGAAAACCCCCAACAACCATCGTTCTCCGGCCGTGAAAGCCTTCGACAATACATCGATTCCTTAGTTCTTGGGGGTTTCAGCCTATGATATATATGATAGATAAATATGATATATAAACAACATTCTGCAAGGCGTATAGAGACAATGGTGGAATGAATATACCCTGTCCAGTTAGAATGGCTACATTGGTAGTGATTAGAGGTGGTCACGGACTGGAAAATGGACCGAAATTTGACACAGACCGGCCTAGTTCGGTGTTCGTGAACTGGCTGGTAGTGGGACATGACTTTTCCATGGACCCAACAAATTTTGGGCCGGTGACTTGACTACACTCTCCAGCAGCACAAATTTGAAGTAAGTATAAAGCCCGTTTTCAGCTTTTTTGACTTGACATACCAGATACAGGTGGAACTGAAAAGCAAGTATTTATTTGCAGGAAACTAGGTTCAGAATAAGTTAAAAGTTTTGTGTAGAATAATCAGTATAGACCCTGACCAGGATAGTCCAGAGCCTAATCTTGTCAGATCTCAGAAGTTACGCAGGGTCTGCCTTGGTTAGTAATCGGATGGGAGACCTCCAGAGAAGGCAAACCATCTCTGTCAGTCTCTTGCCTTGAAAACCCCATCAGAGGTCACCATAAGTCAGTTATGACTTGAGGGCACTCTACACCACCATCAATCAGTAAAAGAGTGTACAACTGCTCTCAACTTCCCTCCCCAGATGTTATAAACCTTTCCCACTGGGAGTTAACACATTAAAAGTGTGCCTTAGTTACCAAACACAAAACACTAAGCAGAAGTTTGATTTCTTTTTCTCCAGACAGGGTTCTTCAGCATTCGAAGTTCAACTGTATCCTTTTTTACCACAGCTGATAGGCTTACTACTCAGATTTTACTCACAGAGATCTTGGTTATACAACCTGCACATGGAAAGTTAGACCTGAAGAGCCCTTAACAGGGTGCTTGCATATTTCCCTAAACAAATTTCTTTCCCCAATCTGCCCCCAAATCGTGACTAAAAGCCAAACTGAAAAGCCTGTCAGCTTACACTGCTATCCAAGGCCACCAAAATCCCTGTCTGAGGGGAGAAAGTATTTCTTTTTCCTTCTTATGCTGAGGTGGACTGATACCATCTAACTAGTGGAGTTCCAGAGAGCTCTGATTGGCTGGCAGTCGCTTGGATTTGTATGAGGCTTAGGTCACAATGATTGGTTCAGACCCCTGTGGGATAGGAGGGACTTTGGGGATGATCGCCACAGTGACAGACAATAAAAATATTCATCATGAGTTACCTGTTTCTTTGAAGTTTAAAGTGTGCAGAACCTTTGAAATGCAGTATGTTAACCATCCTAACAAATGTCTTACGAAAAAAATCAATGTTGTGATCCCCATATTGCTATCAGACAGCCGAGGCTACAAAAGATTGATTTGTCAGTGGCACCCGAGAGGATCCAGGGACTTCCAAGCTCAAGACTCATTTATTTAACCACTATCCTGTTAGAAGAACCACTCAGTCATCGTTACTAGCCTTACCATTGTTTTGATGTTCTGTCTGACTGAGCTGGACATGTTGCAAAACTTTAAAACCTCAGTTTTTGGAACATCTTGATTTCGAAGCTTCCGGTACATCCAGGTTGAAGATAAATTAATTTTCTCTCCACTGAGAGCTACAGATTAGAATTATCAGGTAGTGTCGGGCTTAGAGTAAAATTTGGCAGATATGAGGAAACGGCTGGGTGCAATTCCAGCAATGATGATTTGGGAGGATAAGCACTTGGAAAGCTTGGCTTCTCAGCTGCTGAAGAGCTTAGGAAGGCATCCAGATAATAATATATACAAGCAACAGTACTTGAATGCTAGAAACCACAGTGTTAGGAAATAAAGAGAACAGCCAGGAAAATAAAGAGCTCCAATTAATTAACCCGCTGACATTGGTAGATGCTGCTGATGGTAACAAGGCAGGGGTAACCAAAAATCTATATTTCTGAGAAGTGCTATATGGAATTGAAGAATGGCTGTTTTCAGATGTCTTTCATCGTACCAAAAATACATTTGCAGGAAGGAAGAAAGCTTGCTCAAATATATTCGAAACCGCATTTCCCCACTAATTGGAAACATACATCAGCTTTATTTTAACATTTCTGAAATTCAAAAACACTGATTTATCTGTTTATTTGGCTTCTGTTCGAGGTTTAGTTGTTGATCAAGATAGTTAAGATGAAGCACTGAAGAACTGATTGCTACAAAGAAAATTTATCTTTGAATCACTGACACATTCATTTGCCACTGGTTCAAAAATAAGAGTTCTATCCAAACCAATATCTGGCAAATTAGAATGCTGAACTTAAGTCTTTTCCCCAGATACGCAGCAATGGTAACAGGGCGTCATTCGTATTCATTAATCACATCAACAGCAACTGAGACATTGAAATGATCTGGAATATTAGATTCGCATATGGTCCCCCTAACCATTTTTATTTCAAATAAAATTATGAATTCTTTTTTAAATTAGTGATTGCTCAAGTTGCCATCTTGAACCCTCTACCAAGTTCAGTTATTATCTAGAGGACTTAGACTTCCTTCCAGACAAACAAACATAGCCACTTAAGGAGCATAACAGGAATCCTTTCAGAGAATTCGTGATGCATACCACAGGCCATGTAATTCCCACCTGGTGATGGCATGCGGCAGCTTTCCATATTGTATAAGCTGTAGAAATCATGTTTACAGCCAACTAAAGATTCCAATATCATAGTAAGCAATTGAATTTTCTGTGTTTGGAAGATAATCTTGCTCGTGCAGCATGGCACAACTTTAGATGCTGCAACTTTAGATTATTGTGACACTGTGGGAAATTAGACAAACATGGTTTGTCCCATCTGTTCTCCCCCTAGATCTGTCATTTGTTCTTTCCCACTTGCTCATATCATGGAGATGATCAAAGAGAAGGGTAAAAAGAAGAGATCCCCCCATTACCTACTGTCACCCTATATTAATATACAATGTTGATCTCAAGGTTGCAACCTGACTACCCTAAATGAAAGAAAGAAAGGAAGGAAGGAAGGAAGGAAGGAAGGAAGGAAGGAAGGAAGGAAGGAAGGAAGGAAGGAAGGAAGGAAGGAAGGAAGAAAGAAAGAAAGAAAGAAAGAAAGAAAGAAAGAAAGAAAGAAAGAAAGAAAGAAAGAAAGAAAGAAAGAAAGAAAGAAAGAAAGAAAAGAAGGAAGGAAGGAAGGAAGGAAGGAAGGAAGGAAGGAAGGAAGGAAGGAAGGAAGGAAGGAAGGACATTGGTCTTTTTTGAACGATGAATTTGCATAAAGCTGAACAAAGGTAAAGGATTCCATTTATTTATATGGAAAATTTCTATGCTACCTTTCCTGAGAAACATGGCCAAAGTGGTTTACAAAATAAAACAGAAGAAAAGCATAAAACAACATGAGAGTTAGTAGAACCCAGCATTCAAAAACACAGCCAGAACATAAAATGTGGCAACTTAAAACGGGTCTTAGACATCTGTCAGACTAAAATCAGACTATACAATTATGTTTTTTAAAAATCAATCCTTTAATTAAAAGCCTGGTTAAACAGATATGTTATGGCCTAGGACCTAAAAGAAAGTAGAGTATGTGCCAGGTGAGCCTCAAGGGAAGGGAAGTCACAGGTGAGGTGCCACCACTGCCAAAAACCCCATCTCTGGTGACCACCCACCTCACCTTTGGAGATGGGGCACACAGGGCAGGTCTTGTGAGGAAGACTTTCTTTGGATGATCTGAAGCCACTATCCCATGGCTTTTATAGAGAGTATCTCTACATGGGACATCTTACATGGGGATGCTCAAGTGAAGGGAGACACGTTAGCTGGGAAGTGAAGTTTTAAAAGACAGAGCTGGCAGAGGTAGCTCCTCAGAGGGTTTGTTAATTTTATCTTCGCCTCCCCAAAGGGGAGATGAAATTGACAGAGCCTTCAGGGAAGTGAAGATGAAATTAACAAACCCTCTGAGAAGTGATCTCTGCCGGATCTGTCTTTTCAAACTACCCTTGCGTAGAAAAGTGAAATTGACAGTGTCTTCACACTACCCTCCTGTAGAGAGGTGAAATTGACAGAGCCTTTGGGGAGGTGAAGATGAAATTAACCAACTCTGAGGAGCAAACTCTGCTGGCTCTGTCTTTTAAAACTACACTTCCCGGCTAACGTTGCACCCCCTTACGCTTGAGCTCCTCTGTGTAAGATATCTCATGTAGAGAGACTCAGAGACTGGAACCGAAGAGGAGAAAATATTTTTTCATTTTGTAAATCTTGTTTGCTATTTTGAATCACTTAAAAATGCCCTAAATTCAGTTCAGCAGTATAAGGGGCTCATTTCACCGTTTCCCCACTTTCTAGACTTGTTTCCTGAAACTGACTGCAACGTGACAACCCGCAGCTATCACCACATAAAGCTGATTTAAGTTCACCCACTTCATTTGGCAATTCATTCAGTTAGCGCTGATAATGCTTTCACTTACAAAGCTTTCCTTTTCTGGGCTACGTTCAACAGATATTAACTTCACTGTCAATATTTAACTCAGCTCTACAAACAACTTTGGAGATAGAGCACTTAAATATCAGCAAACGGGGAAAAAAACCGCTTCGCTCAAAGTCATGACTAGCATATCAATTTTCCTCTGAAGATGAGGATCTTCAGGGAAATCACTGTATACCCATTGTCGCAATTTTTTCCCATTTCTACTAAATGATCTCGATAGACAATTAAAAATACAAACTAATTAACCTTTCCAAACCATCCTTCTAATTAATCAATCTTTTATAGTTTCATTAGCTATGAGGCCAAGCAAGACCGAGTAATCATACTTCATTTCTCACTTATTGATATAGGGAGGAAAGATAAGTGTTGCCTACTTTTTGGGTTACACGTTAAGGAGGTTCATCATCTTTTAAAATAGAATTCACTTTTATTATTACCCCCCTCCCTCATAGCATGCATTTTTATGCAGTGAGAGTGCGTGATTTGGACAACCGCTTAAGTTTTATAACCTTCATAAAATCTGTTGTTTTGTCCAACTATTTTTTTCACTTCATTTACACAGGCAGGAAATGTCATTCACTACATATTAATTCAGCATCAGAACCTCAGGTTCCTACGGCATCAGATTAAGTGTCCAGGAAATCTGTTTCCAGTAGTGACCTCCCAGACGCAGAGTAATGAAATTATTAGTAGTAGTAGTAGTAACAGTAACATTTGATTTATATTCCACCCTTCAGGACAACTTAACACGCATTCAGAGTGGTTTACAAAGTGTGTTTTTATCAGGTGTCATTTCGTAGAAAAAAAGCTGGAGGAACTCATTAGCATAACTCATTAGTATAACTCATTAGCATATGCCATGCCCCTTGACATCACTGGAATTGTGTCATTAGCATGACTGATTTACATATTCCACACCCCCTGGCATCACCTATCCTGACTGCTTTGGACCCAATCCTGGCCATTCAGGGCCGAAATTGGGCCCAAAATGGCAAAAAGGGGATGAAAATGGCTGAAAAGAGGCCCAAAATGGTCAGGATCAGGTCGCTGCTGAGTAGGAGAGTGATCTACCACCTGTCAGAGGCCTGATCCAGGCTGTTTCGGCTCCAATCCATGCCGAAACGGGCCCAAAATGGCTGAGTCAGGTGGGCGGGGCCACCTGACATGTGACCTCTTTGGGGAACTGCCAGAACTGCGTTTCTGCACATTCCCCCTCAAAATGAGCCCTGGTTATTATCCTCATGACAATCATCCTGTGAAGTGGGTGGGGCTGAGAGAGCTCTGAGAGAACTGTGACTGACTCAAGGTCACCCAGCTGGAAACATAGGGAATCAAACCGGTTCTCCAGATTAGAGTCCTGCCACTCTTAACCACTACACCAAACTGGCTCTCATGTGAACTCGAGTGTTTTATTAGTTATTTGATGGTGGTGGTGAAGAATGCCCTCAAGTCACCGCTGACTTATGGCAACCCCTAGCAGGGTTTTCATGACAAGAGACTAACAGAGGAGGTTTGCCATTGCCTGCCTCTGCAACCTTGGTCTTCATTGGAGGCCTCCCATCCAATTACTAACCAAGGCCAACCCTGCTTAGCTTCTCAGATCTGACGAGATCAGGCTCACCTGGGCTATCCAAGTCAGGGCTATTTGATGGTGGTTTAATTCATAATTAGATATTCAAAATTTTCACATACCATACAGTCAGTTTTGCGGACTTGATTCTTCCCTGGACATAGGAAACATTACATGTTACAAAATCAGGGCTCATTTCGAGGGGGAACGCACAGGAATGCAGTTCTGGCAGTTCCCCAAAGAGGTCACATGTCAGGTGGCCCCACCCACCTGACTCTCGGCCATTTTGGGCCCGTTTTGGCCTGGATTGGGGCCGAAATGGCCCGGATCAGGCCTCTGACATGTGGTGGATCACTCTCCCACTCAGCAGCAGCCTGGTCCTGACCATTTTGAGCCCCTTTTCAGCCATTTTCAGCCTTTTTTTTGCCATTTTGGGCCCATTTTCAGCCCTGAATAGCCAGGATCAGGTCCAAAACTCCAGGATAGGTGATATCAGGGGGTGTGGTATATGCAAATCAGTTATGCTAACAACACACTTCCGGTGATGTCAAGGGGCATAGCATATGCTAATGAGTTATGCTAATGAGTTCCTCCAGCTCTTTTTCTACGAAATGACCCCTCTACAAAATATTTAACATTTGTATTCATAGAAGCTTTGATACCAAGATTCCTTTGCTTCTTTGTATTGGACATACTGTGAACTCTCTTTAGACCAGGATCCACATATCTAGTGATGCTGTAACTGGATGAATCTATGAATCTATGAAGATCAAGTTCAGCATTCCTGAGTCCGCCATTATCAGGGATTACTTTTGAATCTTCCCAACATGTGAAGGAGAGACTGCTATTTGAGAATCTTCAGTCATGAATACACAAAGCTGGCTTTTCACTCAGTCCACCCACTTGCCTAACTAGCACAACATCGTCTATTCTGATGGCTGAAAGAGCTCCAGGATCTCAAGTAAAGAAGATCTTTTCACACCTTTTAACTGGAGATAATGGAGAGTGAAGATCTTCTAAATGCAAAGCATGTGGTCTGCCACTGAAATATGCCCCCTCCACAAATCCTACACAGTCTAAAGCCTCGGTGGTTTCCTGAATATGTGGATCCAGCGCCGCTATTCTTTGGATCTTTGCCTTAATGTTTATTACGGAAATAAAATCAGGTGTAGTCCCATTGCCTGAGATCCAATCCAGGATTTCAATGAATAGAAGGCAGGAATTCTTACCACATCATCCCCTCCCACTGCAGATCTTCCAGTACAATCTCATGCTGTTCTTGTTGAGACATCTCATGGCAACTGGTATTTCATGGGGAGCTGAGGCTGCAGTTGGATGGGCGCAAAGTGAAAGCGAACTGGAAGCCATGCTCTGATGATGGAAATCCATTCTGTCCATGAGAAGCTTAAAAACAGGCGCTGCTAACTCAGCATATCAAACACTTTGTGCAAAACTGCGGCCGTTTCCACACGGCTCCCCGCTGCTCGTAACAACCTGGATGATCGCGCAAAAAATGTGGAAGATCGCGTTTTCTCGCATGAGATTTGTGCGACGTCACATGATGTCACATGATGTTGCGCAAATCTCGCACGAGAAAACACGATCTTCCGCGTTTTTTGCGCGATCGTCCGGGTTGTTACGAGCAGCGGGGAACCGTGTGGAAATGGCCTGCATCTCCCTGCTTACAAGAGGTGTGTCTATTTGTGTGTTTCCAGGCAACATGTCGATTCCTTTTGTATATGATTTTTTTAAAAAAATAATCATGACTTCTTAATACATTTGTGGTATTAACTAGCCCTTGAAACGTCCAAAAATGCTTGTAAGAGAGTACTTAAACAAATTAATGAGCTGCAGCTACAATGAATGATTATGTCATTTAGAATATGGTGTACATTAATGCATTTGACAATGGCAGAGAAGCGAGATCATTAAAATGGGTCTTTATTGCCCCTGAGGGCGAACAGCAGAGGGTCTAATCGAGATGAAGAACCACAAGTAGCCTGACAATAACTGGTGAAATGTGACTGAAGAATAGCAAAGATTAGAGAGTCCGGACTTGCTCATTCCTCATAATAACTAGCTACAGTCAAATGATTTTAGAGAATGCTTTGGCATCACTGGGCGGCTTCCCTTCCCTACTGCTAATGCTTGCTTGAGCTAAACAAAAGAAGAAATTCTAACTGCCTGTTTGCATAAAGTACGTTGGCTGTTGTCTACAAGACATATTTGAGAGTCTAGTTGATCCCATGGAAAATCTCAACTAACAAAAGGAACCATCAACAGAACAGTCCCTATGCGGACTGGGCCCAGCATACCTTCGGGACCGCCTCTCCCCATATGTTCTCCGGAGGTCGCTTCGATCAGCCAATAAGCACTTGCTGATGGTCCCTGGCCCCAGGGAGGTCCGCCTGGCCTCTACCAGAGCCAGGGCTTTTTCGGTCCTGGCTCCGACCTGGTGGAACTCTCTGTCTGAGGAAACTAGGGCCCGGCGGGATTTGTTTTTTTTCTGCCGGGCCTGCAAGACGGAGATGTTCCACTGGGCATTTGGTGGGGGCTAGGCTGTCCTCTCGCCAGCCATACCACTGAAGACCATCCTCCACCCATGCAGGAGCTCATAAGTGTGACGCAGGGCATGATGCAAGAGCCAAGCCCTGTGCCTAAAATGCTGTATTTTAATATGTATATCCGCCAATTTTAATTGTATATGGAATAATGTTTTAATGTTTTTATAATGTTTTTAATCTTTATGTAAAAATCATATGTTGCTACACTGCCCTGAGCCTGTCTGATGGAGAGGGTGGTCTAGAAGTGCAATAAAATAACAACAACAATGACGACGATGACAACACACTTTTTATTTATTTATTTATTTATTTATTTATTTATTTATTTTCAATTTTTATTCCACCCTCCCTGCACAGGCAGGCTCAAGGCGGATTACAACCATTAAAAACATTTATAGTGAAATACATGCTTTAAGACAGTTTAAAATCAGGCAATAAAAACCGTATAATATAAATATTTTAAAAATTCACAAAACGGCAGTGACCGACTAATAGGAGGCACAAAATCTTCCATTCAGAATTATCATTTAAAAACTAAAAAAAAGCAACTGGACAAGCAATCCGGATGGTGGATTTCTCTCATTGTGAAGGCTCTGATCTTCTTTCCTCCTCCTCTCTTTAGGCTGGAGGGAGGCCTAGCCTGGCCTCAACCATACGCCTGACGGAACATCTCAGTCTTACAAGCCCGTCAAAAGGATGATAAATCCTGCCAGGCCCTGGTCTCATTGGACAGAGAGTTCCACCAAATTGGAGCCAGGATCGAAAAGGCCCTGCCTCTGGTCGAGGCCAGGTGGGCCTCCCATCCCCTCTCCCCTTCTGCTGCAGCCCCAAAGCATGAGGAAGGAGTCAGAGATCTGCTGGCGGGGGTGGGGGTGGGGTGAAAATAACTCACCTGGCATGCACAGAAATCAGGCTTAGGACTGGCCCATTATCTTCATATGTATTATATTTCCATGTGCCCAAGGTGGTTTGCAATTGCAAATGCTAAAAAAGAGATTGCAAAAGCCAAAATTCTAACAGGTTTTTTTTCAATTTGTTCCACACCTGATGAGATGAGTTTTTAGCTTAAACTGCTCCTTATTTGACTCCCCTACAGGCATCTGAGAAAAGCTCCAGGTATCCCCATACCCTTTGGGAAGAGGCTGCCAAAGCTACTTTTTCTCAGGCCCTTGGTAGTTCCCTTGGATGAACTCTTTACTCTTGCCTTCTATTGAAGTACAACGTTCTTTAAGTAGCTCCCAGGAAAGTGCAAGAAGAGGATCCAGCAACTTGATTCTCTCAGACATTAGTGGCCTCTTCACTAATGTGAAGAGCTGTGAGCATGAGCTTCTTAGCTTGGTGTCTTCATTTCTCCTTGAGAGAATCACACAACTTGGAGTTGTTTGCATTATCACTTTCATAGTAGACATGAGAGCCAGTTTGGTGTAGTGGTTTAGAGCAGCAGGACTCTAATCTGGAGAACTGGGTTTGATTCCTCAGTCCTCCGCTTGAAGCCAGCTGGGTGACCTTGGGTCAGTCACAGCTCTCTCAGAGCACTCTCAGCTTCACCCACCTCCCAGAGTGATTGTTGTGGGGATAATAATAGCACACTTTGTAAACTGCTCTGAGTGTGGCATTAAGTTGTCCTGAAGGGCGGCGTATAAATTTAATATTATTATATTATTATAAGGCAAACACTGGTGTTTCCAACGATTCATGCACATCACAGACTGAGACTTCCCTGCTTCCCCACTATCCTATAGTAGCCAATTGATCCCCCCAAGTTTGTTCCTGGGGTGTCAACAGGGGTCATTTCATAGAAAAAAGAACTGGAGGAATGCATTAGCATATCTCATTAGCATATGCCATGCCTCTTGCCATTGCCAGAAGCGTGTCATTGGTATAACTGATTGGCATATGCCACACCCCCTGGCATCACCTATTCTGGCTGTTTTGGACCCAATCCTGGCCATTCAGGGCCAAAATTGGGTCCAAAATGGCAAAAAAGGCTGAAAATGGCCGCAAAGGGGCTCAAAATGGTCAGGATCAGGCCGCTGATGTGCGGGAGAGTGATCCACCCGGCCATTTTGGCCCCAATCCAGGCTGAAATGGGCCCAAAATGGCTGAGAGTCAGGTGAGTGGGACCACCTGACATGTGACCTCTTTGGGGAACTGCTGGAACTGTGTTCCCTGAAAATGAGCCCTGGGTGTCAGCAGACCATGAGGATCAACAAAAGGAGCAAAATGAGAAGATAAATCAATGGAAATTTCCGCGCACTATTCTACAAACAGAAATGCCAATCCACTGGAGTACCTGCATGGTTGGCTATATGAATATAAGAATACTAAGGTCATAACTTTTCATATTATAAAGTAAAAAAATCGAATTTCAGTTTTATTGCAATTCATTTTTGAAATTCATAATTGTAATTGCCCACCTTTGCTTGAAGAACATATACATATTGTTAATGTGAGTTCAATGGAAAATCTGATTGTGCACATTCATATGGTGGCATCAAGTAATATATACACAAATGTGCGAAGGATTTTACATATTGTGACCAGACAATAGCTTCCAAGTGAAGCTGGAGAACCTGCACAAGTGAATAGCGTCAACAGGGGAGTTTATATGTCGGCCAACCAATGTACCTATTCTCCATGTGAAGAATGAGCGTGTGGCCTTTAAGTAACATACACTGTCCTAAGTCATCTGGTCCAAAATATGCAATATTCATAGTCAATTTTGTTTAGCTTTTCCAGACTTCCAAATAAATGCACCTAAGAATGCACCTAAGAAACGTGCCTAAGAATCCACTATCAGTAATATACATAATGGACATGAATATCAATAATCGTAGATATTTTTTGGGAAGTAAGAAAATTCACATTCACTGGTTCGACTTGTACTTTGATGGTTCAAGTTTGTTCTTTTAAGGTGAGGGATTAAATTTGAGGGCTGCCATTTAAACTGAAAGGATGAACTCAAGGCTACTTGACATGTTTGATTTATAGATAAACCTCAACAGAAAAATAGACATCAATATTGACACAAGTTGTTTAAGGAATTGGGATTAAGTGGACTATTTCTGAACCAGACCTCTACTGACTGATCATTTTTTTGTGATATTAATGACTTAGAATGATGGGTGGTGTTTACCGAATAATTGAATTGCTGTAACTCAGGATACAAGATCTCCAGGCTACAACTGTTTAGAAATATTTGGCACTTAGTCATTTTGCAATTTTTCTTCTTTAAATTATGTATTATCATCTGCAAAATGTACTCTTACTGTTTTCATTTGAAACATTTCCCACCGTTGCTAACTTTTCTTTGGGGCCTTTGATGAGTGAAATTTTGGCTTCATTATCCACTATTTTTTAAAAGAAATATTTGAACAGGCAGGAAGCATGTAGATAAAACTACTTTTTCCCTATATGGTTGAGCCAGAATAACAAATGATATTTACTGTTTGGTGTCACTCAGGGCTTTTTTTCTGGGAAAAGAGGTGGTGGAACTCAGTGGGTCGCCCTCGGAGAAAATGGTCACATGGCTGGTGGCCCCGTCCCCTGATCTCCAGACAGAGGGGGGTTTAGATTGCCCTCCGCACCACTCGGTGGCGCGGAGGGCAATCTCAACTCCCCTCTGTCTGGAGATCAGGGGGTGGGGCCACCAGCCATGTGACCATTTTCAAAAGGTTCCCGAACTCTGTTCCACCGCATTCCAGCTGAAAAAAAGCCCTGGTGTCACTTAAGAAATAAGAGTTCTAGGCTTCAGAGATGTAACTGTTTGGAAATGTGGGGTTTAAAAGAAAGCACTTTGCAGTCAGCATGGGAGATTCTACCCTTGAAGTAGTTTGCTGTCACAATTTAACCCATACTGAAGACATAACTATCAACTGGAAAACAGCTAGCATAAAAAAAGAAATGTAAAAGATATAAAACTAGCAAATTTTATTCTGTAACAGTTGCGTGAAACAACCAATCTGTTTTTTAAAAAAAATTAGGCAGGAAGAATTGAAATTTCTTTAACAAAGACGAACAGTAAAATACTCAAAATTTTACTGGTTGATGCATTCTTTGTCATCATCATTATAGTCACAGAAGTATCCATTCCAGGGCTTTTTTTCAGCGGGAACGTGGTGGAACGGAGTTCTGGCACCTCTTGAAAATGGTCACATGGCCGGTGGCCCTGCCCCTTGATCTACAGACAGAGAGGAGTTTAGATTGTCCTCCGCACCACTGGCACAGAGGGCAATCTAAACTCCCCTCTGTCTGGAGATCAGGGGGCAGGGCCACCGGCCATGTCACCTTTTTCGCTGAGGGAGATTTAAACTTTAAAAAACTCCCCCCTTGTTCCAGCTGACCCAAAGTGATGTCATTGTGCGGACCTGAGTTCCACCACCTCTTTTCCCAGAAAAAAAGCCCTGATCAGTTCTAAGAGTAGATTATGTGGTAGTGGATGCTTATTTGACCATGGGTGGGGAGAGGGTACAAAAGCAATGCAGGATGGAAAAAAACTGCATTGCTAACTCATAATCACTTGAATACAAGCCAGAGCGAGATAAATCTGTTGTCGTATTTACAGCCTGAATCTCGGCAGATTTCAGCTCAATCACCGTCTTTATTAAAGTGATTCATAATCAACCATACAGCTGTCAGTCTTCTAGGTCATACTCGGTGAGACTTAATAGGCACTCTAGACAGTATTTCATTTAAATTAAAAAAAACCCTAATTTATTCTATCACACATTAAACCACCGAGAAGGAAACAAGTTTTGAATCTCCCTTTTCTGGATGAGGCAGAACCAGCCGGAGTCAGTTAACGTATCATCAGAGGCATTTTTGCAAGTTCGGGCCTGCCTAGAGGACACTAGACAGGCCGGCAGACACAGAGGCTGCCATGCTCTGCGCCTCTCTGTCTCCCCACACGCCACAAACCGAGCCACGCGGGTATGTCTGGGGGCCCTAGCTCCTGAGGATATAATGGCTGTGAAAGTTATTGCAAGAAACTCACCAAATTATCTACTAGAGGAAGATCCAAGATGGGAACTGAGGATATTTAGATTTACATGTGTCGGTGTCTTAATCCATCTGTAGTGTGAAAGTAAAACAAGTGAAGAATAGTGAAGAGCTTTAACTTGTCCCGGGGAGTTGTGGATTTAAGTTATTGCTCAGCCGTAAGACTCACTGCATGACCTTATACTGCTGCTCATCCTCCAATGTGATTTACGTCATCACGTGTCAGCAATGCCCCTTCACTCTTTACACTGGACAAACTGGCCAGTCCCTTTGATAAAGAATTAATGGACATAAGTTTGCCATCAGAAAACCAAAACATTCAAAAAACAGTGGGAGAACATTTTAACCTTCCAGGACATTCAGATGCTGACCTAAAAGTAGCAGTTATCCTGCAGAGGAATTTCAAAGGAAGATTAGAGAGAATGCTGAATTGCAACTGATAATGAAGCGCAAGACCGTGCATTCACCTGGACTGAATCGAAACATAGGCTTCCTGTCTCTTTACCAACGCTTATTTCTCAACACCCACTACCCTCTGCATACCCCACCCTATTCAATCACACCTGCCATTGTCATTCACCAGCAATTATCATTCGGCTTCTATAATCAGTCCACTCTCCGAGATATAAGGACAAATGGCCTCACATTCTAGCTATATCTGAGGAAGTGAGCTGTGGGTCAGGAAAGGTCATACCCTACCACAATTTTTTTTAGTCTTACAGGTGCTACTGGACTCTTGCTCTTTTCTACTGCTACAGACAGACTAACACGGCTACCCATCTTGATCTCGCTGTTTGACTTTAGACCAGCCTTTCTGTCTCTCTCAGAAAAACCTCCCTCACACATAATGCAATAAATAAATGTTACAAATCTAATCTTTGCTCCTTGGAGGAATGATGGAGTAATAATCTAAAAATCATATAAACAGATCTGCTGGGATGGAACGTACATTTGGTTTTCTGCCATTTTCACATATATCACAATTAGTATGGGGAGAGAGTCAGGCCATTTTAGCACAGTGTTATTGCTATGGCTTAACTTCTATACTGTATCACTTTATCCTCAAGCTTTATCCCCACAGCAGTATCATGCCAGTTGTTGGTTTTCCACATTTTTCTTCAGGTTTTCCTTGTGGGGGGATTGTTGGGCCACCTTTGCACTGATTTTTTCTGGAGAAACAGGCCTGAAGCACATTTGTTGGTGTGTGTAACCTTTGGTGTCACCCACATCCCCATTAAGCCATTCACTGCCATCTCGTTTTTTGAGAGTTGTCCCACACATCACATGCAAATGCTTTAAAAGGTCCCTTATTTATATATCACTATACAATCTGAAGAGAAACCAGAGTATTAATTATGTTAAATTATACTTAGGGCCTATGGTCATGTAAGCAGAATACATTGATGATGGTATATCACTATACTGTACAACATGACGGTGCCTGGCCAGAGACATCAGCCAAATCCCAGGTCAAAGAGCATTAGGGGAGCTGTGCACTCTCATGGTAGGCAGTTTGTAGGGGCCAGCGGGCTCTCCTCCAGCCATCATCCAAATTTGGTCAAGATCCCTACTGCACCACTCCCAGAAATCTGACCTGAGCAGGCAGCAGGAAAGGTACCAAATAATAAATAATAGCTTGGCCCCAGAGCCTGGCAGCAGCCCTGGAACCTGAGAGTGGGTAGAACCCTACCACACCACTCCCAGACACCCTACCTGAGCAGGCAGCAGGAAAGGTACCAATAATAATAATAATAAAGCTTGGATCCAGAGCCTGGCAGCAGCCCTGAAGGGGTAGATCCAAATCCCACCACACACAAAGAAAATTCAAGCTCCAATGCACTCTCCCTGTCTCTCTATCAAAATGCTAACAGCAACTGTCTCTCCCTTACTCTCTGCAAAACCAGAGCTGGGAGCACCCCTCCCCCCTGCTCTTTGCTTCCTTGTAACAAATTTGGAGCTCCACACTTGAAAGGAAGACCTGCCTATCAAGCTAAATTGGTCTTAGATTGGGGTTTCCAGGGCAACAGCAGGAGTTCAGACAGAGTTCAAACAATCCCTGCCTACATTGCCAATGGAATTTATTGCAGATGCCAGACTGTCTGGCTTGACAAACAGCAATGAAAGAGGCTTGCAATGACCACCTGTTCATTTAGAATGGGGCCTCACGAACAGCTTGTTCGTGAACAGCAGATTGGGCTGTTTGTGGCTTTTTTTGTTGTTGTTCGTATTGCTGTTCGTGCCCATCTCTACCCATAACTAGATAGGCCACTAAGGTAGTCTAGAGTCCAAGAATAAAACAACCTTGGAGAAGGGCATAAAACAATAGAGTTACACAGTTGTATTGCCAAATGTAGATTAAAAGAGCCATCTAACTCATACTAATGTATACAATGTACCAAGGCCCAGGTGCAGGGAGTATCTGAGAATGGTAGGAATCTTGTTTAGTGTATTAAATCATAAGATAATAAATTAGCCAAGAATTTAGCCAAATCTTTCAAGCAGCTATTGTTAAGAGAAGGTTCTGAAACCCGATAAATATGACAAGCTAAACTGGTAAGAGAGATTCTTCTTAGAAGGGGTTCCTTGTCTGTGACCTTATTATTTTGGAGTAGGATACTTTTTAGATTCGCATAATTGCTCTCCTTAATGGTCTTTGTATTTGTTATAATGGATGGTATGATTTTCTGTTGATTGAGTTGTTATTAAGAATACTAAGTAGGTATGCTGTGATAATAAAGGCTTAAAAAGTAAGCAGAGACTCTATAATTGTATTATTTGTGTTCTATACCCAGTAACAAATCAACGACATTATCTGTGGTGTACCTCTGAACAAGAGTTAAATGATTTGATACAGGAAAGCTAACAGGGCTTTCATAGGCAGTGTATGCCTATATCCGAATCACACCTGACCAACGTCATCTAGAGCAAAGGCTAATATCACTGAGCCTAGCTTAATGGGCAGCTACTGAGTAGAGATGGGCATTAACCGAAATAGGAACCAAAATTAAGCACGAACCAGGCTGGTTCATGGTTCGCGAACTGCGGTTCGTCAGATCCCATTTCTGATGAACCACCACAAACTTTTAGGCTGGTTCATTTGGTTCGTTTTTTGGTTCGTGACTGCAGACAGTTTGGTGCCAATCAGTTTCCTAGGCAACAGGGGATGGACTTCCTGCAGACCTTCTGCTGACCCAGAAGTGACCTTCCACTGGCCCGGAAGTGATGATTTTCTGACCTGGATGTGACATTTTCACGAACCAAATGAACCGGTTCGCAAACCAGGGGCAGCTTTGTGAAAGTCTGTGGTTCATGAAATTTGACGAACTATGAACCGCATGGTTTGGTTTTTCCCCGGTTCATGCCCATCTCTACTACTGAGTACTAACTAGTTAGATGTTAGCAGATGTTTTGGGAAATAAGATTTGTTGTGGCTATACACACAATTAATTATTTCATTGCAAAGGGCTTTGGGTCATATAGACAGGTAGGCTTTCCCAGAGGGAAAACTGGCAAAGAAGATTGAGAAACTGCATTTGGCCGGCCCAAGACATCCAGGTGTTAAGGACAGCCTGCTACAGAAGCCAAGCCAATAAACTCTTATAAACAGAAGAAATAGAGGAAATGAGTTTCTCTTATGAAACTGCCTACATCCCGACGGGATCCTTACAGCATTTTCCCATCATATACCAACATTCATCTCATAAGGACATATCCATCCTGCATTCTCTTCTTTGCAAAGACTGGCTTCTTACCTTGTTTTGGGATTCTATATCTGCACTGCTCTACAGTAGCACTTCTGCAGGGCAAATTCAGTTGAAAAATGCTTAAACATTGCAGCAGTGTCAAATGGTTGTTGGAGTCAATTTCTAGATTGAAAATGGTGAATTCTACAGGGATGAAAATAATGCTTCCAAAACATTGTTATATTACATAAATATTTTTTCAGTCCTGTTTTTAATGTCATTTGTTTCCCGGTGGCTGCTGCTTCAAGATCAGGTTTGCCTGACTGATTCTTTTTTTTCTTGATTAACCACATGTGGTCCCAATCAATCAGAGATCAGCTATTGGATGGTCTAATATAACAACATTACATAATAAGCACATGGGTGGTAGGGGGAGAGCTGAATAGTTTGCATAAAGTGAGATTAAACACATAGACACAAAATTGAAATGTAATTGCTTTGTTTTAATTCAGTTCCCAAACCAAGAAAAATAATTATTATTGGCAATCAAAAGTTAACTCTGATATTACTGAGATCAGGCCTCTCAGCGCTGGAATTTAGGATTTGGTCTCAGTTTTGAGAATACTATTATTTGATCCCTTAAGGATACAAAGTATATGAGGGAGTGAAGTCCATCATTCTTTATTATGTTATAGGAATCTGCTCTGGTAGGGCTGTCCCATTTTCTTTTATGCTAAGAGCATTCCCAGGTGTGGAAACTAAAGGGGCAGGATTGTACACGCAATAGGTTAGATCCAACTGAATTTTCTACTAACATAAATTAATTCCCACAATTGCCCCTTCCCTGCTGCAATTCCCATTTTTTTCTCTCAACCTATTCATGGGTATTTTGGGAGATCCGTGGGCTGCAGCAAGAGTAAGGGAGATAAACGTGTCTTGAACGGGCAGAGAATTTAGTCTGGATCCAACCTAATTTTCCTCACCTTCACCTTGGCATTTATATCATGCATTTCAGGCATTCAAGATATTTTACATACATTATCTCAGTAATCCTTGCTCCTGCCTGGTTTGTTTACCTCTATATTGCAGAAGTTTGGCTAAGGTGGAAATGAAGAGCTGTTGCATTCATAGGTCAGGTGAACTCCGGGAGAGCTGCAGGTTGACATTCTTAGCCCTGAGAACACAAAGAGATTCCTGCTGGATTAAAGCAATGATCTACCCAGTCTTTCTTTCAGGACAGCAGAGAGACTCTATATACGGCAGACAATGGTGCAGCCCTAAGCAGAGTTGCACCCTTAAAGTCAATAAGCTTAGAATGGTGTAAATCTTCTTAGAATTGCAGAGAAAGATTCCTCGCGGCCCTTGCCTTATACCACCCATATTCAACACAAACATCATATGAAAGCAAGCCACGCAACTTGGCTAACTCTATTGTCCCAGGGCTCCAGGAATTTCATCCTTTGGTATACTTTGCCCTACAATGGCCAACCAGAAGACCTACAAATAGGGCAGGGTGGCCCAAGTGCCTCACTATACTTGCCTCCTCTAGCAATTGGTACTGAGACAATTATTCTCGATCGATAGCCACTGACACAAAACCGGCTGCAAGGAATTTTTTTAACTGAATACGCCAAGAAATCAGTCTGTGATCCTCTGCATGCAAAGTATGTGCTATACCACTGAGCACAGAATAACCATTAATGTGTATCAGTTGCCTTTATTTAAGAAATATGCTCTTATTCATGGGCCACATGCTCAAGATGAAAATTACTGGAAAGCAAGGCCGTGGAATAATTCAAATTTATGTACTTTACAGTATAGTAACTTTTTAATCCCTAGATGGAATTAATCAATATTAATCACTCAGGGCCAAGCTACAAGTGACGAATGACACTTGAATGGCAAGTGGATTGAGTGGAGGGCAAGTAAACAGGGAGAAATACACTTGCTGTTCAAGTGTCATTCGTCACTTGTAGCTTGACCCTCAGACATTCATGGTTCTCTCTCTCTCTCTCTCTCTCTCTCTCTCTCTCTCTTTGTTTGTGTGTGTGTCATTCTAGTTGAGGTTATCCAAGCTTAAGTATCATTGCTATAGTAGCTACTAAAGACAATTCTTAATTCCCCTTTGTATGCCCAACCTGGGACCAAATTTCTTTCTGAGGGCCAAACTACAAGTGACAAATGACCCAGGTTGGACACTTGTCAGCTTCCCTCAAGTTTTGATGGGAAATGTAGGCTGCTTGGCGGAATGTTGGACAAGTGACAGTTGAAAAGTCCATTGGACAGCAGTTGGAGAGCCAAGCTGCAAGACCAGGATGCTTACATTTCCCATTAAAACTTGAGGGAAGCTGACAAGTGTCCAACCTGTGTCATTTGTCACTTGTAGTTGTCTGACCTTTGTACCCACTCAGATTCTGAGAAGATTGTAGTTCTGCTAGCTGATTCTGATGCTAATATAGCCTACAAAATGGCTTTATATGCCCTGGCTGCAAAAGAAAAAAAATACAGGCTAATGCTGTGCTTAAGGGATTAAATTAACACCGAATATTGTGGATGTGTACTGTTTTTATTAACTGTGTTTACTTTTATTGTCTTATCTGAATTTGACAATTGAAAAGGGTTTATTGGTTTTATTTAGTTCTAAATTTTACTGTTTTGATTATGTCACATCAATTTTATTCAAATACATTTCTGGTTTTTTTTTGTTATTCGTGAGTTGTAATGGCCTGTGGCTAAACACAATAAACCTTTACTTACTTAAAAATGACTAAAGACAGACATGCTATATGCTTTTACAATCTAGGTTTGTGGGAGGGAAGGCAGCATGGTATAGCCTGATCTTGTCAGATCTCGAAAGCTAAGCAGGGTCAGTACTTGGAAGGGCGACCATCAAGGAAGACTGCAGGGAAAGGCAATGACAAACCACCTCTGCTTCTCACTTGACTTGAAAGCCTCTGGTTGGGGTCACCATAATTAGGCTGTGACTTGACAGCGCACATGCACGCATCTAGGCTTCTAGGACAGGAAAGCTCCAGGGCTTCAAAAAAATATTTCTAAAATAGTGAATCTTCTCTACCCACTGGAACTGGCTGGAAAGATTATCAACAACTAAAGAAAAGAAGAAGACCCTAACATGTTCCGTTGAGCATACTGTATTGCCCATTGCAACATCCTTCACTGACAAAAGAGAAATTGGAAATATGGTGCTGTGAACATGAAACATCTCTGGCCACTTTAGCCTTTCTGTCAAGCAGAGCCAAATCAATAACTGTCCAAGAAGCATATAAAACTAGTTCCAGTTCACTGTAGCCCTGCTGTGATGTCTGATATCTGCAATATTAGAAGGCAGAGCAAGAGCAGGCAAATGGCCTAAAGATCAGAAAGCAGCCATTGATATCCACCCATTGAAATCTAATAATCCACCCCTACACAGACTTCTTCCAGTCTAAGTCCATTAAGTTCTATTTGAGGGCCTGTCTAGAGACATTACTTCTGGCATGTGTTTGTACGTGGGTTAGCTGAGGCCATTTTGAATTGATTTGTAGTTTTCTGACACAGCCCCGTGAGGCCCCATCCAGAAAAGGCATGGAGTGAGGGAGCCTCGGCACATGGGCTCTCTGGCTGGCCAGCTCACTTCCTTGCGTGGATGTGCCAGGTTTGGGGGGGGTTGCCCCTCAGCTCTCCACCTGGCTGTAAGAGCAGGAAGCCAGATGAGAGCAGGAAGAAGAAGCAGGTGGGCCAACTGGACTCACTGGCCAGGTCACCATCTTTTTTCTGCAAAAGGAAGCAACAGTAGGAAGAAAGTGGGGGCATGGCAGTGGGATGATTCTTGGTTGCCATCTTTTCCCCGCAGCGTCCATGGCCTGTACTGGGAAACTTAGCTGAGTCCAGTTTTTTTTTTTTTAAAAAAAAGATTTGTTCATTCCACATTAATCCAAGCACCAACTTGGGTGTGCATAATGAAAAGAACGAGCTGAAAATACACAAAGAAATCGTTGGTTCAGCTCGTTGAAGTGACTTCTGGAATGGACCCCAGGAAGAGGCTTTCAGGGCAAATGGAAAGCAGAGGTGATTTGCTGTTGCATTTCTAATGACAAATATAGCAGGTCCTCTGGAGTCCCAGCTTTCATTGTCATTCTTTAAAAAAGTAAGTCCCTAGCCCCTAGATAGAAGGAAAAGGGCATATCTCTGCAATAGAAGGGGCTAGAGATTTACTTTTTTGGAAAAAATAAAATCCAGAGAACCTGCTACACCTATCATTACAATGCTATAGTGCTCTAGCACTAGACTTTCTACGTTTTAAAAAAGAACATGCTGGAATTAAAAAGTTGGCACTGTCATAACTTAAATGCTACAGACATTTCAAACATTATTCCACCGTGAATGGGAAGCGCATTGAAAACCCAAGAACAGGGAAGAGTATTTTAAAAAAACAGTTCAGCCGCACATTACAAACAGGACACGGCTTTCTCTGAAAAGATTTTTAAAAAGTCTTTTAGCTACCAGCGGTCAAACTGGATGAGTCTGAAATGGCACAAAAAATCAACGAGCAGCCGGCAGACAAAACAGTTAGAAAGCTTGTCAAGTACTGACACTGCTTAGTGCCCAAAATCTGACTTGATCGGGCTATACCATGCTGCCTTCACTCCCAAATTCAAATCACATGCAGGGAATTGCATAGTTATCCCTGCTTCCACAGCAAAAATAGCCATGTGTACTGAAGGGATCAAAGGTATTCTGTGACAGGGGAAAGCAGGCCTTATCTTTGTAATATTCAAACAATGCCAGAATTAGGAGAATATCACTGTTCTATAAAGAGAAATCAATCACCTGTTTTTTTCACTTTCACAGTTGCTATGGAGTTGCTATTGGCTATGGAGATTGAGTTTCCCACAGCAAGTTTCCTTTCTATGTACAATCCTGAAGCTGCACTCACATGGGGTCATTGGGCAGGAGCACGGAGCACTTCTCCAGCTTTACAGAAATTCAGCACACTTCAGTTACTTGTCAATTCTGGCATTTTATCTCCTACGGTGGTTCTTCTGTTGAAAAGATTCATGCCATTCAAATTGTTTGGTTTACTTTGAATGTGATTGTCAATTATTTTTATGTGTTACTTTCAGTTGGATTTTGAACCGGCAAAAAAGTATGATTAAATGGCCTATACATTTTTAAACAAACAATGCTCCAAGAGTAAAATCCAATGCTTTTACAACTCATTGATATCAAAGAGAGAGTTGTAGGGCAATCCTGAGATGACTACATTCTTCTAAGTGCTTTGAAATCAATGCCTTGGAAGGGTGAAACTGTTTAGGGCTGCCTGTCCCATTATGATCATGGGGATTTAAAAGTGGATACATTTAGTTGGATTGGGCTGTATGCAGAATACACAATTTTCTTTCTGTATTTGTAATCAGTATCATGAAACAGAATTTCCTTTTTCCTTTTCCCTTTTCACCTACAGGCAATTAAGAAACTGCTAAGAAAAAAGAATCCACAGCTTTACTGGGCTTTAACCATCCTATCATTTACTACAACAAAAGGGATGTGAAAAGGTAAATGTGATCACTTGAGTTCAAGGTTTCCCAACCTTGTTGAGACCAGGTGAGTGTCACCACAAAATGCCTCTAAAGATTCTAACAATGAAATCCTAAGCAGACTTACTCCAGCCTAAGCCCATTGATTTCAATGAGCTTATACTGGAGTAACTCTGCTTAGGATTTCACTGCAAGCCAAGCATCCTTCTACGATACGCCCTCCCCTCCTCCCAAATGGTGCTTCCATTTCATATTCACTCACTGTTTTTTTCAAATCCCAGTAATAAACTCTTGGGCTCCTCAGTCCATCAGTGGCCTTATTGCCTTCATTCTATTTGTAAAAGCCAATGATAAATGGAGGTTACGGTTTCTGAATGGGTCCGCCTGCAGACATAAAAGTGATACCATTCAAGGTCTTATGAACCTTGCAGGAAAGCCAATACTGGCTCTTCAGTTTGGAGAAAAGATGCTAGGAAATACTTTTGGGAGGACCATGCTGGGGATTACTGGCTCAGATGTGGAGCATATACCCTTATGTATGATATATCTTGTTGCAAACTGCTTTGGACTATTTTTGGCTAGGATGTGGGATATCAATAAATAATTAGGCACTTAGCCCATTTCCACACATCCATAAAGGGATAGCCCACTCACCAAACACTGGTGGCCTTTCCCCTTGACTCCAGACATCTCCATTTTCAAAACAGTTGCAGGCTGTTTGGCTTCCATTTTTGGCATCTTTTTGGGGAACGCACTTTTCTGTGGTCCCGAGAAAGGCGCCAAAAAAACAGAAGCCAAACAGCCTGCAACCATTTTGAAAACAGAGATGTCTGGAGTCAAGGAGAAAAGCCACCAGTGTTATGTGAGTGGGCTGCCCCTTTAAGGACATGTGGAAACAGCCTGTACCAAAATCACAGCTAGCCAAACATTCCACATCAAATTTATCAATCTTTTCATTCCTAAGCAGGGTTGCTCTCACCAGGACTCATTTCGTCGAAAAAGAGCTGGAGGGACTCATTAGCATATGCCACACCCCTTGCCATCACCGGAAATGTGTCATTAGCATAACTCATTTGCATATGCCACACACCCTGACATCACCTATCCTGGCTGCTTTGGACCCTATCCTGGCCATTCAGGGCTGAAATTGGGCTCAAAATGAGAAAAGAGGGCTGAAAATGGCTGAAAAGGGGCCCAAAATGGTCAGGATTGGGCTGCTGCTGAACAGGAGAGTGATCCACCATCCGTCAGAGGCCCAATCCGGGCCATTTTGGCCCCAATCCAGTACGAAACGGGCCCAAAATGGCCAAGAGTCAGGTGGGTGGGGCCACCTGACATGTGACCTCTTTGGGGAACTGCCGGAACTGCGTTCCTGTGTGTTCCCCCTTGAAATGAGCCCTTGCTCTCACACTGTTTCCTTGCACTGCCATCTCTATGATCAAGAGCAGTTTGCTTTGAGAAAACCAGTGCCATTCATCAACATCACAATTTCCTTGTCTCCTTTTGGTAGGTCTTCACATCTAATCTGTTTATGTACAACTTTGCAAGAGCTGACTGACAAGCCTGTCATTTTCCATTATGCAGTACCATTGACAACACTACTCTTTCAAGGTTTGTTCAAGGAATTGTCTAATAATATGCATCTACCAGTTTTCGACTTTGTCTCCAGTACAGTATGTCCGAAATGTCTCCCTGTGTTTCCCAACACACTTTGATCAAGTCTTGGTTGTTCCTTTTTTCTAATATTGTCTGAATTGCTTTTCATATTTTATAATCTGCCCTGAATTTCAGTGAGAAAGGCAGGCTCTAAAAGAAGATAATAGTAGTAATAGTAATAGTAATAGTAATAATAGTAATGACAGCAATCATAATGGGATGGTGCATTGACGTGAAACAATTCTCAGAGGAATTAGCCATGTTAGTCTGTAGTAGCAAAATAGTAGAGTCCAGTAGCACCTTTAAGACTAACTAACTTTATTGTAGCATAAGCTTTTGACATCTGCAGCTCTCTTCGTCAGATGCAGCTTTACTAATTCTCAAAATGACAATTATAGGGTGCTTCTAGCATGATAGCACAAAACGATACCAAAGTTAATCTGCACTATCAAAACAGAGAATTCTAAAGTGGGCCGTTTCCACACACCCTTAAACGGATGGCCCACTCACTGAACGCTAGTGGCTTTCTCCCAGGAATCCAGATGTCTCCATTTGCAAAATGGTTGCGGGCTGTTTGGCTTTTGCTTTTTCGGCACCTTTTCTGGGAATGCACTTTCCGTGGTCACAGAAAAGGTACTGAAAAAATGGAAGCCAAACAGCCTGCAAATGTTTTGCAAATGGAGATGTCGCCAGCGTTCCATGAGTGGGCCATCCTTATACAGGCATGTGGAAATAGCCAGAGTTACACAAATAGATTGTCTTTCTTCTTGCCAGATGGGAGCACAGCCTGGGAGGGGGCTGCCCCAGATCTAACCTTCATAATGCAGTATGAGGAGGTATCCATTTCAGGATTCCAAAGAGAGAATAGCAGTCTTTTCATAGTGGAGACAAAGCTTTACACAATCAATGTCACTTTTACCCTTTCAATCCTTAAAAAATATTTCTGATAAAGCGATGCAAAAATGGCAATATTTCATGCATGTAGATCTCGGGCAGCCTAATTGGACCGCTCCCCCCACCAACCTCTCATTGCTGCATGACGATCGGCAGTCAGGCACTGAAATAAAGAGTGAGGAACCCAAGCAGTCAGTGATTCTAAATATACTGTTTTTAAAAAGTCTTACTATTTGGTGTTCATTTCACTCCATGTTACGGAACTTATTTTGCCCACATGCATTTTCAAATGCAGAGACTCCTTGCCCCCCCCATCATTGAATTATCCACCCAACCATCCATGACCTTGAAAGAGAATTGACTTCACTTACTGAGCATATCCAAAAGCAAAAATGTTTGACAGCCATTCAAGTCAGGTAGCACTACCTCTAGGAGATCTGAGCCTCACCTCGTGAGTGATCGTCACTGTCAAAAATGGTCTTTTTGCGGGCTGAATACGTTTGTCATGAAGTTTGTGGCATCCCAAGTTTTTCTCAAAATATTTCTGTTCTTGTACAGCACAGAACAAATGAAGGAGAATAGCCGCCTGGGGTGTCTGCTGACAAGAATCACCAGTAGTATCATAACGCGTACCTCACAACTGCCAGAAATATGTGTATTTCTGAGAAATAATCACATATATGATATAGAGCAGGGATGCCAGAAATAGTTCTCCTGGATGCCATAGTGCCCACCAACTCCTTTCCTGGGGCCCACCAAATGTTTTTAGAAAGTGGGCAGGGCCAGATAGGACTTTTGTCCTGCAGGGTTTCTTATTGGCTGTTGACAATCTGATCGGCTGTTCAAATCTTTCAAAACATTTCTCTGGCAGCAACTTCCACCAGAGCACAAAGATCTTCACTGTGTAACTGAAGGTAAGCTGTGTGCGTGCAAGGAAAGATTTTAAAACAGTATGTTCATTTAAAAATAAATTCTGTTAAAGAGAGCTTGTGCCTGAAATGCTGAATAGTAACTATTATATTTATGCATATCTTTACTCAGGGTTTTTTTCTGGGAAAAGAGGTGGTGGAACTCTCAACAGAGAAATGAGGAAGAAACATATGGGATTCTTTGAAATAATATTATTTTCAAGCACTATCTCTGAGTATTTTCAAGAGGTGCCAGAACGCCGTTCCACCATGTTCCCCCTGAAAAAAAACCCTGTCCTTACTCTTTGGTGTTTTGTGTTGGCTCTGCCTCCTGTGGCAGCCATTTTGAGCCTTGAGTCAGAATTAGACATGGGCACGATCTGAATTACGATTTCAAAAAGTCCTCGATTTTGACGTTTGCTCCATCGTGACTCAGCTAATTGGTTCTGTCCACAGCAACCGATCCATCAGTCAGGAGTTTGCTTGTTTGGGACTTGATCGGATATATCAGTTTCTGTTCAGAATTGCAGACACTCAGGGCCAAGGTACAAGTGACAAATGACACTTGAACAGCAAGTGTATTTCTCCCTGTTCACTTGCCCTCCACTCAATCCACTTGCTGTTCAAGTTTCATTCGTCACTTGTAGCTTGGCCCTCAGGCACCAGTAATTAATTCCTGGGGCAATGGTGCCAGGGGGGGAAAGAGCAGTCTTTGCCCTCCTTCTGTCACCCTCAAAACACAAATGGAAGCCCAGCTTTCCTTGATTAGCAAGCTTCCTTCCAACCACGGAGCAGCAACCCAGGGGAGGGAGGGGGGAGGGGTGGGCACAAAGGAAAGGCAAAAGGCAGCGCGTGAGGCTGAGAGGCCACCTGCGCCGTTTGCCTTTCCCCAGGACAAGGGGCGTGTGGGCAAGCCCACCGCCCCTTGTCCAGGGGAAAGGCAAAAGGCAGCGTGGGAGGCCACCCACACCATTCGTCTTTTCCCAGGACAAGGGGGGGATGTACTAAAATGAATGACAGGATTGCCCATTGAAAATAATGGGAGGGGCTTGAATGCCCGTTGGAAATAATGGGAACCTGGAATGCCTATTGACTTGCATGGGTTCCATTGAAACACATTAGAGCAAAAAAAAAGGTGCAAAGAAAACGTGGAATGGATTTTGAAGAAAACTCTCTGGGCCCAGATAGACTGTTCTGGGACTGGATTGACAGGCCCCTGAGTGCAATGACGGCCCCTGGGTGTCTCAGAAGGGGTCTGGGACTGGAATGACAGGCCCCATGCTGGAATGACGGCCCCTGCGTCTGTCAGAAGGGCTCTGAGACTGGAATGATGGTCCCTGGGTGACAGTCAGGGGCCTGTCATTCCAGTCCCAGAGCCTTTCTGGCAGACCCAGGGGCCGTCATTCCAGGTAGGGGCCTGTCAGTCCAGTCCCAGAGCCCTTCTGTCACACTTAGGGGTCGCCATTCCTGTCAGGGCCTATCATTCTAGTCCCAGACCCTTTCTGTCACACTTAGGGGTCATCATTCCAGTCAGGGGCCTGTCATTCCAGTCCCAGAGCCCTTCTGAGACACCCAGGGGCCGTCATTGCACTCAGGGGCCTGTCAATCCAGTCCCAGAACAGTCTATCTGGGCCCAGAGAGTTTCCTTCAAAATCCATTCCACGTTTTCTTTGCACCTTTTTTTTTGCTCTAATGTGTTTCAATGGAGCCCATGCAAGTCTATGGGCATTCCAGGTTCTCATTATTTCCAATGGGCATTCAAGCCTCTCCCATTATTTTCAATGGGCAATTCTGTCATTCGTTTTAGTACATCCCACAAGGGGCGCGTGGGCAAGCCAGCCGCCCCTTGTCCTGGGGAAAGGCAGTGCGGCAGTGCGGGAGGCTGGGAGGCCACATGCGCCATTCGGCTTTCCCCAGGACAAGGGGCGTGCGGGCAAGCCAGCCGCCTCTTGTCTTGCGGGGCAGGTGAATGGCGCGGGCAGCCTCCAAGCCACTCGCGCTGTTGCCAGCTCTGTAGCGCACCGGGACAACCGGCTTGCTGCGTGGGCGGGAGCGACTCAGGAGCGCTCGCGCGTGAGCAACAGCCTGACTACGGTTGCTCTGGGCGCTGGCCTTCCCGATTTCCGATTTTGGATCCGATTTTGGACCGGAAACGAGACTTGATCGGTTAGAATCGGGTACCTGCGTTCGGCGGTGCCGTGGAATCATGATCAGCTAAATCGGGATTATTTTTGGATCATGCCCATGTCTAGTCAGAATTCCAAATGTGACCACAGGGTCAAAAAGGTTGGGGACCCCTGATGTAGAGAATAGGTGCCCTCCACTCCCTCTGAACGGTGCTTCCATTCCACATTCTCTCACTGTTTTTTCAAATCCTAGTAATAAACTCTTGGTCTCCTCAGTCCATCAGTAGCCTTATTGTCCTTATACCATTTGCCAAAGCCAAGGATAAATGAAATAGAACTTTCCTGTATTAGGAATTCGTTATATTTCATTTTGGTAGCAGAGTTACTTAGTCAGAAGCATACTCTAATGTGCAATAATTAATCCTCAGACAAATTATAGAAAGATAAAACTTAGAGCTTATTGGGGTAGATTCCATCCATAGCAATATCTTGGAACAGAGAGAAAGAGTCCTAATCTAAAGAGTCACTTGCCCTAACCACAGCCAGAAGCTGGCTACGAGGCTGCAGACGGGTCTGTGGATGAGGCCTTCAAAGCAGGAGCTCTGAGAAACCAATCCTTCTCTTTTGGAAGACTATGAGGCAAGGAAGGGGAAATCTCCCAAGGGATGCAGATACAGAGGAGGAGTCAGGAGGACAGGAGGCATTCCCACCTTAGACAAAGAGAAGCAGTTTACTATCAAGAGAGTTACACAGACACACAAAGAGACATGCAAAACCTCCAATATCCAAGGCATGCTGTGTCTCCTATTCCTTCATCCTGTTTCAAGAATTTTGTATTATGTTGTCTTTTAACCTTCCTATTCAGTGATCAGGCAGTAACCAACCAAAATGAACAGAAATCACATTGTCTGTAATAAACATCACTTAAAGGCGAGTTCCCCACCAAAACAACATTTCAAAAATGCAATTTTTTTTATAGCTTAATTCAAATTCGGAGATAAGAGGTTATAAAGTTAATCCAGCCTACGTCTTTGAGGAAAAAGAAGCCTAGCAACTTCACAGAAGAGGCCGTGCACCGTGTGATCCATATTCGCTACAGGAATTAGATCTATGACATCAATGGCTTTACAAGATTTAGAAGAATGTATAAACAGAACCCTTCACAAGGCCTTTTCTCTTCCAAGTTTTCCCACTTAAATGTTTTGCCATTTCCTCTATGATAAAGCATATTTTGATATGCATTCTGAAATGTATTCAGATTTTATCTATTTCAAGCTTTGAAGTAACTGTTTGGACATTTTTGAGCATGCTTAGGATAAGGGTATGATTGCTATCTCAAATCACAGTGATTTATAGAGTATGGTACATACAAGTTTATAGATCTGCAAATCAAAAATGCTACCTGAGTGCAAAGCTTCTATACACACACTTGTTATGAGATAGAATTGCTTGGAGGAAAACCTACACAAATATAATGTAACAGAAGTGAGGCTTAGTTTGTGAGGTGACAAAACATTTCCACAACACATTTTCCATAGTTTTATATGCATAAAATGGTGAGGCTCTGTGATGTGTTTGGTATATTGACTTAGATTCACGAGTGTCTTTTCCAACTAGTTACAGAAGGAATCCTTTATGAGTAGAAAACTTCTGTAAGAGAGCAAGATTTGAATCCAGGAGCACCTTAAAAACCTACAAGATTATCAGGATATCAAGAATTCAAGGGATTTCCAAGGTATACTGGAAATCTTGCTCATCTTTAAGGTGCTACTAGACTTGTATCTTGCTCTTCCACTGCAGACAAACATGGCTACCCACCTGAAACAACCTTCTTCTGTAAGGTCACTGGCAGCTGTTGACTGAAGTGGAGTCTAGATCCAATTCACAATTAATGGTACTTAATTTTGAAGGATCTTTTAATTTCAAAGAGATTTGAATGCCTCAAATGCCTCAGCTATGAAAAAGGGTATATGTTACAATGTACTTTAAAGGACTTTTGGCTTCATCCGAAGGTGATATCATCACCCTAGCATGCTCAAGAGAGCCATTTTGGTGTAGTGGTTAAAAGTGCCAGGTTTCTAATCTGGAGAGCTGGGTTTGATTCCCCTACTCCTCCACTTGAAGCCAGCTGGGTGACCTTGGGTCAGTCACAGCTCTCTTAGGTCTCTCTCAGCCCCACCCACCTCACAGGGTGATTGTTGCAAGGATAATAATAACACACTTTGTAAACTGCTCTGAGGGGGCATTAAGTTGTCCTGAAAGGTGGTATATAAATCAAATGTTGTTGTTGTTGTTAGGCATCACGATATACTCAACCTTCCACTGGCATTTACTGCGGTCTCCTTGACTCATCTGTGCTCTGTTTTCTTGCCAGTTCTATTTATCCTGCCTTTCTGGTGATGGCATACCTTCATACCTGCCAACAGTGCATTTTTCTTTAAAAAAAAGAGGTGCCAGTGCTTATGATGTTCTCCTCAGCCCAAGTCCTGAATGTCCAAGATATGCTGGTGCTCCATAAACAGCTGCGAGTGCTCCAGAAAGGCCCTGAGCTAGATAGCCCAGGTGAGCCTGATCTTGTCACATCTCAGAATAAGCAGGGTCAACTTTGTTTCACAGTTGGATGGGAGACCTCCAATGAAGACCAGGGTTGCAGAGGCAGGTAATGGCAAACCACCTCTGTTAGTCTATTGCTTTGAAAACCCCGCAAGGGATCGCCATACATCATCTATGACTTGAGGGCACTCTCTACTCAACTATTCCAGAAAGAGATTCCAGTACTCTGCAGTGGAGCATACCCCCCTGAAGAAAAGCCCTGCCTGCCAAGTTGCCTGGGGCTGGTTTCTTAGTGGTCTAAGATCATGTGGACAATGCCAACATGTATGCATGTTAACTCTGGGGGGCCGGGTCAGCATAGTCATGCCCACCCTCCCCTCAACACACTTCAATTTCAGCCTACACACTGTCAGATGTAGAGGACTAAAATGTTCCGAGCAGGACCTATAACAATTGTAGAGGGTCAAAGGTCTAGACACATTAACACTGCAATCCTAAGAAGGGTTACTCCAGTCTAAGCCCTTGGGATTACACTGCAACTGTCACTAAAATCTCTTTTGTGAAAGTAAAATGGACAGCATAAGATCTGAAAATAAGCAACTGGAATTGAGTTCCTTTTGCCTGTGGCTCACATAGGCACGCAGTTTATCTGCTGCTTCTGTGAAATGTGCAGCCATGAAGCCATTTGTGCCCTTGCAAACTCTACAGCAGAGAGACAAGAACACCTGTAGTCCTCTCCAGAAGGATCAGTCCCCAGCAGGATCAGACTCTTGCAGCATTTTGTAGAGTTAACAAACAAACTCTAAAATGGTGCTGGGTCCCTGAGGCAGACTCGAGGATCTGGTATCGTTTAGTTTGGCCCTTCGTAAAAGGTGCAAAATTCATTTTAGTGATCCAAATTCTTCTGGAGTCGTGCTTTTAAAGCTAACATCACTCACCTTCTATTTCATAACTAAAACATATTTAATATCTGAAAATTACCAGTCACTCTGCTACAAAACGTTCTAGTGGCATTTTAAGTTGTATTACAAAGCCATCGTTATTTTCCCGAAACAGACACTATTTGGTAGACGTGAAGATTAGTATGTAGAACAGATCAAACAAAATTGCCCAAGGAAATGACTAAAATATGTTATGGCTCGAATTCTCCTTCTATCATAAATTGTTTTGAGAGACAAAATAATTGTAAAATAAGTTTTACTGAGGAGATTCTGGTGGGTTTTTTTAACCTCTCAGAAAACATCCATGATATTATCAAGGCATGTACAATTACACATTGGAAGGAGAATCCCACACGATGGGTACCACCTACTTTGGGTCTTAAGCCATTGAAATACGAAATCTTTCTATGAAACTTTCCTTACAAGTCATAGAGTTGAATCCTGCAAGACATTTCGACTCATGGAAGAGGGGTGATTTGTGTAGGCTCTGGTATATCTTAGGAATGATCTGGAGTCTGATTAAGGAGTGAATGAAGAGAGTTTATTCAGGAACTGCAACTCTGACAGAAAGGAGAGAAACAGAATAGATACTAACTACCTCACAAAACTGGGCGAGAGAGACTTCAGGGAAGAAACAGGAAGTAGCCTAAGAATACCAATCTGGAGACATGCAAGAAGGACAGAAGAGAAAAGCAAAGAAGGATCCCACTCTGCCATCTATCTAAGAGCCAAGCTACAAGTGACGCTGACACAGGTTCGACACTTGTCAGCTTCCCTCAAGTTTTGATGGGAAATGTAGGCATCCTGGTCTTGTAGCTTGGCTCTCCAACTGCTGTCCAAAGGACTTTTCAACTGTCACTCATCCAACATTCCGCCAAGCTGCCTACATTTCCCATCAAAACTTGAGGGAAACTGACAAGTGTCCAACCTGTGTCAGGCGTCACTTGTAGCTTGGTTCTAACTGTCAGACCCACTGCCCCCTGCAGATATTGTGTCCTCTGCTTTCTCTGTACACAAGGCGTTGTATTTTCAACAATTTGGACTTTGGACTCCTTCATGCTGTCCCTAGGGGTCCCCCTTCCTCAAGAGCAGCATTTCAAAAGGCATTTTTGGTTGCAGAAAAAGGGGGAATGAAAAAGTTCCACTCTGTTGACAGAAGAGTCATTCACAGCCGTTAAGCTGGAGATCTATTGGCCCATTCCCTGTTCAAATAAAGCACAAGGGAGTATTAGATGACTGGAAAGAAACAGCTAATGGGGAGATATAAGCTGAGGATTACTGAGAAAAGCTTTGCATCCTTTGGGCAGGCTTTTCTTGCTTGCTGCTGTCCCATCTGTATGGCCAGGGTTTTTTGTCAGCAGGAATGCGGTGGAACGGAGTTCCGGCACCTCTTAAAAATGGTCACATGGCTGGTGGCCCCACCCCCTGATCTCCAGACAGAGAGGAGTTGAGATTGCCCAGCGCAGAGGGCAATCTAAACTCCCCTCTGTCTGGAGATCAGAGGGGAGGGTCACCGGTCATGTGACCATTTTCGCCAAGGGCAATTTAAATTTTAAAAAACTTCCCCTTGTTCCAGCTGACCAAAAGTGACGTCATTGTGTGGTCTTAAGTTCCACCACTGAGTTCCACCACCTCTTTTCCCAGAAGAAAAGCCCTGTGTATGGCTATCGAGGGATTAGCTGATTACTGGTTTCCGGGGTGAAGCAGAGATTTTGGGGGATCCCATAATTGGTTGTAAGAGGTGCAATTTTTGCCTGCTTCACACTATCGTGGTAGTATGGGTATTAAAAAAAAACTAAATGTGACCAATGTTTGACTGTTTGGGCCATAACTAGTTTTGGCAGGAACTGGTCAGGTTGGATATGTGTCGCTCTTGTTGCTGCAATGATTGGCTAGCATCTTGAGGCATCATAGATGGAAGGAATATCTGGATCAGCCCATCACTGACCTTACAGCGATGTGGAACTTGGGGAAGGAGAGGTCCTTGGAGCTGAGCAACATCTTTCTATAGCTGGTGGGGGCTTTACAGCGCATCAGGGGAGGGAGATGGGTCTTGGCACCTCTCGGCATGTGGTGCTCAAGTGAAGATATGCAAGGCCAGCAGAAAGCCACTGGCTGCGTTTGGAACCAGAGTGGATCTGACAAGTAAAGCATTGCAAAGAAGAACAAAATGGCCAGTTGCCTTAGCACAACCCCTCCTATTTAAATATTTAGCATATTTAAATATGACATAGACCAGAGACTTAAATAAACTAGTTAAACCCAGATGGTGGTCTCACGTCTTTATTGGAAGTGCTGGGGCAGATCCCGTTCATCAACTCGATTTACTGTAGGATTCAAGCCATTGATTGTCCCCCATCCAAAACAGAAATTTTGGAAGATGAATGTAGGCCTTGCTGTAGGTTTTTATTGTCCTTGTAACAAAGTTTGTCCATGTGCCATCTGCACCAGCAATCTCTTCTGTCACCAATTTGTGGCCACCTTGTCTACCCCAATGTGACCTTATTCTCTCCTGCAGTGCAGATGTCTTCTTCTCCCCCTTCACCACCAATTTGCTAATTGTGGTTATGCTGCAGAAACTCAGTATGTCTTTCTTGTACTCCTTTCAGACCCATCACTGTTGATGAATCTACAAGAAGCAGGAACGAGTCACTGCAATATCGCAGGAGCCTATGGGCCGACCGGAAGGCATACATTGTTGGAAGAAGCATAAAAATGAGGTTCTCTTGCACTCTGCCTCCAGGCACCTCTTTCACCAATAAATGGAAGCTTGTCAAAATAAGGTAAGATTGGTTCCTCTGACAGAGTGCAAGACTTAGTAGGTATCCATCATGCTGGCCCTTAAGGGTAGACAAAGAGTAGAAATTCGATGAGAATATCAGCCCCAGGCTTCCTGCTCCAATGACTCCAAAAGAAATCCTAAATTGAGAATAACAAGGCAGTAGAGATATTCTATGGAAGGCTCAGACGCCTGGCTACTATCATGACAGTTGATGGCAGGGACATAGGGGCACAATATTGGTGGTGTCTCTGTATCACTTCCAGGGGAAACCAAAAGAGCTTTTGGCAATTCCTAGAGCTACCCTAAATCACTTCTGGGATTTCCCCAAACATGATGGGGGAATGTTGCTGGGGTTTTTTCTCCTGCCGCTGCTCTGAGTAGAGGTGGGCAAAGAGGGCTGCCAGAAGGAGATCTCTCCCACCATAGCAGGAGGCCTTGGAGTTTTAGTCTGAATTGATTATCAGCTCCTTCTTGGAAGAAGCATCTGTGACCTGCTTAATTTTGGGCAAGAGATGTTTAATGGACTCGTGTAATGGCTCCTGTAATTACCTATATAGATGGATAGTATATTCTCTTGAGTTAGTCAGTATTAAATATGTTAACAGTTATGTTTCAGTGCAAGATAAAATGGATGCATATATACTCTAACAGCATTTGCTTGTGTAGTATACGCACAATGAACCTTACATGTTGTTGGGTGTACTTTTTACGGGGAGATTAAAGATCTAAAATGGGAAAGCTAATCAGATGCCTTTTCAGGAGTGCTCCTTTATCTAAGGGCCAAGCTACACATGACGAAAGACACTTGAACGGCAAGTGGATTGAGTGGAGGGCAAGTGAACAGGGAGAAATACACTTGCCGTTCAAGTGTCATTTGTCACTTGTAGCTTGGCCCTCAATCAGCCTGGTAAAAGTCATCCAGAAACCCCTTCTCTTCTCTTCACAGCAGAACTTTTTCAGGTGTGTGAGGCTTGGATACTCTAACTATGGTGGCTATTACTGAAGCACGAACAAGCTGGTCATTATTTGAATGATAATTCCAGATGGGTTCGTCTGCTGCAGCAAAATTAAATAGCCGTCCAGAGGCACCTTGACGAACAACATAAAGTATTGCAGCATAGTCTTTTGTGAGACAGTGCACACTTCATCAAATGCATGGCTGTATATTTGTATGGCTTGCATATATGGTGGAATTTGATTCTATTTTTGTGATTTTCATGTTGGTTATTTTGAGACATCTCCTGCTATTTTGGAGGTGGACGATACAATTTTTAAAACAGCTAAATAAAGCTTTGAAATTCCCATGGCTTGGTTCTGACAGCAAATTAAATTCAGGATGCCAGCCCCTTTCACCGCCTGGCCCTACTCATCTGGCTGGTGGAGGGGAAAGGGAGGAGGCAGGTTGGGAGGGAGCCACCACAACGTGTGGTGAAATAGCATGTGTGCATGTGCTCTGAAGGCCATGAAGATGCACTTCAAGTTGAAAACCAAAAGCAATGGGGTCTCAATTAGCCCCAATCATAGCAAAAATGTCCTTGCTGAGACCCTGTTGCTTCTGGTTTTCAACCAGAAATGCTTCTTCAGGGACTGCAGAGCACACACTCACGAGGAAGCTGAATCTGACCTCCATGCCTGCAACATGACCATGTGATCATGATTTATTTTAACCAGGGGTCGTATCGTAGAAAAAGAGCTGGAGGAACTCATTAGCATAACATATTAGCATAACTCATTATCATATGCCATGCCCCTTGCCATCACCGGAAATGTGCCATTAGCATAACTGATTTGCATATGCCACACCCCCTGGCATCACCTATCCTGGCTGCTTTGGCCATTCAGGGCCAAATTGGGCCCAAAATGGCAAAAAGGGGCTGACAGTAGCCAAAAAGGGACCCAAAATTGTCAGGATTGGGCCGCTGCTGTACAGGAGCATGATCCACCACTCGTCAGAGGCCCGATATGGGCCGTTTCGGCCCCAATCCAGGACAAAACGGGCCCAAAATGGCTGAGACTCAGGTGGGCAGGGCCACCTGACATGTGACCTCTTTAGGGAACTGCTGGAACTGTGTTCCTGCGCGTTCCACCTAAAAATGAGCCCAGATTTTAACTATGGTTAATTTGTGAAACCAGGGCTTGGCTTGCAGATAATTGCCTGTTCCTGATTTACTGCAACCAATGCCGATTTCTTCTCACCTTCACTCTGGCATAGGGTAGCCAGAAATTCTCTGTAGCTAAGAAGCAAGCAGGAGTAGCACCAGAGAAGAAGCCAGGAATAAACTGGGATATACATCATTCAAAACCCTTGTCCAAACCATCCGTAATTAATAAATCAACTTCATAGCACCCTGGTTTAATGAATCCTAATTAATCACAATTAGTGCAGCGGCCTGTGTTCATATGACCACATTAACCATATTTTTAGCTGAATTAAATCATGGTTTCCTGTTATGTCTGAACTGAGCCAATGTTTCTCCAGGTAAATCTTTATCAGTAATGTCTGGGAATTTTTATACCCAGAAAGAAACTTATTCAGTTGAGAAAGCAGGTAGAATTGGTCACAGATGCCTATTGGCTGTTGTCCTATAATATCACTATCAAGTATGTCCGCACAGTCTCTCCCTTTGCTTAGGTTGCTTTGAACCATCTGTCATTTACATATTCTTTCACAGCTTCTTACTTTCTTTTTGCCTTTCGGGGTCTGCCAGTGTTGAGTGCCTGACTCCTTCAATTAAAAACAAAAAATCAGTGACGGCTTTATTTTATGTGATATTTGTTCTTGACCTTTACTTTTATTGTGTGCCTTTCTTTCCTAGCAGCGAACAATTGCATTTTTATTGGGAGGAAAATTATATTAAGCAATGATAATCATTTTTTCAAAGGCCTTAATGGCCATATAAAGGCAGATTAAAAAAATAACAGCGACCATTTCTGGGGCCATCTTAGAGCAGCATGTTTTCTCTGTACTCTCAGCTACATTCAGACTATATTCTCTCAATGTTGTAAATATTATTAATATATGCAATCCTTAATTTTAAGCAGTGGAGAAAGAATGACAGTTGCAGTTAAAAATGAGGAGAAGAAGAAGAAGAAGAAGAAGAAGAAGAAGAAGAAGAAGAAGAAGAAGAAGAAGAAGAAGAAGAAGAAGAAGAAGAAGAAGAAGAAGAAGAAGAAGAAGAAGAAGAAGAGATTGTTTTATATCCCCTTCACTACCCGGAGTCTTGGTGGCTTACAGTCACCTTCCGTTCCCCACAACAGACACTCTGTGAGGTGGGTGGGACTGAGAGGGCTCTGAAAAGCTGTGACTGACCCAAGGTCACCCAGCTGGCTTCAGGTGGAGGAGTGGGGTATCAAACCTGATTCTCCAGATTACAGTCCTGCCGCTGTTGGCAGGGGTGGCCTCAGAGAGCCGATGTGGTGTGGCAGTTAGAGTGTTGGATTAAAATCTGGGAGACCCAGGTTCAAATCCCCACTCTGCCATGGAAGCTCATTGGGTGGCCTTGGGCCAGTCACAGCCTCTCAGCTGTGAGGAAAAAATGGAGAAGAGGAGAATAATGTAAGCTGCTTTGGATCTCCGTTGGGAAGAAAGGTGGTATATAAATGAACTAACTAAATAAATAAATATTCAAACAGACCCTGTTCTATCTGAGCCTCATGGCCTTTGCATCGCTGGCAGTGAGTTCCTTGAAAGCCCCTTGCTGGGGTCTCCATAAGTTGGTTGTGACTTGATGGCACATACACATGCACGTCCATGTTTGTATATCACAAAAAACCCCTCAAACACTACAGATCATAGCCTGGTTTGGTAGACTTCAACTAACCTTAAGGCTTGGATCCACTGGAGAATTTCTGTGAACCAAAAGGGGGGAGTGATTTTTTACAACTCTCCCCTCCCGTTTCAGACCACAGACCCTCATGGTATTCTTGAAAGTCCCCTGTCCACCAAGAGCAGCATTTGGGGGTCATTTGGGGTTGCAGTAAGAGAAGGAGACAACTCTCCACATCAGTTTCCACTGATGGAAACCACATCAACAGAAATTACTGGTCACTTTGCATGTATTTATTAAGTTACTCCAGAAAAGACCTAGTAACATACTATTGACTAAATTGACTTTTTGTATATTGAGTTTTTTCCATCAAGGAGTGGGTAATCCCTATATCTCTCTATGTGGCTATTCCTCCATTTTATTTACATATTATGTCCCAGGGCGGGGGGGTGCGTCTCTTTTGTTTCTTTGCAAAGTTCTGACATGCTGAAACTGAATTCCTGGACAGATTAATGTGCAGATTACACTGTTCGTTGCAGAAGTTGGTCCACTCCACATGGCTTTTAAAGTCCCTTCAAACCTTATGATTATAAAATTCCCCTTGAAAACATCTCAGTAACTAATCTTTGATGTGCGCTATAATTGTACTTGAAAATAGTGTTCTTCTTAGATCCATTTTCTAGTTGACAGAAATGGAGCAAATTCACCAAAAGACATTAAGCGTGATCTTCATTTTTGCTTAATGAAAGGTACCTTAGGTGGAGGAAAGACAGTATAACTTTACATGCATTGCAAATGACTACGAAGTTTGTAATCGGAAACAAGACGCAATGCTCTGCACACACCAAAAATAGATAACACAAGTGCATGAGAAACCTTGACCTTTTTGACTTTGCTAAAAAACATTTTTTTTTTACTTCCAGGAGTTTAATAAGGCAGACCTCTTAAGGGTTTTATTATTCTGCCCAGAGGAAATTAATGAGGTGTAATTCTTCCTATATAAGTAAAAGGGGATTTTAAACTAAATTATAAATCCAACAATTACACCCCCCTTCTATGATAGCCATCTGTTTAGGAATGCAGTATACTGATCTACAATACTACAGATCAATTGTAACACCGCAGCTGGGATTTAAATAACGTGTTTATATCAATTTTTCCCCCTTTACTCAAGTTCATTGTATTAGCAACGGCATTGTGTTAACACACTGTTGCAAATTTATCACTGGCCAATTTGCAGGCTCTTTTAATGATTAAGACTCTGGCACAGAATGCTTTTACAGTACTTTTAAGTCAATGGAATTGGACAGGCATAAAAAGGTGTAATGGGAGCGAAGTGTCAAGTCTTGAGCCACTAAAAGCTGTTTACTGTCGGATTCAAAGGTATGCATTACATAGCCTCTTAACATCTGAGCAGGGGGCGGAAATCAGACAGGACTGTAGGTCATCCTAAGCAGAAAATCAAGGATTTTGCCTTATATAGAAGGAACTTGTCGTTTCTATTTTTTTCCATTAAGTCAGAAGCATAAGTGAACATTTTTTTAAGAAATAAAATGCAGGGCACTTCTGAACATTAATTGCTAGAAGATAACAGAAGGAGGCTCCTGCCTGAATTCCTTGCTTGTGGGCTTTCTGGAGGCATCTGACTCACCCACCTTGTTCTAGATGGACATTTTAGTGTGACTCAGCAGGGCTCTTTTTTAATTTTTTTTTATTATAATAAATTTATTTCACATTAACTTAAAACATAACCATACAAAACCCAAAATATAACAATTCCTAAGGAGTTCCATACATCTAGAAATTCAATAGTTCTTGACAATGAATGTTAGAAGAAATAATTTCTCTTTCCTGTAAAAATTGCACAATAGGACACCATATTGCTTGGAAATTTTTTCGATAGGCTTCCAAATTCTGAATGCCTGTAGAGCAATCCACTTTACCCAATATAAAATGGTTCCAGATGGAATCATACCAATTTTGTAGTGAGGGCCCTTTCTTGTTTCTCCATTTCTTGGCAATCTCTATCCTAGCAATTGCTAACAAAGTTGTTATTGTAACCAGCTTGTTTTTATCTACTTGTTTTAACAAATCTATTTCTAGAAAAATATTTTCTGGATTTCTTGGAATCTGTTGGCTCACTATACTTTCTATTTGTAATAATACTTTATTCCAGAACCTTTTAATGGTGAGGCAAAGCCAAAAACAATGTAAAAAGTCTCCTGTCTGTCCACAACCTTTCCAACATTTTAAGTTCAATGGTTGTTGTGGATTTTCTGGGCTGTATAGCCGTGGTCTTCTTGGCATTGTAGTTCCTGATGTTTCGCCAGCAGCTGTGACTGGCATCTTCAGAGGTGTAGCACCAAAAGTGTCACGTGTCATGTGACACTGAGAGATCTCTGTCTTTTGGTGCTACACCTCTGAAGATGCCAGTCACAGCTGCTGGCAAAACGTCAGGAACTACAATGCCAAGACCACGGCTATACAGCCTGGAAAATCCACAACAACCATCATTCTCCGGCCGTCGACAATACATTTTAAGTTCAATTTTTTTAAAATTTAGCAATTCTCATTGGAGTTAAATAGGTTCTATGTAATATCTTAAATGAGTTAAGGTGAATTCTTAAAATTTTAGAATTAAAACTTGGGGCCTTCCATGCTTTTTCAAACTCCTCTTTGGAAATTCTACCTTCACAATCTGCAATCCAAGCTCTTTCAGCTGTTGTAATAGGTTTATTACATGTTGATAATAGTACTTTATAGATCTTAGAAAGGAGACCTTTATGGCCTCTCTCACTTTGCTTAAATAGTGCTTCTAGAGCAGTTAAAGGCATTGCCCAATTTCGCACTATATCTAGAGTTTCTAGAATATGTCTAATCTGATAATAATTTAACCAAGATATACTTTCTTGCATTGCAGCCTCTATATCTGGTTTGGAAAGGATTTGACCATTTGAAATAAAATCCACCAATCTAACAAAGCCTTTGAGGTACCATTGTCTAAAAGGAGAATTCCCTTGGAGGGCTTTTTTTTTAAAGTGTTTATTAGTGAAGAAAGAAAGAAAGAAAGAAAGAAAGAAAGAAAGAAAGAAAGAAAGAAAGAAAGAAAGAAAGAAAGAAAGAAAGAAAGAAAGAAAGAAAGAAAGAAAGAAAGAAAGAAAGAAAGAAAGAAAGAAAGAAAGAAAGAAAGAAAGAAAGAAAGAAAGAAAGGATTCCATGTTTGGGCTGTTAGCAGAGTCTATCGTGTGGCATAGGAAGTGTGATTATATAGGTGGTTATGAGCTCGTTCTGCTGGCTGGTGTGTGTGCAGGACTGAAAATAATAAATTCATACACTTGCTTTAGATTTAGAAAAGAAATGAGAGTTCTTTATCGCCGGAACTCCATACTCTGATAGGAAAGGAGGAGAGAGATCCTAACTACCTATCTAGTCTAAGGATGGGCATGGATGGCAGGGCAAGGCCTACATCCATGCTGCCAAGGTGGAGGGAGGAGGACGAGAGAGGTGTTGCCTGGAACAAAGCCAGGAAGAGAAGGAGGGGAGAGAGAGGAAGTCAGGAGGTGGAAAGCCTGAGAATAGCAATCTACATATTAAAGGACAGTCAGAGCAGTAAACAATAGTAAACTGTAAACAGAGTGCCCTGACCTGTCTATCTTTCTAACTCTTTGGTTTGTCCCCCTCTGAAACCTGAGGAGAGAGACAGCGCTGGATCCTCCTCTTCCAACCGAAAGAAAAAAAGAAAACCTTTGTATTTATTTCTAGGTCTCCTCAGAATCCTACTGAAGTCTATTCAATGGGGCTTACTCCTATAAAAGTATTTTTAGGACTACACTGTTAGTCTTTGACCCAATTTCACAGTGAATACATTTGCTTACAATGAAAGGGCTTTCCCTGAAGTCCTCACATTGCCTTGTTCCAATTATATTTTTCACCATTTAAAGCTGTTTTATAACCGTATTAAGGCACAGCTGGGTGTTGAATAATAGGGCAATAATCCACACCTTGTGAGTTTTACAACACTGTATACAGCCACACACCTAACAATGCACAAGGTGTGAATTATTACTACATAACCTGCACTCTGTTATTTCCCATTACTTAAGCCTCATGCTGAAGTCGAAAGAAAGACAAAGTGCTTTAAATATTTGCCTTCCATTAAAACTCCCCATGGAGAACTTTGTTATATTTGTCATCCAAATAAGAGATTATTAATAAGCCACAGATAAGTAATAGAATGGAATGCTTGGAAGGGGAAATGTTATTTTATCAACACATCTAAGGAGTAATTCACTTCAATCTTTTTTGAAACCCTTCATACAAATTAGGGATACAGAGTGCTCAAAATACAAGGGGGCTGAGGGTGCCCAGGCCCCCATCTGTTTTGAAGCCCCCCCCTACTATTAACGTTAACCTCTATTCAAGGACTTCACTGTCTGGATCTCTTCATAACATTGGTCATAGATGCAGAGGAGTTAGCCATGTTAGTCTGTAGTAGCAAAATCAAAAAGAGTCCAGTAGCACCTTTAAGACTAACCAGCTTTGTTGTAGCATAAGCTTTCAAGAATCACAGTTCTCTTCATCAGATGCATGGAGGGCAAGAAGAAACGGGAAGCTGCTGAATTGGAATTCATATGTAAATTTGACTCAGTCAGGCTGGGATTGAATAGAGACTATGAATGGTTATCTCATTATCAGAAGAAACTGACTTCCTTAACAGAAACAAACTGATCTCCATATCAGAAGCTACTGTTTGCATCTACTCCTCCCTCCCCTCTCCACCTATATATCTGACCGGTTTCTTCTTGCCCTCCATGCATCTGACGAAGAGAACTGTGGTTCTCGAAAGCTTATGCTGCAATAAAGTTGGTTAGTCTTAAAGGTGCTACTCTTTTTGATTAAAGGTGGACTCTTTTTGATTTTTCATAGCTTTGCTCTATGTATGGCTATGGATGACCATCTGGTTTCCCACTCTGTATTGCTTTGTTTACTTCCTCTAATGCCAGACATGGGTAGGATTTCTCCCAGGTAAGAACTCAGCCTTTCTTTACATGCACTTAATTTGCTCAGAGGGTTCCTCTTGTCAACCAGCTTCTCCTGCCCCAAGCCAGCAGTCCTAGCTGCCTCAGGACCAACTACATAAACTGGCTGAGTGAATGAGCTTTTCAGCCAAATTGAAAGTGCTTCACTATTTACTTGGGTAGGATTCAAAGTGAATAATATTACTGATTCTCAAGGTGGAGAGTGCTTGGTCTTGAATTTCTAAGAAACAATGGCTTCTCCCGCAACAGACCAACAACACTAGCAGAGAGAAAACTCTCGGGAGAAAATAATAACAACCTTGTAGAATATCAACATTATTTCAAAAGTGCAATGTGCTACAATAGGTGCAAAGTTCATATCCAATAAATATATAAATATACAATCATTCATATACATATATGTATACAGAAATAACCCAACTGGGAAAGCAATAAAGTCCAGAACAAAATCTTTTTCAGTGTTGTATCTTCTTTTCTCTTTTGCTTGACTTTATACGCGGTAGAAAACGGAACCAATGAAGTTACAGTTCCACGCCCTACCTGGGGCCGGCTCAAAAGCTCAGATTTTGTCCCTTCACTTCCTCAGGGGTGTAATTCTCCGCTGTAGTTCTTATGGAAGTGTACATATTTTCCAATACCCGGACTGCGGCGGCTGTGCATTCACTTACCCAGCACCAGAGGAGGAATAGATTCCACCTATCTCTAGAGGCACTGATAGAGAGCCCAAAACTTCTGCCCTAGAAGAAATGCTCAAGTTTAGCTGGTCTTCTTGCTTTGTAACTGTCATCTCATCTAAACCCCCCACCTCTTTCTCTAAGCCTGGGACACAGAAATTTGTAGTAAAGAGTCCAGTAGCACCTTTAAAACTAACCAACTTATTTGTAGCATAAGCTTTCAAAAACCATAGCTCTCATTGTCAGATGCACGGAGGGTGTGAAGAAACTGGCCAGAGATATATAGGTGGTGAGGGGAGGGGGGGAGAGGGTGTGGGGAGTGAGGGCCATGTAAAGGCAAATCAGTTACAAGAAGTCATGAAAGAGGTGGAGTGCACGGTTCAGGCTGAGTGTGACCCCTCCCCTCCATTGCTGAATCTGAATGGAATGCCTGAAGGCAGTTACTTCTGATAATGAGATAACCATTCATAGTCTCTATTCAATCCAAGTCTGACTGAGTCAAATTTACATATGAATTCCAATTCAGCAGCTTCCCATTGGATTCTAGAAAAGAGTCCAGTAGCACCTTTAAGACTAACCAACTTGACTGTAGCACAAGCTTTTGAGAATCACAGTTCTCTTCAACAGATGCATCTGATGAAGAGAACTGTGATTCTCTAAAGCTTATGCTACAGTCAAGTTGGTTAGTCTTAAAGGTGCTACCGGACTCTTTTCTATTTTGCTACTTCAGACTAACACAGCTAACTCCTCTGGATCTATGACCATTGGGATTCTGTTTTTGAAATGTTTCTCTTGAACTATGGTGACCTTTAAGTCCTTGAAGAAATGTCCTGATATATTGAAGTGTTCTCCCACTGGTTTGTGGATATTGCCATTTTTAATGTCAGATTTGTGTCCATTTATTCTTTTGCACAGAGGTTGGCTGGTTTGTCCTATGTACAGAGCAGATGGACATTATTGGCACATGAGGGCATATATCACGTTGGAGGAAGAGCAGCTGTAAGAGCCAGAGATTGTGTCGTTGACGCCATTGGGTCCTGTAATTGTATTTTCTGAGTAGATATGTGGGCAGAGCTGGCATCTTGGTCTGTTGCAGGATCTGATTTCTGTGTTGGTGACTCTGCTAGCCGATTCATGGTTGTTAGTGAGAAGTCCTTTAAGGTTGGGGGGCTGTCTGTAGGCAAGAAAAGGTCTTCTATCCAGGGCTTGTGAGAGAGAGGCATCGTTTTCCAGGATGAGCTGTAGATCACTGATGATACTCCTCTGTATCTCGGAATATTTTAGGTCTCCCATCCAATTTCTAACCAAGGCTGACTCTGCTTCGCTTCTGAGATCTCCTGAAATCAGGCTTTTCTGGGCTATCCAGGTCAGGGCTATAATCAGTTATAACATCACTAAAATCAGTAAAAGAAACACACCAAAGAGCAACAATCAATGCAATTTTAAACTTCAGTTCTGCGATGCTCTGGAGAAAGGTGGGAAATATTTTAAATGCATAAATACACTTGGGGTCATTTAGCATTAATATCAGTGCTCACTTATGCAAAAACTTGAATAGCAATAAAAGATTAATATACCACAAGAGACTGTAAGATGTCTTGAATCTGAATGCACCATAAAACAAAGGATGGAATCATTAGTTTGATTAACATTAATCCCATTTTTAGTCCAGCAAAGTGATGCTTTTAGCCATCGCTCTTTGGATGTAAATATGTGCTTTATTTGCTAATTAGATCTAATGCATGAAGCACAAACTTGGTTTAGCACATGGACTTTAGCTCACAACTTTGATATCTAGATAGTGATGGAACTTGAAAGCCTTTCTGTGTAGTTTAGAATTGCATCAAATAGGAAGCAGTTACCAGCTACCAGTTACATTGTAAATGAGTGATCAAACTAAATGAACACTTTTTCATCCTCCAAAGAAACTCAGCAACCAGAAATTCCTGCCATAAAGTAAAGTATCAATGCTACACATCCAGTGAGAAGCTTGCTATTTCAGTTTTGTATCAGAACATGACTCTTCAAGTAGGATAAAAAGTTAGAAAAAATATTGGTAGTTGATTGGGAGCTGGCATATACATTTTGAACCCACAATGGATAACTGGAATCAGTTTTCATTAGAGATGGGCACGAACCAGGAAAAAACCAAACCATGCGGTCCGTGGTTCATCAAATTTCATGAACCACGAACTTTCACGAACCTGCTCCTGGTTCGCAAACTGGCTCGTTTGGCTTGTGAAAACAGCACATTTGGCTCAGAAAACCATCACTTCCAGGTCAACAGAAGGTCACTTCCAGGCCAGCAGAAGGTCACTTCCGAGTCAGTAGAAGGTCTCCAGGAAGTCCATCCCCTGTTGCCTAGGAAACTGATTGATTGGGACCAGGCTGTCTGCAGTCATGAACCAAAAAACAAAACAAACAAGCCAGCCTAAAGTTAATGGTGGTTCATCAGAAATGGGATCTGACGAACCGCGGTTCATGAACTATAAACTGGCCTGGTTCGTGCTTAATTTTGGTTCGTATTTCAGTTTGTGCCCATCTCTAGTTTTCATAAACAGTATATGCAGCACTGTCTGTAAATCAACACTTCACTGTCTTAAAACTTCAAAAATTAAGATGTGCTTGATGAACATGTCCACGAATGTTGATGGTAGTGCCAGGAAAATCCAGTAACTCAACCACATTTCCTAATCCTGCTCTGCAATTTGCTAGGAACCCGTTGGAACAATTTTTTAATGCCAAGGCTTAGTTTGGTAACTTGTTCACTTCTAAGACAAATGTAAGGATTTCATTTCCCTAGTCTGCATATGAGAAAGGGATGCAGAGAACCATAGATCTATTCAGAGGATACACTGCATCTCAGGTTCAGGGGAAAGATCCCATGAACATTGTATGGTCATAATAACCTAAGGCTGACTTTGCTGAATCTGATCAGTTCAAAGGTCCATCTTGTTGAGCAATTTGCTGATCATGGCCAGATAGAGGCTTCTGCAAAGTCCAGAAGCAGAGGAAAAAAACATTGTTTCCCCTTTGTCCCCCTGAGAACTAGTATCCAGTCCATTTAGCCAGCATGATTAACGTGAGTGTGTTGTGTGCTGTCAAGTCACCTCTGAACTATGGTGACCCTATGAATGAAAGACCTCCAAAATGTTGAATCAATCTCACATGTGGGGCAGGGGTGCTCAGTCCAGGATCCATGAGTAATTTAAACAGCTGGATTTATGCTGATCCAGCATAATCCAGCTATGCTGAATCACATTGGAAAATCCCAGGTTATGTCCAGGAATCTGGATACTGATGGGCCAGATTATTTGGCCACAAAGGCAGCCTCAGCAAAGGTGGAGCAGCAGCAGTGAGTGAGAGGGCAATGGGCTGCATAGAACTTGCCTCTACTTTACAACATGAAGGCAAACTCTTGGCCACAGCAGGAGAGCAGCACCAGGTTGGCAGGTAGGAGAGTGGGTGGGTAGGAGCAGAGTGGCATGAGGCTGGTGTGGGACAGGAGGCAGCAGGCAGAGTGGATGCCTGTCCCACCTCTCAACCCTCAACCTCTAAAAGAGTCCTTCAAGCCACTGCCAGCTGCCTTTTAGACCACATGGCTCCAGTGAGTCTCTCCTCTTGCTTTAGTTTGGGAAGATTCTTTGATTTGACATTGGGGGAGTTCCTCTGGTTTGACATTGAGATTCTTCTGGTCTTACACTGAGATTCTTTGGTTTGACATTGAGATGCTCTAAGTTGACATTGGTTCATTTGCTGCACTTTGGCTTTGTGAGGCTTTGTTGGTTCAGCTTCTGTTGGGAGTGGGCCTTGCTTTTGGAACTGGCTTTTGGCCAGGGGTCGCCTTTGCTTAAAGTTTCCCTTTGCCTGGAAAGCCTTGGAAATGTTTTCCACATAGAAAACAATGGAGACTATGGTAGGGGCAGCTTGTTCAGGGCCCCTTAAAATTGGACACTTAGGCCCAATCTTCTTGAGACCTGGGGGTCTTTAGGGGATAGAAAGTTGTAGGATCCTTGTAAATGTAGTCGAGTTTGCTTGGAAAATGGCCCCCCTACACACACATACATACCACCATAGACTAAATACCAGATTAGAGACTCTGACCCAGATCTCAGGGATACTGATTTTTTTTTTTTTTGGTATCTCTGAAACCTGGATCCAGATAACTCAAAGGTTCTTTTTTTTAATCCACACCTGGAATGTGTGCAACTCAGAATTTTCATATTGCCTTTGCTTGGTTATTTGTTTCTAAAATGTTTCATTATGCTAATCTTAAGTAAAATGCAACAGCCCCTCCCCCATTATTCCACCTGAGAAAAACCTCGGCAGTTTTCCTATCTCCCCCACCCTTTCAAACACGGGGAAATTTAAAATGCTTACTTGACAAATATGACTAGCTTTTTGTAAGTTATTGTTCAAATTAACTTGTCAAACTATCCACGTCGTGGTATAATGATAGCACATTTCCCTCTCCTGAAGATGAATTTATATAACTTTCAACTGGCCACAGGGGGGTTACTGATTGATGAACCAATATTTGTAAATGGGCTGATTTGTATGCATGCATGTGTATGCAAGAATGTATACGCTTGTTCTCTTTGATGCGTCAATAATTCATCCAATAATTAAATTTCTGGAATTCGTAAAGGATGTTTATGATTAAAATATAAATATAGATCCAGCGTTGTGTAGCAGTTAGAGTATGGGACTATGATCTGGGAGACCCAGGTTTGAATCCCCACTCTGCCATAGAAACTTGCTGGGTGAACTTGAGCTATTCACACGCTCTCAGTCTAACCTACCTCACAGGGTTGTGGTGAGTATCAAATGGAGGAGGGGAGAATGCTGTAAGCCACTTTAGGTCCCCTTTGAGGAGAAAGGAGAGATATAAATGAAGTAAATTTAATTACTTTAATTATATACGTTAGAGTATCTGTAAAGAACAAATACCATGATGGTCATAATCCAATACAAAGTTCTTGTTGCCTAACTCTACCAGATTGTGTACATTAATATATACATTAGTTGCATGCTAACATTATAAAGAAACAATTATAATCATCATCATTGAAAAACTCTTAAAAACAACAACATGGTAACTTCAGATAAGAGTGTCATTCAGAAAAAAAAAGATGTGTCTAAGAGCTGCATAGTTTAAACTAATTCCAGAAATTAGCTAATTAAATTTAATCAGTTCCTCTAAGTAGCTCCAAAATAAGCATACCTGGCCTATTTGGTTAGTTGACTATGTGCTTATTGGAAAGCTGTGTGTGAAATATTGTATGTACAGTAGTTCCAAGATAAACACATAGCATTCTGTTTTTAAAAAGTCAACATAAAGCACATTATTTCACCAAACTAAGTCAAGGAAGGGGGAGAAAATGCATCTTCCGACAGACTGAGGCATTTATTGCTCAAGAGCTTTTTCAATTACCGTAGCAGCACAAGAGTCTCTTCAGCATGTCATTTGCTTCCACCACTTCAGGAATGTCCAAAGCCTTAGGTCACACGAGAAGACTCAGTGACTGTGAGGGGAGGCAAGGGAAAGGGCCATTTTGTTAGACTTTTACTCACAATCTAAACCTTCGGCTCTTACCAGGGCAGTGAAAGAAGATAATACACTGTAGTGAGTTCTATGCTAGTAACATTGGAAGAGGCCCTGGAAAGAGTTTTGAATTGAAATACAAATTAAGATACCAAACCAGGACTCAACAAATGCATTTTGTATGTAGGATAGCTCTGGAAGGAATTGTGCAGAGATGGGCATGAACTGAAATACAAACCAAAGTTCGTCACAAACAGGGCCGTTTTTTGGTTTGTGAACTGGTGGTTCGTCAGTGGGCATTTCTGACAAACCACAACAAACTGTGACAATTTTTAGGCTGGTTTGTTTGGTTCATTTTTTGGTTCCTCACTGTAGACAGCTTGGCACCGATCAATCAGTTTTCTAGGCAACAGGGGATGGGCTTTCTGCAGACCTTCTGCTGCCCCGGAAGTGATGTATTCATGAACCAAATGAACCTATTTGCCAACTGGGAAATTCCATGCTGGTTCACGGTTTGTGAAATGCAATGAACCAGGAACCACAATGAACCGCCATTTTCCCGGTTCATGCCCATCTGCATCTTCACCTGCACCAATAGACATATCAATTTAGTTCAATCAGACATGCACATCTGCTCCAAAAGCTGCCTCCAGGTTAGATGGGTGCTTGCAGTTCCCTTGATTGCTTGTGGCAATAACAGTTATGGATCACATGACAGTTTAATAAATTAGGTTTTTGAGATCATTCAACATGTTATTTTTTCAATCTAGCTGCTGAATAATGAATGTTAGGGCTTTTGCTAGAACTTACTGGCTGAAGATATTTTTTCAACCATGACTTTATCCAGCAACCCATTATAGGTGAACCTATAGGATTGTGTGGGATTTTTGAACTGAGGAGACAAATAACCAGTAAATGTTCTACTGTCTATTGTTTATTATGGATACTAAATGACCGATGGATTCTGAACAAGCTATTTTAGCACTATTTTGGCTCTTGGGAGAAATCCTAGTATTTCACCCAGACAGTATTATATGCTACAAACTTGATCTCTCAACCCTATCACTACAAACATTGCTATAGGCTACAATAATGTACTGCCCTAGCCTCTGACTGTTAATGGTATAGATTAAAGAACAGCAGGCCTGAGAATTTTTGTAATAATAAACTTGTTTTTTGCTGTGTCAGCATGGCTCACTATTCCATCCCTGAGAAAGACAGTTGATGACTATCTGAGGGCTGGGCCCCACGGCCCTCGGCCTGGCCGACCTGACCACCCTCCCCCCACCAGTGGCTTGGCGCAGGGAGACTTACCTGTGCCCACAGAGGCAGGTGGGGCACCCAGGGGGGTCGTGGGGGCGACAGGCAGCACGGCGGCGGGCCCTCCAGTGTGGCTGGAACAGGCCGCAGCCACCTCGATGGCCTCCGGGCTGGTGCCCGGAGCCGTGGCCTCCAGGCCGGCACCTGGCGCCACAGCTGCCTCAGCGGCCACCAGGCTAGCACCTAGCGCCGCAGCTGCCTCGGCGGCCTCTGAGCTGGCACCCGGGGCCGGGGAAGGCAGCTGGGCAGCGGCGGGGTTGTGCTGGCGCCGGCTTGCATGGGGGGGAGGCAAGCAACGGGAGGCTGCAGCCTCCAGGGAGGCCAGGAAGGCAGGACAGGCATGGCTGAGGAGGCGGCAGCCCGGCCAGACACTGGCGCAGGTGCCTCAAGGCCGGTCCGACCCGGCCAGGTGGCAGGCCCTGCAAGGAGGCAGGACAGGAGGGCGGGGCAGGCATGGAAGAGAGGGCGGGCCGGTCGCGGCCGGGAGAGGCAGGCCAGCCTGCCTGTCAGAGAGGAGGCAAGGCAGGGAGGCTCTAGGGGGCGGGATTTAGGCCAGGTGGGCCAATCCCCAGGGGTTAGCTGGGCCAGGAGGGTGTGGCCACACCTGGCCCAGGTGGCCAGTGTGGCCATGGGGGCAAGTTCAGGTGAGAGGAGGTGGAGCTGGCCTTAGGAGGGAAGGTATTTAGGCGGGCTCCAGACCCCGGCTGAGGAGGAGGAGCGCTGAGACCATCCCTGCAGTGAAAGGGACGGCCAGCGGGGGGAAGTGAGGTGCAAAGGAGCCAAGCCAGCTCAAGCGCCCAAATGCTCCATTCTGAGGCCAAGGGGGGGAGCTCCTGGAGGGGGGGAGGACCAGCCGCACCCGCCTCTGACCTGCCAGACGACTCGCCTCAAACCCCAGGATGGACGCGCCGCAACCCCCACTCTTGGGCTCGGACCCATCACCGCCGCTTGGGGGCACCAGGGGGCTTGACAATGAACAAATGGCTACATGTCCAAATTAATCTGATGACAACCAGAACACAGTTTGAAACAATTATTCTTGAGAAATATGGCAGTCAGTGCTCAGAGATGTGTACATGGTACCTTCAGAGGAAACAAATTAGATGGTTTTAATACAGCCATATGTTCATATGTCTGGGTCTATATAAGCTAGCCACACCCCCAAACACCCCTGAATCTCTCAGATCTGGGTTGCATGAGAGACTACCTTATCTTTCTGAAAGCGATTTGGTGAAAAATCTTAGAAACTGTATTTTATATTTTAAGAAGCAGAAAAGAGCAAGACTCCAATACACATATAAGACTAACAACATTTGTGATAGGGTATGAATTTTTGTGAGTCACAGCTCACTTCTTCAGATATCTGAAGAATCTGAGCTTTTGTGTGTCCCAGCTCACTTTTTCAGATATCTGAAGCATCTGAAGAAGTGAACTGTGACTCACGAAAGCTCATACCCTACCACAAATTTTGTTAGTCTTATAGGTGCTGCTGGATTCTTGTTCTTTTCTCCTGCTACAGACAGACCAATACAGTGATCCATCTGGATATTTATATTTTAAGTTTAAGATAGATAGGTTAAGATGACATATTGTAGTATTTTTGTATTATTGTGATTCTTTTATATTTAATTGTTTAAGAATGATTAGAGTGATTCTTAATAAAAATCTTAAAAGACAAACATTGAGAGTTTTGGGGGGCTGGGATACAAGATTTTCACTTAACACCTGGAATAAATAAACTTCTAACCTCTCTTTGCTCAGAGGGCTGATTACCTGTGAGCAATTAGCTGAGAATAATCATCTCATTATAGCCCTGTGCTTTAGTGGTTAATGCATTGCTTTAGAAAAAACAAAGAGAATCCCAGTTCCCTCAAGTCTGTTTTAAAATTAATGCTTCCCCCATGAGAAAGATAACATTCCTCATCAGTGCAGCCATCTGACTAACTACTTGGTTACTAAAGCAAAGCACATTTGAGCCCTCTAATCCTGAAATAGATGATTAACTGTGTATACATGTGAGTTGGAAGGGAGGGTTAAAAGATCAAATTCTAGTTGATTAAAGTCAGGTATTCCATGGTAAATCTCTGCTGACATAAAGGATTTCTGTCAGTGTAGCGAGATTTCCTCGTGTCACTTCTCCCTCTCACTGCATTCTAAACTACATTGTGAAATGGCGGTCCTGGACAACTGAGGGCCCAAGAGAGAAGCATGAAGGGATAGGGTTACCAATGATGGCTTAGGAAATTCCTGGAGATATATTTATTTATTTGTCATTTATAGCCCCCCTTTCTCACTGAGACTCAAGGCAGATTATATAGTGTGTGATTAGCACAGTCAATATTGAGGACACTTCAATAAACAATGCCATAGGGTAAATAAATGCAAGTTTATTTAATTTATATAAATGCAAATGCAAGTAACAGCAAAAATCTGATACAGAGTTGAAGAAATGCTGAACCAGAGCATAAGCAATTCTAGGACTGACATCAGAGAACATAGAATTACCCAGTAGGGTCATACTTAAAGCAACAGGTAGTAGACATGGGCATGAATCAAAATGCGAAGTAAATTTCATCACGAAACAGGCAGTTCATGTGTAACATTAGCAAAAATCTGATACAGAGTTGAAGAAATGCTGAACCAAAGCACAAGCAACTCTAGGACTGACATCAGAGAATGTAGAACTACCCAGTAGGGTCATACTTAAAGCATCAGGTACTAGACATGGGCATGAATTGGAATACGAAGCAAATTTAATCATGAAACCGACCATTTCATGTGTCGCAAAACTGCATTTTGTGGGGCCACGGTTATCACGAAATTATCACAAAATTCATGACTTTTTGGCCTGTTTCGTTAGCTTCATGAACGATTCGTAATTACAGACAGGCTGGCACTGATCCATTGATTCCCTAGGCAACAATGAGCCCAGACCTTTTGTTGCCATTGGAAACCCCAATCATAGCCCACTTACCCTTGACTGGCAGCTCTCCTAGCCATCTGGAGAGCTTCCATTCTGCCCTATACAGCCAGGAGCTGGGGGGGTCAATCCCCTAGACAATCAAGGAGGTGGGCCTTCCATAGCCATGGGTACACCGATTTCACCCCTCCAAACCCTGTTAGGCAAGTCTGTCAGCCAACCACAGACCCCCTGTTCTGTTCTAGCAACTCCTGTTTCAGTCATGCACTCTGGCAGCACTTCCCTTCCTGTTGACCTTACCGATCAACATATTGCAAACTGGGAGGGTGGGCAGAGGAGAGCCTGCTGAAGTCTCCCTGCAAGTTTGGCATCTCTGGGTATGAAGGGGGCCATCGAAATGCCCCAGGTTCTGACGAATCACGAAACTAATGAATCGTTTTGGAAAATGTGTCAATTTTGTGAAGTTTTGTGAAGTTTCATGATTCGCGATTTGTGGATCGCGACAAAACATGAAACTCTCGTTTTGGGCTTTTTCCGTTTCGTGCCCATGTCTATCAGGTAGTACATAGGAATACATACTTAAAGCAACAGATAGGAGTGAAGCCTATGGTCCCTATTAGTGAAACCGTGCTTTGGTGGGTGGGTGGGGGGGAATCTGGGGAAGAGACGTTGCTCAGTTTGCCATCCAAACCTGGCATTTCTTCCAGGGGAACTGATCTCTATAGTCTGGAGGTAATTTCAGGAGAATGCCAGGCCTCATCTGGAAGTTAAAAGCAAAGAGAAGGGCTCCCCTGGATAATATTTACTGTGTACTGAGCCTGGAGCTCAGAATGATTGCAGCCCAGAGTGATTTCAGCCAAACAAAGCTCTTTATTGTAAGCCAGAACAGACAGACGACAGCAGACGCTACTCACTAGACACTCACTAACAAGCTGAACAGAAGCCCTCATTATATACACAGAGACCCCGCCCCAATAATAGCCAGCAACCAATAAGAACGTGTGCTTTACAATACCATCATTTGCATTAACTATATACAATGTGGTGTGCAGGCAGGCCACTAATTGGTCTTCATGTGAGAGGACCGATTGGCTGCTGCCCCGGAAAGTAACCAATGAAGATGCATATGAATGTACCCAAATGAGGGTTAAGTGCAGGCAACGTAACCAATGAGAATGAAGTGTGTTAGGAACCTTGACATGTTATGGAGCTCAACACAATGCATAGCATTTAATATGATCCAGTAGAGGCCTCGTCCGGCCTAACTCAACCCAATACATAACAATACCATAGAAGTAAGAAGGCAATCACCTACTAGAGGGTAACAACTTCCAATAAATCAACCACAATTCAAAAATGTCAATCTGAAAAATTTAACGTGCTGAAAGTGCTCAAATATGCTCACAGTAAGTACAATAAATATAGCAAAAACAATTCATATATATGTATAACAAAAGAACTTTTGGGGAAGAGTTCAAGAGGTAGCTCAACACTATACACCAATTTCTAACGAACTCACTATATACAATACTTTGAGCCTGAAAGGCTTAGTGCAATAAATACTAATTTCTAGACATAAATATTCAATCACTGGAAATAAATTTTGCAGGTAAGTAATAGATTTTCAAGTCCATGAATATGTTATGATTGTTTCTTCTTTCTTTACAGGTCCTCTGAGAAAAAGACGATGTCTGACTTCATCAAAAGGAGTAACTTGTACAGAGTCTTAAAGAAGAGACTGTCAAGATGGAACCTAACGAACTTTTGCCAGCATTATTAATCCCATTTTGTAATACCAACTTTTTCAAAGGCTCAACATTATCAAGACCATCTGAGCATCATGTCACCAAGCAATTTCAATAACCAAATGGTGTGTGTTATAGACGGAGAATTTGCTATATTTATTGTACTTACTGTGAGCATATTTGAGCACTTTCAGCACTTTAAATTTTTCAGATTGACATTTTTGAGTTGTGGTTGATTTATTGGAAGTTGTTACCCTCTGGTAGGCGATTGCCTTCTTACTTTCACCCATCTGAAAGTTGGCAACTGTATAGGGGATGGAGTCAGAGATCTACAGTGGAAGGCAGGAAATGGCTAAAATTGCCCCCTTTAATGGATATTTTCTCCAGGCTCCAACCCAGGGCTGCTTAAAACTGGAACCCATTTTCAGGACCCAGATTTTTCATTAAAACATATTAATAACAGACTAATAATAATTAACATATAAAATTGTGTTGCATACGTAATTTCTAATATCTGGGGGGGTTGCAATAAACATTGCTTGTTGGGTTGTTTTATAATACATTCATCCTATGTTTTGATGGGTTTTGTCAAAGCTTTGTTTGGAAGAAAGAAACCATTAAGAAACCTGTAGGGAGAGCATAAAGAAAAGTTCTACGGGGTTATAAACAACACTTTGATGATCAGTTTTGAAAGGTACAGAGATATATTCGAAATCCTATTTGCTGACAAAGAATTATTTTTAGTGAGGACATCCTACGAGGTTTAGTAAACCATTCTCTGTTTTATCACGCTTTTGTAAAGAAGCAATTTCCTGCAGAGGGAAAAGGAGGGGGAATAATACTTCCTTGTCTTTAATTGCTTGCACCAGTTCTTTGGGTTGGTAGGTGACCTTTCTTTTTATTTGATCAAAAGAGAATTTAAGAAGCTTTGAGTCTTTGAATTCAAGTTCCTTTCAATTCAATCTATGTTTTTCCTCCAATGTGCTATTAAGACAGCATCTAGTGAGTAATATTCTTGCTTTGACACTCCTGACATATAAAACTAATGCACTTACATTTGTTTTCATAAGCTGCTTTCCAAAATTTAGGACACTGTAATCATGACTGAAATTGTTATGCTAGACAATCGAGTCGCTAAATTTAGATACATTGCTCAGGATTTAAATCACAATTTTACATAATGCCTGGACTCATTTGAGCACCTCGGATTTGGTTGTGTCAGTAATGGCAGATTATCTGTTTGGAATCGTCATCCCAGGGACCCTCAAATTCTCAGGCTTTGGATAGGATTCTCGTAGCAGTGTGGAAGAGAACAAAGTCAATCAGAAGTCCAGCGGTACATTAAAGAGGAAGTCCAGCATGAGTTTTTGTGAGTCAGAGCTCACTTCTTGATGGTTCTTCTTCAGAGAAAACCACCCTAGACTGGATCTATAGAGCGTCTTATATCCAGTCAGGTTCTTTTTTTTACACAATCTCACTAAATTTCACTGAGTCTCAGGTTAGCCTGAGCATATGCGACTGGCCCAAGGTAAACCAGGAAACACTCATAGCAAAGTGGGCATCAAATCTGGGTCTCCCAGATCCTAGTTGGATGCACAAACCACTGAACCACATGGGCTCCTCATGCTTTCTTGCAAAATCCTTCAGCTGGGCTATTCTAATTCCCCACAGGTGCTGCTAATGAGAAAGAAGCCATATTTAGCAAACAATCCCTGGCTGGGGCAACAAAACAGAACATCCAGATATCCAACAGACCATCTCCATTGATTTATCATTTCCAGGGTTCAGAGGTTGCAATTAATCAAGACTAAAGACTGTAAAATGATATTAAGGTACTAGTGTGTCAGCAAAAGTCTCTGAGAGAGGATTGCAGATTATTTGACACTCTCAGGGGCTATCCTGGGGGATGTTTGAGGCCATATCAGTGGCCCAGCCACACCCATGATTTCTCTAAAACCAGAACTTCTATATAGCAGGTGTTGCAGGACTGGACACTTCAGCAATATTAGCTCTGGCCACAATTTATACTGATTATGGTAGAAGCATTTAGTTGAAATTGCCTGTGGCTGATGTAATTATTAGCCAACCAGAATGGGATATGTTGTTTATACGTTTCCCTTACATTGTTTGCTTGTTTGGGTTATTGTTTCATCATTCCATTCATTCAGAACCTATCTTTGGAAGTGATATTTATTTATTTATTTATTTATTTATTTATTTATTTATTTATTTATTTATTTATTTATTTATTTATTTATTTATTTATTTATTTATAGTCCACCTTTCCCAATGAGATTCAAGGCAGATTACATAGGGGCCGTTTCCACATGCTGTTAAAGAGACGGTCTACTTACTGAAGGCTGGCGTTTTTTTCCCACAGATTCCAGATGCCTCCGATTCCAAAGCAGAAGCAGGCCATTTGTCTTGCGTCTGATCAGCGTCCTTGACCCGGCTCAGGAAAGAGCGGGAAATCCCGGTCTCAGAAAAGACGCTGATTAGACGCAAGACAAACGGCCTGCTTCCACTTTGAAATCGGAGGCATCTGGAATCTGTGGGAAAAAATGCCAGCCTTCAGTCAGTAGACCGTCTCTTTAACAGCATGTGGAAACGGCAAGAGTGAGATAAGTACAATCAATATTAAGGACATTTCCATACAGTGTCAAGGACATTTCCATAAACAATATCAGAAGATTTTACAAAGACAGCATTAGCAAGGATCCAATACAGAGTTGAAGAGTTGCTGAAACAGAACATAAGCAATTCTAGGACTGACATTAGAAAACATGAAGCACAGGTAGTATACAGGAGTACATATTCAAAGCAACAGATAATATGCAAGGCAACATAGTGGTGAAGTCTATGGTCCCTAAGCATCTGAGACCTCCCCCCCTTCTCTATAATACTGCCCTCCCATCTGAGTAAAAAGCTTTTTTGAATAATTCAGTTTTGCATCATTTGTGGAAAGCCAGGACAGTGAGGGCTCCCCTGACCTCCTCAAGCAGGCCGTTCCACAGGGTAGGGGCCACCACAGAGACAGCCTGTGTACGTGCTACTGTTGATTTTGCCCATGTGCAGGCTGGCACCTGCAATAGATCCTGTTCTGATGAGTGAAGCTACCATGGAGGGACATAGGAAAGGAGGCAGTCCTGTAGGTATGCTGGGCCAAGGCCGTGAAGAGTTTTGTATATAATAACCAATACCTTGAAATGAGCACGGTAACTGATAGGCAGCCAATAGAGTGACTGTAGAATGGGAGTGATGTTTATGCTCCTGCTTGCTCCTGCTAACAGTCGAGGTGCAGCATTTTGCACCAATTGGAGCCTCCTAGTTAACTTAAATAGGAAACCTATGTGTAGTGAATTACAATAGTCAAGTTTTGATGTTACCATAGCATGGATCCAGGTGGCCAGGTCGGCCATGTTGAGGTAAGAAGCCGTCTTCCAGGCTAGAGTGAGATTGTACTAAGCATTTTTTGCGGCTGCCTTAACTTGTTTTTCTAGTAGCAGTACTGGATCCAGTATAACACCTAGGCTTTTAACCGAGTTAGCAAGGGTCAAACAAACTCCATCGAAAGTGGGGAGTACAATGTCCTTCAAGATCTCTGGCTTTCCAACAAGCATCACTTCAGTTTTGTCTGGGTTCAATTTCAATTTGTTACTTTTCAGCCATTTCACCACGGGTGTTAGGCAGCTATCGAAGATTTCTACTGCATCCTGTATAGCGAGGATATTGTGTGGGCTGTCCTGGATAGCGAAATATAGAGTTGGGTGTCATCTGCATATTTATGACATCCCACTCCATAGCTGTGAATTAGTTCTCCTAAAGGTTTTACATAGAGGTTGATTAACATGGGAGATAAGATTGCGCCCTGCGGAACCCCACAAGATAGCTCCCATTCTGGGCATAGCTGATCTCCAATGGCAACCCTTTGAGCCTGCTCCATGAGAAACAATTTAAACCAGTCTAGGGCACATCCTTTGATGCCCACTTCTGTTTCTAAGCACCTCAACATGACGGCATGGCCTACTGTGTCAAAGGCTGCGGACAGCATGTTATGTTCCATTAGTATGATAAGTTTCATCTCTGAGACCGTTTGGATTTGTGGCATGCAAAACCATTTTCTTCTGGCGATCCTGCCCAATCATTTTCAGAATTTAATGTCTCATGATTATGTAATCACTCCTATATGCCAGCTGTAATTTTGTTAACCGGACTGATTTTGGCCAATAATTTATCATACATCCTTTCTCCTTTGATGATAGATATCTTTAAAAACTGTCTTCCGATTTTCCCTTCATGAGGGACATTTTAAATATTTTTTTTTCCTTTCAGCAGCCTTCTTGGAAAGAGAAGTTGCTAATAGCTGACTCTTCATCTTTCATAGTCCTTGCACATGGACTTGCCTTGCAAGGCAAAAAAAAAATGTGCCAGATTTCAGGATGTTGCATTCACGTATGTGCTTGCATTAATTTCTCATGCACTCTATTATTCCTTATGAGAATTTGTAGCTGAATGCATACCTGACACCAGTGTTATTTCAGATGATATTGTGACTAGACATGGGCACGAACAAAAAAAATCAATGAATCAGCAGTTCGTGGTTCGGTGCCAATGACAATTCCGAAGTTGCAAACCGCAATAGACATTTCCTGTTGCCGAACCGGTTCGTGGTTCATGGTGCTCAGAATGGCCCCCGTTGCACTTAGAGAGCCAATATTCACAGGGAGGGTGTAGCAGGCTCTCCTCCAGCCAGCAACCAAGTTTGGTCAAGATTGCAACAGGGATCTTGGAGTTATACCCTCTCCAATCCGAGGCCCCCAGGAAACTCCCACAAAAATCCCAGCTCAATTATATTATCTCTGTCTCTCCCCAAAGGCTAGCAAGTAGCAAGCAACAGCTCTCACACTCCACTGTTTGCTGAAAGTGAAAGCCAGCCTAGGAGCGCAGTGCTTTTTACAACCTGAGGTCCCATAGAGCAACGCAGGAGGTCTGTGTTTGGCCGGCAGAGCTGCCTATCACAGTTTGGAGGGATGAGATTGGAGTGCCCGTGGCTACAGAACACCCCCTCCCCTTCCCTCCACCGGGTGTCTTCTCCCAACTTGTAACCACTTTGCAGCTCCATGGTTGGAAGGAAGACCTGCCAATCAAGGTAAGCTGGGCTTCAATTTGGGTTTCCAGGGCAACAGAAGGAGTGCAGACAGAGTTCAGGCATTCCCCTGGCTCCATTTCCAGGGGAATTGACTGATGGCGCCTGATTGTCTGGCTTCCCGAACCGTGGCCAAACGCACCGAACCAGGCTTCTTCCGAACGCTGGTTCGTTTGCCGTGGACAATCATGAACTGCTGGATTGCGATTGCGCAATCACCAATTTTGTAGGTTTTTGAAGTTCGTAATGCGGTTCGTGCCCATGTCTAATTGTGACACTTACTGTGATGTTAGATCCCTGAAGCTCTTGTCATATATGCATGATATTGCATGCATTAACTCACAGACATGCATATGAGAGCTATATTTAATGACAATAAATAAGAGCAAATAGAGCCACTAATGGGGTTGCCGGTTGGGGACAATCCCCTGCCACCACACCCAATTGCCTGCCACCAAAAAATGCAGCGGCGGGAGATAAAAACAGTGCCATCAGCACCATGATATCATTTCTAGATTAAACCCGGAAGTGATGTCACATTCATTCCTGCACCACTCTGTGACATCACTTCTGGGTTTTGCCCAGTAATGACATCACTGCCTTTTGGCAGTCTGGCAACCACTAATACAATGGTTGGAGGAGTTGCTACAAAATTGTGCTGCAATAACCCTCCATTTGCTGTGCTATGGCCAGATCATTATTTGCTGAAAGGAAGGCTTAGGCTGCCTACCTCCACTGTAAGCAAATTTGATAGTTTGTCCGCAGAGATATATGGACCCAGTTGGTTTGCAGACTGTTCTAGGGACTTATGAGCGTCTCTGTGGTGACTCTATAAAAAGCCGCGTTTGTAGCTTGAGTACAAGATAGAAGGCAACAAAAGGCCGGATTTTTAACGCAAGGTTTTATTCTTCAATCTTTTTTAACAGACCCCACTCTCCTTTCCCTCCATCTTCCTTTTTCCTCCCCCTCTGCTTCGCCCCTCTCAGTCTGTAGGGATCTATCTGGAAGACTGCGGTTGCCATAATAGGATAAGCTTCTAAACATCAACAACAAAATAAATTGCAGCTATTAAAACACAACACACTCATTACTGCGTGGAATGGAATGTTTATAGGTAACAATTGACACAGTTACTTCCCAGTGCCCTCTTTCTCCTGCTAGCATGGCCCTGGCCCCTTGGTTTAACAGGGAGTTGGGAGATATGAAGGCAGTGCAGAGATAGATAGCTGGTAGTAGAAAAGGTGAGTCAGACAAAATATGCCATAAGGTCAGTTTGAATTGTAGACGGTGGTGGTGTATAGTTGCCAGCTGACACTTGGTACTGCAGTAGATTGTGAAGGGCAATACCAGCATCACAATGTCACTTCCATTGCAAACGAGAAGTTGTTTTATCATAATGGCACAGTCCTCAAGATTTAGCAAAAATTCAATGGTTCAGTCATAAAGTTTGGGTACATGCTAGAGTGCCACACAGAGATAATGATGTCACTTCCGGTTTGCGCCAGAAGTGACATCACAGCATGAGTTTGATGTAGATTCACACACCCTTCCATTTTTCCTTACCACCTTATCAAGCGGCAGCAAGTATCAGTAGGTCCAAGATGCAACGTCTCCCACTATAGCAGGAACCCTGGGAGTACTATAGTGGAGATTTTTTTCCTATTCCCATTGCATCAGCTGGATCATGCCCAGCTAAATTGGCTGATTCCACACACGTTGGATAATGCACTTTCAATGCACTTTAGCAATCATTTGGAAGTGGATTTTTTGTTTCACACATGAAAAATTCAGTTCTAAATGATCTCTAAAGAGGATTGGAATCGCATTATCCAATATGAGTGGAATCAGCCCTTGTTTCATGTGACTTGTGGCATACCCCTACGAATACGGAAATTAGCCATGATGATTTTGCTTAGGTTTTCTTCTTAATAAAGTTTCTCATCTTCAGAGTGACTTGAAAGCCAATTCAAGGATTAATTCTATACTGAAGATGCTCCTACTTGTCAGAATGTTTCCAGTTGGTTTGTATGATTGGTGTTGACAGAGCAGCTATAGAAGAAAAGGTACGTTCTGTGAAGTAGACCCTTGCCCATCATGGCTGGCCAAATTGTATCATGAGAAAATAAGAACAACTCTACCAAAGCCATTAATATGTTACAAGGGATATTTCTTTCACAGTTCAAGAAGGCTACGATTGGACACTTTCTTAAAAGAACATCTTGAGAGAGGAAGGCAACTACAGACCTGTGTCCAATTTCCTCATCTGGGATAAGGTGATTAGTAACAATTGCAGCATGCTTTTTAAATCTAAGGTGGATATCTTTATTTTTGTTTCCGCACCAACACTTAATTAGGAAAGAATCAAGAATGCAGACAAGATGTATCAAGAAATATTATTACTTGTGATTCTAGACTTACATCTAAGCATGCATTTAATAATGAAAAGGCAACTGAGTTTCACTGTAGGAAACTAAAACTGCAATACCGAGAACCTATTTAATAATATTTATTAATACCGTTGAAATTGGTTCTAACATTATTAAATGACATCATTCACTGAAATTCGTCTTGTAGTTTGTTTCAGATCAATATAAATCAGTGTTGTTAGTAACATTTGACGAAGCAGATCTGCACTGCAGACATTCATTCCAGTGGTGCAGAAAGGAAAATACAAACAATAGAATCGGTGGTAGTTCTGCTTGGACAAGAGACGCTCAGTTTTCCAGTACTTCTCACACAAGATGCAGACCATGTACCAGGTCTCATGCCTCCTCACAAACATTAAGAACAATTTTTAGGTGCCACAGAGGGCTTCAGAAAATGAAGGGAAGGTGGGAAAATCAGTTCCATTTAAGTTCATAGGACCCAATCAAAATTAGTGTTATTTTATTGTTCAGTTCCCTATTTCCATGAACTGAAAGCTGTAATATTCTGGGACAAGAATCTAATGCTGCATTTAATTTTATACAGTCTTCAGTCACCCACTAACACTGAAAAAAACAACCCCTTCCCAGCCTTATTACTTCTAGGCAAATGTTTAAACTTCATAGAAAGGTTTTCCTCTACTTGAGAAAGCGGAGATGCAATTGTCTGAGCCTTGGTACCCTGACAGCTCTGGAAATCAAGTTTCATCAGGGAGAGGCAGGTAGAAAATTAGATCTAAACTGTATTATGCTCACAGGAAAAGGTAGAAATAATTAAATCAAATTGATATGATGTGTATAGGAAAGGGGAAACATAGCATATTAAAAATAATGTTTGCTTCGTTGCACTTCATTCAGAAACATAGTAATTTAATTTCAAACATTTGCTAAACGAAGGTCAATTAATCCAGATTATTTCATTTCTTTATCAGCAACTGGTAAACTTCTCAGGTGACACCATGATCACAGCGGTATGCAATGTTGAACTTCACTGGAGAAGAACTGTCCTTCATACATTTTTGCTCCAGGAACTTCTAGCCCATCACATTGTGTACTAGTTTCCCAATTTACACAATTGTCACAAAATTATGTATTAATTGACTTCATTGATGCCTCTCCTTCTCCCCCCGCCCCCCATGGCTTGCATCATTCTCCTCTCCTCCATTTTATTCTCACAACAACCCTGCGAGGCAGGTTAGGCTGAGGAAGTGTGACTGGCCCAAGGCCACTCTGCAAACTTTCATAAAAAAGTGGGGATTTAAATCTGGGTCTCCCAAATCCTAGGCTGATTCCGCACTTGTTGGATAATGCACTTTCTATGCACTTTATCAATCGTTTGAGGTGGATTTTCTGTTCCGCACACACAAAAATCCATTCCAAATGATCTCTAAAGAGGATTGGAAGTGCATTATCCAACGTGTGCAGAATCACTCCTAGTCCAGCGCTCTAACCCTTGCATCACACTGCACAAAACATGTGCAAATCCTTCATACAGGAGAACCAGAGGGAAGCTCACTGGTTGACTTTGGAGACAGATCAAGATGGGTAGCCATGTTAGTCTGTCTGTAGCTGTAGAAAAGAGCAAGAGTCCAGTAGCACCTAGAAGACACAAAATTTTGGTAGGGTATGAGCTTTCATGAGCCACAGCTCACTTCTTTAGATACCTTCAGAAAGCTCATACCCTACCACTAATTTGTTAGTCTTATAAGTGCTACTGGACTCTGGTTAACTTTGAGTCCTTCGCGTCCTTTCATGCTAAATGATCTCCCAGGTTTCTCATGAGGATAAAGGACGATATGAGAACCACGCAGGCAGGCCGGCGCCAGAGGTTTTAGCGCCTGCAGCGGCGGGCACGCACGTGCCCCACGGGAGGCGTGATGACGTCATTGCAGACGTCATCACGCACCACAGGGGGGCTGGGCTGCGCGCGGACCGCCGAGCGCAGAAGCTACGGGCTGCTGCTGGAGCAGCGCGTGGAGGCTGCTCCGTGCGCTGCCCCAGCAGCAGCTCACAGCTTCTGCGCCCGGCTGGGGCAGAGAAGTGCGCAGTGGAGCTGAGGTGGCTGGCTGCAGCAGTAGCTGTAGCCAGCCAGGCAGCCCCGTGCCGCCGCCGCCACATGCCCCAGCTGAGCGCAGAAGCTGCGGGCTGCTGCTGGAGCGGCGCGCGGAGGCTGCTCCGTGCGCCACCCCAGCAGCAGCTCACGGCTTCTGCGCCCGGCTGGGGCAGAGGAGCGCGCAGCTGAGCTGGCGTGGCTGGCTACAGCTGCTGCTGCAGCCAGCCAGCCAGCTCCGTGCTGCCGCCGCCGCGCACCCCAGCTGGGCACAGAAGCCGCAAGCCGCTGCTCGAGCGGCGCACAGAGGCTGCGCCCGGCTGAGGTGTGTGGCGGCGGTGGCGGCGGCAGCAAGGGGCTGGCTGGCTAGCTGGCTGCAGCAGTAGCTACAGGCGGCCCTGTCGTGCCAGCTTCGCTGCGCGCGCCTCTGCCCCCAACACCCCCTCCAGCGCCCCTCCAGTGCCCGCGCGCTCGAGGCCACCGCCTACCTGGCCTCCATGGGCGCGCCGGCCCTGCACGCAGGCCACTCAGAGCACCTTGGAGAAAGGGTGAGATAAAAGTATACTAGACATATGCATGCTTTGGGAGACGTATTTGGGGTGACAGTACTGAATTTTTAAAAATAAAAGGCCTTTTGCCCATATGGAGCTATCTACAGTGCAGAAATACAATGTATGAAATTGACTTTTCTTTGCCTGCAATGATTTAGCATCCTTTTAAACCTGAATGAACTTGCAGTCGTTTACACTTCTGTTAATGGCTGTCTGAATGGCTGTTTTTGTCAGCCATTTTGGGTGCGGCGGCACAGAGCGCTGGTGGGCCTGAACCACAGCTCCCAGGCATGGACAGGGACAGCACAGGTTCCAGCTCTGTGGAACGGGGAGAGGTATACATCACCCTTGTTCCCTTTCTACCACTCGCAGCCCTGCTCAACCTGACAGAGTCCCTGCAGCCTCCTCTTATTCCCAGCCTTCCAAGGCTTCCAGCCTCCTTGCCTCCTCCTTGCTTGCTCTTCCTTCTCTCCTTTATCTCTCTAGCTCTTCCTCCTTCCATCCTCTCTCTCTCTCTCTCTCTCCCTGCCTGGGCTAGGGTGGGGCTAGCTGGCTTCTACCTGCCCCGTCTGACCCTCTGTAGCTTGGGTGCTTCTCCCCCCCCCCCTGTTGCTGGCCTGTTCAGGATCTGGGTGAATGTTGGGACGGCTGGGTAGCTGTCCCCCGGCTGCCTCCCATCCCCTTCTCCCAGTAGGTCCAGGGGCTGAGCCTCAGAACTCAGACAGTCTTATTGGCAGAACATATATTCAGAGTAGAGTAGTATTAGAGACTTACTTACGTACATATGTGCCATCAAGTTGCAACTGACTTATGGCAACCCCAGCAAGGGGGTTTCAAGACAAGTGAGGAGCAGAGATGGTTTGCTATTGGCTTCCTCAGCAGACTCTTCCTTGGTGGTCACCCATCTAATGTACCAACCCAGCTTAGCTTCTGAGATCTGATGAGTGGTGGGCTTTCTTTGAAGGTTTTTAGGCAGAGGCTAGATGGCCATCTGACTGCAATGCTGATTCTGTGAACCTGGGCAGATCATGAGGGGGAGGGCAGGAAGGGCTACATCAGTGCTTAGTTCTTGTGGCTCCTTCTTACATGCCCAGGGTAAGGCTGATCCTCATCTCGGGACAGGTAGCAATTTTCCCCAGGCCAGTTTGATTAGGGATCCTGATGGTGTTTTGCCATCTTTTAGGCATAGAGTAAAGGTCACTGGGAATGCGTGTATGGGAGAAAGAAGTAGTTGTGAATTTACTGCATTGTGCAGGGGGTTGAACTAGATGACCCCGAGGTCTTTCCCAATCCTATGAGTCTATGATAAAATTAAGCTACTCCATTCTGTCTCCCCTCCTAGCATTACAGACTTTGAGATGCCATAAAAAATCATAACTTTTCAGCGACTGAACCCATAGCCAGTATAGAATTTCTACAAGATGACCACTCATTTTTAAAAACATCTTCTTATATTTGTCTTCTAAAGCCTGATGTAAAAACAGCTTTTGTAACAGACACCCAAATATTTTACATGATTTCCATTTCTCTGTGACAAGGAATAGCCTTAAATTATTTTCTTTCACCCATGCAGTATGTATCATTAAATCAGAACGCCGTGAATAAACAATACGTGCATTCCAGCATTGTGATGTAGAATCAGGAATAACAAGGGCATTGGTAATGAGAGTGCTAACACCTTAGATGCACCACGCTGTAATCCTTAACCCAACAAAAGCATTTACATAGCCCTTAATTTGCCAACAGGGTTCCAAGTGCCTTTTCAAAATGTAAGCCACGGCGCTCTGCATTTTGTAGTTGCAGCACATCAAAAATCATTGCATTTTACATCTATTCTCAGGAAACAGATGAGATTACTATCATTATTACCAGTAAATATATATTGGCCTTTACAGAACTCTCTGTGGTAACCAGCCCATCTATAGGCCTTTGCAGGAAGCTCGTATTTCTACTCAGTTTCATCCCACACATTTGACAGAATAATAGGAGCGTTCGCAGCGAAAAAAAATCTTATAATTTCTGAGCCAGACTTTGGGGGGAAATTTTTTACTGTTATTGCTTATTTCTGAGTAGGATATTACCAGTTTGGGAGTCAAATTCATGTTTTTTTTCCTCTTTCAGGACAATTATTTTCAAAGGGAAATCTATTCAAGGGTTCGGGGCAGCTGCTTATAAAGATAATGGCACTAAATTTGCACAGAATAAAATCCTCCCTCTAATCTAAAGATTTCCTAAGCAGAGATGGTATTATTCGGGGTGTGCAGCAAAAAAAAAGAGGTGTGCAGCAACAACAAAAAATCGGCATTATTCAAATCTAAATATCAGTGATATCATAAATATTCTGTATTATAGATATTTGGATCCAAATAAACCTATATGGTATCCAGATCCAGTTTTATTTGGGGATACAAGATATATTTGGCCATTATTCCATATAGGGGAGCTTTAGTCCTGACTGTTCACTAAAGACCCAACAAGTTTCAAGAAAATTGGGCTCCAGGGTCCAGTTTTAGTGGCTCCTGAACAAACTGTCCCACCATTGTTTACTATGGGGGGAACCAAGCTGTTTTTTTCAAGCAAGCTTTTTTTCAGGCAAAAACACACAGGGGCAAGGCAGCCACAGGCCAAAGGCAAAGTTGTTGCTTTGTCACTGAGGAAGCCTCTTTTTTGGTATTGGACAATAAAGCATACAAGATACAAACAAGCAGAACAGCACAAGGCCCAAAGATTCTGTGTTACGGCATTACCAGGGTACCCAGAAGCTAAGACCCTAGGCTGTTCCAGGCTTCTAACCAGCATTCACCAAGAAAAAGGCCAGTTTCAGGGAACTTTCTAGAACAGTGTCCCAAGTGCTAGTTACTCCCTCCTCCCAGCACTGAAATCAGTTTGTATAACTGAAAGTCTGAATGGCCTTGAGTTGCTCATTGGAAAGAACATTTCTATCCAGGTGCATTGACCTAAGAGAACTGAATTTTTAATGGTTCTATTAACCCACAATGTACCAGGGCTCTGTAGCATCACAAAGGTCTTTGAATGTAATAGTCATGACCTTGAGCTGAGCCAATGGGTAGCCAATGGAGTGACTGCAAAACAGGAATCATAATTCTAAAGAGTTTGGAAGGGGCCTATCAGACCATCTAATCCAACCCCCTGCCCAATGCAGGAACAGCCTAAAGCATCCCAGACAAGTATTCATCCAGCCAATGAAGACTGCCAATGGGGGGGAACCCACTACATCCCTAGGTAGCCAATTCCACTGCTGAATTACTCTTAACATGAACAAGTTTTCTCTAATGTCCTGCTGGCATCTTCCCTCTGGTAGTTTAAACCCATTATTGCAAGTCCTCTCTTCTGTTGCCAACAGGAACAGCTTCCTTCCCTCCTCTAGGTGACAACTTAAATACTTAAAGAGGTAAATCAGGTCTCCCCTCAACCTCCAAACAGAACATTCCTAGGTCCCTTAGACTTTCCATGTAGGGCTTGGTTCCAGGTCCCCGATCATCTTGGTTGCTCTCCTCTGTACCCATTTCAGTTTGTTCACATTCTTTTTGAAACGAGGCCTTCAGAACTGTACACAAAAGTCCAGGTGGTGCCTGATAAAAGCAATATATAGCGGGACAATGACATCCTGAAATTTGGATGTTACGCTTTTGTTAATACACCGCAAGATTATGTTTGCCTTTTTTGCTGCTGCACCACTCTGACTGCTCATATTTAGCTTCCCATCCACCCATATCCCAAGATCTTGTTCAAATACACGGTTACACCCAGAAGTGGATCTCTCATCCAGTATGCATGCTTTGCATTTTTGTTACCGAGGTGGAGAACCTAGCACTTTTCCATGTTAAACTGCATTGTATTCAAATCTGCCCATTTTTCCATTGTGTTCAGATTTCATTGAATTTAATCCGTCTTCAAGGGTGTTTCGCTACTTCTCCCACTTTGGTGTCATCTGCAAATTTAATGAATAATCTCATCACACTCTCTTCCAGATCATTCCTGGCCGGCCAGCCAAACCCCACCCACTGTTTAAATGGACATTTCCCTGTCGCCAGGCAGCCAAGCCCCGCTGTTTAAATGGGCATTTCCCTGCTGCTCCAAGCTGTCTTATAATTTAATATTATGTCTTGGCAAGCATACGACTGGTTGTCATCCACGGAACTGCTTGCTGCATTAACTTGCTGCAAAAACTAGGGATGTGCACTAAATAAAAATTAGTGTTTTTTTGGATTGGAAGGCTATAAATATTGATATTCCCAGTGTTTGGGTCCAAAAATACCTATTTAGTATTCAGATCTTTTTTTCTTTTCAGGAATCCAAATATATTTGGCTCCATTATTACCCATGGGGGAAATTTATGAGGGACTGACGGCATTTTTCAAGCAAACTACACCAAAATTTCAGCAGAGTGAGAGTTGGTGGTCCTTTGAAGACCTCCAATTTTCAAGAAGATTGGGTCAAGGGTTCCAGTTCTATGGGCCCCTGAACAACATCCCCCCAGCCACTCTCCATTGCATCCTATGTGGTGGGGTATCCCATGCTATCTCCTGGACCATCAGCTTTGCAGCTTCACAGCAACAGGGAAACAGGCATTTAAACCCCCACAGGTTTGGATCAGCTGCTTGTAGGTGGTTCTCCCCAAGAAGCAGCTGATCAGCGAGTTTAAATGCCCCTTTCCATGCTGCTTTGCAGCGGCACAGAAAGGGGCATTGGGGTTTAACATGAACCGAGAGACCAGTTTGTGCAAGTTCATGGAAAATGAGCTTCCACAAACCGCTGGTTCGCGAAGCACGAACCGCCTGGTTCGTGACGAACATTAGTTTGTTTTTTGGTTCATGCCCATCTCTAGTGAACTCTATGCCTTCTACATTTGGCCACATCTTTTAATACCTCCCTCCCCCTTCGCTGCTGTATGTGGATAGAGCTTTTTCTTTAAACACTTGTGAGTTTTCTATATTTTTTTTCTCTACCCATTACTAGAGGCACCTCTACATGCTGGAAGCACTTACACTCTGTCTTTAATGTGACTAGAAGATGTTTGTGTTTTGTCACATTTCAAAATAAAACTTGCAGTGAGAGAACAGCTTCAACTTATTCCTGTGTGAGCCGCTGATTTCTAAAAGTTGTTAAAATCCACCCTTTGGAGAATTGACAGCCACTCTGAGGAGAGAGGCATTGCCTTCTAGGAGTAGTCTTCATGCAAACGGGCTGATCATTCATGACCAAAGCCTTTGCTGGTAATTGTTGGAAGGACTCAGAAGGGATCAAGAGCCACAACTCACTGCTTCAGATACAGCTAGAAACTGTTTCTAGCTGTATCTGAAGAATTGAGCTGTGGCTCATGAAAGCTCACATTCTACCACTAATTTTGTTAGTCTGTAGGTGCTACTGGACTCTTGCTCTTTGCCCGTGCTACAGACAGACTAATACGGCTACCCATCTCGATCACAATGGATCATTATTGACCCAGCACGTGATAAATGATTGGAGGAGCTCCACAGGTTGGACTAACTGCATTTTCCATGTGACCGGCATAATGTGTCAGCTCACTCATCATAATTACGCAACCAAGAAAGCGTCTAATTAATAGATAGCCCCATTTATCCTTTATTTTCCCCATTCATAGGTGAAAATTGGTCATTATAGACTGAGTAAATAATTTAAATTTACAGCCATTAGATGAAGAAAGAAGTATTAGTATTATTATTAATCATTGTTACAACATTCTATAGAGCTCCAAATGCTTTGTGATTTTTGCCAGATGTTACTGTTGGTGTTATTAAGGACCTTTCTGTGTTTAATAGTAAGTGGATGCAAAGAAAGAGAGCTGCTGTAGCACAGTGGTTAAGTGGTTCAGCTGCGAATCAGCACTCTACTGGTTCAAATCCCACTATTGCCATGAGGTCAGTTGGTGGCCTTGGGTAAGTCACTCCTCTCAGCCCCAGTTTCCCAGATGCATTTTGGGGATAATAATAACTCTAACTTGTTCACCACTCTGGGTGGAGCACTAATCTGTCTAGAAAAGCGATATACAAGTGCAGTGCTGTTATTATAATTATAATATAATTATAATTAATAATAACTGCACTTGTATATCTCTCTTCTAGATGGGAAACTTTTCCTGTAATATAAACAAATAGTGCGTCTGGGGGAATCCACTTGACAAATTTCACTGTGTTGGTCTATACCCACCCATCACTGGATATTGCACTGCAGTACTCATTTGGCTGGATTGTTTTGTCCACATAGGAATATCTAGTTATTAGCGATTGCTTTAATTCAACAATAGCACAGTACTCAACAAAGTAAATGCTGCCTTGGGTGGCATTTAAGTCAACTTAGCAGTGAAAGAGATGGAAACCTTACTTATGTAGAGTTAATTCTCAGCTGATGCCCGTACGGTGAGAAGGTCAGGCCAGAACTGGCCCAGGTTTAACTCTGTACTTCACCATGAAGCTCAACGGGTAAGTCTGGCACAATGTCTCTGGAACAGACTGTCTAAGGGTACCATCACCACTTGAGACTTCTTTTTCCTTACCTAAATACCTTCCAATATATTTTGGGAATAGCATACTAGCATGTTTAGACTTATCATCTAGCTCTAGCTAAGGCCAGCGCCAGAGTTTCTGGCGCCTGAGGCCGGGGGGGGGGGGCAAGATTCAGGACTGCTCCTGTCCCTGTGCGCACGTGCACCCAGACTGCAGGGCAGCAGGTGGCTGGCGGGAGGGCTGAGAGGCTGCCAGCCCAGCCAGGCATGGTGGGTGGGTGGCTGGGGAGGTGCGCATACATCCTCCCAGCCCTCCTGCTCTGTTGCTCCACACGCCGCCCTGGACGCCTGCCGTGCCTGGCCCGCGGCTGCTGCTCCCCACTGGGGGCACATGTTGGCACCAGCAGCAGCACGGGAGAGCTAGGAGGCTGCAGTAGCTGCAGGCCAGGCATGACAGGCAGCTGGGGTGGTGTGTGGGCAGCTTCCCATCCCTCCTGGTTAGCCGCCCACCCACTGCCACCACCAGCTCTGTGTCGCGTGCGCACGCCCCTGCCCCCGCCCCTGGTGCCCCCTCTGGTGCCTCAGTGCTGGAGGCGATTGCCGGGCTTGCCTCAGTGGAGACACCAGCCCTGGCTCTAGCTGTAGGGATTGATTTGGTTTATTTAGGTGACTGGAATAATTGTACACACTTCAATATATCAAGTTAACTAAACCAAAGAAACAAAGCAGAAGAAAAAATGCACCTGTAACTTTTAGCTACTGTCCCTGTCCGAGGGTTGACCCCTTACCCTCGGACTGGGCTGCCCCCTCCCCTGTCAACCCCCCGGTCAAGATCCCCCCCAGCCACCGGCGCTTACCTGGGCCTGAGGCCGGGCAGCAGGTGGAGGAGGAGAAGCGCCGCGCCGCCACCTGACCCAATAACAAGCACCGGGAGCCAGCAAGGTCTGACAGCCGCCACCGCCGTGCTGCGCCCGGAACCTGGCGGCCGGGAGTGGGGTGAGGCGGCGCCGCACCAGCAAGGCCACGCCGGAAGAAGGCCCCGAGGCCATGGGCGGTGCAGGAGAGGGCCTCACGGCACGGACCAATACGGCAAGATGCCGGCACAGGTGTAGGCAGCCAGCAGGGATGACGCCTGAAGAGGGGGTGGGGGCAGGGCAACTGGGCCAGGCCCCCGTCCGGCAGCCAACCTGAACACGCCGGGCCATGAGAGGCCCGAGCAGCTGCCCCTCAGAGGGAGGGGGCGGACCAGAGGGAGGAAGGGAGGGAACACTGGCCAGCAGGCCAATGGGGTAAGGGCAGGTGGGGCCAGCGGGTGTGGTCACACCTGGCCCAGGTGGTGGGGTTAGCCCTGGGGGTGGGCGCAGGTGGAGGGGGATGGAACGGGGCTTAGTGGGGGAAGGCATTTAAGGAGGGCTGAATCCCAGGCCAAGGAGGAAGGTGTTGCCAGTCGCCCTGACGTTGAAGGCGCAGCTGGCCGGGGTGGCTAAATGCTGACTGGCCTGCCAGCTCAGACAGTGGCTGCCCTATCTGAGGCCTAAGGGAAGGAACTCAGCAAGGCCCCTCTCCCCCCCCCCCGGTCAGGCATCACCGTCCTGGCCACCGGTCCAGCCTACCAGGGGCAGCACGGACCCGCCTCAGGCACCCCGCACCGACCCGCCGCAACCCTCGCCTCCAGGTGGCGCCCTCCTGCATGACAGTCCCTATATTCTAAAAAGTCTTTTCTTCTGCATCCTTTTCTACTTCTGCTTCATTTGTATCACAGCCCTATTCAGTTCCCTTGGCTTCTTTCTTGGTTTTTCCATATCCTCTTTTCCCCCAGAGTGTTTCACTCACTGTCTTTTCTTCTCTACCCTCTCTTTGGCCCATAGACTCTAACTCTCTAACTGATGCTATAATACAGCCTACAAATATTTAAACTTGCACCAGTCAAGGACATGGCTTACCAACTTGACCCATCACAGGAAAGCTAAGCAGAAACTAGCCCCCTTTCAGTTCCAACTGCCTTCATTTAAGCCAGGCATTCACTGAATTTTTCCAAATCCTTTGAACTGTATCATTTGGTATTATAAATAAATCCTCATTTTGTCACTCTGTCATCTTAAGTTACCTCACAGGCTTGTGGTGAGATTGAAATGGAGGTAGGAAGAACTTCCCAGAGTACCTTGGAGGGGAAAGTGGATAAAAATGGGAGAGAATGGGGTGCCTGTAAGTAAATATGTTTAGAGGTTTGAAGTTGGCTTCAGATCAAACCTATAAAGTAGACAAAGCTAACTATAGTTTATGATAGGGTTGCCAGGCTGAATGTGGCATGGACAACCAGCAGGGGGATTGAGAGAGGCAGGGACATGGAAGTGACAAGGGGTAGCTCTAGGAATCACTAGAAACTCTATGATAAAACCATAGAGTTTCTGGCAATTCCTAGAGCTATGCATTGTTATTTTGGAGTTGTACTCTGAAGTTACATAGCAGCACGGAGACTGCTATGTCTCCTGCCACTGCTCAGAGCAGTGGTGGGCAACAGCAGCAATAGGTAGAAGGCCTCCTGACAATCCTAGTTGGACAAGCTTCATGACAGAGCAGAAATTTGAGATTGTGCCAAAACAGTCTCTGTAACATCTCTGTCTCATGGGCAGGTTAAGGAGTTGGATTCTATCAGTCCTAACAGCTGGGACAACAATTAGACCACGTTCATCCACTCAACAAGCAACAGCAAGACTATCTTTGCATTACCAAGGCAACATCTCACACTAACTCTCTGCCAACTCTGCAGTCTCACTGCCCAGTGCTGGAGGACAGATTCCCCATGCAAGTGATAAAATCAGTAATCAAAGCTGTGAACAGTCATTTTATACTTACTGATCATGACTCAATTCAGTATTCCATATCCAAAAGGAAAATTACCACACCTCCAAAGCACAGGACTTCGCAATGCTCTCTAAACATCCCTTACCTCTAAGTACAGAAATCAGCAGTGTACAATGTCACCCCTGCTCAGAAAGTGGCCTTCCGTGGTGGGAGACAGAGAAATGTCATTTCATCAATCATTCCTGCATCGAGAGTCAACACCTTCTTTTAAGGCATGCTTGAACAGCAGCCTGAAGCATGTAAAAATTAGTTCACCATGAGATAGATCCAGAGGAGTTAGCCACATTAGTCTGTAGTTGCAAAATAATAAAGAGTCCAGTAGCACCTTTAAGACTACTGGAGTTGGTTGGTCTTAAAGGTGATACTGGACTCTTTACTATCAAACAAGGAGAGTAATCTTAAGCAGGTCAATGCTGAATCAACCCTGAATCTATTCAAAGGGGCTTATTCTCAGGAAAATGTTCTTAGAATTGTACTAAGGGAAAGCTCTGCCAGTTACATCTTATTTCCAGCACCGGCCAAGTAAAGGTACAGCTGTTGAGATCCATTTTCTACCTGTTTTCCTTTATTTTACTTTAGCTCAGCGAGGGCTGGCGCCAGGGTTTAATCTGATAGCAAGTTAACTCCCAGCTCTGAAAGTTCTATATCACTGTACACTGCCTCCCCATCTAATTAGAAGTACATAAATCACTCTATAAACTAAACTGCACCTGTATTTATAAAAAGGATAAAAGAAATCCTTACCGCTCTGCCTGTTTCATTAGCTGGCCAGCCCTCAGCCTAGTTTCCAAAACTGCTCGTCCCAAAGCTTTGTTTGAGAAGATGCACGAACAGATGGAAAAGATGAAGTGTGATGACAGCTGTCTTCCATTTTTAATAAGCCTCCAATAATGTATTTGCAAATGCGGCACAACAAATGCACAACTCCTATCATCAGTTTCCATTTCAGTTACATTTGTTTAATAGTTAAAGGAGAAGCAATGCACAATCAAAACAAGAATCAAGGCAGAAGGGTAATAAATATTGATGGAAGCAGCTCCCCCAGGGCAAAGAAGCCGTGCAATTCAGGGCTGAGGCTCATTTCAGGTATCACTGGGGAGGAAGAGAAGGAGGGGTTTCAAATGACTGTCAAAGTGATGACTAGAGATGGGCACGAACCAAAATATGAACCAAAATTAAGCACGAACCAGGCTGGTTCATTGTTTGTGAACCATGGTTTGCCAGATCCCATTTCTGACGAACCTCCATAAACTTTTAGGCTGGTTCGTTTGGTTTGTTTTTTGGTTCATCACTGCAGACAGCCTGGTGCCAATCAATCAGTTTTCTAGGCAACAGGGGATGGACTTCCTGCAGAACTTCTGCTTGTCCGGAAGTGGCCTTCTGCTGACCTGGATGTGACATTTTCACGAACCAAGCGAACTGGTTCGCGAACCAGGGTCAGGTTCGTGAAAGTTGGCAATTCGTGGTTCGTGAAATTTAACGAACCACGAACCGCATGGTTCTTTTTTTTCCGGTTCGTGCCCATCTCTAGTGATGACCGATGAGCTTTTCATGTTTGAGTGTTGACCTCATAGACACGAGCACTTGCTACAAGTTCCACTTCGATTAGGAGGTACATTTGGAGCGTGCATAACCACTGGTGGTGGTGGTGGAGAATGCCTTCAAGTCAGAGTTGACTTATGGCGACCCTTGGTGAGGTTTTCATGGCAAAAGACTAACAAAGGTGGTGTCATATATGCCCCTGCATATCTGCCATGAATGTATATGGGTTCTGCCTCTGGCTTCTGGGAGTGTGGGAAGTTCTTTAATGGCTCCATGCCAGCGGGTTATCTTACAAATGTTACAAATGTTTACTCTCTCTTTCTCGCTCCGCTGAGTCAATGTCCTTGGAAGCCAGCCGAAGCTGGCTCATGGGAAGCTCCTCCTGAGAACCAAAGATGTTCATCTTTCTCACTGTCTGCTCCAAAACAATGTCTCACTACGACCCTCCCCCCTTAACGGTCCCTTTTCCCTTGGTGGGAAGATTCCCTATAATTAGCATTGCTAGCCCCACATACATCACTTCTGCCAGTTTTCACTGTCTATGCACCTTGTACTGAATGGATCTCTAATAAAGTTACTTCAACTGGAACACCTGTGTGTTAACTGTGGAGAACTTGGGGACCTAACTGCCAGGGACTGACAGGTGGTTTGCCATTGCCTGTCTCTGCAACCCTAGTCTTCATTGGAGGTCTCTCATCCAATTACTAACCAAGAGCGACTCTGCTTAGCTTCTAAGATCTGATAAGATCGGTCTCACCTGGGCTATCCTGGTCAGGGCACATGACCACTATCCAAATCAAAAAATGTCCCATGTCTTACTGTATTTTTAATAACTAATCCAGACTGAAAAAAATTAACAACAATCAGCAATATTGGATAACCTTCAGAACTGTAACCTGTCTGTCTGGTTTATACAGTTCTGAAGGAAAGAGGAGAAAATAACTCCCCAAACATGTAACTGGCAAGGGTGTTTTCCAACTAATCAGGTTACATACAGATCTTGCCACCAAACAAGATTGTAAGGATATGTCTGTCTTTCTGAATTAGAGAGCATTGTTTGTTCTCTGGCTTTAATCTGATTCTGTATAAGAAGTGGCTCTTATCTGCTTGATGTTTTATTTTTCCTACTGTCACTGCTAGGTACCATTAAATGATAAGCTTTTCATGTGTTTTGCCATGTTTCATGTCATGGATCACATTCTCTGTAGAAGTGGGGTGCACACTGCAGACTTGTTTACAAATCATGTTTCCAACAGCTTCCAGAAAGATGCCCTGGGTAGTCCACAAGCATGAGATTGTGATAGCCATCTGCTGTTACTTCTTGTATCCACTGATGGATCAGTTTATCCTGCATAATAACTCCATTATCTCGCTGTGCATTTGTCCCATTCCTTCTACTTGCTGAAATGGGGAACAATAGTGGAAGAAAACATTTTTTGGTGAACCGTTCCCTTAATCACTAGAAGGTCTATTGGTCAACCCTCCCTTCAACAGAATGAAACTATTTCCCTCTACCCGTCATCCACCCCTGGCCAATACACACATACCTCTTATCTAGGCAATAAAGGGTTTTGAAATACAAGATAGTCCCACTTTCACTGGTGTTTTAAGTGACTAGTGTCAATAATGATGAAAATGCCAGCATCACAATTCAGGGTAGGGGCACAAGAAAATAACACTAAAAGACCTGCCATGGGACAAATAACTTATGAAAATACCATTGTCACTGAAAACAGAAGACAGAAGACAGAAAAGAATGACAGAGCTAAAGTTCAATCCCGTTGATAGCTCCATTCATAAGAAGTGAACCTGCTTTTCTAAGGCTGTAACTCATAATACTTATAAAGCAACACTGGAATGAAAAGAAAGATTCCACACAAGGTAGGAAAAGATAAGAAGCTTTCGGAATAAAACACAAAATGCTGCTATTAGAAAATATGCCAATATATTGAATTAAAATACGTTGTTTTCTACCACAGACTTCAGATGAAATATATTTTGGAAAAGCACTCCAGGGTAAGTGTCTTAATGGGGAGCCACTAATTATTAATAAAGTAGATTTATAGTGTTCAACTGCTAGGGGAACAAATTAATGTTGAATGAAAGTAAAAAACTATTATTGTCATTCTGGAAAAGGTACAGTACATTCTCTTGTGTACTTGGTGAGGATATTTAGTTCTGATTTACACTCCTGCAGTTTAAATAAGAAATAATACTGTGCCATTATAGGAGAAAGTATGAGGATACGCTCCTGATTCCTGTGAAATAAAAGGGCTAGTCTCTCGTGTGAGCTTAACATTTAAAGGTGCCTCATACTCAGGGAAGTTCGATCACCTCCATCTCATGTGTTGCTCTCCAGTTGTGATTCAACAAGCTGTTCGGCTGCAGAAAAACAGCGATGGGCCCATTTGCATAATCCTATTGGTTTCTTACAGCTGCAGCCCCACTGCTACCTCCAATTGTTAAGAAACATAGTTAAAGGGGGGGATGAAGTTTTGGGGTTGTGACCTAATACTTTGATGTCTCTTTGCGCAACTGGTGTCTGCCTATGAACCTAATTAGCCTTTAGATGCGTTCTTGAAATCACTTTACAGACAGATGCTGCTCATTGCACCGTGTATCTTATACTGATGATCAGGGGTCATTTCGTAGAAAAAGAGCTGGAGGAACTCATTAGCATAACTCATTAGCAGAACTCATTAGCAAATGCCATGCCCCCTGGCATCACCAGAAGTGTGTCATCAGCATAACTGATTTGCATAAACCACACCCCCTGACATCACCTATCCTGGCTGTGTTGGACCCAATTATGGCCATTCAGGACTGAAATTGGCCCAAAATGGCAAAAAGGGGCTGAAAATGGCTGAAAAGGGGCCCAAAATGGTCAGGATTAGGCCACTGCTGAGTGGGAGAGTGATCCACCACCCATCAGAGCATCAATCCAGGCCATTTCGGCCCCAATCCAGGCCAAAACGGGTCCAAAATGGCTGAGAGGTGGGCGGGGCCACCTGTCATGTGACCTCTTTGGGGAACTACTGGAACTGTGTTCCTGCACATTCACCCTGCTGATGATAATTTAAAGGATTAATCTGTCTGGACAGGCACAAAACAAAAGAAATGCAAGAAATTCTACGTTTGAAATATAAGACATTCAATGACACAACCATGTCCCTGGACGATACATGGCTCTTCTCAAGGAATCAAGAAGATTTAGTCCCGACTATGTAAGAGCAAAATCTGTCTCAAGAAGATATAACTCACTTGTTATTACCAAGGCACAAGAATTCATTACACAAGTGCAGATTTGTTCACTACTGTTCTTGCCTCACACGTAAAGAGGAGTTTGATAGGGGTGTGCACCCCCAAAAGATTCAGGTTTCCTGCTTTTGGTTTACCCAGAGCAGGAAAAAAATTCGGGTAAACCCGAAACCCAAAGCGGCAAGCATGTTTGGGGGGCATGTTATGCCCCCCCCAAAGAAGGTCCCCCAGCCACATTATTCCCCATGGGGACTAACTTCACATCAGAGAATCACAAGAAGAAAACAATGATTAAAAATACACAAAACCATATGAAGCAAGTGAGTGAGCAACTAGAAGTGAACTCATGAACAACCTCCCTCAATACAGCCAAACTGATGAAAGGGGATCAACTTCACTCCAGAGAATCATTCACTGAATTCAACACAAACCAAACTGAACCATGTGTTGAAAACTAGTGGGTTGTTCTAGGAGGCTGGGAGTGCCATTTTGCAAGCAAAATGCACCAAACCTGCAGGGGACCTACTCCTTCCTGCCCCCCAAAGATCACCCAAGCATCAGGGAGATTGGACTTAGAGGAGCCATGTAATGGTTCCCCAAAGAAGGTTAACCATTCCAGCCTCCCCACTTGTTTGATTCTATTGTGGGAATATCCAGACTCTCACAGTAGAACACATGGAATGTGGCATCCATGGCCACAGGCAGAAACCACCTTTCAATCAACTCCCAAACAGCCCAATAAAACCAAAGACAAACTCCCCAAAATTCCCCAGCACCCCCCCCCACACACACACACACCAGAGGTGGCTGGCCAGCCACTCCCCATGGTTCTCTATGATGAGAACTTTTAAAATGTCTTTCTCAGGGGCACTTATGCACAGACCAGGGGTGCCACAGCACAGGCACACTCCTGAATGCATGCTCATCCCTGGGATAGCATGACAGAAGCAAAGACACACACCCCAAATTTCCCCAGCACCCCCAGAGCAGGCTGGCCAGCCACTCTCCATGGTTCTCTATGATGCAAACCATTGCAAGAGAGAACCACACACACAAATTAATTTAAAAAATATTTCTTGGTAACAGCATTAAAAAATCACATCACTGTTAAATCACAATGTACAGTCCTAGATTAAATCAACCCCACTATTACAACAGAGAATCAAAAACACACCAAATTTTTTTTTAAAATGTTATTTCTTGGATTTCTGACCCGCCTTCCCCACAAGCGGGCTGAGGGCGGGTTACAGCATTAATAGCACATTCAAATCACACAACTTACAGTCCTGCCTTGAAACAAAATCTAACATCACGCCAGAGAATCACACACCAAAAATAGTTTTTAAAATTTTTATTTCATGGATTTTTGCCCCACCCTCCGCACAAGTGGGCTGAGGGCAGGTAACAGCACACAACAACAACATAAGTACAACATTTATTACACCCCCACCCAAGAGAACTAAAGTGGCTCAACAGGAACTGTACCATACAGAGAAGCAAGCACATGGCTTAGGGCAAGCTTCCCAATTTATGGCTTAAGCTGGACAAGCCCCCAATTCAAACCAGCCAGTCACTGCAGCAGACCAGCAGCACTGAAAAAAAAAAAATACTGTCCTCCCAGAGAATCCTCCAATCGGGAAGGGAAGAGCTGCTTGCTGCTGCAGCGACTGGCTCTTCCTCTCAGCCAATCGCCCTTCCCTGATCACCCCCCTCTCCTGCCTCTCTCACTCCTCTCACTCCCCTCTTCCCCCTCCCATCATGTGAAAGTCGTGGGAAGGGAAGAGCTCTTTGAAGCTTTTTTCCTCTTGCCGCAGCAAGGGAAAAAGGCTTCACAGAGCTTCCTGAAGCAACCTGAAGTGCTTTGGGAAGCTCTGCTTTGGGTTTTCTGAATCAGCCCAGCACAGCAGTTTGCAAAATAAAGCTCCTTGCAAGAGGGAATGAAGCAACAGCTTTTTAACCCTTTCCTGGCTTGGCATAAGAAAAATAAATGAGAGTGGAACAAGCACGAAAAGGACATTTCCCCCCAGAACTCTGCTAACAATTGGCTCTCCAGTGGGCATGGGACAGTCCAATCAGCAAATACAGGAATGAGGAGGTGGGTGGGCTCCAATATTGCTACATTACAATGCATACAATTTTTTTAAAAAGATGACATCAGTTCCAGCCCCCACAAAATGCGACTTCAAACAGACACATTTCAACTCACCAGCAGACACCAAATCGCCTTGAGGTCGTGCAGTGCAGAATGATGGGACCCCAAGCCATTTCAGCACCGATCAGCATGAATGCTCAGCAGCACCAGCTTAAAGTGTGCTGTTGAATGGGTCATTGACAAAATTAGTCATTTCTTTGGCAAAATTCTGCTTGAAAAAACAGTTACTCGTGTGAAAATAAAGACACGCAGGAGAAAGGAGAAATAAGCTCAAAACAGGGGTTTTCAAACACAGATGAGTAGAAGTCCGTATTTCATAGAGTCCCTATATTTATAGAGTCCTTGTTTCAAAGAGTCACTTTGGAAGCAAGAGAGAATCATTCCGTTCTGTAATAATAAAAATGGCTTTGGCAAAGAAAGCTGACACCCTCTGGGAATATTTCCATAATCAAGACTCTTTCCATTAATGCTAACCATCATAGCTCTGTGAAAAGACCACTTTGCAAAGGCTAAATAACGGGGAACAATTTGCAGTGATGATGCCATTAAACAACAATATTCAGTAAGAAAATCTAGATGCAATCCCCCCTCCCCTTCTAATCATTCAGGGAACTAGCATCAAAACAACCCAAGTCCAGCCATGCTACTGGATTTCTCCATTGCCCTTTAGGGGCACTGTCATAAATTTCCCTTGACTGCTGCAGACCTACATCAGGGAAGTGTCAGAAGCTACAATTCACTCCAGTGTTTTAATTTGGGCCAGAAATATGTCCTGTTAACACTTGAAGGAAAAATGTGTCAGAGAGAGTAGAAATGATATTTTCCACCCAGACTTTCATCAGCACAAAAGTGCAGAAAGGAAGCCTTGCTTGGAATGATTTAGTGAAGAGGAAATATAAGCACTTTATCAATGAGGTATGATAGTCTGCCCCATCTCCTGCTACTCACAATCTGATCCTTCAGGCATCTTATCTTCTGCCTTCAAAGCTGCCATTGATTTCGAGATAGCCCTTACGGCATCTGGAGGGGCTTGATTGTAAGATAAGAACCTCTACCAGTAACCTCTGTGACATATGCCCATATGCCACTCGATGTTGCCAGCAGCTCGTTTCCGTGACAGCCATCTGTACAAGGCTTGAGAAAATACAAGAAAAAGCGTTACTGGAACTGCACTGTGTCGTGCAGACTGTAAAAGGAGCCAGCAGGTTAGATGAGTGTCCTGTCTTCCAAAATACTGCACCTATTGTGTGGAAGGATTTGGAGGTAGAGAGTGTCCTCAAGTCACAGATGACTTATGGCGACCCCTGGTGGGGTTTTCATGGCAAGAGACTAACAGAGGTGGTTTACCATTGCCTGCCTGCTCTTCGTTGGAGGTCTCCTCCCCTCAAAGTTTGCTAGTCATGGGGTTAGACTGGGCAAAATCACTCATCAAGCAGAGAGTGACAGACATTGAAAGACAAACAGATTTACTTAGAGCACCAGGTTTTATTTCTTCAGATACTACTAAATGTATTGCTGCTCCTGCAGCCTATTTTTGCTTTCTTGAATCCAGTAACTCCAGAGGGCATTTACTTTAGCTAGAAGTTCGACTCTACCCTCTGCTGTTCTGGAAGGAAAGTTTAAAGCTGTCCCTTACTCTCTTCGGCTTTGCTCCTGTCCCCTAAGAGAAATTGACTCAATGGAGCACATCTTCTTTAACTGCCCAAGTCACAGTAAAATTAGAGCGGAAACCATCAGTCCATTAGTAGTAAGATTCCCTGGAAGTTCAAATAAAATCAAACTTGATTAACTTTTGTCTGATCAGAATCACCAGACAACACGTCAAGTAGCAAGATTCTGTGCCCAGGTCTACAAGCAATGCAAATCGCATAAGGCAGACTGAATGTATTTTAACCTTTTAAACATCTAAGTTATGATGATTTTATTTTTCTTTTACTCTTATATTTATGTATTGCACTTCTCCTGTATCCAGTCTCAACTGTTTTTAAACTGATTTGCAAATGGTTTTATATGTACTAGTCACAGACTGTAATAATAAACTTGACTTGACTTGAAGGTCTCCTGTCCAAATAGTAACCAAAGCCGATCCTGCTTAGCTTTTGAGCTCTGATGAGATTGGGCTCACCCAGGCTATCCAGGTCAGGGCATAGATCGATGGTTCAGGTTAAAAGTTTAAGTCGTTTGATCAGCATGCATTTCATTCCAATGGCCCAACACACATTCTTGAGGCTGTGGGCATGACTCAGCATCTCCACTTTACAAAAAGATCAGGTAGTACAGAGGTGATGTAAAAGATTTCTGGATGACATTACGAAGAACCTTTGCCAAGTCACAAGTAGACATCACTGATCTTGATAGACCAGTGGTTCGGAAATGGTGTAAGGAAGCTTCATGAATTCATATAAGGCATGGTGAACTGGCTATTATTCCTGAATAGGGTAATTTTTGAAGCTACACTGATCCATGAAATGATACAATTCAAACAACAGTCCTTCTTGCAAAAAACCTATCAAGTTATAGGCCTTACCACTGAAGCTCAATCCTAATTTTTTGTGCATCTCCGTACAAAGCTGGCCATTATTCAGCCACCAATATCTGAAGCAGGGTAGCTCAGCTCCTCATCAGCAAGAATGATGACAAACAGCCCTGTTCCATAGTTGCCCTACCAGTCCCTTCCGCTCTGATAACTTTTCTAGAGCTTTGAAAAAACTGACACTTGATGTTCCCTCATCCTTCAACCACAGAAATGGCACCAGAGGTGTTTTTAAAATTTCAGAAACAACAAATTGTTTTATTTATATTAGAGGAGAAATTTTGGGTGAAGTCAGAGGTTGAAGATTTCTGAGGTAAAATTCAACATATATAACTATCTCTGAGGTAAAATTCAGAACATGCACAAATTTCAGTTCTTATGCTTTTCACTGTTACTTAAGGTGTATGTTTTTAGGCTTTGGTTCGCTTGTTTTCCCCCTAGGCCTCTAGTATACTTTCATTTAAGTATTCTCTTTCTCTTCTGGGGTTAAGAAGGTTGGTACCCACTTTCTCGTACCCCAATCCCCTTCTCTTCATACACCAGTGCTTTCCTTCAGTCAATAACTGACTTTGAAGGTCTCCTCCAGCAGTTTCCAACCACACCCGACCAGGGATCTCTAAACTCTCCCTGTTTAACTGAGTAGGGAAAATTTCCTCTCCTTAGGAGATGTACCCCTCTCTTTGGTCCATTTGGGAATACCTATATCCCAAACCTCCTTACCAACTCTCCCCAGTTCTCCTGTCAGTGGTAAATTGTTTTCCCTGAGGACTCCATCTCTCAACCCTTCACACTGGACCTCTCGCTGAGCTAGGACTGAACCAAGACTCTCCTCTCTCAGCTAAAGCTATCCAATCAGATGCCTTGAAGTTGCCTGCCACTCAAAGCTCTCTGATTCTGAGAGGGATTAATTCTTAACAGTCCTGAAAATGTGTGTGCACAGCCCTTCCAGGCTTTCTTTAACACATGCAGGCCGACACACCCTATCACAACCATGCTCTTGGCCCTCAGCTGTTCTGGTTGTATGAAAAATATTTCTTCCCATCTACCCACCATTTTCCTGGGGTTGGAACTCAGTAGTCACCACAACCAACAAGGGAACCCCATCCTCCCTTTTTTATCTTTCTTCTGGGTCTCTTGTACACCAGAGATAGGTTAGGCTGAGAGTGTGACTGGATCCAAGTCGAGTTAACTTTCACAGCAGAGTGTTGATTTAAAAGTGCATCTCCCACATCCTCCTCTGAAACTCTAATCCTTATACTTCAGTCATAAACAGCTCTACACCTTTTCCTGTACCTTTACAGAGAGAATACCTCATCAGCCATACCAATGACGACCAATGCAGACCTATCACCAGCCACCAGATTGGCGAACACGAGGAACAGAAACAGTAGGGTGGCCAGGTTACACAATGTGGCAGAGCGCATGATTGCACAATGTGATCAGAAGAGCAAGAGGCATCAAGAAGACACCAGCAAGCTGTGGAGCTGGCAGTGAGGAGGCATAGGGAAGTGGCATCGCATGGGGAGGCAGGGGGGGCATCCTGGGTGCATAATTTTTAGGGTGCGCCATGCCCAGGAGAGCCTGCACTGTGTCTGCGGGAGGCTGCCTGTGGTGCCCTGGCCACCTGCCATGCTGATGGGGCAGCTGGCTCACTCGGCACTGAGCTGGGGGTGGCTGTATGGGAAGCTGCCGCACAGGGCTGCTTGGTGAGGGGTGGGGAGGCGAGAGGCCCAAATTACAGGAGCATTCCCGGGGGTGGGGTACAGGCACCACCCTGAGGAGACCCTGCACTGTGCAGGAGGCCATGCATAGCACTCTGGCTGCCCGCTGCACCAACGGGGAGGCTGGCTTGCTGGGCTCTGAGCTGGCATGGCTGTCCTGCAGCTGAGGAGCATGCTGAGCTGGCAGCTGTGGCGTGGGCAGCTGCTGCAGAGGGCTGCCTGGTAAGGGGCATGGAGGTGAGTGTCCAGAATCACAGGAGAGCTCCTGGCAGGACAGCCATGCCCTGTGCAATGAAGTGATGTCATTGCGGAGTCCCAGGAGCACATGGCCAGGGCGCCAGGGGCATGACCTCCTGCCAGGAGTAGCCCCACGTGCTGCCAACCCATGCTACACTGCTGGCATAGGGAGAACTGTGAGGTGGATGAACACTGTCACAGAAGAGGTACATGAACACAGGGAGGTTTTTAAAGAGGTGATGAGCCAGAACATGAGTATGATGCTGAATGTAGTGGCTGCACTAAACAGGCTTACCCAAATGATGGTGAGTACTTCTCAGAATGGAAGTTCTGTATCTGGAAAAACTCCTGCACACCTTAATTTCTCTTTCATAAAGAGGCAGATTTGATTTAGATCTCTCAGATGATATGTATTCACACACACACACACACACACACACACACACACACTCAAGCAACAAAGCCTATTTTTTTTAAAAGGGCCCTAGAGAACAAAACAAAGGAATGCTGGGTGTGCCTCTGGAGGGATGGACCGGCTCATCTGGCCTTCCTGCCACTGTGACGCCCTCCAGAGGCCGTATTTTTAACAACTCAGGTTTTATTCTGGTGCTCCTGTGCAGATGCACCAGGATAAAAAGTGAATCATCACCAATGTGGCTTGCCTTTTATAAGAAATACCAGGAGCATAGTTGAAAAATTAAGGTCAAGGGGAGCTATTAAAGAAACAATCACAAGCAAAGACTTGTTTGAACGTATCCTTGCTGCATCAGACTGCTTTTTACCTTCTGTATCATATTATAGTGGCACAACAGGCAGAAATCCACAAGTGAGGAAATATACCCTATCACATGGTTTAAAAAAAACCCTCAAAGGTAAATGAATGAGAAATCAAAGAGAATTCCTCTTTTGAAAGAGGAAAAGAGAATAAGAGGAACCAATTGCTATATCTAAATAGAAAATTTCAGGAAAAGGAATTCCACTCACACACTCTAGGGTTAAGAACCCTAGAATCAACTCAGCATTTTAACTCCTAGGAAGAAAAGCTAGCCCTTCCAGGTGCACACTTACGCTAGGGAAACTCCTGGCAATTTATGCCTCTGCCTACCAATCACCAGCAGATAGATGGAAGGAGGTATGCTGGAGAAATGAGTGTGGGTGTGACTGCGTCCCCGACTGGTGATGTCATTTCTGGCATAACACGTAAGTGATGGTGTCCCACTAGGGCCAGTTCATGAACACTCGGCCCGTATTTTGTCTGGGGAATCTGCCAACCCTAAGAAGAGCTGAAGAATCTTGGCAAACTTGCAAAAACATTTCAAACCTTTCACCTACAATATTACTTCTGCCCCCCTATTAATAAATAGCATTGATCTGCCTTCTGTAAACATGACAAAAACTATTCACAAAAACTATTCACAAAAAGCTTGATGGGAGGAGTAATGACTGTATGATGCCCTTTTATGCATCTGATCTTAAATTGTGTCTTGCACTGAAATTGTTAGGCTCTTAACAAAACACACATTGTTTCAAGACTTTTGCATGTTGGAATATATTTCAAAAATATGACAATGTGAACTTTGACTCATAAAAGCTTATACCCTGGAAAATGTTGTTGGCCTTTAGGATTCTACTGGACTCAATTTTTTTTCTGCATCAAAAATGGATTTCTTTATTGGTGTACTCAGACAAAGGGCCACATTTAGTTAATGTTCTCCCTCTTATTTTTGGCATACGTCCCTTTAATTACATTATAGGAAACAAGGGCAACTTCAGAGAGGAAAGATCTCTTTTATCCCACACACTTTTATATTTGGTGGAAGTCAACGTATATATATTTTATATGCTCAAAGACAAAAGCCTTCTCTCCAGTGAACATTCGCCATAAAGGAGTACGGGCGGGGGATCAAAGCACTAACTTATCTTAGTCCAAGTTTTGTTGTCATAACTTAAAATAATAAAAGAAGTCTTTGACTAAAGATGACAGTATGGAGAAATAGGCAGTTCTTTGAAGTATTATGTTAAATCTGTCAAAGTTGATTAAGGTAATCCATTTTTGTATCATTACAAACTTTTATAATTAACTTATGAAAGAGAGAGAGAAAGAGAGAAATGGTTGAATGAAATTTGGAGAATGTATATGACTATTTCTCATTAGATTCAAATCAACAAAACTAACAGTTTCATTATATTATCTCTCTCTCTTTCACCAGAGAAACAATAGCAATAATAGTAGAGATCAGGGAGGGAAAGAAGGATATGCATAAATAAATAAATAATATAAATAAAGGGTACTCCAGGTGCAGGGCTTCCCCACCTGAAGCACCTATTTATGTAGATTAGTCCCGATGTCAGGGAGCAATCCTTATGTAGAAGTGTATGTCAATATACAAAGGACCATTACTGGGACAATGGGATTCTGCCAATGTTCAAGAGTGAGGATTAAAAAGGGATTCCAAAAGATATTTCCAATATGCCATTTCTGGAACAATCACTATATCTGATTCTCAACATGGCCTATCTGTGGATACTTAAATCCAGAAGTTTGAGGCATGGACAGACAAGCTAGATCTTTCTACAAATTTGAGAAAAGCCCCAGGTTTGCAGACAAAAATCTGAAATCTAAAAGAACAAAACCCAAAACACATCGAAGCAATTCCTGTAGCTTTAAGAAATGAATGCCTTTGGGGCCACTGCTAGGTAACCACAACAGTATTGACTCATAGAATCATAGAGCTGGAAGGGGGTCTTACAGACCATCTAGTCCAACCTCATGCCCAATGCAGGAACAGCCTAAATCATATTGCTAGCCTTCCAGCCTGTCCATAAAACTTTGTAAAGACTTTGTAAAGGCTGATTCAGCATGAATTTTTACTAGTCTGAATCTTGATTGATTGTGTATTTATTCTACTGTACTATTTATCATATTTATTGTAATTATCGATTAACAAGTTGGCACTCTGAGCACTTTTGCACTTTTATTACAATTGTTTACTGAATTATGTACATGGCTACTGTTCACTAGCTGTCACCCCATGATAGCCAGTGTGGTGTAGTGGTTAGAGTTTTAGAGCTAAACTACAAGAGACAAATTACACGAGGATGCGCACGTGAGGGGAGTCACAATGCTAGCCGGGAAGCTGAGTTTTAAAAGACAGATCGGAAGGCTTTGTCAATTTCCTCTCTCTCTATAGCCTCAAAGATCACTCCTTTGTTTATTTCCTGTTCCCCTCCCCAAAGGCTCTGTCAGTTTCACCTCTTCTAGGAGGCAAAGAGGAAATAAACAAACCCTATGAGGAGTGATCTTTGAGGCTAAGTAGAGAGAGGAAACTGAGAAAGACTTCCAATCTGTCTTTTGAAACTTAGCTTCCTGGCTATCATTGGAACTCCCTTCATATGAGCATCCTTGGGTAATTCATCTCTTGTAGTTTTGCTCTCAGACTAGGATCTGAAAGACCCAGGTTTGAACCCCGACTTTGCCATGGAAGCTCACTGGATGACTTTGGACCAGTCATACACTCTCAGCCTAACCTACATCAAAGGCTAACTGTGAAGATAAAAGGAAGGAGAAGAGAATGCTGTAAGTTGCATTGGGGAGAAAGGCAGCATATAAATTAAGTAAATCAATAATAAAAATAGCTGAATATGGGGGGAGATAAAGGTAGGTGGGTGAGTGAAAGGAGAGAAGGAAGCATGAAAAATTGGAGGATAAGGGAGATGCTGGGAGGAGGGAAAGTTGAAATAATGTGAGGAGAGGGATACCCCGGAAAATGAGGTGCCCCTTGGAAGTTCCTCATCATGAGACTGGGTCCAGCCTAGCTGGCACTGCACTGTTGGACTTTTTGCAAGTGTCCTATGCTCAGTCATGAAAGAGTTAAATTGTTCTGTTTGTTTAGTCAGATAGCTAGTTAGCATAGGACCTCTTAGGCTTCGAGAGAAGTTCCCACCAGAGAAAGTGGGTGTCTTTAGTCTTCATGAGAGAATCTAGGATTGTCTATTGGATGAGCCAGTTTATTGGGGGGAAATTAGCTAGCAACATATACTAAGGTTTTATTGCTCTTTGTTCAGTCATCTGCTACTACAGTCCTCTACACTACTACTACTTCACTAGACCATGCAGTCTAAGTTTTTCTCTCTCTAGGACCTAGTTGAGACTATCAAGATGTAGTCAGAAACTGGTTGTTGTGGGTTTTCCAGGCTGTATTGCCATGGTCTTGGCATTGTAGTTCCTGACGTTTCGCCGGCAGCTGTGGCTGGCATCTTCAGAGGTGTAGCACCAAAAGACAGAGATCTCTCAGTGTCACAGTGTGGAAAAGATGTTGGCAGGTCATTTGTATCTACTCAGGAGGGGTGGGGTTGAGCTGAGCATAAGCAAAACTTCAACAGGAAAGAAGAAACCTTAAGAATGAACAGAGCATGGTTTCCAGTTCTGAAAAACACCAGGCTAACAAAACACTCTATACCCGACAATAGCCCTGCAGAGAAGATTAGCACATCAAGTACCAATCCATATGCAAAAGAACCTCCTCAGGATACAGTGAAGCCTCCCGCCATTAGCATTCCACACCCTGGGAAACTCTTACAGGATGTCTCAGCTCAACCCCACCCCTCCTGAGTAGATATAAATGACCTGCCAACATCTTTTCCACACTGTGACACTGAGAGATCTCTGTCTTTTGGTGCTACACCTCTGAAGATGCCAGCCACAGCTGCTGGCGAAATGTCAGGAACTACAATGCCAAGACCATGGCAATACAGCCCGGAAAACCCACAACAACCATCATTCTCTGGCCGTGAAAGCCTTCGACAATACATAGTCAGAAACTGTTCGTTGATTTTCCTACCAAATGTACCCTTTTTACCCTGTTATGTAGTATTTTTATAGAGCTAGAATCACAAAAATCTGTCTACTTATTTCCATTGCGCTATTATCAAACTCTGCAACTCTGCAAACTTATATCTCATTGCTGTGCAACCACCAACATGCACATGTGGGCATGGCCAGTGTCTGGCACTGTGCAACTCAGCCAGAATTTTCCCAAAGAGAAGATGCCAGAAGGAGGGAAGGTAGAAAAGCTGAAGATGTCAGGGGCGAGGGGGAGATGAAGGTGGGTTTTCTGGTGGGTGAGAAGCAGATAAAAGTATCGCTCTAATTTGAGGACAGAGTTAAATAAGGTCTGTAGAAACAGATAGTTGGGCTAAATATTAAGAAATGTCATGATATACAAAATTATATTTACAATATTGCTGAATTATGACATATAAAATATTCTTGCAATGGTAATAAAGAGTGTATTGTTAGCTGCATAAGGATGGAGCCTCTGCAGTGCCCGTGGAAGATGGTGACAGGGACAGATTGTTGCCACCTTTTCTTCGTCTCAGAAGCTGCCTGTGAGTCTCAGAAAGGCAGAGCCAAGGGTCAGGAGATCCACGTGGAAAAAATGGTGGCAGAATACGTATGGCTGCACTGAAGAGTGGAAGGAAAGCAAAATCCCCCCTTCCCACATCTTTATTTATTTATTTATCCTATTTGTATTCCACCCTCCCCGCATCAGCAGGCTCAGGGCGGGTTCCAATTAATACAATAATGTAAAATACAAATACCTTTAAAACCAATACAACATCTTAAATGCTTAAAAAAGAACACACAACACAAGCGATACAGCAGTGGATTTTAAAAGACATACGGCAGCAGATTTCACCAGCGACCACCACCCAACCACCTCCAGAAATATATGGCAAAGGCTAGGTGGTAGATACCCTTTGTAGGGGTATCTTATGGTTTTGCCCACTTCCCTTATCAGTTCAGCCCCCACTTTGGTTCTCAGCCTTCATTACCACTTTTGGGGAGCTCACAGACAGCTGTTGGGGAAAGGAGAGACAGGTAAATCTGTTTCAACCAGTGTCTTACACCAGCAATAGATGCAGTCCAAGCCTTGAAGAATAAAAGTGAAGTACTTGTTACTGTAAATGTGAAAAACTCAGTGAATGTGAATCACAGTTACTGGCAAGTCTTAAGATTTTAGGAGACTAATGGGAACTCTGAAGCTCAAGTTTGGTAAACAACCTCATTTACTGGTAATGGTTGATATTACCATGGGTGGATTCTAAGTTTCTCAAACAAGACTTGTGATATAAACTTATCTGGCATTTACTGTGAAACATAATCATGTATAATAATATCATCATAATATGTAATAATAGATTGCAATAATACTGAGCTGCAATTAATAACAATCATCAATAATAATTTTGTTTCAGTTTTAATGCTGCTGTAGCCCAGAGTTTCAGATAACCTGGTAACCACCAAGTAATATCAGAATAAATCTATTTCAAACAATACTAAACATCACACAGTCACTGCATTCTAAATGTCCTTAACTGACATCTTCCAAGAGTGCTCTCATCTGAATACTTTGTCGTTTATTATCATCAAACTGTCTTGTTATATCGTATTATTCTGCGTGAACCACTAAAAGCGAGACAGTGATATAAACACTAATATACCCTCAGATATAATATGGTTCTGGGTTTGAGGGGAAATGAGCTACACACACCCATCGGGCAGGGCTAATTAAATGCCAATTGCATTGTAAAACGTTCTCTTGATCATTCCAGGTTTAAAGCTTTTTCGAGGTCTCGGAGTGATGCTCAAAGGAATATTGCGCATGTTGGAGCACTGTTCTATTCTGTTCATTTCAGAGTCAATTCCTTCTTGTTGCTTGGGTTTATGGGAGGAGACAGAAGAGGATCCCACTTCCAATGCATCTGGCAGCTGCCTCATTTTAATTGGATCTTTTTATTAGCTCGACTCGATAAAAGAAGCCACGTCCTCCAGTTTGCAAGATCTGGGCAAGTCAGTTAATGATAAGGCATTTGGGAGGTCTTTCATATAGGGTTGCCACAGGTCGGAGGTGACTTGACAAGCACGTAAACCCACACATTAGGAGAGCTACAGCATTCGAAGAAATACATTGGCCAGAAGACAGGCACTTGTTCAAAATGGGAGCCTGAGCATTTTTGGCACACCATTTTAGCAATGTTTTGGGATGGGGGGGGGCAGATGGGCTTGAAAGTTTTAACCCATTTTGTGTGAGAGAGGGGAAAACATGTCCTCATCATCCTCCCCTGCCCCGGCCACCCCTGTTCAGAATAAATGAATGAGCACTGGATTATTTTATTATTTAAACTCTTCGCATTCACCTATAAAATGTGGGTCAAGAAATATTAAGAATAAGTCTATTCTCCTAAAGCACTGAACATTTTGTTCTTCCATACCTTGTAAAGCAAATGCTCTCAAGAGAAACCATGCACAGAGACACAAATCTGATAGCTGAACACATTTCTGATAACATTCCCCTAAAAAATTGATTTTAAGTGGTGCTCTTATTCATGTGGTTCCTAGTCAGATATACACTGCTATACAAGGTGGGGAAAGATAAAGAAGAACAGTAGGAGACATTTCTGACATCATCCTATTAACTTATTGAGAAGTGCTTCTAATGTTCCCCAAGGATGAACACTGGTTGGATGTTAAGTGTTCTTAATATCCAACCAGTTCAGAGAAGGGTACCTCCACCAAATTTTTGGAAGATCTATCACATTTGACCCAACTGCAGAGATACTCAAGTCTCCGAAAATGTTTTCACCAGCACAAAATAAACCAGGCCTGTCTAGACATATACAAATGCCCTGAATGCTCAAATACATGTACATTACACTTAGTGTTATATGCACACTATGTGCAGGTTTCTTTTGTGAAGAATTAATAAGGCACAAGAATATTCCAGATCTGGTCGTTTCAGGAAAAATCCTGGGTGCCAGAAATCCAGAGGAGTTAGCCGTGTTAGTCTGATATCAGAAGGAGATGTTTGCATCTACCCCGCCCTCCCCTCTCCTCCTCTATATCTGACCAGTTTCTTTTGGCCATCCATGCATCTGACGAAGAGAACTGTGATTCTCGAAAGCTTATGCTACAATAAAATTGGTTAGTCTTAAAGGTGCTACTGGACTTTTTGATTTTGGGTGCCAGAAAGAAGTAGTCTAGCCAGAAGAGAGGGATTGGGGCTAAGGGTCATTGCTAGCATACTTGCTTTTCATGCAGAAGGACCCCGCTTCAATCCCAGGGATCTTCAGATAAAAGGATCGGATAACAGGCAATAGGAGTATGCACTGGAAAAAAATCCATTTCAGTTTGGGATCTGGGGTTTCCAAACCAACTATGCTCCATTGTTGCTTTTTTGTGGCTCGGATTTTTCCAGTTTAGATCTAATCAATTTGGTTCTTTTCATTATCATGATTTTCTGACCCGTTCTTTGCAATTTGGGCTTCCAGGCTCTTTGGGGCAGATGTTTTTGCACTTTGCACCAAAATCTCACAGAACACAGTCCTCCCTCTAAGCCATCAATTCATCAAGTTTTTCCTCAGTTGCACTACACACAATAGCAACAACAATTGACCCTGAATAAGACAAGTGTCAATGGGTACACACTATGGTGAGAAATTGGCTGGCAAAGAGGTAGTGAGGCAGTGGCAGTATTAAAGAAAATCCTGCTTTTTGTTCACTTTTTTCTTTTTCTATAGTGCCAATAAATTACTGCCTTTGGTGCCATGATTACTTGTGCTTACTCCCAGGGAAGTACTTTAGAATTACAGCATATGATGGAAGTCTTTCAGGGCTTTTATCAAGATTGATCGATCGATCGATCGATTGATTGATTGATCGATTGATTGATTGACCATTTGCATCCCCCAGGGGCATTTTCCTTCACATCTACCACAAAACAAACCAAGCTGCATCTCCCCAACATGTCTACTCAGATGTAAGCCCCATGTTATTCAATAGTGCTTATTCCCAGAGAAGTGTCTTTTGAATTGCTGCCTATGACTGAAGCCTGCACATTCCCCCTAACAAATGTTTCCAAAGCTGATAGGTGAGGAGGGGGTCTCCCCTTGTGAGGACCCAATTGGTATGGAGACGTTGCCATTGCATAGGTCATGACAGGCAACAAAGATTCACTTGTGTGCATCACATGCATTTCCCCCTTGTCACCAATAGTGTTAATTAATACCATAAGGTCTCTCTCTACAAGATGCTGTTGTGTAAGTCCAGTGTCTACTAATGCTACGGAGAGGTATGAAGTGAATAAAAAAACCCACAAATCTTTTGGTGGGATGGCACCATGATAACTTTATTTCCCAAATCTGGTTTGCCATTCTGAAAGCTGCTTTAACAAAATGAAACACTGATTTCCAGGTGTATTTCCATCTCGTTTGTTCCATTTTGCACACCCCAAATAGGTAATGTGAAAGATGCCCATTTGAGACAATGGAGAACTGCAGCCAGTCACAGTAGATAATACTGAGTTTGCTAGAGCAGCTTGACTCAGTACAAGGCTGTTTCTTGTGTGTTCATGGGTTCATCAGCGAATGTTGGGTTCTAGACTTCACCCAGTGCTAATTTGGAATGATAAGTAGAAGCAGAAGCTGGGAGCACAGAAAGACTTAGTGTAGCATGATGGTTAGAGAGTCAAAGAAGGATCTGGGACACCCACATTTGAATCCCCTCTATTCTATGAAAACTCACCAGATGAACTTGGGTCAATCACTCTGAGCTAAGCTACAAGAGACAAAAAGAGATCAGAAGGCTTTATCAATTTCCCCTCTCTACAGAGCTGGGAGATCGCTGCTCAGAGGGTTTGTTAATTTCCTCTTTGCCTCCCAAAGGCTGTCAGTTTCACCTCCTTTTCTCAAAGATGAAATAAACAAACCCTCTGAGGAGCAATTTTTGTGGCTCTGTAGAGAGAGGAAATTAACAGAGCCTTCTGATCTCTTTTAAAACTCAGCTTCCCGGCTAACATTGTGATTCCTTCACGTGCTCCTCCTCGTGTAATTTGTCCCTTGCAGTTTGGCTCTCAGCCTTACTCTGTCATGAGAATAAAAATGGAAGAAGAGTAAGACAATGTTGTAAACCACTTTCGGTCTCCATTGGTGACAAAAGTGGGGTGCAAATATGTAAATATATATAAATAAACATTAAAAAGAACACAATGGAAGGCATTAAGTTCCTGGTTTGATATGCTATGGATCCCTTTGTCTCTGTACCACTGTAGTTACAATTACAGAAGCTAAATACTGTTTTACTGCCAAGCAACAAGTTAGTGAAAGAGTTAATAAGGCATATGCTTTTGAGAACCACAGCTCTATTCATTATGACCTTCATTCTTAAAGGTGCTACTGGACTCTTTTCTATTTTGCAACTACAGACTAATACGGCTAACTCCTCTGAGTTAATAAGGCACTCAGATGCTAAAGAGGTAGAGGAGGCATGCATCACAAATTCCCTCTGGGATTTCTAGGCTTTTATAACTGCTTTCATTTTACAGTATATTAATGAGATAGCACTGATCAAATTCAATATTGCATTCTTAATTACATTAGAAATACAGCTTTCAGATTTTTAATTATATAAATTATCCAAGGCATATTAAATGCACATCTCTCATATAAGAATGATGTTTCACAGCCTATTGACTTACAATCAGTGTTGCTTTCTTGTTTAACATTCTGTTTCTTTATTAGGTTAAAATATCATGCAAATTTGATTTGTTTCTCACTAAACCTATGTTCTTGGTACATTGGACTTAATCAAATCTGAAATGGCATGGTAGTCAAGTCCTAACTACTGCTGAATAATGTGTTGGAAAGCTTTCTAGGCTTTGTCAAGTCTCTGTTCATGATTTTGTTTTTCTTTCACCAAGAAGAGTAACAGCTCAACGATGGCACAATTTGGTAATTTTTGCAGCTCTCAACAATGATGCAATCGGGTGACCTTGGGTCAATCGCAGCTTCTCGGAGCTCTCTCAGCCCCACCCACCTCACAGGGTGATTGTCGTGAGGTTAATAATGACACACTTTGTAAACCGCTCTCAGTGGGTGCTGTCCTGAAGGGTGGTATTTAAATTGAATGTTGTTAGTTGTCTTTGGGGCCCTTATCCTTGTCATTAGTATCAGCCATTCTGGGAAATACAAATCTCAAAATGCATTGAGGGAAGAAAATGGAAGGATAAAGATGGAGATGAACTGGGCAGAGCATGTCTGTCTTTAGCTACAGCCTGGATGGGGCAGGGGGGTTCAGTCTGGGTGAATGTGACTGCTGCCTTCCCCCCCCCCCCCGCCCCAGCAGCTTATATCAATATCTTTTCCTCCATTTCATCCACACAACAACCCTGTGAGGTTGGTTATCCTGAGAGTGTATGATTGGCCAAGGTCATCCAGGAAGCTTCTGGCCAGAGGTGGGAGTCAGCCCAGTTCAACACCACTACACCACACAGTCTCCACTTTTATCTTCAAAACAGCCCTGTGAGGTAGATAATACTGAAAGGGCTGAACTTACAAATCTGGATCTGAAGAGGCACACTGGAATGTTCAGGGGCAGGATGCCACACCTCTGGAGGTGAACAGTGTAAAGGGATTTTTAAAGGACCCCTTACCTAAAAACTATATGAGCACTATTGAAGCAAAACACACACACACGAGAGACAAAGTTTGTCTGGTAGGCAAGTTCCTTCACACACAACTAGCAGATTAGACTGCAGGTTATTTGGCCTTACATAGAAGGGAGAATGTTCTCTTCAACTGTCAACAATTTATCTTGTTTTCAAGTACCAGCCTTGGGAAAAAAACAATCTCCCAGAGAAGTTTTATACCCATAAGAAAAGTATGGCTCCAGATATTTAAATATGTTTCTACTACAAGATCTGATTTGCCCTGTCACTTAGGCCTGTTGGTGCCATGTTTCTTGGAGACTGTAATTCTGAAGAATTCTTTGTATTAACTGTTGATCTTTTATTCTGTAAACAAATAATTATTCTGTAAACAACAAGTACTAAGGGTATTTAAAGCCCTCCAATGGAACTGGTCTTTACATATTTCTACCAATGTGTCATGGGGTTATTAAATAAACAATAAGACCATATTTCTTTGAAGATCACTGCCTTTGGTGTCTTGATTTGTGTACAGTCATTGGCTGAAAGGGGAGATCAAATTAAAACGCAGAGTACTACAAATTAAATTCCCTTTCAAAAAGTACACCAGCCTCTCTGAGGGTCTCTTACATTGACCCGAGATGGCCTGATTGGGCTAATATGGAATTTAGTCATGAACTCCACGTGAACTAGACATACTTAATAAGGATACAGAGGCAGTGGTTCTGACTTGTGTTTTGTGGCAAAAAGTCTGCTTCTTCCTGGGCAGCTGACAGGTAAAAAAAGTGGGTTATCCCTTATTCCAGCGATCCCATAGTAACAAACCTCACAAACATCCTTGTTAAATATAAGGTCTTTGATAGGGATCTTGTTTGTCTTAGTACATGATACAGGCTGAACCCCTGTGCGTATTGGTAACAATCTGGGGGTTTGAGTTTACCAGCTGCAAGCTGAACGTCAGCATAGAGTTGTTATTAGAGATGGGCACGAACCAGAAAAAAATGGAACCATGTGGTTCGTGGTTCGTCAAACTTCATGAACCACAAACTTTCATGAACCTGCTCTTGGTTTGCGAACTGGTTAGTTTGGTCTACGAAAATGTCACTTGGGTCAGCAGAAGGTCACTTCCAGGCCAGCAGAAGTTCACTTCTGGGTCAGCAGAAGGTCTTCAGGAAGTCCATCCCCTGTTGCCTAGGAAATTGATTGATTGGCACCAGGCTGTCTGCTGTGATACTGTCTCTCATAATTTGTCTGAAGATACTGAGAGAGAACAGGGATTATTACTTCCTTTTCATTCTTTTCAGTTTCAGAAAACCCTGTTAGAAGATCCTTCCCTCAAAAAATGCCAACAAGTTACTCAAAATCCTTGCAATTTCTCTCAGATGTTTAGGGTTAGATTTGGTTTTGATAAAGGATTGTTATACAGAGAATCTCTTCCTAAGAAATCTGTTCTGGATTATGAACCTGAAAAGCATTTAGCAACCCCCAAGCCCTTCAGAAAATCTGTCCTCAGCAAGGCCTATGACACTCCCCTTTCTGGACATTTTGGAATAACTCAAACCTATGAAAGAGTGTCCTGGCCATTTTATTGGCCGGGCATTCGTAAGAGTATGTTGTATGAACTGTGTTGTTTGCCAATGCATTGAGTTTCCTGGGGACCATCCTAAGGCTCCACTGCAGCCTACTGTAATTGAGAGCCAGTTTGGTGTAGTGGTTAAGAGCAGCAGGACTCTAATCTGGAGAACCAGGTTTGATTCCCCAGTCCTCCGCTTGAAGCCAGCTGGGTAACCTTGGGTCAGTCACAGCTCTCTCAGAGCTCTCTGAGCCCCACCCACCTCACGGGAATTGTGGAGATAATCATGACATACTTTGTAAACTGCTGAGTGGGCATTAAGTTGTCCTAAAGGGCAGTATATAAATCAAATGTTGTTGTTATTTTGTTGTTGTTGTTATTAATTTTATCAAATTTATGCCCCACCCTTCCATTTCAGGGCAGCTAACAACTTATATTATACAATTAAAACTATATACATATCTAAAAAAACATAAAAACAATAAAACAAACTGGCGCCATGATCAATTCAGGCTGTAAAAAATATCCAAAAACCATGTACATAGCTGTGGCACAGCCCAGGGCAGCCACCAGAGGAGTACAGGATACGGCAAACAGGAAGTAAACAATTCGCTGGCTCTCAACCAAAGACCTGGCAGAACATCTCCATTTTGCAAGCCCTATGGAACTGTAACAGTTCCCACAGGGTCCATATCTCAATCAGGAGCATGTTTCACCAGGCCGGAGCCAGGACCAAAAATGACCTGGCCCTGGTCAAGGCCAGATACATGCCCTGCAGGTCCGGGGACCACCAGAAGCTGCTTATCCACAGAGCACAAGGCCCTGTGGGGGCCATCTTGGGGGAGGCAGTCCTGCAGGTATGCAAGTCCCTGCCCATAAAGGGCTTTACGCACTAAAACCAATGCTTTGAACTGGATCTGGAACTGATCTGGAAGCCTGTGCAATTGCCCCAGCACAGGATGCATACATGCTTGAAATGGTGTCCCCATATGGATGCATGCCACTGCATTCTGAACCAGTTGTAACTTCTGGGTCAAGCAAAAGGCAATCCAACATAATACGAGTTACATTAATCCAACCTGGAGGTGACCATCGCATGGATTACCGAAGCTAGGACTTGGAGCCCTTTAATGTGGGGAGTGGGTGTAAGTGGCCCGTTGGCTAAGCCTACTTGATCTGGTCATTGTTATGTTTTGGTTGTCACAGACTATGCTACGCATTTTTGTAAAGCCAGGCCACTAGCAAATATTACTGCTCCTAGCTTGGCTAGAAGTCTGTTAACCCTTTGTTGCTGCTGGGGTTTCCCTAAAATAATCTCTTTAGATTTGGTGTTAAGCTTTGTGTCCAAGCTTGTTCAGAATTTATTTGAAATTGCTGGAATTAAACATTTATCAACTGGATATTCCCATTGAACAAATGGCCTCACCGAAAGTACAAACCAAACTGTGGGGCAATTTAAAAAATATGCTCTGAAACAACCTGCAGATTGGGATTTAGTCCTGCAATTTCTGATCCATGCGTATTTGGACACTAAATAGCCCAGTTTGTGTTTTTCTCCTAACGAATTGGTATTTGGAAGACAAGTTAGAGGTTCTTTGAGTCTGCTAAAGCATGAACAGAAAGGTACTCTAGAGAAAGATCCCAATGCCATGACTGAATACATGCACAAGCTGTGTAATACCCTCAGAGATGTGTGGTAGACTGCTCAAGAACATTTTAAAAAGGGTCTCAGTTTGTTTAGAAAGGGTACTATGACAACACTGCCAAGGAGAGACAGTTTGATGTGGATGACAAAGTTTTGGTTTTGAATCATGTACTGTCTCATAAGATGTCTGCAAAACGGGCTGGACCAGCAGAAATTGTTCAGCAACTTCGCTCTGTGATGTATCTTGTTAAGTTCTCTGAAATTAACGCTAAGCCTACAGTCTACCATGGGAATTCTTTGAAGAGATTCTATGAGCGCACTCCTAGCACGTTTGTGCTTCTGTCAATAATGCTGAGAGAGATTTTGGACACCCACCTCATTTGCTAACTGAGAGCAAGCAAGAGAGTTGCACTGAGGAAACTTTTGTTACCTGAATTCTTTACTGATCAAGAATTGCAACTGTGAGCTGTGTCAAATGAGTTCAGAGATTTTTTTCCCCAGCCTCCCTGGACAGAATAAACTGACTGTCCATAGCATTAACATTGGTGATGCACCATCTATTACTCAACATCCTTTTAGGGTTAGTTGCTGACATGCCAAGGAGATTGTTACAGAGATCCAAACTATGCTAGACATGGGTGTTACTAAACCAAGCCAAAGTGCATGGAGCATCCCAATTATTCTTCTGCCTAAGAATGATGGGGAATTCAGATTTTGCATAGACCATAGTCACTTAAATGCAATTACAGTCTCTGACCAGTTTCCTTTACCAGGTATGGATGATTTAATTGAGCAACTGGGATGTGCCAAGTACATCACCATACTGGATTTCACATAGGGATACTAGCAGGTGCCTTTGGATGAGGACGCCTCATTCAAGTCTGCCTTTGCTACCCAACTGGGACTTTTTCAATTTACCACCTTTCCATTGGGTCTAAAAAATACACCCTCTTTCTTTCAGTGGCTAATTATTAAATGGATTTTAGTGGAGTTGCATGTGCTTATCTAAATGATATTGCTATTTTTTCTGATTCCTGGGAAGACTGTTTGGCTCACTTTTGTTGTGTTCTTGCAAAGCTCATATTTGTTGGTCTTACTGTTAAGGTTCAGAAGCATTAATTTGCTTCGGGTAAAGTTGATTTTCTGGGCTATAGAGCTGATAAAGGCACCACTTGACTCCAGAAATTGAGATTCAGAGCATTAAGGATTGGCCAGTGTCTGTTTCTAAACGTCAACCTTAACCCTTTCTAGCAGGGCTTTTTTTCAGCTGGAACACAGTGGAATGGAGTTCCGGCATCTCTTAAAAATGGTCACATGGCCGGTGGCCCTGCCCCCTGATCTCCAGATGGAGGGGAGTTTAGAAAGTTTTACAAGATGCAAAGGAAAGAGGCGGAATGCAACTGCCCAACCTGAGACTTTATCATGATGCAATCTGCCTAGTTTGGTTAAAAGAGTGGATGACACTAAAGAATAAGAAACTATTAGCCCTAGAGGGATATAAAAAAATTTTTGGATGGCACGCATACCTATGGCATGACAAAGTAAAGGTCAACTCGATGTTCCTGCATCATTTTGTAAGGAGAAGTTTATATACAATCTGGAAGAAGTATAGAACTTACCTACAAGAAGGAACTCCCTTGTGGGTGGTTCCGTATGAGGTGATAGACCCGAGAGCTGTTGATAATGAACAACAATGTTTAACATACAAAGATATAACTAAAACTGAAGTATCTAAACTTAGAATAAAGACGCAAGAGGAACTATCACCTAACTATGATTGGTTCCAGTATAGACAGATTAGAGACTTATACAACTCGGACTCTGCAAAAGGGGGCATACGAACAGAGAACTCGGAACTAGAGCAGACCCTTTTTAAAGAAGACAAGAAAAGAATATCGAAGGTATACCAAGTACTGTTGAAATGGTATACTGAGGATGAGATAGTTAAAACACAGATGGTGAAATGGGCTATAAATTTCAATAAAGAAATAACAATGGAGGCATGGGAATACTTGTGGAAAACTACAATGAAGATAACGACATGTACTAATATTAAAGAGAACATCTACAAAATGATTTATCGTTGGTACATGACACCAAAGAAGATTGCGCTAGGGAACTTGAACACTTCTAATAAATGCTGGAAATGTAGGAAGCATGAGGGCTCCCTCTATCACATGTGGTGGTCGTGTGAGGTAGCTAGGCAGTTCTGGGGGGAAATAATAAGAGAAATGAGTGAAATTTTACAGTTTCAAATAAATAAGAACCCAGAACTCCTGCTGCTAAACTTGGGAATGGAGGGAATTCCAGCCCATCATAGGACGTTGATATTTTATATGACTGCAGCAGCTAGACTTTTGTATGTGCAGAAATGGAAAGTACAAGAAGTGCCAACTATTGAAGATTGGATCTACAAATTGCTGTACATGGCTGAAATGGACAAGATGACAAGAAAACTGAGAGATCTGGACTCAGGGCAGTTTAACACAGACTGGGAGAAGCTGAAACAATATCTGGAGAAGAAGTGGGAGGTGGGAGGAAAACTGTGGCAGTTTGAGAACTACTGAAATATAATAAAAGTATAAAAGAGAGGGGTGACTTTACCGGGGGAGGAAGAGAAATGTGAATTTATAAGCAGTTAGATTAATTGATTGAGATATATATAGATATATGAAGGTTAATTGATAGAATATTGATAGAGAATAATTAATGATAAGGTTTAAACATGAGGATTGAGTAATTAACAATATTTTCTTTCTTTGATAAGATTTATATGCACCAAACTGAATGCATAGAAGAGTTAAATTGATTGATTATGTGATGAGTTATATAGAATTACCATAAAAAGATGAAATGAGTAACATATAGAGAACAAATCAAATTGTTTGATTTAAATGTGGGAAATTTTTATGGTTTATGATATATAGGTTTATGATATATAGAAATATTCAAAACTGGAAAATGGGATAAATTGTTTATCTAAAGACGTACAGTTTGGGTGTATAATAAGTAAAGGAGTTAAAGATGTACTGCTTAATATAATGGAGAATGTATATTTGTTTTAGACAGAGGAATTTAATAGAAGTAAGGGAAAAGGGACAGAGGGTGGGAAAGCTGTTGGAAGTCAACAAAAGGGGGGGAAAGGGAGGGGGTTAGAAACGAAAAATTAGGGGAAAATTGAATGTAATGTAAAAATAATAATGTTCTAACCCAATAAAAAAAATTTTCTAAAAAAAAAAATGGTCACATGGCCGGTGGCCCCGCCCCCTGATCTCCAGATGGAGGGGAGTTTAGATTGCCCTCCATGCCACTCGGTGCACCAGCCATGTGACCATTTTTGCTAAGGGTGATTTAAACTTTAACCCCCCCTTGTTCCAGCTGATCCAAAGTGACATCATTGTGCGGTCCTGAGTTCCACCACTGAGTTCCGCCATCTCTTTTCCCAGAAAAAAAGCCCTGCTTTCTAGGCTTAGCAGGTTACTACCATCATTTTGTGCCTCATTTCAGCAGTCTTGCTGCTTTCCTCACTGATTTTCATAGGAAAAAACAGCCTGTTAAAGTTCAGTGGTCTGCTGAATGTCAGAAAGCTTTTGATGCCTTGAAAGCTAGTCTTATTAATGCGCCAGTTTTGATAGCTCCTAACCCACAGTTGGCATTTGTATTGCAAACAGATGCAAGTGAAACTGGCCTCGGTGCGGTCCTCTTTTTGAGCGAGAAACTGCTGCCTAGAGAAATAAATCTGGCCACTGTCGAAAAGGAATATCTTACATTTGGGGCTTTACAGAAATTAAGTTATTTGGGAATGTTTTCAGCTGCAAACTGACTGCTCTCCTCTTTGCTGGCTGTCAAAGGTAAAGAATTCCAACCTAAAGTTGCTGCATTGGATTTTGGTTCTCCAAGATTTTGATTTTGAGGTTGGACACATTAAGAGGAAAGAGAAGATTGTTGCTGACAGCCTTTCTAGAGCTTATGCTACCGTTGAGTATATGCTGTGTTTGTTTTGCATGCTGATATTCTTGATATGTTTTGTTGCATCTCCATATCTCTACCTCCCATTATAGTTCAGCTGGCATTCTACAGCTACTTCTTGCATGATTAACTCAGAAAAAGATCTCTCTTATTTGCCTATGGGTATGGCATAATACATAATAATATAGGTGCTTATTGCTACCTATAACCTAGCCAAGTACACATATGTGGGCATCCTTTCCCAAAACTTCAAATAGCAGGCACTTCACAGTAACTGGCATCTGCATGTGCCATCTACCTGGGTACTTCGCCTCAGTGTTGGGTCTAACAACATAATTTCCACTAAAAAAAAACAAACAGAAGCAACATAGGTAGCTCTAGGAAGTATCAGAAACTCTATGGTTTTACCATGCAATGGCTTGTGGTTTTGAATTCGGCTATGTACCTACATGGCTACTCAATAGAAGAAATAGCAGAGCTGTGAAATCTGACCAGTATCCTGCAGTAATATAAGACTGCAGAAGAGAGCATAACTGCGCACTTCAGTATTCACACTGCATTGTGCATTCCAATCCCCAAGTCCAATTTTACTTTCCTACTGAATTATGTTTCCCCAGGCTGAAAGAGAGAGCAAAATGTGGCATTGCCTACAGGCCTTAACATGCTCAGAGCAGTTATCTGTGAACTAGCTAGACTTAGGAAGAGCTGGCCTCAGGCAATGCTAAAGGAATGCATGCTAATAGGTTAACAATTAGTAATTTATGTAAGATTTATAAATAGCTGCTGTTTCATAAGACGGCTTTTAAATTCCATCACGGGAGGAAACAAGGCCCACCCACTTTGGGGGACAAAAGTTTCGACATTTTTAACTCCTTCATTAAGACTGAACAGGTGGGACAGACACATACCCAGGAGGCCACACTCGAACAATTAATTTGATTCACTGTTCTATTAATTTTGTATTTAATGGGTTGCTTCACACTAATTGATCTTGTTTTCGGCAAGACACATACCATTTTCCTTTGTAATTAATAGCAATTGCTCTAACGATTTTATAAATCTTTTCATCCTTTAAATGACTTTCAGAGCTTGACTGATCACCCCAGGGTCCCAGCATGACTTAGGAGGCAGACCAAAAAAAAAGAGAGAGAGAGCCACATTGTTTACTGCTGAACGCTTTCCATCTTAGAGATGTCAAAAGGGTGACAGATTTTAGTGTGGTCAGCTTTTCAGAGAACTTGGTTTCTTTTCTTAATACAAGGCTTGTCAGCCAGACAGACCCCGTTCATCCTATCACAGTGCTTTATGTACATACATTATGATATTGATAAGACCAGTGAAAGAGAAGTACAGCTACAGCTTTGCACCACAGCAGCTGACCAATGAAGTAAATTCTATGGTGATATACCTGTTGGAGAGGTGACAACCTGGGAGCCGTATTATTAATGTTAATGCGAACACACGGAATGTTTAGTCCACTTGCACTCTAGAGGGAGCTGTAGTGCATGTGGAGATCTTATTGAATGGTTCTTGTTCCCCCCACCTCTTCTTGTGCTTCCGCTCTGCTTGAAGTACGTTCTTGTATCCTGAAAGTCTTTCTGCTTTTGGAAGACCTACAGTTAGGTAACATTTTTGCAAATCCTTTTCTTGCAGTAAACTTGTAGCTCTGCAGGTATCATGATCCTGGGCCTGTAGTCCTCCAGTAGCCCAATTCCCCTGCGGGCTTACGTTTCCCAAGGTCTTTCCCAGCTTTAGGGTTGGATTAAGGAAAAATGGAGAGGGGGGGGGAAGACCAATGTCACCTCCAGGAGTAACACCAACATACTGCCCTTGAGACCACATATATGCTTCTCAGTGGGCTGATTATGGCCCCAAATAGATTGAACTGAGCCCATTTGTGGCCCAAATCAGCCCACTGAGAAGTGTGCACGAGCTCCTGCACCTGCACAATGACATCACTTCCAGGAAGTGACATTATCACATAGGCATGAGAGTGCATGCATGCTTTGTGCATAGGTAAGCACTGCCCCCCTCCCGCAAGGAGGTTAACGGGATCTGTCATCCCTAGAAGGGCCTGGAAGGGCCAGGTTTGTAGGGAACAGTCAGTTAGCCATATTAGGAGGCTTTATTGTTTTCTGTCGGCTCCTTTATGTGTTCATTTTGCCCTGCTTGTTGTAAATGTACCCCCTGTTAAACTGTCTATTTTCCCACCTGGTTAGTATTTGCCTCTTTTTAATAAAACAAGCATATCGATGAAAATACTGGAGTAACACTCACACACATTAGGGTTGCCAACCTCCAATAAGGGCCTGGAGTTCTCCTGGAATTAAAACTCATCTCCAGACTACAGAGATCAGTGCCCCTAGAGAAAATGGCAACTTCAAGAGGGCAGAGTGTATGGTAAACAATAGATTCTATGTGAAATCCCTCCCAAAATTTCCTTCTCCATGGCCTTCACCTCCAAATCTCCAGGGATTTCCCAAAGCAGAGGTGGCAACCTTAATACATATGGTTTTCCAGTTTTTATTTGAGAAACCCACTGTCCCTGCCTGATCCTTACTGGCAACCAGTGGGAATCCTGGGGTGGGGGGGACCATAAGCAGTGTCATCAGCACGGCTGCTTTATTTCACTTCCTATGCCTTTCTTTTTTTTAATACCTATCCTAGGTTAATTTTAGTCAAGACGGTCGATATTTTTTTCTTCTGAAAAGAGATTAATCAACCTTTTCTACTTACTTACTACACTACCCTGCTCCCCAATATTGCCATCATAAAGGTAATGAATTGATTTCAGTGAATGACATTGGAAATAAGAATTCTCAGATTAAACAAGGTCAAATTGATGGGATAGCAATGCGGCAACAAAAAAGGAAGAATGATTCACACAGTGAAAAGTTGATGTGCTAATATTTTAGGACAACATTTGACATTTCAGTGTACAACAGATTTTTTTTTTAAAAGCATGTAGTTAATTACATGCACAGTGCAAAACAATGCATAATGAACCGGAAAGTTCAGTTCCTTATAGTTGCCCTTTCAATACCTGAGAATTGTATTTTCTGGCAACTTGCTTTCTTGTTCTCATTTCCTCATATTCCATCTTAAATCAGATTAATCTCTTTCACTTTTTTTAGGGGAAAAAGCAGATGGTATTAATTATTCAGTTGTGGAATTTTGACGGAACCTTTACAACATGCTACCAGATCTGACTTGAGTTTGTGGTGGTGTAATTTCACTGCATTTTTATTAGATAAAGCTTGTTAAAGATGCAGTGAGCAAAAGAGATTCAGGCACTGTGAGTCTTTTGAGAGATGCTTTAGACTTTCATCTTTCAGGTTGCATCATTTCTTCCGAGTCCCCTTTTTGTGCCAGAGCTCACCTTTCAAACACCCTGTACCTTTACATTGAACAAACAAATAGGTATTTATAGCTGAAGAAAGCCCATTAGCTTGGGTGCAAGCATCCTTCAGAAAGTATCACACCAGTTTCTAAAACTCCTATACCACAATATGTGTGAAATAATGAACCACTACTTTTATATGCCTGTATTGTAGAGCTACCTTGGGACCTCATTAGTATACGACTTTTTTGCAGTCAATGAAAGTACTTCTTAGAAAGTTACAAATCTCTGAAGAATTTACTAAGTAAAAGTAAGAGCTTAACACTTTTCTTTTAACCCCCCCCCCCCATTTTCATTCTTGTCAGCCACAATGGGTCTAAATGCAAAATGGTATTTTGGATCTACAGTCGATACAATAAAAATAGCCTCATAAAAATACGCATAAGCAGACTAGTAATGTGAAGTGTGTTAAACTGATGGCAGAGCTCAAGGAACTTACTGGTTTTCAAGAATATTTTCCACCAGCATCAAAAGCACTACTTCTTTTGCCGATTCCTTGAGAAGAGAATTCATTGTCCTGACTTTCAGAGAAATGCATTTGCCCCAAATGTAGGGATTTTGCCTTCTCCTATTTTTCCCATGTCCTTGTGCAAAACAATTGGCATGCATGACATGGTTCACATAGCTTATTGATGTACCAACATTCAACCTACTTGTATTCTTTTTTTCATGCAGATTTTTTTTCCCAGGTAGTTGTTCCTAATCTATTTCATCTCGGTTTGACTTCTTCTCTAATTTTGCTTTCAATTTTTTTCCCATTGAAAGATAAATAAAACAGTGGTGGGCCCAAGAAAAATTGACAAGCTATAGTCTCAAAGCCTTTTCCACAAGAAACATTAGTTCCCTCACACTCCAGTGATTTTTACAGCCCTTATTAAGAGAACCGAGAATTCAGTCTATTTGATTTATAATTGGAAATCATAAACTATAACATTCACCTGCTGTTCTTATGTGGTAAGAAAAATGATACAAAACAATTTCATCCCTCACCATCATAACTGGCAGGAACTGCTGCCTGAATGCTTCTTGTTCTATTCCCACAGAACTACTAACAAGTGGATATAACAGAATGCTACAGGGGAGTTAAAAGGTAGGCAAAACATAGAAAGATAATGTTGTTTCATCTAGTTACAGGCATATATATTGAGGACTGTGAGAATCCTGATTTTACTTACCTGAATTCCTCCACCTAGGATTACCAGCTCCTGATTGGAAAATTCCTGGAGATTTTGGGAGGGGTTTGCTGAGCAGAGGAACACAAACAGGGTATAATGCCATAGATTCCACCCTGCAAAGCTAACAGTTTATCCACGGGGCCTGATCTCTGTGGCCTAGAGATCAGTTGTAATTCCGGGAGATCTCCAGGCCCCCACCTAGAGGTTAAAAACACAGGAAAGAGGCTCCTACAGTACCAAGACAAAACAGGGAGAATGGCCAAACCACAACTGGAGGCAGAGGAGTGTCAATATCCCAATAATAAATCAAAGATAAATCAAAGAATAATAAACAATTAGTATAACCAAATTTAAATAGACAAGGTTGCTCAGTGCAGTACATAAAGTGGCATAGTGCCTACATCAATAGCTATACTCATTCCTATACAATTTATAAAAATCTGACATTCCAACAATAAATACTCTTAATATGATCACAAGTACAAGTATTTCAAGTACATCTATCACAAGCAAGATCAGCCATACAAAAATGTAATCAAGTCTATTCCTTAAAGGTAAAGATTCTCTCTGTTTGTCCCACCTAGAGGTTGGCAACCCTACCCTCACCATGAAAATCAGTAATGTAAGATTGGTGAGAAAAAATAGAAGGAGACTGCAGATCATACCGTTAACAATATATTGTCGAAGGCTTTCACGGCCGGAGAACGATGGTTGTTGTGGATTTTCCAGGATATATAGCCGTGGTCTTGGCATTGTAGTTTCTGATGTTTCACCAGCAGCTGCGGCTGGCATCTTCAGAGGTGTAGCACCAAAAGACAGAGATCTCTCAGTGACATTGAAAGATCTCTGTCTTTTGGTGCTACACCTCTGAAGATGCCAGCCACAGCTGCTGGTGAAACGTCAGGAACTACAATGCCAAGACCACGGCTATACAACCCGGAAAATCCACAACAACCATACCGTTAACAAATTATTAATTCATTTCATTTGAATTTTGCCCCCAAGTTATGTGGAGCTATCACTCCTTTATATCACAGTTCAGTGGAGACAGGAGAAGTGGCATCTGAAGAATTTTGACTTAAATACATCTCTCAAAGACAAAAGAGCCCTCTGAGGTTACATGACCCTGTGGTTCAAAGTTCACTGGCTACCAATTAGAGATGGACATGAATTGAAATACGAACCAAAATTCATCACGAACCTAGCCAGTTCATGGTTCGCAAACCAGCAGTTCGTCAGAGCCCATTTCTGATGAACCGAAACAAACTTTAGGCTGGTTCGTTTGGTTCATTTTCGGTTCATCACTGCAGACAGCCTGATGCCAATCAGTTTCCTAGGCAACTGGAAATGAGCTTTCTGCAGTAAAGGTGTGCACCCAGCTGCTTTTAAGCTAATGGGAGGAGAATCACCCAAGAGCAGAAAAAAGCACCTGCAATTGAAAGGAGCAACAGTTATCTTGCATGCAAGAAAAATGTTGCTGCTTTCAAATGCCAGCTAGAACTTTAAAGCATTTCAGTATCTGTTCTGCTTCCCATGTTTGCAGAAGTTTGCTTATTCCCTGCTGGCTTTAAAAGCCAGGAAAGGGCTAAATGGCTGGTTTTCCCTTTCTCCTTTGGGGTATGCACACATTCTCTTTTATTTTCAAAGGCAAGACAGTGTAGCAACATTGTAACATTACTGCACTTTCCTTCTGGCTTTAAAAGCCAGGAAAGGATTAAATAACTGCTTTTCCTTCCCTCCAAGGCATGTTTCAGGCTTTGCAAAGAGAAAAACAACCCAAGCGTTTCCACAGCCCTTTGGAAACAAAGTGGCAGGGAATCCCTTCCTGGCTTTTAAAGCCAGGAGGAAAGTGCAATGTTACAATGTTACAACAAAGCTACACTTTCTTGCCTTTAAGGGGGGGGGAAGAGGAAAGAGAGTGTGTGCATACCCCAAAGGAGGAAGGGAAAACCAGCCATTTAGCCCTTTCCTGGCTTTTAAAGCCAGCAGGGAATAAGCAAATTTCGGCAAACATGGGAAGCAGAACACCTGGCAGCTTTTTTCAGCTGATGGGGATTCCCCTCTCATCAGCTGAAAAGCAGCTGGTGTTTAAAAGGGGGGAATCAGAAGCTCACACTGCTATTCTGCAGATCTTTTGCTGCCCCAGAAGTGATGTTTTCACGAACTGCACAAACCGGTTTGGGAACTGGGGCAAGTTCTTGAAAGTTTATGGTTTGTGGTTCGTGAAACTGTAGGAACCTTGAACCTCCCAGTTTGGGGTTTTATTTTTTTGGTTCATGCCCATTTCTACTACTAATCTCCAAAGTTCTCTTGTTTATCTGTTCAGGGTTGGTGGTGGTGGAGAGTACCACCATAAGTCACCATAAGCTGACTTATGGTGAACCCTGGTGGGATTTTCATAGCAAGATACTAACAGAGGTGGCTTGCCATTGCCTGCCTCTGTAGCCCTGGTCTTCATTGGAAGTCTCCCATCCAATTACTAACCAAGGCCAACCCTGCTTAGCTCATGAGATCTGATTAGAGCAGGCTCCCCTAGGCTATCCAGGTCAGGGCCTATTCAGGGTTAGTTCTATCAAAACCAGTGTGATATGTTTGGCATGTCACACAAGATCCAGGTTCAAATCCCTGTTCACAGTATTACCTCAGATCAATTTAGGGCTTCCATTGTGGTTGGAGAATTACCCACCCCTATTGCCTGCCTCCAAGGAACTGACAACCAGGAGAAAAAATGGCCTCCATATAGTGAGACTCTAGGAATTTTCCCTACCCTCTGTCAGGGCTTGTCGCTGCTGCTGCTGGGCGGGGCCCCAGCTGAGCCGGCCCTGACATCAGAGGGGCACCAGGAATACTGCAGGACCCTGCTCTGTGGAAGGAGGGGTGGTATACATCACCCAGACTCCCTCTCAGTCCACTCGCTGGCCTGCTCAACCTGGCCTGCTTACCCTCTGCATCTCCTTCTCCCAGAACTCTCCTCCAAGCCTCCACTCTCACACAGCTCTGCTCTCACTCCACACCATCACTCCTTACTCACACCCACCACCTCAGAGCTCTTCCTAGCCACCTATATAGGGTTTCCTTTCCCCGCCCCACCCTCCTTCTAGGCTTGTTCCCTCTCCTGACTTGGCCCAGATGTGCCTTCCCTCAGATGTTTCCCTCCTACCACTAATCCCTTCTTGGCTTCCTTGCCTTGCTGGCAGGGTGGGGTTGAATGCAAGCCATCCCCAGCTGAGGTCTCCTTGGCCTTGCTCATGAGGAGCTGCCCCAGCCGGCTTCTGTGCTGCTGAGCATGCCTGGCCTTGCTCACGAGGAGCTGCCCCAGCCGGCTTCTGTGCTACTGAGCATGCCTGGCCTTGATTGCGAGGAGCTGCCCTGGCCAGCTTCTGGGCTGCCTGCTCATTGATGCCGGGTGGGGCTACCCATCTCCTCCCCCAGAATGCCTGTGGCAGCTCCACCTGGAGGGGCTTGGCTCCTAGCACCTCCTGAGCCAGGCTGCTGTTCTCTAGCCAGGGTGTGGCTCTGGGCTGTAGTGGTTGCTTCTCGTCTTTGGCAGGTAAGGGCTCTGTTTGGGCTGTTCCTGGGTCCCTGTTCCCCCTACCTTGGCCCTTTGCCTCTGTCCTGCTTAGCCTCCTCTCTTCCCCCTGGAGGGTGGGACTGGCTGGTCTCCCCCTGCTCCCCCCAGCCGTCTGAGGCTTGGGCCTTCTGCCTCTTCCCCCTGGAGTGGGCAGGTTCTGGACCTGGTTGCTGGCTGGGGTGGTAGGGCCACTGCCTCCCGGTGGTTGCCTCCCACTGCTCCCTCCTGGCAAGTCTGGGGGCTGGGACCCAGACCCCGGACACCCTCTTTGGTGGTAGTGCTCACTCCACAGAGAGAGACAAATACCGTCAACCAAAAGAGCTATCCTTAGCATGAGGCTTACTCCTTCAGGAAGCTTGCAGCTTTTCTGTTTCTCCAGCAACAGCTGTTTCAATGTGGGAACCAGCAGCCAACCACAGTTCCCACCAAGCAAGGATCTTGCCCATTTTCCTGAAATATGGGATGGGACCTGTTACCTTGGTTAACAGGGATTCCCTAATCTCTGGGAAAACACTCTTTCCTGATAATGAAGCAATAAACTCAAGTTTCAGACAGAGAGGAGGCGAGCTTCTTTTATGGAGATAGATAGGCATTTGCTCACCAGCCAGGAAGAAGGAAAATAAATGATTATTTGGATATGCTGAATTGGGCCATAAAGGTTTTGGGATGTTTGCCTCGATTTGATTGGAGAAAAGATGCGAAGCAATACACGTGGGGACTAAAACTCAATTTCATAATGGGTTGAAGAGAAACCTTCTCAGCAGAAGGATTATAAGGTCTGGGTACCCTGTCAGAGTTGAACAAGCCAAGAACCAGAGAATGGCAGGAAATGGAGTGAAGTTCGCCTTGACCAGCCTCTATTCTGAAAGTTCCAGCAGGCTTGTATCCATTCCAAAGCAGGGAAAGCCAAAGTAACACCAGTGACTGTTCAACTTAATCTCATGTTTTTTTATTTATTTTATTTCTTTCCTTAGTTCTGTAACACCCTGTGGTGTTTTGATATAGTTTTCCTCCTTGTACTCTAGTGAACTGAGATTGTATTTTATTAAATAAAGATCTTTTCCTTTTTAAGCTCTCAGACTGTGGTCAAAGATCTCACCAAGTGCAGCTGACTGTTCATCCACACACAGCCCAGAAACTTCTGAGTGGACTACAGACATATAAGTTGGCAAGGGAGGGAATGTGTGAAGAATTCACGCCCCCACACAAACATGCATGTAGCCCCTATCTGCGCCTCAGCCACTGATACAGAAAGAAAAGGCAGAGCTTGAGTAATGGTAGCAACCAAAGAAAGGAGAGAAGAGAGGAAGGTGAGGGGAAAGGCAAAGTCTTCTCTCATGCATGCAGATTCCCCACTGCTTCTTAGGCAAAGATAGTGGGAAAGTTCAAGGCTCAGAAGTAGATAAGGTTACCAGGTCCCCCTAGCCTCCCGGTGGGAGGTGTGAGATCTGGAGCTTACCTTCCTGGCCTTCCCATGATCCTCCTTGTGTACATACTTTGTGTGTGTATACCCCCGCACCTGGGCAATGATGTCACTTCCTTCAAGGAAGTTATGTCATTGTGCAGGTGCGGGGGTGCACGCGTGCTTCAGCACAGGCCGATTTTGGCCATTTGGGGCCAAAACTGGCCCATGGCAAAGCACTCTTGAGGTGGCACAATAACATCACTTCTGGGAGTGATATCATCACACTGTCCCTGGAGAGTGCCTGGGGGCCAAGCTACACATGATGAATGACACTTGAACGGCAAGTGGATTGAGTGGAGGGCAAGTGAACAGGGAGAAATACACTTGCCGTTCAAGTGTCATTCATCATGTGTAGCTTGGCCCTGGGAGGCCCATTCCTCCCCCCACTGGCCAGTTGAGTGGTGGTGGGGATTGGAGGGTAGAGCTTCACTTATCATATAGAAGACCCCAGGTTCAAGCTCTGGCATCTCTAGATAAAAGTATCAAGTAGTAGATAATGTTAAATACTGTTAGGGAATTTTTAGGTCCCATTTCATTAAATCTTATTCTGAGTATATATTCTAGCTACCAGCACACAGAAATATGTAAACAAGTAAAGAAAGGCCTTGCTCTAGTGTTAAGATCCTGTCTCTCGGTGAGAAAGATCACCGAGCAAAGTGTAAATATTTTGTTGTTTTCTTTATTCTAATTAGATAAGTAAGACTTAACCTTGATTGCATTCCATTTCCAAGAGAATGTTAGACATGTGGCTCCAGCTTCTCAAATGTTTGCATAATTCATTTTCGTCACTCAAGCTTGTCACATGTCATCTTCTATGAGAACATACATCATCCTGTGTCACTCTTGACAAATGTACGCATCATGATGTCAAAGCTTTATCCTAACCTTTGATCTTTTATTCTGTAAACAATTAACAATTATTCTGTAAGCAATTAGGTATTTAAATGTAACTTGCCCTTACATATGTCTCACTGAAATGGAGGCAGGGTCATGGGGTTATTGCAATAAATAATAAACCCATATTTCTCTTGACAATCACTGCTTTGATGTCTTGATTTCTGTGTAAAGTCATTGGCTGTAAGGAGATACAAATTAAAATGCAGAGTACTAAGATGAATACCCTTACAAAGACCGTGCCTGAGACTCGGAGAACTGCTATCAGTCTGAGTAAACAATACTGGCCTTGATGGACCAATTTTGTAAAAGGCAGCTTTATGCCTTCATGCAGTCATGTGTTCAGCTTTATGTAAAAGAAAGAAAGGGAGGGATAGTTTACAGGTGCCACCCTGGGTAATGGTGCTCAGAGGAGTCACAGGTGGCATGTCAAAGAGCCACTTGGTTCCTAAGCCAAGTGAGTATCACTGTTCTATGTAAAGAGCATAGAGACCAGAGAATGCAGCCTAGAACATCACTCAGGAGTGACATCACATCCTTTCCAAACTCCATCTTCCCAGGCACTGCACTCCAAACCTTCAGGCATTTGCCAAAGCAGTGTTAGGAACCCCAGGTTAGTCACACTCTCTCAGGCTGATTCTGCACACGTTGGATAATGCACTTTCAATGCACTTTTTCAATCGTTTGAGGTGGATTTTTTGTTCCTCACATGAAAAAATCCGTTCCAAATGATCTATAAAGAGGATTGGAAGTGCATTATCCAACGTGTGCGGAATCACTCCATGTCTAATATATCTCTCAGGGTTGTTGTGAGGGTAAAATAGGAAGTTGAGAGAACCATGTTTGCTGCCATGTGCTCTAGAGAAGAAGGTTGGATTGAAAAAGCACAGTTTCTTTTTCTTATCAGAGAAACAGATTTGGTAATACTGTACATTATATGGTAGCCCTTAATGGTTATTCTGATCCATACCTAAGAAAGGCAACATGTTGAGCTAAAATCCTCACTGGTGTGATTCTCTTTTCAATTTGAGTAGCTACAGAAATAACTTTGGCCCCTCTGCTGTGTTTGTGTGTATGGGGAGGGGGGCAGGGAAAATATGTTGCTTTTGATCTCAGCATGGTAACGAAATTTCAGCTTGAGATGTATGAAAGGTGCTGATTTTACTGTTATTTTTTCCTGATTCCTGTTTTAAGACAGTTCTTTTATCATTTGATAATTAGAAGACTACAAGTGGGGGACTTACAAGGACTTGTGGGGCATCTCATTTTCCCATCCCCCACCATATCCTCTTTCCCTTTCCTGCCCCCACCATAGCCTGTCCCCCTTTCCTGATTTCTTCTCTCCTTCCCACCCACCTTTGCTTGCCCCCCATCTATACCTTTCTCCTCCCCCCCCTAGCAGATCCCCCTCTATGTCCCAGTTGTGTGCTGCTGGCTGAGCCAGGCCCAATGGCAAGATGGGGAACCTGCAAGGAATTGTGGGGTGTACTTCACTTTTCTCTGTATTCCCTTCCCCACACTATCTCCTCTTTCCCTCCTCATAGCATCCTCCGTATATACACCTTTCCCGATATCCTTCTCTGCTTCAAACCCACTAAACAACTAACCTTTTATTCCCCTCCCCTGCATCCTCAGCTATATTTATTAATCTGCTTCATTTATACCCAGCCTTTCTCCACAATGGGGACCCAAAGCAGCTTCCATCGCTCTCATTTCCTCTATATTATTCACCCAACCATGCTGAGAGGTAGGTTAGGCTGAGAATGTGTGACTGGATAGAAGTCACCCAGTTAACTTTCAGGGCAGATTGGTGATTCAAGCCTGGATTTCCCATATCCAACTCTGAAACTCTAATCACTACACTACAATGGCTTGGGAGGTGGGTGGCTGCTGTTGAATACTAGCAAGCAGCTGGGTCTGGGTGAGTCATGCAGGTCTTGTGGTATCAAGTCACCTGGTGTTCACTTATGGGCCTGGATCCAATGGGTCCTCCCTCAAAGGCCAAAACAGCCCTGGATAGGGCCCTGTCCTCTACCCCTGCCTTTTACTGACAGCAATTAAGCCTGGAATACACACCAAACTGTTATGGTTGCCTAGCAACAGCCACTGGGTGTTTCTTTTATCATTTAGGGGTTTTTAACCCTCCAATTTCAGAATTTTCTGCAAACCTGAGCATTTTCCAGGTGTGTAGGAAGATCTGGCTTGTCTGTTCATGGCTCCAGTCTTCAGATTTAAGTATCCTCAGATCAGAGCCACATGACTATTAGTATATAAGATAGTATATTACAAGAGTAACCATTCTTTTTTGGCTGCAAAGTGTTAATTTTTTTTAGTATTTGTATATCTATTTTCTTATTGGCTAAAATGCATCTACAAAAAAATAATAACAACAACATTCAATTTATATACCACCCTTCAGGATGACTTAACACCCACTCAGAGTGATTTACAAAGTATGTCATTATTATCCCCACAACAACAATCACCCTGTGAGGTGGGTGGGGCTGAGAGAGCTCCTAGAAGCTGTGACTGACCCAAGGTCACCCAGCTGGCTTCAAGCAGAGGAGTGAGGAATCAAATCCCATTCTCCAGATTAGAGTCCCCCAGTCTTAAACACTACACCAAACTGGCTCTCCAGTTGTTGAACATTCTTCTCTCACTGATAAGGAAGGAACAAGAATGACCGTGTCCAGATGTCCACATCTCTCAAAGAGAAGAATGTTCAACAAATGGGTGGGGGGAGGGAATCCTCTTACTGCAAATTAAGATTTAATAGATCTTTGCCTCCCCCCTCCACTCCAGCTGCTATGAATCCCAGTAGGGGGGAAAGATGTTCACTTGTACCTGGGTTCTTCCCTTATACACGTACATTGATTAATTCATTTAGTCCAGAGCTACAAGTTCAGATCAAGGGATTATCTGGCCTGAATGGAAGCATTAACCCTGCTGCTGCCTTGATTCATATTGGATTCTCCATGGCTAATCCAGACAACAACAGTAATGGGGAATGGGAATAATTTACTGAAAAATAAAAAAAACTTCTTGATGTTTTGTAGATGTTCCACCAGAAGAAAAGATAGGTTTCATCTTATTGACAGAGTTAACATAGGCTGTAAGTCATCCAATCTTTGACCTCTCACATAATGTGGATTTTGACCCTCAGAGAAGTGACCTTGGTGGAGGAACTCACATACACACACACAAAGACAGACACATGTGAAGATGCCTCCATAACTGCAGTGAAAGAGGTGGTCTTCTCTCATAGGAGTACAAAGGAACTCACCTTCATGGTCAGTGATTTAAGGAAAGTAAATGCACCAGTCAACGTTAGGCGTGCTGTAAACTTTGACATGAATTCTATCTCCAGGTGGACTTGCCTGGATCAAACTTCCTCTCTGAAATGTCAGGTGAGCTCCTGATCCGATCACCTTTATGTTTCTGTTCAGGCACAGTGCGATGTTGAGCAGCTTTGCACCTGCCTTGGTAAATAGGTAACAAATACATTGCAGTTTGTGAATATTTTTTACCCAGTTTATTGACCAGATCATGACCCCAGGAAATACATGCATCTTCTCCTGCAACGGAGATGCTTTCATCTATAAATTGAGCTACATATAAAGCATGGAATTAATTGTATTGTCAAAGGCTTTCACGGCCGGAGAATGATGGTTGTTGTGGATTTTCAGTGAAAGATCTTTCAGTGAAAGATCTCTGTCTTTTGGTGCTACGCCTCTGAAGATGCCAGTCACAGCTGCTGGCGAAACGTCAGGAACTACAATGCCAAAACCACGGCTATACAGCCCGGAAAATCCACAACAAACATGGAATTAATTGTTGTTCTTGCCTACTTTTACACTTGCGTAATCAGAAGTGCTTTATGGATGAACTAGTAACAAAGACCGTTTTGGGGGGGAAACACAATGGGCTCTAGAAAGGGGAGGGCAGGCAGGCAGGCACTGCCTCCTTCTCTGTGACTGATCCCAAGCGGGTGAAGGGGGGGGCATTGTCACCTACTTCGCTCCTGAACACAGCTGGGTGAAGAGGGGGTGGGTATTGCCACCTTCTCCACTACTAATCCCAGCCAGGTGAAGGGTCACGTCTTGCATGGTGGCGTTTCACCTGAAACAAGGAAGCAACAAGATTACTGCTGAAATATAAAGGTAACCACCTACCTGGACTTACCTGAACTGTAGGAGCCACCTGTTGGGATTGCCAGCACTGCCAGTTGGAGGTTTCCAGCACAGTTACATATCGAAGTGGGGTGGGCCATCCCTTGGAAAACATTGTGGACTGTTTACATGATTAAGTGATTTATCGTACATTATTGTGGATGTGAACTCTATTATATAGTAAATTATTGGATTGTAAAAAGTTATTTATATTGTATGTGTGTGTATGTATATATATATATACTTTATTTATTGTTGTATTTATTAATTAGCACCTTGCACTTGGTGGCTTAATGAATGAATATTGATGGTTAATAATTAATTGGCATGGTGCTTTTTAATGACAATTCATTGTCTTCTCTTTGAGAAAGGTCTATTAATCTTTCCTAGTTCTGTTACTCCGTGGTGCCCTTCAGTTTTGCCTGCTTCTAATCCCAGCTGGGTGAAGGTGGGACTGGCATTGATGGGCATTGCCACCTGCTTCGCACCTGATCCCAGCTGAGTGAAGGGGGGACTGGCATTGCCACCTGCTCTGCTTCTGATCCCAGCTGGGTGATGGTGGGGGGCAGGCATTGCGACCTGCTCCACACCTGCTACTGGCCTGGGCTTTCCGCCACGGCACACTCTCTGGAAGGATGGGCTGCCTCTTCTGGTTTTCCCACCATGGCAGCACCCTCTGGAGGCGCACCAGGGTAGAAAGTGAGTTGTCAGGAAAACGCGTACTCTTTTATATAGCAGGATAATACTAGAAACATTAGCTCCTTTTTTGTGTCTGTGAGGTCAGCAGGATCCATTGGTGAAGTGATCTCAAAAAGTGATTTCAAGGATAGCTATTTATTTATTTACTTAATGTATGATGATGGTGGGAAGTGCCCTCAAGTCATAGCTGACTTATGGCGATTCCTGGTTGGGTTTTCATGGCAAAAAACTAACAGAAGTGGTTTGTCTTTGCCTGCCTCTGCAACCGTGGTCTTCGTTGGTGGTCTCCCATCCAATTACTAACCATGGCTGATTCTGCTTAGCTTCTGAAATCTGGCTCACCTGGGCTATCCAGGTCAGGGCACTTAATGTATACCCAGTGTTTATTTTTATGAGGACCTAAAGTGCCTTGCAATATTCTCTCCTCCATGTTATCTTCACAATAACCCTGAGAGGTATGCAAGGCTGAGTGTATGTGCCTGGCCCAAGATAATCAAGCAAGCTTCCATGGCAGTGGGGGATTTGAACCTGGGTCTCCCAAGCATCGGATGCTAACCATGCTAACATGCTGGCAGGATTCATGGGCAGATATCAAAGCTACAAAGAAACACCTAAGTAATAAGTTGCAATTCAATTATCTCAATTGAATTTTTTCCCTTTCTACTGCATGCCTTCTAAAATTGGAAGCAGTCATAGGCAAAAGTTGGGCTTCATCATGACAATGAATACTTTAGAATTCGTTTGGACACATCTGAACAATTCAGAGATCAGTTCTGCCATTAGGATTGGCAAGCAAGATGTGAGCCAAACCAAGCATGATGACTCTACATCTGATCTTTGAAGCTGGCAAAAGAGGAAGGTGCTAAAGAGGGTGCTAAAGAGGAAGAACAAGAAGAACAAAATTCTGGGAGCCTGGGTCATTCTGTGAACCAGGGAAGTCAAGCTTTGGATGCTACTGGCAATAGCAGTGAACCTGTACTGATCGGGCACATTGTATATGTTGTTCTGATGGTCAGAATGAGGTCTAGAAGGAAACTTTGGAGACCTAAAGTGGCTCTGATGTCCTTCTATCTGATGTCCTTTTATACGACTTCTGCATTTTATCTGACTTCTGTACTTGTGGACTTGCTTTTTTAACCAACACTTGTTTCTTTTGTATTTGGAAAGCAAGCACTTTTTCATTGTTTTTTATCATTACTATTTATTTATTTATTTATATTCGATTTATATTCCACCCTCCCCACTGCAACAAGCTCAGGGCATATGATATGAAAACCATCTTCAAGTACTTGAAGGGCTGCCCTACAGAGGATGGCACGGAGTTGTTTACCGCTGCCCCAGAAGGTCACACCAGAAACAATGGGTTGAAATTTAATTGAGTTTTTGGCTAAACATTAGGAAGAACTTCCTGCCAGAGCAGTCCCTCAGTGGAACAGGTTTCCTTGGGAGGTGGTGAGCTCTCATTCTTTGGAGGTTTTCAAGTAGAAGTTAGATGGCCATCTGACAACAATGCTGATTCTGTGAACCTGGGCAAATCATGAGAGGGAGGGCAGGAAGGCTTGCATCAGTGCTTCATTCTTGAGGACCCTTCTTACACACCCAGGGGAATGTCAATCACCACCTTGGGGTCAGGTAGTAATTTTCTCCAGGCCAGTTTGGCTAGGGATCCTGATGGTGTTTTGCCATCTTCTGGGCATGGAGTAGGGGGTCACTGGGGGTGTGGGGGGGAGGTATTTGTGAATTTGTGCAGGGGGTTGGACTAGATGACCCTAGAGATCCATTCCAACCCTATGATTCTTAAGGCTCCTCTTGGGCCGCATCCACACATTGCTGGATGTTGAGCTAATGTTGAGCTACAGCAATAATTCACCTTCTCGATTGTCTTGTAGACTCACGAAAATCCGGTTGCAAATCACTACTACAGCACAACAATAGCACAATATCAAACTAGGGTGATGAAGCCCTGCTGATTTTTTTCAAAAATGTAGTCCACTACCTAACCTGCAGGACAGCATCCACATACTGGCAAGACAACCAAGCTGAAAACAAGTGAATTCAGTTCTGCTGGCATGTATTTCTTTCACTGCAGTGCCTCTGTAGGTTTTCCTCACACTGAGAAATCACCCAAATGCATTATGTATCTCTAGCAAGGCAGAATCATCCCTCTGTTTCTAACGCACAGTTGAGGGTGAACAGGATGTTTGGTTGAGATTCCTTCCTGCTAGGTATATCAGTAGCCTTAACTCCTGGCTGCTGGTGGTGGGAATGACTGCTCATACCTGTTGCTGCTGCAAAAGCCAACATAAAAGGTTAGAATGAAAGCACCCTGCTGGCAATGTGCAGAGAGCCCCTTCATTTTTCATGCCACACTTACGGTGTGATTCTAAGCAGAGTTTGACATCCATTTAAGTCAGTGGGCTTAAAAGGGTCTCATTTTGCTTAGACTTGCACTGTTGGTGTCAAATACTGGAAGCACGGGTATTCTTTTTATTTATTTTGGGTGTTATTCATATTTTTAGACTACGCTATACATGTCTGCTATGGATGTATTGCTGGATATGGGCCAGTGACATGAATTAAAAGAGTTTCGTTTTAGTTTTCACCATCAAATATTGCTTGCAGTCTTTTAGATGGTAGGATGCATAGGTTTTCTAATTATTTATCACTGCAAAATGCTGGAAAATCACTGATTAAAACCTTTTGATTGAAGGGCAATTGATTTTAGCATGTTCTCTACCAATGTGTTGTATATTCAATAAATGTTCTGATGTTTACATTACTGAGGCACAAGAGAAGACCCATGGAAGAATCAACTAGGTGTTTTGGTTACAGATTTTTCATAGATATCAACAAACTATTCTTAATAAATATCGTCCCCCAAACTTACTTGGCAGCCAAGTTGTGGCTTGTGGGGTGGCAGAGGGGTATGGAGGTATGGCGGCTTCCATGTGATCCTCCAGTGGCCCATAACTTGGTCCCCCACTCAAGAAATTCAAATCCCAGGGCTGGCCAATCCGGGGCCAGCTGGGGAGGCCGGCCAGGGGTGGGACCGGGCACTTGACCTGAGAGGCACAGCCTCCTCTCAGGTCTGGTAGCACAGTTCTTAAGGGCCGCCGGCTCCTCCCTCTCCAATAAATTATTCTCAATAATCCTAGCTCTCAAATGAACAGTAGGCAGCTGCATTTATATAAGTATCTGCCAGCTTCCCTCTCACCCTTGACTGATAATAATGTTGGGAGAAGCCATGGATGGTGTCAGGCCTGCTATCCACAGTAACGCCATATTGTTTTCTGATGCTTTCTGATGCTGTAGTTTTCCAGTGTTATTTGCCTACAGGTTCACAGAGAGCCAGCTGTGTTCCCAGGAAGGCCTTATCTACCCGGAGTAGACATTGATCTTGGAGGAGCTTCTCTCACCTTCCCAGGCATCCGCTGTAGCCGGGCAATGGGGCGAGGGGGGGGGAAGAGTGGAAGGAGGTTTTTGATACATTGCAACTAGTAGCTAACACGTCATTCTCAACAAGCCAGAAGCTTTCATGCCTTTGGATTAATAATGGACACCTGTACTTTGAATGTAATCTTTCAATAAAGAACCTTTGAACCAAGAAACCTTGGATTTCTTGCAAGAAGGGGTGGGAGATGAAATCAGAGTAACTGATTTCTGATAAACTGACAGATGTTTTCCATTATCCATTGCAGTTGAGGGATTGGTAAAAAAGACAGGGTTATACTCAAGGCTGTGCCTTGGAAACTTGACCCCTAATATAGTGACTTTATATATTGGAGCTTGTTGACCATTCCAAGGACCATAAACAACAAAGCAAAATCTTATAGTTAGACTGAGTGTAACAAGTATGCACCCTTACACAAGATCACAGTGCCTGTCACTGGCAACAGTAAGCAGTTGACTCAATCTGGAATCTGGAGGGAATCCCTAACATAGCTTCATTCTGTCCCAGTGTTACCATGGTTCTATGATATTCAACACAAGCATTTAATTTTTTTATTATTAAAATCTAGGCAGGTCTTACATTACTAGTGTGTCATTTAGGGATTTCAGCTGGAAAATCCCAGTCTCTAACATTGGATTCTCCATTCTTACAGTGCCACTGCAGTTATATTTCCCCCCTAACCATGCTAATGAAATTTGATAGAATTATTACCTTTAAAACTGACACTTGTCTTTGATGGAATTGCATATAAATGGTATTTAAAATGGGTTGGAAATGGCATAAAAATAGTGTGAAACGCTGTCAAAAATCAAATTGGGATCTTCACCAACAAAAATGGTAAAATAATGACAATGAGCAAAACTAAAAAGAAATGAAGGTCATATTAGTACATCCCTAACAGCACCAGGAGTGGAGGAGATAAATGCATCAGCGGGTCCCTTATCGCCACGGTAATCCAGAAAGGGGATCACTCTGGTCTTTCAAACCGTGTCAGAATTTATTCAGTAACTGAAGGGAAAAAATATTTCTCACAAGCAGATGTTATCCATCTCCACATCTGATCAGCATCTAGCTCTGTATTGACTGTTAGCAAACAAGATAATGTAGAGTCTTTAGGATAAGTAATAGCTCCCCAGTCCCTGAGTGACAGCCTAGCTCATTATTCCCATTTTGCTTGGTGCAATTTCTGCTGATCATCTGAGTAATTAATAAACATAATTTTGTTGGTGCATTTAGTTGCTACGGAAACAGCAGTATCACTTTCAGGTCTCAGGGGGACTTGGAACAAATCCACTGTATGTTTGACCTGACTTCATCACCTTTTACGGTCTTCGATGAAGTCAGTGACATCTCCTGGGAGAAATGTTTAAATTTATCTTGACCAGCAAAATTCTATAAATCTGCATCTTGATTATTCCTATAGGGCATTACCATATTTAGCTCCGAGACCTTATTAATTATATTCTCTAAAGAGATATTATTATGAAGCTTTCATGAATTGCATAAAAACATTCAGCTGCAGAAGATGGAACATGATTTGTTTAAATTTTTTAGTTAAGGTAAAAATACACTGAAGCACAAGAGACTGCTGTTTTAAAACTGATAAAGTAATATCTTTTACGTCAACAGGCGCATAGGTGTGCCAAAGTCACATAAACATTAACATGGTTGTATCATCCTGAGCTCCTCTATAGTCCAGTGTGATGCTATAATGCTTTCCTTGCAACATCCCAGCTTAACCATCTAATTACTGACACAAGCGATAGAGCAAATCATTAATAACATTAATAATAATATTTGATTTATATATTGCCCTTCAAGAAAAAATGCCCACTCGGAGCAGTTTACAAAGTATGTTTATTATTATTATTATTATTATTATTATTATTATTATTATTATTATTTCTCTTAACCATAGCAGACATAAAGTGGTTTAAACCTTATTGAGACAGAATAGTAAGGAACACCATTTCAGTTGGAAAATCCAAGTCTCTGACATGAATTCTCCATTCTTCCAGTGACGCTGTAGTTATATTTTCCTCCCAGCCATAATAATGGCAATGCAGCTGATAATGCTTGCTCCTTCATTTTGCATTATTAGGTTGCTCTTGGGGTTTTTTTGTTACATAGTTAACAAAATGTATGATCTAACAAGGAATTTGAAAAAAAAATCAGCGCATGGGAGCTAGTGATAGACTATGCACACCTAGTTCCCAATAAAATCAATACTAGAGCTGGGTCCAAAGACTGTTTTCTTCTGAGAGGCAAGCTACAAATGACGAATTACATGAGGACTGCATGTGAAGGGAGCCGCAATGTTAGCCGGGAAGCTGAGTTTTAAAAGACAGATCAGAAGGCTTTGTCAATTTCCCCTCTCTACAGAACTGGGGAGATTGCTCCTCAGAGGGTTTGTTAATTTCCTCTTTGCCTCCCGAAGGCTCTGTTAGTTTCATCTCCCCTTCTAAGAGGCCAAGAGGAAATAAACAAACCCTCTGAGCAGTGATCTCCCTTGCTCTGTAGAGAGGGGAAATTGACAAAGTTTTAAAACTCAGCTTCCCAGCTAACATTGCAACCCCCTTCACGTGCTCCTCCTCGTGTAATTCATCAGTTGTAGCTTGGCTCTAAGACAGAGGCCTGATCTAGATAATGCAGAGATCACAATGGCATTTCTATTTTTTAATGACTAATTTGCTTAAAGATTAACCACATGCATTTGGCATGTTCAATAAGTAGCTTCCCACTCAACAGTTTTGTGATGATTTCCTATGATCTTCTTGGGCCATAGCAATAAAAAAAAATGTATTATGCTCCCATGGAAATAAGACTTTTGACTTCTGATTCCAAACCACTTAAAAGAAGAGAGCTGTTTGTGTCTATACCTCTCCTTCTACAACTTCCTTTAAGAAGCCTGTAATGACTTACAGAGTAACAAACCTCCAGAACTCCAAAAAATGAAGGGAAGTTTTTGTGAAATGCTTGTAATCATGTTTGGGCTTGTTTGTTCATTGGTGCTGCAAAACAGCTGAAAAAAATGCTGTCCATTTTGAAGAAGTTCAGGAAATGTGATCCAAGATTAATATTCTGATTAATCATAGTTGGATCTCTCTACGTCCAATAGCCTGAAAATTTAGATTATTGGTCTCATCCTTGAGTTTCAGTAAATGGATCTTCTGATCATGAGTTTTTGGTAACTTGTTAATATGCACCACTGGTAATTATTAGTTGTGCAACATGCAAACCATTCCTGCTCACATTTACTTTAAAGTAAGTCCAATGTAAAGAAAGTTCAGTGGAACTTATTTCAAAGTAAACTCGCACAATGGGTTTCAGTCTTAAAGTGTTTATAAGAAATCTGAATTTGAAAAAAATGTTGCTGACAATTGGGGCATTATTAAAGATGAATTCTCTCTCTTCCTCTTCTTTCCTCCATTGATCTGGTCCATTTTGCTGACTGAAGAAAGGGCTGGCTGTTCTGAAGCCATGAACTTTATAGAATAATGGGTGATCTTTCCATCTCACCATCTGTTCATAAGAGCAAATCAAATGCACTGATCACATTTTTTTCCTATGCCATTTTCAAAAGATGTTGCTCCTATTTCTCCTTTTCATATACAGAGTGAACTTAAATTTGTGCAGTTGCCTGTATTACAGAGCAATTATCCAAGATTATAATGAAGTTCCTCCTCCTCCATTTTCCTGTTCGTTTTGTTATTCTCTTGACCAGAGAATGGCTTGCCTCTTCTGCCCTCATGATCTTTGATTGAATAATAGATGATATTTCGTCCAATTGTTTTGTTTGTTTGAACAGGAATAGACCAGATGAGTGTGACTGATTAGGCATACCTCCCCAATAGTGCCAAAATGTCATTACGTCTGCCACTGTTGTTGTGTTGTCATTGGAAACTATTCAATGAATCCTGTACGGAAGGTCTCATATTAGACTACATAAAACATTGTCAGGAATTGGAAAAGTTGTTTTCAACTGTTAGCAATTATTGCTGGAGACACAGGGGTCAAGCTTACATTTCACCACCACCCCTGGGTTTATCATCTTGTTGAATTTCAGCAGGAGAGACTTAAGGGTTATATTAGATTTGATAAAAATGGTCAGACTTTGATATACTCAGAATGTAATATTATCAAAAATGTAGGTTTTATTTGCCATGGTAGGTCACAAAATTTCACATTTTTTAGTAATCATTGTTACTGGTCCTCTTTTGTTTTACCAAATGGAGAAAATGAAACCTGCTACTGGGAATTTTGAAGTTTAATTATATAAGATATTTATATTTTATACTGTCAGTTTTGAAAACTCATGGGGAAGCTTACAAGAATAATATGACAGCATTAAGACCCCTATGAACTACCTGTGCTTCATGTTGTCTAATGTCAGTCCTAAAATTGCTTATGTTCTGTTTCAGCATTTCTTCAACTCTGTCTTGGATTCTTGCTAATCCTATGTCTTGTGAATTTGTATTTATTTACCTTATGGCGTTCTTTAAGGAAATGTCTTTGATACCTACTGTACCAATCTCACATTTGTGTAATCCACCTTGAGTCTCAGTGAGAAAGGCCGATTCCAGATGACTAACCTTAAGGCGTTTCATGCTGCCCTCTTCCGGATCGCGACGGGGAAAATGCAAAATATCGTGTTTCCTCGCGCAAGTTTTGCGCGTCGTCGCGCAAAACTCGCATGAGGAAACACGATATTTCGCATTTTCCCCGTCGCGATCCGGAAGAGGGCGGCATGAAACGCCTTAAGGTTAGTCATCTGGAATCGGCCAAAGTCGGACTATAATGACACAAATCAATCAATCAGTCAATCAGTCAATCAATCAATATTTAACAATGTGATCCCCAACATGGTGCCTGCCAATGGGTTTCCTGGCACTTAATTCTTTCTTCACAAAAGTGTCTCTTCCCACAGCAGAGCCTAATCTGGCTTTTCTCTACCTCAATGGAGCAAGAGTTGCAAGAGTTCAAGAGATATCGCCTTCTTGTCTGTGAGGAGCCTCTATTCAGAAGCAACTGCCTCCATTATAGGACTGCCCAACATGTTATGCCCTCTTGGCAGCCATTTTATGGTTGGCCACGTCCCTGTCCCATCATGGCAGCCATGGCAGTGCCTTTCCTAACAACCAAACATGCTTACAGGCTCAAGAAAGTTGGGTATACCTAACAAGAAAAGCTGCTCGTTCTAGATGTTGTTCAATGAAAGAAGCCTTGTTCTTTCTCTCTCCTCTCTGACTGAAGGGAAGAGTCATGTAACAATTGACCAAGGAGGTTGATGAAAGGTGCACTTACAAGTTCGTGTATCCAGTATCAATAGGATAGCAACCTCCAAACAGAGAGGTGCTCTTCAATAATTACAGTGCTTTAAAATCAGTTCAGTCAGAACTTGGTGGCCTTGGGTAAACCACTCCTCTCAGTTTCAGCTTCCCAGCTGTATTGAGGGATAATAATAACAGTAACCTGTTCACCTCTCTGGGTGAAGCACTAATCTGTCTAGAAGAGCAGTATATAAGTGCTGCTGCAGCTGTTGTTAATTCAGCTCATTTCTACCCACTTCTCTCACATCATAGCACATCATAATACAAATAAAATATTCTGTTGGTATGCAGTGTACATTGTTTGTATCAATTGGTCTTCAAGACTGGCTCTAGGATGGAGACAACTTTGATTGTTCTGGTGGATGATCTCTGCTAACAGATGGACAATGGAAAACCCATCTTTGTTAGATTTGACTATGGGTTTTGCTATTGTGGGCCACTCCATTTTGTTTACATATTTTGAGCAAGCAACGGGATTGTGAGAAGTGATTCTTCATTAGTTCCTTTCTTTCTTGTGCCATTTTATGCAGAAAGATGAGTTTGGAATGCCAAATCAGATCCAAGGTAGCTGACATGTTTATTCATTTTTTAACATTCTGTTACATCTCCATTCTGTTACATACAGCCACTTGGGGAGATTTATCCAGAGCTTTGGAGTATGGAGAGTTGTCAATATGCTAATGACACTTAGTTCTAAGTTTCTTTGTCTAAGCCATTTAAAGCAGCCATCTCCTAATCCAAGGCTTTGATACCATGGTCAAGTAGCTATGAGTGAACATGTTAAAACTGGGTTCAGAGAAGAAGGGGGTGATGATGGTCACTAATGCTAATGTTTTAAGCATTGTCACCTCCCAATAGGGTTTCTTTGTTTGTTATCCACTGTGGGAATTGCTTAGAGATTCTTTAGGATCTATCCGTAATGTTAGAGTTAGAAGTGAGAAGTGGAGTAGCCAGAAGCATGGATTACAATCTGCATCTGTCTTGTAGTTAGATCCTCAACGGAGTGCCAATCTAGTCATGCTGATCCATGCTAATATAACCTCAAAACTTCTTTATTATAATATACTCTACATGGGGCTTCCCTTAAAGACAGTTTGGCAATTTCAATTGGTGCAAACCTTTATGGATCAATTAGTATACAAATGGCTAAGACTATGTACTACCTACCATTTAACCTGTCTTATATCTTATTCTGAACCCAGACCTGCAAATAATTAAATCCATACACTGGGGTCTAGTAGACAGTAGGGAACATTTGTACAAACTTGACTCACCCCCCCATGGTGTGTGTGTGTGTGTGTGTTTAAAAAGGAAGAAAAGAAGAAATAAATCACAGGTAGAAAATCCAAGATCTTGTGATACTACATCATTAACCCTTGGGTGCCATTTTGGGGAACCTGGCAGGTGGATGTAATGGGACTGTAGGCAAGTAGGCTGACCTGTGAGTGGGAAGCCTGGATTCCTAGCCAATGAAGGAGGGAGGATTGTCTTCTCCCCATGAGTCATGCAAGTCCCCTACTTTTACCTTGGTTACCTATTTATTTCTGTGTTCAGTTTCTTAGCCGGGAGCGATATTATCAAGCATGTAAGGAAGCATCGAGAACCGTTCATGATTCATGGATGAACCTATAACTCCATGGGAGTTCTCAACACAACCTCATCCATATGATAACACTGCCCAGAGTAGCAGTATTCCAAAATTCGTTCATGAAACATCAGAACCAAAGCATACATTGTCCAGGAACTTTGCCTGTGTAGCTAGCAAACTCTTTATTCACAAGATAGTGTGGGCACTCATTTCTCTCCTTTATAATTAGAAGTGGCTCTTCTTAATAACCCATTTTATTAATTTCATTTTTTTATTAGTCTAACAATGGGATATTTCTCCACATACACTCACCCTCCAGTGGAATAAATAATGCAAAAGCAGATAAGAAATTAAGTAAAGAAAAAAAATGGAGAAGGAAAATCATAAGGGTGGCAGCATGATGCCAAATGAAAACGTTTGGGGTCAGGTCACAAGCAGCAGGGAGCCTTAGCCAATGATATGTCTAACACAGCAGGAACACTCTAGCATTGTCTTGGGCTGCACTTAATGAAGGAGTCGAGCTGTGTGATTTAGTGAAAGAGAAGATCGAGGATTCACAAATACAAAAGTCCGCCTCAAAGTTTTCTCCCACACTTTCTGTGTCTAAGGGATGTGATGGAAGTTCTACGTCGCTTTGTAGATCAATTAGGGTGGAATTCTTTGTGTTTTGTCTTTAACACTGTTGCTCGGCAGTTAAAGTAGGTCAAGGATTATTATATGACCATAAATGAGAAGAGACAGCCAATAAATTCCCTTGGATGAATAGGAAGGATCTTACCTTGAGAGTACTACCGATTGAGATAATTGTCCATCTTGTCAGTTCCATCATAACTGCAAGACAATTCCATTAATGGAAGATTATACTTATAAGTCAACTCAAAGTAATACCACGCATACTATATTGTTCCCCGAGCTGGTTCCTGATCCCAATAGAACAACTTGACAAGCTCCAGTTAACCGTCTTCTGGAAAATACTTGTTCTACCTCCATGTATAGCCTCCACAGTCATACGACTTGAATTGGGCCTTCCAAAAATCTCAACACTGATCTGGAAGACCATAGTCAATTTCTAATAGAGACTGCAAAACTCCAAAGATCTTTCAATTTTCACTAAATCAGTAGCCTAACAGCATTGTTGGTTAAGGTGGAACAAAACTGTGGACACGGAAATGAACAAATTATGTTCATGGGACCCAAGAGCTTTAACTGGGAGAAGATGAGAACTACTTATAGAGAAGCTGCTTAAGTGTTGTGGCCTCTGATTCCTCAGAGGATGAAGACCTCGGGGAGGACGACAGGAGTGGGACTATTCCAAGCCCCTCCAGAGGCAGCCGCTTGGAAGACCAGCAGGGAGTGGAGCAGCAGGAACCCTTGCCAGAGCTGGTTGAGGAATCCCGGGCAGACTCAGGGACAGAGGCTCTTCCCTTACCTGCACCAGCTCCTGAGTCCAGGGCAGAATCTCCACCCAGCTCCCCTGAACCTGATAGGCAGCGCAGAGGGAGACAGCGTCTTGCTGCATGGGAAAGGAGGCGAAGTGCAAGGCTTCAGGCACTCAAACAACGATGTAACGACCTTGAGTTGTAACGGGGTGCAGCACTGCCCTGCAGGTGAGAGCTCTTAAGCCGGGACGCCCTCTCCCTCGTTGCAGAAGCACCTGCGCACAGACCCACCCGGTTCTACTGCAACTCAGTTCTGCTCTGACTGCTCTTTGGCTCTGACCCTTGCGTTCGGCTCCTTGGACTACGCTTCCTGCCTGCTCCCCCGTCGGCTTGGTTGAACTCTGGACATTCAGAGAGGCTCGTGGCAGACTCCCCGCCTGCATTCCAGCACATTAAGCAGGGTTGGGACTACCTTCTGAAAGACGCAGCACAAAAATGCTCCCCGCTGTACCTGGGAGTTAACTATCCTTCTCAGTTCAACCAGCCTCATTACCTCAGTGTGCTGGTTGTTCCAAAACTGAGGTAGTCATACATGGTTGCATGTTGCAACGCATTGCCAACAGCCCAGATGAAGGGCCGCTTCCTCAGGATACCATCGGATCAACACTTCTGTGACTGCCCTTTGCCTGAAGTTGACTCGATATCCCATACTGTCTTTCACTGTCCAAAGCAAAAACTAGCCAGAGAGAGATTCTTAAGAAAATGGCTACTTAGGCATTTGAACATTCCTGACACCTCAAAATTAAGACTATTAATGAGTAGCCTTTGTAAAAACTGCATTGTAGATGTGGCAACCTTTTCTTTAACTGTTATTTTTAATTCTTGAACTTGGTTAGAGTGTACGGCCTATAGGTTGTTAAGCTGAATAAACAGACACTCAAAGTTGCTAGACAAAGTTAGATGTTACATAGCCTCGCTGTTGATTTGCAGCTGGACCTGCATGGGGCTGCTTCAGTAAACTATCACTTTTGCTCATCATTCACAAGGTATCGGCTCGCTTCCAACCACTTGTTTCTCCAGACCACTTGTTTCTGATGATGGAAGAGCATGGTTAATATTAGAAGATGCAGAGGTGATTTACACCAATTCCTTCCTTACACTGCAGATTGCCACTTGTCCACCTAGGCTGTTTTCAAGGGTCCACTGATCCCCAAGAACAGAATTGTTGACTGCGACACTAAGGGAGAAAAGGGAAGTCCTGCTTCATAAGTGGATCTTGTTAGCTACAAGTCACTGATGGTCAATCATTTGAGGTATTGTATCACTACTACGGCAGAAATTAAGCAAACCAAACACATTTCACAATTTCCATGTACATATTAATATATTTTCTTCCGTCAGGCTTCTGTTAAAGGCATAGAGGAAGTTTAGTATAATTTTTTTTCTATTAGTACTTAGTAAAAAAAAAATGATACAAGCCAATCTTGATCCTCATTTACTACTAGGGTTGCCAGCCTCCAGGTGGTAGCTGGAGTTCTCCCAGAATTACAGCTTTTCTCCAGGCAACAGAGACCAGTTCCCCTGAAGAAAATGGCTGCTCGGAAGGGTGAACTCTATGGCATTATATCCCACTGAGGCCCCTACCCTACCCTCTTCAGGATCTATCCTCAAATCTCCAGGAATTTCCCAACCTGGACCTGGCAACCCTATTTACTACCTTATCCACCTATTTTCCTGAATTCTTATTGTTCTTGCTGCTACTAATGTGTAATAAATAAATAAATAAATAAATAAATAAATAAATAAATAAATAAATAAATTCCTCTTCATGTAATTTCCTTGACCTTGGTCCATTTCCTTATCTCTAACTGGATAACAGTAAGCATGTCTGGACTAAGAGAATCTACTGCCTGGTAAAACTAACTGACCTCTTCCATAACAATCTAGGTTTTTTAAAAAGTTAATTAGTCTCCGTATTTAAAGCATCTTAGTATCTAAAGGATAAAAGTTCAGAGTTGTGAATTGAAAGGGAACAAAAAAAAATAATCAGAAACTGCACAATCTTTCTTCTAAACAAGAATTATGTGGCCATTTTTAGAATCTGATTTTCTTCTGATAGTTTAGTCTACTAATAGGCAAACCAATTCCAAATGAATTAAATGTTTTCTACATTCTGCCTACAAAACAAGCTTGTCTCTTCCAGCTGCCCAACTCTCAATTTCTGAGCCAATCTCCATTTTCTATTCTAGAAGCTTACTGCTGAAGGAGGGTACTAAGCCCTCCCTACCATTCTTAGCCGGCCATTCAGGATAGAACCTGCCCAGAGACAGAGACTTTTGCCAGGCTCTGCTTGACATTCTAGGAAACGTTCCCCTATTATATGCTGGGTGTCACCCTACATCTCTAACAGCTTGAATAGGGAGTCCCCCATTTTACTTCCATTTCTCTTGGGGAATCCTTAGGAACTAACCATGCCAGGAGCTTATTACAAAGTTTATAGGCAAATGTGCCAAATTTACACACCGCAAAACACTTCCTAAAATGGGAGGATATCATGGTTTGACTGAAGACATGTTAAGACTGGATTGAAAGACACACTGGAATGCAATTCAGGTAATACATGCACAGGGCTTTTTTTTCAGCTGGGACGCGGTGGAACAGAGTTCCGGCACTTCTTGAAAATGGTCACATGGCTGGTGGCCCCGCCCCCTGATCTCCAGACAGAAGGGAGTTTAGATTGCCCTCCACGCTGCTGGGGCGGAGGGCGATCTAAACTCCCCTCTGTCTTGAGATCAGGGGGCGGGGCCACCAGCTGTGTGACCATTTTCGCCAAGGCCGATTTAACTTTAACACACACCCCCGTTCCAACTGACCCAAAGTGATGCCATTGCACGGTCCCAGGAACGTGCGTGCAGTTTGTGCATGCACCTGGTACCAGGGGCATGACCTCCTGCCAGGAGTTGCCCCTGTGCTGGCGACCCACTGAGTTCCACCACCTCTTTTCCCAGAAAAGAAGCCCTGCACATGCACAAGTGTTGTGAGACATGGTCTTAAAACTAGGTAAAACAGAAGCAATTTCCTTTCAGTCTTTTCATAAATTAAAAGTACAGAGGTGGATTCAGGGGCTGGATACAACAGAAATTTCCACTGATGGCAGGGGAGTTTTGTTGCATCTCCTGATGCTTGTCCCTCAGGAACAGCATTTCAGGGGACATTTTGGGGATGCAGTGAGAAGGGAGAGGCAGGGAAGGCTGAATCTACAGAAGGAATATTTTGCATGGGATCTAATTCATGAATGAAATGTATCAGCTGGGACCCTGAAAAGGTTTGCATCACGTACCGCTCTAAATCTGAAGGTGTGCTTGATTAAGGATTTTAATTATTCATTAATTATACTTCTGTTTATAATGTGTGTCAGCTTGTTGTCTTTGAGCACTCAACTGCATTCTTCTTAAAAGAAAAGCCGAGAGACAGTTTTCTATCATTCATTTCTATAATTTCTAGCAAAGTTCAAACACCCACCACTGCTCATGTTCTACTTGCTCGTCACAAATGGGGAGCTAATTTTTCATTGGGTTGTTTGGCTCTTCATGAACAGCTCAAACCTGTTTATCTGGTCCCTTTCTGCATATTCAAACAGGGCAGCACAATCAGGTGCAGTAAAATTGGCAGCATTTCACACATGCACATTCCTACATGGGTATTGTAAGTCCTATTTTCCACTCCTTCACAGATAGGATTGCCAACCTCCAGGTGGGGCCTGGAGAGCTCCTGGAATTACAACTGATCTCCAGACAACAGAGATCAGTTCCCTTTGAGAAAATGTCTGCTTTGGAGGATGGGCTCTATCGGATTATACTCCACTAAGGTGCCTCTCTACCCTAAAAACTGCCCTCGCTACGGGCCCAGCCCCAAATCTCCAGGAATTTCCCATTCCAGAGTTAGCAAATTTAGGTCTTTTATCACTACTCACTATTTGATAACCAATTGTATAATCAGTGAGCCAAGAAAATTAATCTATCAGCCAGAAAGAAAACTACAATGGGTTTAAACTACAGAAGAGAAGGTACCGGCTGGACGTTAGGAAAAACTTCTTCCCGTTAAGAGTAATCCAGCAGTGGAATTGGCTGCCTAAGGTTGTGATGGGTTCCCCCTTATTGGCAGTCTTCAAGGAGTGGCTGGATGAATATTTGCCAGGGATGCTTTAGGTTGTTCCTGCATTGGGCAAAGGGTTAGACTAGATGCCCCGTTCCAACTCTATGATTCAAGGATTCTATGAATTAAGAGAATTCCAATTAACAATCCAAGAAGAAATACAGCTTGCAAGGCAGAAGGAAAAGAAACTGTAACACCATAGCTACCAACAGCCCACAGCTGCCCAACTGTTTGGCATCTGCTCAAGGCAGATCAAGGCAAGGTTAGGACATCCAAGTCTCAGCTCACAAGTGATTGCAGCCATAAAACACAGTGCACATAAAACACAGCCACCACAACATTTGCAACATCATTTCTCCATTTCAGGCTTATCTTCAAAGCACAGAAGTACTGTTATATTTTTTTAAAAAAGTTTTGTTAAATAAGCATAACCGCTAAGCATGCAAGGAATGGTCAACCCCCCTCCATTTTTTCAAGGAGAATATTGCAGGATCTTAACAGGAGCTGTTAACTCTTTCAGGTGCCACACTGTTCATTCCACGCACATGACTCCCTTTCTATTTCTGACGAGCACGTAGTACAATCTGTACGGGAGCCCTGAGGTGTTTTGTTGCTTCATGGTTCCGTATGAAACACCTTGAGATAAAGCCTCAGGTGCAGTGCAGGCAGAGAGTAGAAAGTGAATGCCAAGCTAGCACTTGGGGAGGCATCAACCGTACAAACTTTGAACCAAGTCATTCTGTGTGCTGTTCTCTGTGACTAGGGCTACAGGATTATATATCCCATGGCATCTCAAATATAACTCCATAGGAATGGAAGCTGATCCTCCCTGAAAAATTACCCACCATGTTGATGGTTGATGGGATCCAGGATGTGAGCTGTAATACATCATCTTTGTAGACTCAGATGTTTCTTCCCTTTACTTACTGTCCTCTGAGACTGGTAGACTTACCATTTATGCAAATTGTCCATTTTCCCTGCATCCGCCAAATGACTCTTCTATCACTACAGGCTTTTGTGTTTGAAAAGGGCTGAAAGAACTCTTTTAAGAAAGTAGAGAATTATCCCATTCGTTACAAGGTCATCTCTGTTTTCTCAGATAATTGGAACGGTGCTGAAGCTCATGGGACATTACAAGCCGCCAGCTGAAATTGTGCACTTTTGTTTAAAACTTGGTCCAAACTTTATCCCAGGAAATTGTTATTTCATTGGTAGGGCCAAGGAACATTTTATGTTAAGCTATTGGATACCAATATTTAAAAGGGCAGGGGAGGGGGGGGACATAAACCTTACTCTATAAAATGTGACTAGTCTTTGGTCCAGGAGGTGAGATATATTGAAGCGATCAAACCACCTAGATTAAATTTTTAAGGCTGTCTCAGCATATCCTAACACTTTCAAACTAGGCTGAATTTAAGAAAATTCTTCACTTTAGGTGTTCTTCACCCATCACTGGAATCTGACACTTCTAGCAACAGTTGTGCTTTGACTCTTTTGTTCTGAGATTACTACAAGGAGTTTGGTATGTTTCCAAAGATTGTAAATAGCCTTGCTAGACAACGCTGTATGCATGAATTGCAGATTTTGTGTAGCTTCAGAACTACAGGCATGTTACTGTCGGAATTAAAGTAACAGATGACACCCATCCTTGGAAGCTTCTAGAACACTATCGCTGCATCCATTAATAATTGGATATTGTGCTATTGTTGGCAACCATTCATAACTGGATTTTCCTGTGTGGACAAGACAATCCAAGCTGTAAATGCGTGCTATAGTGTAATGATACACACACCACAATTTCCAATGACATGTGGGTACATCCTATCCATGAGCCTTTTCAGATATTATCCATTTCTTCCACATCTTTGTGGAAAAATTGTGTACTGATTGTCACATGTAATAATTGCACATATTATTGTTTTGCATGTATATAGAGTGCAGATATGCTAGAAAATCATAGTTCCTGCTGCTTCTCAGCCTCATTTGATCCAATACCTTTGATAGAGATTCCTTCCCACAGGATCTACAACAGACATTTTAGGAATTACAATAACAACAACAACATTCAATTTATATACTGCCCTTCAGGACAACTTAATGCCCACTCAGAGCAATTTACAAAGTATGCTATTATTATCCCCACAACAAAACACCCTGTGAGGTGGGTGGGGCTGAGAGAGCTCCAGAGAGCTGTGACTAGACGGGCACAAACCAAAAAAAATATTACAGAACCAGAGGATCGTGGTTTGGTGCAGACTACGATCCTGAATTCCTGAACAGCAACTAACATGTCCCGTTCCTGAACCCGGATCGTGGATCGTGAAACCCAGCCTGGGACCCCATGGCTATTTATAAGCATGGGTCCCATTCAGCAACACAGGAGGTCTGTGTTTGGCCATCAGAGCTGCCTATCAGGGTTTGCAGGGATGAGATTGGAGTGCCCATGGCTACAGAACACCCCCTCCCCCCTCCCTCCCCTGGGTGTCTTCTCCCAACTTGTGACTGCTTTGCTGCTCTGTGGTTGGAAGGAAGCCCTGCTGATCAAGGAAAGCTGGGCTTCCATTTGTGTTTCCAGGGCGACAGAAGGAGTGCAAACAGAGCTCAGGCATTCCCCTGGCTCCATTGCCAGGGGGATAGATTGCTGGTGCCTGAGTGTCTGGATCCCCGAATCGAGCCCGAACGCCACGATCCAGGCCTCTCCCGACCACTGGATCACAGGCCGTGGACGATCACAATCCGCCGGGTCACAATCGCGCGATCGCCATTTTCGTGGGTTTTTTATGATCGTAATGCAGATTGTGCCCATCTCTAGCCGTGACTAGCCCAAGGTCACCCAGCTGGCTTCAAGCAGAGGAGTGGGGAATCAAACCCGGCTCTCCAGATTAGAGTCCCATGCTCTTAACCACTACACCAAACTGGCTCTGATATAGTAAGGAAACAGATCGACAAAGCCAGAATGATAACAAATAATAACCTGCTACAAGATAGGCCCAAATGAAACAAGAGTAGAATATCACTGATGGTCACATTCAGCTCTCGGCTCAAACTAGGTCAGCACATCATGAACTATTCGCAATCCGGGCTGAACAATGATATGCTTATTTCACAAGCATTGGGAGGCAAACCTTTTCTTGACTGAAGACAGCCCCTTGATCATAAACAACTTTTCACTCTCAATAATGTACTTCCTAACATGGACAAGGACTCTGGGGCCAGGGTTTGCAATAAACCAAGATGCCAACTCTGTCTCCATATTCACTCCAATAACACAATTATTGGATCTAACAACACCAGTTACTTCTCAACTTCACTCACTTGTTCATCTTCCAATGTTATATATCCAGAGTAGAGATGGGCATGAACCAAAATATGAACCAAAATTCATGATGAACTAGGCCAATCTGTGGTTCGCAAATGAGCAGTTTGTTAGATCCCATTTCTGATGAACCGTCATGAACTTTAGACTGGTTCGTTTGGTTCGTTTTTTGGTTTGTCGCTGCAGACAGCCTGGTGCCAATTAGTTTTCTGGGCAACAGGGGATGGACTTCCTGCACACCTTTTGCTGACCTGGAAGTGACTTTCTGCTGGTCTGGAAGGGACCTTCTGCTGGCCCAGAAGTGACGATTTTCTGACCTAGATGTGAACCAAATGAACCGATTTGCAAACCAGGGGCAGGTTCATGGAAGTTCATGCTTCATGGTTCGTGAAATTTGACAAGCCACGTACTACATGGCTTGTTTTTTTTCTAGTTTGTGCCCATCTCCAATCCAGAGGAGTTAGCCGTATTAGTCTGTAGTCACAAAAAAGTAAAGAGTCCAGTAGCACCTTTAAGACTAACCAACTTTATTGTAGCATAAGCTTTCGAGAACCACAGCTCTCTTGGTTTTCGAAATCTTATGCTACAATAAAGTTGGTTAGTCTTAAAGGTGCTACTGGACTCTATGATTTTGCAACTATAGACTGATTCGGCTAACTACAGACTGGTGTTTTCTATGACAGCACCCTTCCGCTCTCTACATTGGAAAAACAGGTCAGACTCTGCACAAAAGAATACATAAACATAAATCTGACATTAAAAATGACAACACTAAAAAACCAGTGGGAGAACATTTCAAACTTCCAAAACATTCCATTGCAAAATTGTTTCAAGGTCAGATTACAACCTGAAATTGCTGAACTTGAGTTCATTCACAAGTTTACAACAATGGAACCCCCAGGGCTGAACAGAGATGCAGGATTCTTATCTCACTACAGATGCTAATTTGTGCTCTAATCAAGCTGCATTGTAATATCCTGACACTGTTCTTTTCTTCACCCCTCCCACCTCCTGACTGGGATATAAAGGCCCAGGGATCTCCACTCCTACTTGTATCTAAAGAACGGAGCTTTGACTCTTGAAAGCTTTTACCCTGAAAATCTGGTTGGTCTCAAAGGTGTCACTGGACTCACATCCTGCTGTTCTATTGCAGAACAACATGGTTACTTACCTGAAACAAATCAGACTGGAAAATATATACTTGGTTTTCCTCATTTGCCTGCACAGAAGTGTTTCTCTGTAGGAAATGTGCAATATCTGAAATGAGCCATTCTGAGCCATTTCCAGGACATACCACTTGGGCCTGGGCAGGGCTCATTTTGAGGAGGAACACGCAGGAACACAGTTCCGGCAGTTACCCAAAGAGGTCACCTGACTCTCAGCCATTTGGGGCCTGTTTTGTCCTGGATTGGGGCTGAAACGGCCTGGATCGGGCCTCTGACGGGTGGTGGATCACGCTCCTGTTCAGCAGCGGCCCAATCCTGACCATTTTGGCCCCCCTTTTTGCCATTTTGGGCCCAATTTTGGTCCTGAGTAGCCAGGATTGGGTCCAAAGCAGTCAGGATAGGTAATGTCAGGGAGCGTGGCATATGCAAATCAGTTATGCTAATGACACATTTCCGGCGATGTCAAGGGGTGTGGCATACGCTAATGAGTTATGCTAATGAGTTATGCTAATGAATTCCTCCAGCTCCTTTTCTACGAAATGACCCCTGGGCATGGGGCAAGTTGCTGAAAATAAAGCAGGGTTAATTGGCGGCACTTGTATGCTGTCATAGGCCCTGAATAATTGGCAACAGGTTTGTGTTATTATACAGAGGAATATATGAACATTATGCTTTTTGTCAAGTTTTATTTCCTCACTTGATAGGGCATTATTTTTAGGTTTTCTAAAGTATCCAAATTCTTGGAACATCAATAGTCTTAAGTATTCTTTTAATGAACTAGAAAACTTAATGCAGCCAAGGAATATAGGAACAATAAATATGTCAAATGGTAGGATTTGGCATTCTCTAACAAAATTATGCCACGAACTCCTAAGTGCTGAGCCCTTTTATGAAGTTACTTCTCTGCCAACTTTGTTATGAGAATATTTTTCTTTGACTCAGTCTTCATTGCATGAATTATTTCTTTTTAAACCCGCTAATTTTTTTATTACTTAAACTCATCATTGGTAAAAACAAGTTCTTTATCCAAAACCCTCTCAGTAATAGGATACAGGTTAGTTTAAAGTCTAATGCTAGCCCCAAACCTAAAAGAGGGCCTTGAATTTCTTGGCACCATCAGTCTAATACTCTCCCACTGGCAAAGCTTCTTGTGATGTTCAAAGGAGACCCTGCACAGTTCATATCTACACCTGCCTTTGTAACTTATCTGCAAACTTTCCCCTTGAAACTACTGTGTTCCTTCAGGAACATCTGAAATGGGTCTAAATTATTCATGGATGTCATCTATGATGATGGTATGTTACAACCCCAAAGCAGGAAGTTGAAAGCAACCTTTGTAGGATTGGTTTCCTTCAGAAGACAGAGCACAAATCTTTTATTACCTTTTTGGAAGTCTATTGAGATCTTTAGAAGTGAGGATGAAGGATAGCGAAGCAGAAGTCAACCCAGAGAATACTATTACCAAGGTAAAGTCATAGCAGGCCCTTCACATCCAGCCATTTTAGAAGACGTGGGTTTATACTTACCGCGCCTCTCCCTCCATTGTTCAAAAATAATCACTACCTCCTAAAGCATATGTTTGATTTACAGCATCCCCTGTGTATTCCATATAGTTGACTATGAAAAAAAAAATAGAGCTAACAGGACATTCTTGAACCGTGGACTAAATTGGCTTTAAATGGTTTTCATTAATTCATGACATTGTATATTGTGGTTCTAATTCAGGGTTGTGATGGCATATTGGTTTTAAATAATCCTTCCTGACCTCTCATCACTTCCACGACTGGTATTGGTGGTCAGCAAAGGATATTAACCCTCTCCCCCTGTAAGGACTTTTGCTTAAGTCAGGATACTTCACTTTCCCTGGTATCCCCTTTCTCACACTATTTTCTTTTCCCTCCAGGCAGCCGCCATATCTTTACCTTTCCCTACGTCCTTTTCTCTTTCAAATAACTTACCTTTATCAGCCTCCCATCTGCATTTATATTTACTAATTTTTAATGGAAATTTTATTTAAAAGAAAAGATATGAAAATAGAAAGCGCGTAATAAAAGATTATACAAACACTACATTTGAAACTGAACGACTTATACAAACGTATATAAACAGCATATTTGGAATTAGTTTAAGACTTATACAAGCACTGCTTTAAAATTACATCGAACTAATATAAAAATATAATATTTGTCATGGCTAAACATACATGTATAATGGTTCTCCTCCCCCCTCCTTGGTTATTTATACTTGTATCAACTTTTTGATTGATAATTTCCCTATGTTTTATCTTCTTAACTTTATACGAAGTTACCTTAATTAATGCTAATTTCTGCCTAAGTGGTCAAAGAAATCCTTCAATTTCCCCCAAAATTTGGCTATTGGTCTATTGTGTAGATAAGTAGTTAATTTGGCCACTGATACATATTCATAAATCTTATCTACCCACTCTGGCGTATTAGGACATATATCTGTTCTCCATTTTGCTGCATATAGTACTCTTGCTGCTGTCACCATGTAATGGAAAAAGTCTCCTTGTTCTTTTCTAACATTAATGAGTAGGATGTTTAGGACCCAAAGCAGCTTACATCATGCTTCTTGCCTCCATATTTCCTCTCAGCAACCCTGAGCGGTAGGTTAGGCTGAGAGCGGGACCACACGTGACGCCTGACACAGGTTGGACACTAGTCAGCTTCCCTCAAGTTTTGATGGGAAATGTAAGCATCCTGGTCTTGCAGCTTAACTCTCTGACTGCTGTCCAATGGACTTTTCAACTGTCACTTGTCAAACATTCCGCCAAGCTGCCTACATTTCCCATCAAAACTTGAGAGAAGCTGGCAAGTGTCCAACCTGTGTCAGGCGTCACTCGTGGTCCCGCTCTAAGAGTGTGTGACAGTATCACAGTCACCAAGTTTGCTTCCAAAGCAGAGTGGTGAAGCAAACCTAGGTCTCCCACATCCTACTCTGAAACTCTAATCACTGCACTACTCTGGCTTCAGGGGGAGCTGCTGTTGAGCAGTAGCAAGTAGCTGGGCCTGAGCAAGTCACGCAAATCACGTGGTATTAAGTTGTCCAATGGTTACTTCTGGGAATAATCCCAATGAGGGCCAAGCTACAAGTGACAAATGACACTTGAACGGCAAGTGTATTTCTCCCTGTTCACTTGCCCTCCACTCAATCCACTTGTTGTTCAAGTGTCATTCGTCACTTGTAGCTTGGCCCTGAGTCATCCCTCAAAGACCCAAACCACCCTAGAAAGGGCCTTGTCCCCTTCCCCTGCTTCCCCCTTCCCCTGCTTCCCAGCCTGGAATGCTAATTTGTTACTTGATTGCCTAGTAACAGCCACTGAGGGCATCTGGTTAAAGCTACAGCAGGTCCTTTAATCATTTTTTAAACCTCCAATGTATTTTTTTTTAAGATTTTAGATTTTTCTGAAAATCAGGGTAATTTTTCAGGTGTATAAGAAGATCTGTCTTTCTGTTCATGGCTCCTGTCTCTGGATTTAAGTATCCTCAGATCAGGGTCACTTGGCTATTAGTATATAAGATTGGCTGTGGCTGGAAAGGATAGTGTGTGAGGTTTTCTTTTCCTGATGCACTAGAATCCAGTTAGGAGGGATTAAACAAAGAAATGGAATAACTTCTATTTACAAGATGAAAAACAGAGGAGTGAGTGATTCAAACATTTGGATACATTGTTCTTAAAATGTCAATTTATAACCCCATACTTTCATAACAGTGGGTTGTTACAATTCAATTCAATTCAATTCAATTCAATTCAATTCAATTCAATTCAATTCAATTCAATTCAAATACCTTTAATGGCATACAAAGATCTAAGACAGCAAACAAGTCACTATAAAATTACATAAAATATCAGAAGTCAATATATTTATACAAAACTTGTATGAATCTTAAGCACACCCACTAAAAACTCTGCAACCACTTTAGAAATTGCTGTATCATTATGCTTTAACAGAAAACGACAAAAGGATAAATTGTCCTGGTGTTCAACAATACAATGCAACAGGTGTCCACAGCCAATTATTTCTGTTGCTTCTTTTCAGACATCTAAAATTCCTCTCCCTCTCTAACTGTTCTAACGACTCTCAATTGTTACCAGCCCCAACATTCCATTAGCTCTCATTCACTCTTTGTTCTTAGAAGAGGCAGAACTTAACATGACCATCACAACTGTTTTAAAATATTTTCCTGATACATACCATTGTAAAAGTGTTATTCCTCTCTTCCCTTCCTTCCTGCTGTCTTTGCTCAAAAAGTGGAGGGGTGCCTGTGTGAGAGGGCTTGCCCTACTTCCCCTTCCCTCATGTTGCATGGGGTAGCATGCCAGTGCTCAAGCCATGCTCTTCCTCTTTCTCTTCATAGCTTGAGTCAGTGATGAGGCATTGTGCATTAGGGTGTGTATGTGTTCTTTCTCATACACCCCCCCTTCCTTGGCCAGTTAACTGTCTATAGCTCAGTCAGGGGTTTCTAGTCTTTTCATGAAATGAGCAGTCAAGCACATAGGTGAGATTTTTGACCACAGTCTGAGATCTTTAAAAAAGGAAAAGATATTTATCCACTGAAACACATTCTCAGTTCAACAGCACAAGGTATTGGAAAACTATATCAAAACACTACATTGCAAACTAAGAAAAAGAACACAAAACATATGAAGCTAACAAGGGTTGTTTTTGTCAGAACTGTGGCTAGATAAAATCCTTACTCCAGTCGGCCTTCTGCAATTAGACAAAAGTCCATTGTTTCCAAAAAGCATTTAATGAAGAAAAAGATTATTATAGTCCACTGGCCTGGATGCAATATCCAGGTTGGTACATATGCATTGTTACCAATGCTAGGCAAAGCAAGAGATACATATTAAATATCATAGCTGACCCATCCTCCCCCCACAGTTCTCAAAATATTCCCTTTGAAGCTGCAAAAGCGAAAGCTTCCCCAAGGCCGGTTCTTGGTGGAACGTCGGTAGCCAATACAATGCTGGTTTGTGAGATAGCTGCCTGGGAACCTCTGCACCTGGGGAAGAAAGCACTGAACACTGAAAGGATTAAATATGGAGTCGGTTAACCATAAGTATACAAAAGAGCATTCTGATCCTGACATTCTGCCCCTCCTAAGAAACCCCTCCCCGGTTTATGTGGATAGCGAGAGTGGAACGCTTTTACCAACCTAGGGGCATGGACATGTACAGCACTGACCCACTCATCAAACCCATAATCAAAGTCCTTCCACCTAATTAGGTAAAACAGCTGTTTTCATTTAATTTTAGAGTCCAGTATTTGCTGTACTTCGTAGTGGGTCTGGTCATCGATTAACGTTGGAATAGGGGGGCCTTTGATGTGCCACTGGTTATCTGTTGGAGCCTTTTTTAGGAGGCTGACATGGAAAGTATCATGCACGTAGCGTAGGTTCTTTGGCAAATCTAAAGCAACAGTCACTTTGTTGATTACTTTACGCACTGGGAAAGGTCCTAAAAACCTTAAAGCTAGTTTCCTGCTGGTTTGAGATAATTTTAGGTTTTTCGTAGACAGGTAGACAAGATCGCCAGGTTGTAAATCCCATTCCGCCGTACGGTGGCGGTCTGCGTATTTCTTGTAGTCCTGTTTGGCTTTGTCGAGGTGTTTTTTGATTAGAGTCCATTGTTGAGCTGCTTCCCCCCACCACTCGGTGACGTCCTGAGAAGCTGTAGTTGGAGGGGAGAGTGCTTCGAACGGGAATGGCTTGAAGTGGAAGCCATAAACTACTTTGAAGGGAGTTTCTCCGGTAGACGCGTGTACACTGTTATTATAGGAGAACTCTGCTAATGGGAGTAAATCAACCCAATTGTCTTGTTGGAAGTTAATGTAGCATCTTAGAAATTGTTCTAGTATCTGGTTAGTTTTTTCGGATTGTCCGTCTGTTTCTGGGTGATGGCTTGAACTAAGCCCTTGTTCAATTCCCAGTAGTTGCAAAAGCTCCTGCCAGAAGTTGGCAACGAATTGCCCACTGCGATCCGAAATCACGTTGGATGGAAAAGAATGTATTTTCACAATGTTTTTCATAAAAATATCGGCTAGTTTTCTAGCGGAGGGAATGGTGGTGCACGGTATAAAGTGTGCTTGCTTGGAAAACAAATCGACTACGACCAAAATACAATTATGTCCCTTAGAGGGAGGTAGATCAGTAATAAAGTCCATAGAAATAATCTCCCATGGTCGACTTGGCGTTTCTAAGGGTTGCAAAAGCCCCTTTCGGGATTTGGCGCTGAGACAGATGGGGCAAGAGGCTACGTATTGGGAAATGTCCTTGCGCATGCCTGGCCACCAAAATTGGCGTTGCACCAAGTGGAGCGTTTTTAAGTAACCGTAGTGACCCGCTGTGGGGGCATCGTGACATCGTTGTAAAACATCCTTTCTCAGACATTTAGGCACATAAAAACGGTCTCCCCAAAGCCATTCCCCCGTGGCGGATTGTTGCAGTTTGTCTTTGGGCGCCTCCCCCCCCCTCCTTCTCCACCTCGGCTTTCAGCTTTTCTCTCCACCCCTGATCGGGTGACGGGGAGGGCTTAGCGCGGCTGCGCGTAGTCATCACACCCCCTAATTGCGTAGGCGAAAACACCGTGTCGACCGTCTCCTCCCTTTTGCTTTTATGTTGGGGCATGCGTGATAGAGCGTCAGCGAGGAAGTTAGATTTGCCTGGTAGGAAGTTTAAGGTAAAATTGAACTTTGAGAAAAATTCCGCCCACCGCAATTGCTTGGTGTTTAGTCTGCGAGGGCTGCGCAGGGCCTCTAAGTTTTTGTGATCCGTCCAGACCTCAAACGGATGTCGGGCGCCTGGGATAGCTGCCTGGGAACCTCTGCACCTGGGGAAGAAAGCACTGAACACTGAAAGGATTAAATATGGAGTCGGTTAAGCATAAGTATACAAAAGAGCATTCTGATCCTGACAGTTTTCACATGTCATTAACATAGCACAAAATCGTGCAAAACTCATGGGACAAGGACGTCTTCATGGTGTGATTTCTGACATCACCCCATCATGATTCTGTTTTTGTGGCAAGATGACATTGGAAATCGCGCCATGAAGACACCCTTGTTCCATGAGTTTTGTGCAATTTTGCGCAATGTTAAAGAAGTGTGAAATAGGTTATACCATCATTGTATTACTGTTACTGTGTTACCTCGGCATTCCCGTCCTTGGATTAGGTATAAGTCGGCAGGAACTTTGGAAATACAGGTTGGTCAAAACAGACTTCACCTAATTTTCTCCCTGTTCCTAGTCCTTGGCTTGCACACTGCTGACAGGGTATTCAGACTTTTTAACCCTTCCTGTCCCAGTTGAGAGGGTTAAATATTAACCTATCATGAAACAGGGAATGGATCCCCAAGTGGATCTTTCCTCCAATTAAATTAAGGTAGACATTCCAACTTTTTATGACCTCACTCACTATATCCAAATAGACATCTATCTGGCCTCTTCCTGGCAGGTGGGCAAATTTTCAATCTAATTCTGCCAATCTGTCTACATAAAAGAAACGCACCTCCGCTAAGCCTGAAGTTTGTAGTTCTGGTCCCAGAGAAAGAATGCTTCCTCTGAGATCAGGGCTTTCCTGAGTGTCTATTAAGGGATCCTGCCTCTCTCTGTCACAGCACCTTCAGTCACACAGTGAAGATCCTTGCGTTATGGTGTCAGATGCTGCCAAAGCAACATTTTAAAAAACCTGCATAACCAATCTGATCTCCAGAGGCCCTGCTAGGTAAAAGCCCCATCTGGTACTGCCTACTTTCTGAAAATACTCAGCAGTCACCAGAAAAGGTTTGGTGGGCACCATAGTGCCTATGGTCATCACATTGGGAACCCATACTCCATAATCTGTCATTGAAGTCAAAGTAGAGATGGGCAAAAACCGGGAAAACTCCAAACTGTGCAGTTTGTGGTTCATTGCATTTCACGAACCACAAACCATGAACTTTCATGAACTTGCCCTGGTTCACGAACTGGTTCATTTGGTTTGTGAAAATGTCACTTCTGGGTCAGCAGAAGGTCTGCAGAGAGCCCACCCCCCCACCCCCGTTGCCTAGGAAACTCATTGATCGGTGCCAGGCTGTCTGCAGTGATGAACTGAAATACAGACTAAACAAATGGGGCTAAAATTCATCATGGTTCATGAAAAATGAGCTCCCAGGAACCGCCGGTTCACAAACCATGAACCAGCTCAGTTCGTGATGAACTTCAGTTCGTATTTCGGTTCATGCCCACCTCTAAGTCAAAGTCTTCTCCTCTCCTAGCTTCTTTTCTTCCCTTGCCATTCCATACCTCTATGTATCAGCAAGGATTAATGTCATGGGCTATAAAACATTTACTCATGTGACTGATAAATACTGCAGTTTTCTATCTCTGTGAAATTGCTGCCTCAGACTTCAACTGCAACAGAATCACAGCAAGTGCGTTGATTTGTGGGAAGGTGAGCTGCACCTTTTGCAGAAGAAATATTTTCTATCACAGATGGACTGTAGGCAATACACGGCAATGACACTCCAGGCAGGAGGGAGTAAAATAAGCAGCATTTGTGCAACTGCTAATGAAATCCATCTAGCAGTATTTCTGTTAGGTGTGGAATGAATTAGCACTAAGCCAATGTGATACACTTTTCAGCATTGGCTGTTAGCGGCAGTCACACATTTCTCTCTTAGGTGAGGACAATCTACACCTCTTTGACTGAATGGTTTTTAGTATCACACTCTCAACGTTCTCCTTGGCCCTGGGTGTGACTTAACAATTCTCCCTCTCTTTTCTATTAGGAGGATTGAAGCTTTTAAAGTCACTGCCTTCTGCTCAACAGAAATTCCCAGCTGTTACCCGTCCACATGCCATATTGATAGACTCCTTTCGAAAATACAGTCTTTTGATGGAGCAGTGGCATGTCATCCCCAAACAGGGACTCTACCACTGAGGAACACTTGTGGAAAGCTACTGGTGACAGTACGGCAAACTGAGCACTCTAACTTTTTAAAGAAGCTCCGTTTGAAGCTTATCAACCCACAGCACTGCTCAATTTAAAATGGGAGCCGCTACTGCCGACTGATTTTCAAAGCCTGCAACAGATGAAGGTCTCTATGAATTTAACATTTTGTTACAGTACCTTCTTCTTTTTTTAAAAGGAAGCAATGCAAAGCTACCCTGCTGGCCTAGTACTGCAACTTCAAATTGATTATTTTTTCTTTAATGTGCTGCCTGATATTCATGCTTATTGCCAGCCATATATCTGAAACAGCATTTTTTAAAGCTAGTCAGCATGTCTGGTGAGCTCTGAAACAATCACCCCTCACTTTGAACAACTAGGGTGTGCCAGTGGGGGGTTCAGCATCTGCCTTTTAATCCATGCAAAGAACCCTCCTCCCTTTGCAATAAAAGGATATCAAAATTCATAATTCTCCGCATAGGAAAAAACAAACAAAAAACCCCTCCCCCAGAAAGTCAAATGCAGCAGAAAAAGAAAATTAATCCTCTCGGGAGATATTATCTTGGGCAAAGGGAGGGGGAAGCTTCAAACCTCATTTGCCTTTAATTGTAGGAGAAATGCTGTCCCATGTTGACAGCTCTTCCACCCAGCATGCACATACTACAATTATCATCCATTCTTTTTCCTTGTTTGGGAAAGGGAATGGTACATTGCAAAAAGCAGGCAGCGACGATGCTGTGTATAGGAAGGTTATTTTTCACAGAGATGGAAGCCGACAAGAAGCCAGGAAATCATTTTCTCCAATTGCAATGCACAACCAATCTCACGCGGTGGGGTCTGGGTGATTGATAGTCAATGAATCACAGCTACAGGTTCCTCTTTTGCATACCTGGCTGAACGTGAAATCATCCTCACAGGGTGGGACCCTTTTAAGGAAAACATCGTGCTGTTCGACCAGCGTCAAATGTTTGATGTAAGCCAGAGAAGGACAAGAAGTTCAGAATGAGATTAAATGGCTCCAATTGCATTTGATCTAACAGTTGCTGCCTTTTTTGTACAGCAATGACATACAAGCACCAACATGAGGAATTTATAGATCTCCAAGAGGTACTAGACACCATTACAGCTCATTGAGGGTTGCTACTGGCGGAGGGATACGTATAGCAGCTGTTCAGGAAGGGTATGAGATGACCTTTAAAACATTCATTTCCCGTGGGAGAGTTGATTTAAAAGCACAGCAGTTAAGCAGGCCGAAACCACCGAGGAAATGATGAACAGACCATTTGCCAGGGTATCCTTCCATTGATTTCCACAAAGGAATATCGCTTTAAGTGATATGAGAATTAGACCACCGCCATTCCTAATGAAACTTGTCAAAATGTGATGTTCACAGCTAAAATTAATCCTGACCCCTTTAAATTTCTTCTTAAAACAGGACTTTGTGAAAATGGAGGACCGATGCTGAAAAAATTATTTCAAAAGCCGTATTTCCAGTCCAAATTGGGATGGAAGTGTTTCCAGAGACATTGAACTGTACTTGTTAGGCATCTTCAAAAGCTACAGAATTCATATACTTTAAAAATCAAAGCTGCTTTCCAGCCTACAAATTATAAGTTCCCATTCCTAAAAATGGAACAGGGAGACTGGAGAAAAGGTGCAGATGAAAGAAGAATCCAAGCAACTGTTGGTGTAGACTATGAAGGATAACTAGCCTGTGGAGAAATTATTTTTACCTTGGAGGTTTGGAATGCACAAAACCTACACGTTTAGTTTTAAAGAGTCTTCCTGTCTCTTAGCAGAGAATAAGCAAGAGGGAGAAGTCCAGTCTGACCCAGCAATGCTTTAAAAATGCTAATAGTTTGCCTGGCCAATGAAACAATGAAGGGGTTAGCTCACACCTCCTGCTGGAAGAGGGAACAGAGATTGGAGAGGTAAAAGAAGCTAGAAGGTCCTTTCCTGGAGCCTTTCAGGAAACATTTCTTTGACCCATAGGGGGGACTGGGGGGGGCAGAGTATATAAAAACTCTTGGCAGGAGGTAGGGTTGCAATTTTGGTGTAGTGGTTAAGAGCGCGGGACTCTAATCTGGAGAGCCGGGTTTGATCCCCCACTCCTCTGCTTGAAGCCAGTTGGTTGACCTTGGGCTAGTCACAGTTCTCTGGAGCTCTCTCAGCCCCACCCACCTCACAGGGTGTTTTGTTGTGGGGATAATAATGACATACTTTGTAAACTGCTCTGAGTGGGCATTAAGTTGTCCTGAAGGGCAGTATATAAATCGAATGTTGTTGTTGTTGTTATTTCTCCAGTGGGGGTGGGAGATCCCCTGTTCCCAGCCTCCTCCTCCTGCCACCACTCACTGGCCAGTGGGAGAAGAGGTGTGGGAATGGGCCTCCCAGGATGCATTCAACATCAGTATGGTGTGACAACATCACTCCTGAGAGTGACATCATTGTGCAGGCCCCAGGAGAGTCCCTAGGCATTGCCCTGGGCTGATCTGGCCTATTTAGGGACCCAAATCGGCCCATCCAGGAGCACTTCTGGGACCTGCAGAATTACGTCACTTCCAAAAGTGTTGCCATTGCACCAGGACCATGCACAAGAAGAAACTAAAGCTAAGTGCCAGGTTCTCCCCACCTCGGTTGGAAGGGTAAGGGGATTTGGCAAATCCAGCGTGAAGGAGGAAAGACTCTTTGCCCTCCCCCAGTCAGAATAAAGAGGCAGGCAGAAGGCGTGGGTACTAAAGGGCCACTTTTATTTTGGCAACAACATTAACTGTAAATGAACTAAACGTGGCAAGGGGCTAACTAGCGGCACAGGTCAAGCCCTGGGGTGATTCCTGGACCCCGCCTTGACCTGTTTGGGCGAGACCCACCACCCCAGATCTGAGCCATCCATATGCATGGGTCGGATCTGGCCAGCCTGATGGATGGTTTCCCCTTTAAAGCTCCAAGCATCCCCCACCGTGGAGCATGAGGGAAGGACTTGTCCAGGGGATTCCCACCAGGCAGCCTGCCCTCTCAACCGGCCACTGTAAAGCATGCCAGCCGATCCTGATTGGCCCCTATATCCCCACCAATGGTGATGTGCCAAGGGTACTCACCGTCCCACTCACTTTCCGGGGCGGAGCAGCCTTTTAAGTCGCCTAGCCCCGCCCCATCACATGACCCCTTACGAGGCTGGGGGAACACTGCCACTTATCCTCCACAGCGGCAAATGCGACCTCCAGCCTCAAGACTTTGGCTGCCAGCCAGGAAGGCTGGATTGGCTGATTCCAACTAGGTAGAAGAAGCTTAAACATGGGCTCTTGGGGGAGGCCATTATTGTCATGTGCAGGGAAGATCTGAGAACACTGTAACTTCTAAGCTAAAGAGCAGACCTTTGAATAAGAGCCGCTAGGACAAGTAGAGAGCGAGGGACAGAGGAATTGTGTATTTACATCTTTGTTTTGGAATCCCTTGCTCAATCTATTGCTGTGCTGCTGAGAGTGTGCATGTATACACTTTCTTTTCAGTGTGTGTTTTGTCATTTTAAATGCCGGTAGGTGTTCTCTGTACCACCCACACCTCCACTTTTTGAACACACTGTTTGAAACGAGCGCCAAGAGAAGAGGGTGGTTTGTAGGCGAATTGCTAATCCCCCAGCATTGCACAACTGCAGTAAGCATTCCCCATGGTAACCAGACACTGGGTAGCAGGAGGTGCAGGCGTGAATGGCAATGCAGGGAAGGAGAGCTGGGATCCCAAGTCCATTCAATAAGCCATTGCCAGTGAGAGTAGCAGTGACCTTGATAAACCAATGGTTTGATTCAGTATAAGACAGTTTCATGTATTCATATGTTTGTTCAAATGACTTCTAGATGAATTTGAAGAACTTCCATTACTGCAAGTAAGGTAAGTTGGTTATAAGTGTATTGTATATGGCCATAGGCCTTTACAAGTTGAAACATATCTACAGCCCTAAACTTTTAAATTTGCAAGTATAACAACCATCTCTAAAAATTCTCATTACTTCCTTTACTGAACACACTCTGAATTAGTTTAATAAGAAATGATGTAATGGGAAGAGTACTGTTGAGAAACATGTTTTATTGATTTTATTGTATTTTACTGGTTTTCATTGGTTTTAATTTTTTCTCTGTATATTAACTAACCTATAATTGTATTTTTGCTGACCTGAATAGCCCGGTGAGCCTGATCTTGCCAGATCTCAGAAGCTAAGCAGGGTCAGCCTTGGTTAGTAATTGGATGGGAGACCTCCAAAGAAGATGAGAGTTGCAGAGGAAGGCAATGACAAACCACCAGTGTTAGTCTCTTGCCATGAAAACTTCACTAAGTGTCACCATAAGTCAACTCTAACTTGAAAGCACTACCCACCACCATGATTGTATTTTTCCGTTTTTAATGAATCATTGCATTTTGTCATGCTGAAAACCACCATGAGGCTTTTTTAGTTGAACACTGGTCTATAAATATATTATTGTTATTATTATTACATTTCCTCCCTAGAGAGATTCATTTCCGCCTCCCTATCATTGTCTTCCACGAGACAGTGACGATTTTTCAGTTTTGTTTGGCATTTCCTCACCGACCCTCCTTCCCATCTATGTGTTTTTAAATTGATATGGGTGTATATTTTTAAATCTTGTTTTAATGTTTTTGATTGTTTGCCACCTTGGCAGCCCTAAGTTGGGTGGAAAGGCAGTATAAAAATATTTTAAATAAAGATATAACTAATCTAATGTGCATGACTTTTTAGACAACAACATACAAAAAATAGCCCCTGCCTCAAGGACCTTATAATCAAAATTTCGGCTAGGTGGTATATAATAAAAATAGAGAAAGGAAGTACAGAAAAGAAGAGAGATACACAGGTGTAACAGTAGATAAATATGAACATGTTAGACATTGTAGGAATGTTACTAAATTTCCACAACCGAACAGTCCACTTGAATAACTAAAGTTTTTCTACCCACTTACCGGAAAAACGAAGTCCTTTACCTTCAAGGCTAACTCTTGCATTTGTACATTAAAAAAGCACACAGGTATTTTTCAGTAAAAGCAACATGTCTGTGTGTTATGTGCCATTAAGTCGCCTCTGACCTATGGCGACGCTATGAATGAAAGACATACAAAACGTCCTATCGCTAAACAAATTTGCTCAGATCTTGCGAACTGGAGAACATGGCTTCTTTTGGTGAGTCAAGCCATTTCGTTTTAGGTCTTCCTCTTTTCCTACTGCCTTCAACTTTTCCAAGCAATATTGATGTTTCCAGAGAATCTTGTCTTCTCATGATGTGACCAAAGTACAATAGCCTCAGTTTTGTCATTTTAGCTTCTAGGAAGAATTCAGGCTTAATGAGATCTAGTACGCATTTATTTGTCTTTTTGGCCATCCATGGTATTCATAAAACTCTCCTCCAGCACCATACTTCAAATGAATCAATTTTCTTCCAGTCAGCTTTCTTCATTGTCCAACTTCCATATCCATACATAGTAATGAGCAGGGCTTTTTTTCTGGGAAAAGAGGTGGTGAAACTCAGTGGGTTGCCAGCACAGGACCGCACAATGACATCACTTTGGGTCATGTGTTTTTTTTTTTTAATTTAAATCGCCCTGGGCGAAAAAGATCACATGGCTGGTGGCCCCGCCTCTTGATGTCCAGACAGAGGGGAGTTTAGATTGCCCGGCGCGGAGGGCAATCTAAACTCCTCTCTGACTGGAGATCAGGGGGCGGGGCCACCAGCCATGTGACCATTTTCAAGAGGTTCCAGAACTCCATTCCACTGTGTTCCAGCTGAAAAAAAGCCCTGGTAATGGGGAATACTATAGTTTGGATTGTCTTGACCTTGGTCCCCAGAGAGACATTCTTATCTTTAAGGATCTTTTCTAGCTCATTCATGGCTGCTCTTCCAAGACTCAATCTTTTTCTGATTTCTTGGTTACAGAATTCAAACAGTCATGCCACCATTGTACAATGTCCTTCCTAAGACCAACCCTCCCCTACTATACTTTTAGGAAATTAGCAAAAAAAAAAAATCCAGTAGTATAAGGGGTGAATGATTAATGCTACTAATTGTTTCTGTTGTATTGTAATTTTACTTAATGTCTGCTTCTTCTGCCACATTCTGAAGGTTTTGTTGTTGTTGTTTTGTATGTTTATGGTGTGAGTATTCTGTTGCATACTTCATTGAAAAGTGGGTTATAAATGTAATTAATAAACAAACAATATTTTAGAATGAATAGCAAAAACAGATTTAGGGTTAGGTAATCCAATATTATTTTTACACTATGGTCATGTTACCAACCTTCAGGTGAGGGCTGGTGTTCTCCTAGAATTACAACTGGTCTCCAGATTACAGAGAACAGTTCCCCTGGAGAAAAAGGCAGCTTTGCTGAGCTCCCTCCCCAAACCCTGCTCCTAAATCCCCAGGAATTTCCCAGCTAGGAGGCAGAAACTCTACTTGTGGTATGTTAAATTGAAATAGCTTAGGAACCCATTGCGTCATATTCCAGCCCTGGGAGAAAGGCAAGGAGGGACCAAATAATAAACATTTTTGTGAGGAACTAACAAGTTGCCTCAGAATTTACTACAGAGAAGCTTGACACTTTTCTTTGGGAAAGTGAAACTGCATTTGTGCAGCCAGGGACTCTTTTACAATTGCTTTACCTTGTCATCAGGTTGCCCTTTGCTTTTTCCGTGTAAAAGCCTTGATTTTACGAACTGGAAGTTAGAGGTTTATTATGCTAGCCATGTGTCTAATGATACTTGGATAATTGGTTGGTGGATGGCACCTGATCCTTCAAGGCTTTATACACCTCCTCTCTTTCCGGAGCTTCCTGTAGTTAGTTTAGAATTAATCTTGTTCAAAAGCGGTTACAGTCAACTACCCTTGCAGTGCTGCAGCCATTAGCTTTAATTCTAAAAGCGACTCATCCTGAAAGATATTTAGTGTGGGGTCTTAACTAGACACACAGCTTAAATCCCTTCTGGCCTCTTTGCTCTCTGCATTCAAAATGTGACCAGTTTTAGTCTAAATTAATGGACAAGGGTCCAGGGAACACCCATCTTTTCTGTTCATGCTTATTGGCTTCGCTACCTCTAAGGGTTTAAGTTTGGTAATAGCATATTTATTTATTTATTTCCCACATTTCTCACTGAGGGCCAAGCTACAAGTGATGAATGACACTTGAACAGCAAGTGAGCAGACTCACATGTATTCCTCCCTGTTCACTTGCCGTTCAAGTGTCATTCGTCACTTGTAGCACAAGTGGAGCACAAGTGAACAGGGAGGAATACATGTGAGTCTGCTCACTTGCCGTTCAAGTGTCATTCGTCACTTGTAGCTTGGCCCTGAGACTCAAGGCAGATTACACAGTGTAAATCAATGCAGTCAACAGAAAAAGGCACCCAATAAGCAAGGTAATAGGACTAGGGTTGTGAAAATCTGAATCCAAACCGAAGTCTGCAACCGAGCTGAAACAAAGCATAAGTATAAACATGATGTGACAAAAGATTATGAAATCTTTTTCATAAAAGGTTTCAACAAAAGATTATGTTTCAGTTTGGTTCTCAGTGCACAGTGGCAGTGCAGAAGGGCACAGGCCCTGGGCTGACAGCAGTAAGTAGAGCCATTTTCCTTAATGGCAATCAACCAATCAGATACCAAGGGGAGAGACTGAGGGCCAAGCTACACGTGACAAATGACACTTGAACGGCAAGTGTATTTCTCCCTGTTCACTTGCCCTCCACTCAATCCACTTGCCGTTCAAGTGTCATTCGTCACTTGTAGCTTGGCCCTGAGTCTGTTCACTTGCCGTTCAAGTGTCATTCGTCACTTGTAGCTTGGCCCTGAGCCCTAGCATAGTGTAACTCTGCTACCAGGAAAGGGAATGTGAGTGTTGCACACGAGTGCATTTTGTCTTGGGTGCCTCCCAGGGCACTGAGTGGCTCTCTGATAGGGGAATTTTTATAATAGTACTCTGCCGCCAATTATAAGTCCCCTACTACCACTTACCCACATATATTTCAAGATACCAAACACAGTGATTGAAAAAGAAAAAAAAGGGTTTATTGTTTACAGAATAAGCCCAGACACACAACACCTCTCTTTAGGATCGTGTGTAAAGACCGGTCACATCAGAGAATCTTATATACCCTTAATGCTAATTGTTTATAGAATAATTTATAATTGTTTACAGAATGAAAGATCAAAAGGTTAATGCAAACAATTCTTCAGAATTACATTTCCCAGGATACACGGCACCCAAGAAGCCTGATTGACAGGACAGTCAGATCTCACTGTAAGATAAACACCTCAATGCTGAAGTCATACTTTTGGCATGGGTTCAAAACTCTTCTGGGCAATAACACATTCAAGGTTAAAAAGTAAGTTGCGAAGTGAAAACAAGAGAAAATGTGTATAGTTAAAAGGAACTTTCTTGTCTTGCTGCAAGATTGAGCTGACCTGTAGTTCAATCACAGAAGCCAGTGAGAAAGAATCTGCCACTGAGGCAAATTTGCCTCTTGTGTGTGTCTTTTGCTTGAATGTGCTCACACATAGATTCTAGAAGAGGACTCCAAAAAATCCCTTAACACTCTCCTCATAGGGATCGATTTGCAAAAGGCTTGCTTTGTGCAGAAGAGGGGAGCAGCAGACGGCACAGCACCATCTGCATTGCCTCACTATCTCTTTCATGTGCAATGAAAGGAAAGTCCAGCAAGCAACCAAAGTGCAACATCCATGCTGGTATGCACAGGTGGGTTTGAGGAGGGGGGGGGTCTCCTCCAGTCTCTGAGTCCAGGGCTGCTGCAAAGCCTCATGTTAAGCTGTTTTGGGTGAAAATTGGAAATAATAAGGAATTATTAAGGGAGAGCCACACCGAAGAGGACCTAGATATGCGGACCAGGTTGCTGCCCATTCAGTGGCATTCGGCAGGAAAAAATGGGCCACTTTCAGCATTTTATTGAGAAGAGTTGTGGTTGAAATGTGTTTATGTGCAGCATTTATTTGATACTCCTTTTTTTCTAAAGCATTTAACATGTACTGGGCACTTAATAATATATAAAAACAATACCTGATGGCAGGTTTCCAATCCATAAGAGAGAAGGAAGGGGATAGTCCTGCCATTCAACAAATTATTCATTGAGCATAGGTCCCCTCCACCCCAAATCTAATAAGTAACCCCCTCTCTCCATATACTTGGTTGGCACCTCAAAATCAGTGTTGAAGACACAAGGATTCTTTTTCAGCCAAATTCATCAGTTCCATGAAATCAAGCATGAATTCCTTGCTTAATTACATGACTGAAATTCATTTGGAGACTCATGCTCGTTACAAATCAAAGAGACTTCTTTGATCCTTCAAGTGATTCAGACTTGGTAACCTTAAGCCCTGAACTATTAACTGTAAACTTTTGTTCACACAATATTCTGCAGACTAAAAGCTGCAAGAGAGAACAGATCATGAAGTCCGGATATGCCACAAACAAACCTTGTACAATAAAAATTCTAAACCGTGCCATACATTTTGCCATAAAATAGATTGCAGCTTCCCAGCTTACACAAAGGGTAAATTCCATTTTAGCCTCCGACATCAGATTCCGAGTTTCAGCATTAATTAACTAGCAAGTCACCACTGAATGGAAACAAAATATTCCTGCATTATCCTCAGGCAAATTACTCATCTGCAACTGTTGATCAACTTCATTGTTCACTTCCCCGATGCTTTAGCGTCCTTATTCTCACCAGCATTTCAAGCACTGCAAAGGCACAGACAGTTACCATGGTTCAGATGTCTGCTATCCTTCATGAATGCTTCCTCATTTCCTTTGAAAGTTATAGTTTGGATTTTGCCTTTTATTTTCCTGAAATGTAACCAACCGAGAGAGAGAGAGGACAAGAGAGAGAGCGAATTCAATGTTAATATGAACTGGTCCATTCATAATGTAGATGTGTTGTATACGAAGCACTGGACTATCCAAATTAAAGCGTTTTCCAACCTAAAACATTCTTTTGGATCACTTAATAAGTCCTCCCCAAGTCATTTTGCTGGAGGACATACTCACCTGGTAAAAAATGTTGATTATATTTAGTACTCTGGGCAATGTGGACAGAAGCAGTATTGGAATTGTAACATTCTAGATACATCAAGCGTCAGAAATTACCTTATGTTGAGATAAACCATTGGTCTGCTTACTAAGTATCACCTATTTTAACTGGCTGCGAAGTTCTTTCCTAACACCTGCTACATGATATTTTTAACTAAGGGTGATTCCGCACGAATGGTTTTCCCTGCTTCAGCTTCTAAATGACCTCGATTTTTTCTTGTGTTTCCACACGAGGGAAGGCAATCCTAGCAGCAGATTCGAAGTCACTGCACGTTTTGTCCGGTTTTTTTCCATCCTGCTTTCCCCCAACTTATGTGTCCATGCGCAGCAGATTAGGGATTTTAATCATGCGGAATTCTTTATCCGATGTTCTCCCCACCCTTGCTCTTTTCTCTCGCCCTTTGAATCAACTTAATTTGATTGGCCAATCATGTTTTCTAAGCTCTACCCTTTCTCTTCCCCCTTTTTTTTTAAAAAAAAAGTAAAAAAACGTTGCAACGTTTCTACAGATCTATGCAGAAACATATCCTGTGTCACATGACAACAGCTGACCAATAATGGGTCCATTTTACAACATGCCAAATTTGTTACTTGTTGCTCGCTGACAGCTGACAGCTTCTGAGGTAGAGTGAAAGTGTGATGGAGGGACTTCAGCGTTCAACTAGTGGTCTAGGCATTTCATGGAGGGAGAAAGAGACCATCCTCAACACAACACCTATCACTAAACCACTCTGCTCATGAAGAAAGCGGGAAAGATAGACGTGGGATCATTGGTAACAATTTTCCCTCCAAATGTCAATAGCCAATACTCTTCCACAATATCGGCGGGAAGTGCTCTGACCTATCCAATATGTTTATTTGATGCAATGTTTATGTGTAGCAACGTTTTTTTGTGAGAATTTTTTTTCTAATATGTTGGTTTGATGCAATGTTTATGTGTAGCAACATTTTTTGTGAGAATTTTTTTTCTAATGTGTTGGTTTGATGCAACGTTTATGTGTAGCAACTTTTTTGGGGTGGGAAAAATTTTTAAAAAATGAAGATGTGCATCATTTGACACTTTCCCCGGAAAAAGCGATGAGGAATCGATTATTATCCTGTCAAAAATTCCACATGATGGACTTCGAGCTGATGAAATGTGCGAAACAAAAGTCTACTGTGGAATCGGGGAGAAGTGGATTTGTAGGACTCCACTGCAGCATGACTGCTCAGAAAGCCTGATCAAAATTGATCATGCGGAATCCCCCAATATATGCCAAGGTTAAACTTCTGGCCTTTCATTCTACCACTGAGCTCCAGGACTTCCTTTCACAAGTTTTTGTGCCATTCATTGATTTATCAATGTATCTAATTCTCAAGGTGGTCAAATCTGAGGATACTTAAATCCAGAGACTGCAGGTGAAAACAAACAAGACAGAACTTTCTACAAACCAGAAAGAAGTCCTAGATCTGTAGAAAAATCTAAAATCCACCTACTTAACATGGGGCTTTAAATACCCCAAAATAATAGAAGGAGCACCTGTAACTTTTAGGAAATTGATGTTGTCAGTGGCCATTGCTAGGCAACCATGACAGCATCACCAGCTTCCAAGCCTCGGTTTCTGACAGTAAAAGGCAGGAGGAAGGGACAGAGCTCTTTCCATGGCTATTTTGGCATTTGAGAGACTCAAGAGCCCAGTCCTGGCAGTAACCACCAGGCGTCTTGCTACCACTTGACTTGCATGACATACCCAGGCCTGGCTGCTGCAACAGTGTGCCAGTGTGGTGTAGTAGTTAGGTTAGAGTTTCAGAGTAGGTCATGGGAGACTCAGGTTTGAATTCCTATTCTGCCATGGCAGAAGCTTACTTGGTGACCTTTGGCCAGTCATTTACCTTACAGGATTGTTGTGAGGATAAAATGGAGGATAAAATGAAGTAAATAAATAATAAATACAGCTGAAGGTGGTAGATCCAGAGGAGTTAGCCGTGTGAGTTTGTAGTTGCAAAACAGTAAAAAGTTCAGTAGCACCTTTAAGACTAATCAACTTTATTGAGGCATAAGCTTTCGAGAACCTAGGCTCTCTTCACCAGATGCATGGATGGTATGAAGAAACTGACAAGAGATATATGGGTGGTGAGGGGAGGGGGAGAGGGTGCAGGGAGTGAGGGCCATGTAGATGCAAATCAGTTGCAAAAGTCACGAAAGAGGTGGAGTGCACAATACAGGCTGGGTGTGACCCCTTCCCTCCATTGCTGAATCTGAATGGAATGCCTGAAAGGCAGTTACTTCTGGTAATGAAGGAACCATTCATAGTCTCTATTCAATCCAAGTCTGACTGAGTCAAATTTACATATGAATTCCAATTCAGCAGCTTCCCATTGGATTCTGCTTTTGAAATGTTTCTGTTGAACCTTTAAGTCCTTGATGGAATGTCCTGGTAGTGTTATCCTACTGGTTTTTTACCATTACCATTTTTATGTCAGAGTTGTGTCCATTTATTCTTTTGTGCAGAGGTTGGCTGGTTTGTCCCATGTAAAGAGCAGAGGGGCATTATTGGTACATGAGGGCATATATCACATTGGAGGATGAGCAGCTGTAAGAGCCAGAGATTGTGTAGTTGATACCATTGGATCCTGTAATTGTATTTTCTGGGTTGATACGTGGGCAGAGGTGGTATCTGGGTCTGTTGCAGGGTCTAGTTCCTGTGTTGGTGACCCTATTAGCTGGTTTGTGGTTGTTAGTGAGCTGAAGGGGGGGCAGATAAAAGGTTGGTTAGTTGATGAGTGGGAAGGAGCAAGGGAAGAAGGGAAATATGAAGATACAATAGCTGCCAGGAGGAGGAAAAGAGAAAATAGTGTGGAGAGGGGGATTTAGGGGGGAAATGAGGTGCCCCTGCAAATCCTTGTGGATTGCCTGTCATGCAGCTGGGCCTGGCCCAGCATAGTGGCTAGATCAATTCAGCTCTGTGAGAGTCCATTGTGGGAGGGAAGGAGGGAAAGTTGAAGATGGGGCAGATAAAAGTAATTTGGCTGGTGGCTGAGAACGAGAGAAGGAAGCAGGAAAAGGGTGGAAGATACATGGGCTTTCAGGGAAGGAAAATTGGAAATAGTGGGAGAAGAGAAAATGAGATAACCCCTGCAAGTCCTTGCAGGTCCCTCACACATGGAGTGGAGAGGGCCCTCAAGTCATAGCTGACTTATGGCAACCCCTAGTGAGGTTTTCATGGCAAGAGACTAATGGAGGTGGCTTGCCATTGCTTGCCTTTGCAACCCTGGTCTTCATTGGAGTTCTTTCATCCAATTACTGAGCATGGCTTACCCTGTTTAGCTTCTGAGATCTAATGAGATCAAGCTCTTGTGGGCTATCCAGGTCAGGCCCTTCCCCCACACATAGGTTTCTATTATTCTTTTTTTGTTCTACAATAGGTAGGGAATGGCTTACGTGGATGGTGTAAAGGGCATGCCAACGTTTATGTCCCATTCTACCACAATGGTGAAGGACCACACCACTTCTGCAAACATATCAGGACTGTACTTCAGGAGATTAGAGTGGTACAGTTCCAACGTGCAATTCTTTGCCATAAGATCTACCCTAGACAGTCACAAAAACCAGATAGGAAAAGACAACTGCCAGGTCAGATCTTTTGATTCCTGCTCTAGCTGGTAGTAGAACACAATGCCTCATTGTCTTCCAGTGGCCAGGGCAAATGATAATGGTGGAGTTTGTTTTTTCTCCAGAAAGGGCTCCTGTACCTTTGATGTCAACTCAATGCATAGAAATGAAACTGATGAAGCTTTTCATCTCGTGAAAAGACTTACCTTCTAAAACTCCTGATTTCTAAACCACTACCCTAACAAAAGAGCATAATAGATAAATATTTTCCCTCTTACTTTCCCTGATACATAATCCACTATTACCAGTTAGGTAGATTTGTCTTTTCCAAATCAAAGCATAGTGAGATAATTTGGTCTCTCCTATGAACATCAAACAGCTTCACTTATGTAATGAAGCAGTGGGAGATAATGCATGAATATGAAACAGAAGCTTACAAAAATAGAGATCTTTTGATATCCACACAGTGTAAAGGAAGTTATTCAAATCTCTTTTGATTAAAAAAAGGTTTTTGCACCCTCAAAATAAATCAGTTTATTTGATTTTGTTTGCTTTGTTTCTGTCATTACTATTTGTGGGTATAATTTTTCAGTTTAATTTATGACACAGTAATCTTTTTTTAAAACAATGCTGACTCCTTTGGATATGATTTCTTAGTAGTATTATTGCAAATACTATATATGTATAATTTTGATAGATAATATTCTGAGACACCTGTAAAAACCAAAATTGCTAGAAAGGGAAGAAGGTAGGATGCCACAGACGCTACACAGAATTAGAGATGGGCACGAACGGGGGAAAAACCGAACTATGTGGTTTGTTGTTCATCAAATTTCACGAACCACGAACTTTCAAGAACCTGCCAATGGTTCGCGAACTGGTTTGTTTGGTTGGTGAAAATGTCACATTCAGGTCAGAAAACTGTCACTTCTGGGTCAGCAGAAGGTCCCTTCTGGGCCAGCAGAAGGTCACTTCTGGGTCAGTAGGTCTGTAAGAAGTTCATCCCCTGTTGCCTAGGAAACTGATTGATCAGCTCCAGGCTGTCTGCAGTGACGAACCAAAAAACAAACCAGCCTAAAAGTGCATAGTGGTTCGTCAGAAATGGGATCTGATGAACTGCTGGTTCACGAACCACGAACCAGCCTGGTTCGTCATGAATTTTGATTCGTATTTTGGTTCGTGCCCATCTCTACACAGAATCCAGAGATCCAAAGGATTCTGCCAGCCCAAGAGGGCTTGTAGCTTTTTTTCTTCCATACACTATCCCACTAACCCTGTCTTCTAAGATAATCTATTTTTTTTTAAATAAATGGGAAATTTAAAAAGCTGTGTGTGGTATAACCTGAGGTGTCTCTTCAAACAACAAAGAAATTTCAGTAGGTGAGCTATGCCCAGCTTCTTGGCCATGCCTGAGGAAGTTCAGGCTTGGCTTCAACACTTTCATAGTCCTCGTAACTATCTCATCCATACATGTACTCACGGACTTGTTGGCTTGGTTCACTTCGTGATTGTGTGTCACAATCTTGGGAGCTGAATATCTGCTAGGTTGTTTGGGTTACACATTACGAGCCCCTTTCTTTTTCAGTTAGATTTTGCCTTTAAGCCTCTTCTTCTTTACACCCTCTGGATAGATTGCTGCCACCTGGAATTATATCCAAAAATAGTTCATTTAAATTTCCCCTTTAATAATGTGCCATAGCATCAGTCTTCTTCATGGGACTTTTTGGTCCTGAGGATAGGAATGGGATATATAGGAATGACAGATACTCTGGGTTAAAAAACAAAAACAAAATAAACTTTTATTTTTACAAGAAGTCATACTACTTCTTAAGCTTGATGATTTCAAAGATAGTTCTCAGTTCTTAAAGTTTCTTTTCATAGGCTCAGTCACACAGCTATATATACAAACTTTCTCTCTCAGGCACTCACAGTTTGCCTGTTTCAGATAGAATGAAAGTTCTCTTACAGACACACACAGTTCAGGTTTCCACACAGGTTGCCTAACTGAACTAGAATGAGAATCCCCTCAGACTTCCACGCAGGTTGCCTGCTTTGCCCAGACTGAATGTTCTCTCTGCTCAGTAACTCCACCCTCTTCATCTGTACCACACAAAGCATTTACAGACACGCACGCGCACACACATATACTTAAAATCATTACACGTCAACAGCTTGTCACTGTCAGTCAGGGAACTGTCACATCTGCGCATGTGCAGAAATACCATGGTGGTGTGCTGCCATTATGTTTTGCTGTCAATTTTTGAGAGTAGCTTCAAATGCTCAGTTGTGTCTTTGTGGTGCAGAGTCATGCCTCAGATACTTTTTGTTGCCTCAGATGGTTTTATAGTTTCATTGTTTTCTGTTGTGTAATCCTAGTCCTACTGCATTGTTGATTGGAGGTACTTGCTGTACGGTTTTTCATATTTTGTAATCTGCCTTGAGTGTCATTGAGAAAAGTGGGCTGTAAATGAAGATAACTACAATAACAATGATTGTTAAAGGAGTCAGAGATGACTCCTTTGTGTGATTAAAGGAATCAGATATGAAATAGTTGCTTCACTCCTGTCCAGGTCATTCAGCAAAAGGGCTGGTTACTCGATTTCTTCCTGGGGAAACGATACTGATTACTGAAAGGCTTTGTTTAATTTGAGATGGGATCTTAGATGCTGAAATAACTCAGTTATCCTAAAAAGTAAAAGTTCTATAATTTGTGTTACTGCATTACTGTTGTCATCATAATAAAGACAATTGTTGATCATTATTTAAAGAAACAAATCAGGAATTTCATGGAAAAACAAGTATTTTATTCTTTCTGAGTGGGAGTCCATTTTAAGTCTTATCCTTTAATGAATGCCTGATAAATTGTCTGGATTCAGAACAGTTCATGTATGCATGTTCCTGCACAGCATTGTGGGAATTGTAGTTTATTCCTCCATCAGTAAAAAAGAAAAGCAATATAGTGGTTAAGTAACTGAGCTGCAATGCCCCCTTCACTGGTTTGAATCTCACTACTGCCATAAACTCATCACCAGGTGGCCTTGGGTAAGCCACTTCTCTCAGGCCAGCTCACCAGCCATATTGTGGGATAATAACACCGGCTTGGTTCACCGCTCTTGGTGGGCACTAATCTGTCCCGAAAAGTGGTATACAAATGAACTGTTATGTTATAGTATTTAGTAATAAAGGAATGCCTTGCCACACTGAGGTAGAGAAAAGACAGGATTGGCTCTTTGCATTAGGGAAGAAGAATTGGGCACCAGGAAACACAACAGTGGGTGGTGCCATGGAGTACACAGGCACCAGATGGGAATCACTGGTGCGGAGCAAGTCCAACAAAGCAGTGCAAATGACTGTGGCAGTGTTCACAGCAGAAGAGCTCCTCCTTTGACTTTGTCCTGCGATTTCCTCCTCTTGCTTTGTAGCAATCTCCCTCCTCTCCTGTTCTAATCCAGCGCTATCCCAATTGATTTTCCCTTCTATGTTCTTGGGTAGATAATGATAAAGAAACTGTGTTGTCAAAATGGGCAGAAGCTAATGAAGAATACTTAGTTGCTTTATGTCATGTAGCAGGAAGGAGTGCTGGAATGCCTTGCTTTAAGAATGCAGAGGAACACGATTCGAGGGTGGTGGTTTAGTACTACTATTGCTTGAGGTGAATGACTCAGCTATTTTATCACTCTAGGCAGCAAATATTAAAACATTAAAAAAATTAAAACAACATTTTAAACAATTTAAATTTATGTTTCAAACATTTAAAATAGTATAAAAATAGTTCAATAAATATACACACAAACACTCAACACCAAGAATAGTAGCAACAACAGCAGCAGCAACAACAACATTCAATTTATATACCATCTTTCAGGACAACTTGACACCCACTCAAAGTGGTTTACAAAGCATGTTATTATTATCCTCCTGACAATCACCCTGTGAGGTAGAGAGGACTGAGAGAGCTCTGAGAAGCTGTGACTGACCCAAGCCAGCTTCAAGTGGAGGAGTAGGGAATCAATCCCGGTTCTCCAGATTAGGGTCCTGCTGCTCTTAACCACTACACCAAACTGTTTCAGAGCCCCAACCAGCTCTTCTATAGATTCCAGTTTCCTGAACTTCTGAGCTATCAATAGGGTTCAACAAAGAGGGCCAGTAAGAATTATTACACTAAACAAACCAAAAAGGAGACAGATGAATCTCCCTGGGGATGGAGTTCCAAAGTCTGGGTGCCATGACTGAGAAGGCCTTTTCTCAAGTTGCCACCTGCCTGGAAGGGCACCTGAAGCACAGCCTGTGAAGATGACTGGAGGAAATGGGTTGGTCCACATGGGAAAAGGTGACCCTTAATGTATGCTGGCCCCAAAACTTACAAGACTTTGAGATGGGATGGTAGTTACTCAACTGTCCTGGGTCCAGAGTAGGTTTCTTTGGGAGTGAATGCACCAGTGCCTGCTTCAAAGCAGGGGCAATCACCCTCTCTCTCTTGGGAAAGCATTTAATGTCTCCTGGGTCCAGATCGCTAGACCTCTCAAGCAGATTCCATCTCCTCCTGTAGGTCGGAACCCAACAGGACCCCCCACTCCCAACCTCCACTCTTGCCACCTGTCTCCTTGCCAGTGGTGAGAAAAGGTGCATGAATGGGTCAGGAACACTCTGGAGCATGCTCCCATATGCTCTGGAATGCTTCCGCATTTGTAGCATGACACAGAAGCACAGGGTCATGCCAGGGGCCAATTTGGTATTGTGAAGTAAACACTCCTGTTTACCCCATTCATCAGCTTGAGCCCCAGAGCACCTGGCAACCCTACTCCAAAGAACATTGCACATGTCTACTGAATGCCGAACCACACTGATAGCTCAAAAGTGCAAGACTCCCAAAGGAGTCTCCACTCCAAAAGTGCAAGACTCCACTCCCAATGGAGTTCCAGATCTGGTTCAAGGTGTTAACCTTGGTGTTTAAAGCCCTTTACAGACTGGGACCTGCATACCTGTGGGACCACCTCTTCCATTATGTCCCCTGCAGGGCATTATGTTCTGCAGACAAGCAACTCCTAGTGGCTCCGGCCCAAAGGACATCTGTCTGGCCTCTTCCAGGGACAGGACATTTTCTGCCTTGGCCCCGGCCTGGTGGAATGCTCTTCCACTGGAGATCCAGGCCCTGAAGGACCTGTTACAGTTCTGCAGGGCCTGTAAAATGGAGATGTTCCGCCAGGCCTTTGGCTGAGTGCCAGCAGGTGTCCCCCTTCTTCCATCTAAAACTACTACTTTTTCTGGGGCTGCCCTCAGCCATCTACTATGCCCATATATGGACTCCCAAATATTTATTTAAATAGCCTGCACCTGGACTATTTTAATGACTTTTTAAAGATTATTATTCATTTTATGGTTTTGTAATTTATTCACTGTGTTTTATTAATGTTGTTAGCAGCCCTGAGCCAATTTGTGGGGAGGGCGGGGTATAAATCAAATCATATCAATAAATAATAAATAAGATATTGGGATCTATAGAAGAGCTGGTTGGGACCCTGAAACAGAAGGAATTGGATCCTATGGAAGGCTTAAAACTTCCCTGCTCTTCTCATACCACAATCCTAATCTGAGTACTTGATTTTTAGAGAAAGAAATGCTGAGTGCCGCATTAACAGAACTCAACGGCAGTTGAGTTCAAGAATATGCCAAATGAGCATAACCTGCACTGGAAAAGAGATTAAAAGTCATAAAATAGTTTCCTTATGTCAGATCAACCATTAGTAGAGTTCCTTTAGTCATTACTGGAGTCATATACCCTTATTTCAAAGCATGGGGGTAAGTGCCGAATTTTGTTATGAATATGAATGAAGAATAAACCAAAAGGTTCATAGAAGAGATAGGGTTTGAAATAAAGGAAGGCAAAGATACGGCAGTCTTCTAGGAAGGAGCTGATAGAGCATTAAAAGATTTTGAGAGTTTTTTTCCTTTCTTGATATAAGACATGGTTAGGATTACGAGTTGCTATGCTAATGAGAAAATGAATTTTTTTCTTATTTATGTCTCTGAACCTCTGTTCACTTTTATTATTGTTTTGGAGGAAGTGCAAGGAACTAAATTTCAAACATTTACAGGCAGCATATTTATGGCACACATCAGTGAACAAGCATCAGGAAACATCAGTTTTACAGGGGGATTAAATGAGGTTGTTATAGTCAAATTTACTGTTTAATCCGTGGAAATGCCATAGACCTCCAAAGGTTGGACAACCAAGTCATAAAGAAAGAGCACCACAATCATCATCTCAATAAGCAGTATAACATGGTCATAAAATAAGAGAGGACAGGAAGTGATAGAAATGTCATATAGATGCACCACACACAATTTACACTTTCCCAAGCTCTGTTTGGGAACCTAAGATGAGTAAATTATTCTCCGTCCATAGTGAGTTTCCTAAAACTCTAATGGATGAGCATGCTCTCCAATTGAGCTTTTTCAAGCTCAGAATGGTTTCTTTTACCTATGATGAAAACATATCCCTTGACCCCTTGCCAGATTTTTATTCTCCTCCAAGCTATACAACATACAAGCCCTTTTCAGTCATTGTGCTCCTGGTGCTGTGATGCCACATACAGAAAGAATGTGCTGCATGTGATCCTTTCACTCTGTGCCATCACCAGGTCTTCTGAAAGGTATTTGCAGGCCAACCACTCATGGGTGGAGTAAGGGTGAGGTCATGGCGACAGAACACACAGAACATGTTAACTGGAGTTAAAAGATGCCACAACTTTATTGGTTTACAGCTTGTGGAGCATTGGTGATGCACAGAGGCTCGGATCCAAGCATCAGCTAACCTGCCTGCCAGCTGATGAACCACCACATCCCCTCAGATCACCAGCTGAGGGGGGAACCACAAAATGGCAGCTAATAGGATATCATGTGGGTGTACCGTACACCCCTGTGTGGATCTCCTGCCACCTGAGTGTGAGGATACCCTGACAGTCTCCAATCTGGGCATGCACCTGCCATGCCTCGTTCCCAGGATCTCTTAAGGGAACTCATTTCCTGGCCCTGGCTCACTGGCCCAGTCTCCCCCCCAAACAGATTCGAGCCCAATGTCCAAACTGCCAACCCCAGAGTTATGACATGGAAAAAACAATTACAGATGGCAATCCCCAAGAAATCCAGCAAGCAAAAAAACCTCCCACCAAAGACTAGACCATGCTAGTGCGCCTATGAATTGAGGGAGGACAGGGTGGGTCACCAGCCATGAGCAGAGTGATGAGGGGCAAGGATCAGCCCTTCTAAGAACTCTCCAATTCCAATCAAAGAATCAAATACATCATAATCAAAATGCCATGCACCTAATGAAGTAACATAGTGCACCTAAAAATGTCCACATATGGAACAAAGTAAAGTCCAGTTAAGGAAGACATACAGCAGGTAAGTATCAATGAAGTCAGTAAATAGCTTCTATAAAGTCAGTAAGTAGTATTCTTCTCTTTTCAGATGGAGTGTTGATGGTGGGTTGCCGCTGAATGAGTCCACAATGCCTGACATACAGCGCTGGCTTGGTACCGCTGTTTCATGTTCACAACCTCCTCAGGGGCAAAATATATCCACCACAACAATAATCAATCAATGCGTCTTCATACAAGTCAATCCATACAGTCAATGTTGATACAATCACAATGAATCACAAATGGTATCCTCCTCAACTAGCCCTTCTAAGAACTCTGGCATATCCCAGGTCTGTGGTCCATGCCTGCCCACGCCCCCTGAGCAACCCAGCCGGCCAGCCCTGATTGGCTGGCCAGGAAATTTGAATCTGGGGAGCAGGTCTCTGAGCAGCATCTGCTGGGAGAGCCCCAAAATGGCAGCTGCCATGCCACGAGCCTCATCACCATCCCGCAGGCTGCAACCAGGTTGCCCAGGTAAATCTGGGAGCTAGTGTTTTCTGCCTCAGTACACATATACTAGACCCCAGATGAATCCAGGTTCTTAGCATGCATGTTCTGAAATGGGATATATGAATGTCACCCCTTTCAAACACCATGACAATCACACATATCCAGAAGGATTGCCTATAGCCTAATGACTGAAAAGAGCTACAGTTCCTTATATAGCATCATTCCACTGATCCTGGTGGAACCAATTAAAAATTAAACAAAATACAAATAAGACAGTAAAATTTCAAGAAAATAAAATGTTCTGGGGTACAGACAAAGGAATAAAGTCTGACCAACTGGGTGGCTTAAAAACACAGCAAATTTAGCAAAGCAGCTCGATAACATGGTGCTTCAGGCCAGCTCATCAGGAATCAACATTTGGGAAATTGCTAACTAACTAATTGCGTGTTTAGATATCTGAAATCTATTTTACCTGAAAACAAAAACGATGGGAAAGATCCAGGCAAAGCCATGTGCCAGTGGTAGGTTCTCCCATGCCACAAGCAGGTTAATATGGCAACTTATTCTTCCTTGTGTATGATCCAATTCCTGTTTTCCTGTACATGATCCAATTCCTGCTATCTGCTAAGAACATGCAACATACTGTACAGTAGGGGAGAAGCAGGATGCTGGATCATCCTCCAAAGAACTGGGCATGTGGAGGAAAGGGGCTGATTCAAATACATTTTCCCCTTGGTGTGATGGAACCTGCAGCCAAGGCAGCATCTTGCTCAGTACAGAGGTTGTATGGGGGCAGGTTCGCTGCTCAAGCAGAGAAGCTTCTCTTCCAATCCCGCTATCCATGCATCCTCGAAATGGATGAAAAAACGTGAACATGGAAGGGATATGTGAAGAGAGAGCAGAGGAACAATCAAAGGGTTAAGTTATTAGAGAAGAAAAGGGCAGTGAATATTAACGATGAAGAGAGAAGTCTCTCTTGTACAAAGCAATTCAAAACAATCTAAAAACCAAGCTTCTGCTTTCTTGCATTCAAAGTCTTTTCCTGACTGTCTATAGATGAGTCTGTTTTTCTTCCCTCATTTATTTGTAACCGCACCGAAGATGAGACAAGAGCTATTGCTCTTTTGGCAGCCTGCTCTCTGAACTAATTAAAGGCCTCAGAAAGCAATCCTCTGATTTTTCTAGCAGAGTTCAGCCCAAAGTTCCTTTTGTTTTAGGAGGCCACAGTGAGAGATGGTTAATATAAATCCATTTGGGGAAAAAATCCAGTGTTATTTAGCTTTCGAGCCCAGGACAACTGGTCAAATAGTGTGCACAGATAAGCCTTCCAGATACCCAAAGAGAGAGAAGTGAGGTTCCAGCCTTGGAAATACTGCACATCCTGAGCAACTCTAGTTCCATGCTTGTGAAGCATGGAAATAAGAAACAGAAGAAAATGGCACACAGGCAAAAAAAAACCCAGGATAACTCAGAGCCAAACCACACGATACGAATTACATGTGAATGACTCGAAAACACACTTACACGTGTCCCAATGTTGTTTTCAACTAAACGTGCCAGGAATGCAGGACTTCCATCAAACCCGTGTTCGCGGTGGCACGGGTTTTCTCCGTGTTCCTCCAAGACACGGGAAGGATATCCCATCATGCATCTGCACTCTGCACATAGACATGAGCACCATCTACCTGCAGTTCTGAGAGCACGGTGGAGTGAGCTGTAGATAGGAAGTGGAAGATCCAGGAAAAAAGGACACACTGCATTGTCGACTTACTGGTTGCAACCGTGAACACGCATCGCCGTGGCCACACCGAAGCATAACATTAAGAATCCGTGCCTGGACCAGAACACGTGCTCATTGAGAGAATACTGGACATGGGCATTTGGGGTAAGACAGAACTCCTGACACTTGCTCGGTCTCGTGTAATTCGTATTGTGTGGTTCGGCTCTCAGTAAATACTAGGGATGCTCAGCCAGAACTTTATTAATCAAGATTTGACTTAACCATACCTATTTGTAAATATCTCAAATGCTCCAAATCCAAAGGCAATTATTTCTGACATTTGATATTTCCATTTCCTATGCATTGGGGAGGTAGAGAAGCAGCAGATATGTATCTAACAAAGATGTTGCCCTGCCACAACAATTAGCTTATCTTCCAACAAAACAGAATTGCCCTGATTTTGTGTGCACAAATTCCCCATTTTTCTCCAATTATCATGTCCAGGCTCTGAGAAGGATGATTTTATATCAACACAAGTCAGTGTTCTCATGAGTTATTTCATTCTACAGAGGATTAACATATTGGCAAGCAGACAGACGGAGGAGATTGAAGACGGCAAAGGTGATGATTATGGCTTGACCCTTACGGGCTCACCTGAAGACTGAGGAAGGTATAAGGACATATGATTCCCACATCCAGGACTTTTTTTTCTGGGAAAAGAGGTGGTGGAACTCGGTGGGTTGCTAGCACAGGGGGCAACTCTTGGCGGGAGGTGGTGCCCCTGGTACCACATGTGTGCGCAAAGTGCATGCATGCTCCCAAGGCCAATGACGTCACTTTGGGTCAGCTGGAACAAGGGGGGAGTTTTTAAAAGTTTAAATCGCCCTCGGCAAAAATAGTCACATGGCTGGAGATCAGGGGGTGGGGCCACCAGCCATGTGAGCATTCTCAAGAGGTTCCAGAACTCCATTCCACTGTGTTCCAACTGAAAAAAAGCCCTGCCCACATCCCTACAATAGGCAGTTAATTTACTTGCCCTGACAGGAAGCAAGAAAAATCAGGAGATGCATGGAACGAGCAATAAGAGAAAGATCTCATCCTCTACAGCTCTTTTCTGTGAAAGCATGCGGGGTGGAACACAGGGACAGACAAATCCTCTCCTGCCTCCATGTGCATGCACAGGAGCCCTTTCCCCTTTCCCCAAAATCCTTTGAAGGTGAGTGTGGTGTGTCTGTGGTCACATATCAAACTCGAGTTGAGTTGGGATTTCTCCCAATCACTAATGAGTTTAGCACATTTGTAACCAGACACCTAAATTTTGCAACAAATAGTATACTGTCCCTAACTTTAAGAAGCATAAGCCAGCTGTGGATATTCCCACCGGTCTTTTTTGTAAAGAGATGTGACAAATCTCTGAAGATGGAGGAATGTTTTGCATAGGGGCTGAAAATGTTTACATACTGCACCCTCATTTAGCTCTGCACTATATTTAATATTTTGTAGAAGTCACCGCTTAAGACGAATTGTAAGAGATTACCGACTTGCCGTTCTCCAATACTGATCATTGTTTATGACACGAACGAACAATCTCCTTTCCAAAAAATAAAAGAAAGGGTTTTAATCATTATCAAGTTGTATCAAATCATTTAAAACAGTTGGGTGCCCAAGTAAGTAAACAAGATTCTCTCCAAGAATAATTTCCAGTGGAACAACCTTTCTTGAAATGAGAGATGACTATTTTTTTAATTACAGAAATTGATTATTTTTCATTAGTTTCTATTCTTTTCAACATGGCTTTCAAGAGAGAACAATAATGAAGGCGCAATTAATGTGAGATGAGGCACGGGGAAACAATCTCTGTGAAAGAGATATGCTGGACAATAGATCTAATGCAACATTCAGCCATTGAGCCAGGATTCTCAAAAAGTTAGGGTGAGAGGTTAACTCTCCCACCTTCTGCACATTGGCAGACCTTTTTGCTGTTTCCATAGCACAAAAGAGATGGGAAAACAACCAGATGAATTCCTGTGACAACTAATGAATCGTTCGGTCCTACTGAACAAAACCATGGCTCCCTCAGAGGCCATAGGACAAAGCAGAGCCTAGCCCTTGTTGCTTTCTTGCTCAGGAACTGTCCATGGTCCTAATTCAATTGCAGTTTCAAGAGGCTGTTAATATCCATTAGTGCAGAGGTGCCTGAATAAACGGCTTTGTTTCTTTCAACCCAAAGCTCACAGTCTGTTTGTAAGATAAATTTATGTTGTGCAATTTGTTCCATAGCTCCAGAACGAGTGCTTCATGGTGGCAGAATTTCAATGCGGTGCCCAAAATGGAGAGCACCTCATGCCAAGTAGTGCTGATGATAGAGCTCTGTGTTTGCCCTCGATACTTTGGTGATACATGTTAGAACCTTAGCTTCAATGTCTGTTCTTAAAATGTTACTGATTTTAGTATGTACCTGTCAATCCCTAAAATTATCTTGAAACAACTCGCCACATGTAAAGTTCAACCCAATTTAATCTCCCGTCCTTCCACTTTCCTTTCTACTTAGCTCCTTCTCTTTGAAATCTTCTTTAAGCACTCCTTACAATTAAAACTAAAGGTTTGAATCTGTTGGAACTGGGGAAAGTGGATCGTCCTCTACCTTCTCCTCTCCCAGCAGCCCTTTTAGAACCCCCCCCCCCACCAAAAAAACCCCTCAGTTAAGGGCTGGGGTGCTCTCATGAACAAAATGCCATGTGGTATGGGATAGCTGCAATCAGGAATGGAAATAGCAGCTCCTGCACACATTTACATGAGCAGAGCAATTCTCTGAGTCAACTCTGTTTGCACAAAAGCAAGGGCGATTGTTTCACCCAATTCCCCTTCCTTACAGAAAACCTTCCCAGATCCACATGGCATTAAACTGAAGTGGGACACACACACACACACACACACACCATCAGCAAGTGTTCAGGATTACTGGGGAAAGGGGAAGAGGTTGTGTTATGCAAACTCTTTATCCTGGCATATGGTACGATCCAACATGATGGACACTAATCCTTTCTAGAAAAGAGTCCAGTAACACCTTTAAGACTTGTCATGTCTGCATACCATTTATACATGCCATTCATATGTTCTCTGTTCCCTGTATTGGTTTGATCATACTGTGAAGTCTATATTGCTCTCTTATTATGCTCACGTACTGTGACCATTATATATACATGCCATCTTGCTCCTAGACTTGCCTAAAAACAAAACTGCTGATGTTGAGACTGTTATCCCTGTAGCCTGCTACTGACCTTGTACTAACATGTAACTCCCCGCAAGAGACAGAGGGAGATGAATTCCTAGCAATTTGCTAGCTTCCTCTGGCCAGACAAAGCTATTGTGTTTCTCATGAGAATCGGGACTTTAGCACCTTTTTGCTAACTGCCCCAGGGGAGGGGGGAATCCTACACTTTATATCAAAGTGCAATTGTGTGTATATTCATTCCTGCCAATTCCTATGCATCTTTGAAGGACCTGTGAACTTAATGGATCTCTATAATAAAACCTTTTCAACCAAGACCCTGGAGTACTTGCTGTGAGGGATTTGGGGATCTATCTGTCATGGATTGTCATTCCTAGAACTGACAAGACTAATCAACTCTGACGAAGAGAACTATGGTTCTCGAAATTTTATGCTACAGTAAAGTTGGTTAGTCTTAAAGGTGCTACCGGACTCTTTTCTATTTTGATGCTACAAACTAATACAGCAAACTCCTCTGGAACTAATCCTTTCTGTATCTAACCATCATGTATACATCCATGAGACCTGGATAGCCCAGGAGAGCCTGATCTCATCAGATCTCAGAAGATAAGCAGGGCCAGCCTTGGTTGGTAATTGGATGGGAGACCTCCAATGAAGACTATGATTGCTGAGGCAAGCAATGGCATTTCTTGCCATGAAAACCCCACCAGGGGTCACCAAAAGTCAACTACAACTTAAAGGCAGGATTTCATTTTCATACTTCCATATATACAAGTTACAACATTCTGTCTTGAAAACATCTGCCCCTTAAAATTGATACTGTTCTGCTAATGGGGCACTGTCATACAGACACAAAGAGCATCAACGAGATTTCCAGGGTATATGCTTTCAAGAGTCAAAGCTCTCAAAGTATCCAGCAAAGGGGAGCTTTAACACTTGGAAGCTTATATCCTGGGAAACTTGTTGGTCTTTAAGGTTGCTTTTCCACTGTAGCCCAACACAGCTACCAACCTGAAACTATCTAGACATAAAATGTTCTTTTTTTGGCATTCGTGCTTGTCATGCCTCAGGTGGGGTGAGCCACCTTACGCTGTCACCACTCTGGGATTTAGGGTCCCTTGGGGAGGCCCAGAGTACCCTCCCAACCCTTCTGACCTCCATAGCTTGGCCAATAAACAGGTGTGAGGACCCAGCAGAGTAACAACAAACAAAAGGGTTTATTTACAAGGAGGTCAGTTAATATCAAACAAACAAACAAACAAGGTGTATCAGCAACAATAGATGGATGAAAGCAAAATAAACAAAAGGCCCTAGCCCGACTGAACTCACTGTCCCTCTATCTGCCAGGCCTGTCTTCTCACCCTACCTGGATGAGGGCCTCTCTCCCTAGCAGAAACTTCCTCTGGCCTGCTCCCTGGGAGGAAGAATGCAGGCTTTTTTCCCTCCCAGACTTATATAGCACTAGCCCCTTGTGTTCTGATTGGCCAAAAAGGTCACCAAAATGGCTCAGGGGCTCCTGGGAATTGTAGGCAGGCCTACTCCCACTGCTAACAGGCTTCTGAGGCCTTGCTAGGCCTTCCTCGTACAGCCAGATCATGTCAGTGCTAAACACAACTTTATAGAGCTTGCCTCAGAACACACACACACACACAATTTATTTACTCAGAGAAATGAATATACTCGAGCAAGAGCATCTTCTTGTTTCTAAAGGAAAAGATACTTTGCCTTCATAACAATGTAGTTTAGCAGGAGGCAAGGAGAGACTTTAATAAATGGCAGTTTCATAAACATGTCTACACTAACTCACTTAAGTTTCAATCAAAGCCTTATGGTAGAAGTGTATCTAATCAGACCTTGTTAAACTTGTGAGAAGCTGTAAGAATGAGATGTGAAAGAGAGAGGGAGTGAGAGTGTACACACTGATAAAGTATATTGTTCTTGCTGATGAAGTTCTTGATTCAACTGAAAGCAAATGTACAATTTTTAAGTAGCCGCCTAGAATGCAACCTTAGGGTGGCTGCAACTATAAAGCTAAAGGATCCAGTTGTCTGTAGCCAGGGGCATAGTCCACGATATATTTTTGTTAATTTCTGCAAAACTAGTTCTGTGGATAATTGTATGTAATTATTTAATACAGAACTATCAAGCAATAGTTTTTGGCCATTTCCACACACCATTAAAGGGACAGCCAACTCACAGAACGTTGGCAACGTCTCCATTTGCAAAATGTTTGTGGGACTGTTTGGATTCCGTTAATTTTTTTGGGCACCTTTTCCGTGACCGCAGAAAGTGCATTCCCAGAAAAAGCACTGAAAAAAACGTAGCCAAAAGGCCCACAACCATTTTGCAAATGGAAACATCTGGATTCCTGGAGAAGCTGCCAGCATTCAGTGAGTGGGCCGTCCCTTTAAGGGCATGTGGAAACCCCCTAAGTTGGCATTAGTTCCTCAGAAAAGGTTTGTACCTGTTCATAGCTGCAGCTCTCAAAAGAACATAAATTTGCATGTGCTTGGGTGATCTCAAGCACCTGTCTAACCACAGTCCGCTCACCTACCCACCCACTTCCCCAATGCAAGAGAGCTTCAGAATTAGCTAAAAAGAGTTAAAGGAGAAAGTCTATTGTGATACTTTAAGTAAGGAATGGTGGTTGCTGCTATTACTGATTTGCTTTCCTTCAGAAGAATTAACAACTTGTATAAATAAGATTGTTGTGTTTGACTTTATATACCTATCAGAAACATCTGTAGTCTGAGCCTCAGTATGAGGCCCAAAATTGACTTAATTAACAATTATCCCATAAAGATCCATTTGCTGTTTCCAAAACCTAATGGTTCTCCTGCCATGAACAGATGGAATCTTCCATACGCATATCCTAGAATGTACAACAAAATATCTGTAGAAGGCAAAGAGGATAATCACTTTATTTATCTCTAAATCAGAACTCAAACTAAAGCAGATCCAAGAAATGTTATGTAGCTATAAATTTAAATATTTTGCATAATATCACAGTATTTATTTATATGATATATTGGTCTCTTAGAGTCATTACATGTAAAAAAAACTGTTCTAAAAATGTTTCTATGTCATGTCTAGTAGTATGTCTCTAAATTCAGGGCCATGAGCTGGAATGATAGGAAGAAAAGATGATCGTTTGGCACTGGCCACAACACAAATGTCTCTGCAATAAATTGTGACTATCCTGTAATAATCTTTTTGATCACTTGCTCATATAGTTGTTACTTTCAATAAGCTTTAAAAGTTCCTGCAGGTTTCCAGGAATATTACTAATTCCACCTCCAAGTCTAATTTTCCTTGCCTTTATACTAATAGATGCCCTGACTTGGATAGCCCAAGTGAGCCTTATTTCATCAGATCTCAGAAGCTAAGCAGGGTCAACCTTGGTTAGTAATTGGATGGGAGACCTCCAACAAAAACCAAGATTGCAGCAGCAGGCTATGGCAACCCACTTCTGTTAGTCTCTTGCCATGAAAGCCCACCAGGGGTCACCATAAGTCAGCTATGACTTGAGGGTACTGTCCACCACCACCTTCCTAATAGACGTCCAAAAATAAGCAGAGCTTCCGTGTGACCATCTTATATTGATATGTCAATGGGGTACTAATCTACATGCTCTTTAAATCAGAAGAGGGTAATTCTTAGGGCTAAGCAGAACACTAGTGGGTGAAACCTGGATAGAGTACCCACTTGGGAGGGGGCAGAAAATGTCCCCCCAATATTCTTCATGCTCCTTTTTCATTTTTATGGGAGCATTTTTCCTGCATCTTTGGTGTCCTTTTGCCTTTCCCTCCTTCTCCTGCAATCCCAGCCCATCAGGGATCACTTTGTGGAAGTAGCATGTAACTGTTCAGATTTGGTTTTGGTTTTGTAAGAACATCAGGAAAGGCATATGAATACAGTCGCTTTGGCCTCTCTAAACGGCTAGATAATCTCAAGGGCCTAGGCAACTGAGCTGATGTTCTCTGTTTTGCCACATTGTGCAGCGGTCTCTCATTGCTAAAGCGCAGCAGGATGGGGGCTTGGAGCCTGTGTAAAAGTATTACAGATAGAAGGGGTGATTTTCAATTATTTACCACCTAACACCACAGCAAACCTCTGATTCCATCCCCTCAGTTATTCCTGGAGGTCCCCCAATTCCCAGGAGCCGCATTTGGGGCATGTTGGGCTACAGTGAAGTGTGGCAGTGCACTCCATGGATAGAAATCTTTTCCACCTGTGGAAGTTTGAAGTAGGACCCAACCAAGGACTGTTTGCATAGTTACATTAGTAATAAGGACATATTCACTACCCTCAGACACTCTGTTTAAAATGAGAGCCACAAGATGTTACTTAAGCCTATTTCAAGAATATAGTGGACAGTTCCCTGTTAAACTTAATCATACATTGTTCTTGAATTCTCCTTTAACATTATGGGATTGGAATTCAAACCTTTCTCTAATCTTCTGTTGTTACCCCCCCCCCCCAATACCCACTGTACAAACAATATTAGAGTTTTACAACTAGGGATGCCAGACCCCCACCCCCACTTACCTGGCCAGCGGGGGGAGCGCACCTTCTGTGCGCACTCCCCTGTGGCACTGCGTGCTCACGTGCACTGCAGCTGACTGGATTGGGTCTGTTTTGGCCCAGATCAGGCCTGGATTGGGTCCGCTGCGGAGCACAGGAGTGCTCCTGCCCGCCACAACAGTCCAAAATGTGCCCATTTTGGCCCAGATCGGGCTTGTTTTGGGCCTGTTTTGGCACAGATTGGGTCAATTTCGGGCTGCTGCGGAGCACAGGAGCACTTCCACGCTCCACAGCAGCTCAAAATGGGCCCAATCCATGCCAAAATGGGCCCAAAATGAACCCACTCTGGGCCGAAACGGGTGCATTTTGGGCTGCTGTGGAGAGCAGGAGCACTTTTGTGTTCCACAGCTGCCCCAATCCGGGCCCCTGCAGAGCATGGGCATGCTCCCAGGGGCCATGTAATGATGTCACTTCCTGGAAGTGATGTCATCACACTTGTGAGAGCATGCATGTGCAAAGCAAGCACACGCCCACCCCCACCCCCACCCACAGGTAAGTGCCAGTCCCCAATCCCCCACAGGGAGGTTGAGGGGGCCTGGCAACCTTATTTACAACCAAAGTGATATTGTGAACCATATAAAAGGCCTACAATGCTAACTTCTTTATGACAAAAAAGCACAGAATTTATTGTAGTAAATATAGTAAATATAAAAGGCCTGCAATGCTAACTTATTTAAGACAAAAAAGAACACAGAATATATTGCAGTAAATGGAATACTGGTGTATGGTATTCCTATTCATTTAAAACTAGTGATGCTATATTTGTTCTCCTAGATAGGAAGGTACAAATTTCCAGAGATTATAGAATTCTAGAGCTCCTCAACATCAGCTTGGACCACTTCTTTCAACCAAGCAAGCTCTTACACATACGTGTAAAGCACCATTAAGTTGCAGTTGACTTACATTGACCCCATAGGGTTTTCAAGGCAATAGACTAATAGAGGTAGGTTTTCCATTGCCTTCCTCTGCTTAGTGATCCTGGACTTCCTTGGTGGACTCCCATCCAAGTATTAACTAGAGCTGGCCCTGCTTAGTGAAGGGGAAATTAAACCGACATCCTTAGCCAATTGTGGATTTCCCCACTCTGCTACTAGTCTGAGAAATAAACTTGGGAATTATGGAATGAGAAAAGGTTTATTTAGTAATAAGCCTTTGATGCAGTCAGATACTAAATGCATACAGTGAAACATCAGCACCTGTGTTTTATATCTTTCAGTCAACGTGTAACGAATTGTTACCAGTACAAACGATCTCCTACAGCTCTATAAACAAGTCAAATCAGAAGTACATGCTCTTCAGAGAATGATGGATTGACAGATGGTAGTTTACATTTAGGAATGAGAGTAGTCAAGCTGGCAGCCACAAAACTCATGATAAAACTGAAGAGGCAGGCCTTCGAGGCTTTGAGGAGGTACAAACAGTAACATGCCTCAGGTAGTTACGACATTCTCTGGAACTCGCCCTCTTGAGGCTGAGAGTAGAAGGATCACATGTAGCTTTGTGTTTGTGTAGAAAAACTAGCTTACTGCAACTCTTCATGACTTTCAGGCTGCAGTAGCCTAATGTGGCAGCATAAATGATGATCAGAAAGTGTGAGAGATTCATGGGTAGAAATGGAACAATCTTGTTCAATGAACTAGTGTGCCATTGGTTATTTCCAGAATTCCTCTAACATGTAGCTTCCAAGATCTGACGAGACTGGGCTAGTGGGGGCCACCGAGGTAGGATAGTTCTTCCATGCCCAACACATTATCAATTCCATGTAATCAGCTAAGCACAAACTCAATTTTCAATTACTTTAGACAAAACAGAGTTATCATCTGATTATTGATGTAACTAGGGAGAGGAAAACTTATCTTCATCCTATCTCTACCAGAAGGGTCCAATAACTGTACCCAAGACTCTTTTCCAATGTTTTTTTCGTATACTTAATAGCTGTTTGCCACTAGTTGTGGGAACTGTTTATGTTTCAGGAAAAGAAAATAGTCCTTCCTGAGTTTAACAGGACATGAAGAGAAGAAGGTTTGTTGCACTTTCTGAAATATTCTTAAGACTGACTTGAAAAAGTGTTGAGAGGTGGACAAGTATGAGAGGGATCCATTTTTCCTGCAAATATCAGCAGAAGACAGAAATGGGAAAGGCCAAAAAACAATTGAAAGTTCTGTCTCCCTGATCTAGTTCATTGGTTCTTGCTTTACCTCCCAGCCTTGAAGGCTCTTTCACATCCTTCACCCAAGGCATAACTAGTTTGCCACAAAACTTATATTCAATAGGAAGTCACTGATAATCCTTCCTGACATCATGGCGAAATTGAAACAAATTTGCCACATTCAGACTGTACATGTTGAAATGTAAACTTAAACAACTTAAGCATGTATTTAAAAATAAAACGTGCAAAGAAAACCCAAGTCTGCATTTTCTCAATTAAACCCTTAATTTTTGTGTCAATTATCATCTTCCCCAACTGCTGCTATTTTGAAGATAGATGTTGCCAATGTGTCCTAAAATTAAGATCTTGTCCAGTATCCCTGCAAATTAATTTATATAGGATCAAGTATGAGACTGGTGAATTCAAGAATATTGGAGCACAATTCACGTATCAGAAATAAAACCACTGAAGCTCCTACAGTGAGCCATTTTCTGGAGAACAGCCATTCCGTAGATGAATTACATTTCTGTGTAATTTTTTGTTACTCCCTACACCCTTATAATAGGGTTGATATTTGGAAATTATTATTGAACCAGGAAACCTACTGGATTCGTAAATTAGGAACAAGTATGCCAAATGAATTAAATTTGAATGTTGATTTTTCACCATACTTACAAAATGGAATATGGATTTGTAAAAATTATACCAACTATTGTTATATTGCAGATTGTAAGCATTTGTGTGGTGAAAATATACCATGACTTTAACTGGAAATGAGAAAATGATTAGAAAAATGGCATGGTTCAAACATAGTTGATCTGTGACTTTAAACATAACAAGGGCCAGTTCCACAAACTTTCAATGCACCCCAGCAACACACAAAAACCCAGTTCCAAATGGTCACTAAAGAACATTGAAAGTGCATTATCCATCCTGTGTGGAAGCAGCCACGGTTTGATGCACAGATGTTTCTCATTAGAATAAAATGGGTGTTTCTTTAAAATTAGCCAGTGATCACTTTGCTTAAGAACCTTTTGGCTATTTTGTAAGGAAGCAGACAGTTGCCTTTACCTTTGGAAGAATTTATTCCGTAGAGAGTAAATCAGCTTTGGGAAATAATATTTAATGGCTTGGGGTAAGCTTATTATACACAATATATGGATTGTGTAATGTATATAATAAATGATGGACTTTGAACTATACATGGGCACAAAAACAATTTAATGAACCAGTGGTTCACGGTTCGGTGCCAACGGCGATCCTGAGGTCGTGAACCGCAATGAACATTTTCCATTGCTGAACCGGTTTGTGGTTCGTGGTGCGCAGAACGGCCCCCGTGGCACTTAGAATCTGGAATCTGGAAGAAAGAAATATAAACAGCAAGAGACTCCAGCAATCTTTGTACTTACCTTTGGAGTGTTGTACTATTCCGTTAAAAATGTGTATTTTTGTGAGAATAACATTTGTGAATATTATGGCATGGTAGACTACTACTAAAAATAACTGAAATTTTAACCTTATCATGGTGGCATTTTTTCTACACTGGCTACAGAACCCCGTGGTCCTTTTTTGTTTACTTAGATTGCCAGGATGTGTAGGCAATGCCACTCTGGCTCCAAACCCAACAAGCATTGTTATATTTCTAGTTTTTTCTTAAGAAAACAATGCCACTCCTCATTTCCTCTCCCTATAAGTCATATAGTTCTGAAGCTGTTTGGCAGCAAGTAAGTCTCCTTCTCATCCCCACAGCCAATTATCAACTTACATAGGAAAACCTCCCATTATCTTTCGACACCCAAGGGTGCTCTCCAAGAAGCTGGGCCTATAGGTTAGTATCCCACACTATTCCTGCCTACTTAGTATGAGCCTAGCCATTCAAAAGTACAACCCAACTATTACTTACTTATACAAATCAGACCAAAAAAAAAAAGGTGCACTTCCAGACAGTCCCAAAAACCTGTGCTTGGCTTCTGAAAGGTGACCATCTAATTCTACATGATAAAGCAGATGAGTGGATGGGGCAGAAGCTATGACCACCAGAGAGGGCGATGAGTTACAGTCACTTCCTTCACCTCTGATTATTGGCCAGCCTTCATGATACTCAAGTCCCAGTCCTTCTCTGCTGACGTCCCATAATCCATTTCAAACAGTGTCTACTCCTCTACGTAGCAGGGACTAGCAAAGAGTCCAGTAGCACCTTTAAGACTAGCTGACTTTATTGTAGCATAAGCTTTCTTTTTTTAAAAGATTTTTTATTCTTTTTATTAACTACATTAACTAACAATACAAAGGAAAGGAAGGGGAACAAGGGAAGGAAAGAAAAAAAAACCAACAACAACATATAACAACTACACTACACAGAATGCTTTCCCTTCATACTGCCATTATTAAAAAAATTAAAGCTTTGTATAATATTAATGGAGTGGTTGACCTTACAAAATGCAAATTACAATTCAAATTCAAATTAAGTTTTCCTCCCCCTCCTGGGTCCCGGACGCAATTCTCTCTGAGCAACTGCAGCCGCAGTGCTCGTTTCCTCCCCCCCCCCCAGACTTCTCCTTTTCTTCTTGCTTGGTGTCTCGCTGAAATTCCGGATTTTTGTCCTCAAAATCCCTTAGTTGATCTTCTGATAATATCTTGTAAGCTTGATCTTTGTAACTGAACCAGATACCTTCCGGAAATAGCCATTTGTACTTTATTCCATGTTCCCTCAGAAGAGCTGCGAGCTTTTTATACTTAAATCGTCTTTTTCCGAACTAAAAATGGGATGTCTTTCAGTATCTTGACTTTGTTACCCAAAAAGTCCAGATCCGCGTTGTATGAGTTGTATAGGATGGTGTCTCGGATCCTTTTAGATGAAAAATCGATGATGATCTCGCAAGGCAGCTGACGCTTCGTTGCATATTTTGAAGAAGCCCGGCGGACTTCCAAAATGGCGCTTTTAACCTCTTCTTTAGTTGCCTTCGCGGGTGTCGCCAATAGTTCAGAGACCAGACCCCATAAATCCTCATTTTCCTCCTCTTTCACGTTCTGGAGGCGCAAAATTGTCTCTGTTCGTTCCACTTGTAGCCCGATCAGCTGGTTCTCCACCAGCTTTAACTCTTTATTCGTAGCCTTCACGAGTGACGCACTTTCCCGAGCAGACTTCTCTGCTCCCCCCCGCTGCTTCCTTAATGGTTTTCACTTCGCTCTCAATTAAGCCCACCCTTTGATCTGTTTCGTTCAGCTTGTCAACAAAGGGTTTTATGGCTTCGATAACCGACCTCCGCACCAATTCCTCGAGCGACTCTCCTTTCCCCTGCAGGGCAGCCGAAATTGACTTGCCCAGAGCAGGACTCTGTTTTTTTGCTACCATTTTAGGGGGGGGACCGCCAGCCAGATTCTGAAACTCAGCAAGGGGGAAGAACTAGCTTTCTTAGCTTCAGATCCCACCACTCCTTCACGTGCGCTTGTAATAACAGAAGGGATTCGCTTACTTACAGGCTTCCGCCTAGTTCTGCTCTTTGCCATTTTCCATGGCCCGGCAGCACTCGAGGCGCCGCGCACGTCTGCCGGCCTCCATAGGGACAAACGGGCAATTTACCCCCCGCATTGATTTTCAGGGGGCTCTTCCCGCAGCGTCCCGGACCCTGCCTCCCTCACTGGGAGTCCTGGGGGCTAATCTTCGCAGATCAGCCGCCCGGTCAGGGTGCTCGGGCGCTTCCTCCCGGACCTGCGGAGAGGAGCGTCCAACATGGCCGAGAAAATGAAAACGAATCATTGTAGCATAAGCTTTCGAGAGCCACAGCTCTCAAAAGCTTATACTACAATAAAGTCGGTTAGTCTTAAAGGTGCTACTGGTCTCTGATATTTTGCTACTGCAGTTTAACGCGGCTAACTCCTCTGCAGCAGGGAATGTCACTCCAAATGAAGCACCCACACCCACTTTCCCTTTGGCATCCTTATACCCTGGGAAAATCTAAGCTAAATAGCTTGGAGAAATATGTAAAGAAAAAGAGAGCAAGCAATGAAGGAAATGTCTTAAATTCAATGGTGGTGCAAAAAAGTGGTTTGGGTCTGTTTGCGTTGCAAAAACTATCACACTCCCACCATCTAAATTCAATGTAAAGGAGTTCTTTCTCTCTGCTTTTTTTTTTTACTTTTGTTTTCAGACTGCTGGTTGATTTTTGTAAGGTTAACTACGCTGTTTTTATAACAATGACGACAGAAAGTTGAATTTTGCACATTAAGATAGGTTTACATTTATTTTGATTGCCGTTAATTTTTTCCATAGCAATAACTGCACTCCACTTGAAATTACAAATTGCAATCCACTTGAAATTTACAAAGGATTAAAAAAAAACCCTTTAAAACATCTGTCACACCAAGGCAAAACACTAAAACGATTATTTTTACAAGCATCTTTAGTTAAGTACCTTATGCTTTCATTGCTGTTCTTTTAACTGTTTTAGTTAATTATAAAGCCTTTCTTTCTAAACCTAAAGGTTCTATGTGTGACAATAAGCAATTTGCACTTATTACTAGACTTGCATCCCTACTACGAGTTACACTTACACCCTTTTGCCTGATGATCTCAACAGTGAACCAAAGATTTTTGTATTCCTGTGTAACATTGTAGACTTGCAATGTTTTCACAGAATATCCTTGCCAAATAAAGATGATAAAGGAAGCATGCTAGTTATCTAAAAACACCATCCAAATCCTGGATTGCCACCTAAAAAAAGCCCCCCAAACTATGTAATACTTATGTACCTATAACGTCCACAGAAATTTTATCCAGGTTTAGATTCAGCTCATTTTATTCACTAATATCTTTAGAACATGTATATTTCAATAAGAAACACATTCTGACCTGTGATGGATTCCCCCCACCCCGCAATCAGTATTCTGAGGATTGGACCACACACACAAGGGACTTTCCCAAACTTCCCAATTTTCAGGCATTCTACAAGTAATTAAAATTCTCATTTGCTGACAAAGCTAGGATAAAAAACCCTCCAAATAATAGAACTCTCTGTGCAGTGATGTAAAGTGGGGAAGGGTTTTCTTCTCTGTTCCCACATGGCCTACTTTGGTAAAAATTAGCCCCCCAGAGATGTGTGAGGTCAGAAGATAAGTGTATCATGTCTTTGTGGATATGTCCCACTTTTCAAGTTGACCCCAAACCCACTCTAAAACAGTCCTTGTGTTTTTTTCACTGCCTCTCATTCCAGAAACTCCAGCCCTGAGGCTAATGTCTGGCTACATGAAATCCTCAGATTGCAATTCTCACACCATTAAACAGTTTTTATGGGGAATAATAGCTGGGCCAGGAAAAGTCTTAAATAGTCTACACAATATCTAAATCAAAATTATTTATTATGGTCAAAGGCCAGTTCTAAAATATATACAACAGTCTACTTAACATCAATCAATGTTGATACCCAATACTCAAAACATATTAAAGGGCCAGTTACTCTAGGCATCCAAATATTATGTAAATCTATGAAGATTCAAGTTGGGGTCCAGGCATCAATTCCAAGGTCTAGGAAGAAAGTTATCCCAAAGGAAAGAAACAAACCCATGTGTTGTCATGGTGACACGGGAGGACCAAGCAGCTTCACCAACCAAGGTAGCCAGGAGCCAACAAAAGAATCTACCTTAGGGCAGATTTTGACTCCAGTTATGGGACAAGTCACAAAGTGTTACAACCCGAGTCTTTTCTTTCCAAGTAGTGGATGATTTAATAGGTAAATGACAAATGGGGGGCAGGCAGAGGCAGAGATCCAGGTGAATCAGACAGCTGGACACACAAGCCGTCCTCTGGCTGGTTGAAAAGCGGCTGCTCTGTCCCTGAGAGACAAGTTGCTCAAATTAAGGAGCCTGGTCAGAGTCAGCAACTTTATAAGGTCAGTGTGGCATCCTATTGGCTCCTTGTCAATGATCTTGATTTGGCTAGAAGCTGTAGTCTCTGTCTCAAGCCCTCTGCAGTGGTGGCACTGCAGGGCAACTGAGATCAGTTTAGGAGTTTCCTCTGCAGCTGACATAATTCACTCCCAACACCATCTGAATGCAAGCTGGCCTGGCAACACAGAGAAAAAACACTTGAGCACCTTTGCTGCTCTTTGATTTTAGACACCTGTCAGCCTACGTATATCCAATACAGACAATCTGCTATTCTGTTGGATCATTCTCAGTTACTTCAATTTGACTACATTGGGACTCAATGTGTACCTCAGTTCTTATCTATGTAAAACACTCATTTCACATCTTAATGCAAGGGGGAAGTCAGTGAATCTAAAAAGGATCTAGCAGTTATACAATGCCAACTGTCTTTAACAGGAAGTATTTAGAGTAGTGCCATGCAATTGATTTTTCTTCTTTTTCATTCTTTTCCCCATAAGATACAGAGTGGTAAAAGGAAAAAAAAAAGTTGGTTTGAATATTTCTATTTGACATACTATTAACAACACAAATGCATTGATAGAACTGGGATGGTGAATATCCAGCAAGCTATTTTCATTTTTTAATATATTTTTTTGGATGATAGTGATTCTGCGGGCTAGGAAGTTATGTGAGTGTTTACAGGACTGGACATTTATTAGCTAACTGAACAGTATTGTCAAGATAGCAGGATCAGAAAAGCAGAAAATTAAATGCTTCCAAGATATCTTATTGAAATTTCTTCTGTAGAAATTTGTTTGGGGAAAAGTAGTGCCTGAATTCTAGAACTGCATTACGGTACTAGGATATCTTTTAAGAAATAAAATTCCTTTGCCTGGTAACTGAAAGATGAAATCGCCACAATAATACCACTCGAGGAGATGCTGACAGAACAGCTTTCATGCCAAATGTACAAAGATATATTCTACAAATAAAATCAACTAGACTTGTTCAAATGAATCTGATCTTCAGCCAGAATCTGATGGCATTCTTATCAAATTGTAAAAGAATTCTGCACTTTTGATGTGGTCACATACACAAAAAATCAACATTACAGTCATATTTAGCATTTATACAGTGTATTTCAAACATTTGAGGTGTTTCATATGAATTCTCTGAGTTCAATTGATCTCTAAAGCAGGAAAGAATTATCATTCCTCATATAGCAAATACAGGATTGAGACTTGAGATATCAGCTCACCTAGGAGAGAAATAATTTACAGTAGGTGGGAAGAGATGTGTTTAATCTTTCTTCCTCCAACCCTTAACCATTTCCCTCTGGATGTTTTCCCCAGCAACAGCTGGATTTATGCACAAGCCCTGTAAACCTTAATTTAGGACCTCTGATTATGAGGGTATCCTAAATTTTAAAAAAAATATGAAAACTCATGGGAGGAATGCTATAGGGCCTCTTAAAATAGTTTAAGGGCTTAGCATGTCTTTCCCCAAGCTGTAGCTCCAGCCTGTTTTATTTATGAACTCTAAAAGTCCCAAGAACAAGCTCATATTGCAAGCCTGTGGCATGGAGAAGACCTATGCCAAAGTGATATAAGGCTTATGGCATCCAATACCACATGGTGGTCCTCCTCAGACATGTACACTGAACACACCTTGGGACACCACTGGTATATTTATCCCCCTATACAGCTTACCATTCAAATCTATAACAACATGCCATTGTTGTCATCAATGCAGTTTTTATGACTCAGAGTTTTGCCAGGTAGAGAAAACTCCAGCCTGTAGCTTGAAATACACCATTTGGGGAATGGGGAATGGGGAAAAGAATAAAGAACTCCAAAATATTTAGTTCTATCCATATTTTCAAGACTCCTTCTCATGCCTCAAGTGAGGTTAGCCACCTTACGCTGCCACCACTCTGGGATTTAGGGTCCCTTGGAAAGGCCCAGAGTACCCTCCCAACCCTTCTGACCTCAGTAGCTTGGCCAATAAACAGGCGTGAGGACCCAGCAGAGTAACAACAAACAAAAGGGTTTATTTACAAGGAGGTCAGTTAATATCAAACAAACAGGCAAGGTGCCTTAGCAATAGGGATGTGCGTTTCGGCATTCAGAATGCCAAAAGAATCGTTTCAGGGAATGCCGAAACGTTACGGAATGCCGAAACGTTTCGGGTAGCCGAAAGAAAAAAGCCGAAACGTTTCGGGATTCTTTCGGCTTTCTTTCGGCTTTTCAATGGGAAAATGCCTCCGTCTTCCCGGACGTCTGGGGGAGGCATTTTCCCACCGAATAAGCCCAAAATTGGTGGGGACCTTCCTCTAACCCTTCTCTAACAACCAACCAAGTTTCAGACAGATTGGACTTTGGGGGGCCATGTTATGGCCCCCCAAAGCAGGTCCCCCCATCCTCCCATAAGAAAGTGAAGGAGCAGCATATTGTTAGCATGCTGCTACTCATCTTCTTCATTATTTCCTATGGGGAAAAAATGAAGAAGCAGGCTTCCTTTGCCAGGGGTGGCATTTTGCATGCAAAATGCCCCCTCACCCTCAGGGGCCCTTCTCCCACCCCTCCTCCCACCCCCCACCAAGGCTCAGCCTGCTCCCGCTTGGGGGGGGCATTTCATGGCCTCCCCAAGTAGGTGCTCTTTTCTCTACCACTGACAGCTGGGGAAGGCTTGTCTTGCCAGGGGTGGCATTTTGCATGCAAAATGCCCCCCAGCCCTCTGGGGCCCTTCTCCCACCCTTCCTCCCACCCCCCACCAAGGCTCAGACTGCTCCCACTTGGGGGGGGCATTTCATGGCCTCCCCAAGTAGGTCCTCTCAGCCCCTAAAGTCCACCCCTTACAGCCCCACACAAACCCAATTCCCCCCCAGCTGCCACACACAGACCCAAATCCCCACATTAGCCCCTCACAGACCCAAATCCACCCCCACCTGCCCCACACGCATAACCCCAGGAACAGGCTGGCAAAGGCCAGCCCTCTCCCTTTGTTCCCTATGCTGGGAACTTCTAAACTCTCTTTCCCTGGGCAATTCTGCACAGCCCAGGGGTGCCACAATGGTGGGCACACTTCTGAGTGCCAGCTGGTCCCTGTGAAAGAGCACCTGAACCACAGACACCCTCCCTCAAATTCCCCCACCATCTACAGAGATGGCTGGCCAGCCAGCCCCATTGTTCCCTATGATGGGAACCAACTGCACAACAAAGAATAAAACAAGAACAACACAAAATAAAGTTTTAAATTTTTTTTCTCCCTTCCAAAGTACAAGTAGGCAAAGCATTATGACACATTACACCAGCAGTCCCCCACACAGAAAAATAACACAACTCACTTAACATCAGAGAATCACAAAAACACAATTCCTGGCAAAAACACTTTATTTCTTGAACAGCTTTAGGTTACACAGTAGGAGGGCACAACAGGGCATGATAGCAATGTACTACAAAAAATAATACAACCCACTTCACCGTTTTTGACAGCAATTGTGTTTGTGTGATTCTCTGATGTGAAGTGAGTTGTGTTATTTTTGTGTAGTACACTGCTTTCCTGCTCTGTGGTGCCTTCCTACTGTGTAACCTAAAGCAGTTACAAAAATAAAGTGCTTTTGACAGCAATTTTTTCGGGTGATTCTTTAATGTGAAGTGAGTTGTGTTATTTTTGTGTAAGATACTGCTTCCATGCCCTTTGGTGTGTCCCCCCTGCTGTGTAGCCTAAAGCTGTTCAAGAAATAAAGTGTTTTTGACAGGAATTGTGCTTTTGTGATTCTCTGATGTTATGTGAGTTGTGTTATTTTTGTGTAAGATAGTGCTGCCATGCCCTTTGGTGTTCCCCCCTGCTGTGTAACCTAAAGCTGTTCAAGAAATAAAGTGTTTTTGACAGGAATCGTGTTTTGTGATTCTCTGATGTTAAGTGAGTTGTGTTATTTTTCTGTGTGGGGGACTGCTGGTGTAATGTGTCATAATGCTTTGCCTACTTGTACTTTGGAAGGGAGAAAAAAAATTTAAAACTTTATTTTGTGTTGTTCTTGTTTTATTCTTTGTTGTGCAGTTGGTTCCCATCATAGGGAACAATGGGGCTGGCTGGCCAGCCATCTCTGTAGGTGGTGGGGGAATTTGAGGGAGGGTGTCTGTGGTTCAGGTGCTCTTTCACAGGGACCAGCTGGCACTCAGAAGTGTGCCCACCATTGTGGCACCCCTGGGCTGTGCAGAATTGCCCAGGGAAAGAGAGTTTAGAAGTTCCCAGCATAGGAAACAAAGGGAGAGGGCTGGCCTTTGCCAGCCTGTTCCTGGGGTTATGCGTGTGGGGCAGGTGGGGGTGGATTTGGGTCTGTGAGGGGCTAATGTGGGGATTTGGGTCTGTGTGTGGCAGCTGGGGGGGAATTGGGTTTGTGTGGGGCTGTAAGGGGTGGACTTTAGGGGCTGAGAGGACCTACTTGGGGAGGCCATGAAATGGCCCCCCCAAGTGGGAGCAGTCTGAGCCTTGGTGGGGGGTGGGAGGAAGGGTGGGAGAAGGGCCCCAGAGGGCTGGGGGGCATTTTGCATGCAAAATGCCACCCCTGGCAAGACAAGCCTCCCCCAGCTGTCAGTGGTAGAGATGAGAGCAGAGCACCTACTTGGGGAGGCCATGAAATGCCCCCCCCAAGTGGGAGCAGGCTGAGCCTTGGTGGGGGGTGGGAGGAGGGGTGGGAGAAGGGCCCCAGAGGGTTGGGGGGCATTTTGCATGCAAAATGCCACCCCTGGCAACACAAGCCTCCCCCAGCTGTCAGTGGTAGAGATTAGAGCACCTACTTGGGGAGGCCATGAAATGGCCCCCCCAAGTGGGAGCAGGCTGAGCCTTGGTGGGGGGTGGGAGGAGGGGTGGGAGAAGGGCCCCTGAGGGCTGGGGGGCATTTTGCATGCAAAATGCCACCCCTGGCAAAGGAAGCCTGCCTCTTCATTTTTTCCCCATAGGAAATAATGAAGAAAGATGAGCAGCAGCATGCTAACAATATGCTGCTCCTTCACTTTCTTATGGGAGGATGGGGGACCTGCTTTGGGGGGCCATAACATGGCCCCCCAAAGTTCAATCTGTCTGAAACTTGGGTGGTTGTTAGAGAATGGTTAGAGGAAGGTCCCCACCAATTTTGGGCTTATTCGGTGGGAAAATGCCTCCTCCAGACGTCCTGGAAGACGGAGGCATTTTCCCATAGAAAAAAGCCAAAAGAATGCCGAAATAATGCCGAAAGAATCCCGAAAGCCGAAAGAGATTCTTGTTTCGGCTTTCGGCTTTAACGATAGAGAATCTTCTTTCGGCTTTCTACTTTCGGCTATAGCCGAAAATTTTTGGCTTGCACACCCCTACTTAGCAACAATAGATGGGTGAAAGCAAAATAAACCAAAGGCCCTAGCACGACTTAACTCCCTGTCCCTCTATCTGCCAGGCCTGTCTTATCACCCTACCTGGACGAGGGCCTCTCTCCCTAGCAGAAACCTCCTCCGGCCTGCTGCTCCCTGGGAGAAAGAACACAGGCTTTCCCCACACCCAGACTTATATAGCACCAGCCCCCTGTGTTCTGATTGGCCAAAAAGGGCACCAAAACTGCCCAGGGGCTCCTGGTAATTGTAGGCAGGCCTACTCCCACTGCTAACAGGCTTCTGAGGCCTTGCTAGGCCTTCCTGGCACAGCCAGATCATGACACTCCTGCTAACAAGTCCTATTATATCTGCTGCTCCTTCTACTCATTTGCCCCTATACCACCAGAAGATGGCAGTTGCTGTAAGACTTCCTCATACGGACCACAATGCTGACTGGTCAACTGTCACTTGTCCAACATTCCGCCAAGCTGCCTACATTTCCCATCAAAACTTGAGGGAAGCTGGCAAGTGTCCAACCTGTGTCATTCGTCACTTGTAGTTTGGCCCTGAGTTGCATGTTGCCAGCCACCAGGCTAGGTCCTGTTGCATGATGACAGTTATTGGCCTAGGCTTGGCCCAGCTGCGCACTGGGGGACCTGACTTGTGGGGGGTGCCTCATTTTCTGCTTTATCCCCCTCCCCATACTATTTCATATTCCCCTCCTGCTGGAAGCCCTCACATCCTCAACTTTTCCTGCTTCTTTCTCCCCTTCCCATCCACCCACCTTTTTCTGCCCTCCCAGACTTCAGCTGTATTTATTATTTATTACTTCATTTGCGGAGTTTACATCATTCTCCTCACCTCCATTTTATCCTTACAACAGCACTGTGAGGTAGCTTAGCCTTAGTAGTATGACAGGCCCAAAGTCATCCACTGAGATTCCATGGCAGACTGGGAATTCAAATGTTGGACTCCCAGATCCCAATCTGAAACTTTAACTATCACTTTAACTACCACTTTAACTATCATGGGGTGACTGCTGTTGAACAGTACCAAGTAGTCAAGACTGAGAGCTAAGCTACAAGAGATTAATTACACGAGGATGTGCACATGAAGGGAGTCACAATGTTAGCTGGGAAGCTGAGTTTTAAACAAGGTCAGAAGGCTTTGTTAATTTCCCCTCTCTACAGCACCCCAGATAGCTCTTGAGAGGGTTTGTCAATTTCCTCTTCTCCTCCTAGAAGGGGAGGTGAAACAACAGAACCTTCAGGAGGCAAAGAGGAAATTGACAAACCGTCTTAGAAGCAATTTCCCCTGGCTCTGTAGAGAGGGGAAATTGACAAAGCCTTCCATTCTCATTTAAAACTCAGCTTCCCAGGTAACATTGCAACTTTCACATACACGTCCTCGTGTAATTCGCCTCTTGTAGCCTAGCTCTGAGTGAGTTATGCTAGTTGGAATGTAGCAAGTCATCTGGTGGTTGCTGGTGGACCTGCCGGGATGAGTCCTCCCTGAAAAGCCAAAACATCCCTGCAAAGGGTCTGCATCATTCACCTGCTTTTTACTGACAGAAACCAAGCTTTAAGCCTGCCAATATGGTTGTGGTTGCTTAGCAACTGTCACCAAAGGCATTTGTTTCTTAAAGCTACAGGCACTGCTCTGTCATTTAGGTGGGTTTTAAAAAACCCATCCCCATTTTTTTAAGATTTGATTTTTTTTTCTCCAAATCTGGACCTTTCCTCAGATTTGTAAGATTTGTCTTATCTGTTCTCCAGTATCCAGATTTAAATATCTACAGAGCTGACCATGTTGAGAATTAAAAATATTGATGATGATAATGATAATAATAATAATAAAAACATGTCTCATAATTATTATAATTAATATGAAAATGAAACAAATTCCCCATCTTAAAAACCTATAATGAAAAAAAAAGATTTCCTTTTGTTTTGATCAGATTTCTTTCATTTTTACAGTCTCTACTACTAATGGTTTCACATTGATAGGGCAGCTATCATTTTCTTAATAAAAGGCACAGAGGAGTTCCTTGGGGGAGGGGGGGAGGTGCTGGACTTCCCTGGCTGACTGTAAACTGTAGCCACTCCATCAGCGGCATTCCGTTCCCCATTGCCATGTATGGAGGTGAATGTTGGACGGTAAAGAAAGCTGACAGGAAGAAGATTGGTTCATTTGAAATGTGGTGCTGGAGGAGAGTTTTGCAGATACCCTGGAGGGCCAAAAAGACAAATGTGGGTTCCAGATCAAATCAAGCCTGGATTCTCCTTAGAAGCGAAAATGACAAGACTAAAGCTATCGTACTTTGGTCACATCATGAGAAGACAAGATTCTCTGGAAAAGTCAATAATGCTAGGAAAAGTGGAAGGCAGCAGGAAAAGAGGAAGACCTAAAACAAGATGGCTGGACTCAATAAAAGAAGCCACGTCCTCCAGTTTGCAGGATCTGAGCAAGTCTGTTAAAGATAGAACGTTTTGGAGGTCTTTCGTTCGTAGGGTTGCCATAGGTCGGAGGCGACTTGATGGCACATAACACACACAGGATATGGGATGGGACTTTGCCTTCCTCTCTCCTCCTAATGCTTGTCCTGCTGTGCCAAATTGTACCTGGCAGTCTGCACTCCTCTGCTTGCCTCCTGCTCTTCAAACCTTATGCCCTGTCCAAGCAAATCTACCCTTGCCCGGTCAATCTGTCTCTTTGTTATCATTATCATTATTATATTTATAGTCCACCTTTCTTACTGAGATCCAAGGCAGACTACACACTGCAAGTAAATAATAATAATAATAATAATAATAATAATAATAATAATAATAATAATAATAATAATAATAATAATATTCGATTTATATACTGCCTTCAGGACAACTTAACACCCAGTCAGAGTGGTTTGCAAAGTGTGTTATGATTATCCTCATGACCCCTGTGAGGTGGATGAGGCTGAGAGAGCTCTGGAAGAGCTGTGACTGACCCCAAGTTACCCAGTTGGCTTCAAATGGAGGAGAGGGGAATCAAACCCGGATCTCCAGATTAGAGTCCTGCCACTCTTAACCACTACACCATAATTAATAGTGAGGACATTCACTAGGCAAAATACAATACAATCAACAGGACGTTCAATTAAAAACAGATACAATGGGGTATGGGAGCAGTAAATTTGGAAAAAAGTATAAAGCTGAACACAGTGATGAAAGCTTTCTGAAAAAAACTTAATTAACAAGACATCTTTAGCAACATCAAACTACCCAGTAGGAGCATATCTGTGTTCGACAGACAGTATAAAATTGCATAGACTACAGTCCTTGTCCTCTTCCTGAAATATACCTTTGAACTATACCTTATGACACAGCTTTATAATCTGAGTAGAAAACCCTATTGTGCAGTGTGGAAAGCCAAAAGAGTGGGACCTTTCCTGACCTCCTCCGGCAGGCCATTCCATAAGGTGGGGGCTACCACAGAGAAAGTATGTGTATAGGCAGTTGTTGATTTAGTCCAACTGCATGGTGATATCTGCAGAAGGTCCTGTTCAGATAAGCAAAGCTGCCATGGTGGAGCGCAGGGAATGAGGCGGTTGCACCGCTATGAGGGGCCAAGGCCATGAATGGCTTTGCATGTGATAGTTATGACCTTGAATTGAGCCCAGTAATTGATGGGTAGCCAATCGAATGACTGCAGAATGGGAATGATATGCATGAGCTCCGAGTAAATGAGCTGCAGCGCTTTCCACCAGCTGGAGTCTAGCATCCCTGGGGTTCATGACTCAAGTCCCTCTTCTACCCCTACCTTCTCTCTGATGCTATGCAATGCCGGGTTGGTAAGGCACAAATTGGAAGATGTGTGAGACCAAGCATGTATATTTATTTATTTATTTATTCATTTTATTATATTATATTTTTAACCCACCCTCCCCACAAGCAGGCTCAGGGCAAGGTACAACATTGATACATTGATTAAAATACAACATAAAAACAATAAACACAGCATAAAAACAGCAATCAATAAAACCATTCCAAGATGGGCAGTCCTGCACTCCTGCCCATCAGCATACAAAAAGGGGAGGTAGTACTGGACAGATAGATTACTGTACCCCTTTTTGGGGCAGCCAGCAATGGACCCTCCATAACCCCTCATAGAAGGAGACCGGTAGAAGGCTCGGCACTGATGGACTAAAATTAGCCTCCACCATATGCCTGGCAGAACATCTGTCTTACAGGCCCGCTTAAATGATACAAGATCATGGTGGGCCTGAGTGTCCTCAGACAGAGAGTTCCACCAGGTTGGGGCCAGGACCGAAAAGGCCCTGGCCCTGGTAGAGGCCAGCCAAGCCTCCCTAGGACCAGGGACCACCAGTAGATGTTTTCCGGTTGAACAAAGCGCTCTTTGGGGCACATACGGGGAGAGACGGTCCCTTAGGTATGCCGGTCCCAGTCCATTTAGGGTTTTATAGGTCAGAACCAACACCTTGAACAGGATACAGAATTCTACTGGGAGCTAGTGAAGCTGCTGCAAAATAGGCGTAATGTGTGTCCTACATGAAGCTCCAGTTAGGACACATGCAGCAGCATTCTGGACCCATTGAAGCCTCCGGATCAAGCCCAAGGGCAGCCCCAGTGGTCTTGGAGTTAAGGCCACCAATCCATTTTGATCTGGCTCCTTTAAAGTACTTCCCAGTTACAAGCCACTGCTAATTCCAATGATGGTAGCCACAAGTAAACACAGCTGGGGGGAGGTATTTCATCTCATACAATAAATAGCACTCAAAGAGTGGTTAATTTGGACCGAGACTTTTGCATCAAGACTTCGTGGAATAAATCCTAATGGCTGAGATCTGTGCCCACTTACATGGACGGTCAACCCTTCTCAGCAAAATCACGGCATGCCTCTGTGATTAGTCTATGGGAGAGGAATGCTGAACAGGGCAGGTTGCTCGTGATAGGCACAGTGAATTGGTGAGCACACTGAGGCACAAGCTGTGATGAAGTGCCATTCTTGCAATAACCCATCACTCGAACAGTGGGTTGTGATGGGAGGGAATATCCTTGATGCCCGACTGCTGTCAACCAAACAGTTGTCTATAAGGCACCCTGGGAGAGGTGGATAAAGCTTGGCACCTCTCGTCCCAATATGTTACCAGAACTGCTATTTTAAGGGGAAATTAGCAAGCAGTTTGGCTTAAGTTACTGCGGATCTTTACCAATATATACCAGAGTCCGACTTACGGATTGCTCACGCAATAAAGAGGAGGCAACTAACCAATACAAACTGTGTTTACTAAGATGTTGCATAAGCCTACAATAACACGTGCATACAAGAGACATACAAGGGCTAAGAAATAAAGGTTAGAAAAATAGAGCCATTTGCATTTGCAGGTACCCACTTGAGATCAATGGAACGGGGTGATACTTTACCTGATCACGGTGAGAAGCAGAGAAGGTAGCAGCGAAGCGGGGCGATATCTAATGCCTGCACTAGATATGTGGAGTGATGGTCGGGGTCAGGAGAGGAATGGCGCGCACCTCATGGCAGGCAGAGCCTGCTTAACCCTGAGGCGGGGGCCTTCCAGGTGGTTCTCAGGAGGGGAAACAAAAGCTTGATGGCTCTATAACTACAGCTAATCGGCCGCTTTAGGGTCTGAATGTATGAATGTGACACCTTAAGAAGAGGGGACAAAGGAGGAGAGGGAGTGCCGAGCGGATTGATCGGATCTGTCAGGAAGCTGGAGTTGTCTTGATGGGATCTGCCTGGAATGCGATGGCTGTATTGATATGTTTTCATTAGGTGTTCTGGACAGTTGGCACGCAGTTCCCATCTCAGGGCAGCTTCCAGCAATATGCATATCAGGGCGAGGCTGGGCTCCGTGAACATGACAGGAACCTGGTCTTAGAATGGCAGCCTCAGAGCAAACTGTCCATGGTGACTCTCTGCTGCCTGGGAACATGGCTTCTCCCCTGGCACTCATTGTGGGCTGGCTAGCAGGCTGCCCAGTGGCAGGGGCAGACCCAGTGGCCGTCCTGCGAGGGGCTCCCCACGGGAACTGACCAGGGGGTGCCTGGCCAGGCTCGTGGAGGGTCCTCCCAGATGGCCCTGTGCTGCTAGTGGCATGGTTCTGGGCCCAGGTGGGGTTCGTGTCCAAGGAGGCAAGAAACAGGTGAGAGGCAGGCGGCAGGCACGGGCAACACTGCCCCTAACAGAGTTCTTGGTGGAGTCTTAGAACAACAAAGCAGGAAGATGACATAGTCCATAGCAGACTCCATAACAGGGGGGCAGGGGTCACTGGCAACACATAGGTGAGGAGAAACAAAGCTGACAAAAATTTCTGGCTGTGTTTGGAGCCAGTGTGTTGTTGCTCCAAAGATGGCAGCCACGGGCTGCCTAGTGCATCCCACTCTTAAATATCCTAATAGTTCATGCTGTAAATCAGCCATTTAAATAAACTAGTTCAACCCAAGTATAGTTGTCTTACGTCTTTATTTGGTAGCAGTGCTGGGACTTCCCAATTCCAATGACTCTTCCAGCAGCATCTGGAGATGCAACGATGAAGGCGGCCTTTCGCTCCCATTTTTGTCCTGTCTCAGTCTCAAAAGAACGGAGGCAAGACTTTTGAACTTTGAACAGTTTCTGTCAGCACGTTTTATGTGCCCCACATAACCCCAAGCAAAATTTTATGGCAAGCCTACTTAACACCTCATTGAACAGCACTCTCTGCTAAAGAAATGAGCGGAAGGCCAATTCCATAAGCAGGAGCTGTGCCCAAGTAGCTTCAACGACGGGAGAGAACCTGTCTTCGGAACCTGACCCTCTGGAACATTAAATGCATTAAGCACTCTGACATAGCTTGTGGGATTTGGGCAAGCTTTAAGCATTAACAATGGGAAGGTTTCAATCCACAAAACCTTCGGGGGGGGCACCATCAAGTGCTTCAGCCACGCAATTCTTGCCCCTTGTGTTATGTAACATCCATTTTAGAAATGGTGACATCTGTTACTAATGCAGCATATGTTGCACTGAGAATACTTGAAGAGAGATTATATTAGCACCATAATGTTTACTGATTAGCAGCAATACATTATGCCTCCTCTCTTGTCATGCTCCGACTAGGCAGTCTAATTAGCACTTGCTACAATATTACCATAGGCATGGCTGCATTCCTACAGGCCGGTCAATGGAGGAGTCTCACTTGACTCTATTCCTGGAATACAGTGTGATGGGGCGCCACATGAGTTCCGACAGAAACACAAAGATGGTCCATCAGCATGCTTTTATTTTGGGAAGGGGGGGGACAGAACGACTGGTTGGAACAGTGGTTAGACGACTCACCAACGTAGTCTGTCATCTGCTGACTTCTCCCACCCACCGGACCTTTTGCAATGAGCCACCATCTCAAAATGCATCTATGCTTTGAGACATCACACATTCAGGCATGGTGCAAAAATAAGAAAGCGGAATGATCTCGTTCACCTCCCCAACTTTATTTGCATCCATATATTTTAGAAGTGAATGTTCCTAACAAATGACTTGTAAATTTATTCCACAACAAAATGCTTAATGCATAGCGTATATCATAATCAGATGAAACATCAACCCCCACTGAAATTCTTCCTTTAGCATATGCTTTGGACAGATGGAAAGCCCTTAAGAATATTGAACAGGATAAAAGAGGCCTTCTCTGTGTATGTGCGCACGCACATGTACGGATGTCTGCCTGTCGCTTAAGTGTGAGCCACCACCAAGCCCTTGGATGGGCCAATGTGGTGTTACGAAATGTTCACTAACATTCAAGCTTCTCTAGCCAAATGCATTGGTAGCTGATAAGCGGTAAACAGTGCAACATCTGGGGACAAGAGAAATATTAATTTGTCTGGAACAGCCTAACAAAGGAATAACTATGCTGGTGGCAGGAGGTTGAGAAGAGAGTCAGTGACGATAATGGCCGCAGATATGAGTGGAAAGGCAGAGGGGAAAAGAGGCATGGGGAGGAGGGCAAGAAAAAGGGGTCTAATAAGTGTGCAAAAGAGGTTAGGAAATGTTAACTGTGGAGGTCAGTTAACCAGGGCACCTTCCACAGAGCCTCAAAACTAAAAGGATTAGGCAGGAATGAGGACAGGGTGCAGCCCAAAGAGGTAAAGAAAAGCCTGGAATTCACATAGAGCCAGTTTGGTATAGTGGTTAAGAGTGGTGGGACTCTAATCTGGAGAACTGGGTTTGATTTCCCACTCCTCTGTTTGAAGCCAGCTGGGTGACCTTGGGTCAGTCACAGCTCTCTCAGAGCTCTCTCAGCCCCACCCACCTCACAGGGTGATTGTTGTGGGGATAAAAACTGATAAATAAATCATTATGTAGGCCCCAGAAACCTAATGAAAGGATTCCATATTTGGGCCATTAGTAAAGTCTATCGTGTGGCATAGGGAGTGTGATTATAGGTGGTTGTGAGCTCGTTCTGCTGGCTGGTGTGTGTGCAGGAATGAAAATAATAAAAGCATACACTTGGTTTATATTTAGAAAAGAAATAAGAGTTCTTTATTGCAGGAACTCCATATTTTGATAGGAAAGGAAGAGAGAGAGCTCCTAAGTTCCTAACTACCTATCTAGTCTAAGGATGGACATGGATGGCAGGGCTTTGTTACTAGTAATAATATACTTTGTAAACTACTCTGAAGGGGCATTAAGTTGTCCTGAAGAGCAGTCTATAAATTGAATGTTGCTGTTGTTAATGTTGGGGTAGCTTGAGAACTGTCCACACCCTCACACGGCTTAGGGTGCTTGCCAATGAGCCCAACCTACTGAGGCAACGGGTTATTTTTTACCAAACTAGCTATGCCATAGCTGCTTAAACACCAGGCTGAGATGTAATCACAGCTTACCCAGATAGTATGGAGAAGATGAAGAGAAACCCCCCTTCCATGCTAATTTACGGGGGGGGAATCTTCCTCAGCCCCAAACAGCCCCAAACAGCCCCAATCCTTCATAGGGAGTATGGGCAGGCAACTTACAGGAAGGGAATTGGGCAGTGCTTAAATAATAACTAGTAATAAAGCCTGTTGTGGGAAAAATGCAACGGGTTCTAGAAAAGGGAAGGCAGGCAGGTGGGCATTGCCTCCTCCTCTGTCCTTGATCCCAGCTGGGTGAAGTGGGGGCGGGCATTGCAAACTGTTCTGCTCCTGATCCCAGCTGGGTGAAGGCAGGAGGGCGGGCATTGCTACCTGCTCCACTCCTGATTCCAGCTAGGTGAATGCAAGGGGCGGGCATTGCCACCTGCTCCGTTCCTGATCCCAGTTGGATGAAGGCCAGGGGTGGGCATTGCTACCTGCTCCACTTCTGATTCTAGCTAGGTGAATGTAGGGGGGGCGGGCATTGCCACCTGCTCCACTGCTGATCCCAGCTGAATGAAGGCTGGGGGTGGGCATTGCCACCTGCTCCACTCATGATCCCAGCTGGGTGAAGGCAAGGGGGGAGGCATTTTTGCCCGCTCTGCACTTGATCCCAGCCTAGGCTTCCCACTGCGATGTGCTGTCGGAGGGACGGGCTGCCTCTTCTGGGCTTCCCTCCACAACAGTGCCCTCTGGAGGCGCACCAGGGTAGGAAATGAGTTGTCTGGAACACGGTTAGCCTTTTATATATAGTAGGATAACAATAACTACAACAACATCATTCGATTTATATACCACCCTTCAGTACAACTTAACTCCCACTCAGAGCAGTTTACAAAGTGTGTTGTTATTATCCGCAGAATAACTATCACCCTGTGAGGTGGGTGGGACTGAGAGAGCTCTGAGAGAGCTGTGACTGACTCAAGGTCACCCAGCTGGCTTCAAGTGGAGGAGTGGGGAATCAAACCCAGCTTTCCAGATTAGTGTCCTGCTGCACTTAACCACTATACCAAACTGACTCACAAACTGTCCTTCCCACCCCTTCCTAGATTGTCTACCACATGAGACAACCAGTGGTTCCCAGCACTAATCAAAGCATAACCCAAACCTAATTGTCTGGGAAATAAATTCCTTCCAAAAATTATCATCTGCTCAGGAAACATTGCCGCCTCTTGAACTAGGCTTAATTTTTAATTCCCTGCTGACGGAGATCACCACATTGCCAGTTGAGGGAGGAAAAGACAACGACAAGAAAGGAGTCCTTCAACGGACAGGAAAAACAACAGCATCAAACCGGATTGAAGCAAATATTCTTATAATTAAGCTCCCCCTCACTCCCAAGAGAATTGTGTTTGTTTTCAGTTGCTGGTCCTAATTTTGTTAGAGCACTGCTTCTGTTTTAATAATTTTAAATAATAAATCTCTATGTTAATTAATAATCTTCTTTTATATAATTACCCTTCCTGTTGCATTGTTAAACTTTCTTCTTATTTAATATATTTTTAAAAGGAGGCTATTCAGCCCAGGCCTAGGAAAATTCTATTTCTCAGTTCCTAGTATCCAAAGCAGGAGTTTCATGGATGAAACCTATGGACAGTCCATAAGGGCTGCAGTATCTTTGTTCACATGTTGCAATCAAAGTGTGCACCTCCGGCATGTATATGCAAACATCTGTTTGCCAGAAAGACCTAATGCATGTTCTCTTTACGTAAAATAAGCACGAATTGTGCATATGTAACTTGTGAACAGGGCTTAAAGCAATTGGGTGAAATCATCCACAACTCCTGCTCTATGCATTCAGCTTCCACTCTTCATATTCCCAGAGGATGGGATCTGTTACAGGGAGAGGAGCTATTCTAATTTTACCTTCACAACAACCCTGTGAGGTGGGTTTAGCTGGGAAAGAGATCAACTGGCCCAGGGTGCTCCATTTGCTTTAACTTTATTCAAGCCCTGATTGCCGTACTTCCCAGTCTACCCCTAGCAATGAAACTAACATCGCATCCCAAGGAAGGCTGATGGAAGCGAATACCAAAGAGATGGACAGCCATATCAGAGCAGGGATAAAATCCAAAGCACATTACAGGAATCATTACACTCATGCTACTATTGTGCCCATTTGAGTATGTTAGCAGGGTTAGAGTACATGCTATTTTATTTGCCGACTGCATGCTGTTTTGCCGCTGCATAATTATAGCTTTCAAGCTGCTTTATTATGAGTGGCATGCTGTTGAATTTCCTGTACCAAACTCCGGTCTTAAGCCAAACATAGAACATATACAGAACAACTCATAGCAAGTGGACAGAATTCAACCTCTGAAGTAACAGATTCCTTCATTTCTGAATTGCAACTGATAACAAAGCTCAAGACAATGCACCCACCTGGACTGAATCGAGACCTAGGCTTCCTGTCTCATTACCAATGCTGATTTCTCCACACCCACTACCCCTCTGCATCCCCCACCCTATCCAATCACACCTGTCATTCGCCAGCTACTGGCATTCAGCTCCTGTAATCTCTCCACTCTCCAAGATATAAGGACAGATGGACTCACATTTTAGCTGCATCTGAAGAAGTGAGCTGTGTCCTCTCAGCTCCCTCTCGTCACCACCAGCTCCCCTTGCTCCCCTAAAGCACTCCGCAGTGATAGGAAGCTGAGTGTGCGAGCGGTGGCAGTGAGCAGGAACCAATTGTGCCAGCGGCAGTCAGAGGGAGCTGGTGGCAGCGAGAGACTCCCTGTCCCTCTTGCCCTTGCCAGCATGCTCAGCTCGGCTCCCTCTGGCTGTTGAGTGCATTTAGGGGAGCTAGGGGAGCACGTGGGCAAGGGGAGAGGGACAAAGAACCTATTGCTGCTGCCAGCTCCCTGTGACTGCTGCCAGCACAATTCGGCCCACCCAGCCAGCAGCAGGCTGGGGGCCTCCTTTTGCCTCCCCGCAGGAAGAAGAGCTGACAGACAACTTCTCAGCCAATCGGGGATTAAGGAGGGGGCAAAGCCAAGAGCCTTATAAGGTGGTTCTGCCCCTGCTCCCCTGCAGTTGCCTTGAGCTCAGCCCACCCACCTACCCACCCTTCAGTAGTACAGGCTTAGCCGGTCGCTGTTTACCAGGGCCAGGTAGGGATTTTTTTCTCTTTTCTCCATTTTAGCTTTGGAGGAGGAAGTTTTTGCCTACCTTGCACTTCTTGCATGGGTTGTGGTAATTGGCTTATGGTGGAGCTGTAATTGGATGTCCCCTGGCAGGATTAGGAGGGGGAGAAATGAGCGGGCCAGTGAGCACCTTTGCCACATCCCCATTTGGGGGGGAATTGGGGACTGTCAGGATCACTGGTACTGCTTGATGGCTGCCAGCTGAGAGGGCAGACTGCCGTGTGGCTCCCCCTATACACGTAAGGCCCTCTTGCTATACGACGAGGTGCTATAGGCTTGGAGTGGGGAACCATTTGCCTGGCCGGCCGGGTCCCAGCCATGCGTGTGGATGGCTTGCACCCAGGGCAGCAGGGCTCACCCAGACAGGTCAGGGCGGAGGTCCAGGGTGAACTCAGGGCCTGACCTGTACCGCTAGTTAGGCCCTTGCCTTGTATATATGTTCAATGATATGTTGTTGCCAAATAAATATGACCCATTAGTTCCCAGCTGTCTGTCTCTTCTTTCCATCTGGAGTGGCAATCGGCTCCCTCTCTTCGCCGTCTGCACACTCAGCTTCCTCTGGCTGCAGAGCAAGGGGAGTTGGTGGCAGCAAGAGAGAGCCAAGCAGACTAGATGAGATGTCTAGAGAAAAAATATCTGCTAAGGAGAAGAGGGATTCTCTCCCTCTTCTCCCTGGCAGGGGTTCTTTCTCACTACACTTCCTGTGGAACCTTGCGGGGAACTGAGGAGCGTCCTCAATGCATCAGGCATTTCATCTGTTTTAGCTCTCCATGTTCCATGTTCTCCAGGACGTGGGCCAGGAAAACAGCAGGGGAAAGTCTGCAACAGAAGGGAAGAGCTCACAATGGCAACATCGTCAGCCTTTACCCTTGAGCCATTATCTGCCTCATGAGTACTAGTCAGTCTCATCGTATTGGGACGGAACCTTTTTCATTATAAGATAATCGCCAATCATGTTGAGCTTTTGCCATTCGTTGGCTGTGTCTGTCGTTGTAATCTCGATCGCTCAGAATCATCTCTTGTATATCACAGAAGTACCAAGAGTAGCATTTTGGGCAGCTTTCCTGTCCTTGTTGCTGAGACTAAGCTTCATGCATTGAAGGCTGTCATTCAACAAGAGATATCATGTTCCTAAAGACTGTAATTCATTTGAGAAGGCAGGGAGGGATAATAGATGAATTTGGAGTCAGAATGGAAACCTGGTCTTCCCTACAGCTTATTGCTTCAAACTGCCCACTTCTTTCCATCACCGGATAGTGGCAGCCCAATATTTTACGATGTCTGCATTCTTCATATCTCTGACAAAAAGCTCTGTGATTTACAATGTCAACCCATCCCACAACCTCTCTAAGGGCTTATTATGATAAACCTTTTTTCCTCCATGGAGATACGGAAAATATTGTGTTGGAATGAATTCTGTACAAAAGATCGGTGAATAGCACTGCAGAGGAGATTTCCACCTACCCTTGTTTACAGATTTTCCCTGTAAACATCTGTGAGGATATTCTATTCTGCTGCAATGTTTTCTCCATAAACCAGCCCTTAAAGGACAGCTCTTTAATATTTTACAATTCCCAGTCCTCTTTTTCAACCTGAAGACCCTACTGCCAACCAGTTTTGTTGGATAACACCAAACTCTGGTGTTATGAGAAAGGTATAAAATGTCCATGAATACACTTGAACTCTGATTTTTGTTGTTGTTGTTGTACACATCCATCTCTACCATAGCAGCAAATGCAGTAGGCAGAAATTTTAGTTCACGGTAGGGCTGGTATGGTGCAAGAGTTTAAATGTTGGACACAGAATTTTAACTAGATCTATTGTTCTATTAGCTAAGAATCTCATTGGCAGTGTAATGCTAAGCAATTACTCCCTTCTAGGTCCATTGATGCCAATGTGCTTAAGAGAGTGTAACTCTGAGCCAAGCTACAAGTGATGCCTGACACAGGTTGGACACTTGTCAGCTTCCCTCAAGTTTTGATGGGAAATGTAGGCATCCTGGTCTTGCAGCTGTAATGGAGAGCCAAGTTGCAAGACCAGGATGCCTACATTTCCCATCAAAACGTGAGGGAAGCTGACATGTGTCCAACCTGTGTCAGGCGTCACTTGTAGCTTGGCTTTCTGTTTAGGATGGCATTGTGAGTCTTGTATAATGGTTTCTTGTAAGAATGAAATGGAATGGAGAAGAGAAAGAGAACAAACAAGAGGAAGTAGGGAAGGACAGGATATATAATAAATAGTGCATAGACAGGTATTTCCTAAGTTCCTGTGTGCCAGGGATAGCTTCTGGAGTTTTTTTTGTCTTTGGTAAATCATTGTATCTTGCCTTTTGAGGATGCAGTTTCTCAGAGCCAAACTACAAGTGATGAATGACACTTAAACAGCAAGTGTATTCCTCCCTGTTCATTTGCCCTCCACTTGCTCTCCACTCGATTCACTTGCCGTTCAAGTGTCATTCATCACTTGTAGCTTGGCCCTTAGGGTACACACCAATGTTATAGAATTCTCCTAGTTTCATCTCTTCCTATCCACCCTCAGTGATTAAATCTCTGGCACAACTGAAGGGTGGGTGGGTGGAAGAATACATCTAGGTAAAGGTAAAGGTAGTCCCCTGTGCAAGCACCGGGTCATTACTGACCCATGGGGGGACATCGTATCACGATGTTTTCTTGGCAGACTTTTTGTTACGGGGTGGTTTGCCATCACCTTCCCCAGTCATCTACACTTTACCCCCAGGAAACTGGGTACTCATTTTACCGACCTCGGAAGGATGGAAGGCTGAGTCAACCTTGAGCCGGCTACTTGAACCCAGCTTCCACCAGGATCGAACTCAAGCCATGAGCAGAGCTTGGGCTGCAGTACTGCTGCTTACCACTCTGTGCCACAGTGGAAAAATACAACTAGAACACATGGGTATAACATTATAGTTCAGAACTTAATTCATGTCCCATATATCTAGGCAGCAAACATCAGTGATTGTGCTTGAGCGTTCAGCTAAGAAGTCTTTATCAACATTATTGGCAGCTGATTTGTTTGGATAGACAGTGTTTTCACACATGTGCATAGATCATGATGGGTAGCTGTGTTAGTCCATCTGTAGCAGTAGAAAAGAGCAAGAGTCCAGTAGAACCTATACAAATGATAAAATTTGTGGTAGGGTACGAGCTTTCATGCGTCACAGCTCACTTCTTCAGGTACCAGTGATACAAATCTGTTTGGCAGGCATGTGAGTTGTTCGATGTGGACTGAACAGGCCAGGGTGATTGGCTTGCATTTGATCCTCACAGTCAAATTTGGGCAAGATTGACTGTCGAATACAGTTGTGTTGAAATTTACAATATCATAAGTTACAAATGCACAAGATTGACCATTGTATTTGTGAAGTTCTGGTTGGTTGTGCATAACTCACAGCCCACTCTCAAGCTCCCCACAAGGAGCTTTATTATGTTTACTGTTTTCACGTTTCGTGAAGATTGGCTGTTTCCACATGTCCTTATAGGCACGACCCGCTCATGGAACTTCTGTGACTTTTCTCCATGATCCCAGACATCCCAAACATTCGCAGGCTGTTTTCCTACCATTTTTTAGGCATTTTTTTTCCTGAGACTGCACTTTCTCTGGTCTTTTCTTTTGCTGCAGGCTGACAGAGAGCTTCTTCTGCATTCTTTGGCATGTGAATGGTTAAAGCACTCCAAGGAATCTGTCAATCACTGCCCAGCTCCTCCCCCGAAGCTGTCAGCATGCAATTGCACATGTGCAAGAGTAAAAAAAAAAATTGAAAAGAAGGCAGGCGATGATGATGAAAATGCCTGACCTCCCCTCCCAAACCACTTTTTGTATGAACTCTAGAGGCTGTCCTGAGACCTCAAAGTGCAAGGTAAGCATTTGGGGGGGGGGGTGTATGGAGGCTGAGTTTTCACAGTGACTCAGCAAAACACATATTTAAAGTAGGGAAAGGGCCAGAATGACTGGCAGTATGGAAATGGCTATTGCTGTTCCAGGTTGAAACGGAATATAGATAGGTTTACCGCTTTATATTTTAGAGGCTTCCAAATAGAACAAATGACCCATTTTGTCATGCAGAACACAGGACGGCATAAAGAACATAAAAAGGTTTTGATTTGTTTTCGGTTGCAACGAAAGAGAATCAAGAGAGGCCTTTTACGGTTTTATGATAAATATTACTCTGTCACCAGCTGCGTTAAGCAGGGATATTGTCAGATTCTACAAGTCCAGCAAGGTTAGGAGATCAGTACCTGAAGAAAGGTACCTCAGAGAAAGCCCAGGGGAGCTGTGGGGATTTCTGAAGTCTTGTTAACGAACAGCAGCAGGTACTTTTATCTTGGTGTCAATACTGAACAGAGTGTTGGAGGGCACCATACTGCCACTTTGGGGATGAGATATTAAATCAAGGTGTCCAGGAATGTGCTCATTAAAAGCAATGTATCTTCCAGCACTTTTTGCCAAAGAATATTCTAGCTAGAATCCAATTTGGGGAGCTAAATTATACCAACCTACGTTCGGACACAGCTGGGAAAGAGTGCATGAAAGAGAAAACGATACACTGCTCTGGGTCTAGGCTGAAGTTCTACCCCTGAACATTCTCTAATCTACACATCTCTTCTTCATATGCTTATGTCCCACACCATTGCCACTCTGTCTCCTGAACTACTTTGTCAGAGTTAGAAGAAGAACCTGAGTGGAAAAGGAAGATAATTGACTCGATGGTGAGAATCAGCAAGATGTTACCAGAAAGAGCCCACTCGATGTCTCTTTCCCATACAAACCAAATAGAAGGAAAACACTGTGGGTCTAGCAGACTTATTATTGCCTTTGTCTCACTATTGAGCTTATTTAATTTTATCTCATTATTATTTCTAGTTTTTAACTTTTCACCCTCATCTTAGATCTATTTGTCTACAAGTAACATCTCACCCTTCAGAAAAAGATAAAGGGCTAGAGTGGGCCATTTGTTGCATTCATTTTTGTTTAAAGAGCCTCTTATGATAAGTATCTATTTTCATTATTATATTCACTTCAACAGAATTGGAAGCCAACACTGCGAAAGCCACCCCGTGCTCTATTTTCATACCAGCCTTGTTGCTTAAGCTGATTTCACCATGATAAGAGGAGGCATCAGTGGTAGAGGAGCTACTGTTGCAGCAATATATATCTTCTGAACGGCACTCACTGACCCCATAAAGAATAAATGAATGAAATCATTATCATCTCCATCCATTTGTCATTAAATAGAATCAGGGCTTTTTTTCAGCTGGAACGTGGTGGAACGGAGTTCCGGAGCCTCTTGAAAATGGTCACATGGCTGGTGGCCCTGCCCCCTGATCTCCAGACAGAGGGGAGTTTAGTTTGCCCTCCATGCTGCATGGCATGGAGGGCGATCTAAACTCCCCTCTGTCTGGAGATCAGGGAGTGGGGCCACCAGCCATGTGACCTTTTTCTCCGTGGGCAACCCACTGAGTTCCACCACCTCTTTTCCCAGAAAAAAGCCCCGAATAGAATGGTTTTTTTAAAAAAAAATCCAGTTCAAATGTTCATCTGTTTCCAAGCAAACACAAATTCCCTAATTACAGGGCACTGTACTAAGAGGACTGGATCCAAAAGATCCAAAATGAACACAAGGAATAACAAGATGAACAACAACCAGCTGAGTGACTATCAAGAAGAAAGCCTCCTTTCTTCTGCATGTAACTCCTAAGCTAAAAAAGCCACTGGCTGCTATTTTATACCTGGCGATGTCAATGTGCCCAATCAAGAGCTGATTCTGCACACGTGGATAATGCACTTCCAATCCTCTTTAGCGATCATTTGGAACTGAATTTTTTTAGTGTGGAACCAAAAATCCACTTCCAAACGATAGCTAAAGTGCATTGAAAGTGCATTATCCAATGTGTGCGGAATCGGCCTAGGCAATGATATACTTTTGGGAAAACTGGATTTGCAAGCCTTGTTTCCCCCCAAAGAGCCCATGCCCAATGCCAAAACCCCTCCTACCCAAAGTTTTGACTGAGATAGAATAACCCAGAGTATAAAACATGTTACCGCAAAAACAACCATTCAGCAGAAAATAGGGTTTTTCAGCTCATAAGACAGTGGTATTCTTGGACAAGCAGAAAATCACATGGTAAGCAAAACAGAGCAACATACTTCAGGATCAAAAGGACGAAAACCACATCAGTAAGATTTTGAACAGATTCTGACTACAATTATACATTCAAAAGATCAAAAGAAAGTAAATGATCCTTCTCCCAGGGTTTGGAAGAGAAGGAGGGTTTAGGTGAGTTCATATGTATGTTCACCAATTGGCTGAAGGTGAGAAGAGTGGGCGCAGGCTCTGGAAAACCTTCCAAATAAGGAAAGAAATGGAGGCCTCTGGGTGGGGAGGAGATACATTTTCAGTTGGGGTTTCACCACGAATTTTCTATAGTCTGACTTAGATAACGTTGGATTAAGTACTTCTTATCTGGGAATGCTACTGTTGGCTTTAGTTTCTTCTAAAGTTTCAGAACTAAAGTGGCTAGATCCTTTACACTAAAGCATTCTTGTTTAGTCACTGACAGATCCTTAGTAATAGTAAAAGGAAAAACCTATTTCTCACTACTGCGAGGGCCCATTACACTGGATTCTACCTTCTCTGTGCTGACTCTCAGCCTTTGTATTGTACATGGCCCCAAACTCAGTTCCTCGGTTGGATGTAACTGACAGATAAGCATTCGTCTTGGTATCAAGATGGAGGTGGAGAGAAAAAGATCAACATAAATGGAGACTTGATGGTAAGAGTAATGGTTTCAACAGAAGAAGAAGAGAATCAGGAGTCAAGGGAAAGGAGAAAGGACTAAAGCTTACCTTACCAGTACATCGGGCTTGGTAGTAGTCACCTACCTATTCAATTGAATTTTTATTTCATACCCATTCCCCATTATTTTGTTAGAATACTGGGTGTTGCCATTCAAGATTGGATTGAGATATATATCAGTATGTATTTATACCCTTTTATTGTTGTGCATAGTTTATCCTACTTCTAATAATAACTGATCACAAGTTATTCCTTTATGTGGAGTTTGTCATTCAATTTTTTTTTCTTTTGAGCAAGTGTCTTTTACTTTGTCAAACCCTTCTAAGAGCAGAGCTGTCATAACTTATTTTGTTTTATCTGCTATCAAACACATCAACCCCACTAAAGAGACTCTTTTGTACTTTGATTAATAATTATGATTGAGCTACAATTGTCAAAACAAATGAACAATGCATATTTAAAGATGAGTCACCCTCTTCATTAATCACTTGCTAGTTTGTGAGACCCATTCCTTTCCCAGGGGTTTGCCTCTTAATGCAAATTAATCAGTATCTAATGTGCATGTGACTTGATCATCATTTGCATACTGCTTTTCCTTACAGAAATTGCCCAGTTTATTTAGCATTCTCCTTAACCCAATACAAGTCAGGAACTCAGGGCCTGAAAAACTTGGAACTGAGGGCCAAGCTACACATGACAAATGACACTTGAATGGCAAGTGTATTTCTCCCTGTTCACTTGCCCTCCACTCAATCCACTTGCCATTCAAGTGTCATTCGTCATGTGTAGCTTGGAACCAAGTCATTTAGATACAGATTGAAGAGTAAACGGGTCAAAACACATCCCTATTTGACACCCCCCCCCCCGAGTAATCGAGATCTCATCTGTTAAAGAGCCTGTGGGGGGGGGGGGCTTCGTTAACTCTTACAGATATATTGGAATGAAGTTCCCAAATCAGGAACAATAGGCATTTATCAATATTGGTGCCTGCTTGTTTCACCCTCAGTCAGTTCCTATCTGTCTATCTGTCCGTCCATCCATCTATTTATTTATGCCATTTATAGTCCGCCTTTCTCACTGAGACTCAAGGTGGATTACATAGTGTGAAATTAGTACAATCAGTATCAAGGACATTTCCGTACAGTGTCAAGGATATTTCCATAAACAATGCCATAGGGTAAATACATACAAGTTTACAAAGACATAGCATTAGTAAGGAGTCAAAGACAGCAGTTAGACCCACAAACGCTGTGTGAACATGGCCTTGGTGGGGCCCTTAATACTCCATTGAGCCAGCTGGTAAAGAGGCAGTGACCAATACTCCCTACCCCTTTCTTGAACTCCACTTGTTCGAGATGAATAATGTTATTGGAGGTCTTCCATTTCTCAGTACAACTTGGAGGCTATGTCCAGCATGCTAATTGGTCGATAATTTTGGCAGGCCAATTTGCAGCCCTTTAAAAATATTGAGACCACAATGTTTAATTTCAGCCCTGAGGGGAAAACACCAGTTAGATCAATCTGGGTAAACAGCTTTGCAAAGATGGGTACCCACTAATCAGGAAAAAATTTTAAATAACTCAGGAGGGACCAGATCCTCACCAGTGGATTTACCAGAGGAGAGAGATGAGATGTTAGCAGTCAGATCCTCTTCCTCATACTAAGAGGGCAGTTTATACTATAAACACCCCTTCCTCATATATCGTAAGTCCAAGGTGCTGCCTGGCAGGAGGCAGACTGGGAGGGTAAGACCTGGCAACCCAACTGTACCCAACCCCACAATAAACTCCATATTTCTCTTTAAACCTTTACATCTGTTTCTATTGTCCTTTTCTTGCTGAATTGTGCTCCTCACAGTTACTCACACCTACCTCATTAGGTGAAGATCCTTCTTCTCACTCCTGCACAAAAAAAGCAAGCTAATTTCCAGTATGAACACACATGTTTACACATGAGAGTCAGTGTGGTGTAGTGGTTAAGAGCGTGGGACTCTAACCTGGAGAGCCGGGTTTGATTCCCCACTCCTCCACTTAAAGCTAGCTGGGTAACCTTGGGCGAGTCATGGCTCTCTGGAGCTCTCTCAGCCCCACCCACCTCACAGGGTGATTGTTGTTGTGGGGATAATGATAACATACTTTGTAAACCACTCTGAGTGGGCATTAAGTTGTCCTGAAGGGCGGTATATACATCGAATGTTGTTGTTGTTATGTTCACATGTTTGTGGGGATGTGATAACACTACTACATTTCAGTCAAGCTCAGAATGCAAATAGAATTTGTAACTGAAACAACCAATATGGGAGAGTGTGTACATACAAACACACTATCATGCTCTGAACCCCAGGTAATTTAAACGAACTTATTTGCCAGTAAGCAAACAAAGAGAGAATAGGAAGGAGTGAATGTCACACTCTTTGCAAGTGCTAAGTACACATGAACACAGCAAAGGTGAGAAAATATACAATTAAACAAAGCCCTCTAGCTTGTAAACATAAGTGTGAACATAAAGTGATTTTTTTTAAAGAAAGGATTGCCATGAAAATTATAATAAGGAAATAAAAGTGAATAGGTCACTACTAGCAAGAGAACATTAGGCCTTTTCCACACGGGCAATTTATTCCTCTCTTTTTGAGTGTTTGCTCCTCAGGGATCAGATTTGTTTGGGTCGCCTACCATTCCTCATGTCACTTTTAATCTCTGTGTGGGTGGCATCTTTTTTATCTGCACCACCATGAAATATTGAGGGTTATATAGTGAGGTTTGGATGTCACTATAAGCATCATCAGTGCTGGCACATCATCACCCCTTTTTCATTTCTGTGTATACCCAATCATGTTATTACATTACTACAAACAAATATAGCAGACTCTAGGAAACTGATTCTAAGGGCCCCCTCTTGGTGACAAGCAGGAGCTTCACAGCGGGCTGGATGCTAGAGTGGGAGGGCACTGAGGGGAGGCATGGGGAGGAAGGTTTGGATGTCAATTCAGCGGGCCCCCTCCTGGCAGCAATGCACCTGCATGAGGATAAAAAGTGAGTCGTCGCCAATACAGCTTGCCTTTTATAGAGTAGGATTACATTATGACATCATGACTAAAAAAGGCACCCAGCACTAATGCATTAACAGTGAGGGGGGAAAAACAAAAACAAAAGACAAATGAAAGGAAAAGGAAATTCAACATGTTTGCGTTTGTAGTGTTGGTGCAGAGTAACACCACAGAACTTTTTACTCGAAAAGCCTAGCTAGTTGATCTTTGACAACCTAAACCTAAGAGATCCATGTAACCACAACACAAATTAAGCCTGTCATTATATTGTTATCATGCACCTTTCTTTGAAGAAAATTTAATGACGTAGCATTATAATGTTGTTGTTACTGAATTGTGTCAGTTTGCCCCCCCCCCCGGTGCTGATCTCTGCCTCTTAGCTCTGGGTCAGCTTGGGCAGGGCTTTCCAGTTTGGACTGCACTGAGAGAGAGGTATCTATTTATCTCTACATTTTTGTATCTCACTGTTCCTTTGAGAAGATTAGGTTGATATACAACTCACTTCACATCAGAGAATCACCCGAACACAATTGCTGTCAAAAATGGTGATGTGAGTTGTGTTATTTTGTGTAGTAGACTGCTTTCATGCCCTGTTGTGCCCTCCTACTGTGTAACCTAAAGCAGTTAAAGAAATAAAGTGTTTTTGACAGCAATTGTGTTTTAGGTGATTCTTTAATGTGAAGTGAGTTGTGTTATTTTTGTGTAAGATACCGTTGGCATGCCCTTTGGTGTGTCCCCCTGCTGTGTTACCTAAAGCTGTTCAAAAAATAAAGTGTTTTTGACAGGAATTGTGTTTTTGTGATTCTCTTATGTTAAGTGAGTTGTGTTATTTTTCTGTGTGGGGGACTGCTGGTGTAATGTGTCACAATGCTTTGCCTACTTGTACTTTGAAAGTGAGGAAATATTTTTAAAAAAACTTTATTCAGTGTGTGCTTGTGTTTTACTCTTTGTTGTGCAGTTGGTTCCCATCATAGGGAACAATGGGGCTGGCTGGCCAGCCATCTCTGCAGGTGGGGGGAGAATTTGGGGGAGGGTGTCTGTGGTTCAGGTGCTCTTTCACTGGGACAAGCTTGCACTCAGGAGTGTGCCCACCATTGTGGCACCCCTGGGCTGTGCATAATTGCCCTGGGAAAGAGAGTTTAAAAGTTCCCATCACAGGGAACAATGGGGGATGGCTGGCCAGCCTGCTCCTGGGGTAGTGGCCAGTGTGGGAATGTTGGGGAGGGTGTATTTGGGTCAGTGTGGGGCTGTGGGGGTGGATTTAAAAGGGGGACTGTGCCTGTGGCCATAGATGACACATTCCATGGGTTCCTGCTGTGGGAGATTTTCCCATAACAGGAATAAATAGAAAGTGGCTGTCCACAGGACAGGGGAGGTTAGGTTTTGGGGAGGGTGTGTGTGGTATTTGTCAGTTTGGGTGCAGGTGGACTGTGGCTGTGGCCATTGGCAGCCCCAATCCCATGTGTTTCTACAGTGTGGAAGTCTTCCCCACAGTAGAAAGACAAAGTGGTGTGACAGGAGAACCACCTTTGGGGGGGCATAAAATGGCCCCCCAAATGAGATCAGCTTGGGCCTTGGTGGAGGGTGGGAGGACAGGTAGGAGATGGGCCCCTGAAGGTTGGGGGCATTTTGTATGCAAAATGCCACCCCTAGCCAGACAAGCCTCTCTTATTTCCCCCATAGGAAATAATGGAGAAAGGGGAGGCTAAAAGCAGGATCTTTGGGAGGTCATAAAGTGCCCCCCCCAAAGTGGGATCAGCTTGGGCCTTGGTAGAGGGTGGAGGACAGGTGGGAGATGGGCCCCTGACGTTTGGGGGCATTTTGCATGCAAAATGCCACCCCTAGCCAGACAAACCTCTCTTATTTCCCCCATAGGGAATAGTGGAGTGGAGGTGGATAGGGGCACCTTCTTTGGGAGGCCGTAAAATGGCCCCCCAAAGTGGAATCTGCCTGAAACTTGGTTGAGGGTGGGAGGACAGGTGGGAGCAAGTCTCCTGAAAGATGGTTGCATTTTGCTTGCAAAATGCCACCCCAAGCCACCTAGAAAGAGGACTTGTTTTTCCCCATAGAAAACCATGGAGAGTGTAGGAGAATGGGGGCACCTTATTTGGGGGGCCATAACTTGGCTCCCCAAAGTCCAATCTTTCTGAAACATGGGGGTCATTGGAGGAGAGTTAGGAGAAGGTCTCCACCAAGTTTGGTGTGATTTCGACAGAAAATGCGCCCCCCCCCCCAGACTCCCGGAAAGCCGGGAGAAGGTTTTCTCATTGAAAACAATGGCCGAATCGTTTTGGCAATCTCTGTTTCAGTATTACCGAAATTTTTCAGTATTCAGAAAAAGTTTCGGTAATACTGAAAAAAACCAAAACGGCCCTGATTCGGTATTTTTAACCTACTCAGAATACCGAATTGCACACCCCTAGTGTTGACCCAAAGGGAGCTCCCATGAAAGTGGCATTCACATGTGCTGAGCAAGAACAGCCTGCATGTGAATTGAGGACAACACATACAGTCCTGCATTTGAGCATCCCTTGGTATTTTGTAACATGTAGAGGGTCTCCAGGTCATGGAGTATTCTGCATATGTCCACTGGAATCAGTGAGACTTAAGCAAACAAACCTTTCTTTTGAAAATGATGCTTTGCTTTTAAGCACAGTTTGCTCTGGATAAAAATCATCCTAGCTAAAGTGACCTATTAATTTTTACCTTTTGAGTCTTTGCATAAACAACCTTCAGTTTAGTCTCATTTAATTCCATGTGCCTTACACTGTGTAATCTACCTTGATTCTCATTGAGAAAGGTGGATCATAAATAACATAAATAAATAAATACATTTACTTTCCAGTTGGCATATTCTTCTATAATGTTGCTCTGTCCCATCAAGTTATATACTCCCTCTAGGAGTTTCATTTAAGCCTTGGATTCCAATGAGAAAATCAATTCTAGCATATATTCCAGTCCTCCACTTTTTAACAAGGACTGTCTTTGAAAGTTAAACATCCTAGCAAATTGCTCCAGCACAGTCTTAAAAGGTTAAACGCTGCTCTGAAATCTGATTCCCCCCACCCTTGTTAGGTAAAGTTGTCATCAACTTTCAGAAGAAGCCTAGAAGGAGGAAGATGGGTTTGAATTTAGCAATCCATTACAATTATAGCTTTGTCGCTGTAGCTGTGATGACAGTTCTGAACCAAACATCCATCATCCTATTTATAAAGGTGTTCCATTTGCCACTATTACACTGCTTACATGTACAAACTTACTACATTTAGGGCAGCTCATTTTTAAAGCTACGCAATATTCCTTTATTGATTTTAAAAGAAAAAAAATGTGCAACAGAAATTCTCTTTGCGCACCGGTATAGCTTATTACAGAGCTTGGGCTAACTTCAAGATACTTTAGCTTTAAAGGCCTTTATGATCTTGGCCCACAGTGTCTTATTTTCTATTTTATGCCATTCCACTTATTAAGATCTACCACTGATAATCACTCATACACAAAACAGAGGAACCTTCACAACTATACTGAATTCCCAAAAGTAGAAACCTGAAAGTGAAGGAAACCAATTAGAAATAATTATAAGACTATTAAATACATTTTTTCTACAAAGAATCAACAAGTATAGCTTTACTCAATGAAAATGAATAATGAACCAAATGAACTCAATTAATCAAACAGCAAACCATGCAAGCTCAGACCGCGATCATGAAATAATCTCATAGTCCAAGTAAGTCCATTTAAATGGTCGAAAACATCCTATAGGTAAATCCGAGGTAAGTACTGTAATTCTCAAGTGACTTCTTCGTTTCTTTTTTCTTTCTTTCTGGTGGTGTATGCCAAGTCCAAACGCCCAACAAAGGCGTATCCCATTTGCCCAACACCAGGGCTGGCAAGATGCTGTCTGCTGTTTCGTCCGAAGACCAGGGCAGTTGCAAACCCACCACTTCGGTTATCTTTGAACTTTTAAAATACATCTCACGCCATTTAAAAATTAATGTACAGAATCTGGCTACTTGCCATGTGATCATGTGGTTTTTATCGGCTAAGAGCCAGCAGAGCTTTGCTTTATTTGAAGTTATATGACTGGGAATCTTATCTAATAGTGGAGTAATAATTTTTGATCTAATAGTGGAGTAATAATTTTTGAACGAACCTCTCCGTAAAATGGGCAACTGAAGAACATGTGCTCTGCAGACTCTACCTCTCCCAAAGGGCATAGACATAGCCTTTCTGCAAAGGGGATTTGGTTGTACCTACCCTCAACAACCGCTGATGGAAAAGCAGAACACCTGGCCAAAGAAAATGCCCTTCTGAAACTATTTACTTCCACAGAGGCCGGATACTTGGCTGGCTCAAGAGTACCTTTATCATTGTATTGTCGAAGGCTTTCACGGCTGGAGAACGATGGCTGTTGTGGGTTTTCCGGGCTGTATTGCTGGGCTGTATTTCCGGGCTATTGCCGGGCTGTATTTCCGGGCTGTATTGCCGTGGCAAGACCACGGCAATACAGCCCGGAAAACCCACAACAGCCATCGTTCTCCAGCCGTGAAAGCCTTCGACAATACATCGAACACCTCTACAGGGAGGAAACATTCCAACAGACCCGGAGATTGGAAACACTTCGGAACAAGAAAGCACATCTACTCTGTTCTTTAACCTTTCTCCTACGCTGCAGGGACACAAGAACCCCAAGACCACGGCAATACAGCCCGGAAAACCCACAACAGCCACCTTTATCATTGATCAGCACCTCCGGGTAGGGCTTGGCTGTTAGCTGACTTTTGCAAAACTCTTTTAAAAAATCTTCCAAAAATCCCACTGAACAAACCACAATGTGCTCTTTCCTAGTCATGAGGCATTGGAGATCTACAGGCATGTGTGTGGCATGGCGGTGGTGTAGGTGATAACTAAGGACTGTTCAGCGTAACTGGACTAAGTTCCTTTTGTGGACAATAACACAGGTGGTCAGAGGACCATCAGGCTACATGGCTGAGCAGGTATTGTGCATAACTCCATTCACACAAACGCAGGAATATCTAGGATGCCATGAACATGGGATTCCATAAAATATGAGGATGTAATTTGCTAAGGTTTGTTCTGAACATCATCTCAGTTCAGATGAGCAGATAGTATGCAGTGTGTTGGCTGGAATGCTTGGAAGACTGGACTGGAATGAAAAGAAAAAACAGAAAACCAGACCTGGCTCCAGTCTGGCTAGACCCACAGACTATCCTCATCCCACCCCCACCTCAAAGGTGGGGAGAAAGAGCCAGCGCCACAACTCTGTGTGTCTTGGCCGGGCATCTCCTTCACTATGTGGGGTTTGGCTTCCATGCCTGGTACAAAGATCAACCAGGATGCATACCTCATGTGGCTCAGCTGGGCGGCACAACTTCTTCCTCACCCCACAAGGTCATTGGCATATAAGAAAATGCTCCCCACTCCATGCAGGAATTAAGTACTCTACACAGTTTGACCCGCCACATTGATCTCTGTACTTGAGACATCTGACACATGAAGAACGCGTGTCGGGAGATGAAGGGTAGCTTTAAAAGACAGAGCTGGCGGCAGGGCAAAGGCTTTGCTATACACTAGAGCTATGTGAAGGGGCTGTGAAATGCTAGAAGGGAAACTCCAGCCCATTATAACTTCTCCAGGTCCAAGCCCAGCTCTGGAAGGCAGCTCCAGCCCATTTCCATTCCTCGCTGCCCTCTGGTTGCGATCTTACACAGCTTTAGACTAGAGAGGTGAAATTGACAGAGCCTTCTGTGAGGCAAAGATGAAATTAACAAACTCTTTGAGGAGCGATCTCCGTTGGCTCTGTCATTTTATACTACTCTTCCAGCCTAACATTGCATCTCCCTACACTTGATGAACACGTGTCAAGGCATCTTGTGTAGAGAGACTTACTATCTTAATATGAGGTGGTCTTACATGATTGCATGTTGCAACGCATTGCCAACAGCCCAGATGAAGGGCCATTTCCTCAAGACACCTTCAGACCAGCGCTTCTGTGACTGCCCTTTGGGTGTAGTTGACTCATTGTCTCATACTTTTTTCCACTGTCCAAAGCATGCAATAGCCAGAGATAGATTTCTTTAAAAATGGTTACTGAAGTACTTGACCATTCCTAACTCTTTAAGATTGCTTCTGAGTAGCCTTTGCAAAAGCAGCATTGTGGATGTGGCAAACTTTTTGTTTTACTCTGACTTTTAATTCTTAACAGTAAAAAGTCTAGTAGCACCTTTAAGACTAACCAACTTTATTGTAGCATAAGCTTCCGAGAACCACAGCTCTCTTTGTCAGATGCATCAGATGACAAAGAGAGCTGTGGCTCTCGAAAGCTTATGCTACAATAAAGTTGGTTATTCTTAAAGATGCTACTGGACTCTTTACTATTTTGCTACTACAGACTAACATGGCTAACTCCTCTGGATCTTTTAATTTTTAAGTTTTGTTTATAGCCTATAGCCTATGCACTGTTAAGCTTGAATAAACTGAAACTGAAACTGAGAGCCAAGCTACAAGTGACGCCGGACACAGGTTGGACACTTGTCAGCTTCCCTCAAGTTTTGATGGGAAATGTAGGCATCCTGGTCTTGCAGCTGTAATGGAGAGCCAAGCTGTAAAACCAGGATGCCTACATTTCCCATCAAAATGTGAGGTAAACTGACAAGTGTCCAACTTGTGTAAGGCGTCACTTGTAGCTTGGCTCTGAGTAATTGCTGGTATGCGCTTGGCAGTCTACATGGCTTTCTTGGTTGCAAGCTGTAACTAGCATTTTCAGACATTAAAACCAATATGGTCTCACGATGTAGCAAACAGTAAACACAAGTTTTGTTCTAAAGTCAACATTCAATTCAATCTCCTTTTACAATGTAGCCTAGGACAGCTAAAAACTGTTGGGTTTCACATTGCGCCTTATTATGCTTCCACATATGGGGCAATAAACCAGTGAATGTGGAAAGTGGCGTGGCTCATTTCTTAATTATGGACTTTAATCAACGCTTCAGTCAGTAATTAGAAATGCTAACGTTCCGCCATTCAAATAATCTTACATATACAAGCATGCCTTTCAGCAAGGCACCAGTTAAGAGAAACCAAGTAAATACTCTTAAAGAAGGGAAAACATATAATGCCATTATAAGGAGCCTGCAATCTCAAGACTGAAGCAGGGGAGGGGGTGTTTTAAATGTGGCACACAATAAACTTTCTAGGGTGTGGAGGCTAAAATTTGAGTAGCGGTGGTGCATTATAAAAATCCCACAAGAAAATGTTAAAGTTGTAACCTGAATCCAATTTGCATATGCTAATAATGGGGAAGGACAAGAACTAAGCATCAAAGTCTTAGTCAATACTCTAACTACTACACCACACTGGCTAGCCCAGATCTCCCATCCAAGATTCAGCAAAATAGCTGTCTGATCTAACTATCAGCATAGCATTGCAATGAATGTTTATGAACATTCCTATTTTGCAAACCTAGTGTGGCCCAATGGAGGTCATTTTGGAGTTTACAGTCAGGTGCATCTCTTCTCCTGTGCGGCATCTGAGATCTTGCACGTCCCACTGGAGCACACATACCTTCATCGTCTTTTAGATCCCTCCCTCAAAGCTCACTTTTACTAACACCTTCTTTACACATTTCAGTAATGATGAGTTTGTACGTACAACAATCTTGGATCATAGCTGATGTGTAACAGGTGACAGTCAATTCGCTTTAGTGTATTTCTACCTTGCCTAACTTCCTTGCACTCCAGTCTGAAAGGCATGGTAGATAGCAGTGGTATCTTATGAAAAATAAGCAATGGTACAACTCCTCCTGACACATCAATTATAAACTTTAAAACATGGCAGGATTACACCTTTGGGGTTATTTTTAAAGAACCTGTTCAAAGATCCCTTAACTTCCACATATATGAATCTGCTGATTTGGTGACTCTTCCCAAAACCTGATCCAAAATTGATCTACAAATTGAAACTTTGGTTCAGGGATATATGCAACGCCCTGCTGGAAGCATCTGAATTGGGGCTCAAAGTGGAACTATAATGCAGTTACAGCCCCTCCTCATACAGAAACTATCAACACAAATGTCTTGAACAGAGAGTTTCTTTACACAAGAATTCTTACACGGGGATGCTCAAGTGTAGGGAGACACAATGTTAGCCAGGAAGTGTAGTTGAAAAAGACAGAGTCGGCGAAGATTGCTCCTCAGAAGGTTTGTTAATTTCATCTTCACCTCCCAGAAGGCTGTCAATTTCACCTCCCCTTTGGGGAGGTGAAGATGAAATTAACAAACCCTCTGAGGAGTGATCTCTGCCAGCTCTGTATTTTAAACTACACTTCCTGACTAACATTGCGTCTCCTTGCACTTGAGCATCCCCGTGTAAGAAGTCTTGGGTAGATAGACTCAGAGAGAATAAAAAGAAAATGTTTTTTCCCCATACCTCCTCCAAGGAGTTCAGGGTGGCATAAAAGATTCTCCCTTCCTCAGTTTTGACCTTACAATAATCTTGTAGGGTAGGGTAGGCTGAGAAAAAGGTCACCCGGTGATCTTTCATAGCAGAGTGAGGACTTAAATCTGGATCTCTCAGGTCCTAGTCTAACACTCTAATTACTACAACACATTGGCTCCCATCAAATTGGCAGCCACTATAAACCTGATACAAACACCTCAGATACTAGCCAGAGGCTGAGGGTGAGGAAGGAAGAAACAATGCATGGGGCGGGGGGGGGGGGAGAAGGCTTCAGTAAGTAGTGATTATTTTCTTATCCCACCCCAATTCTGGCACTGAACCAACAGCTTTAGAATCCATGAGATAAATTCTTCTTTGCTATGAAAAGAGAAAGGCTTCCACATCTCCTTTTTTACATATACAATGCCAAACTCCCCACCAACTTCACAACATTGCTTGGTGTTAGAAAGGCAACAGTCTCCCTTACCAATCAGTTGTGGGACAAAACTTCAGCAGTCAGAGTCAGCAGTTATGGTTGCCAGGTCTAGGTTGGGAAAGTCCTGGAGATTTTGAAGGTGGAGCTTCGGGTTTGGGGAAGGAAGGGACCTCAGTGGAGTATAATGCCATGGAGTTCACCCTCCAAAGCAGCCACTTGCTTCAGGGGAACTGGTCTCTGTGGCCTGGAGATCAGTTGCAATTCTGGGAGATCTCCAGCTACCACCTGGAAGTTAACCCAAAACCTCGGCAGAGCAACCACAACTGGAAGCAAACACAAAATCAATCATACAATCCAATTATAGATATTTATCAATATATTTCAAAGTGAGAAGGTGACTTGTGCTTTTAATAAATATTTATAAATGCCTAAAAACCTAATTTCATAATTGGAGGATGATACATAATACAAAACTATGAATACATATAGGTGTCAGCCACATTTGTGGATATGTAACAGTCCCTTTAAATGTTACAGTCCTATAATATTTATATTTAATCCATGAGACAAATTCTTCTTTGCTGTGAATAGAGAAAGGCTTCAGCATATATACCTATATGTATATACCTATAGATATTCATACTTTTGTATTATGTATTGTTTTCCAATTGTGAAATTAGGTTTTTAGGCATTTAAAAATATTTATTAAGAGCACAAGACACTTTCACACTTTGAAATATATTTACAAATAACTATAATCTGATTGTGTGGTTGATTTTGTATTTGCTTCCAGTTGTGGTTGCTCCACGAAGGTTTTCGGTTTGTGTACTGGGTGTGCCTCTTGTATTTTTGCTTCCCACCTGGAAGTTGGCAACCCTAGTCAGCATGAAAAACAAGATCAAAGAAAAATTGAAAAGAGTCCAGTAGCACCGTTAAGACTAACCAACTTTTCTGTAGCATAAGCTTTCGAGAATCACAGTTCGTCACTGTGATTCTTGAAAGCTTATGCTACAGAAAAGTTGGTTAGTCTTAAAGGTGCTACTGGACTCTTTTCGATTTTGCAACTACAGACTAATACGGCTAACTCCTCTGGTTCTAAGATCAAAGAAGGAATGGAAAAGTTCACAAGAGAGGGATGCCCAGCTCCAAGTGGAGACTGGAGACCTAGAATTGTAACTGATCTCCAGGCAACAGAGATCTATTCCCCTGGAGAAAACAACGGCTTTGGAAGGTGGACTCTATGGCATTATACCCCACTGATGTCCCTCCCCTCCCCAAACCTTGCCCTCCCCAATCTCCACCTACAAACCACCACGAATTTTCCAACCCATCTTTGGTAAGCGTATCACCACTGGAAAACTCTCCTATTGTACAGAAACCGTTAAATTGAAATGTGCACCTAGAAACTCTAGACGTTATACTATTAAACCCCCAAGGTTGGTCCATGGGTTGTGGAGGCCTGATACTCTCACCAGCTGATGCTGGTGGTGTCACAGCATTGTTTGAGTAGAGAAAGCCCCACCAAGCTGAAAGTCAAAGTCTGGGAGGATGATGATGTTGCCTGGGAAAAGCGTCTGACTTTTGGTCTTCTAGTAAGAACTGCTTGAGGAATTACACAATTTTAAAGTTGACAGTGAGGACATTGAAATTGTTCAAGATTTTCTGCTCCTTGGCTCAATCATCAACCAAAAGGTAGAGTGCAAGGAAGAAATCAGAAGAAGATTGATACCTGGAAGAGCAGCTGTGAGGGAGCTAGAGAAGATCCCTAAAGATAAAGATGTCTCTCTGGGGACCAAGATCAATATAATTCAAACTATGGTATTCCCCATTACTACGTATGGATGCAAAAGTTGAACAGTGAAAAAAGCTGACAGGAAGAAAATTGATTCATTTGAAATGTGGTGCTGGAGGAGAGTTCTGCAGATACCATGGACAGCCAATAAGACATATAAGTGGGTACTAGATCAAATCAATCCTGAATCCTCCCTAGAAGCTAAAATGACAAAACTGAGGCTATCGTACTTTGGTCACATCATGGGAAGACAAGATTCTCTGGAAAAATCAATAATGCTAGGAAAAGTGAAAGGCAGTAGGAAAAGAGAAAGGCCTAAAACGAGACAGCTTGACTCAATAAAAGCAGCCACGTTCTCCAGTTTTCAGGATCTGAGCAAGTCTATTAATAATAGGACGTTTTGGAGGTCTTTCATAATTCATAGGGTCACCATAGGTCGGAGGCAACTTGACTGTACACGCAGTTAGAGCTGCTAGTGCCAGGGAGAATGTTCTTGGAGGCTTTAGATGTAATCAATGATAGGCTTTTCCGGAGGGATCTTTCAAAGATAAGGAAGGTTAAAATCCAAAATGAAAGGCACTGTAAGAGAGAGAGATTGTTGTAGCGTAGAATGCATTATAATCTAGGCCACTTTAATCCCTGTTTGGGATTGCCTGTTTCCCGGTGGGTCCTGGAATTCTCCCAAAATTACAACTAATCTCCAGACTAAAGAGATCAGTTCCTCTGGAAGAAATGGCAGCTTCAGAGGGTAGATTCCATGGCATTACATCACTTCTGACCTCCCTCCCCTCCCAAACTCAGCCTCCCAAGCTTTGCCACCCCCAATCTCCAGGAATTTCCAAAGCTAAAATTGGCAATCCTATCCATGCTTCTAGGCTAGATTATGGCAATACAGTCTATACAGAGTTATCCTTGAAGACAAATCAGAAGCTCAAACTAGAGAAGAATGTGATCACTGCCTTAGAGCAATTAAATTATGCACATATACCCAGGGCTTTTCTTCAGCTGGAACGCGGTGGAACGGAGTTCTGGAACCTCTTGAAAATGGTCACATGGCTGGTGGCCCCGCCCCCTGATCTCCAGGCAGAGGGGAGTTTAGATTGCCCTCCGTGCCGCTGGAGCAGTGTGAAGGGCAATCTAAACTCCTCTCTGTCTGGAGATCAGGGGGCAGGGCCACTAGCCATGTGACCTTTTTCGCCAAGGGCGATTTAAACTTTTTAAAACTCCCCCTTTGTTCCAGCTGACCCAAAGTGATATCATTGGCCTTGGGAACTTGCGCGCACTTTGTGTGCGCACATGTAGTACCAGGGGCACCACCTCCTGCCAAGAGTTGCCCCCCTCTGCTAGCAACCCACTGAGTTCCACCACCTCTTTTCCCAGAAAAAAAGCCCTGTATATACCAATTCTGAATGTCCTGCCACAAGAAGTGGGAAAAGCACCCGCTCTGACAGCCTTTCATAAGTCCTGGAAAGACCTGAAGGTTGTTCTTTTCCAAGCGGGGAACAAGTGATCAGTCTGCTGTTATGTTATGCTTTTGTATGGACTTTAATAATTTTTAGATTATTTAGATTAGATTATAATCATGTATTTTGTTTTAATTGTGTTGCTCGCCCAGTTGGCCAAGTTTTCCAAGTTGTCTTGGGCTAAACTGGGAAGATGAATGTGAAGTTTTCAACTAAATAAAGCCCCTCGTGAGAAAAACATTATACAGAATAAGAAGAGCATCGATTTGATAGTGAGAAATCACTCAAAAATTAGAAATTAGGAATAAAGATAATGTGTGCTTGGAGTCTAATACTGTGCTGTATCCATTAGAGCTAAAAACAGATGACCAGAACCTCCTGAGGTCATACATTACAAAAGAATAAAATTCTTGTTCTTTTTGTCCACAGGCCTTAAAGCAGAGATGTTGCTTGACCTTGATGTCCAGGGAAAGAAGAGAAAATGAATGATCAAATGTGGAAAGAATATATGGAGCAGACAGGAGGACAAGAGGCCCTTCACAAAAGTAGTGAAACATACAGAGTACATTGAAATTATGGTCAAGGCAAAGGTCAAGAAAAATGAGACATAAAACAGACGTTCAAAGATGACTTTCTGAGAGCAGCAAGCCACAGACAAATGAACAATGCAGTCAGCAAATGCTGAAACCAAAGACTGAGGGAGAGGGCAGGAATTCGTCTTCACAAATTCATTCCTAGGTCCAAAGAGGTCCACATTCCTAGGTCCACATTCACAGACAGTGTTCCACTGACCAGCTGCTGCAGTGGGCAACAGCAAAGGGAGGTATGGCCTCTAGCATAGTGGTTAAGAACAGCAGGACTCTAATGTGGAGAACCAGGTTTGATTTCCTACTCCTCCGTTTGAAGCCAGCTGGGTGACCTTGGGTCAGTCATAGCTTCTCGGAGCTCTCTCAGCTTCACCCACCTCAGTGGGTGATTGTCTTGAGGATAATAACAACACACATTGTAAACACTTTGTGACATTAAGTTGTCCTGATGGGCGGTATATAAATTGAATGTTATTGTTATTGTTGTTATTGTTATTGTGTTCTTCTGCTGAGGGGCCTTCCAGGGCATCTTGTTGGCCACTGTGAGAAAAAGGATGCTGGACTATATGGATTATTGGTCTGGTCCAGCAGGGTTCTTCTTAAGTTCACTAACTGATAAAACAAAAGTCACTGTTAACATGTCTGTTAATAATAATACCAGGGCTTTTTTTCAGCTGGAACATGGTGGAACAGAGTTCTGGAACCTCTTGAAAATGGTCACATGGCTGGTGGCCCCGCCCCCTGATCTCCAGACAGAGGGGAGTTTAGATGGCCCTCCGTGCCGCTGGAGCGGGCAATCTAAACTCCCCTCTGTCTGGAGATCGGGGGCGGGGCCACCAGCCATGTGACCATTTTTGCCAAGGGCAACCCACTGAGTTCCACCACCTCTTTTCCCAGAAAAAAAAGCCCTGAATAGTACCAAAGAAAGCTACTGAGTACTTAAAAATGCTACTGGTGCAGTTCTTGCGCCCGACTCTTTCAATCTACCTTTCGATCCATCCATCCATTTGCTGTATTTTTATCCTTCCATCTGGCATAGTGCTTAGGATGTTGGACTCGGAGCCGGGACAAAAGGGTTTAAATCCCTGCTCTGTCACGGAAGCTCTCCAGGTGATCTTGGGTCCGTCACAATCTCTCACCTGAATCTATCTCAAGAAGTTGTTTTGTGAGGATAGTGTGGGAAAGGAGAGGGTGTTGTGATAAGCTGCTTTGGGAGAAAAACAGCATAGCGTTAAACATAAGCATTCCTCTAAGGAGCTGAGGGCAGCTTTCACAGCTCTCCTTTCCCCATTTTGCCCTCACAACAACCCAGAGGTTTTGCTGGAAAGGAGTGACTGGCCCAGGTTCATCCAATGAACTTCATGAAATAAATGAATCTGAGTCTCCTATATCTTGCTCTGATTGGACTACACTGACTGTACCCCCTTGCCACTGCATAGAAATTCCATGTAGCTGAAATTACATAGCAACAGTCTCATCACGTGCTACCATAGCAACTGTTTAACAGCCTTCAAAACTTGTCGGGTTTCTACATCATATCAGTCTTTGGTGAAAGTGACATAACGTGGGAGGCTACCTTAACAGCCTCATTGCAAACCATTGTTTATGCAGCAGGCTCTAAAGCAGCAATATTCGAATGCTAATCAAAAAGGAAATTGAAAGGGAATAGGATTTTAGGCGGTTCTTTCTTGCATCTGTTTGGTGGTTTAAAGTCGTGAGAGCATTTATGACTATACCAGTTAAGCTTACTGAAAAGTTCCCATTGTCTGTTTCAATCCAATAATTTTATCTTCCAGTTTATTAACGAAATCGCTCGTTGACCCAATCGTTTTTTCAAGGTCAGGAATGTTTCAATTTTATGAGCCCACTCATGCTGTAACAGGGCCAGATTACAATGTTAAAATCATTTTGGAAACCGTTAGAAAATAAAAATCCATATGCAGTGATGGAGTGGGTGGTTGTGCTATCCCAAAGTATAAGAATGTATATCAATAACTAAGCAAGACTGACCAGTGCTTCGTTTTAAAGTAAAGAATGCTAGGGCTGGCACATCTGCTCAAAGTTCAGTAAATTAAGAATA